>NC_137249.1:4053481-5394642 GCF_051294905.1 Botryllus schlosseri
ATCAGGTAAGCACGGTTAGATTGCGTTAATTTTTAGTAAGCATCGATCCAAAAACAGTGAAGGATGTGGCATTTTCAAACTTGTTATTAAAAGTTCGCATAATCCTGGGACCAACAACATGAAATATCGAGATTCATTCTAAATATGTATAACCCGATCACGATGGGCTCAACTGATTTCCGATTATACTTTTGGAATCATTTTTTTGACTGCATATTTTATACCATAGGCTTTGTAAGTAGCTACAGAACTTCAATATAGCAACAAACAAATTGTATTGCATACCAGTGTCTACCTTTTTATCTATTCCTAATCTAAATAAATGTTGCCTACGACTGCTTGTTTGCGTTTAGTAGCCTGCTGTTTTTTATTTCACGCATCGTCCTTTTCATTTCTCATTACCAAGACGTTAAACTTGTTCTGACACAGGATCAGAGCTAATACATCAGTCAACGGTGACATCGGATTCACCCGCAGAAGCGCTTCAGACTACATCATCGAACTCTTTGCAAAATGAACTTCACGACAGGGTCTTGCTAGAAAGCAGTCTCGAAGACGACCTTGCTGATGTTGGAAGTGATGAAGTTTCAGGTCCGGATCATAGCATGAAAAAGATGGATATAATAGATTGGATGAAAACAGATTTGGCGTTGGCAATGGAAAGTGCAGTGACTGCGAAAAAACGACGGAAAAGACAAGCTATCAAGGAAGAAGTTATCATCCCTGCAAAGGCGCATGATCAACACGAGCAACCTGCCGCACAGATAGCAGATGCGGAACAAGCAAAGAATACACTAGCAAGCCATATGGCAGATGATTTACAAGCTAATTCAGAGCAAGAATCGCCAAAATATACCGGTCATAACGCGGATATCGAATCAGACGTAGTGCCGGTTAAAGCACAAAAAATCCAAGTAGGCTTAAATGTAAATGAACTTTTCCTGGAGAAAGCAGCAGACAAGGCTTCTATATATGAAGATAAACCAAGTGAAAATGTCTCAATGGCAGAAGAGACTGGTCCGGACGCAAATTCTACTGAAAATCTGACAGTTAACACTGTAACCTGTAGCTCATCTTCAGACCAACTCATAGCAGAATGTTCAGAGTCGCAAGATCACGACGAAGATATCGCAAAGCAGTCTCCAGAAGCTGTGGCTGGAGAGGAACCTGATATAATCGATCATGTAACTGAAGCATCTGAAATTTCGCATCAGGGCACACATGATGAAAATTTGTGTGCCGACAATGCTGCATCCGCAGAACACCTCTCTTTGCCGGATAAGGAGAGCAGCAGACTATCCAGCGCATCCGACGATAGCTCGATTGGTGAGGATCAAATGTCTCTGATGCAATTTCTCGAGTCTTTGCCTTCCGCCAAGGCTTTGCGTTCACCTCGTGGGCATCCTAGTCCAAGATTGAGCAGGCAGATCTCCATCGATTCAATTACAAGCAACGACGCCGTCGTGAATTTACTCGAAGATATGGTCACGAAAGTTGAGGATAACGCTTCCATATCGGCTGCTGTCGATTCAGCTGTCAGAAAAATAGACGAAACAAATGAGGAGTTTGAGAATTATCCAGCATCGAACATGATATTACCTGAAACTGAAATTTCAGAAAGCAACGTTGAGCCATCAGCCGCACAGGATGCCTCCAACAGCGTACTTGAAAAAGACAATAAGTCATCAATTGAGGTAAAGGAAATGGAAGAAACAATGACATCAATACACGTAAGCGATGTGATGAACCAAATGGAAGGAAATTATGAAACTGAATCTGACAAACAGGATGTTAAAATCGTAGTTGACCATGATTTGCGTGAAGTATCCGAAAACAAAGATTTACATCAAAAGTGTGGGGACATTAGTAGCTCTGCTGCTGCCGATTCTGGCGTTACTGTTCTTCCATCACCAACAAACACAGATGTGGATAATACAACAACGTCCGACACTGCTAACAGAGATGCAGCTGGCGACAATGTTTCCTTACATTCATTCGAAACTGATGCATTCGCTACAACTCAAATTGAATTGGATTCATCGGGAGACGCGGCAACAGCGGAAGAGGGTGTTTTATTCGCAGAGACTGGACGTGTAGAAAATGTGATTGATTATGACGCAACTGTGGACTATTCTCCTAAACAAACTGTCGATGAAATCGCAGTCGCTTCGGAATTATATCCCGATTCGGATTCGAATGACGGCGCGCCTTTTGAACTCGAAGATATCGCTAGTTCTATTGATAGCTATGGAAGCTCAAATCCGTCTGCGTATGCCGACTCGTATTTGAGATATGACGAGCTTCTGAACGTGAGCAATGCCGGCATTTTGCAAGACCCAGAACACATACCCACGATATTGATCACCGATTATGACGAAGATCTCTCGGAAATGACATTGACGAGATATGTGCGACAAAGCGAAAGCTGGAGTTCTGATTTGTACATTAGCGACGAGGATGAGGTGGAATATAACAGAGAAAGCTCCTGGTCTCGAGATGATACTGAAGATACTGTTAAAGACGAGGAAACTGTCGATTCGCTACCAGATTCATTACGGCAGTCATCCAGGAATAGCGATTTCATCGATGCCTCAGATTTTCACAGCGTGCCCGACAGTGAGAATGATTCATCGCACATACCATACGATATTCAAGCAGAATCGTTCACAAAGAACGAGGAAAATATCGATTACACCGAAACACCGCAAAGTGCAGATCAATGTACGCGTTCACAGGATTCGCACGTTGAAGATACAACTCCTGTATCTGAAGAATATGATGCAGACGTTGAACAACTGGAGGCAGATATTGAACAAAGTGTTGATTCACCCGAAGAGCCAAGTGTGATTGATGATGCAGACGCAAGCGAACCAGTTTTTATGCTTGGAAACAATCATTACGTCTCCTACAATGTGGACGAGGATGATGAAATCGTGATGTATCCTCAGGACTCTTCAAACGTGCCTGATTCACCCATGAATTTTGTACGGAATCTGTATCCAATTGAGGAAGAACATGAACCAGACGAGAACCAAACGAGTTTTAAGGAAAACGAGAATCCAGTAGCAGACAACTCGCAAAGTGAGCCATATTATGAAGAGTCAGTCACCGCATATACTCCTGGCGATAGCCAACGTGGTAAGGAAGGTATGTCAGTAGATGACCAAACACTCAAAGAGAGGTCAATCGATGATATATCACAGAGTAACGTTACTGACAATAATGTGATTGAGTCAGTCGTAACATCAGATGCTGTGGGTGGTGGAGATAATAACATGGAAACAGTAAAGTCAGTTGATGGTGAAATGCATAAAATCTCTACAATTCACGATGTGGAAGTCAAAACTCCACAAGTGGATATTGAGCAAGCGGATGAACAGTCCCTTACCGAACAAACGTCTTTGACTTCACTAAGCGACGAAATACCGCCAGACGATGTGAAAACACAAGCTGATGAAGGAACCACGTTACCTGTTACTGAAGCAGTAGATCCCGTTTCTGTTTGTGACACGACGAAAACAAAATTCAGTGTAACCGATGAATTGGAGGATGAAGTCAATATAGGACATTCACAGGCTGATTCACCGTTAGAATCTGTTAAGGAAATCCACGCCGCTACTCATGGACAAGAGTTGGAACTTCTAACAGGAGATGAGCTATCACCGACTCAAGAAAACAATTTGAATGAACCAATTCAACAAGAGTCGATAGATCACGAAGAACATCATAGTGATCCAGACTTTAAAGAAAATGATTCGGACCGTAACACGAAATCTTTGGGTGAATTGATGTTAACGAATACAGAGATTTTCACCGGTGATGTAGCTATTCATGCTGAAAAGGGGGTGGTGATTCAAACCCCTGCAGACGAATCAGATGTTGAAACACAAGGAGCAGAACGAACTCATGATATTGAAATTGATGGATCGATTTCAAAACATACTTCTGACAATTCCGCAATTGTGACTGTATTACAAACGATAGAACACACTGAAAGCTCAAGTTCCAGAGTAACAGACACGTTGGATTCAGCTGTGCCTCATTCTCTAAATGAAGCAGATAAAGATCCAGAGAAGCTAGAAGAGCAGGTCAATTTCTCGGGATCAACCATTTGGTATGTGGACGCAATGCATGGTATGAATGAAAACGCAGAAGCACAAAGCTCAGACTTTGTTCTGCCAGATGTCTCAAAGGAGACAATACCTCCAGGCCATGACATCGAACAAACAGAGGAAATCAGCGCATCAGAAATGATTGAAAATCAACTGAGCACCGTTACTGATACAAATGAAACACTAAGTAGCAAATTAGCATCGCCTGATTCTGAATCAGTTGAGAAAGTGACTTTGTATGACATATATCCTGTGGATGCCGAATCAACAATAGATTCTCAAACTGCCAATATTCATGAAGTTGACTCTCAGAGCAAGAATGTTGATCCAGGGCAGAACGTCGAAGATTCTATTGCATATTCCAGTATGCCAGGTATTGTTCCTCTTGTCTTGTCAACAAACACCCAGTTTGAGAGTAATCAGCAAACACAAGATACCTTCGCGGACACTGTGCAAAATTCGGAATATCATGAGGATTGTTTTAGAGATGACGAAGTTCAGAAAACAGTAGCTCCTCAATTTGATCCAGATGGGATTGAGGAAGCAAGCATCGAAATTGGTGGAGCTTCATATAAACAGCCACTGTCATCAACTGACTTTGCCACCAAGTCACTGATTGAAGAGTTCTCTGAACAGGCGGTGGCGCACGTTGAGTCCAATGTATGTGAAATGTCTGACACATCCACACTTTCAACTGAAGAGACTATTACACGGGTTTTGGCTGAAGAGAAAATGCAAGTATCCGAAATGGCTGATACATCAGCACAGTTAGTTGATGAATCCACTGAAAAGTCCTTGACTCAACTTCAATCGGAAGTCTCTGCTAAGGCTATTACTAATAAGTCCGCCGAACCGGCACGGACTCAAATTGAATCAGAAGTCTCTGAAGTGGCTGATTCCTCCTCACCTCTACTTGAAGAATTCACTGAACATGCCTTGACTCAAGATGAATCACATAAATTTGAATTGACTGATGCACACGCGTCGCTAGCGGAAGAGTTCAGTAAAGAGTCAAAGACTCGAGATGAATCCGAAGTGACTGACATGGCTGATAGATCTATGTCACTGATTGAAGAGTCTGGTGAACAGTCTTCGATTCAAAATGAATCACCTAAATCTGAAATTGCGGATAGCTCCAGACCATTGACTGAAGAGTCCACTGAAAAGGTGCAGACTCAACTTGAATCAGAAGTCTCTGAAGTGACTGATTCGTCCACCCCACTAACGGAAGAGTCTACTGAAAAGAATTTAACGCAAGAAGAATCACATTTATCTGAAATGGTTGATGCACCCACGCCACCACGAACTGAGAAGTTTACTGAACATGATTTGAATCAAGATGAATCACATAGATTCACTCCATTGACTGAAGATTCCACTGAACATGCTTCGACGCAAGTTAAATCACATATACCTGAAATATCTGATAAATTTATTTCACGAACTGAAGCGTTCACTGAAGAGGCACGACATCCAGTTGAATCCAAAGTTTCTGAATTAACTGATCCATCCACACCACCTATTGAAGAGTTGATTGCACAGGTATTGACTCCAGAGGAATCACACGTAGCTGAAATGGATGACACATCCACGCCACAAACTGGGGAGTCCAGTGAAGAGGTACAGAATCATGATGAATCCAAAGTCTCCGATATGGCTGTTATATTCACGCCATTGATTGAAGATTCCACAGAGCAAGCTTTCGCTGAAGTTGAACCGGATATATCCGAAATGGGTGATACACTCATACCAAAATCAGAAGAGTGCACGGATGAGACACACACTCAAGTTGAATCCAAAGTCATTGAGATGACTTTTACGCCCATACCTTCAACTGAAGAATTTCCCGAAGGGGCACAGACTCCAGTCGAATCCAAAGTCCCAGATATGCCCGATACATTCACGCCACTAATCGAAGAGTCCGCTGAACACACGCTAAAGCAAGATGAACCAGGGGAATCCGCAATCGATGATGCACCGAGGCTATTAATTGGTCAGTCCGCTGACCAGCCTTTGAATCGTGATGAATCAAAGACATTGGATATATCTGATGATGAATCACCAAAGTCATCGATTTCCCCTAGAAGGAAAACAGTGAAAAAGAAAAAGGCAATGACTGACAAATCTCAGGATATAACAAAGAAGTCGTTGAGAAGGAAAGTTATTAGGAAATCTTTGAAGGATCAAGAAACTACGATCACGGATGATCCTGAAACATTAATCAGCACTCATCAAGCATCTCCTGGTACGAATGCTGAACTAAACGAGAACAAAACTCAGGAATATGACACGGAAAAAATGGTGCAAGTCGATCTCACGAATGCAACAAAGACTGACACTGCTGTCAAGCTGGCCAAAAGGAAAACCATTAAGAAAAAGAAGGGTAAAGACGAGTCACAAATCAGCCTATCTAAGAAGAAGATCATAAAGCGCAAGATTCAGAACGAAAGCTCACCTGGAGAACAGGCCTTATTTGCACCTGGATCGACAGAGCAAGCTTCATTTGATGGCGAACCAAATGTGCATGCAAGTGATATTTCTGCACCTGAAATCGTTGATACATCAATGCCAGCAAATCAAGAGTCCATTGTGCAAGCTTTGATTCAAGATGAATTGAAAGTGTCTGAAATGACTTATACATCTGAACCACCAATCGAAGAGCTCAGTGAACACGCACTGCCTCAAGTTGAATCCCAAGTCTCTGAAATGATGGCTGTTGTATCCACGTCACTGATTGAAGAGTCTACTGAACAGGTCTTATCATCTCAAGATGAATCGCATATATCTGAAAATGCAGATACATCCACGCTACCAATTGAAGAGGCACGGTTTCGAGTAGAATCCGAAGTGACTGATTCATCCACGCTACCAATTGAAGAGGCACGGTTTCGAGTAGAATCCGAAGTGACTGATTCATCCACGCCACTGATTGAAGAGTCTGTTAAACAGGCCACAACCCAAGACGAATTGCATATATCTGAAATTGCTGAGTCTGAGTCTACTGAACAGGCATTGACTCAAGATCAGTCGCATGTATCTGAAAGGGCTGATATATCCACGCCATCTACTGAAGTGTCTACTGAACAAGCTTCGACTCAAGATGAATCGCACATATCTGAAATAGCTGATACAATGATTAAAGAATCCATTGAACAAGCCTCGACTCAAGATGAATCGCATGTGTCTGAAAATGCTCGTTCATTCATGCCGCCACCTTTTGAGTCTAATGAACAGACATCGAATCGTGATGAACTGCATGTATATGATATAGCTGATACATCCGTACCAGTGATTGGAGAGTCCGCCAAACAGGCATTGACTCAAGATGAATCACATCTATCTGAAATGTTTGATATATCCACGCCACCAACGAAAGAGTCTACTGAACAGAACTTGGCTCAAGATGAATTCCATAAGTCCGAAAATGCTGATACAACCACGTCACTGATTAAAGAGTGTATTGAACAGGCCTTGACTCAAGATGAATCGCATATATCTGAAAACGCTGATAGGACATCCCCGCCCCCTACTAAAGGGTGTACTGAACAAGCTTCGACTGAAGCTGAATCGCGCATATCTGAAATAGCTGATTCATCCACACCACTGGGTGAAGAGTACGCCAAACGGGCTACGACTCAAGAAGATGAATCGCATATATCTGGAACTGCTGATACATCCACGCAACAAACTGAAGAGGCACAGACTCCAGTTAAGCCTGAAGTTGCTGATTCATCCACACCACCGATTGAAGCATCCATTGAACAAACCTCGACTCAAGATGAATCGCATGTGTCTGAAAATGCTCATTCATTCGTGCCACCAACTGTTGAGTCTACTAAACAGGCATCGAATCATGATGAACTGCATGTATATGATATAGATGATACATCCGTACCAGTGATTGGAGAGTCCGCCGAACAGGCATTGACTCAAGATGAATCACATCTATCTGAAATGTTCGATATATCCACGCCTCCAGCGGAAGAGTCTACTGAACAGAACTTGGCTCAAGATGAATTCTATACGTCCGAAAATGCTGATACAACCACGTCACTGATTGATGAGGCTACTGAACAGGCCTTGACTCAAGATGAATCGCATATATCTGAAAAGGCTGATATATCCACGCCACCACCTACTGAAGGGTCTAGTGAACAAGCTTCGACTGAAACTGAATCGCACATATCTGAAATAGCTGATTCACCCACACCACTGGTTGAAGAGTACGCCAAACGGGCCACGACTCAAGATGGATCGCATATATCTGGAACTGCTGATACATCCACGCAACAAACTGAAGAGGCACAGACTCCAGTTGAGTCTGAAGTTGCTGATTCTTCCACACCACTGAGTGAAGCATCCATTGAACAAACCTCGACTCAAGATGAATCGCATGTATCTGAAAATGCTCGTTCATTCATGCCGCCAACTGTTGAGTCTACCGAACAGGCATCGCATTATGATGAACTGCATGTATATGATATAGCTGATACATCCGCACCAGTGATTGGTGAGTCCACCGAACAGGCGTTGACTCAAGATGAATCACTTATATCTGAAATGTTTGATATATACACGCCCCCAACGGAAGAGTCTACTGAACAGAACTTGGCATACGCGCCACAAACTGAAGAGGCACAGACTCCAGTTGAATCTGAAGTTGCTGATTCATACACACCACTGATTGAAGAATCCATTGAACAAGCCTCGACTCTAGAGAATTTGCATATATCTGAAAATGCTGATACAATTACTGCACCGACGGAAGAGTCCACTGAGCAGGCCTTGACTCAAGATGAATTGCACATATCTGAAAAGACTGATATATCCACCCCACCAACTGAAGAGTCTACTGTACAAGCTTTGGTTCAAGATGAGTCGCAAACATCTGATATAGCTGACACACCCACACCACTGATTGAAGAATCCATCGGACAGGCCCCGACTCAACATGAATGGTATATATCCGAAAAGGCTGATATATCCACCCCACCAACTGAAGAGTCTACTGTACAAGTTTTGGTTCCAGATGAATTGCAAACATCTGAAATAACTGACACATCCACACCACTGATTGAAGAATCCATTGAACAGGCCTCGACTCACGATGAATCGTTTATATCTGAAAAGACTGATGTATCCACCCCTTCGACTGGCGTGTCTAATGTACAAGCTTTGCTTCAAGATGAATCGCAAACATCTGAAATAACTGATACATTCACACCACTGATTGATCAGTCCACTGAACAGGCCTTGAGCCAAGATGAATCGCATCTATCTGATAATGCTGAAGCATTCATCTCACCAACTGGTGAGTTTACTGAACAGGTCTTGTCTCAAGATGATACATTCACGTCACAAACTGAAGAGGCACAGACTCCAGTTGAATCTGAAGTTGCTGATTCATCCACACCGCTAATTGAAAAATCCTCCAAACATGCCTTGACTCCAGATGAATCTTATCTATCTGAGAATGTTGATACTTCGATGTCACCAACTGTTAAGTTTACGGAAGCGGCCTTGACTCAAGATGAATTGAATACATTTGATAATGCTGATGCAGCCAGCAAAATGGCTCAACATGAATCACTTACATCTGAACAGGCCGATACAGCCGCACAACAAACTGAAGAGTTCGCTGAAGAGGCGCAGACTCGACTGGAATCCAAAGTCTCTGATATGGATGATACACCTACGCCACATATTGAGGAGCCCACCAAACATGTGCTAATTCATGATGTACCACTCGAATCTGCAATGGATGATGCATCCAAGCTTATAATTGTCGAGTCCGGTGACAAATCGTTGAACAAAGATGAGTCAATGACATCAGAGATATCCAAGGCGAGAGAATCGGCTGATGAAGAATCGCCAAAGCCATCATCTCTCCCCAGAAGGATTACAATAAAAAAGAAAAAGACTACGACTGACAAACCACAGGATGTCACAAAGAAGTCGATCAGAAAGAAAATGATTAAGAAATCAGCAAACGATCAAGAAACTGCAATCACAGATGATTCTGAAAACGTAATCAGCATTCATCAAGCATGTCCCGGTATGAATGCTGAACTAAATGAGAACAAAAGTCAGGAATATGAGTCGGAAGGAACCTTGCAAGTTGATCTCACGAATGCAACGAACACTGACACAGTGGCCAAGTTGGCCAAGAGGAAAACAATTAAGAAAAAGAAAGGTAAAGACGAGTCACAATCCAGCACATCTAAGAAGAAGATCATCAAGCGCAAGAAAAATAACGAAAGTGCATCTTCACAGCAGGAATCATTTTCATCTGAATCCACAGAGCAAGCGTCATTGGATGGTGAGCCATATGTAAATGCAACTGATATATCTGTACCTGAAATGGCCGATGCATCAATGCCAGCAACTGAAGAGTCGATTGCACAACCTTTGACTGAAGATGAATTGCAAGTGTCTGGAATGACTGTTACATCAGCCCCAACAACTGAAGTGTCTACTGAACAGTCACAGCCTCAAGGTGAATCGAGGAGTTCTGAAATGCCTGATATATCCACGTCACTGATTGAAGATTCTACTGAACGGGACTTGACTCAAGATGAATCGCATATATCTGAATATGCTGATACATCCACGCCACTCATTGTGGAGTCCACCGACAAGACCTTGAGTCAAGATGAGTCAGATATATTAGAAAAGGCTGATACATCCATACCACCAACTGGTGAGGCTACTGAACAGACTTTGACTCAAGATGAATTGCAGATTTCTGAAATAGCTGATAGATCCACGCCACTGGTTGAAGAGTCCGCCGAGCAGGACTTGACTCGAGATGAATCGCATATATGTGAATATGCTGATACATCCACGCCACCAACTAAAGAATTCACGGAAGAGATTGTGAACCAAGTTGAATCGCATGTAACTGAAATTGAGGATACGAATACGGCAATGATTGGAGGGTCCATTGAACAAGTATTGACTATAGATGAACCACAAGCATCTGAAATGGCTGATACATCAACTCCAACAATAGAAGAGTACTCGGAACGGGCTTTTTCCCAAGAGGATTCACAATTATCCGAAATAGCTGGTACGTATATATCTGCAACTGAAGAGTCCACTGAACAGGCTATGACTCAAGGCGAACCTCAAGCACATGAAATAACTGACACATCAGCTGTAACAACTCAAGAGTACTCGGAACATGCTTTGCCTCAACAGGATTCACAATTAACTGAAATAAGCGATACATCCACACCTGCAACTGAAGACTCCGTGGACCAGGCTCTGATTCAAGATGAGATAAAGTCGTTGGAATCATCCAAAACAACAGAGTCCACTGATGATACACCACAAAAGCCATCGCCAAGAAGAGTGACAATTAAAAAGAAGAAAACTGCAAGCACTAAACAACAGGATATCGCAAAGAAGTCGATCAGGCGAAAAGTTATAAAAAAATCGGCAAAAGACCAAAAAATTACAATCACAGAAGATTCCGAAATAGTAAGCAATCAAGAATCTTCATCAAGCAACGCCGAGTTAAACGAAAACACAATTCAAGGATGTGACTCGGATGGTAGTCAGCAAAGGCCCGAAATAGATGATACAATCGGACCAAGTTCTGACTCTACGTATAAGATGATCACTGAATGTGAACTGTCTATTCCGCCTGTAGAGGACAATGCATCGAATTGCGAATCGGCTATCGCTGACCCTCATCGTGAATTAGTAGCTGACGAAGGCCCTGGCGTACTTGATTCTGCGTCTGAATACGCAGGAGACGGACTGTTTACGTCTGATATACCCCAATCTCTGCCATTGTATTCAACCGATCATGCCACAATGGCGAATGAAACACCGACATTAATTTTAACGTCTCCGTCAAACACAGAAACCGAAATAAAAGCCGAAGTTTCTATATTTGAAAAGAAAACCAAGAAGTCCAGAAGGAAGAGTCTGATTCGAAGGAGAATCTCCGGCGCAACAGACGAGACGTCAAGTAACGATGGTGTTCTCGAATCGTCGGAAGATAATCTATCAGATAAAGAGGGCTTTTCCTATTATTCAGCAGCAGAGGAACTCGAAAATCTATCAGAAAGCGGTGATGTCGCAGACCACAGCGTAGAATTCGATACAGAAACACTTGCCGGTGATGCCGTAAAGGATGAAAATGAGTCCAAACCTGATACAATTGGTGGAGCCGCTTTGGAAGAGAAAGACTTGAATATATCAACGCCTGTAGTGGATCAAGCATCGGATGATGACCGATCTCAAACACAGGTGAAAAAAATTACAAAAAAGTCAAAGAAAACTGTCAAATCAGTCAAAAGAAAGGTGATCAAAAAGGTACAGCCCAAAGGAGATGACACTATTCAAACTGGAGAGCTGGCGGATGATCCGACAGTTCTAGAATCAAGCGTGACAGATGACACTGTATCACATGATATGCCATCTTCACACGCGATCGAGAATACAGAGGTAGCAAGTCAAGAACAGTCCGAATCAGACCGTGCTGGTACGACACACGAAATCCACACGGATGACAAATGCGATGGAGAGAATAATGAATCAGGGGTTCGGACCGAACTGCCTCAGCGTAAAGTTAGGAGAAAGACCGTAAAGATGCGCAAACAAACTACGGACGGCTCCACAGACAAGAAGTCAGTCAAAAAGAGGGTGGTCAAAAAGATGCAACTAGTCAGCGATCAGACTACAGTAGAAGCGACCGACATTGAAGTCCAACCCGATGCTAACACTCTCTCGAGTGAGCAAGTGATTCAAACTCGAGTGAATATCCAGGTTGATGACAATGAAGTAGGGGATGAAGGTTTTTCCATTGAAGACAGGGACAAACTATCTACCGAAGTTCAATCACAAATATCTGATGCTGTCACCGATTCTGATGGGTCATCTTCTCAATTTCAGTCAGTTTCAGAGGACCTGACTGTTGAGCACCAAAGCACAATCAATAGAGAGACAGTCTGCGACGATGAAATGAAACTTGTTACATCAGGCGTTTCTGTTGCAGCAGATGCAGCTGACACAAGCAGTGTCGTCAGTCCTGTGCCTTTTGACAATGCGTCGAGAAAAATCAAGAAGATCAAAAAGTCTTCCAGGAAAAAGGATGCTGAGAAAACACCTTCTATAAAAAGAGTTCCCAAACCGACAAACGCAAATGATCCAATCTCTACAGACTCCCACTCTCCCGTAATGAGTCCACACGCTATCGACGTGATTGAAAAGCCAGATTCAGACATACACGATTCCGTGTCAGAGGCTTCGGCAACTCACTCTGCGAGTGGCATTGATGCGCAATATGTGGAATCCGGTGTCGTAGCGCAATCCACGCCAGTTCAGTTCAAAACGAATGCTGAAATATGCGATTCAAGTACAGACGAACAGTCGAATCGCAGTATGTCCGTGACGAAAATATCCTCCAATGAAGTTGATCAAGATTTGGCAGCTAATACTCACGAACTAGAACAGGCGTGCGAGCCCATAGAAAGCATCGATGCTGCTGTAGAAGAGTTAGGATCTGCAGATAACATCACTTCCGAAACTGGTAATCAACCAGTGGAAGTGGAAGGCACTGCTCCAACCGAAATCTTCCAAGAAACACAGGATCGCGATCAATCTTTGACAAACTTATCCTCGCCGACATATGATACTTCACTAGCTCGATCTTTAGAGAATGAAACAATTTATGAGGAATCAGCTGATGGTACACGGGCTAACAAGCATAACAGTGGCGAAGAATTTAATCCAATTGCAGAATCAAGCACAGGTCACGATTCTAACTCTCAAACTCCTTCAAAACCGGGCTACGCCGACAGCATCAGCGATCCTGTTACGGCAGATCACGAGATTTCGCCCGACCCGCCAAAAGTCAAGAAATCAATCAGAAAAATCAAGACGAAAAAGTCTAATCGAGAATCTGCTGCGGGAGGCGAAGTGGACGCTTCGACTCGTCCCAAATCAGCCAGAAGAAAGGTTATAAAAAAGGGCCCGAGAGACTCGCCTAAACTAGACACGGAGTCAGCAGAAGTATCAGAATCTTCAAACGTTGAACATATCCCAGACAGCACTCATGTTGTTTTAGAGGGCGAATCACACGTAGAACAATCCGCAATGTCACAAATCCCGGTTGACGAATCGGCACAGTTGAAACAAGAAGAGACGGCTACAACAGCGCCGGTGAAAGCGGTGAAAAAGGTCAAAAAATCGACAAATAAGGTACCGGCTGACGCCGACAGCAAAGGCGATTCAAGTAAAAAGACGACTGTAAGACGAAAAGTGGTTAAAAAAGCACACAAGCCAGCCGATCCTGAGGGAGATGATAGGACGTGAGAATATTTCCCCATATACTACGTTAAACTATGCAAGCCGTTCGTTCTTATGACGTTCAAATTTGCCGACGTATCTCCGTGTTGTGATTTTTCATGCGTAAGATAATGCCGAACGAAAATGACGCGTTCCGCAAGCTCGCCGTGCGTTGCGGAACGAACAATGAGCATACAGTGCCAGTTTCTCTTTTTACAGCGTACTATCTACTCCAAATTTCCAATGCTGTCTTACATCGGCTTATTCGCGCGGGCCGGATCGAAAAATTCATCACAAATAGTATGAATTCGACTCAACCAAAAATAACAAAAATCTGGCCAACATCCACTCCGGATCTGCCTTAATCGTGCACACCACTCGCTGGTGCAGGCCAATAGACACTTCAACTACACTACGACTTCTCCACATCGATGCAGCATTTCGCCGAGCCTGTCAGCGTTATAAATTACGTCGAAGATTGTTGCGGGTGTAAGTGCAAGGTTTGGAGGTAACTGCACGAATGCATGCGGGTGATAGGGCTTTGTAAGATATCAGTAAAAGCCAGACAGCATGAAATTAAACTCGAAGCGTATTTTTCAGGAGCTACAAAAGACATTGGCCAAAGCGTCGGCTTTCCCGATAGCTTTTTCTTCCCGATCAAAAGCATCCACGAGAATTTTTTCTTCCCGCTGAAATCCGAGCCGGTCGGGCAGGAGATACAAAACGAATTCCACTTCCCAATACTCATCCCTTCCAAAGATCCTGTGGATCCGAGTAGGAGATACATATCCAGGTCTGAAATCAGTGAATTCTTCGGTGGAAAATCCGGCTCAGTAGGGGTCAATATTGAAGAAAAACTCACAGTGTCAACCGCGTCTAAAGAACCGTCTTCTCCGTCTAAAAAGAAAACCTTGTTCGGGAAAATCATTAACATTTTCTCGAACGAATCGCAGTCACCGGAACACGAAACAGTAATAGTAGCAGAGGCGCAAAATCAAAGCGTACAATCGGGATTGAAAGCTATAGCGGAGATTGTACTGGAAGAGGAAGCCACGCAGCAGCAACCAGTCAAAACAAACGGCGAGAATCTCGTAGAGGAAATAATGAATATAGCCACTGGAAACCAGGATAGTCACCCGTCTATTGTCGTGAGCGCGCCGGACCAAGGCGTGAAATCTTCTGTGCAGGAAATTCAAATCGATTCGGTACGCGTGGATAAGGTCGGTCAGAGTAGCGATGCGGTTATGGTCAAAATTTGATTGTGCCGACTGCTGGAACATGATTATTATCGATTTCCAATGATATAATGATAGTTTGTATATGCAATATGCATATTATGTCTGAAGCTTTACTTTATGAATTTTACGCTTTGCTTCTTTTATATCTGTTTATGTAGATGTTTATAAGCACCTTGTGTATTCTGTACTGGTTTCGTAGTCACGTATTGAATCTTGCCGTAATATATTATTAAACATATACTTTTATGCAATGCTTTCGCGTGAATCGCGTGCTTTTAAATATCGCTGTGAATACGTATTCTTGCGGTCGCGTGACGCAATCAACCAGTTCGCCGTTCCTTGCTATTATTACGAAACAGAAGGTGTCTGTCGGGAGTTGTTATATTTTAGGGTCGTGATCTTGGTTAAACTTGTTGTGTGATCGTTAATCAGTCTTTTATTAGATTTATACCGATTGTTATATATGTAATCTTTCTTCTGTTTCATCGAATGCAGCGCATCTGCCTCTCACAATCATATTTTATATCGAACGTACTCGGTCGCCGACGAAGAATATAATAAAAGTATGTCCAAAACTGACGAAGTCTAGGTACGAAGACCAGTCGATAAGATTATGTTTATGTAGGTTATTATGGACTGTGAAGCTATTATGGAGATTCATGGTTGATCACTAGGCGATGCCGTGGAGAAGCATGAAGATTGGACTGTCTAGTCTGGCGGACTGTTCCAGAGATAGGTCGATCTAGGAGTCCTGCTATCCCTCCTTAGTCCTTACCCTAATTTCATTGCATTTGTGAAAGTCTTAATAGGATTTCATAACCGGATAAGGTCGGAGTGAGCACTGCTGACGAGGGATTATCATTATGGTGATGAAATTACAAGAAAAAACGATCTTGAACAATACTAGCAATACTGTAGTTTGCAACGACAGTGACGGGTCGTTTTCGAATAATTATTATCTGCAAGGTGTACGGTAGTTCACTATACAGGGCAAGATACTTTGTACTGCTGTGATAGAATCGGTACGTGAGTGCTCTTGTGTCAGAGCTATTGCACTGCTATACATTGTACAGCAGGGGTATGCATGTGCTGTGTAATTTGAGCATACTGGCCTTATTATACACGACGCAGTGAAACCGTGGGTCGAACACAGGCTTTCGAGTAATTGCAAGGCTCACTATATCATGAGGAAATGGTACCAGCGAAGGCAAGACTTCAATAAAATTTGATATCGGACTGCGTGTAAAAAATGATAAATATGTGAAGGAAATCGCGAGCAAAGTAAATATATTTTCACTCTTATGAAATAGATTTAGTCAAACTATCCAAGTGCAAAGTAAACATATTATTGTTTTAGTGATTTCACTCATATTTTGGTCCCTCTCTTGGCCCATTTGCGCTTAGCTCAAATGTACCAAACCAAGCTAAAATAGAAATCCATTTATCGTGCAGCACACCTTTCAAAATTGGCAATTCTTCGCGGGCACCACACATTTTCTCTGTGTGCCGCTGGTTGCACAGTGCACACTAGTGCGGAGCGGATCGACAAATTCTCTGGTCCTACTGCGATCCTGTTTTTAAAAGCTCTGGTCCCACTCCGGTCCGACTCCTAGGCCGGATTCTAGAAATGATCGTGATCCGGTCCGAAAAGCTCCGATAATAATTTCTACTCACAGGGTGGTATTGAATATTGACTGAAACAATGCAAACAGGAAATTAAAAACTCAAAGGTGAATCCCAACCCTTCTCTGTAGTAATTATGCCAACTTGGACTTGGTATGTGGTTTATTTCCATGAGCGATTCACTTTAACTATATTGATTCAAGAGTGGAAGCGAGTAACGGAGTAAGGCTGTCATATTCTTGGCAAAAAGTGCTGATCAGGCTCCAATCCGATTCCGGCCTAATGAGAAAAAGTACTGATCCGGCTCCAAACCGGATCCGGCTAAAACTAAGAAAATCCGACCGATATCCAATCCGACTCCGGTCCATGCTCCGCCCTAGTGCACAGTGCACACTGTATGACTAGAAAAAAAATTCAAAATTTTGTGTGTCCTGTAGTCACAAACGACGAACTTTTGTGTCCTGATTGCAAAATTACCAAAAGTTAAGACTGGGTAAACAAAAACCTCGCGCACAAAAATTTTCCAGTTTTCACGGTATGGGGGATAGGCATTTTTTGTAGATACAGACTATATAATATATATACCGACTGATTTGAATTTAACTGACACAATTCCAATTGCGAAGATTTAAAATATTATTTTGGTAAACTTTGATCGCTCATATTGAATTATTTCTATCGTTTTCTTGCTTACAGTCAAAATTAAATTATTATTATTAAATAATAATTATTAATTTCGATTTTAGATGTAGACTGTATAGATCGTTTAATTTCAATTTGTCTGACACAAATCGAACTGGTTGTTCGAAAAGGCGAAAGTAGAACAACTCAACATATTTTCAGCGGTCTAGAAAACCGATTAGAGGAATATGATGAAAATTTGAAAATGTCATATCATATGTGACTCAGCATCTGTTGATACTGGGCGGCGGAATGGCGTTGTTGTGAAACTGCAAATTGCAGTGATGAGCAAGGGTTTTCATAAACCACAATACATTGGTTGCCAACATAATATTATCGATTCTTAAAGCATATATCAGAGTTCTTCAATCCAACATCCTCAACAAATCCAACTCTCAGCTACAAATTTGGAGATGATATGGTAAAATACTACGAAAACTTGGTACAATCCATCAAGCCAGGATTTCAAATGAAAATATTAGAAAACCGAGGATGGAGGGATGATTTTAAGTTTATCTATGTGCTGTGCAGAGCATGCCGCTCTTTCAGAGAAAATAGTAGATTACCACTATTCAAACGGCATAAACTTCCATCTCTACGCAATGCGAGATGGAGCTCAAGGGCTATAATTCCGTACTTCCAAGTCCCCAGATGGAGAGTAACTATTGAGATATCATGCTTATTCCTCGCAAATGCGTGTCAGGAAGCCTGGTATTCTAACCAGATGTCTATTGATGGAATATACTGGAGCCCGACCGTTTATCGGTTCGCCGATATTATCGGGACGATATCACACTTCGACAGAATTATCGGTATCTGCCATTGAAGCTGAAAAATCATCGGCAATTCTCGTGACGTCACAACATGGCGGTAGGAAGTCAGAAAACCATAATCTTTGACCGCTAGATTGAGAATATTGATGTATGTCACAAGCTTACACTTAACAGGTGTCCAGATGTAGCCTTTCTATAGTTTATTTCATGTTCAAATATAACAATGGCTGTAAAGATGTTCAAATAAATGCTCTGAAGCTTTGAAAATGTGCGTATGTATATCCAACTTCTTTTGAATATCGGCTGAATGTATTGGGGTTCTCGGTCAAGGTGTGAGATATCGGTTTTATCGGTGTCGACCCAAAAATCCAATATCGATCGGTCTCTAGAGTATACCAAAGATTATTTGCTGCTATTTTTGCGCTCGAATCTCCTGCAGCGATAAAGTGCCTTAAAATCCCAATAGAAGTCGGATATTTCCGTTGTAGATGTCCCTGGCATTAACATAATAACAGAAAGAGAAGTCAAATTGATGGATGAACTTTACCTGAAGTACAAAAGGACATATGTATGAAGATTAAATTTGTAGCAAAGAATACCTTTGAATTGTAAATTTTTTCTATATTTGGACCAGTGTCGAAAATTGAAGTTGGTTCGTGCGGGACGTTTTTTTCGATTTGAACAAAATGATTATAATTTTTTTAATTTATACCAAAATGCTCATCAATTCATGCTACAGGCGAATTTTTTTTCTAGTCATATCCCTAGTGCACACCCATGCTGTTTGATAGTGTTGACATATTTCTCTGGGAACGAACAGAAAATATACACAATTGCACAATTTCTGTAATTAAATGCCTTCAGGATCGCACTATCTTCCTCTTGCCCTCTTACTGCTCGACCCCACTCGGTAATGAGAAGATTGCAATTGTACGGCCCGAAATAGCGTCATTGATTGACATTGACATGTGGCTCAACCTGTCACAAAACACTTCAAACGCCTAGATCCCTGACGACATCTTTAGCCAGGGCCTGTTCAAGATCATTGAAAGCATGACGGAATTTGCCATTTCGACACATTGCATGGGTCTTGTGTATAGAATTATATAGACTTTTGACAATCGTAACAATTAGAGCAGAAAGAAAAGTCCTTTGCTCCATTAAATTCGAGTCTTGTCTTGTCACCATCGAACAAAAGACACCATCGAACAAATAACAGCAACACCTCGTATGTGATACAATCGTTAAAATTCTTTGTTTTCACTTGTAAAGTCCAAACGCATCACAGGACTGCACTTTCTTCCCTGTAGTAATCAGATCAGGGATGAATTGGAAAATGTTCTCTTTCACACAAAGGGCGTTTTCCCACATCGCTTTACCAATGTACTCAAAGTAGAAGACCAAACACATTTCTCGCTACATTAGGATCAATTTACCGTAGCAATTTATTAGCGCGTCGGTATATAAATTGGATAATCGAATAATGAAGTATCGGAAATATTGGACTCGGTCCCGTGGGATTTACAGACCGTGTATATCCTAAGAGCGAAACGTGATATCGCTAAATGACTATTGATATTACGAGGACTAAACTTTTTTTTTCTCATGGTGTATTGAATAAGGGGATATATATTGTGTTCCTTAATAGATTCCTCAGCTTCAGCAGGTTGGTAATCATGAAATTGCGATTTCCTCAAGTATGACATTGGCATTACACGACACAATGCGACTTTATTATGCCTTGTTTCCTACAATTAACTCAGCCTACATGGATATGACTTTCTTATGTCGTACGCGGAGGGATGGTGTGAACCTCTGAAAGGTTCAGGTGCGTGTGAACGTGAAGCTTTTTGAAAGGTTCTGTGTGAACGCGAACGTGTGTATTTACAGTCACCAATTCTTTAATTATTTATTATAGGTGTGCCCACCGCAAATGCTATTTTATTCAAATCCAAATTTTTCGACGGCAATAACGTCGCTTCCACTGGTTGGAATTGAGCCAAATTTGGTGAACATCGTTTCTACAGACAACCTAACACTTTCATGAGGTGAACGAAAAATTTTGAAATTTTTGTTAATTAATTTTTATATAATAAATAGAAACTTTGTTCTCCTGTAGCAATGCCGCTACTGGCTGGAATTGAACCAAATTTGGTGTGTCGGCTTAAATTAGGTAACCTAACAATTTTATCAAGTAGCCAGCACAATTTGAGGAAAAAAGTCATTTTTGAAGACCCCTAATGTACAGTTGTACACGATACCTATAGCGACGACTCGGGCCACATAATGCCACAATGCTGAAGTACATATTGACGTTTTAAACGTCGCCAAATGTATCAACTGGCACAATCATATGATATAATAATCCCGTAAAATCAATATCTTCCGTCGCTTTCCAGCAATTTAGGCGAGAGCTTACAAGGGAATATAAGCTTACGCCTTATCGGTCTAGTCCAGACCGGACAATGCATTCGGCGTCCAAGTATTGCAACGGTTATATTGAGCAGAGTGTGAAACGGGTTTCTATACTTGCTACCGATATTACCCCATTAACAAGTTATACAGCAGTAGCCAACACCCCAATCGCACGGATTTTGTTTTTATGATGCAATAAACATATGAAGTCATGATTGACCCCGTACACCTGCTAGATTTTTTTACATCCGACAACGATATCAATTCCATTGATAGCATCATTCACTGACTACACGTAATGTATTTCGATCTTGATGTTGTGTCATTGAGGGTCAAGCTCACAGCAGAGAGACACTAAATATTCACAAACGGAAAGCTGGATATTTCGAGATTACTTTTGTAACAAAGCAATTGAAATTTTTGAGATTGTCAAGGTGTATGCTCGTTTAGTGCTGATTTTTTTATGCTGCCAGCGCCATGTATATAGAGTGGCCCGCAGTTGAAATGCAATAAATTTCAACCAAAGATGTTATAATGAAGTGAAAACTGTAATATATGGAAAAGGTTCATAGTGCAGACAAGGTTCGTTTGTGAACGTGAACCTCTAAATTTCGGAGGTTCACACACAGGATGCGAACGTGAACCTCACGTTCACACCATCCCTATGCGATTGTTTGCGAGTAACGTGCATTGTAAGCCTATAAATAAGAATCCATTGAAAGCAGGACAACATTGACACGAGACGAAATGACGTGAGCTTCAATGACCGCACCTAACTGTTATTCAACACTGGAAATTATGTAGAATTTATATGCTAGATTTGGATAAAGACTAATGATGCAACGTTACAACATGCATCACAAGTGTGTACTGTAAATTTATGTGATATACTAATCATAGGTTGAATTAAACATCAGACACAGCGCCTTTACTATTTAGTAATTAAAATTAGTTATCATAATAATCAATGGCCTACTCAACTATTGCGCTGACGACAAGGGCATACCCAGAAGCAAAATTTGCATTGGATGAGTTTGTTCAGGAATGAAGATACGTCATCGTTACAGATGTGAGACGCAGATATGACGTTACAACGGCACAGACCACACTGACCGTCCAAATATTAGCGCGTTGCCGGAGCCTAAATACACAGGCTGTAAACCCATCAATCGGATTAGTTGCTTGGTCATGGTCATGGAAAACATGTCGACGGTGTCATCTATATGTATAATGGTATCTCCCATCCCTTTTATGCAGCTATGATTATGTCATAGAAAGAATTTTTTCTGTGCCCTTCGCTTTTTAGCAGATTCCGGAGGATCGGCCAGTAACGAACTTGGGTTCGCTGGTGCCAGGCAGTACCGCAATGCAAGTGAAAAAAATTCACAAAACACTTACGCTTTTGAAAGAAAGGATAACTAAATAATGATGATTATTACGTCAAATGTCTTCTCCAGTACGAGTCCGTGTACCGGATATTTCATTTATGTATGAACTATCACAACCTTTGGCACGGCCGCTAAGCCTCATAGAACCTGACCGGCGAGTCATTGCTTGGGTCGTGTGAGCGATGCACATTAGTTGGAAAGCGGCCGCGCCACTATTTGAAACAATAGCTTTACCTCTGCTTATTGCGATTGAGCTCCACTCGATATGACACCTTTTGGTATCATCAAGTGGAAAAGCGAGACTTGGATACCTTTCTCTCATTATTACCGACGGTCGAGTCGCTCCAACTATTAGGTGCTCGTCGCGATTAACCTAGCATGTTTGCTCTGTGGACGGAAGAGTGCACCCTGTACCTTTGTACTGTGCTAGAATGTATGCTGTGAGAATAGGTACAGTGCTGTACAGGTACATCATGTCAGTTCGGGGAAGGCATGCACTTGAATCTTGGAGTCGATGGATAGACTGATGTAGTGTACGTGTACGATAATGTGCCTTGTGGTGGTGTCTATCTCGTCAGCTGTACCTAGGTACAATGTAATTTCAGTTATGTAATGCTGACGAAGATAAATTCAACTGTATTTCTATCGAATGACAGCAGCATTGATTGGGTGATAATTATAGAATCGTAGTGATTCAGCTAATAAATATCCGTCATATTCAGCGTAATGGCATCGGAAACTGGCGTTTATATCCGCCTGCCGACAGTGCCGATTTCGTGGCGAAATCGGTTTTCAATCTCGAAAGCGGTCTGTGCTTTTTATAGATTGTCCTAGAAAGGTTGCAACTCCACGTGCTACTAACCTATTATTAAATGATACAATACTAAGATTAGTCAGCAAAGTATTAGGTGCGCTCAACTCGAGTAGCTAACTAAATGCAATAATATTGAGCTAATTTAAATCAGTTTGTTTTGATATGCTATGAGTCTTCTTAGACTTTCAAGTATAACTATAAGTGGACAGGTAACTCGATTTGCTCGGGATAAGATCAGACAGAAATGAAATATTTTAGGAAATCAAGCAGTCTAAAGAGTGCGCAGACGATAGCGATGTCAATGTAGTAATGCAGCAATAAGCGTTCGTATTAGAATGCCAGGCACAGTATTGCAGGAGTGGCATTATCCGACCACAACAAACCATCGACTTTTACGATTACCTTCTGGCTTGTACTTATGCTGTAAGCTACATCCCTCCTGCCTGTAGCTATATTGTGATGTCTATTTCACCTGGGCCATTAGACTAGGCAACTAGTAACGCCTTTAATTACTCGCCAGAGAATTTAACGATCGTGAAGTCGTGCAACCACGCAGGATAGTAGCAATGTTCAATTTGCTCAAATCCCGTTAAAATCAAAATCTTATTACACCAATACTTGACTTGAAGCACAGCAAGCGCAGTAGTGCAAATTTACATAGGCAATGTTACAGACTATACATATTTTGCACACCCGACGTTTTAATGAAGACAGTAGTTATGGGACGAAAATAAATGCATCATATGAATAAGGGCAAGGGCGGGCAACTTTTCCAGTCGGCGGCTTCCGTGTGGATAAACGAAGTATTTTATGTGCCTGATTCCTAAATCAATACAGTGAGATCGTATTTATACACCTATACCCAGGATGAATCGATTGTCATGCACATTTGAGGTTAATAATGCATGGGCATCCAGTATTTAATGATTTTTTTAGATAAAGTTTGGTAACAAGCTGAAACAGTCTCAGGCCCGCATATTTATCGTTTTTGCATCATTTTCATTATGTTTCAGTTTCTACATTTGTGTCTATTCTTATGCGTTTCGTTCTGAAGAACAAATTTTCACTCTGTGTCGGGGACATATTTCTTACCTCTGTAGTAGGATGGGGTTGAAATGGAATCATATCGCGCAAGTTATCATTCTTATATTAGCCCTGAGAGCTTTGCACATGGTCTCCGCAGCGACGAGGTCGTGCGCTGAAGTGCGCCGGCATTTTACTGCCAAAACGATAGGGCCGGACGGGATCGTACCACGCTTACCAGTTATAGGTGAGTACTTATTGCTTAAATTACAGTTTAGCATTCTCATCCAGGTGTAGTCGCGTTATATTATATGTTGAAAGAGATTGATTACAAATTTGTATTGGATCAATCATCAATAGTATTTTGTAATTTTACGGATTATTTTTTAGTGTTGTATCATAAACACAGCGCATTTGAATAGGAGAAGAATAGGTCCTCCAAGTGTACAGTACAAATATACGTGCAGGCATATGGTGGACCATATTATATTAGTAAATTGGCGGTGTATGTATCGGGATTCTCAGTAGTAGCGAAGGTTAACGCCGGTTCTCACTGGTCAGCCGTGGTATGCGTGGCATATATTAAATACTGACACATTGCTCACTTGCTCAGCTCAACTCCCCACGGGAATGCACCGACAGTTTATATCGTAAATTGAAACACGACTGACTGTCAGTGATAGTTAATTGATATCATTTATTAACCTCGTAATAATGTATAGTTGTACTGTACGCGTACGCGGAATACAACGAAATGGTTGTAGGTCGTAGGCCGTTCTTGGCAGCATTCGCGCTTGGTGCTACATCAGATATACGCTGGCAAAGTATTGTCCAAATTCAACATGTTTATCATGTGTATACTGTTGTGAAACATGTATTAAATACTGATTTTTCATATGGCTGACGTAATACGCGCGGTGCCCCCTCGGGGGTCATTTACTCATCGCGTTGGAAACCCCGAAACTCCTGGGCGATGAGCGAGTACAAAATCATACGCCATGTATTTATTATTTACGTCACGCCCAATTAATTTCGAATTATTCCTAAATCGTTGCTGAGTATACCTGGCTATCGACTGCGAGCTTGCTTGTATGTGACACCTGTCAAATTATTTGGATAATAATGGGTACGATTACGTTTGTCTGATTAAAGATCGTTTCTCTTAAATTCATAGTATGCGCACCATGACACTACGAATGTATTTCGTGACAATGACATGGACGTTAGTCTACTAAAGCCCTACAAATTCAAATCTTACATACATTTTTGCCTGACAGAGTCCGAGTATATTCGCCATCAATACTGATGGAATTGAGTCTAAGCAAGTGCTTGATAGTGTTAAATAGTAGCCGCATAACTTTATTTTTGAAGCAGTTTTCGTTGGCTTCGTTTAAACTTCATTCATTGCTATTTGGTGGATATTGTAATATCCGTGCAGAATATCAATGAGTAATATGGGAGATGTTTCTGAGTGTAATTGCTTCATATCGTTTTTCGCGCTGTAGGAGTAAACCGATAGTTTATCTATCTATGTTACGGGTTACGTTGGGTTCCTTCGATCGATGTTTTGGCGATCTTATCAGATAACGGTCGTTTGACTACATGTTCGAGAATGTGACACTTCGACCATGCCCAACTTAAAGTACAGGTTGACACTAAAGTAGAAAATGCGATCAAGGGGATCGAAATGACAAAACTCCTTGCGTTTCGAATATATGCCATGGTCGGGGTGTAGAATACCAAATGCATTGTGTATTGAATAGATTGTAGTAGGCCACACAGTCTAATACCAAGTAGCTTCGCCCTTAACACTGATTTGGGAACTTTTTAATCGTGGGTTGGGTACACAAATTCGCCAATATAATTAAACGTAGAGGGAGAGAGATAAATAGTTCATATATAGGTTTCTACGTTTCTACAATAAAAGTATACAGAAATTTTCACACAGTGATTACACTTGCACAGCAAATCATGAGTGTAACTTCTATAAAAGAAGATTTCAAACCGCTATGATAATTAGCGCAACTTCATATATCCTGTAAACTAAACAATTGAGAGATTTTTTACTTAGACTGTACTGTAAAGATAATATATATCGGTGAGCGAATTTTGAATCGTCATTGCTTGCCTGTCACCCCTAAAAGACTGTGTAATTTCATGTATAGATGACTTATTTTTGGAAGCGCCTTATGATAAATATAGTTTGCATAATCATACACTTGTAATACCCAATAATCTGGATGCTATCTTCCCACGTGTAGCTTCCGTCCTATTCAATTATGTGGACTTTCTTCGTTGAGCAAATACCGGTTTCCGTAATTCTCCGTTGTCAATATATTAGCTGTATTAATTTTCCTGCGTAAGCCCTACGTAAAGTCTTGTGTGGCGCTTGTTGTTAACTGCATGTAATCTGAGATTTAGCACGAGTTATCCCGCAAATGGTAGAGTCGCTTCGAGTCCGATTTACGGCACTTTCGTTTTCTTTCGTCTCGGTGGCGAGGTGCCGAGCTGGCGCCATATTATAACCCAGATCGGGGTCAATTTCCAAACGATCCCTTTTCAAACATTGACAAAACCTTTCCAGCGGCGAGATTGCCGATAAAATCTACTGCGAGAGCTGTTGCTATTCTCAGATGCTAAGCATAATCCGAGCCGTATACGGCAGAGCGTCGACCCCCTTTTGATGTATATCGTCTGCCGATATAATCGCATCAAATGACCAGGTAAGGTGACTCCGCACGTTGTTAGTGATTTAGTTGTAAACAAACCGTTGGAAAACTATAAACCACATCATCGGTGTACCGAAATATCATCTTCAAACACTGTTGTTGTAGTCAGGATTGATATGCCTACCATTTTAGATGAGATCTTCCCCTCATCGTGTGTCAGAATTTCATTTATTGTATGATTTCGAAATGATTTACGTCAGATATTGTTAAAATGCAGGGCGAATAAGGGAGCACGATATTTCCGTATTTTCTCCCATGAAATGTAACATCGATTTTTGATAATTGATTACGACTAGTCGGCCGCTCTTGGCACTATGACTGCCATCACATATACAGTATTATGCTTATTTATGCGTCAAACACACTTTGGACGTTTTATATCAGCATATCCACTGCATCGAAAACACATGTCCAGTGTTATTATAAACTCGATAATTTCTGCTGTTTCATGCCGAGCTCCCATACCCTAAAAGTCCATTTCAATCAATCAATCACTTTTATTAAAATTTCCATCACATCAAAACAACAAGATAATGAAACAGATCGAAGGGTGTCGAAACGACTTGGGAGTAGTCTCCTAATCAGACGTTCACCTTGACCTCATTGGTTACATTCACCAGCAGTTTATACGGAATGAACGAAGCCTTTGTGATAGTATATGTTGTTATGTGTGAATCAGTCGTTAAAAGGGTACATAAATGTAAATTAGTTAGCTATGGCAACTTAGTGGCCCCTGTCAGACATGTATGTTTTCAATTCCCGTAGTAACAAGCCAGTAAACATCGACTAGTATACATTATGCCCTGCTATCTTTTTCCTGTTCAATTAGTCCGGTTTGCCAACTGGTAAACACGTTGGAAAGCAATCTACAGGCCTTGTTTGAGTTTCTTATCACTCTCAAACCGTTTATAACCGAGCTGTGGATGCGCGCAACAGTTCTGCAAACGTGGAATGTAGTTCGGTCTTACCTCGGACCCCCGTAATAGGTCAAGAAAATGGCGTCTTACGAGTTACCATTGCTGTCGTTATGAAATCTGAACGCAAATTGTAGCTAATGAGAATATGGTTGAATCTTTCACGGACTGACAGTATTCACTGTAAGCCGTAGTCATAAACGCACTACTGTTGGTAATGGATGCATCAGAACGGTCTGCGTGTAATGTGCTGGCATTATTCACATTAATTGCACTGTAACATTACCTTGTATGTAAGGTTCGTGTGTATACGTGTGCATCAGCGATAAGTATTTTTATCCTATCCATGCATCTGGTGATAATATTGAAATTATTCGAATTTCTCAGCGTCTAATTGTTTTTTCGCTCTAACATATAATCGAAATGATTGCATTAATCATGATTCTTTTCTGTGGGTAACCACTGCTATAGCATAAATTTGTTGGACATAAGTTTTGTTCAACTATGAATAGATATGCCACTCATTTTGTCAGCGGCAATGCGGCACATACCGGTCCAGACTCTGGCAAGGTCAATGGCAGCCTTATTAGTTATGGCGATATGCATTCCCACTCCACATCGATTTATATGTGCTTCAAAATGGACTAATCAGATCAATCGATACGACTTGAGTATATTAGCGTCGGTGTTGGATGAGTTTGGTTTAATGTCAACTCCGTTCACGATATGTTTAAACGCGCTACTACGCAATGAGACGATTAAGTTCACGACCCACACCTTTTTATGCGTATTTAATGGTCACTACATAAACTCATTCGTAGGCATGGCCTGATTCATATGCAAGTATATGGAAGTATTATAGTGATTTCTGTGTATTCTGTGCATATCTTCATTCATTTTCAAGTTGCGGTACGTCATGAAGCAGCGCATTGAGCGCCTTCTTCTCGTAAAAATCTACGAGCCTTCGTAGTGCGTTTGCACAGACCCGCCGACTGCGATTACAGCGGCGCCGGTGTCGTCTGTCCAACATGCAGCACTCTGTTTGCTGTTGCGTTGTAACTTGACTATATTGATAACGTAATAGTCAGTCGTATCGACGGATGTCGTATGTCACAGAGATTTTATAATATCTTCACTCCTTGACTGACGTTCTGAAATAATTCTCTTCTCTTGCTCAATGTCCAATTGTCCATACACCCTCGAAAGATATGTCTTGGGACGAACTAAACGTTTGCTGCGATACGCATATATTCCGAGTGGAATCGCTATGGACATAAACAGAGATACAATTTCATGTAGCTGACTAACATGTTGAGGTTCTATCGTTCGGGCAATACTAATCGTTTCTATACATAGAATAGGATGTTATACATTTTATTCTTGGTGTTTTTGCGGCATGTGCACAATACACCGACTCGTGATATGCTTGCTGCAATCTGTGCACTGCATATGCCGCTGGACAATGAAAGTGCAGAAAATAGCTTTGTAAGGCTTTCGAAGTCTTGCACCACCCCCACGCTATCCCGGAAATGGTGAGCGCCAAGCGGGGAAGCCAAATATACCAGTTTTACTAATCTTTGATCTGACCCGGTCGGGGATTGAATCCACGATCTACCGATCAAGAAGCCTATCCTATCTTGTCAGTTTAGAGCTCGGTGACCTCGGAATTACCAGTATTACGGCATCACCTGTTTTGAACTTATACGACACCATTATGAGTTGAATATTGTTATTCAATTGTAAATTTCGAACAATGAACATAAGCCTTAAACCCGAATTACATCGGTCCAACAGCATACGGATTGTGCGACATTGATCATTAATGTTACGGTTTCCTTCATAAAAATGTTTCGTCGCTATTAAATATAAGATTGTCTATTCCGTAGATGCCGTGCCGGGCTGACTGTTTGCTCTGGCGGAGCAATATGTTATAATATTGAGAAATGGGATGCAGTAAATGTGATAATATCGAGCCTATATGTGCAATACACGTAGAATGTAGATCGATATCTAAATTCTATGGAAAATGTATGTACTGTACAGTGCAGGTACACTGGACAGTGGACATGGACATAGGGCAATGTTTTTAATCAATGCTTACTCAATGACTACTGATATATTCAATCATTGCCATGTTACATGTACTTTATCCCAAGTTTATCTCAACATGCAGTAGCTATACTGGTATCGCCCAGTCTTTATTGGTATTTTCCCTAATTTTACAAGGTCTCAATTATTGTAATACATGAATTCGTACTCGACTTAACTCCGCGCGAACATCAACGACTAAGTTGTGTTTCTGTTGAGCACTTACCACCCGGTACGGTACATGTTGTGCGATATTTGCGCCTCAAGACAGTAAAGGATACGCAAACAACTAGATATGATAAAACCATAACGCCAGGCTAGTAATGTGAAAAGCAAATACTCTTCGGAAATTACTATTGCATAGAGTAGGCATCGAATTACGCCAGCATTGGGAGGTAATACATGAGATACGGAGTACAACATCACACAGTTACGGAGCCCTACTAGAGAGTTCAAACAGGATTTACTAATTCCGACCCTGTTGCGTCATCAATAAAGATTTCTTCGATTATTTTGGCTGCATAGCGATGCGTTACTATCGAAGATATTGATTTTCGTTCATCCAAGACGCGTTAATTAAAATTATTGTCAAAAGTTATGTATGTCAAGTGCTCAGTGTTCATATTCAATAATGCAGGTTTATAAAATTATCGTATTCGCCCTACATGAGATCACACTCCAAGTTGAACACGTGAACAGCTGTGGCCTGTGATCACTTTTGTACGTACAATGTACAGTAAATGTCTTTTCGGTACGCCACATATTTTAATGGCAGAGGATTAGCAGACGCGGATAAAATCTCGACGTGACCACAAACAAATGATTCTGTTCTTCGTGCTGTCCATCTATGTGAACAATGGATAGCCTGATAAATTGTCGATTTTTGACAGTAATCATCATATAGTGGGCTTGAAAACAGTTCCGCGGTCATATTTTTGTCACTCGCCAATTTGGAGAGGTTCAAATGAAGAGTTAACAATTGCTGTGATGTCATATAGGTACAACGTATCTGTCAACCGGTACAACATACCTGTATGTAAACAAGAATGTTATCTTTTTCATTCGATCGCAGATATCAATGTTTAATTTCAATTTTCGTCGGAGCCCAGGGAACTTCAGTCACACCGCGGAAGCACGTTTAGCTGCAACCGCTAATGTAATTTTGATGGCCTTCTGATTTTATGATCCGGCGTTATCTTTGACTAGACAGCTACCGGTTTGGTCGCGATGTGTAAGGGCGTTTGTACTTAGTACTTACCTACGTGACCTCGCTTTACTGCAGTGTTTGAGCGAGATTATACGACCTTTTCCAACCTACGCTGAGTACTACCTGTTATAAATTATGTTTGCGTGCAATCCGTATATGCATCTACTTATCTCGTGCGGGTCTGATCCACTCGCGGACTGTTATGTGGGGATGGTAGGGTAATGCAATATTGGCATTTGTCAATATAGTGTTCCTTATTCCAATCGAATAATATATTCAATAACATCTTCGACTTACAGTTGTTAGGTGTAATCGTCAGCAACTAGCATGGCATGTGCATTGTTCATCACCGCACTCATACGCCGAACGCTATAGACTTTTTTTTCTTTTTTCAGCGGAAAACCTACGAGTCTGCCCGAACGGAGTGCACTCGTGCTGTAACAGTGAAATGGAAACGCACTACGCCAAATCTGCAAAGCAGGTGGTCGAGGTGGCGCTGCACATGGGAACTTCTAGTTTGAGATTCAATTTTGATTCGTTTGCGAATCATTTCCAACGTAAGTTCAGGTTATGGCGTTGGTGACCGAATCCTTGCCCGACTGCGCGTGCGCGTGTTGCTTTCGATACCGTGTATGGGTGATACCGCAAAGTCAACATGCGGTAACGCCACAGCGACAAACTTTTTGTGAAGAACCTATGGCCATATAGTATCGGTAACTTTTCCTTGTATTTCTTTCTAATCGGGAATATAGTTCAATTTCCACGTTTTTGGGGATTCGGTCATTCTAATTCTGAACTCATTTGCAAAAAAACTGTGTCCCTACATTTCTAATTCTAATCTAATATGGAAAAGCTGTAATATTTCTGGTTGCCCAACTCTATGTCCTGTTGTAAAAGTGTTATATCTTGATGTTTCGGTGGTCTTCCATTTATATACGCTTTTCCTGGCTCTTTTCATTACCCTATCTTTCTCTGGGATTCTCGAACAGCGACACATATCGTGACTTCTAGCGATATCAGTATTCAAATTCCGACTTGCCTGTGATTTTTGCCGGCGCGCTTTACACTTTAACATTGAAGACGTTAACATTGAAGATAGGCGATTCGAGTTCAGAAACGTCAAGTGTACACACCGGCAGATTTCTAAAATTCCGTGCCAGATTAGATTCGGCGACCTTTCAAGGCGAAGCGAACTGACGTTTTGTTGATTTTTGTGATTGGATAAATGCTTATTTGCGGGCCTACTGTTCCTCTGCGCTCCCGCGAGATTAACGTAACGCGGGCTGGTGTCTCCGACATTGCCGGTAATGTAATACGCTCGTGTTTAGAGAAATATCTCGCTCTGTTTTGTCTTGCGCGGGTACTCTCTGTTTCGGTTTGTGATAAGAGCATCCGGTGTTGAAGATAACGGGTCTGTAACATTTCAGCTTAGTATTTTGTCACGCTGGTGAAATCGTAAGGAATGTAGCTATAATAGCTATAATTCTAATTCTAATCCAATTCGAAAAAAAGTATGCTACCAGGTTTAGGTCAGACGACGCCCTCATCAATTGACAATGCGCTAGAGCTGGGGTCAGAGTCCTACAGAGTATTGTCAGGCACGTCGCACCACGGGGCTCTAGTTTCTGTCGTTGCGAGATGTGCCTCTGAGCCGGTGTAATCCTCACCATAATACCCCGTCTGGCTCGCGCTATTCTGTAGTTTACCGAAGTTTGCGGTGCAATTTTCCGCGTTATGACACCGATTTCCTGCGGCTCGATGCGATTAGGCTATATTTACGTGACGAGCCTGCCCTGTAATTGCCGGTGAAATGTAGCGTAATGGCGGATTACCTACACGACACTTCCGAATCAATTCGCTATACGATGAACTGTCGGGAGTGATTAAGGCGATAATACTAATGTAATAGTGTATTTATCTAAAGATTGTTGTAAGAAATAGTGGTATTACAAACCTCCATGCGAGGATATAAGCCAGGGATATCTAGATATGCCTGACATAAGCAGACGAATTTTGAAAATGTTTGCAGCAGGTACGCTGATACGCATGGCCGTGATTGGCAGTTAGCGCATGGTCTCCACGACCTTGTATTTTTTACGAATGTAACCCGTAATCGTGACCAAATCATTACTAAATCCTTAAATTACACAATTTGACTTACTCCAATCTTTTAAATTCTTCATATCGCGGCACGGGGCGTCAAATTTTCTGGTCATGGAATACGTTAGCCTAGCTCTTGAGTAAATAGTGTATCTTGATATTGTAGTATAAGCAAAATAAGTCAACAGCTAGCGACTGACCCCTGGCCATGATTACGCCAATGGAACTACACTTTTTGGTATGTCTTCCTGAATTTGATGAGTCAGCGTTTTGTGCTGGGTATCACATTCACTGCTCCAGAACTAATACGAAAATACCGGTGTTTTCGTACAGTATTAGTGCTCCCGCTTTCGAGGGTATCAATTGTACGGTGGGGTAACGTGAAAATGCATCCTTACACCATTACCTTGTATGTCTTTATGACGTCACTGATAACGTCAATCTCGAATGGTCACGGATATATTGCACTGCTGGGATTGTGTTTTGATTACTATGTATCCTCTTTTCTGTGGAACATATTTTTCGGAAATTGTCTGATAAGCCCAGACTTGGTTCTATTGCCTTGGTCGTATGCAATATCCTGTAATACTATACGTTGTAATCGGGCACTCCATGCTGATAATCGCCAAAAACCAATGTTCCAACACCGTACCCACTGCTGTTTCTTGCAGAAATTCGGTTTACTCAGGGCGTTTACTTTACGGAACAGTTGTTTGCAACGACACTTGAAATTTCACGCCGGACCCGGGATCAGCCGGGAGATAAACGCGAACCGGTCAATTGCTTTCTGTCGATAAGACGATAGCCGTGCCCGTTTCCAAACCAAACGTAAACAGTGATAAGCCTCGCCAGGCGGCAACCTTTTTGCGAGATGGTTTCGTGGTTTTGAAGTTTTGAAGTTTGGTAAATGGATACTTTGCCGCGGAGTTCGTGAGAACTGTTGTCGTAAGTAGCTAGAATCCAGGACTGCCCTCATTAATGTTGCCAAACCCCTGTCATACGCGCGAGTCACGCGCAGCAGGTAGGCGCTGTAGTTTGTTTTACGGTACTGCGTACACCACCGGTATGTGTACACAGTGACCGGCTGTGAAGACGCAAGTATCCGGTGATAGTAGGGTTACCATATTTTGGAAATCTGAAAAGAGGATACTTTTTCAAAATTTTCATCATACTTGCAAATCCGGACGAAAATCCTGAAAAAATGGTAAATTTTTCCCACTTCGTGGTGGGTTGACTAAAAAAAAAGTCAATTTTCCGGCTCAGCTCCAAAAATACAGTCAAAAGAAGAGATCAGCTTTCCGGCCCAGCTCCCAAAACACCCGTTTACTTCAGTGCTGATTTACTGTTAAAAAAGAGGACACTTGGCCATCCTCCGAGGACACTAGTAATGACTCTGAGCTGGCATTGGCTGCAATAACATCACACAACAGAACATTGTTATCGCGATTCATGCCAAGCGACGACACGTGTTTTCTAGTTGTTTAGCACTCAAATTATTTTTAATGCTCAACTAGTGCTCGTACTTTAAAACTACTAGCATTTCAAAATCCGCAACTACAGCTAGAACAAGAACTACTAGCAGTTAGTTGATCGCCAACTAACTATAGATTAATAGTCTGTACTAACCTTACTAGAATGAACTTCTTCCAAAACCGGGATGGGCGAAGAATCTATTTTCTAATCGCCCGGTTCAGGAATTCAAATCTCGCGACTTTGACCGATGCTAAAATCCAATGCTGTGGTTCGACATTGTGATGCCGTCATTGCTTTGTATTAAACTCTGTTTATTTGGGGATTGGGGATACTTTCTAAACACTAGCGCACCTTTTGTGCGGCGAGAACGCAAGAAATCATCGCGCGGAAGAACCGTAACGACACGACGCGTATGTTTGGCTTCCGCGCAGTAACACGGGATTAGTAAATGCCCAAGAATGCAAAATAGTTATTGCATCATCGTCCCTGGGTGCCTGTGGCTATCGGTATTGGTTGAGGGTATGGTTAAATTTCTATCAACGCTATTGGCTATTTCATTACCATTGCGAGTCTTGGTAGGAAGTTTACACGGCATGTTGGGAGACAGTATTTTGATATCTCTTTTTGGGAGTATATTATCCTCCGTGGCGAATGTGTGATTACGATAGTGGATATCAAACTGACAGCCTCATAATCTGTTTACAACAAGTCATTAGGAATATCTTGCGCAAATATCATCATTCGTCCAATCGTTGAATCATGGTTGAGATATTCGGATAATCTAGCGTTCCGCAACTTTGAATTCCCAAATTTATCTTCCTCGACTCTACGTTTACCGAGATTAGTCACCATTCCCGCTACAGACGCCTCCGAAATTGGCTTCGCGCTGACTTAACTCGGGGCGGGTTTTTGGTGTGCCTGTATCGGGCCGGCACACTGATCATCCGAAATTAGACTGTTGTACTTGCGCATTATATTGGCGGTTGATACGTGTGATTATCTTTTATTGAACCATGTATTGTAGAATGAACTATCTCCATTATAAGTAGCTCAGTACGGCATGAAAGTGCCCGGATTGCGGTCGTACCCATACCCATATATACCCATTGTAAAATCAAATAGTATTTTCATATTGAAATAAATCTGAACATATTCGGGTGACATCGTCAGGGGTAATCGTCAGCAACTAGTTAAGAATTGGAAAGAAAATTGTATATTAACAATCAACAATGTCGACAATACAATGTCCTTTCCAATTCTCTACTTGTTGCTGGCGATTACCCGCGACGAGAGTCGGTCGAAATTATTCGGGTTTATATCAATTTGAATATACTACTCAATTGTAAACTGAAGTTCTGTACCTCCAAGAAGCTCTTCTAAAACACACGGATTTCTAGCAGCACGTAAATAGCCGATGTCGAGTACATTTGCTATCGTTTTGATGATAGCTGCGAATGTATCGCAACGTTAATTAGGAACCCTGCCTCCGACATAATCAAAATATAGGAATGCCGGTTGATCTGTTACACCTGCGAAGGTGAACTCTACAATAGACAGAAAATTATAGTGTCTCAAGCGGACACCCGTTATCAGTTGACCGTACCTTGACGGAGTTATAATTTGTGGGAGACATAGCGTAAACCATCAACCGTCCACGGGATTTCGTATTTCGGATACTCCGCGGCACTGTCTCGAGTTGTTTTGTTTATTTTGACGTATTAAATTTCCCTTATTAATCATACATTATCCGCGACTTTGTTGAATAACGAGGTACGACGGTTTCGTGAATGGCCGTTACCCGTGTTTGAACTGAAACAAGCTACCCTACGCAGACTAGGACGGCTGGGTAATGCTAGTTGCCTATTTACGCAAATTAGAGCGAAATTTCGGTGTCTAATTTGTGTAATGTCTCTACGCTCTGATTTTACCTCTAATCCAATTTCTGCTTTTCCTGAAAATGCCCCAGGAGAACTATATAGTCAAGCTTGGTGTACAGTGTACACTGTACAGACATTTTTGCAATTTGCTATGAACTGAACGTGATTTTTGTTGTATTTCTTAGTAATTCGGATTTTAACTCCATTTTCAAGTTTTTGCGACTCCTGCAATTCTAATTTTAATGTAATATGGAAATGCTAAAAATTTTCCAGTTCGCGAACTCTGACCCAACACAAGCAAATTGATTGTCCCAACGCTGAAACTACCCACCGATAAAGCGATGACCCACTTCGACATCCAATAAAGAGATTTTTGTTTTGCAACTCATTTCTCGGAAGCATTGCTTGTATAAATACACCCGACATTGTTTCCAAGCCCAATTTCCTTGTGGTGAAGTGAGCCGTGAATTGATTCGAAATGTGGCAGCCCGGTTGTGTGTCCAACTGCGTCACGCACCGAGTCTGGAGACATCCTTGATTAAGTCGAGCAACGTGTCTCACCCGCGAGCAATTCATCAGAGGCGATTCCCCGTGGTGACAACTTTGTTGGGGAAGTGTTGGCATTATCAGATTTTCCATTTACTCGCCCGGACTTTATTGCACTGGTGAAAATAAGTAACGTTCTCTTCGCGTATCGCTTGTGTATGGGTGGGTATATACTCCGTAGTTGTTACAGATCAACTGAATCACGTGCCTACTGCCGTTCTATAAAATCACGTATTAACCAGATACAAAAAACATCAAATTCAATGTGATATATTTGAATATTTCGGGGGGGGGGGGGCGTAACCAGATGTGGTTGAAGTAGGCAGTGCTGTTACCCAAGCATTACAGGTAGAAGTAGCACCAGTTGTCATGACAAACTTCTTTATACTTTAGAACAGGGTTGTAATGACCCGAGTCCGACGCGAGTCGCGATTTTTGGTGACTCGAACTGACTCGAGTCATTTTTTCAAACGCGTTAAATGACTCGACTCGAACCAAGTCATTGACTCGAGACTAGGACGGCCAGGACAGACATTTCACTGTAACTTTGAACAATAGTGAAGTTACCACATTATTGGTATTTCGTCTACAGTCCTGATACTTGGAATATTGGAATATTGGAAAATAACTATATTATGAATTCGAGTCATTCCATACCACTCGAGCAAACTTGAAAAAGTGGATTGAACCCGATTGAACTGAAAACTGAACAATGAACATAATGACTTGGACTCGAGTCACAACACTATGACTCGGACTCGGACTTGACTCTGTGGTGAATTGAAAATGACTCGAGTCAAAACTATAAAAATGAGATTGACTTGTGACTCGGAACCTTGTGACTTGGTTACAACCCTGCTCTATAGTATAACGTGGAAGAAGTATGTATAGTTTTATCTAGAAACTGTTACATATCAGAGTAAAAGTAATAATCTAAAAAACATAACCACTTGAGTTGATTAATTAGCGAGAGAATTCAAAACGTACTCGAGTAGTCCGTCAAAGTAGAAGTACTTCCTTACTGACAACCTCTGGGCGTGTCTAATACTCGGACTCTATGAATCTGATTTAGATTAGAGTATAGGCCTACGGGAGGCATGATATGCTGTTGTTGTTCACACCTTTCGGACATCTCAATCTGTCGATTGATCTTCATCACAAAATATACCATGTGTACGTATGAATACATCCTGTATAGCTTTAGATGATAGTGTGTGACAATGTATGCGTGAATTGGGTGGAACTAGGCACTATAGTTGATCGTGCACTTAATGATACTGGGAAGTTGTGTAATACTTATTCATGCACTTGTAAAAAATGGTGTGTCATCGTGCGATTGAACAGTTGGATCCTGGAAATTTCATGATGCCATAATATGCGTCTCTAATGATCTACCGGTTACTTAAGACCAATCTTGACTTTAGCCCAGGAAATGCGCTCACCCGAAGAACAGTTAAAGCATACATAAATCGTCTGCTTACAAACGACTATGACATTTCGGCACCGGTGTCTATGCGTGTGGCCCGACCGTGAAACATTGATCAATGACGTGGTATAAGCCCGGTATATCCCGTGTTTTTACAGCGGATCGAACTTGGCATGTACTCTTTGCCATTAGCGTATATTTTATTTCAGTCAACCTCAAAATCCGTTTTGGAAAGAGTACGTAAACATGGCAATGGATGACTAAATATGTGCATGTCCCGTAAGGTACATGGTACACCGGCATTCTTATCAATATAAGGACTATAAGTCACCACCCAATCCCGTGTTTCGTATCACGAGCTGGGCAAAATCGAGTACCTGATTTATTCGATTCTGATTCACCTATCATGCTTCGAGTCCAGTCGTATATTCGAGTATCACTCATTATGACGTCATAACGGAATGTAATAGATACTTTGGTAATTTTCCTGCCATACTGATTTCATTGCGCTTTGTGGCAATGGCGGGGAATGATCTGATCATTGATCATGACTTCGGAAATGTGTTATTTCCAGTAACATTCGTAGCTTTGTACTACTACTTTAAACCCTGTTGTTACGCATGCAGCGATACGGTCATTCGAGGTTTCAAGGCTTCCGCAATGAAAAATTGTATCGAAACTATAATTCTCGTCGATAAATTAACCTTCAGTGGCGAGGAGCGTATAATTTCAGTACTCGAAAAAATCGTCTTTTACTACTCGACTCGAACCATTAAATTTTAAACTCGATTCAGATTCGAGTACTCGAATCCATGTGCCCAGCCCTAATCACAAGGGGCTTGCTCCTCGCCTTTACGGTATGCAGGTATACCCACGGAGGCGGTTAATTCGACATCATCGTTATCGTCGCCTCAAATTCGCTTCATCATCTTCTTGAGAGAAAATGCTCTGTTCTAGCCGATTGTAACAAATTACCAGCATCGGATTTCAGACGACGACCTCCGGTGCGAATGTTATCAGTCATGAGGGCAACCGAGGCAGTGATTACCTCATCGATTTATCATTGCGGCGCGATAACTTGACAGAACGCGGACATGATTGCGTCCGCGGTCGATTTCTGGCCGTTAATTTCGCCGTGGTCTGCTTAGGCTGCAGATATCGAGCTGCAAATATATCTGAGTTCCATTTACTTTTTCACGAGTCTGCGCGCACTCACCGACTCACTGCGCATTCCATTGGATAACAGTGCGTAACGACTAAAAAGTTCACCACTTCGGCTTTTTTGCGCGCAGATTGAAATTTCTGAGAGAGACCGTGTCAGCACCGCGCAATTGCGCCGCGCGTTAGCGCAGCTTAGAGGGAATAGTGTCTGTGATTCTGGTTTATCGGACTCCTGATTAGTTTCTATTTATTATATAAAAATAAATACCAAAAAATTTGGAAATTTTCTGTTCACCCCATGAAAGTGTTATGTCTACATCGTTTCTATAGACAACCTAACACTTTCATGGGGTGAACAGAAAATTTCCAAATTTTTTGTTATTTATTATTATACGATAAATAGAAACTTTCTTCTCCTGTAGCAATGCGGCTACTGGTTGGAATTGAACCAAATTTGGTGCGTAGGCTTAAATTCGGTAACCTAACAATTTTATCAAGTAGCCAGTACGATTTGAGAAAAAAAGTCATTTATGAAGACCCCCTATTGTGCATTTGTACAGCAAGCCTGGCTCGTTTCGCGTTTTTCACAATTTTCGAAAAACACCCGAGTAAATATTTCCGAAAAGTAAATTTGTTCGTGACGTCATATACTTTCAGCAGTTGAACAGAGGTTGCCGATATAGACGTTACACGATGCATCTTCTTGGCGACTAACTAACAAATTACTTTTCATCGCCCCACAAAAATGACGCAATTGTCGAAAATATATTCAGTTGTTGTGATACCGCATCTATTTTACCCGGTTTTATGGTAATTTCACACTCATTTCTAGTTCACAAAATCAAATGCGTGTGAGTTCAGTAGTTTTCCTTAAAAAACCTCTTGAGTAGACGTGGAAGTGGTGTAAGTATATAACTACTTGAGTAAGTGCGAGTAGGGAAAACTTCCTTGGCTACTACACAAAAGATAATATATTTCGCATTGATAACCCATTGACGAGGTATAGGCTCAATCAAAACCCTATTTCTTCAAGTCCTATCGCGACCCGATGTCAGTCCCTGCCGTGAAAGCATTCGAACCAATATCCCGCTGGGCCGTAAAAGCTCGAAAATGTACACTAGGGTTGTGCAAAAATAACATTTTTTCCGGATTCCGGGATTCGCTGGATAAATTTATAGGTTGTCCACAAAAATGCTGCACACCAAATTTGGCTCGATTACAACCAGAAGAAGCCGGCGCAGTGACAGTTGAAATTTTTGAATTTATTATCAAAAATAAAAATCTTTCAAATTTTATTGTCAATCCCATAAAATTGTTGGGTTACCTAAAAGAACGGTGCATAACAATTTTGGCTCGATTCCAGCGGGTAGAAGCGAAGTTATTGCAGTAGGAAGTTTTTAATTTGCAATTATAGCATTGGCGGTGGGAAAAAAAAATTGGAGTTGCGTCAAATTTGTTTCGAGTCGTTTTCGTATGCAACTCAGCAAGTTGATGAGATTTAAGGTAAAATTTGAAAAAATAATTTTTATCATTTTTTATTAAAAATTAAATATTTCTATTGGCTCTGCGTCGGCTTTGGAATCGAGCCTAATTTGGTGAGCTGCCTTTTTTTACGCAGCCTAACAATTTTATCAGTGAGTCCCTGGTATATACGGAATAAAAAGTTATTTTTGAACAACCCTAGTGTACACTGTACGTACAGCATGCAGTAGTTGTAAGGATCGAAATAGGTCGCTGCTGATGAGTCACACGCCGTACATTGCATTCAATGAAAGCGATCGTCAGATTTTCCTATCAAGTCTCGTGCTCAAAAACCTTTGATGATTCTTGTATGTCATCGAATCGATTTAATCAAGGGAAATCCAACACCATAACTTCTCCCGACTGAAAGACTTTTTCGTGTCTTACCTATCACTTAACTGTGTTTCGGAAGGCGCTTATCTACGAAAAATAAGACAATAAACTTCCAAACGAGAGGCGCCGACTTGTCCGCTAACGATAATTTTGTCAATGTAAGAAAAGAAATTGGTGTCATCTAACACGTATCGCGTTTATACGAGACGCAAGACACATCGCCTATCCATTCAAGGCTTCGTAAAAACTATCAACCCCACTAATTACGATGTGTAATAACATAATAATTGCGGTAGTTATTCGCGACATATTTAGCATGTGCGAAACTGCAATTAGTGAACAGACCACGACAATGTGATTAGGCGTCGCTGGTAAATTGGATTATTATTATGCACGCAAGCCGCGGGCTTATTACTCCACGCTCTCTGGACTATCACAATAATGCATTGGTTGATGACTTGGACAGTTAGATAATTCTGTAGTTGTATAATTAAACTAATTCGAATTAGATCTAAATTCCGGATTTTAATTCTGATCAAATTTATGGTATTCGAGAATCAACACTGATTCGACGAGAGCTGAACTTGATTTAATTTCTTAGTTTTCGCGAATTCGGTAATTATAATTATAATCTAATTTGGGAAAAAATCCGTAGCTATAATTCTGATTCTAATCCAATTTGAAAATACTGTGTAGCAATGATTCTAATATTTTAATCTCATTTTAAAAATGAACTGTAGCTATAATTCTAATTCTAATCTAATTTAGAAAAACCAAAAATTTTCTGGTTGGCGAACTCTTATTGGTTGACCTTTGCCCTACTGTCTCGGACAACGGTCAACCTATATACACCATCTCTGTTTTTACAGACCTCTTGAATTGTTAAAGGTAGGGTTTTGTTGGATACTTTGAATTTACATCTTTCCCAGATTGAGGATATCACCAGTCCACTAACTTTCTACAAGCAATTTCTTACGTCACAGCGTCGATAGCCGGTACATTAAATATCGCTAACGATTCGTTTTCGCGATACGACCGAAACGTACCATCTGGCTGGTGTTTGTGGCCTCGCAAAATTGATGTGAAATCGGTTTGATTAAGGACCGTTTTCACTTGGTCGTGAGAAGATTCACCTGCGAGCGACGGGCGCATAGATAACCTCTATTCTTTGCTCTTATGTCTCGTCGTGTTGCGGTCGCTGATAAAATACTCGCTGGCAGGTTGATGTATTTTCGCACGTCTGCGAACCCGGTAGTCTTTGTTCCGTCGTGCAGTCGGTGATAATGATGATATGATTGCGTAATGGCGATACGAAACTTTTTGTCGGGGGATATTATCTGGGTATAGGATGAATCGAAACGCGAGGTGCTTCCACTTTTTGTGAATAGCCCGGAAGTATATTATGCCTGTATTTCCGTCGGCCGAGTATGTTTTGGATATACATAGTAACATAGTTTTATAATATCATGGAAGATCAGATCGAATGTGGCACCTGGCATTGAATGATTTTAAATTATAGGCCTGAGCCGATTCGTCCTCGTACCATAGGCTTACTATACAATTGATTATACGTTGTGCTTAACCGGATTGTATCCTGGTCGCTGAAGTTGTCGTTTGTCGTTAAAGTAACTTCGTAGATGATATTTTACGTTACGTATTTTCTCGGGATATGCCCCCGACTGCTTCAGCTGTGTTATCTCAGCGCCAACGTAAAAATCTTCATACGCTATTTAAAATCACGCGTATATTCTATCAAGGTTGCCGCCTGATCGTGTATTTTACAACCAACTATATCAATCGGGAAAATATATGTTGAATGTTACGTTTCTAACCCACCAGTTACCGACTTCAAACAAATCGAACTCTCGACTCCATGATCATGATCACTGATTAGGCTACGTGATCGGTTGTCATGATCAGTACATACAGAATTCACATACATACCTTGTATAAATTTTCATTCATAGCATTACTCATAGCAAGTCGATAATATAGCAATTAGCAAACACCGTCTTCCCTTTTGAAAAAAATTAGGGTTTCCTTATTTAGAGTAGGATGGAGCCTCAACATACTATATTTTACCCTTCTCGTTCAGTGGACATCGTGCAAACGCTCGAGCTGGCCGGAAATTCGACGAGGGACAGCCTGCGCAAGTTTCTGCGCAAACGAAACATCGTTTCCCACCGCAAGGAAATCTCGCTGATGGAAACCGAGACACTGTTCTACTCCCTGAATTTGAACGCGTCGCGCAAAGAAATAAGGAAGGCCTTCGACAGGTTTGTGTCGATATGCTTCCTATTTTGCACCGTGCCAAATATTTTGGCAAATAGCACCGTAAATATGGCGGTAATATCATTACAATATGATACTATGAGACTATTTTTCATTCGTCAGCTTTCAATCGTTGTTATGCTGAGTCCGTCCGGGGTCGATAGCCGAATTCGCTATCAAACTGTCGAGGGTTTATCCAAGCTTCTCATCGCCATTCGACATGTTGTCTTGCAAAAAGCCTTGAACGAAAGTGTCCCGTTCTGTAATCTAAATATAATCCAACTTGTGTAATGTTTCTTCTCTGATTCTAATCTAATTTGTGAAATGTTGTTATGCTCCACCTTAATTCTAATATTATTTCTAGTTTTCCTGAAAATGCTACGGGAGAATTAGTGCGAAACGAAACGAGCCAAGCTTGGTGTACAGTAGGGGTGTTCAAAAATGACTTTTTTTCTCAAATTGTACTGTCTTCTTGATAAAATTGTTGGGTCACCTAATTCAAGCCTGCACATAGTGCACATGCACACCAAATTAGGTTCAATTCCAACCAGTAACCGCATTGCTACAGGAGATGAAAGACTTTATTTATTACATAAAAATTTTCCGTTTACCCCATGAAATTGTTAGGATGTCTATAGGAACGATGCTCGCCAAATTTGGCTCCATTCCAACCAGGGGATGCGAAGTTATTGCCGTCAAAAATTTCGGATTTGAATAAACCAGTATATACGGTGGCCAATTCATTAATTATTTATTATCAGTGGTAACCTAACAATTTCATCAAGTAGCCAGTACGATTTGAGTAGTAGTCATTTTTGAAGACCCCTAGGTACAGACAGTTTCTATTCTCATGCTTACGATAAAGAACTCTGATTTAATACGAACTGATGAACTTTATTTAATTTCCAAGTTTTCAGTAATTCTAATTCTACTCTAATTTGAAAAAATGTGTAACTAAAATTCTTAATCTAGTCTTTTTGAAAATACATTGTCGCTATAATTCTAATTGTAATCCGTTTGACGCTGCGCTTCAGGAATATAGCATACATGCCACGGTTCAACTTACAGTCGATGTTGAAACACTATTGGTACTAAAACAATGAATTTGGTCTTGTACAGCAGAATTCCTACAAGACAGGCGAGTACGTACGATCACTGTCCAGAGTGCAGGTAAACGAAGCTCAGTAAATGACAGAACAGAGAGTATAAATATAAAGCAAGGCTAACGAGGAAATAATGAAATAAGGAAATAATAATGATTCGCACTCGTTACTAGTCCTATAGGCCTACAAATAATAGTCAAACCATACCGTCTGAATATATATGATTTACTTTCGTGCGCTATTGTTTATGTGAAGACTCGACTTCGATAGCGATTGGAAGATCAGAACATGTTCCGTCTAGAACCGCGACCGCGACACAAATATTTTGACAGTTGATTCATGGAAATCATAAAATGCGTTTCGAGGAAGATTTGAAATATTCCTCGCTTCGACGACGCACCGTTTCGGTAAACAGAACGTGCGATATCTTGCGCGATTCATCACCATTAAAATCGCCCCTGCCTGGCAGAGGTCGGCGGTATGTGTATAGCGGCTCCGTGGTTGCTAATCTTAAAAAAACTGGTATCTTCTGACTATCCAACCAAAGTAAGCCTGCTGTGACAGCGTGAAATGCTATAGGCACGCTTGACAGTTGTTAAATGTATTGTCCGCGTTGAAAGTTGAGATGCACGGGCGCATGGCACATGTTGGCACTTCGGGGGGTCAATAATGCATAGTAGTAGGATTGTTCAAAACTTTTATTTTTAAATTTTATTTTCAATTCCGTAAATTTGTTAGGTTGGCCAAGTGTTCAAATTTTTGGATTTGAAAAAAATAGTCTGCACGGGTGGAAATTCTTCAATTCTTAATTATTGAATTGCCCACCCTAAATACTATTATTTCAAATCCAAAATTTTGAACATTATCAATTTCGCTTCTATGCCGGCCGGAATTGAGCCCAATTTGCTATAAATTGTTTCTTTTAGATAACTTGGCAATTATATTAGATTGCCAGTAAAATTTGAAAAGATTCCTATTAAAAATATTCGGACTCCAATAGCGGTGCTTTTTCAGGTTGGAATTGAGCCAAATTTGGTGAGCAGCGTTTTCTTAGCCAACCTAACAATTTTATCGAATAGCCATTCATATATGAAGAAAAATACATTTTTGAACGATCAAATTTAGGCTGGAATATTCTATTCTATTATTAAGTTATATGAGCATTTGAGCAAGATATATCCCTGTTTGGGTACATAATACTCTCAATCTATTTCTAGCTAACCACGGTTCATGCTGCGGGCTTAAAACGACTCCATATCAATTTTAAAACAGTGGGTGTGATGCGATGCGTCTGGTTGCCACCACAGTTTGGAGTATTGTACGCTCATGGTGTCGGACTGTCAGAATTTAGATGTCCACTGTCTAGTCACCTCTCTAGATTTGACTATTAACAGTCAAAGCACCCACTGTTCGCGAATCGATCTTCTAATCATTTTGACCCATATCCGGATCCGCGTAAATCTCTGTTGGTGGGCTTCTGTAACAAAACCATTGTGTACGCCTTCAAGTATTCAATTATGATCTACATTCTACAATGACTACTGTTGGGATCGCGCACATATCCCGTTTAGAAAATCCGTTTTGTCATTGTAAGCGTACCGCAGTGTTCTAATAATAATTTGTCCGTGCCTTGCTTGGACGATAATCCCATTTGATTCCAGTCTACCATATGATCCAACCATGCTTTAGTCAGGTCTTAGCAAGATTGACGGACGCCAGGTATGTGTTTATTAATATCCTCAACGCTTATAAAGGCTTTAGCTCGTGTGGGTATGTCTAATGTCGTGTTAAAGTGATGTGTGCGATAATCTCAAAGCCAACGTCAATGTCATGACTACATGCGATGAAAGACGAACTGATAACGTAACATGTAAGATCAACAAAACGATCCAATCTGCTGTGGGTGGGTGGTTGGTTACGGACAATCGGTAACCTTGTAAATTTTATCCATCTGGTTTGCTTGGAGCTGTCGCGATGCGGATTCAGTTCGATTGGTATGATTAGAAATATTGCGAACACTGCCAATAGATACTAGAGGCAGACTTGGACAACTAGATAGTTCTCGTTGTGTATTTAGAGCGAAATGCCGGTGATCTTATTATAATATAATTTGTGAAATGCTACTTTGAACTAATTCTAAAGTAGTTTTCGAATGCTCCAATTACTTAACTAGTCTAATTTCTAGTTTTCCTGGAAAAGCTACTGGAGAACAGTATAGTGCGAAATGAGGGGTCAGTGACGGAGTACCTCTATTTATTTGAAGTACCCGGTAGGTTTTAGCTACTTGCACTATGACTACGCAGTTGTGATTTTTAAACTACTTCCACTTTCTACTTGGAATTTATTCAGGCGAAACTGCTCACTCTTCTTTACTTGGATTTAGAAGAATATAGTTTCGGGATAAGTTTGCATTATACCAACCGCCTGAAAGCGATATTGTACCACGGTAACGTAGTTAATTTTCTAAGGTTATACCAATTCGATGTGTCATTTGTCGTTCTGCGTCAGTCCCGAATGTACTTCATAGTTTTACGTTTTTTAGACAAAACTATGCCAAGAATACTTACTTACTTGAAAATACTTCATTGAAATATACTTGAATATGCTTACTTGAAATACTCACTTGAAAATCTCCAATTGTACTTGACTAAAGAATTACGTCGTCACGTATACTTGAGCACCAACGATGGCTACCTACCTTGACTGTTCAGGTACTTACAGGTGCTAGGGTTCCCGAGCAATGTTCCCTCTAATTTTTCACGAGTCTGCGCGCACTCACCAACTCACCGCGCGGTCCCTTGGACAACAGTGCTTAATGTCTAAAAAAAAGGTCGTCACTTCGGTTTTTTTGTGCGCAGCCTAGATTTAATGCGCGTAGAGATCGTGTCAGCACTGCGCAATTGCGCACGCGCGCAGCTTAGAGGGAACATTGTTCAACCCAATATGCAGCGATATGCAGCTCTAGGTATTTTTAATGAGAAGATTTCTTAACGCTGATTACTTTTTGTTGTTATCGCCTTTTTGTAGACAGACCGTTGATAACTTGAATAATCACGCTTTCCAAATCTATTTTGGGTTCGCCACAGTCTAATCAGTGATCGGCCGTAAATTGATTTTAGTACGCGGTCGACGCACGAATTCCCCGTCATCGCGATAAATGCCCATCCAGTCAAGACTATCATGATCTATTAGCCGCGCTTCTGAAAGAACGGTAGTCCGCTGATGACACAGTGGAGAGAGAATACACACGACACAGCGCTTCCTTGTTTGACCAATCGTGAAGATATTGTCACGCGGAGCGCTCTGTGAAGATTGATGGGTGCGTCGCGTCAAAATTCGTACAGAGATGACTGATCAAGATGTGCGATAATATTCGGGTCGCGTGCGCGGGTAATCTTGTGGAAATTTCCTCCGAGTGATTTGTTTCGTTATCCTGCTGTAAGCAAAAGGCAATTAGGTCGTCACTGTTAACAACACTAACAAGGTAACAATGTTGTTTATACTTTGCCTTGTTTGTTTTGCAGTGATATAGCCTAGAAATGTATTTTACGGTGAGAGTTTCAAGTATATGCGCAACCCATTAGCAACATACTAATTTCGTGAAACACAGGTACTTGACAGCGGTAAAGGAAAGCATATAGAGGTATCGTGAATGTATGTACGCTTTTGATGCTTCCGCAGCGCAATATATCAAGTACATCCGCCTTTCTATGCGCAGTATAAAGTGGGTCACTCTCCCTCACAAATAGTAACGGCAGGGAAGCCTGTAAAATGTGATCTAGAACTGGGATTATATTCTTTGCGGTCGCCTTTGAACTCGTAATTTTATGGCGTGATAATGAGAGATATTCGAATCGACTCGAAAATCGAAACCTTATGCTCAGTGTGCACTGTGCATGCCTCCTTTTTACATCGCCTGGGCCAGGTGGGTGTCTTATTTCGAAGACTACTCCAAGTCGTTTCGACACCTTCCTATCTTTCATTGTATCGCAGTCTTGTGGTGTATTGAAATGATGAGATTCGTAGCAATGAGTTGCCTGGTGCGGGTCAGATATTCTCCCGGCACGTCACCATCTCCGTAGTAATCACTCGCCTTATTGTTTTCGCTTGTATTGCAAATTAAAGATATATACAAATACATCTTCTCGTGCCATGATAAGTGTGATCGCCAATTCCACGCCATGAGAAATTTCGATGTAAAGACCACAGTAAACGCATTTTCGTGGCATCGTTACATATATACCGCACCCGCACTACATCACAGCCGTGTAATTCAAACGAACCACCTGGGTAACAAACGTCCCTTTGACCTCATCCGTCTCACGGGCATACCGCGGTCTTTAAACGAGATAATGGTTCGTCACTACTGCGGGCGATTCGTCTTGATTTTCTCTCTCCTAAGGCGTGATGCAAACAGCCCGCCGGAATAGGCAAATAATAACCTGCGATGCTGTCATAATGCGGCGTGTAATCGAATTACAATGCGTTGTCTGAGTCTTGAATGTGAGATTGATTCGCTTTTAATCGATCATCTGGGAAAATCGTTGCCTCGCTGCCGTGTTATTGCTGCGTCGGTTTCATAGGCCTATATATACTTGAGATTCACGTCGTCGCTACCAGGTGTGTTTTGAAACCTTGCCCTTGCCGTGAACCATTCATGGGATGAACGCAGATTTGTGGGATTCCTGGCTTGCATGTGATTAGAACAAAACTACCGGGCATCGTGCGCAGACTCGAAGAACTAGAAAATTTTCATATTTTCTTTATGAGATTTAGATTTATAATTATAGCTCTACATGTTCTACAAATTAGATTAGAATTAGAATGACTGAATTCGCGAAAACTCGAAAATTGAATAAGTTTACATCATACCAATTAAGAGTTCATTATCATAAGAATGTGTATGGCCGGGGCCTACGAATATCGTAGGCCCCGGTATGGCAAATGTGTCTACACCAAGATTGGCTAGTTTCGCATCCAAAACTAGGAGTGGTTCTTTACTGAAGATAGCTGCAGCTGATTCAGGTTAAATGCAACGGTTAATTTTATTGTTTCTATCGCTCTGGCGCCACTTTTAAATTCCCAAATCAGCTATCACACGTTGCATACAACAGCCTGCCTTGCCTAGTAGGACATTGGCCGTGCCGATGACCATCACGAATGATCGAACATAGGTATTGGCGGTATTTACCAAGATGGCGCTTATCTTCTCAGCGCCAAGTGGCTCGCTTGACGGTTTGGTATGAACTCAAGTGCCGCCGTGATAAAGCGATTAGTGTTATTGCTCAATGTTTGTGGAACAAGCAATTTTCCGTTCCGATACCGATAGCGTTTCTGGCGTCCGAGTATTGCGTATACTTCATGTGATAATTCACTCACCTGAATGGAATTATTTTGTAATTATCGAAGCGCGCATTGCAGAGAAGGGATTTGAGCGGGAGACTTAAACAATTTTATCGTCTTACCTTTCCTGGAAGGTGATAGGGTGATGTTGTTGATATGGTAGGGCTCAGTATGACATCATGGATGATGTGGAAAGTTTAAATATGTACCTGTGATTGTGAGCGCAACTAAAAACACTGCCAGTTTTACAACATAATAATGCACATGATAATAATTGAATACCGGTAGTATATTCATATTGAAATAAACCCGAATGTTTTCGGCTGACAATCGTCAGGGGCAATCGTCAGCAACTAGTACAGAATTGAAAAGTACATTGTATATCTACAATTGTATCGCCAAAGTGAAATCTTTCGACCATAGCTATTTCGTTGCACCTTGTGACCGTGCTATTCTTACTGCCCGACTAGAATCAGTAATATCTATACTCGATTTATTCAAGTGCTCTAATCATTGTGTCCGGGTCTTAGTTGTAATCTGAATCCAAATTGCTAATTCTAGCTCAATTTTTTAAAGATGTGTAGCTCTAATTCTAATCCTAATCTAATTGGAGAAGCTAAAAAAATTCTAGTTGTACAAGTTTGTGATAGACCATTCGTATGTCAACAGCGCTAGTGCGCTACATAATTGCTAATTACTTCTAACCTATGGCAGGAGTAAACTCTCAAATCTGCTTCAGAAACGACAATCTCGTTGTGATCACGATTGCACGTTTTTACCCCACATATTTTGGTCAACACGCGATTTGAAATGGTAATTACCGGCGGTCGGTAGAATTTGTTATTAAACTCGATAATGTAAGTATTGAGACACCGATCGTATCGCCAATTGGCTGAAGATTACAGCCTAACCGGGGCGTGTTATTGTACCGCACGGGTTAATTGGTGTACTAATTTACGTGGTGAACGGAGCGTATAAATCATTATTGACTTGATTACAACGAAAATATGTTATTACCTTAATTGGTGTACTTCGGGGCGATTTGTCTACGAGTCGCGCGAGTTTCTTCGAGATAACAATCATATTTTCGCAACAGTACAATTTTCGCTGATGTTGCGCCGGAGCACTCGTGTACTTCGCACATATTTTCGATTAGGTCAAATGCCACCGACGACTTTCGCCTGACCGTGGGTGGTTTCGAAGGCTCGTTCCTTGCGATGTCTTCGATAAATAATATTTAACGATTTCCCGGTAGGCTTTGCAGTACAAACAACGCGAAAATTATCGCGCGGAGCGCAGGTGCTAGCCTTGAAATTAAATTTCCGCAACAGCTCCGCACTGTGTATGCGTGTACGCTTCACACCACTCTTGTTATAGCCCCGGGATAAACGGATAGTATAGGTGTTTTGAATGTCCTTGAAAAGCGGAATGTCAATGGCGTCGTTTTTAATTTGGTGTTTTATAGTATTTCAATAGGCTATGCCATACTGAGGGATACTTACCCGATATGCGAGGATATTTTCCAATTTCATTGACATTGTTGATTGGGCAGAGGTTGGTGCATAACCTGCATTGAGTTTCTGGGCATTGCACTATATTTCATTGTAAAGTGACTGATGTCAAATTAGTATGGCCCTTCGCATCAAATATATCACGGGGTAGAATTTCTTGTTTTGCCAGTGAAAACTTTAATGGATGTACTGCGTCGACGGCTGTTAGCAGGTACCTAACTGTCGCACCCTAATTGGGGACGAGCTCGAAGGGGGCCCAAAATTAGTTCGAAAATCAACATAGATTATAGAACCTACAAGTCTAATATTGTCTTCGCGCGATTTAATGCTACTTCGCGAAGTGTATAATCAAATAAAACCTTGGGCGAAAGCGCTCCCCCCCCCCCCCCAGAAGTTAGGTTTATGATCACATGGTGGCCCCAAGACTAACAAATTTTGTTGGGGGGGCTGACGAAGTACTATTTCGGGCTGTTAGCAGTATCGAACAACTACGAAGATTTCAGGTTTTCCAAATTAGATTAGAATTAGAATTATATCTACAGTTTTTTACATATTACATTAGACTTATAGCTACTGAATTCGCAAAAACTTGGAAAATTGAATCCAAGTTCCGAACCAGAAAGAAATATACTTCATACCAAATCGGATTACATTTTCAAAAGCATGAAAATGACAAATGTCTGTACACGAAGATTGGTTCGTTTCACATTATCCAATTCTCTTGTAGCATTTTCACGAAAATCCGAAATCAAATTAAAATTAGAATTGGAGCATAGAAACATTTCACAAATTAGATTACCAGCATTTCACTCTAATTAGTCTATCTCGTGTATTTCGTCTAAATATTTAGTTGTTCAAGTCTGCGTGTCAGCACAACCACGCGTACGCACACAGCTGACAACTTTATTTCGTAGTTTGGCGTTGTTTACGCGCAAGTATTCCGCGCATTGCATTGTCACGTCACTGTCAAATTGTAAATCATCATCCATACTGTTCTGTTCGAGGGCGTCGGCTGTATATCATCCGTGTGAACTAGCAACTTGATGAGGGATCATGGTTGGGATAAACACGATTTGCTATTTTACCAGTAATTCCACCAATGCCAATACATCTCCACTCGAATTCACATAAACAAATGTCCTTTCCATAGATATAATGATAGGTTTAGTCGTGCAAGAGCGATCCATAATGCTCATTGCACGTATCGCAGACCAAGCAACGCAAATCAATCAACACCACCAGCTCCGTAATTGCCCGAGTTAATCTGCCGTAACCTCTCAAGTTCTCACCGGAGTCGAATTAGATAAAACTGCTTAATCTGTTGGTGTACTTGAGAGGGCGATGAAATCCGGGCACGTCGTGTGAGCGTTCTTCCCGGAACGGAACAAGCGGGCTCAGCGGCGGTGCGTTAATGTGAGTTTGCGGGTCAGCTGTGAGGTCAAGGTATGCTCATGTCGTCATATTGACGAGAATGCTTTTCTGTATCATCTCGCCGATATTAGCTTTGAAAATATCGGGAGTGAGGCGGCCCACTTTTGACTTCGGTAGACGATTGAGAGAAAAAGCGTCCTAAATGCAGTGGAACTGCTCCTAACTCAAGGAGAGTTAGTCATGCCAATTTTTGAATTGAACTCGACCCACGACCGCTAACGATGATCTGTTGAAGAAAGTTGGGATATGCATTCAAATAAATCTATGATCATTAGGGGTGTTCAAAAATGACTTTTTTTCTCAAATCGTACTGGCTACCAAATTTGGTGTGTAGGCTTGAATTAGGTAACCAAACAATTTTATCAAGTAGCCAGTACGATTGGAGAAAAAAAAAAGTCATTTTTGAAAACCCCTAATGATCATTGATCACTCGCAAAAGCGATGTCAGCAAATCCACTTTTGCAAACTCGCGCCTGTTCCACGTTTTAGGTTCGCCGACCAATTGTTTCTGTACATCGTGGACGACAAATTCAACGCGACCCAACGCGACATCCCCCTCGAGCAGTGCATCTCGAGACAGAGGAAGGAGATGGACCTCTTTGTGGCCACGCCAGCGGTATCCGCAGAAAACGTGTCGAGCGCGATAGAGTACGCCAGAGCCCTGCACGAGGTAAGTACGATTAGGCTGTATGACTTCGTATGATATGTACTGTTTTGATGTGTCATGGAATCAAAATCGGGGCCTTGTAATCGCGATTCCGTTGCTAATGAAACTGCGCGTAATATACTGTACAGTAGTACACTTTTTTAGTTACTTGGAAATAGTGATACCTGTAGCTGTTAGGGCTGCATTTAAAACAAAAATCAATTTAAAACAAATATGTTTGAAACAAGGCCGTAATTTAAAACCTGTTTTCTTTTCAACTCACGACGTCACGAATATTCAATTGTGACGTCATAGGGGATTGACATTAAGAATTGAAAATATAAGGTAAATATAGCTTCTTCGACGAAATATCTGGACTATTAATGTTGAATCGACTATTTTGAGGGTTCCAACCGTCCCATATCGATATACGTCGGCTACATCGGGTGGTAATTGTCCGTATAAGGTCATACAACATGTTTTTGGACAGTATTTACACAATTATGGCATAATTTTACAACTTAAAAAAACACAATTTAAAAAAAAAAGCCTACCCTAGTACCTGTACTTGCGTAGAAATTTTCGACTATACTACACTTCTACTATTTTAGCACAGACGTTGACAACTTTGACCACCTATCCCTGTATAGGGGGATTCAAAACGACTGATGTACCATATGTGTGAGAGTGTGACATATACCTGCGGATGCCCATTGGGCTAACAAATCAGTGACAACCTGCTAGTCAGACGAATGTATACATGGATATTGGATAAGCTTTAGCTAAAACGGGATATGTGCTAGCTTCCGACTGTGAGTTGCTGATATTCCTAAGAGGAGCATGGGGATTATTTAAATCCAAGTTCAGCCAGTTCTGATGACGTTGCTTCAGATATGTCTGCGGAACCACAGTTTGAAAGTCTGGTTCAAGTTCAAACTAGATAAATGCACCCGTAATAACGTTGCGGCCATCGTGGTTCTCAATTTTTTATCTATCTTATACTTGGTCGCGGTATCGGCATTCTCCATACTGTAAGTGGTTTGTATGGACTGCAGATATACGAATTTCTCGCGATTAGGTGCAAATGCTCAGTGAAACTGGCCATTTCTCCATATATCAGTTCGTAACAAAGGTACAGATTGTCGATATTCATGCTTCACAATGTGGATAAGTCACGTAGTGAGCGCTGTTGGAAGATCAATTTCGCTGTGAAAACACATTTTCTTGATATACACAATATCAATGTCCGCGCGTTACAGGAATACGTGATGCCAGCGTGCTTATCGGGGATTATAATCCAATACTTTAAAAGCTTCACTCAGTATATCACCACTTATACCCTCTGTGCCAGGTAGCCTACTTGCCCTTATGCTGCGGTACTCTTCTCGTTTCGTGATAATCTTTAAAATCAATAAGAAGGTAATTTGGTATCGATATTCGACATTTTTAGATTTGGAAGACGCATCAAACTTGCTAAATTTTGTGCCCGCCTATGACAATTGATTATGCTTATTAGTGGTAAGCATGACCCGTAACACGACTGTAAATCGCTCTTTGTCCAATTTAACCTCTTAATTTGAATCGTGTGTGCCTTTCTGTGGAACCAATCACTACTTAATTATACACGTTTGGAAATCAACTCCAGATTTTGTTAATCACATTTGGAAAAGCTGCATGTCTCAAAGCTATATTACTTCAGCTCAACCCTCTAATCGACGATGACAAACTGAATCGTGGTTTTCAAACTTCAGATCGGTTTCCTGGACGCGCTGTGTGTTTGAAATTCATATCTGCCACGTTGAATTGACTTTTCGTGAAACATAGATTACAGATACCATGCAAAATGCCGGTAATTTGATAAAATCTAATTTTTGAATATCTCTTAGCTCTAATTCTAATTCTAATATAATTCGTCAAATATTTCTTTGCTCTAATTCTAATCTAATTTGTGAAATGTTTTAATGTTCTCCATCTAATTTCGGCTAGACCAGGGGTGTCAAACCTACGGTCCGCGGGCCGCATCCGGCCCGCGAAGCAATCCTGAGTAGATTGAGAAATGCTTGTATTATCCAGCACATTTACAACAAATGTTGAGATTTTTCGTTGGAAAACTTTTAATAAATAATCCCAAGACTACCATAATCCCAAGACTACCAATGTCGAGCATGATAATAGGTCACATTATAACCACCCGACTGCGGTGTTGCGGTTTCACTATAGTCACCATTAGCAACAAGTCGATGAGATTGACACCCAATTTCGAGAAAGTCAAAAAATGCACACTGCGTTCAGAGTTTTATGGAAAAATGTACGAAAAACAGTTATTCACAGAAGCGAAAACGCCGATACGGACCGGTTTATGCAGGGTACATGGAAATATGTTACTGAGGAATCAAATTCAAATATCTATGATCGCACTGCTGCTGTATAACACCTGACTCAAAAGGTGCCCGGCCTCCAGAGAAACCCGAATCGCGATTCAGTATTAATAAACGATTTCCAACGAATTCCTCTTGTACTCCGCACAGCAAGATTACGACTAAAAAGGAAGCATGGAAATATGCCAACCTATATAGTCGTTGGCGCCACTGTTTTAGCGGCCATGACTGTACTAGACCGAAGAATCATCGCATTTTGTCAATTCCATTGTTCGCGAATAAATGTATTGCTAGAATATAACCAATGTGATCCGTGATATGATATAATGTTATAGATACTAGTATGTATCTATGCTTGATACCAAAGTAGTCCGTCGAATATCAAGGGCCTCAGGTAGCAGTTTTAGGAATCAGTTGGGAATCCGGCCCGAGAGCGATTTGAAGGTTTGAATCCGGCCCGTGACGCAATTTGAGTTTGACACCCCAGGGCTAGACTAATTACAGCGAAATGCCGGCAACCCCACTCTAAATTATGAAATGTTTCTTTGCCCTAATATAAATTCCAATCTAAAATCTGGTTTTCATGAAAATGCTACAGGAAAACTGTATCGTGCGAAACGAGCCAAGCTTTGGTATGCAGACTTTTTCATTCTCGTGCTTATGAGAATGATTTGATATGAAGTGAACTTGATTTTGTTGTATTTCTATCCAGTTTATGGCTTAATTCCACTTCCAAGTGTTTGCGCATTCGCTAATTTTAATCTAATAGGGGAAAAAACTGTGTAGCTATAATGGTAAATCTAATCTCGTTTGAAAAAGCTGACAATTTTCTAGTCTTCCAAGTCTGATAGATAGGTCTGCGGTAAAAGCTTGACATCCAACTGACATTGTTTCGTCATGTCTGTCGATTTACGCATCGTACATCATTTTCAGGCTTTACCGGCCGGTGCGTTTGCGGTCAATATCACGGCCGACCCTCGACTCAGCAGACATTGTCAAGACGCGCTGGTGAAGATGCAGTACTGCTCGCACTGTTGGGGGATCACCTTGATAAAACCTTGCCAGGGCCTTTGCCAGAACGTTATGAGAGGGTGAGTTAGTTACTACTTCACAAGCAGCAGAAACGGGACGCACCGTATATCCTTTCAACTGCAACCTTACTCAAGAGCGAGCGTGTTCTTCGATATTACAGGGTGCAGTACAGCACACAGTGGCGCTGTTAAAACACTTTTTTTTTTCAAATCTCACTGACACCGTGATTAAATTGTTAGGCTGTTATAAAAAGAGCTAGTTCTCAACCATTATCGAGCGTGGAAGGTTAGTTTGACCACTTATTGCAACCAGTATCGGGGGATCAAGTCCAATTTGAAATTTCGACCATTTCTATTGCCCGTTTACGGTGCCAAATTTCGTCACTTCGCCTTGACTAAACACCGTGTTGCAGGCATGGCTGAAGGAAGACAACTGCTTTTTTCACGTGTTTTCGTCTTCAGAGTTTGGAAGATTACATTGTTAACGAAAATATTTATGACGCTGATTGGATGGGAATTTCAGCCAAGTTTATTGAGATAGCTATAATAAAATGACGATGATATAATTAGCATATATAAAATACTTTCGTCAATGAATTGTTGGCGATCTCGAAGAGGAAATAACCTGCCAAGCAGGAATAATGCTACATGTATATTTCCCAAGTGATATCCAATATCTGGAACACTGGAAGTATATCTTTTGTCGCACCAGTGTACAGTTCGATTTATGATAGTGTACTTCTTGCTTTAATATAGTCTTTGGATTGTTGGATTGTTAGCGAAATTCGAAATTACAGGAGACTACGCAATGGTTGAGAGGAGATTGTCATGAGTGTATAATGCTGTAACCGAGAACCTTAAATATGTAGTATCCCATAGAACTCGGTACACTCGGTACGCAGTGGAGGTACAGTAGTTTAATATGCAATTGAATAGTATATTCATATTGAAATATACCCGAATATATTCGGTGGAGACTCGTCAGGGGTGATCGTCAGCAACCAGTAGAGAATTGGAAAGAACATTGTATATTAACTGTAAAAATATCATGGTATAGTCTGGTGTTTTGTGCTGCCGGGTCGTAAAATAAAATCGTCGCTTCGCAGATGCTTGGCCGGCATCACGGAACTGAACCAATACTGGAACTATTACGTGGACACCCTCGCGTCCGTGACAGGGCGCATGCGCAGTTCGCAGCCGCAATATAATCTGGAAATGGCCCTGAAAAATTTCGAGGACGATTTAAAATCGAGCATATCGACTTTGCTGGTCAACATCGCCGCCGTAAGGCAAGAGGTGAGGTCTTGATTTCCTGTTTCATAAAATGACATTAAATCAAACAAACAGTCAACGGCGTTGAATGTGTCAACATGTATAGCGCGTGATGCATCATAAGATGAATACATCAATCAGTGCCGTCTCGTAAAATAATATTCCTTGTTTATAATTACACGCGGCCTTCCGCTTCGGAGCAGATTTGGACAATTTGATAATTCTAGTTGCATAACGAACTTTGATTTGATATGAATTGGACGTGATTCGATTTCCCAGTTTTCTCGAATTCAGTAATTGGAATCTAGTTTGAAAAAAATTGTGTCTAATTGTCTAATTCTAATCTAATTTGAAAAAACAGTGAAGCTATAATTGTAATCCGAGTGCAATTTTGAATAACCTGCGTAGATGTAATTCTAATCTAATATGGAAAAGCCGAAAATGTTCTAGTTTCCCATCTTTTAGGGTTACCGCACGTCCTCTTTTAATAGGATTTGTCCACTTTTTCGACTTTTTTTAGAGTGTTCTCGGAGGACGCCTAAACGTCCTCTTTTTTGAGGATTTGTCCTCGTTTCTGAGAATTTGGGTTAAATGTACGTGGAAATTGGACTGAGATATAGGAAATCAGCGGCCAAGTAACGGTTCGTTGTGCTTTTTCGGGACTTGAGCCATAAAAATGACTTTTTTTTAGTCAACTAACGGAAAATCTGATCGAAATGGGTATTTCAGGAGTTGAGCCGGAAATTTTTTCATTTTATATTTTATTTTGGTCAACCGACTAATTATAGTCGGGAAAAATCTACCAGTTTTTCAGGATTTTACTCCAGTGTTGGAAGTATGAAAATTTTGAAAAAGTGTCATCTTTTCAGATTCCCAAAATATGGTAACCCTACCATCTTTGCAACAGAGTACTTAGATCCGTATAATCGATGCGATAATCTTCATTTCAATGATTTATCAATAATATATCTTACTGATATTTACATTAGCGGCGTTGCGAATTGACCGGGTATCCTTTCGTTATCGTACTATCGCGAGGTTGATAATAACGTATGGAATTTTTGTGAGAGTTTGGTTCGATTCTAATTCGAGTTGTTTTATCTTGACAATCGTACTTTGTGACGTCAATCTAATGCGAGATATTTGATTGTTATCTATGCCGTAACGCGATCGTATTAAACCGCATTTGTCAAATAAACACGAGCCTGATTCTTTCTGACAACGTTCTACTGGACCACACTCGCTACCATACTAAACTCTATCTTTCAATCTCACCGCAAGGTATATACGAAAGTGATGTAGGTATATAGATGCTAGCAAGGTTCACGTCAATATTTTGATATTACCGAGCCACTTTTTGTCCCAGTGTTGTAACACGCTGAGCATTCTGATTATATCCAACGTCAACGGCTCGTGGAAATAAATGGTAGTTGATAACGTCTTGAAAATGTGGTATTTGTTTATCTTGTGAAAGCACTTTATGCAGCATAGTAAAAAAAACACAAATCACACAATTGATGATCGACACGGTTATACGCGACCTAACTATACAAACTCACCTCGCACACATCCCTAATTGCGTTCTCACGCTGACACGCGTTATTGGAAATCTCCGGCTACTTTGTTACGTCACGTGTCAAGTAACGCACCGCCCTAGTCGGGAACTCTGATACCGTTAATAGGACGCGAGGAAATATCAGTAATACGCGAAGTAAATGGTGCGAATCTTCCCCGTCCGTTACGGTACGGACCCTCAAGGCTATATGCGTCTTGTGACCGATTTGAAAATGTGTTTGTCGATTGTATATAGTTTGTCGGATTACGCGTGTGTTAGGGTTGCGGGCAAATCAATATTGCATGCATTTTATTCACGAGTTGGAAATGTAACAAAAACACTGAACCGGTCGCATTGTATGGAAAATCGCAAATTCGATTAGAATTAAGATTAGAATTAGAATTATTTCTCAAATCAGATTAGAATTATATTGCCGACATTTCACTACAATTTCTCTAATTAGGGAACTATAGGATTATCTATTTTCCCCAGCATAGTTGTATGTGCGACCAAAACTACTCGTACTTTGAACCCCAGCTCAAGCAGACCATGGAAATACATCCACGATACACATGATTGTCACCAAGCATGGCGGCTTTCCTCATGAATCAAATCATTACGACGACCCAATATACCGCACGAATAAACTTCGTTACATTTGAAGTGGCGCGCGAGATATATATACTATTTGCACTGCGGCCGGTATCGAGTGCCGGCAGTGTTTATATTGGTTGCCGGAAATTCGGGAATTTATGTCGGCGTGTTTCGCTATAATGTGTCGGTTTGTTTTCTGATCAGGTGGCGGGCCGTTGCGAAAAATCACGCACGCTGGAAAGATCAAAGAGAGCGACGGGTGAGCTTTTTTACGCTGATTTATAGATTCTGGTTGACCCAGAAAAGCGGATGATTGGTAATAAAATGGAAATTATAACCGGTCCCATATACTTTGCAATCCTTCGTAACAGCGACACCTTGCCTACATGGTTATTTATTTACCCGGAGAAATATAGGGGAGCTAAAAAGAGGACGCTTTTTCAAAATTTTCAGACCTACAATACGAAATACCCGCCGGAACGTTACTTGACCACTGATTTCCTATCTCTCAGTCGAATTTTAACCTATTTAACCAAAATTTTCAAAAAAAGAGGACAAATTCTCAAAAAAGAGGACATTTGGGCGTCCTCCGAGGACACTTTCAAAAAAGTTTGAAAAAAAGGACAAATCCTTATAAAAGAGGACGTATGGTAACCCCAGCTAAAAGGCCTCATGATGAAATACCCTGAAGGTACAGCGTGTTGTACTCTATAGTCACCATTTAGATACAGAATTGAAGTCATTTAGATACGGACTTTAGACTTAAAGATGGAAGCCAATGAATTGGACTTATAAATCATATAGGTTGGCTTCTTGGTGGGCGTATGGCTCGACATTAATGTTGAATTCGATCTAAACCAGTATAGTGCTCAGCGCTTTCAGATTGTGGACTGTTGAACTTTCCAAAACAATATCAACCCAGCACAGTTGGACAATTGGAGAATTTCAGTTTCTCCAAATTAGATTATAAGTAGAGTTATTGCCACATATTTTTTCAATTGGATTAGAATTAGAATGGGAATATGTACTGTGACCGTGCTCGCCGTTGCGCTACGTCAACGCCGATTCAGATTATCATTTTTCGCGTGAGAATCATTAGCTAACAATATCGTCAACACCTCCGACAAGTCCCACGGCGGCATTAATCCCACGGCAACGTCTGTGGCTCGCGGATGAAAAATGGATCTGATTTGTCTCCTTTGTCATTGGTTATTAAGACAAAAAGCGTATACCCGCAATGATTTATAGCCGCGCGTTAACTCTCGTGGGCTCTAACGCTATTACGAACGTGTTCCGATCAGTTTCCGGACATAAGCAGACGCGCAAAGGGTTAATCTCGAGAGTGTGTTGGTTTTTGATGAGCTGCGCTTTTAAATGTCCGAAAAATACCAATCGGGCACGTTCCCGAGTGATAAATCTCGGCGAGTGTTAAAGCAAACTTGCGCAGTCGCTTCCCCGTGCAGACTGTGCGAATGCGAGTCGCGCGCGCGCGTTCTGTGCGACATTAGCGGCTGATTGGATTGTTTGCGACACGTTTTCGCTATCGAGTCCGATGCCATCTCTCTAATAGGCGATATATCGTGAGTCTTATAGGTACGTTCGTGGGACATTAGCTCGTACTTGGGATAATACGATACGATGGGTATTCTGTTGCGGTATTTACATCTAAAATCTATGGATTCTTTGCATGAGGTTCATGAACCCCTTCGGCAGACTTGGAAAACTATAAAATTTTCAGCTATTCCAGATTAGATTGGAAGTAGAATTACAGCTAAACAGTTTATTTCCGAATTAGGCTTGAATTATATTTCTAGCTACACTGAATTATCTAGTTTTCCAAGTCTGCCCTTCCTAGTTATAAACGGTCTGCCCCTAGTTATAAACGGTCTGCCCCGGTCTGCGAAATGTCAATGTTGAAACCACAACTATAAAACTACCGTACATTTTCGTTTTTGATAAGATCTGTCCCTTTATTTGTCTGAAATTCAGTGCTCACCACAAGTCACATTAGCCATACGGGCAATGCAAATATGAATAGTAATTGCACTCCGTGAAACGGGCAGTACGAAAGGGATGACGATCTTTCTCAGTAATCAGCTTCCCAAAATTTTCGGTTATAGGAGGTTCATGCTAGCAGATAGGTTGAGATACAGTGATCTATATCAGTGCTCTTCAACCTTTTTCGACATCGTACACCCTTTTAACGTTTGCTCAAAACTCGTACACCCCTGTTCATTAGGGGTCTTCAAAAATGACCTTTTTTCTCAAATCGTACTGGCTACCTGATAAAATTGTTAGGTTACCTAACTTAAGCCTACACACCAAATTTAGTTCAATTCCAACCAGTAGCCGCATTGCTACGGGAGAAGAAAGTTTCTATTTATTATATAAAAATAAATAACGAAAAATTTGAAATTTTTCTGTTCATCCCATGAAAGTATTAGGTTGTCTATAAAAACGATGTTCTTCAAATTTGGTTCAATTCCAACCAGTAGAAGCGGAGTTATTGCCGTCAAAAAATTTGGATTTGAATAAAATAGTATTTGGTCACAGAGTCTATTCGCAGCCAGTTAGGCCACCCGCCACGCAAATTGGAATTTATTTCGTGTCAGCCTAAAAACAGCATGACATTACGAACGATAATCAACCTAGATGTAACAGTATTGGGGAGAGAGTAGGTAAAGCTACTGCTGCAGAAGCGGTAATTCAGATCAGCGATGATAGCACTAGCAGGCGCACCAGCCTACTGCGTATCAGGCGTGCCCCACACCACACACAGTGGATAGTAGCACATGGGCTGCAAGAGATGTCAGTAACCCCAGATCGTATGCCGCTATACAGTCTATTGTCGCCAATTTGAATCGCTAATAACAAAATACTAAATTGCAAATGTATGGCGAAATATTGGACATAAAATCGGCATTTTAAAACAAAAGGGTTTCGATTTCAACTTGGAAGCTGTTTAGACCCTGGCTGGCTACGTCACTTCATTTATGTGCATTGCGGTATTTATGAACGCCGGGTAGGAAGTACCGATTCAAGAAGTCTGAGCTATCGCGGCAGTTTCCTCAAAAATCACTCTAAAAGACAAATGACTAGCTGAACACCTGTTTGTTAACTGCATACTTTCCAACGCCAAACGGAACCATTGGTCTATTGCCGACGGCTAAATGAATAGGAGAAATATTTGCTTATGACATCACAATCGAGCGGTGTACAGTATTACAGTTGAGATAACATTGTACCATATTGCTCATTAACCTGTGCATCAACCGGTACAGACCCATAAACCTGTCTTTGTGATAGCTAGCCGTCGGCTCATTGTAATTCGGATCTGGTACACCCCTGTACACCCCATCTGAGTGGTACACCCTTTGCAAATTCTGGTACACCCTAGGGCAGGGGCGGGCAACTTCTCCAAGTCGGCGGGCCGGATATAGGAAAATTAAGTACTTGGCGGGCCGGATTGCTGAATCGATACATTATTCGCCCATTTATCCACGTATACCTGGAATAAATCGTATTTATTGAATGTATTTTAACGACAGCAATGCAACTTCAAAGCCATTTCCCGCCAATAATGACGAAGACAATGTGGATTTGAGAACAGCACTGTCATACAGCAGGGGTGACCAATCTTTTTGCCAGTCACGGCCGCATTTCGACTACTCATGTAGCCTACGGCCGCATTCCAGGGAATAGTCGTAATGAACTAGCAGGACGCCAAATACTCATGTTAAAGTGTCTATGTCCAATTGTCCATTTCCGGCGAACTCCGTACTAATCTATTAAATAATGCAGGCTGTTCATTGTCGCGCCAAGCGCGAAAATTTTTTCAGATTCATTCATGAATTTCGTCATTAAAATTAGTAGTTCTACATATTATTTCTCATCCCATGTGATTAGATTCACCGGTAGAGTTGGTGGAGGGTCGGTCAGGGCATTCCAATTATTATTAGTCACTTTCTTGCATGCTGTTCTTTGCATGTCTTGACCTCCCGTCAGGATTGTCGATATAGTGAGGAGAGCACGATTCCGAGTTGGTATTTCTATATGTGGCGCATCTGTTCGCAACTGTACTGTGGGGCTCTGATTGTAAAGTGCGCAACTATATTAAAATCGAAAAATAAAGTCGCATTGAATCGCGCTCTGCGCGAAGAATCTTTCAAGAATAATAAAAATCTTTCAAGAAATCGGGAGTCAATTCGTAAATTCAAATTATACGTCGACGGCCACCAACACCTACTAATTGAATTACGTGTCCACGGCCGCACAAATTTGCTTCTACGGCCGCAGGTTGGCCACCCCTGTCATACAGGTACCACCATGTCTGCTTCTCTCTGATCAATCAACACACGGTGCAATCCATCATTAAGATTTCAAGGCGTTCAATAAGCCCGGTACCCCAAATTTACCCCAAGATATCAATGCATAAGGGTTAAGTAGGTGACGAGATGGCGTGGTCGTTAAACTGTGCGGCCTGTCTATCTCGATATTGAATTCATGCGGGCCGCGGCCTTGAAATTTGATATTGGCCCGCGACCCGTTTTCAGTTGGCGACACCTGGCATAATCGGTGTCTTACAAAAGCCTAGAAGTGTGCGCCGTGCTACAAGTCGGCGGTTACGGAATCAAAAATAAGAAATATCGGCCTGGTGTAAATGACCAATTGACCATTGTCGTCGACAAACACCATTATTATCACAAATGACATTAGGGTTCAGTACATCGTAAATACCGATAATGCAAGTCTTCTCGCTTCGACGAACTTACGCGTAAGCTCCACCCTCGCTCGCTGTACATACATATGCGTAAAAACATACAATCACTAAAATGTATGTGAGCAAGTAGTGGGGAATCTCGGAAGACTGGGGCCGGCGGGCCACATTATCATGTAAGACGTAAAACTGTCCGCGGGCCGGACAAAATCCCTTCGCGGGCCGGATCCGGCCCGCGGGCCGTATGTTGCCCACCCCTGCCCTAGGGTGTACGACAACCCCGGTTGAAGAGCACTGATCTATATTACCTGAAACCAGTGATGGCCAAGACGGGCGTGTCATCAAAAATCATATGTATGGATTGAGTGTGTTTCTTGACCTCAAGGGAACCCCTGAGACTGGCTCAGGGAACGCTAGTGCTACATATCCTCTTATCCGAATACAGTGTGTACTGATCAATTGGTCATGAAGGCTGATTGTTAGTGTTTACCCATTCGTTGACCTGTTATCATCAGTGCAACCTACCAGTGTACTGGCGACACCGTACGGTCGCTCGGGTTCACGATATATTCCTTTCTTTATGCTACTAAAACTTCGGCAAGTCCGAAAGCTTTAGCCTATGATTTACCCCCACTTCTTACACGATTGGTGATGTTTTTGACTATACTTATATTTCTAGGTGTACAGTTTCTATAGACAATGCTATTTTTTACACTCCGGATTCTGAGTAATAGAAAGTAGTTTGGGGATATGCTTGCATCTGCATCACATTGAATTAATACTAGTCCGCCCTCAATATTACCGGACCTCGATCTGATATATCAACCTCGCCTATCGATACATGCGTCATTCATTTTCATCACTAGCCGTTTCATGTTATCCCTTATTTATTCCATCCAGTGCGCATGCCTCTTATTTACATCGCCTAAGCCCAGGTGGCTGTCTGATTTTAAAGACTGCTCCATGTCGTTTCGATACCTTCCTATTTTTTCATGGTATCGCAGTCTTGTCGTGTTTTGAAATGACAAAAATATTACCAAACTGATGCTGATCAGATTGACTTCATTTGCAATAGGCAACGACGCCGAACCGGGCAGGAGAAGCATCGAGGGGGACAGCAGGTTACCTTTCCGGGCCACGCAGAAACGGGGCGGACGACGCAAACACAAAAACAAGCCGAGGCAAGCGAGTGTCTATGACGTCACGCAGGTATGTTTTCAGTCTGCGAATCGCCGCACAGCGTGCAGTCCACTTTGAAACTGCACTGTATACGAGAGTCGCGCCTTCGCCGAATCCTGTCGCTGCGTACGGTGGAAATCTGGTCATACACAGCGGAGTTATGTGAGTTTTTCGTTGATAAATCGCGGATTATCCATCAATCAAGGATAATCCGAGGATTATCATCGAAAAACTCACGTAACTCCGCTTCTACTGGTCGAAATTGACTCAAATTTGTTTTGCAACGTCTTTGAAGACAGCTCAACAATTTCATGGGGTTGGCAGAAAAATTTGAAATTTTTTTTTTTCAATTTTTCATAATAAATTAAAAATTTTAATTGGATCTGCGGAGTCCTATACTTGCTAGAATTGAACCAAATTTGGTGTGCAGCGTTTTTTAGGGTAACCTGACAATTTAATCAGTGAATGGCTGGAATCCGGGAAAAAAAAGTTATTTTTGAACAGCCCTATTGGACAGCCAGAAAATGTTCTGCTTTTTTAAATAGATTATTAGAATTATAACCATACAGTTTTTTCCAAATTCAGATTAGAATTAGAATTATAGCTCCACATTCTTTTTCCAAATTAGATTAGAATTACTGAATTCGCGAAAACTGCATCGGGCTCAGTTCATATCATATCTAATTATAGTTCATTCTTAGAAGCATGAGATTGTAAAATCTCTGTACAGCAAGCTTGACTCGTTTCGCACTATACAGTTCTGCTGTAGCGTTTTCAGGAAAACCAGAAAGTAGATTTGAATTAAAATGAAAGCAAAAAAATATTTCACATTAGATTAGAATTATAGATAATCAACATTTTCGCTCTAATTAGTCCAAGTCTATGGCTGGAATGTATATATCTGCCTTTCGCTACAGAAGGCCTTCATGGGTTTGGACAGCGCGCCTGTCGACCCGATCTCGGAGCACCAGCGTTCGGTGCGGCCGCCCCACGAAGTGCTGCGAAGCATCGCCAGGATACCTTCTTCCATCCCCGAGAAGAGACAGGGGAATCAACTGCACAAGCGAGTCATCAGGTGAATATGTTGTATTTGAAGAGCTTCTTGCAGGTACAGAACTTCAACACAAAATTGATTAGTATCTCCATATTCCATATTGAAATAATCCCGGATATTTTCGGCTGACACTCGTCAGGGGTAATCGTGGGCAATAGTAGAGAATGGGAAAAAACAATAAATTTCAACAATCGTATCACCTAATATGACGTCAGCGGCATGAAATTTCGTATAACCGGGGAGAAGAGGTCGCTTAAGCTCATTGTAGGCTACTATTTTTAGATGATATACTATTCAATTGTAACGGTGTATTGCATATCGTTATTTGTCAATAAGAATGAAAACAACAAAGACCAGTAATTCATGAAATTCTACAAATATATTTATATAGCTACAAGCAATATGAATAATGGCTATATTTTGTTGCCATATTGAAGTTCTGTACTTCCAAAAGCCTATCCAAATAATGAATAGCTCGATTTCAGTACTGATTTTTCACGTTGACATTACAAATTTATCTTACGACACAGTAAAGTGTGCAGAGTGGTATATTGCTATCGGACACTAGCCAAAGTTTGAAAAACATGTTAAATTGATTATTCTGGTCAACAGCAAGTTTTAAACGCAGATGCGGTATGTGATTGTTGAAGACTTTTTGAACCCGGTTCCGAATATGGCGTTGTTTTTTTCTGGCACATCGGGTTTTCGAGATATTTCGATTTTAAATTTTCAATGTTGTGATATCATGTTCATAGGAGGAGATTGCACAGTGTGATGTAATCCAATGGTAACGTAATTCATGAAGCCTTCCAACTGTGTCCGACTGATATCGTTGATAAGGATAGAGGGAGTAGGTCTTGCCGACCTTTTTTCAAAATGAACGTGTATATTGAAATGTTAATTCCAGATGTAGATGGTACTTCGGTGCTGCGTTGGCCAGATTCGTTATCATCAATGGTTTGGAGATAATTCATTATTGGAAGAATATCTAGGCTCTACCCATCCGATCCGCATTAGCGATGCGTTACTACAGCATAAAACAAAAATGGGGTCTGCTTCAAGTCGGTTTCTTGGCCTGGGGTAAAATGGCCGTCGATGTCGACACACTATATATACTAAACAACAACAACAACAACGGTAGTTTGAATGTAATCTATGCATGTTATGCATTAGTGTGAGACTTGAACATCGATGATTCTAATATGGCTCCCGGTAAATGACCTTAACTGTATTCTCTGATACATGATACACAATTACTGGATTGTATGCACCAATTCCTCGCATATGACTTCACCTGGTCATGCTCGCAAAAATGCATGACCTCCAAAACATATCGGCCTCCTCATTTACGACATCACGGTGTGATTCCAGTTGAAAATGCGATAACGCAGCAAGTGCTATTTTGTGTCTCGAATTTGATACGTTTGGGTGCCGAATGAGGATGTGTTTTTCTTTGCGGCAAAATAATATTGGGATTTAGACTCCTGTTTGAAATTAGCCCAGCTGCGCTTTTGTGTATACATCGCATTCCGCTGCAATGCAACACTGCGTAAAGAAAGGAAAACGTTACGCCCTCGCGGGGATTACGAAGTTATGGCTACGATGTAAATACCGCAGTGTTGGGTCGCGGACGTACGTATGGATCGCCTGAGAGTCAGGCACGGACAACTAAACACGTACACGAACAAACGCGGACAACTACAAAATACCATGTCCATAATTGACACGAAATCTGGATTTCGACGGCATAGTGACGGCAAAGTCGACTAAAGGATAAAAAAGGCAACGCCAACCAATTTTGCTTAGGAGAGGAAGAGGGTCTTTCGGCTGTCTATTTTGATGAATGACCTTTTTTAGTCAACCCAATAGTATTTCCCGTATAAGTCAATACCCGTTTCTGGTCTTTTGTAACTTGCACATATTATCTCAAAATATGGTGACTCTAACTTACCAGAGTATAGTTCTCATTCCCTTCATTATCTGGACGTAGTTTTAGCAGGTCCCAGAAATCGCTATTTCTAGTTATACTTGACTAGCAACGCTGACTTCTTTACCACCTCTGATTATAAATGAGATGGAGCAAATCAATATTAGCAAATATAAACTTGATTATTGCTGGTCACTAATCTGCCAACGAATTACCATACATCGCGATGATTCGGAAGCGATGGTTTTGTTTTGCAACCACTATCAAGGAATTGTGAGCAAGATATCACCGTGTAATTGCGCTAAAATGACAAGGCACTGCCTACCTGGAACTTGTTCGGCCGACCCATTGCCGTGATTCGAGCATCAACTCCGAACACTCTGTGACAAGGGTGAAAGGTGGTGAAAAATCTGTTGTCCCACGCTCGCGGCTTTCCCTGCGTGCGGATATGACCGCCGCCGTTGGGTCTGAATGTTCTGGCCGCCGGATCGGGTTCAGTGATAAAACGGTTGTAAACGCGCGGTGGCCTGACCTCTTTCCTCTGATCTCACTTGAGTGGAGGAACATGCTACTGTCAGGTCCTTCGCTTTTCAAGCACCCAACATTTCAGACAGTCGCGCTGGTTCATATAGCACGGTGACTCAATGTGCAATCGAAAGTGCTGGTTGAACTACGGCTAATATTCGCGAAACATCTAATTGGATAATATATTCATATTGAAATAAACCCGAATAATTTCTGCTGGCACTCGTCAAGGGTAATCGTCAGCAACTAGTGCGGGTTTCAAAAGAACTTCGCATGTCGGTAGTGTAGTGTAACAGTGTAATTCGTGGTACTGATCCCGGATCGAATATGATCCCAGATCAAACCTTTTCCTGGTTAAAAAATCCGCTAATCTAGATCAACGCCTCTATAGCCCGCAATGGATTTGTCCAACTGCGTCCCCCGCAATGGCGTGATACATGAAAGAAAACGCAGACCCTGCGTATCCTAACAAACTTTTACTAGGTCTTCTGAAATCTCGTAGGTTCCTGTTCCAGTTGCACTGCCTCCTCAATGTACCATATTCTGAGTTCGACATTTTCGGATATATTTAGATCGATTTTATCGGATAGTCGCATCACTGCGCGGTTTAGTCGCAAGACTCTGAAGATAGCTTCGAAACATCTCATTTAGTTGTTTTTTAATGCCCGAAGTATTCATGTTAACCTGCTTATGTTGTGAATAACTATATTACTTGTGCAGATAATCACGTTATGACTTCTCTTGATTGACGGGCTGGTCTGCCCAATTGACATCTCGAGTATATACACGTCCCGTTACGACAGCGGCCCTAATTCACAGTTCGCTTCTTTCAAGACTCCATTTCCCGTTTCGTTCCATTTTTGCGACGTGCCGATTATTTTGAACTTACATTCGTCATGCGGCCGCCTGCGTTTTGAAAACAAGTTTTTGTCTGTTTCGTGTAATCCTAAACCGCTCGGTGACGCGTGAAAGCGTAACTTGGAAATTGCTGCTAATCGCCGTCACACCAAACACCTGGAACTGCACCGCAGTGCAAACACGCCCTTGTACATAAATATTTTGGGTTATACTTAACGCACATAGAGGGGATACGTAGTCATAGTCAAGTTCACTCTTGGAATTCAGTCAAACCCGCCTTCGACTGCATGAAATTTGCAGGTGCGTATTTTCCAGAGGTGGTGTGTAACGGAGTACTTCCAATTTTGACTTGACTGAATTTATTTTCTTCAAAATTGAAAATGACTCGATTCGACTCTAGTCAATTTGTGTATTGACTCCTCGACTTGTACTCAAGTCATTGCGCATGACCCGACCAAGTCATACGACTCGATGCATTCTATATGACTTATTCAAGGCTCGAATAACAGGACCAATGATTGAAAAAAAGCCCAGAAACTGTTTTTTTAAACTATTTCAATAAACATGTTAAAGTGAGAAAAATGAGTATATTATGAACCCGACGCCTTCGATATCACCCAAGAGTTTCACAGAAGTGAGTTGGTCCTGACTTGAAATCGATACCGACCAGTAAACACTGGGACTCGGACTTGACTCGGGGGTGAAGGGAAAATGACTCGATTTTCGATTCTTCCGCGTACAAAAATGATTCCCGCCGCGTACCGACTACAACCCTTCGTGACTGCATTAGGGGCGATATAATTCTGAATCTTCATTACGTAAAAGCGAGACACTGAACAAGATGTAGTACGAATATATTGGCTTACTTCACTACACGGTACTGGAAACTTTGGAAAAATATGTAATTGCGACATTCGTTTGTATTAATTACCTCAGCTGGTTTCAATCATTTCAACTGCACCGAAATCACGACCTATTTTTAGTAGACGGAGGGTTGGATTTGCAGCTGCGAAATCCCCCCGACCTTGTTAGAACGTGCATAAAATCTATTCTATGAAATCTATTCGTTATTTATTTATTATTTAGCAATTTTTGAGTGATCATGCCTCAATGCCGTGCGCCTGCCAGTGCACGGCTCATAGAAATCCGTCATTAGGACGCGGTCTTCCAAATCCAACGCGCAAAACAAATGTCGTGCTCCTTGCTCGCGAAAAGATTGCACTAAAACTCTGTCGGAGTCCTTGAATATATAGAACCGACGGAATCTTTCGCCAGTTCGCCGAAAACCAAGTGATGAAATGAAATAATTAGGCTGATAGCGGCTCCTGCTGCCTTTGGGTCACGTACATTTCTCAGCAACGAGACGCTTGAATTGTAATTGGGCTTTGGGAATTTGCTTTCACCGCGCTTGTTAGGCTCAAGGGTATGATGTTGAGTGAGTGATTCTTATATATGACGAGCATACATCATTAGGCTATATTAATATCAAATCTCGTTCTAATGAAAATGTAGATTAACCACAGGTGGTCAAAGTATTCATCGTTCGTACTCCCGTAGAAGTAGAAGTAAGTCAAAAAGTAAGTGTTCCAGGCCTCGTTTTGTCTAAAATAACGACAATTTGTAAGCAAAAATAGTAATTAGAAGCAATTTCCAAGTTCGCAAAAAATAAAATATTCGAGACCTAGTTTTCCTTAAAAACTGAAATCTGTTAAAGTAGAAGTGGAAGTATTCTAAAATCACAACCACTTGGGTAAGCTAAAACTACTCGAGTACTCTGAAAAAGTAGAAGTACTTAGTTACTGACCTGAGGTGAAATTTTCATGCAGTTATAGATACCGTAATAGCATTTCATTACAGTCTCAAATCGAAAATGTCAGGCAGATTGAGTAAATATTATCACTTCATTGAACATTATACATACAATTGTATTTTGGTTAATCTTAGAGAAGGTACAGGCAATGTAACGCGACACCCTCGTTCATGAATGACGTAAATCCTTTTGACTCCCGCCATTTACGTTTCCAATTATCCACCAGGTGCTGACGATGACCTCTGACGAGTGTCAGCCGAAAATATTCGGGGTCATTTCAATATGAATATATTATATAATTGCATATTGAAGTATACTTTACCTCCAAGAAGCTTTTCATTTAACATTTGCTATGAGATAGTTTGACTCGCTCCGGCTTTTCGGCTTGTTGAGATCAAGCAAAACACGACACCGGTCGCGCTATATTCGTGAAAGTGATCTGGCCTTGTTTCACGTGTCGTCGCGTTTCCCGTGACCTTCGCGTATATACATAGAATAGACACACAATGGAAAGCACTTTAGCGCATTGATTTTAATGCGTATCTTTGAAATGGGATCAGGTGAAAAAGGCGACGTGGAACTGCCGACTTGAACCCTTTCTATGTTAATGTGACTCGTGTCACGGTATTGATTCAAGACGCGCACGTTGAAACTTTTCTCTTTTAGAATAGGTTCGGCTGAAAAATCTTTGAGTCATAAACATGTTGATATCACAGTAGTAATATAATGTAGTGACAGTCGCGCTGTGTGGCTATGACAATACACGCTGATTTCAAAAGGAGCGTATGTTGTATGTACCTCATTTTTTCAATCTATATGTGCAATGCATGTACATTGTACAATGCATTGTACATATGTGTATCCATTTTCACTGTCGATGATCTTGTGTGGAGCCCGACATATACCGATTTTCGAGCCGATGTCGATAAAACCGATAGCTTGCACCGATAACCCCGATATATTCAGCCGATATTCAAAAGATATGGCATCTAGCTTAAGGCCCGTTTCCAAAACTTCAAAGCATTTAGTTGAACAGCTTGCCACGTTGCCAGCCATTGCTGTATACTTGGTCATTAAATATACTAGACAGGCTACATCTGGACACTTGGTAGCTGTGAGAAATATATCAATATTCCCAGTCGCAGATTGTATAACTCTCACTCCCTACTACCATGTTGTGACGTCACAAAACTGGCGATATTATATTACCTCTAAAGACCGATACCAATTTCTTTCAGAGTCTGATATTGATCTCTTGTGTGCACACCTTTATTAATCGTAATAACGATTTTTTCCTTATTGTAACTGTAGTCCCGCTTGCTATTCCTTTAGGTTCATATCTTCGCTGAGCGATACCATGAATTTCTTCCGGTATTTACCGGATAGCATGTGCACCCACGACTCCGGATTCGGTATCCAGGTGTCGGACGACGGAAGCTGCTGGGACGGTTACGACATTGCCAAACCGTAAGTGAACTGTTGGTTCCTATCGTAGCAGACTAGGGCCGCTGTATCATTCATGTTGTCTACTTAGCATATTTAGAGTGAAAAACCGGTAATCTATAATTCTAATCGAATATTGTAAATGTTTCTATGCTCTAATTTTAATTATAATCTAAATTCTGGTTTTCCATAAAAAGCTACAGGAGAACTGTATGGTACAAAACGATCCAAGCTTGCTGTGCAGACATTTTCCATTTGCGTGCTTATGAGAATGACCTCTGAATTGATATGAACCGAAATCTAATTGAAGACACTCTTGGGGGTACAAAAGTTCAGTACAGAATTGAATAATGTAATCATACTGAAGTAAACCCGAATAATTTTCACTTAACCCTCTTCAGGGTTACACGTCAGCATCTAGTAGAGAATTGGAAAGAACGTTGTACGGAAATTGGAAAGAACATTTACAATTCTCTACTAGCTGTTGATGATTGACCCAGACGAGTGTCAACCGAAAATATTCGGGTTTATTTCAATATGAATTTACTATTCAACAGTAACTACAATTCTTATTCGAATCTACTTTGTAATATCTGAAGATTTGCTACTTGTCCAACTCTGCTTCCTTCCATTCCAGGAAGTATACGAAAGAGGTCGCGGCGGTCGGATACGAAAAGCAAGTCGATAACCCGGAGGTGCGCGTTTTGAAAGTGGAAAGTCGCGTGATCCAAGCCATCGAAGGACTGCGACGCACGACCGCGGTAAGATTCGCTTTTCGGACGCGTTTCAAGACTATCCAGTCTCCTGTTCCGAGGTTCAAGTGACGATATGTTTGCCTGTCAGAGGGGCTTAAAGTGGTAAGGGTTGGACTCGGGTAGAAGTAGAAGTAAAACCGTAAATTTATGCTCAATTGCAAGTACGAGTAGCGATTTCCGTGACGTGTTAAAACTACTGCAAGTGGAAGTACAAATTATAGGAAAAGTGCTCATCCTGCTCAAGTAAGTGAGGGTAAATTTGATCGGAGATTGCATACTTTTGTCAGTCATCCTGAGGTGCCTGCTTTCGAATAACACGGATCATCTTCAACACCAACGCAAAATGACTAATCAAACTCTACATAGGTTTAATTTCTAAAAGTATGTTCAATTGTGTTGATGCAGGGGGTATTTCAGTCATAAAATGATATGAAGTGATGCAAACATCGTAAACCTACATTCTACTTACTAATTCCAAAGAGTAAAGTAATGTTGTCTGATAAACTGTCAAGTAAGGAAGGCATCACCACTTGAGTACGCAGTACAAAGCACGCAAAATCTACTTGAATACTCCGAAAAAGTAGGAGTACTTCGTTACTGCCCCCTCTGATTTTAACTAACGCTGCCCCATGCTTAGGAACTGAAGCGTTTGCAAGGAAAAGATCCGATAGCGGAAATCCTGCTCCGGACTCCTGTTTACAAGGAGAGAAAGGATTCCCCATTCGTGAGCCATGAAGCTTTTCCGTGCGACGACGAAGACGATTGTGCGGAACTGGGAAGCGGCGGCATTGAGAATCCCGTGACAGGTGTGTTAGCGCGTATTGCGAATCAGAAGCTGGACTCGTTTCGCGCTATATAGTTCTTCGGTAGCATTTCCAGGATACCGGAAATTAGATTTCATTACAATTAGTCTATTTACAACACTGGAATTATGATCTAGTTTTCCAAGTCTGTTCCTACATGCATGTCGTAACGAGCGCCTCATTCTCTCCTTAGACGAACCCACCAACGCAAGCGATGAGGAACTAAACCGAGAAATCGAAAAGATCAAAATCATCCTGATCGAAGACATGCACAAGAACCGCACCTCGACCAACCCCGAAACCAGCCGGCCGGGCCGCGAGAAATGCAAAGGGAGGCGGTGTCACCGAAAGTCTCGCAAGAGCGAGAGAGAGCAAAAGACAAACGATGAAAACGAGAGATCGCTCGCGAACGCTAGCGTAAACGCGCGCGTCACGACAACTACGACGCCAGAGAACGCGTCCAACATGCTCTCGCCTTTCTCTCTTTTGTATATCTTGACGCTGGCCGCCTCGAAATTAATATCTTCTCTAACTACGTGATGCGCAGATCCGTGCTGAGTCGCAATACGCAACGCTCGCCCAGCGGGGCGTGCGTACGATATTTGGTGGGTTGAAATTCCACTCTGCTGAACTGCTGCGTGTTTCCGTCCCATTCGTTCTATACGTAATCCATAGCGTTATGTGTCGTGTGTATGGATTTTTTCGCGAGCTTACAGGATCTTTGCCAACAAGACCGCGTGTTTAAGCTCGGTTTTGAGGTTATGATTGCCAACTCTCCTTATGACTGAATGTCAGCGTGTAGCATGGCATTTATTCCTGATTTGCATAGTTGGATAAGTAGAAAAGTTTAGGATTTTCGAAATTGGACTAAATTTACGAATTAAAAAGAAATACAACAAAATCAGGTTCATTTCCTATCAAATCAGAGTTCATTATCATAGGTATGAGAAAGGAAAATGTAGATACACCATGCGTGGTCCGTTTCGGACTATAAAACAATCCTGTAGCATTTTCAACAAAACTGCAAGCTAGATTAGAATTAGATTACCGGCATTTCCCTCGCATTTGTCGAATTAAACAAGTAATCTAGTTGTCCAAGTTTGCTAATTTGTTGACAGAATAGAGTTGGTCGCGCGGCTGTTCCGGTTTGGTTCGCTGCTTCAAATTCGTGTTTTGAATATCCCTATTCTATCCGTTGTCAGTTCTTTCACGTATCGCAATGGGAGCTGACTTTTTGATAAAGGCTGTATCGAGACTGTCGGAACGATAAAGACGGAATTAGACCAAGACAACAGTTTTTATGCACTCGCAAGCAGCAGTCTATTCACGAATATACTCAACGTATATACTTTTGCCTTTGCGTAATCTAAAAGGCCCCCGTGTTGGAATGGCGGCAGTTGCGATTTATCCTGTTATTTTGTAACATATTATGCACGAAAATCTTTCTATTTTTATGTACGTCATTATTTGTAATCGGTATAGTTTCCGGTTCTGAATCGGCGTGTCAAGCACGGGACAATACGTATATTTTTTGCAATTTAAGCGTGGGTCTATCTCATGCAGATAATACCGATCCTTTACCGCGAGATAGTACGGTGACATAGTTATTCCTTGGCTGTGCTCGGTTGCTGTGCTTATGATTGGAACTTCTCTGCAACGCGGTGATAACAATCCTTCTCGCTTACCGTTCGGCATCGTATTTCCGTAAGTTATCTCGTCATCAATAATTTTTTGTTTCTGATATTTCGTGCATGTGTTGCTACTTAGGCGTATAGTAGCCCTGTTATCTTGCCGGTTTTCAATATATACAGTTCTTTTTGTTGACGTGCCAACGATTCAAAACATTCATACCATCAAAGCGAATCTGTCTTACGGCCGTAAAGGTGCAGGGATGAGAACCTGCTGTCAGTGTTCACCGTTCGTTATCAAGACTCATGTCATTTATTACTTCAAATCAACTTGATCGATGATATACCGTATCATTGCGCCTGAAAATGTCCTATTCACATCACTGATATCGTCGGGTTGTACGAAAAGTTGGATATGTGCCATCAGTCATATCAGTTTCGCGTCTCAAATGTTATTTTACAGAGGCAAACATAACATATAACATGACTTATCCGTTGGTTTAATAAACTATAATATTAACCGCATAATGTTACATAACTCTGTCTACTATAATCCAAACATTAGCCACGCGATATATCAGATTGTTTCGCAAACGAACCATGTTGCCAACATTTAGCACTATTTTGTAGGACCATTCGCCATAAGATTATCACGAGTCGCGTGAGCATCCTCGTTTAGTTTACTATACATAAGTTTGTTTCTTCGATTAAAATGTAAATATATTATGTTCTAGCATTTACTATTTCTTGTTATTGTTTTTTGTTTGCTTGTGTTGTGGAGTTAATAAACTACCATGTTTTGAAGGGTCTGGATTGTATTATCATAAGAAATTCCCTCTTGGTTATGCACTAGTAACCAGTAGCGTACCTACGAGGAAAGATAGGACATTTGCGTCCCGAATTTTGCGAACAAGTCTCTGTTGTCCGGTATAGTCAAGCGATGTCAGTCGGGAGACAACCTGGCCTCGAAATCTATAGAAATAATACGATGGTTGCTTTTCATTCGGTTTATTAGTTGCGTTGTCCGATTTAGCAAACTCTCTCATAGATCTGGTGATAATGTTATGGTCACGAATATATACAGCATGTGATGAGTCCGTCCATACTCTGATAGTTTAAACCTGATAGTGCAAGCACCACGCACTTGTTCTACTTCCTGAAATGGTTTTGACCTTAGACTGTTTCTACTTGACAGTTTTAAATTTTTTAGGCAAAACTATAGGCCTAGAATACTTACTTTTTATTTTTTACTTGTAAAGCGCTACTTCTTGAGTACCGACGATGACTATTTTGATCACCTCTGGTTTTATCAGGACTTAAGCCTTGCAGAAACCTCAATGGAACCACACGTGTTGCATACAATCAAAAATTCCGCCGCGAATTTCTTATTCAATTGCAATTTCCATTACTTGCCACTGCATGATTGCATAATTTTGACTCTGTCGCTGTTCAAAAGATGTAGATTTTGTAGGGCGCACCGCCACTCATACTATGCTTCGAGATTTCATCGGTCCGCAAGCTAAATACTTTTGAGAACCACTATTTTAGACCCATACCTACATTGTAGCAAAACAATCCTTGTGCGCATCACGAGTCTGCAGTTGTTTTACTACTACTTAACCACGCGCTTATGCAAAACAGTAGTTTATAACAAATCGAAGCCAGTCCAAGCTGAGTAATCACATGATACGATCTCCGCTCGAGTATTGAGAACCACGCAGCCGAACAGCATTGCAACATCAGGCCGAGAATCTGCGACACACATTCGACAATTATAAATATTTCAACTCGATTTCTATGGCAATCCGAGTGCGGGCCTGCGGGGGTTCATAAAATTTTCTGAGTTCCCAGTAGCTTCGAGACATGTCAAATGGGAGACTACAGGAGTCATGCGGGAGCGGGTTTCACTTACAGTGATTTGAAGTCGACTTTTCTTAACAGCCTATACGTATTACGTACCACGCAAAGTCATAGTATAGAAATGAAACATGGAACGGCAACGACCGATTTTGCAGCTTCGTTCCGCTTCGCTGAGGCTGGAGTGGAGGATTGTTTTGCGAAAGCGACGGTAGGATTTCTGGCAATCCAAAAGCTATTTTCCCGAGCGCAGAAATTAATGAATCTGGTCTTGATCGAAAGCTACTGCTGCACCGATTCCGAAAATATAAATTAAAATATTGATCAGGCACTGATCCACCTAGAATCTGTCCTCCAAGACTGAAATATCGGCATTGTTCAGAACAATCGGGTAACCGCAACACAATGGCCATAACAATGACCCGTTGCGATTCTCCGATTGTTCGAACAATGCCGAAATTTCAGACTTGGAGGACAGATTCTAGGTGGATCAGTGCCTGATCATTATTTAAATTTATATTTTCGGAATCGGTGCAACAGTAGCTTTCGATCAAGACTGGATTCAATAATTTCTGCGCTCGGGAAGATAGCTTTTGGATGCCAGAAATCCTACAGTCGCTAACGCAAAGCAATTTTCCACTCCAGCCTCGGCGAAGCGGAACGAAGCTGCAAAATCGGTCGTTGCCGTTCCATGTTCAATTTCTATAGTCATAGCACTGTCCAAGACGTCAATGCGCTAAAGGACGGAAGATATATTAAGTGTAATTTTATCAACAGTATCTCGAAAAAGCAAGCATAACGTAAGCAGAGTTGCATGAGCAACTAAAGAACTCTCAGCTTTTCTAAATTCGACTAGAATTAGAATTATAGATACACAGGTATTCTCAAATTAGATTATAATTACAATTGCTGAATTCGCGAATACTTCAAAATTGAATCAAGTTCAGTTCGTATCAAATCAGAGATCATTCCAATGAGCATGAGAATGACAAATGTTTGTACATCAAGGTTGGCTCGTTTCGCACTGTTATACAGTTCTGTAGCATTTTCAGGGAAGTCAGAAAGCAGAATACCATAGAAATATTACGCAGATCAGATAAGAATTAGATTTACAGGCATTTAGCTTTAATTAATCTAATCAGAGAACTAGAATTATCTAGTTGTCCAAGTCTGATCTTACTCAGTCTCTTTCTGCATGAGCCCTAGTATAAGTGTGGACCAAGTATACGAACATATTCGCATTACGAGTGGAGTCAGACTTAGTAGGTCAGACTTACCGTAGCACATAACAATTCATCTTACCAATATATCCAGAAGAATATTGAAAGCGATTTCGCAATTTCGTCGGAAGGATAGTTCGCAACAGTACAAGGAACTCGTCCCCGAAGTCAGCGTGTTGTTATCATCCATGGATAACGTCACCCGTAATGTACTGCGTTTCGAAAATTACTGACAGGAACTAGACTGTTACTCATCACGAAAGTATTTATCTATTTGGGATTTACGTACGTTTTGTGACGTAATAAAACGCATAGATTCAGCTAGGTTTATGTGAAACAACGTAGCGATTCGTTCGGCCATGGCGGTAATTTCCAATACTACTGCCTTCGCACCCCCACATAAGCCATCGTATTTCCCTGCGAAACCAGCCATAGAGCTACCGCGCTTTTCAGCATTGATCCTTGGAAATTGCAACATGTTCGTGGTAAGGTATAGAGCCAACGTGGAAATACCATTCATGTGGTGTGGAATGCAGTGATATAATTCCAAAAACTAGCCGGACTCATCTACGCAGTACACTGTCCTATGTTTACTTCCCGTATGAAATATTAATCGATGGAGTATTTATAATTGTGCGTCGCAAATACAGATTGTTATTGATTGTGAGGTAGGAGGGCTTATAATTATATTTCTACGATTGCGGCCCTGAAATATTTAAAAGTTCCCCAGTCTGTTGTACACAAGATTGTCGTCGGTGCAATTAATTTGGACAAGTCTAGATATTTTAGTATGAACAAAGGGAGCAATATTTCAGAATTCTGAGTGCATGAGTGAATCTGATTAGGAAGAATGTGTAGACGTTGATGATTTAGCGTACTGTTAAGCAGGTGAAATATGCAGCATTTTATATAATGTATTAAATATTAATTAGCTATTTACGATTTTGTCGAATTAGCGGTTTTGTCGGTATCGCAAAAGCACGCTTCAAGCTTTTTATTTGGTAGTCCTTATTTCGCCTTTCGTTTTCTGCGGTGAGATCCGACATGTTGAAAACAAGAAGTCATCGTGACGCAGGATCACGGAAACGCTTCGGCATCGCGTGTAAGAAGGATGATATAAATATATATTTATATTGCTAATATCCGGTTTGGCAGGCATAAGTCGTTTTGCAGCTGCGTAGTTTTTTCTAGAACAAATGCATGATATTGGCCAATATCCAGGGAGGTAAGACACAATTGTGAAACTTTCACTCTATGTTTATCGCATAGTCCACAATCCACATTCATGTGGTGGAATGTACGCTGACTGCAAGCACACGCTGTCTGATTGTTTAAAGCTTCTTATAGATAAATAGCTTTAAATGATATTGTGGTTGCTAAGATACTAGCAAAACTTTATTAGTATACGAGGTTACAACAACTGTTGTTTTCTAGACATACCAGTTTTGGGAATATAAAACGGACGTACAACCTTCAATAAAGCTATGACAGCATTTGTTCGGCACATCAAACAGCTAATCAGACAAGGACGTGAATGACGATTGATCCGTGTTAGCATATATCAACGGTGTACAAGGAGCTCTTAAACTACACATATGAGGCAGTACAGAATTTATCAAGTGAGTCTGAGCATGAGTATGAGCACTGAGCAGTGTACAATGAGCATACGCACTACCATGCAGTATATTGCGTTGGTAAGAAATATTGTCGACCACGCGTGCCCTTCCGGATGAAATGGCAATCAAAAGAGCTTCATTCTGGTTTTAGTACCAAAGGGATAATTGTCGTCATCATTTTACGATCCTTCACTAGCATTTTGCAGTCAAGCCTCAAGCAACCGCAGAAAAATACAACCTCATGTGGTAATCTTAACGATTAGATGTGATCGCTGTACTGTAATTGTTGTATGCCATTCGGTAGTCTAGTTAGCGGCCCTGAGCAGTGCGCACGGCGCATATAGTGAGGCAGCTGGGAATCACGTCTGCACGGTTATCAAGTGAATTTCGAAGCTATGGTGGAAGCAAATAGTGGTGGTGAGGTTCACACTTCATGCGTTATGGCCATGGGCAATTGAACATCTTTCCGTCGTTAGCCACCCCAAAGTAACGAGAAAACAAATTTGTGTCATTATTGGTCTCGAAATCTAAACATATATACCATGTTAGTCAGCGGCCTGTATATTTCTGATTATCGTGATATGTTATGAAAGTCTTCGCGCCATAGCCTCGGCTCCAATCAAGCTGCACGAATTCTTACAGCCTTAAAATCGATCGATGTAGATAGTTGTCGTTGAGATAAATGCTAGGATCAAGTAATATTCCACATTGCGGGATGCGAGAATCCACGATGGCGCGCTGTTCAAGCCGATATAGCTCTATCCCAACTTCCATTTATAGTCTTATACAGGGTGTTAACGTGTTGACTGATATTACCTAGCGAAACAGTCATTTGCTGTCAATGGATCAGGGAGTTTCCATCGTGGCGGAAACTCTGACTGTTTAACATGATCTCATTCGACTTCGCAAGGTTCGACTTATCTCCTGATGCGATCACTGATCATGATCATGTAATGCATCATAGTGCGCATGGAGTACAGATTTCACTCGTATGCGAAAGGGTAATTAAAATAGGCCACGGTATTTCGTATCATGCTGGCGAATGCAATTGCCATTTCAATCGCTCGATACCGTTGTGATATCAATCACTGTTGAGGAAACGATCAATTGTCCAAAACGAACACGTTTGAATGTACGCAATTTGCATATTTGAGAAATTGATTTTACTGCCAGTTAGCCGCACTCCGCACACACTTCGTTCACAAACCGATGCTTGTCTGGACTCCTTTGAAACTTGTGAGATGTGGCGACTTCAACATGTGAGAGATGAGAACTAACCCGTATGAAAATAAGCAGAGCATTTTGCTATATGAGAGAGAGAGAGAGATATGATATTCTTTCTCGCCTGCACCATTGAGATGCTTTGGCGACGGAGTTGCGATACGGCCCCATGAGGTCATCTAGTCTGCGCCCCCGTTTTTTTTTTCTCCTCCATGCTATCCGTGATTGCTGAGCGCCTAGCAGGATAGCTGCGGATACCATTTTTCGAGTCTTTGGTATGACCCGGCCGGGGATCGAACCCACGACCTACCGCTCGAGAAGCCGGACGCATAACCATTACACTATCTCGCATGAGCATGAGTATGAGCATGTTGGCTTTGCTCGAATTCAGATAGTTTTGAAACCGGGTTCGTATTTAACCTAATCATGGAATTGAGGGTGATCTTAGATTTTGATTTCGCTTTTGATTGACCTTGAGCCGGTATCGTGTATGAATTCAGATTTGAACATGACCTGAAATGAATTCAATAGTTGGTTTGAGTTTGTCTACAAATGCAAAACTAGAAATTGTTACATACGTCCACTTCTGCTATACCAGACTGACCTGAAGGCAGTCGGAGATACTGAAGGGCAAGTATTGTCGCTGCCGTATAGATCCTAATACGGATGAAAATTCGTAAATATCAGTACGCATTTTATTATCAACACAGTGCAGCAGTTAACGATCAGAGGCAACTCAATTCAGCTTGTGGATATGACTAGGACACGATCACGACATATATATGCGCATGAATTTTACTGGTCTATATATAGTAACAAACGTATTGACGTCACAATCCAACGCGCTGGGACGTAACAACACACAACGTTCATGAGCGCATGTGGTAAGAATCATCTCGAAAATAGCACGAAAACTCGTTGCATGAATTCGCGCGTCAGCTAATCAGTGTTCCGTCCGCGCTGATCGCATCTGACGCGTATAACCAGCTTTGGCTAAGAGTTGATCGGCAGTTGTGGGAGCTCTGGAGCATAAGTAAGAATTATAGATGAGCAAAGGCGCCTGTTTCGCAAAACAAGCTTTTATAATAGGCTGTCTCTGTATATTAATACAAGTATAAGGATAAAGGTTTTGGACGTATAAAGTATTTACATTTATTGCTGATAGTGGAACTAATTATGATGTAACAATTTTACAATTTTATGACAGACGCATTGTGTAGCAAAAGCCTTAAATATCCAATGAAATTCGATATCATCTATGTACTACTATTGTGTACTGCATCATTATCCACATCAACCTCAAGCGATCCTTGCGAGTGCGAGAAATCAGGTGAGAAATACATGGATTGATAAGGTCTACAAATTTAATTACTATTATCATTTCCTATTAATATTATTATTATATGATTATTATTGGTTATTGCATATTTATTTAGTCACAATACCCTTGCATCGGGCACTATGATTTCATAGGGTTGGGCTTTACGATTTGATTACTCGAATACGAGTATCGATTGTTATAATGCGAGTCGATTAGGGAGATTCGATTTTTTTTTCGAGTAACGACAATGTACGCTCTTGGTACTAACACTTTCTTGTGAAAGAAAAGGCCTGCTTTCGATACTTTATTCCTACCGCGTGGAAGCCTTGAAATCTCGATTGGTCGCATCACAGATTTCACAGCATCGAAAAGATTTAGCAGAAGGCTACGAATATTTATGGAAGCGACATTTGTTGCATGGTCCCAATCGCATAACATAATCGTGGTTATGAAGTACTAAGTTATGACGTGTGACTGGTATTATTTTCCTTGTGATCGTACAAGGGTGCAATTTTGAAATTTCTTTAAAGACTTCGCTCAACTCGAACCTTAATGCTCGACTTGAATTCGCATTATTCAAGCCCTGGATTTTGATCAGCCCTAGATTTCACCAACGGGATATATAACCTATTAGTCTTCTCGAAGGTGTGATGTTTGGTACATTTTCAAAGACTGAATTGTGATACCCTTGTCCGACTACTAATCCCAAATTTTACAGAGCGTAACACTCATTGATAACCTCAAGGAAAGACGTCCTTTTCACTTTGCTCAATGAGCTTGCCATATACGTCTGTGACTCGAAGCGGGGTGCCACCAAAGGCCAATACCCCTAAGATATGTAGTTATTTATACCTGTGGTACCCGTTTCACTACCCAGTGGTACCCGAGCATCGTTCTGCTGTGCCCAACAAATCAGTGTTGCTGTAAGGGTTTGTAATTGATGGTGTTTACTGTTATAGAAAAGGGTGTTGGTCACTCAGCACACGGATTTTAAAGGAAATGTGTCGTAAATATTACCGTGAATTTCAGTGGATGGGACATACGTCGTGTGCAATGTAACAGTTAACGCAACGGATGCGCAGAACTATTGTTCGCAACGATGCAACGCTAACCTTGCGTCCATCAAGTCAGAAACTGAATTCCTAGAAATTAACGACACCATTGGCGAGATCCCTGCTTGCAAAAAGTAAGAACAGTTTTAGTAACATTCATTGCAGGTCGATTCCTGCAAATTCAGAGGACTCCCTGGTTTATATGCTTCTATATATACGATTATACATTAACATATTGTAATAGGCACCGGATTTCGGCGCAGTACAATTTCGTGTTGCTTTTTATCGACTTTCGTATGAAATATTTATTCCTGTGCTGAAATTTATTTGTCAAGCGACGCATACAGTTCTGCACTTACTTTCCAACGCGGACACGCGCGATGGAGTCCTGTGGTTCTTAACCTGTAGGACACGGGATACTTTTGAGATAGACTCAGAGTTATATTTGTATACTCCTACACTACTGTCTGCTGCCAGATATCGATAAATTATCAGAATGCATTCGAAGACAGTCCTATTAGTAGTTCACACGGCAGAAATGATGGTTCGACTGATATAATTTGCTACGTAAATTGCAGATGCTATCATGCTAATCTATCGCGTCCAAACTACCAACTAGAATAATTGATTGTCATGCAAACCATGCATTTAATAATAATGCAAACCAAAAGGACTGGTCGCGTCGGGATAAAACTCTTCTGTTCCAGTTTACCAGTACTCTTCAAAAGTATGTTTCCTTATTGCTATATGCAGGGTTTTGTAAAGCCTCGAGTCACGATTTTTGGTGACTCGACTTGACTCGAGTCATATGTTTAAATACGGAGATTGAACTAGACTTGTGCCATTTTCTTGTATTGAATCGAGTCGTACTCGAGTCATTTCGAATGACCCGACCAAGTCGTTGCGACTTCGAAGAATAGTAAAGTTGTGACATTATTGGTGTTTCGTCTATCAGTACTGCTGGTACTTGAAAAATAGGGCCAGAAACTGTTAAGAGCTATAGGAAAATGAGTACATTGCGAATGTGAGGTATTCGATATGAATTGAAAATGACTCGACTTGACTCGAGTCGAAACAATACAAGTACGATCGAGTTGTGACTCGGAACCTTATGACTTGATTACAATCCGGGCTACAATACCATTCATTTGAACAGTTGGCTCGAACAGTGATGGGCTACGGAATATTTTAAAACAACAAACAAGTGTAACAGACAAAAACAGAAAGTAAACCGTTCAGTGTAAATTTGATCCCTGGGAACATTTTTCACCCTGATAGCCAAGGTCAAAAATGTTCGTGGACACACAAGGGCTATGTATCATATACAAATATACATTTTATTAAGTAGCTTATTAGCAAATAACCGTGTGACGCTGTATTATTTACCGTTCAAAATTGGAGTACGTCACTACGTGTTGTTTTTGGGTATTGTCATTGCGCAGGGCTACTAAAATGGCGGAATGCGGTCCTAATTTCCAGTGTTAAATATGAACCTTGTCTGCCTCAGTATTTTAAAAAAATGACGAAACTAAATGCATTATTGTTGATTTGAAGAAACAAAGTGCGGGGAGTTAGCGATAACAAACATTGATAGATTTCGCATCTGTGTGAGTACTGAGTAGTGATAACCTTCACTCCTGCCTTCGACCAAATCTCACCACGTTGGAACTAAAATTTACGGAACCAGCAAGAAATAAAGAATGCCAATTATCTTACACTAGATCTGACTAACAGAACAATAAATGCATTTCACATATTCCATTTGCTAATGTTGCTTTACCGGATTTGTATATAGTTACACTGTATTACATTTGCATGACTGTAAAATATTTGATGATAGTTTTAAAAATTGTTGAATATATAGCGCCATAGTGGTGGTTATGGTGCAGTGACTCAGCGCTCATGTTTCGTATCGCCGCCGAAATGACCACCTTGATGACTTTTCGATTTCTCCTAAGAAAGCTAGTTCATTACTCTTGTCTTTTCAGGGCCGGAGGTAAATCAGATCGAGCTTTCTACATTGGAGCTCGAGACGCCGAGGAAGAAGGCGCGTGGAGATGGATTGACGACAACTCCCTCCTGAACGAAACGTATTCAAGGTGGAAAATCGTGAAAGGCAACAACTGCCTCAGCCAACCTGACGAGCAAAACATATGCGGTGACGAGCAGCCCGTGAACCAAGACTACGCGGTACTTCAGATGTGCAGTGGCCCTAACTTCGGCACTTGGTTCGATGTGATTGGAAATATAAGCCGACCCTTCATATGCAAGCTGAAAGCGAATTTGACCGAGAAAAGTGAGACGAACCTCATGATTTTGGCTTCTGTTTATGAAGAGAAAAAATTGCTCGCATTCGAAATTTGGCATCAGATCCCGTTGTTTTGGATATATAATAATCGAAATACGGAGATCATTCACGAGCTACAGGGAGATCAAAGTTTAGCTGCTGTTTCCTCACGGAGACTTGTCGATGTCTTGTACTTTATACATTCTGTTGATTTGATCTATTTGAGCGGTCCCTGAATACGTATTGCAGGTTCAGTGTCAGTATCAATTTATGAAATATTTGGATCATTTCAAAACACCACAAGACAGCAATACAATGAAAAGATAGGAAGAAGTAGAAATGACTTGGAGTAGTGTTCGAATTCAGACACTCACCTGGGCCTAAGCAATGTAAATATGAAGCATGCACACTGCACAGTGCACAGTTTCACACCGGGTACAAGAGGAAACGATACTGATTGTTTCTTTCAAATTCATATATTGTGATCCGTGTTGATATTATATAAAATACATATTAAATATTTAAATAAGTTCCTCGTGGTACAGAATTTCAATATTGCAACTAATAACACACTCATATTCGCAATTTAGTAACTCTAAGCTTTTCAACTGAAACTCATCGGGAGCATCCGTCAGTAAATACGGAGATTGCAATTCCAAAATTCAAGATGAAATGAAAATGTGACGTAAGATTGGTATAAAACAAAAATGAGAGAATTCACAAAACGAGAGCGTTAAGCAAAAATGCGATAAAATATTTAATATTATACATACTATGACATGGTTGCATTTCAGGCGAACCCATGACAACATCATTCGAAACGACCTCTGTACGCACTACTGCGGCTTCTCCAAGCGAGGCAACATCCGCGATTTCATCAAGAGAGAAAGTTATTACAACACACCGACCGCTCGTTATCACGGAAGCGGAAACATCTAATACAGACGCACCGGTCGAAATACCATCACAAGACTATACGTCGAAACCTAGCCAAGTCATCGAACATCAGAGGAGCACTGGTGGAGAAGACTTCTTGAGACTGCTACGTTGTATGATACTGCGCCTGCAAAAAAAGTCCTCCACTCGTGACCAGATGTTAACCGACAATAGTTGCGGCATACCTGAGGCGGCTGAAGATTTCAAAAGTCCGATTACCCGCTTCGAGGAAGGTGTATCTCAATCAGCAGCCGAATTAATATTCAGCAAAAATATCTCAAAGCACGTTAACGTGTCAGTAGTCGGTATACGATTAGACCTGATTCCAATCAGGCCGGGTAGATTGGTAAAAAACGGCTCGGCGTTGGTGGTACACATGCGTGATCAGTGTCCCAAATGCGAAGCGTTCGAAATCGACTACAGATATTTTGACGCGCGAAATGCTGTTGTAGTTGGCGCGAGGTTTGAACGCAGCGTGCTGGAAGGGTTACGCGTTTACGACGCACCCAAAGTGAAATCAATGTCTGCAAATTACATAGACTACGTTTCGAAGACCACGTCTGTTCTCAGCGTTACTGTTTTCAAAAAAGATAATTCGAACGGAACGTACTCTGAAAGTACGCCTTCGAGGACTCATTTCGACATACGAGAAGACGTTTCGTTACGGGGAGTTCGTCTGAATGGGAAAAGATCACGGCTTTCGGATTTGGAACGGAAATGTGTATTCATGACCGGCGACGGTCACTGGTCAGACCACGGATGCGTAACATACGTCAACGGTCGATCGTCCTTGTACTGTCACTGTAACCACACTACCGCGTTTGCAGTGATGGTGTCTCTGGATGCTGTTGAAATACCCACATGGTTAGATACCGTTCTGCTTGTTGTGGAATTTTTAGGCCTAATATTTCTGGGACTAACGCTCACCATGCTTGTATATTTGAAACAGAATTTGAAGAAAGGTCGAATTCTGACCCAAATTCACTTGTGCACCGCGCTGCTACTGATGCACCTCGCGCTGATATGCGCTAATTACGCGGTCGGTATCGATGAGTTGTGCGTCATATTAACCGCGGTATCGCACTACTTCATGATTGCATCATCCATGTGGATGTTAAATGAAGGGTATGTGTTGTACCAAAAAACCAGTAGCGGTGCGCTCAACTTTGACATCCACAAAATCAAGAAGACATTGATATTGAGCGGTTGGGTGGCTCCGTTACTCTACGTAAGCCTGTGTCTTGGAATCGGACTGGGCCTGGATGTGTACATAGACACATCGGTGCAGTATGATGATTTGAACAACGCTGAAGTGACGGATAACAGCACTGACAATGTTCCCAAGTATAAAATGTGCTGGTTAGGCACGAAACATAACATGGTGTTAGCCGCGATCATTCCGATAGCGATTTCGTTGCTTTTGGCGACTATGTTGCTTATCTGGGTGACTAAAATTATATGGAATATGAACGAGCAAGCTCTTGAAATGATGCCAGCCCACGTGCAAAGAAACCACCAATCTCTAAAAATCACGGCAAGAGCCGTTGGTCTTCTTCTACCGATATTGGGACTTCCGTGGGCGTTGGCTTTTATGGTTAACATTGACGGGGCGGAAGTCGCCTTCACGGCGATTCACGGAATAGCGAATGGTCTGCAGGGCGTCGTTATATTCGTGATTTACATCGTTATAAATCGCGAGACGCGCAATTCCATGAAGAGAAAGTTGACGAGGAAGTCTTTTGCTACCGGGAGTACCAGCTTTGCAAGTTTTTCGTTGGGACCAAGTCTCAAACCGAAGACGAAAAAACGAGACAATTTTGAGAAGATGACAGCTTCAAGCGGAACTAATTCTGTAAAGCAAGATTCAGATTTGGCACAGGACCATCCAAATCCGTGACGTGACAATGCGGGAGTTGACCATTCAAGTCGCTTCTTAATTGTTATCGAATGATCGGAGGCGTAACGCAAATTTTGGTGCTCCAGCGGAACGCCCACACTGCACAGATTCGATTGGTCAATCGCAGATCGTGATGGTTCAGCACCGTCCCTTGTGATAATGGAGACTGCGAAGCTACAAGGATGCTCGATTTCTGTGGTCAGAGACAACCCTCATAATTGCATGGTGATGTCATACCTCAACAAAACGCGTCGAATTACTGGAAGGAATCGTGTTTTCGGAATAGAAAACTTACATGGATTGTTGAATTCTGAACAAGTGTGAAACTGTCAGTCCACCGCCACTGTTCGCATTTTAAAAATATATTCCACGAACTTTATTGCTCGAATATAGTACGAACTGTTTTAAATGATTGCTTGCAAGACTGGTTACTGCTACACAGGCCTTTCATGGTTCTGATATCTGTCGTGAAGACTTCTATGCATATAATATAGGGTTACCACACGCCCTCCTTTAGCAGGGTATGTCCTGATTTTCCAGGAAATCGAAAATGTCGCCCGAGGACGGCCATATGTCCTCCTTTTGGGCAATTCGTCCTTCTCTTTATAGCTTTGACAGTCAGGCGATTGTACGCTGTACATGTACAGGCACGACTAAAAACGGCATAAATGACGCGAAATCGGGAATGTGGACGTTAGAGCGGGTCAGGGAGTGGAGTTGGAAAAATGACCTATTATTTTAGTGAACACAACAAATTCCCGTAAAGATATACGAATTACCAATGCTCTCGTCCGATATTATAAATTTTGTGATTTGTGAAAAGTGTCCTCTTTCCGGGTCTCAAAATATGGTAACCCTATATAATACGTCAACTCTACAGTGGCCTACTAAAAGCCAGCTTTAGTATTAGCCCACCTTAGCATGAAAATGGAGTTTGCTATATGATCCGTTCATGTTGTTTATTATTTATATGACACTTTTTACACAAATTTTGGCACTGAAATAAATGCTAGTGGCCCAATTCGGACAGCAAGTGTAGATGAAGAGTAATTGAGATAATTTATACATTTTCAACTATATATTAGTATGTATTAATTGCTGACAAAAAGACATTTTACTCGTGGAAGGTTCTATTTTTGTGTGGATTTATCAGGAGCTCATTTCTAGAATTAACGGGAATAGAAATGGATTAGGCCTACATTTACTAATACAATCGGCTACAAAATTCAGTCGCACCGAAAACAGGAATTGCACGCAGTGATTATTGCGCCCGAGTATAAAAATTTGTGATGGCGGTGACGGTCGTTACGGTATTATTCACTCTTTGCTTGCAGCACTTTATTAACGTTTTTGCGAAGCATGAACAGTGAACACCATAATTATTGCGTACCGGTGACTGAATAACTTTGTGCTGGATAGAAATCAAGTCTATTCGACACCTTGGGTGACTTGCGAGCGCTAATCACGCGGAGATAAAATGCCAACGACTTCAAATGGGCAAGCTCAAAACTAAACACGATTTGAAAACCGAAATCAGACTTCCATGATTTCGTGACCTGGCTAAATTTCGAGAAGGCTACTACCGACACCGGCGACACGACCAACAAGAATGGTCAATGCTAGGGTTACCATATTTTGGAAATCTGAAAAGAGGACACTTTTTCAGAATTCAGAATTTTCTGACTTGCAAAACCGGAGAATTCTCAAAACATGGTAAATTTTTCCCACTGTGTGGTCCTGGTCGGTTGACTAGAAAAAGAGGTCAACTTTCTCGCTCAGCGCCCAAAGTACAGTTTTTCCTTCACATTGACAGGTGGTTGACTAAAAAGGAGGACGTATGGTAGGCCTAACCCTATCAATGCTCACTTCCGAGAAATACAATAAGGCCGAGTATGTATATTACCGAGAAAAACACGACTGAGAATGGACATTTAACGTGAAAATAAAATATTCAGCAATATTTTGAAGCAACGAAATTTAGATCACTCGCGAGACGCGACGCAGGGTCAGTGCTGTCACTTTTGTCAGCGTATAACCCCACACCATTGTTGCGCTAATATGATAGGAACATAATTCTTTTGCCCGATAAAATGTCCTCCGAGGACGCCCAAATGTCGGTTCTTTTTCGCAATTCGTCAGCCTTTATAGCTTTGAGAGTCAGGCGATCGTATACAGACAACAAAAATGCCATAATAGGTGTGAAATCTGGATTTCGACGGCAAGACTGACTAGGGCGTTTCGAGAGTCGGGCCAAAGAATGACCTTTTTTAGACAACCCTTCAATATTAGCAGTAAAATTTCCAAATTTCCCGTAGCCTATTAATGAATGCTACTTCGTCTTGTAGAAAATGTCCTCTTTTTCGGAGTACGGTAGCTCTAATCAGTAATATAAGAAGATGAAAACATCGGTGGACGTTAGTTTTCCAAGCGCATTGAATTATCTGAAAATTCATCACGATATAACAGATTCTGCCTTGGATGATCAGATCAGCCGTGAAATCGAGCAATGACTAATATGATAAGGAGTCGGGGTCGATTCGCTTTCAGTAATTACAGGTGCAGAACCAGATACTCGGCAATAACTATTCTCGGTCTCGCCTTCTCGGTAATGTCCATTCTCGGTCGTGTCTACCTCGTTATTGTACTAGTTTAGTATATAAACCCACGCGTCAACCACTACTTTTATCTTTCGCACATACCCGAATAACGACAGAATTTCAAAAACGGTACATTCTGGTGGAAACAACTTTTATTCGCATAGAAAAGAATTTCGCACGATAATGAAGTTGAAAAGTATATTCACATTAAAACGAGGCCGAATATTTTCGGCTGACACATTTCACGTCGGTGACGTCATAACTGGCGATACGATTGTTGATAAGCAATGTTCCCTCTTATTCTCTACTAATTGCTGACGATAATCCCTGACGAGTGTCGGCCGAAAATATTCGGTGATAATTTCAATATGAATCTACTTTTAAATTGTATATTGAAGTTCTGTACCTCCAAGAAGCTTTACAGATACAGATAATGAAGTTGCTTGAACTGTACAATTTTCAACTCATAATTGCTCCATGAAAGTCAATATGGTGCAAAACTAACTACTATTGTGAAAGTTCCAGAAATGCCTTTGGTCAATGTGCAAGTGCATACAGGCCCATAGGAGAGTTGAGTTAACGAAATCGTCCGCACCCATAACATGGAGCCTCATATAATAATTCCATCTCAAGACTGTGGGTGGCGCTAATCTTCCAACCCTTATAACAACCAGGCAACCGGCATTGAAACTGGTGTAGTATACCGGGGTGATTCTATTCCAAATGGAGTAGCCTACGAGTTGAGCATCTCTCATAATGACGTGATTACAGCATGGATGAATTGAAAAGTTAAAATTTGAAAGTTTTATTGGACCACACACAGCGTCCTTTTCTCAACAGAATATTGGCATTTACAATGCATTGAAGATAATTTGGGTATTTTTCGACCCTACATCTATTTCATGGAGCTTTCATGAAAAATGCCACGGTATGGTAAGGGTTACCATATTTTAGAATCCAGAAATGCGGACACTTTTTTCAAATCACAAAAGTCTGAATACAGGACTAGACAACTGCTGATTCCAGAATTTGCACTAGAATTCTTGTCGGGTTGACCAAAAAAAAGACATTTTTCCGGTCCTGCCCCCGGGAATGGCCCACTCGAACGTCCGCATTGCAGATTTCACTTTATTTATGTCACTTACTCTGGCTGGCAAAGCTATAAAGGAGGGATTTCCGAGGACATTTAGGCGTCCTCGGAGGACATTCTCGATTTCCTGAAAAAGGAGGACAAATCATCCTGAAGGAGGACATATAGTAACCCTATGCTAAGGGCCAGTCACTATTCCAAAAAATGTCGCTTCTCACAATGTGAGCAGCCTTGTGTTACACGTTTTGAATGCTGCGACGGTTTCAAGACTCCCACAACGAGATATAAGTATCGAAACTATATTGTAGTTGATGAGAAGATAACTCGCAAGAGCAAGAGGACTAGATAAATTAGTCTGACTATACAACTAATACCAGATTCATTCTGCCCACTGTCTAGACCAAATTGGAGCCGCTAGGATTAAATGGTGTGCCACATTAGTATCAAGATATTGATTCTGAAATATTGAGAACATTGTCACCCCATGAGCAGATGTGATCACATTAGTCACCGCTGGTACGCAAGTCGAAGTAACGCTGTAAATGTCTACTTGAGCAAAAGTAGCAATAAAGAAGTAGAAAAGTAAGTATTCTCGGCCTAGTTTCGCCTAAAAAACTAGTAAGTAGTAGTAGTCTAAAATCATAACCACTTGCGGAAGTAGTGCAAGTAGGCAAAAAGCTACTCGAAGTAGTTCAAACAGTAGAAGTAATTGGTTACTGACCACATCTGTCCATGAGATACTTTCCCCGTGTATGGTGACACATCAGTAATCTGTCTATGAGATTTACATAAACCAGTAACGCAATCAAAACGTCACTTGGACTCCTATTACATACATATTGATAATTTCATGTATCTTAGGCATACAAGATTATTACTGTCCCATCATATCCAGCCTTGATTATCTTTGTAACTTCGTTGACTATTAACGAAGGACATCTTTCCCATACTCCAAGACTGATGTTGCATATGCAAATGGAGATGAAGGAGGATTTTGTTGCAGATACACAGAACGGAACGGTAACGAAGAAACTTGAAAGTGGCATCCCGCAATCATTTTGTGGCCGAACCACAATGCACATCTTGGTTACCCGTCAAGTAATATTTACCGGGCTGCTAGCTCGCCTGTGGCTGTGGGCTGGCTGACTCTTTGGTCCCGTCCTTTGTTAGCTCTTCGTCGAGTTTTTTGTATTTCACGATATCAGAGAACACATTCGACATCTTTGCAACCTTTTTTTGCTGGACACGGTTGGGTGTCCTGCGAGGTGTAAATCTGCGAAATCAAACCAGATAGCATTATCACTAGCTGAAACTTGAATTTACTAAAGTAGATCAATTTGGGTAAATTGAGCAAAAAGATAACATTCTCATGTCAAAATAAATCATATTCTGTATGAAGCAGTGTTGCGATCCGAGTCACTAGCTTTGAGTCACAAGTCATATCGAGTCATTGCACATTTTGACTCAAGTTAAGTCGTTCAATGTTTATGGTGGCTCGAGTCGAGCCAATTCACGTCTAGTCAAGTCGAATTACGAGACATGAATCAAATCAAGTCATTGCATTTTGCAAGATGATTGATGTACACTTGTACAGGTTGAGTCGTGATTTAGCCGACACCGATGACCATTTACTTGATGACTTGAAATTAACTCGTAAATTTTGCTTCGAGTCACGAGTCAATGCACACTTCTCAAACACTGAGTCAAGCCAAGACTCGAGTCGTACCAACATTGGTATGAAGTAGCATCACAAAGGCAACGCAACATTGGCAATTACTGACAGACACTGCATTAAAATAATTTAACTACAAGTCAACAATCATTCAATGTAAGGTAGATTACAAGAAGTCTACTCTCTAAGATGATATCAAATTGTGCAAGCAATCCATGTCATTTTTAAGCACAAGCAGTAATGTAGTACAGAAAGGCGGTTAAAACATTAGTATAAATACATGTATAATATTCGGTACTTTTTTACGGTGTCCTCCGCTTGCGTATCGAAATCAAACTCCGTTTTTTCTGGACTTTTCGTTTCAGTAGAATTTTCCGATTTGTTAGGTGTCTCTGCAGCAGCCGGCACATTTTGGACTACAATCAGTTCCTTTCTCGGATAGATCGTCCCTTCAAACGCAGGTACCTTGAAACAGCCAGGATAGGGTACATGTAAAAAGTTTGGCACTTCTTCGTTATTCCCCACACATCCAGAAGTGATCACCATGAAACCAATAAATGATTCCCATGAACATGTGAAAATATATAAACGTCAAAATGAATTGTTTTTAGCATTGGGATTAGGGTCAGGGGAATATTAGGGTCGGGGAAGGGTATATTAGGGTCATGGGAAGGGGATATTAGGGTGGGTTTGGGTCAAGGTTGGGATATCCTAAGATTAGGGTCGGGGAAGGCAATATTAGGGTCGGAGTGGGAGATATTAGGGTTGGGTTGGAGATATTAGGGTTGGGGAAGGGGGTATTACGATGAGTTAGGGTCAAGGTTGGGGTATCCTAAGATTAGGGCTGTGGAAGGGGTTATTAGGGTGGGTTAGGATATCCTAAAATTAGGGTTGCGGGTAAGGGTGCTGCTAGGGTAGGTTAGGGTCCAGGTTGAGGTAGGATATCCCGAGATTAGGGTTAAATTTGGGGTCAGGGTATCCCAAGATTAGGGTTTGAAATATTGTTATCTTCACCCCCAACCCTAATCTTATGATATCCAACCCCATCCTTGACCCTAACCCACTCTAATATCCCCCTACCCCATCCCTAATATTCCCAACCCTAATCTTAGGATATCCTAACCCTAACCCACCCTAATATCTCCCGACTGTAATCTCCCCAAACCTAATCTTAGGATATCCTAAGCCACCCCAATATCCTCCTCCCCATCCCTAATATCTCCCGACCCGAATATTCCCAAACCTAATCTTAGGATATCCTAACCCTAACCCATCCTAATATCCGTCTATTCCACCCCAACGCGAAAAACAATTCATTTTGACGTTTATAAATTTTTCTGTTTATGTTCATGGGGAAATATTTATTGGTGTCATGGGGATCATTTTTTCGATGTGTGGGGAATAACCAGGGTTGCCAGATTGGCCCATTTGGGGCCAAATTTGTTAAATCTGGCCCTTTTTAGAGGCAGTTGGCCCCTAAAAAATTTCTTTGGCCCCTTGGCCCTTTGTTTTCAATATTTGGCCCTTTTTGAAAGCAGCTAGCATATAGTATCAAACTGGCACAAACAGCTAGCATGTAAGTTGGATAAGAAAATTTAGTTATTTAGGTTTCCATAACTCTCATAATAAAAGACAAAGTTTTATTTTACGATTTTAAATTCAGTTGGAGAAGGCTTGAAATAATAGCAGTTACAATACTATCCACAGTTCTAGTCGATTTGGTGTCCAACAGTATCAACAATATAAATCTGAAATTCCCGGCGATTGACAAAAGGTCTATGGCAGGGGTCACCGACCCGTGGCCCGCGACCTGCTGGTTTCAGATTTCGGAAGAACGCCAAGTAACGCATCTTGAAATGGTGGAATTGCTTTGACTTTCGGAATATTGTTGCTGTTGTTGTTCAAAATAAGCTATTCGGCTGTACCCAAAACCACTAGCTGATACGGCTTCGCCGATGGTAGGCTATTAGCATTCCATGGAGAAAGAATTAGCCGATATGAATGAGCATGAGCATGTTGCCTTGACGTGCATTTGCCAAGACTGAAACGCTTAGAAAACGACTTGGGCCTTCCCCACAAGTTCAAGCTCTACGGGGAGATAGTTTTCCAGATACCATGTCTAGCTGACCCCAAAATCGATTCTTTAGCCGGTAAAAAGTGTTTTCAGGTATCGTGCGCCGCAGCTCATGGTTCAAAATCGAATGAAAGTGATGAACATGATAGATTTTGTTGTGTTTGCATTTCTTATAATAAAATATCATTTGGTTTGTGGTAATTATGCCCGTTGCCCATGTCAGAAAGCACAGCGTTGTCCTGACGTAAAGTTTTAGATACGTGGTGTAAAACTGTGAAGTCTATTTTTATCTCGATATTGAATTCAGGCGCGGCCTATGCAATATCTGAAAAGTGGCCCGCGAGCCGTTTCGAGTTGGCGACCCCAGGTCTATGGGTAATATTGCAACGTTATCGACGTTGTTAATATTATTATGTACTATTAACAACGTTATTAAACAATTTGGCCCTTTTTCGACACGGTTTGGCCCTTTTTCTTAAAATCTGTCTGGCAACCCTGGGAATAACGAAGAAGTGCCAAAAGTTTTGCATTGCATGGCAGACTTTCGAGAATAAACGTATCACTATTCTTTCTGCTCGAAGCTAACATCAGCCAGGCTTTCATGAATATTAGTTGGATGTCACATAAGATAGTAATACAATGAAAAGATGTGAAAGTAGATGAGGAAAGTCAGACCTATCAAATTCTGGCAATAAAAAAGTTCGCTCCCCGGGCTATCGTGGTACATTATACTTACTTCTTCTTTGGCAATTTTTTCATACAAATCGATGATGGTCTTCGGATCACTTGGTTCATAAAACCCTTCACCCGCTTGCTCATCATCGCTAGCACTCACCGACCAATCTGTCATGTCTTTTCGCATCTGTTCACCTGCTACTCGCTGCAGCAAACGTTGTTATTGCTTTTGTAACTGTTGCTGATGTTGATCCGGACAGTGATCGTCTTTGGTCCGGAGCTCCGGACATGGTTAAATGGGTAAATATAAATTGCCAATGTCAGTGGTGTCGCTGATGTCAGCAATGGTATTACTTTGGCTATGTCACAAAAATAAGTCAGCATCTATTTTGGCGCTGTCACGCTAGGTTCGGGTAGGGTAGATAAGGGTTAAGGATTTGGTTAGGTTAGGTTGCTAGTTAGGATAGGAAAGGATTTGCATAATGGTTTGGCTAGGTTGGATTGTATTACGGAATGAGTTTCATCGATTCAACTGTTACGTGCGGGCTGATGAGTTGGGTCATAGCAGGTTGGAATCCTAACCTAGGCTAACCCTGACAGAACATAACTCCCGCATAACCCAACCAGAACGCAAGCCTAACCATAGACTACTCCAAGTCGCTTCGACACCTCCGTATCTTTTCATTGTATCGCATTTTTGTGGTGTATTGAACTGAAAAAAAATAGCTAATTAACTAATGATGATGTTGATGATCCAAATTCGAACCCAGCAAACCGTCCCTCATTCAACGATACCTAATCCACGACAAAAGCATCCATGTCATCGCCAATGTATATTGGGAGTTGGGAGTTGTTTATATAGCTCAGTGGTTGGGACACTTTCAAAATATAAGACACCATCGTGTGCCATGTTGTGCATAAGATGCCATATTGTCAAAATATATCAACATCATGGCCAAAGTATATGGTGCGATCGCGGACATCATCAATTCATTTCCACCCGTTGTTAAAAAGAGACTCAATAATGGTATTTATGTATTGCACATTTGTATTTGCAGTTAGCACACGCCGGTATTTGTTAGAATGCCGCTCAGATTGCCGTTACACTGAAATTATAGAGATTGTACAGTGCAATCTCTATACTGAAACGCGGAACCAGCTGAAGTCAAAAGGCAACCGTTGGGAAATCCCCGAAGTTCATGACAAAACATGTGCTGGAGTTATGCATCGTACACGAAGGCCTTTATTTTAACGCCGTTTTTATAGAATTCAGTGGGCCTTATTGGGCGTGCGTTGTCCCTAAGGTGCAGGAAATAGTTATAGATATTTGGTATCAAAATGTTACACCAACCCATCCCTTCGTGTATTTATAGTCGTAGCTACAATTTTATTCCAAATACCTAATTCATGAATGCAAAATAAATACAGCACAATAGCTGGATGTTATATATTTCTATCGGCAGTAAATGCTTTGATAGATCCTGGGAATGTAAAGGAAAAAACTGATTGCACATCGATTGTTTTCTGTACGGCTGTCCCCCGGAAAATTGAGAAGCAATGCTCAGCCAAGGAAGGGCATATCTCCGTCACAGCGTTGTTCAAGGTCAACAACTCATACGTTATGTGACCAACGAATCGGGCACATGGAAACGCAGGTATAAACGTCAAACAAGAGTGGAAATTGAGGAGTATTGGAAAGAAAAGTTGACAGAAAAATGGGAAAGTCGGGAAAAATTTCCCACCAACGAAGTCAAGCCCAAATTCTATTGTTTATCAATGTTCCCTTACCCATCTGGCAGACTTCATATGGGTCACGTACGCGTTTACACCATTAGCGACACATTTGCACAGTTTTATAGAATGAATGGATATAATGTTATACACCCAATGGGTTGGGACGCCTTTGGTCTACCTGCTGAGAATGCGGCACGCGATAGAAACCTCGACCCAAAAGAATGGACCCTTAGTAATATCAAGTATATGAAAGACCAACTGAAAAACTTGAATTTGATGTTTGACTGGGAAAGGGAAGTTTCAACCTGTGACCCAGAATATTACAAATGGACACAATTCATATTTGTCAAGTTATTTCAAGCCGGACTTGCGTATCAAAAAGATGCACTTGTGAATTGGGATCCGGTAGATCAAACAGTACTAGCTGATGAACAAGTTGACGAAGACGGAAGATCGTGGCGTTCTGGCGCTGTTGTTGAACAGAAATATATGAAGCAATGGTTCTTAAAATCGACTGAGTATTCAGAACAACTTCTGGATTCACTATCCAGTATCGAAGAGGACTACGGTGTAAAAGCTATGCAGAAAAACTGGATCGGTGAGATTGACGGATGTAACTTTGATTTCGAAGTATCAGTTGACAATGAAATTTTATGTACACTTCCTGTGTTTTGTCCTCATCCGGAATCAGTGATGAATTCCTCCCATATCGTTATCCAGTCGAAGTTCAAAGGTGAAATCGCAAACGTCCTGGATAATCATGGCAAGAAAAGTGTTGCAGATATGATATCAAATTCTCCGTGTGATAAAGAAATATTGCTGCATGAGTGTACGTTTAAGAACCCGTTATCTGGTGATATGTTACCTATAATTATCAGTGATCAGTATGAAACAAAATTTGAAAAAACTCCTCTCATATTAGCCATACCAGAAGTTGATGATATTGCAACAGCAATGGCCAATCATTACAGTTTTCAACATCCGAACTACCCTTCTACCGGCTCGGATATCCTTGCAAAAGCCAAGCTTCTCGGTATATGGAATGGAAAGCGGTGCAGCAGCAAACTTAGAGACTGGCTCATTTCACGTCAAAGATACTGGGGAACCCCTATACCAATAATCCACTGTCAACGTCACGGCGCAGTTGCGGTACCCGCAGAAAAATTACCTGTTCAATTACCAGAAATTAAAGATGTTTCTATCAAACCTGGCCAATCTCCTCTAGATTCAGTGCATGAGTGGGTCGATACATCGTGCCCCAAATGTGGATTGCCTGCAAAGCGAGAGACCGACACTATGGACACTTTTGTGGATTCTTCATGGTACTTCTTGCGCTACACAGACCCGTTAAATACAGATGTTCCGTTTAGCCGTAAAATTGCTGATCAACTCATGCCTGTTGATTTGTATATTGGTGGAAAAGAACATGCAGTGCTGCACCTGTACTTTGCACGTTTCATTAATCATTTCCTTGCCGATCAAGAATATCTGCGTCATAAAGAACCTTTCAAAAAGCTGTTGTCGCAGGGGCTAATAAAAGGTTTGACCCATCAAGTGAAATCTACAGGAAAATATATATCGCTAGATGATGTTGACAAAACAGCGGAAGTCCCTGTCACAAAAGACGGTGGAGAGTTGGTAGAAGAATCATTCCAAAAAATGAGCAAATCCAAATTCAACGGGATAGATCCAGAAGATTTCGTTAAAGAATGGGGCATAAGTATCACACGGTTGTATGTGTTATACGCTGCAGCACCTTTCGAAGATATACATTGGAACGTCAAAACAGACGTGATACCAGGAGTGATGAGACTGCAGTTGAAACTGTGGACATGCGTCACTAAGATTATTGACGCGCGAAAAGGATTACACAGAGACTCGATTGACAATTTTAAAGCAGATATCGCGTTTTTGCGGAAGGTGAATAATCTCAACGGCGCAATCAACAAGGCGATACAGGATATCACAGGGCATTATCGAAATGACTGTGTACTAAGCGCCGCAATCACATGCCTTATGGTACTTGGCAAGATTTTGTCCAATATACCTGGTAACATAATTACGTACAGTGCCGAGTTTGAAAGAGGATTGTCTGCGATTATAATCATGGCTGCACCGATGGTACCTCACTTTTCCTCGGAACTTTGGTGCGGCATGCAACTAATGCAATACAAGCTGACTGAACAGGTGTGGGAATCAGACGTTTTGGCACAACCGTGGCCCAAACCCAAGCCCCCTCTGGTGCGGTTCGAAGATTATAAAATTTATGTCGACGGCGGTTTCTGCGTTGATTTGAACTTGCCAGCAGTCGTGAACGACTGGTGCGGGATGAAGAGGATCGTCTTGGGAAACAGATCTGTGCAGAAATCGCTGCGGAATAACGAGCCTGCCAAGTTCAAGGTTGATGAAGATGGTTATGAAATTCATATATGCACCTCATAACATGTGCGATTTTCACTCTACCACTGTGTGAAGCTATTGATTTGATAGAATCAGTTGTCACTATTATAATTTGGCTTTTATGGCCCTGTACAACAGGTTCAAGTAGTCTTGAAATTTGTTGCGGTTGACTCTCACTAAGCATCATTGGTCATTGACAGGTCAGGGGCAACAGAGGTAGCAACACCCAGCTGAAAGTACTCGAATCTGAATCAAGTATTAATTTTAATGATTCGAGTTGAGTAGTAAAAGACAAATTTTTCGAATACTGAAATTATATGCTCCTCGCAACTGAAAGGTAATTTCTTAACGAGAATTATAGTTTTAGTACTGTTTTCCACTGAGGAAGCCTTGAAACCTTGATTGGCCGTGTCGCAGCATACAATACATAGCACAAAGCTACACTAACGTTACACATTTCCGAAGTCATTATCATTTAACAACATTGTCAAAAAGTGGAATGTAATCGGTAGTCGAAAAAATACCAATGTTTCTTTAATGTTACAGATAGCAGGCATTATGTTCTTTGTGGTATCATAAGAGGTACATAATTGAACTTTGACATTCTGTTGTGACATCATAATGAGTTATACTTGACTCGAAGCGTGATACTTGATTCAGAATCGAATCACTCAGGTACTCGATTTTGCGCAGCCCTAGCGATGAGTGATCTATTTTCAGCAAATACTGTTAATTTGAGATGCATTGCTTGTCGTAAAACATTTAGGGTTACCTGAAAGCAATCGAATAATCAAATTTATTTCAACATCATGAGATTACAATACTGGGCATGCGAGGACACTTAACACAGGTTTTACTACCAATAGGACCAATCATTGTCACAAGTTCTTTTTGTTCCGCATGAATGACCGCAACCGGCGCTACGATAAGAAATGCTGCAGGTCCATCTCGATTGCAGACGCCGGATAAGCAAGTTCAAAATTTGTAATCACTTCCGGGTGCAGAACCCCCATTTTTCCAATGCATTTTCCATTGACCATGACATCCGCACAGCGACCAGGAAAATAAGAGTTGTTACTTCCAGGTTTAATTCTGTATGTCGATTCGCTGTCTTCGACAGACGGTTGAATTTCAAGCAGTTGCATTATGCGATCGAGCAAGCCGTGGATTACTTCAAATCCTGGCGATTTATTGTAATACACAGCTGCTAAGTGACGTCGGTTTCGCGAGCCTGTATCTGATGCGGCATCTTTGTAAATAATGTCTTGGATCTCGAACAGTTTCATCGGCAGCGGCATGTTTCTGTTGGAAGACACCGTCTTCAATAATCCCGGCAAAAGCGACGTTCTAGTGACTTGAAATTCTAACGTTTTCGGATTTCCGATATGAACAGGTGACAAATCGACCCCGTCGCGCATTTTCGCCCCCACGTCATCGCGCGAACATAATGCAAAAGACAGGGCTTCTGTGAATCCGGCAGCCGCCATGTCGAGCCGCATTAGATCGGTCAACTTATTGAGCTTGAACTGAGCTCCTATAGTAACCGACTTCGGGAATGTGAACTTGACGTTGTTAAAGCCGTATGCGACAGCGCAGTCTTCCATAATGTCGCAAGGATGCATTATGTCAGACCTTGTCGGGGGTATTTCAACTTCAATACTTGCGCCTGTATTTTCTGGTAAAACCGTAGACTGCAGACACATTCTTGTCAAAAGAGTGGCGATTTTTTCTGGACTTTCCTCGATACCTATTTTGCTGTTGATATAGCCGGCAGAAACGATTTCTTTTCGGTACGGAAGTTCGGGTGTTACCATAATATCACCCGTCGGTCGTTCGATTTGGACTGGTTCAATTGCAAAAGGCTTCTCACAATACTCAGAAAACATCGTAACAATAGTATCCAAAGTTATTTTGGCCTTTGTTAAATCTGTTGCAGTGATTTCGATAAGCACGTTTTTAGTATCCAACGTAATTTTACTATGATCTCCATTGATGATTGGTGGCATTGACAAAACCACACCATTACTGTCGTAAATTACCGGATACACAGGCTTGTCACGAATAATTGGTAGGTATGATTTCAAATGGCTTTCCTTCGAGTATAAATCCATCAATTCTGCTGCTGTGTACTCCTTTGTTTGATTCAACGGCTTGAACTTCATATCCTGTGGTTTCTTAGCATCGTACAGGAATGGACCTTGAATTGTGTCCAAATCATGAGTGCCAATGGACACGAGACTTCGTTTGCGGCCGATATTTTGGTGTAGTTTGTCCTGCAAGTCAATGAAACTTTCATATCGCGTTTTATCGAAGGATATGTTTCTCAAGATTGCAGCAACGACTTCGCCACGCACCATTAAAGTCGAGTTGGTTTGTTTCATCTTCTGAATCACACACGGCTGCTCACAAACGTACCTAGGTGGTGACATTTGGCAGAGAAACACTTTCAAGCCACGGACCAATCCCTCAAGGCATAGCAAGTCGTATCTGTTTGCTGGCACATCGATTTTGTAGATAACCTCCTCTGATGCGTCAGCAGCTTTGGAATCCCCCTGTTCTTTAGCTATTTGCTCTTTTTCAGAAGTGATTTCATCGAGCTCAAGGCCATATTCGAAGCACAGTTCGTCAAATTCTTCGTCAGAATAGTTTTTGCCGAGTGCCTTGTTCAGCAGGTCACGTTTTACGCTAACAGTCGGCATACTGTGGCTGAATCTGAATAGAACGAGAGCAGACTCATTAGCAGTGTTGGGATGACTCGAGTCATGACTTGACTCGAGTCAGACTCGAGTCACCTTTTTGGTATGACTTGACTTGACTCGAGTCACTTTGCTAAAATGACTTGACTTGACTTGACTCGGCGTATCAGAAATGTGGATTGACTCGTGACTCGGAGCAAAATTCACCAGTCAATTTCGAGTCATCAAGCAATCGATGTCGATAAAAATCATTTTTTCTTGTATATGTTCGGATTGTACGCGAAACGCCCGTGAGAGCGACCAATCATTCAATGATCGTGATCGTGCGTTTTACTGAGCCTCCATTGTTCTCTCACAATATAAATTGATCGCAAACGAAACGGAGTGATCGAAGCTTACAGCTTACGCTGTCGTAAACTGGTACAGTAAAGTAATTTAATCGCATAATCTCTATTCTGTTCTCTGTTCTTTACTTAACCAAAACTTGTTTTATTGAAATTGAATTCCAATATAGTTTATATAGTCCTCAACCATTGGTGCAGGCTGGAATTGTATCATATCAATTAGTAAATGGGTAATGTACATCTTATCAATTCGTTTCTCTATTTTTGCTGGTAACTATAATCCGAGGCTTTGCAATTACTTACCCATATTTTAGCATTTCTACGTATATATGAGCGATAAAGCGCCTTCTTGCGTTTATAATTAACTTTATATTCGTTCATAGGTCCAGAATCAGTGACGAATCAATCTGTATTTCAGACAACTAGCAAAATGCAATGACGTAAGCATGCCTGATACTTCAAAAAGACAACATGACTTGAATTGTGACTTGACTCGTGACTTGACTTGACTTGACTCGAGTCACCTCCAAAAATCGAGTGACTTGACTTGACTCGAGTCACCTTCGAAAATCGATTGACTTGACTTGACTCGAGTCAGAATGTGTAATGACTCGAAGGTAGTGACTTGATCCCAACACTGCTCATTAGTAGAGGCAGTCAAGTCAAAGCAAAATAGAACAGCAAGCTAATATTTGGATGTTCTGCCTTTTATGGTGATAAATAGGGAGTGAAACCTTCGCAGCAGTAGCAGGATGTTACATACAGAACACAAACTACCAGAGGTTGTCAATAACAAAGTATACTACGGTACTTTCAAAGTAGTTTACTTCATGTAAATTTTGCCTACTCACAGTACTTCCTGAAGCAGTTGGACTACTTCTACTTGACTGTTTAGTCTTTTAGGCAGAACTGGACCGCAACCGGGAATGAGACAGTAATTTTTGTCCGAACGATGGAGGACTACATAGAAGCAAAGGAATCGTTAGGTTATCTACTCGTATTTCAGCTCCACACGCCGAAAGACTAGCTGGAATCATACTTGAACGTGGAAAACTACATGATTCTAGCTGTCTACTAGACTAATTAGAATGAAATGATGGTACTCCAATTCAAATTAAATTTGTGAAATGTTCCTATGATCCAAGTTAAATTCTAATTTCTGGTTTTCCAGAGCCAAGCTCGGTGTACCGACATTTGCCATTATTTCGCTCATGAGAATGAGCTCTGATTCGATATGAACTGAGTAATATTTCCTTCTTAATTACAAGTTTTTGCTGATTACTGAATCAGTGCGGCAATATAATCTGTAATCTAACTTGAAAAAACACGCTGTGTAGCTGTAATTCTAATTATGATCAAATTTGGAAATGCTGAAAATTTTCTGTAGTTGTTCAATAAATGTTCATGTCCAACTCTACTACGATCTACCAATACCACAATACGCTGTAGCTAGCATAAATATAGGCTACACGCTACTACTACAGTATATGCAATGCATGCGAGCGAATGACCGACGGTCCACAATTCTGCGTGTCATCCTCACGTAAAGTATGTAGCTAAGTGAGTACATCAAGACGTGGTGTTAAAGTAATATTGAGATAGACGCGACTGGTCTTAGTTATAAGTACGATTGAAAAACATATATGACGAAAACCGTAAAAGAGTGACGAAACTTGCCAACATGTGAAATGATACGCTTGACTGCAATTATAATCAGCATCTTGAACTTCTCACCGCCAGATGGCCGTATATAGCAAACTATGCCGCTAAACACAAGTACTACTGACATAGCAATTTACGGCTACCCTAATCAGTGGTAATCTTGAAACTTGCTACAGTGTTAGATGACATCATCAAGATATACAATTCGAAGGTTAGTGGCTCATCTAGGTATGCAACACAATCAAAATCAACATAGACCGATACCGGGCTTTTCGAAAAATCCGTTACGCGCTAGGCTGCGCGCATACATACTTGACTTCGATAACGAGATTTCCACCCTAATCAGTTAGTGGTAATCTTGAAACTTGCTGCAGTGTTAGATGACGTCATCAAGTTATACAATTCGAAAGCTAGTCGCTCATCTCGGTATTCAACACAATCAAAATCAACATAGACCGATACCGGCTTTTGCGAAAAATACGCTAGTGGCTAGGCTGTGCGCAGTGCGCACCTATACAGTGCGCACCTAGCCTACATAGGTTAGTACTCGACTTCGAAACGAAATTACTAACCTAACTGTGTAGTAACAGCTTCGCACAGAGTACGAACGCATAATCCGAATAATGGATACGAAATCTTGTCATCTCTCCCGCTATGGAACGCCTTCAAAATCTATAGAGCAATACCGGCTTTTGCATAAAATCTGTCCGCAGGTATAGGCTGGATGCCATATCAGCGCACGCGCACTCGCGCACACCTTCATAATCCATATACGCTCAACTTCAATAACAAAATTACTGCCCAAATTCTGGAGTAACAAATTTGACACCACATATCGAACAAAATTAGAATACCTATAATCTGAATATTCCATAAGAAATCTCGTCATCTCTCTCGGCAAGCAACACTGTCAGATTTCAAGGTTGTCACTCAAATGGTTAGTGTAGTAATTTCGTTTTCGAAGTTGCGTGTATATTGTACAGGTGTGCGTAAAGTGCGCTATCGCATAATATATTTTACGCAAATGTAGGTATTGCCCTGTCCAGAGTTTGGCGGTGTTCCATACGTTCAATTTATGTGTGGCCTATTTTCATTATATGTGATCTAACTGTGTGCGAAGTCTCAAGGTTAAAGCACTCCATGACAGGGTAGTAATTTCGTTCTCGAAGTAGTCGAATATGCATTGCATAGAGCGGCTGTTCAATAACTTTTTTTCTGGATTCCAGCCATTCAGTGATTAAATTGTCAGGTTACCCTAAAAAACGATGCACACCCAATTTAGTTCAATTCTAACAAGTATAAGGCTCCGCAATTTTTAATTTATACAGGAAAATTAAAAAAAAAATTCAAATTTGTCTGTCAACCCCATGAAATTGTTGAGCTGTCTTCAGATACGATGCAAAACAAATTTGACTCAATTCCAACTAGTAGAAGCGGAGTTATTTGAATTTGTCGTTGATAATTCTCGGATTATCCTTGATTGATGGATAATCCGAGTATAATCAACGAAAAACTCCAATAACTCCACTTCTACTAGTCCGAATTGAGTCGTTATACATGTATTCCACTCGCGGACATATAACGTGATGTGGTAACATTATTACTGTGTAACACTCGGGCGTCAATACTTTCGCGCGAAGCGAGAACATTTTTCATGGTTAGTGAGTGGAATTGGTTCATTATATTGTTATTTGCATAATGAAATACGTTTTCCTTCCGGCAACCTTGATATTCATGCACGGTCGCATTTCGATTACTTATGTAGCCTACGGCCGCATTCCAGGACATAATGTTCGCAATGAACTAACAGGACACCACATAGCCTACCCATGTTAAATGGTCCATGTCCATTTCCGGTGAACTCCAGACTAACGTACTTTTTCATATCGCCTTGCTACAGTGGTCAATGAGCAAGTGGTGTATTAATTATTTCGTTGAAGCACGGTTATTTAGTAACCTCTGGTAAAGATTGACCCTACTTCCAAGATTGGAATCGCTGATACATACCAGACCAAATTAAAATACTTCTTTGATCAGACTCGTGCGAATTCAAATCATCACTTTTCAACGGCGATATTTTCCAGTGCCAGTCGCATTTATGTCGGAGGCGTCTGATTGCAGGGAAAGGATCATTAGGCGCCAGGCATTTAAGCACCCGAAAATCTATATCGAAGGCTTCGGAATACATGCGTCGGTTTTATGGCCGTCAATCATTTTGGAAGCGCACTTTGCGGAGTCGCATGTAGCCTGCTTTATATGTCTTCGTCTGTCCCGGAACGGAAATTGGCGGAACTAACAGTCCCCAATCCCCATACTGAACTGACACCCCTAGACTCAACCAACCCAACGACCTCGGGCTACTCTATTGTATCTACTGCTGGTACTATTGTATTCTCATAATTGAGAATGCAGCTACATTCAATTATGGGTTTTTGCGGAAGGAATTTGTTTGGGGTACCCGAAAATAAAGTCAAGACAAGTATGGACATTAAATCGCGCGTAGCGCGAGGAAAATTTTTAAGTTGCATTCATCTGTCCCAAAATACTGTAATATTTATTAATTTTACGAAAATTTTACGAACATTTGGGGGGAGCGATCGTCCCGTTCGCTTTTTCCTGGCTACGCCACTGGTTTGTACAGGAAACTATATTGGCTACCAGATTTGAAATAATATTTCGGCATATAATTACGCTAATGTTAGAGCGAATTAATAAGTCACTATATCAAATGATGCGATACACTTGGATTTAAAGGCTAGATACAATGCAGGCTTAATTTAATTGTTGCATTCATTTATAGTTACCAACCGTTATCGGAGTGGCGGGTTACATGCAGGAGTCACCAACACGCGGCCCGTGACCTGATTTGATATTTCGGAAGAACGCTTAGTGAAGCATTTTGAAATGCTAATCGATTTCAATTTCAGTGTAATAATATTGATGTTGTCGTTCAGCTATCATTCAGCTACCATTCCTCACTATATAGCTGATACGACTTATGCGATGGTAGGCTAATAGCATTCCATGGAAGAAGAAATAGCTGATATTAATGGGCTGCCGGGCATATTGACTTGACGTGCAATGGCCCAATTACTACCAAGACTGAGATGCTAAAAACAACATTGGGCTTCCCCACAAGATCAAGTTTCACGAGGAGATAGTTTTCCAGCAAATACCGTCTCTAGCTAACCTCAATATCGATTCTTTAGTCGCTGAAAAATTGTTTTCAGATATCGTGCGCAGCTCATAGTTCAAAATAGAACGAAAGTGATGATCATGATATTTTTGTTGTATTCGTATTTATTTCATAAAATATTTTTTTGTGGTAGCTATGCCTCTCATCAATGTTAGAGAGCACAACGTTGTACGGACATAAAGTTTTAAAGACATGGTTGCTAAACTGTGTGGCCTATTTTATCTCGATATTGAATTCATGCGGCCCGCGGCCTCTACGAAATTCGGAAAGTGGCCCGCGACCCTTTTTGAGTTGGCGACCCCTGCTATAAAGATTATACTATACAAGTATATACAATTATACATATATTGCAAGTAGGTATGATTCTCAATTTCATGATGTTCGCTCTTGTTTTGTCGCCTATTTTCGCCTCCGTCTCTCTATCTTTTCATTATATCGCAATCTTGCGGCACGATAACTCTTGCAATCTCGCAATCTTGATCTGATCAAAAGTTCAATAAATGAGCTGAACTGATGAATCCACTGGGGTTGGTGTATGACGGGAGGAAAGTCTTTTGAGAGCTCGTAGATCTTATGCAACCGATGTCGCCATGACCGTATAGTAAAATTCAATGTCCAGTTAACTTGTTTCAGGAGTCTTACCGTTAGTTATAGCAGTCAAAGAATTCGACCCTTATACATTGACCCATATTGGGATGGCTCATGTCAAACGACCAGAAATTTCGAATTTCGTAAACATCGAGGTCCGTCTATTTTTTCAAACGTTGCGATGCGTGTGATGTGTTAGCTGAATTCAATGATGTATGTAGCAGTGTTTCCCAAAGTGGGCGCCAGGGTAAATTGAGCGATTGGGGGCGCTGAAAGTAAACGTGGGCGGTGTGGGTTATGGACTATGGGAAACTATTTGGGAATACCCGTAAATTAATAGCTTTGTCTGTGCACCAAGGACAGATTTATGAATACATGGTCACGTCGTTCGCGGTCGTACAAGGTGCATTCATTCGAAAATCGTCACCAATGCTCTTCGCAGAGGTTCAAGATGGCTTTGCAGCAATGAGTTTTCTAACGAACCAGATCATCAATCAAATAATATACTGATTAATCAGTGATAATAAACTAGCGCAAATTAAGAGCACACATTAAAACGCATGTACAACGAGGACTATGAAGTTTTAGCGCACCACAATGAAGTACGATGATTTGGAGGAGAAATTGCCTTGTATGATTGATTTAACTGATTGTGTGACCTTGGAATTCATTCAAAAATGTGAATCTAAGATAGCGTACTTAACGTATATCGGGATCCCGATCGATACACTCGATAGTGTAGTTACTGTGCATTTAGCAAGTGTGCAGTGTATAATGAACAAACAAAAAATTGTCGGGGGTAGGATGGGGTTTGGAGGTCGTTGATACCTGATTTGTTCCCCAGGGGGGCGTTGTGTAAAAATAAGTTTGGAAAACACTGGTGTATAAAAACCGGGATCAAAAGTATCCTCGCTCAAGATATCTGGACTTTCATGAAGTCACCTTTTCAGTCAAAGCCTCGTGAAATCATGGCGGCTCCTGCATTTTGAAAGTATAATATGGAGTAGCCCAAATCTCAGCCTTCTAACCAATACAGGCTCGCGATTCTTCGCAAAGCATTATAGCATGTCTGTTGATTCCCATCACAAGACGCTATATATAGAGCTATATATAATAAAATATATAGGGTCGACTACGAAAAGTAGAGGGGATTAAAGAAGCAATCATAGTTCGAAACGTTCAAGTTCGAGAAAGAATATGGCAAGGACAAATGTCACTCCGTAAAATTTGAGATGAATTACGAGATTTCACCCTTATAGACTCAATTCAAACTACTGAGAAATGAAATCTGTTCTATCGTATTTTTGAGTTTATATTTAGTTATGCATGACCATGGTCATCATGACGCATCGTTCGAAGCACGATGATAGCCTACAATACTTTTGGAAGCAGCAGCAAAGATGGAATCTTCCACATCGTAAGGTTTCTTCCATGTGGCTGAAAGGCCCTTTTCCATGTTGAAGCGCATTTCTCATTGAGTCCCACGAAACTTAATGCATCATGATAATAATAACCGTAGTTTTCCCTGAATGGTATTGCAACGTAATGTGGTAAATTTCGTCATTGCATTCGAAATTTAGTGTTTGTAAATTTGTGGTCATTTAGTTATTAGTCGTTATCGAAGCGGGCTGCATGCCAGCTTCTAAAGATCATAGAATTATAAATATATATTGCAAGAAGATATGCTTCTCAATTTGATGGTGTTCGGTCTTGTTTGGTCCCTTGTTTTTGCTCCCGTCTCATACGGTAAGACTAAAACAAGCAGTTAAGCCAGATAGTATAAGTATCCTATATGCAGTAGAGTTTTCCATCTTAACTCCGCAGATATATTTACCATAAGAATTTATTATCACTAGAAGCAATTATAGCGAATATTAATATGATTTCAGGACAGGAATGTAAAAGACAACCGTCTCGTATCGAGAAGGGACGCAGGTGTCGGAAAAACTGCAGAGCAGATTCCGATTGCAGAGGAAAGAAGAAAATTTGTGTATGCGACGATGTTTGCGGCCTTTCCTGTTACAACCCCAGTTAGTAACAAACTAGCTTTGGACCTTTTAGCTAGGGATGGTGTGAACCTCTGAAAGGTTCAGGTTCGCGTGAACGCGAACCTTTTTGAAAGGTTCTCTGTGAACACGAACGTGAACCTCATGACGTCACGTGACGTCATATTGCTAATCCCAACCCTATCTTTCAATGAAGTGATAGCGCATATTAATATACACGATACCTAGCGAAGACTCGCAACAGGGGTTAACCCCGCTCAGAGGCCAAACGCCAGACGCCAGACGCCCCGCGGCGGCCGAATGTCTATACGGCGTTTGGCGTCTGGTTTTCTGAGACGCCGAGTAGCTATACGGCGTTTGGCGTCTGTTGTGTTCAGACGCCGAATAGCTATACGCACGAGCACGCACGAGCACTGTTGCCCGGGACAGCAGATACCTGATCCTGATTTTTATTGCATGCTATATACCCAGATGTAAATTCTGATGTTTATATATTTATTGGCGACATTTTACTGTGGTTTTGTTGCGTATTTACTAATGACTTTTACTGTGGTTTCGTTGCTTGTTTCATAGTGATTTTTACTGTGGTTCCACTGCTGATTTCTCAATGACGTTTACTGTGGTTCCATTGCTTATTTCTCTGTGACTTCTACTGTGGTTCCACTGCTTATTTCTTTGTGACTTTTTCTGTGGTTTCGTTGCTTGTTTCTTAATGACCTTTACTGTGGTATTCGTTGCATATTTCTTATTGTGGTTTCATTACATACTGTATCTACAGACTTGGGTCTGAAATTCATTGTGAGTGTACAATTATAGTGTTGTGTTCAAGTCACTACCTTCGAGTCACGAGTCATTGCACATTTTGACTCACTCGAGTCAAGTCATTTTAGCAAAGTGACTTGAGTCAAGTCATGACTCGAGTCATCCCAACACTGATATGGGGTGGTGACAGGGTTGTAACCAAGTCAATTTGACTCGAGTCATTTTCAATTCACACCGTGTCAAGTCCGAGAGCAATGGGCTGAGTCCAAGTCATGGTGTTTAATGTTCCCCCATCCAGTTCAGCTTTAGGTCACTTCTGTGGAACTCTCGGGGGTGATATCGAAGGCCTCGGATATTTCATATGTTCATTTTTCCCACTCTGAACATGTTTATTGTAACAGATAAAAGGCAGGTTTAGGGCCTATTTTTCATTTATTAGTCGTGATATACCATTCTTGAATAAGCCATAGAATGAGTAAATCCATTTGTAAGAAAATAACTCGGGTCAGCAAAAAAATTGTGAGTCGAGTTAGTAGTATAACGACAGGAGGTGATCAAATAGGTCTTTTTTTAATCTGAACAGTGAACATACAATCATTTGGGATTCTGCCAACGCTTATTATGAAAAAATGTAACAATATGCAATCTTCGGTATCATATAGTTGCGGGAGCTTAATAGTCGCGCCATGAAAGGATTTAGCCTCTGCTCAGTTTACCGAGACACCAGACGCCAAACGCCGTATAGCTACTCGGCGTCTCAACATACCAGACGCCGAACGCCGTATAGCTACTCGGCGTCTGAACATAGCAGACGCCAAACGCCGTATAGCTACTCGGCGTCTCACCATATCAGACGCCAAACGCCGTATAGCTACTTGGCGTCTCAGAAAACCAGACGCCAAACGCCGTATAGACATTCGGCCGCCGCTCGGCGTTTGGCGTCTGGCATTTGGCCTCTGAGCGGGTTTAACCCCTACTCAAGACTCGGGCCACATAATGCCACAATGCTGAAGTGCATATTGGCGTTTTAAACGTCGCTTAATGTATCAACTGAGGCAATCAAATGATATAATACTTCCATAAAATCAATATTATCCGTCGCTTTGCCAACAATTTCGATGAGGACTTGCCATGGAATATATGCTTACGCCTTACCAGTCTTGGCCAGACCGGATAATGTATTCAGCGTCTGAGTATTGCTACATTGAATTTGAGCAGAGTGTAAAACAGGGTTTCTATACTTGCTACCGATATTATCCCAATAATAAGTTGTACAGCAGTAGCCAACACCCCAATCGCACGTTTTTTTTTGTGATACATTAAACATATGAAGTCAAGATTGATTGGTTGAATAAGCATCATTCGCTGACTACATGTAGTGTATTTCGCTCGTGACGTTGTGTGATTGCGAGTCGAGCTCTCAGCAGAGAGTCGCTAAATATTCACAAACGGGAAGCTGGATATTTGGAGCAAACTTTTGTAACAAAGCAAGTGAAATTTTTGAGATTGTCAAGGTGCATATTCGTTTTGTGTTGATTTTTTCTGCTGCCATCGGCATGCACAGAGTGGCCCGCAGTCGAAATGCAATAGATTTGTACTAAAGATGTCATAATGAAGTGAAAATGGTAATATAGGCAGTGCAGAACCTATCAAGGTTCTGTTGTGAACGCGAACCTCTAAATTTCCGAGGTTCACACACAGAACGCGAACGTGAACCTCACGTTCACACCATCCCTGGCTTTTACTCACTGAAATTATATCAGGGAATTTGAAAGCAAGACGGGATAGCCTGCCTATAATTCACCGCGATTCAATGTGTAGGCCTATCTCTCTTCGAAGGCGAAATCTGGAAACCCCCTCGTGAAATAATACGGTATCAGCATCGCAGTGAATAGATATCATCGCTAATTGCATCACAGAAACTTGACAAGCATGTCTAAATCATGTAAAAATATACCTTTTACGGCTATTATATGTGTCTTCATGCCACGATCTTAGAAACTAGTTGCAATCACTCGGTCTTAACGTTGCTATGCTTATTACTCCGCAAATTACGTACTGTAAACTTAAACGCATATGACTGGCTAATCGCTCTTTCATTGTAGCGGCCGATCGATGAGACGATGACCAATAATGACCAGGTAGTAGTTCGACATCGAATGTGTAATTTCAGATTTACAATGTCCTCGAATGCCAATACCCGCACACGGCCGTGTGGTATATCGTTCCAGACGTAAGATAGGTACAATTGCCACATATGTTTGCGACGATGGATATAGTTTGGTCGGTAATGCGACAAGGCGTTGCCGATCGGATCGGAAATGGTCTGGAGAAGAGTCGAAATGCGAAGGTCAGTGTCAGTGTCAATGTTATTGTTGTTGCGTGACTATCCAATTAATCATATGGTATCTATCGGGATTGCCTGTATTGTGCAACATGTTCCGACATCCCCAATATAATTGAACGTGTGGATAAAACTAGCTTCCATATAATATGTGATACTGTTGTTATTTATAGCATATGCATTTTCTGTTGATCTCAGCATGATATACAAGGGCATATGTCCCAAATGGGCGATTATTGCTCGCCGTACATCGAGGCGACACATAACTTCATACTATACTTGTGCGAAGTTGGCGATTCGGCCGAAGACGCTATACACCATAAACCGACTTGTAGATTCAGGTTTCGAGATTTTTAGATTTCCGGAGGTGTGGGGTTAGCGGAAATCTGACGATCGAAAGAGTGGTCGGTGGCTCTGATGCAAAGCAAGGCGCGTGGCCATGGCAAGTTATATTTTTCAGGAATGATTTAGTAAGTGCATTTAGATTTAATGATAGACTGTCTGGATTTTAACACGTTTCGAGAGTTAGTAATTATATTGCACAAATTTCCCCTCGCTAAACTGATCGAATACATTTGAAAGTAGGCTATTAAGAAGTCAACCAAACGGCGAAATGTGAATTGTTCAACGAAACCCGTGGCCGAAACGCGTCAATGCTCGTTTGTTAACTTTTAGCCTTATGACCCTGACCAGAAAAGATCTATTATACTTCTAACATCCTTGAAAATGTTACGTTGACGTTGAATTGTCCACAGCTTCGTGGTGGGAAGCGCCGTTGTATTCAATAAATACGCTGCGTTGCAATAAGACCGCATCAAGGTGTAGCATATATATACGTCGATATATAGTGATAAATCGATATAAATGTTGATTATCACAGAGTGTTTTCTGGTTTGAGATAATCCATATAGTTACACATGTAACTGCTCTATAATGAGTGTACTGAAGGCATTTTACTGAGGAGGCTTACCTGCAATAAAATACCCGATCCCTTGAGGTTTCCCAAGGGCACGGTATAGATTTTTGACATTTAGTACTGAATGAAATCATTGCAAATATACCCCAAAATACCGTAAAATTTGTCTCAGGTGAAGAGTGACATTTTTGCTGGCGGCTCAATCATAAATGAGAGATGGATTTTAACGGCGGCACATGTATTTTTGCAATTTCCTGGATGGCTGCGCGGCGATAATGTCAAAAAAATGTTTTCGATGGTTGCAGGTACGATAACACAGCGATGATGCAGTGAAAATGTAGGATAGGAGTAAAAGTTTCGCTTTCTTGTGTGCTGTTGATAGACGTGTATTCAAATTGATTGATTGATCAGTATTGAAATTATAAGTGATCTGGTTTGAACCAGTCAGTAATCGCAAACAGTGAATCAGTTGTTATATACAATATACATGCTAAGATATTACTATAGCGCAGGCCCGAGGTGGGCAAACTACGGCCCGCGAGCCGCATGCTGCTCGTCACACCGTTTTGTGCTGCCCGCGAAAGCCTCAAGAAAATATAAAGCGTACTAAAAATGTAATTTTTGCAGCGACTTGGCAATACTTTTTCTTAATATATTTCCCCATGACAATGACAAATTATAGTTTTTTTTATTGCTGACCTAGATAGTTGCCTGAACTCAGGGCCCATGCATTTTCAAAGGTTTCAGTTGGTAAACATCACAGAAATTCAAAACGGAAATATCATAATTCGGATCATGAGTGCAACTCCTACAATTTTATGACTTTTATTTTTGTATTTGGGACACCGATTCGCGCGTGTGTTAGGTATAAATTTGTCATCGACAGAAGTGTTTGATATTTATATTAACTATAAATTGTAGAAGCGTATATTTGAGGTAGCGTGGTTATGACGCTGACTGTATTGTCTGTCCTGGAGGTAAATCAAAAGTAGAATCGGCATATCTATGAACAGATCGTTCCTCAGTGACTTAAATTTATATCCGGTTTTAAGAATCGGCACAGCCGCCTTTCATCCAAATTGGTTATTGAGGATGTCAATGTTTCTGACGCGTGTACGTTATCATTAAATTATTGTTTGATTTGTTTTAAATATATACATAGATATCATCTCGATAATTCCGCAGTCACTATTGAATTAAATAAAAACATTGCACTTTGGCTAATGATCCCAATTTAACATGGTGCGACCCGCGAATGAATTCAGATGTTGAATGCGGCCCGCGAGCTAAAAAGTTTGCTCACCTCTGCTATAGCGTATAGGCTGCGCCTACGCTGCTAGTAATCGGACATTCGCAATACGTTGCATCGTAGTCGTAGTGAGATTCCTTCATGCATTCCTTCCCAGGAATGACAGAGTTTCCTGCTGACGGACAAGCATTCCCCAAAGAATCAGTCAAGATCTTTCCAAAACACGTGATCCCCCACAACAAATTCGACCCTCGAAAAGACACGTTTGACATCGCTCTTGTAAGTTTCATCAATAATTATATGACTACAATGAGAGGTACCGCCCGAATGAATAAATTCGTCATTCAGCTAATCGCTCTATAGTAAGTTCACGATCAATATACCGATCCGGGTAAGCGGTGTCTTGAAAAGTCTAGAAGTGCTACAAGTCGGCGGCTACGGAATCATAACACAGAATATCGGCCTGATGTAAAGGATCAATTTAGTCGAATATCACCATGAATACCACAAACGACAACAACATGTTAGGAGAGGTATGGTACAATCCCGGTATATTCATGTACTATGACTGAATCAACCAGTCAAGGAAGGATATATGAATGACGGATTGACCGTGGATGTATATACCACATCCCTTGCAGCATGCATGACTTTACAGTGTACAACAAACTATAATCCGCAATTTAAAGCTTTTTAGTAGCCCCCGTTTGTCATATGAAGTCCTATTTTTAAAAAACTGTATAATGTGTCGCAGGTCGAGGTTGGAATTGTACTACGCATGTCACGCAACGGCGTATTTGAAGTTGGCGGTTACGGGACGATACCATTCTCTTTCCACATACGGCCCGTTTGCTTTCCCTGCACCACGCTACCAGGTGCCGATCATACAGAAGAAGGGGATTGCATCGAAGTATACCCCATTAAAACGGAATGTCATTCGGTAAACATGAACACTGATTGCATAAAATTGTCGCATCACAGTTACCAAAGCGCCCAAGTCGGAACGTTGTCGTGACTGGATTCGGAACGACAAACACCGAAAGTTTAGTGTATCCCAATGTCCTGCAGGAAGGAATGCTATCACTGCTGCCCCAATCAAGGTATAGAACAACTTTGTGCTGGAATCGTCATTGTTGTTTGCCATTAGATACTAGCCTACTTAGATAGATTTACATTCTTAATAATCAGTATTCGAGAATTCAATGCATAATTGTTCAACTGTTGCTTCCTTTGAGATGTCTTGGCATTCTAAAATCGGCGAATTCCCCGAAATTACTGTCCATGCCACCGGGAATCATTTGCGCAAAAGGACAACAGCGCGGTACCGACGCATGTTATGGGGACAGCGGAGGACCGCTTGTGGAGTCGGTACTGTGAATATTTATATGTAATGATTGGATAAATGGACATACATAATAATGTTATCACCATGCTGCAAAGTACAGAGAAATATTTGAATGTTTGAATGTTTCTCCGATGTCGTTCTGCCGATTCGATTCACACTACCGGTACAGTAAAGGCAGCGATAAAGAGGCCCAGTTGATGCGACAACGCATGGAGACTAGAGGTCGACCGATATTGATTTTTACAGGCCGATACCGATACCGATATATCGGCTCACTCACAAGGCCGATACCAATATCATAGGCCGATATTAATATGGCAAGAGCAGAGAACAATTTCACCAAAAATATTATATATTAGGCAAGATGGCACTTGTACATGCCACAGAAAGCTGAACAACAAACGAGAAAACTGAAATTGAAAAGAATTATTGCTTAATTGTGCACAGTCGATGAAATTTGGGATAACCTAAAAAGCAAAATATGATACAGAATTGCAGATCAGTCCAAAAAAGGTAGATTGTAATGCAGGAAGCATAGTTTCTCTGCATGCTCACCCAGCTAAACTCGTCCTGCAAAGGTAAATCTGTCATATATCGCCCTTTGCGTCATCGATTTCTTGAGATTGAGAACACGGAGCATTGCATTTCCGAAATTTTTGAATTTTTTTAAAATATAAAATATCGGCCGCGATATCGGCCTTCATAGGCCGATATCGATAATCGGGAAAGCTCTAAATATCGGCCTCGATAATCGGCCATGTCGATAATCGGTCGACCTCTAATGGAGACCCCGTCGATATCGCTTCGTTCTCTATTTCATATAACAAAACTGACAAAATCATTGGTTGAATTCAAATGAAGTATAAAATCTGATTTGATCTTACTGATTTGAACTGCAGCCATATATAGGCCTACCTTCAAAGGTTCCGCACCACGAGGCATTTACAACAACAAACCATTGAAATATTCTATACGGAATTTAATTATCACAAATGTTTTCTTAATTCATCATATGCATGTTTCAATGATAGTTTCGTTCTTATTCGTCCAAAATCAGGTAAAGATAAACACGAAAGAATCGCGTTGGACCCAAGTTGGAATAGTGAGTTTTGGTTTCGGATGTGGCGGGAAATCTCCCGGATTTTACACGGCACCGGGCCAGTATCAAGATTGGATTCAAAAGCATACAACAGCCGAGAGAAAGATAGTCAAACCAACTAGTATTAGCACTACAACTCCTGTTGTATCAGGTATATGACACGCCGTTTACAGTATATGTATGACAAACCGAGTCAAATTATCGCAACAGTGATGCCTGATGCAAAATCCAAATGCCAACGACGGATAATTTTAAGTGGCGAAAAACTGTTTCCTTGGAGGGTTTCAATTCTAAAAAAAGATGCGACGGATACAGTGAGTATATACGCCACCTATATTGCACTATGAATGGTCTTGCAGTTGCAGTGAAACGCCACGCTGCCGAAACTGTTTAGTGCTTAGCCTAATACTTTTCCCGCATGTATTCTGGATCTGGAGAATCGTCTCTCCATTCACTGGTAAGAATTCGGTGATGCCTTGTATCATTTCAGAGCGTTCGTGAAAAAGCATTCCGCCCAGTGGCGGCAGGGATTATATTGAATGACAAGTGGATTCTTACAGTGGCTCATTTATTCGTTCCCTATCCGTGTTCCAGCTGTATATTGCTCAAATTTGGTATTGGTGAGTGAACATACAGATTTAGCTATGATCGATATGATGCGTATAGTATATGAGTAATCAACGGATGACCATTGGCATACGCAGCGCACGTGTGCGTAAACGGCCCATCTCACGTACCATTTGTTTATGTTGTAATTAAGTGTAATCAGCGTATCCAAATCCCATTATTGGAAATACCTCCGAAATATCATTGTTTATTTATTAGTTGCAGTAGCCCCCAAGTGGATTACATGTACTTCTGAGGCTCATCGCGGGTAATTAGCAAAATCGCCCGAATTAACTTATGTATCCCTGTGTATGACTATATTCGCTTTTGTTACAGCATGTACGTAATCAGATTTCACTGCTTTATTCCCATTCACGGGAGAGGTGATTCAACCTTTACTATAGCCGGCGGAACACTTATAGTAATACGCAAGCGTTCGCGGAACCCCAATTTTTCATATAAACAAAAATCTACCACATACCAATACATTGCTATATAGCAGTGCGGTTCTTTAACTTTTTGGGCCACGACCAAAATATGAGTTTATTAGCATCCCGCGACCCAACCCTCACACAAAAAGAATGCATTTTGAATATTAGTATGCTACGTTTTTACGGGCACTATCAAGCATGTGTGCGCATGCGCACACGATTTCAAATTGGGGTGTATTATTTTCCTGTGCGGGTCGCATTTGTACTGAATTTTTCGTACTTGGGTTGATCTCGAAATACCTGTGTCTCACCGTCCCGTATCCGCTCGTTGCACATCCCTACACTAAAGAATCCCTACGGTCTCCGGCGGTGTTTTCCGGAGAAACGAATGTCGGAGAAATCGTATCAATAATCAGACCAATTTGTGTGTAGTCCATACATAGGTCGACACTTTTTAATAATCCAGCCATATTGTAGTAACGATTTTTTTTTTGTCTCGCTTATTGGCTATAGTACCCGCTATAGTACACAATGACCTCAGTCCTCAGATATGGACAAACTAGGCAAGTAAATCTCACGAAGAGCGAATAAATTTTTTGTTGCAAGAAATTCAACAAATACAATATACACGTTAAAAGATCGGCGAGGTACCGTCGCGACCCAAAATTATACCCTTCGCGATAGGGTTACCATATTTTGGAAATCTGGAAATAGGACGCTTTTTTCAAAATTTTCAGACTTACAATACTGGAGTAAAATCCGGAAAAAATGGTAAATTTTTACCCGAGTTTGTCGTTGGTTGACTATAAAAAAAGATGTAATTTTTCTGGTTCAAGTCCCGATAGAGCCGCCGGACCGTTATTCGAGCGCTGATTTCCTATATATCACAGTCCAATTTTCACGTATATTTAACCTAACTTTTCAAAAAAGAGGTCAAATTCTCAAAAAAGAAAACATTTAGGCGCCCTTCGAGGACATTTTCAAAAAAGTCAAAAAAGAGGACAAATCCTCTTAGAAAGAGGACGTATGGTAGCCCTACTTCGCGACCCATACTTTAAGAACCCCTGCTGTGTTATAGGCCTACTTGTAGAGATTATACTATAGCGTGCAAAAGGAACTGTTAAATAGTATATTCATATTGAAATGAACCCGAATATTTTCGGCTGACACTCACATGAGTAATCGTCAGCAACCAGGAGAGAAGATATATGACTTCACCAGCATGAAATTTCGAACACTGGTGACGTCATACTTTCTGCTACGATTGTTGATATACGATCTTCTTTTGAATTCCCTACTAGTTGCTGACGATTACCCCTGACGAGTGTCAGCCGAAGATATTCGGGTTCATTTCAATATGATTATATACTATTCAATTGTATATTGAAGTTCTGTATCCCCAAGAAGCTATTCAAAAGGAACTGGGCATAAACAAGGTGTTAAATTTAAAACCATTAAAATATCATTTTCCCGCGGAACGAAAGCATTATAATGAATATTTATCGCCAATCAGTGTAACTTCTGCTGTTAGCTTTCAGATACCAGGCCAGAAATGCGAGTCTTCACTTTGGAAAGTTTTATCGTATTATCAGGTCTAAACGAAACAGCGTGATACCAATTGCTTATATATACTGGACATAGATTAGGCATTTCTAAAGGACGGGATTTCGATATTGAACCCCAAAAACCCTGCGTAAACCACTCGCCACCACAATAGTCGCAAATCAACTACTATATACTACTAATCAGGTCTAAAATTGCCTGCAACAAATGATGGCCAAGACAGCGGTGTTATCAGAAATCATATGTATGAATTGACCTCCAAGGAGCCCATGAGACTGACTGCAGTCACCCTCAGTGAACAGCTGGTGTTCCATGGAAATCCGGTTAAGAACCACTGAACTAGAGTATGTTGCATTATAAATGATTGTCTTTCCCAATTTGTAATCAGAACCAGTGAACGGATATAGTAAATAACATTGGGAGCAGTACCCAGCCTTTTACCAGGGCTGTAACCAAGTCACAAGGCTCCGAGTCACAAGACAATCTCACTTTTACAGTTTTGACTATAGAGTCAAGTCGAGTCATTTTCAATTCACCATCGAGCAATGTTCCCTTTAATTTTTGACGAGTATGCGCACACTCACCAACACTCACCAACTCATCCTTGGACAACTGTGCGTAACGAATAAAAAAGGTAATCATTTCGGAGCTTAGAGGGAACATTGCCACCGAGTCAAGTCCGAGTCCAAGTCATTGTGTTGACTCCTCCAGTTAAAGTCTTGTTAACCCCGCTTTTTATAACTATGTTTGGTGATGTCGAATGGTTCGCATTTATAATATAGTAATTTCCCTCTCATTTAGCAGTATCTGGTTGCATTTTCAAGTAGGCCTACCGGAAATCCCAATGGTGTGGTTACTTTATTATTCTTCGAAATTACAATGATATGTCGGTCATGGCCGTCTGAGTCTCGAGTCATATGACTTTTTTCGAGACATGCGCAACGACACAGATTGACACAGATACAGATTGACTCGAATCGAGTCAAGTCATTTCCGTATTTTGAGAAAATGACTCGAGTCAAGTAGAGTCATCAGAAAATCGTCACTCGAGTCGATTCGTGACTCGAGTCATTACAGCCCGGCCTTCTACGTAAGACTACAAGTACTTTGCTCCGTTTCTGAAAGATCGCGATTGCTTTTAGGTGAACAACATACTCGGGCACCGCTTTATTGGATCTCGGCCATTGTTGTTCACCCGAAATTCAAACGTGCCCCATTGGACTACAACGCAGCTCTGGTAAGACTGATCAGTGATCAGATCACTCTTCGAATCGTTCGTATTTTTGAAACCCTATTGCATACCGTCATCTGTATTAATCATTGCCACAGATGAAAGCTGGATCACCGATGCGGTTCAATGCTCGCGGGTGGTTTCCAGACGGCTCGCTGCCAAGCGGTAGAATCCCGTTCAACAGCAACACGCAACCCATATGTGATAACTGCATGACTGGTGGTATAAAAACACTGATGGATGAGCCATTTTGCGACGTCGCCGGTGAATATATTGGTCACTATTCAAACTCATCCCTAGGCACACTACCAAAATATACTTTTCTCTCTGTAACAGCACCGAAAGACAGCTCAAACTACAGACTGGCGCTATCTCGGTAAGATAGTTACATATTCTAAAACAGCTATTTTCCAATACTACACAGTAAATATATGGGGGAGACTATATGTATTTACCATGGCGTATAAGCAGTGGTGGCCCTACGAACGGGGGGCCCTGGGCGAGACTTACCGGGGGGCCCCCTATAAGTATATATCCGTAACTTATGGGGGGCTCCGCCCCCCAGACCCCCTTTCCGCATCGGTTATTGTTATCTATCTTCCACCACCGCAAAGGTTTGCCCAGGTGCTGGATTCGGCCATGTCTATTTTGCATGTGTGCAAGGATAGACTACATCAAAACTAAGTAATTCTACCGCATGCAGAGACGTGATGATTATCGGGATACGGGACTTTTCTAACAAATGCAGTGATTTGATGATGATTGACACATCTGTACCGAATCATATTCTTGTTTGGTGCACGGATTTCCATGTTTATTCGTCATTCTCCTTGAAAAAAGCGCAAAATCCAAATAGGGGGGCCCCTTCGACCAGGGGGGGGCCCGGGCGACCGCCCACCTCGCCCACCCCAAAAGCCACCACTGCGTATAAGGTCATCGGCGCACTCAGAACCCTCTACACCCGTAAAACCATTCCCAATGAGGATTTGTGTATTTGACTCTCGTCTATCTGATTCGCACGCTATGGTGGGTAAATCGAAGAAATACATGATACTAGTTTATAGTGTATAGGGCTCGTTCTTTTTCAGTGTGAACTGCAGTCGGGAGTTGGAGGACGTATTTTGCGCACAGGGGCCAGCCTGTGACATCCTACCTGGAGAACCGGCTTATTTAGAGGTAACTCGTGACCTAGTGAATGTGTTGCACTATAGAAAACTAACCTACGTAGGTTAGTTATCTATAGTTCTACAGTTAAACCTTTTCTTCGTCTTACAGAATGACGCAAACAAAAGGCGCGATGTTTCTGTTGTCGGCCTGTTTTCATACACAATACGATGCGAAAAAGGACGGAGCGGCACCCACGCTTTTACGGATATTGTCAGAATCAATGATTTCTTGACAAAATTTCATTAATACATTTTCCTTTTTTTTCTGAAATACTTGCACAACTGTCAGCGTATATTGTTAGTATATTTGTCGCAGCACATAATAAATGAAATGCATATCAAATACCACATTGCTAGTTGAAAATAAACGTTGTTGACGTATGTGGGGACAAGTTTTAAAAACATCGCATGTGCACTGTACAGTAATGGAAAAATCAAATATAAACTTTCAACCGCAGTATACTCATCATTACCGTAAGAGAGAACAAAACATAATTGCAATCTATTCGATGGGGAATAAGTATGTAAGTTGCATGATGCCATATTATGCGTGCATGAAATTACTGACCTATACCCGCAGCGTGACATTACTGTGGTCCGTAATGAAGTACTTTTACTTTTGAAAATGCTTCAGTAGATTTTTGCCTACTTTACTTACTGAAGTGGTTGTGAATTTAGACTGCTTCCGCGTCACGGTTTTCCGTTTGTCAGGCAAAACTACACTTATAGAATGCTCACTGTTTGACTTACTCGTAAATCACTACTACTTGATGAGAATTTCACCACCATCTCAACTGCAGTAACAGCCATGACTACTTTGACCACCTCTAAGTATAACCGCCAAAACCGCACTAATAAATATCATTGTAATAACGAGCTACGTCACAGTATAATGTCACAAGCATTCTGCTGACTTTTTGGCGTCACAAAGCGTACTTTTTGGGTAGGACGAAATGGGATCCTGATGAGTTGACCATAACAGTATTTCACTAATCATGAGCTCGAATCCAAGTCGCTGGTGGAATCAAGAGATGGCAAATCTGTAGCAACATCGCTATCATAATGGAATCCATTATCCCAAGGCTTTTCGCATAAAATCCCTTGGGTTTTCTCCCGGGTTCTCGGGTTGAGGTTCATGAACCCTGTCTCCGTCGAATTAGGATTTTCGTCACTGCGCAGGCAAAGGTTCACAGCGTCGGGATCCTTGCCGGGATATCCTGGGAGCCAATGCAAGGTGTTGTCCGACTTGTCGTGATTGTGAAAGAAAATTTCTTCCGTCTGCAAAATCGTACACACAAAATTGGTACCGTTGCTCGCGCAAAATGAGTCCATCGAATCGTCGATTACATGTTTTACTCGCCACATCGACACAACCGCAACGTCCAATTTAGGATAGGATATTGAGGTATCTGTTCACAATCGCCGTGTATTGTATAGGATTTGGTTTCTGTATTGAATATTCGCGAATGAATTAGTCACTTGCTGACATTATATCATATCACTCGATTGAATATTGCCAATATTTACTTCTATATTCACGTGTAGTGTACAGCACCGCACACAGTGTACTGTACTACACATGTACGTAACTATAATTTGTTTGGACGACCAATTGCATGAATTGAAATTGAAATGGCACATGATATGTATGATGATATTTAAAATAATCAATATTAGCGAGTGTGCGCTAATGAATAATTCACTATATGTGTTTATAAATTTTAACACTACAAAATCAGCATGAGATATACATACATCAACTTGAATTAATTTATAAGAGTGCTAATCGAGATCATCAAGATGAGATAATGGCCGTTCTTCAACTGACGAAACCACAGAACGATATTTAACCAATAGCTGTTGCCCGTGTGTCTTGGAGACGTGCGGTTGCCAAATGTACTAGTAGACGCGAAAATAGATCTCTAAAAGCACAGAAGTATACCCGGCGGCCGTGGACCCAACAATTAGAAATAACCGAGATTTTGACGACATTTACTTATGCGGCAATAAAATGCTTCGGGTACCAAACTATTTACGCGCCCTTATTTGTTTATTGAGTTTTGCGCGAAAACGAACAACATTATTTTGGTGACGTGGCTGCGGTTTTCTCAGTATAATAAATTCCAGATGGAAGGTACATTAGTGTCACGTGAAAACGTGTAGGCCTACTGTACATATACAACAGCGATATCTAGAACTCTAGATGTCCCTGATATACAACGATACCATCACGAATCATGTAATGCAGGGTTGGCCAGATGTTTCGGCCAAAGGGCCACATGATCTTTACGAACCATTGCGCGGGCCACTTGGATGTTGATGACCTTTTTTAATAGTCCGACAGAAGCGAACCGGATTAAGTAACGGTGAAAATAAGCGTTAATATTGCTACGTATCAAAATCGATAACAATTATGTCATGAAAATTCAGTGTGCAGTTATATCCTAGCCTCTATGACGCGAAAATTTTTCTAGGTTAATAAAACATTTCGGTGGGTCGCCTCTGTATACCGCTGGGCTCATTTGGCAAGGTAAGGCAAGGCAAGGCAATATCGAAGGTTTCCGCGAACATCTATCGTTTTATGCCAAGGTTTCATCGCCGAGGATCTTTCTGCGAGTGCTGACGAGAAGTCGCATGTTGGTCAACACGTTCTCTCATATTTGCGAGTATAGTTGGACTCAATTATGTAAATTGGCATTTTCAGGAAGGGACATACCAATACTAAAAGTAAGAAATCGAGTGATGATAAATCCCGCGAAGTCCTAAAAAATATTTCAAGTCAAATAAATCTGCCACGAAATATTCTACGAAGATCTACGAAAACTGTGGTTGGCCCGTGGCTATACACCAATGCGTCGAAACTAATTAACATCGTAAATTTCGCTGTCGGGCTTATCAAATTTTCGGTTCAAGTTCACAATAGATTACCTGGGTAATTTAGTTTTTGATAATATAACCAAATTCGAAAATTATATCACGGTCCACTCAAATCTTTCTCGCGTGTCACGGGTTGGCCATGGTGGCCATGGTGCACCTATGATGTAATGTATGCGGTTATTAGTCTCCTCAGAAGATATTGCGTTTGAAATAATATATTCTTATTGAAATAAACTCGAATATTTTCGGCTGACACTCTACATGGGTAATCGTCAGCAACTAAGTAGGGAATTGGAAAGAATATTAGCCAAGTGAGATTTATTGGAATAACACGCGCATCACGCTCAGAGGAAATCTCGCCCTTGACTCATGCCCTGAAGCTTGATGAAGCTCATGAATTCCGCTATTGGCAAACACTTATTGGAGAATTCTGTTTGTGCGAAAAATTATCGAGACGATAGATTTTGCGTCGATTAGCCGTGATGAGTGTCAGACGAAAATACTCGCGTGTTTATAATATAAATATATTATTCAATTGTATATTGAATTTCTGTACCTCCAAGAATATTTTCATATTGCATTTTGTACTATATATGATGTTGTAAGTTTTATAATATAAAATTGAAACAGTGACGTCAATTCATAGATGTAACTATTTAGAAAAGGAATGTCATCTACAACCACGCGATGTAAATGTTTGTTATATGTACAAGTAGTAGTGAAACAATACAAAACTTCTAACCTCCGGGTCTCGTGTCATCCCGAGCCAAACCGAAGTTACGTTGATCGACGAATACCGCCGAATTAACTTCAAGATACTGTCATAGTTATCTCCGTATACATTTCCGGGCTCTCCCTCTTTGTCAAGGCAACTCGCAACGGACTCTATGTAATTAGACCCCGCAAATGCAGATATCCAGTAGCAGGACAATCCAACGTATACCTCACAGGGATCTGTGAGAATTTTATCACAAAATCCACAATATATATCAAGTAATTATAGATTACATGTCTGATACATATCTACATTATTCACACTTAGGTCACAATATACCTTAAATACTTGAAAATATATTAAGTATCACATCCAGAAGAATAATTCGAATTATATCCTTATAAGAACGTTCTCAAGATCATGGTTGGAAAAGTCAATAACTAGCTGAAATAAAATAACTTACGAGTATCATTCGCCGTTGGTTCGTCAAAATATTTATCGAGCGAATTTTTTTCGATATCGTCTGTTGTAAAGAATATATTAGTCACAAATCAATATCTGTTTATACAAGATTGCAGTTTATAATTTCGAAAAATATCATTCAGTTTTGAATAATCTTTCTTGGCTACGAATTATAGGATCTCCGATCGATAGGAAAAATGTGCATGCAATCGAATCGTTATTCACTTGTCATTACAGATATAAAGCCCTTTTATGAGTAGGGGTCCACGTGTCGCATGCGACAACTTACCTCTTAGTTCCAAGTGGAATTGAGAAGACTGATCTAAACACGAGAGAAATAGTATTGGAAGGCTGTCACACTGTCACTGTCTAGTGTCTATAGACATATTCACTACATCTCGAAACTGCATTTCACAATACACGCTCCACGAAATTGTTTGAATATCACTAATCCCCCAAAGGCAGGGGCGGGCAACTTCTCCAGTCCGCGGGTCGGATTGCTGAATCGATATATTATTCGCCCATTTATCCACGTATACAAGGAACAAATCGTATTTAATGAATGTATTTTAACGACAGCAATGTCAATTCAAAACCATTTCTCGCCGATAATGACGAAGACAATGTGGATTTGTGAATAGCATTGTTATACAGGCGCCGTCATGTCTGCTTCCAACTGCTCAATGAACAGACGGTGCCATCCTAAATTAAGATTTCAAGGCGTTCGATTAGCCCGGTTCCCAAAATTTACCAAGATATCAATTAATTAGGGTTGAGTAGGTGACGAGATAGCGTCGTTGTTCATGTTCAACTGTGTTGCCTAATTAATCTCGATATTGAATTCATAAGGCCCGCGACCAGTTTTGAGTTAACGACCCTTGGCATGGGTGGTGCCTTAGGAAAGCCTAGAAGTGTGCCGTGCTACAAGTCGGCGGTTACGGATTCAAAAATAAGATATATCAGCCTGGTGTAAATGATTATGATCATTGTAGTCGACAAACACCATGATTACCACAAACGATATTAGGGTTGAGTACATCGTAAATGCCGATAATGCAAGTCTTCTCGCTTCGACGAACTTACGCATAAGCTCCACTCTCGCACGCTGCGGATACACGTATATAATGACATACAGCCACTAAAATTTGACGTAGTAAGCAAGTAGTGGGGAATCTCAGCAGACTGGGGCGGCGGGCCACATTATCATGTAAGATGGAAAACTGTACGCGGGCCGGATCCGGCCCGCGGGCCGTATGTTGCCCGCCCCTGCCCAAAGGGATAGTGACTCCGCAGTCGAAATTGTAGTATAGTAAACGAAATACCAATTCAGCAAAGTTCAATCGTGGTTTACGTGCCGTTATCGATGGTACGTTGTAAGGGCCCATAACAACAACAAACCTGATGACGAAGATGTCTGGGCAGCTGCCATATTGTCGCGAGTCTGAAAAGAACGAAATACCTAATGTTCATATTGAAACAGATTACAGCGGATGCATTTCCATAACACCGTGCTCAATGATTTTGTCCCAACTGTCTTGTTCTGGAATTACACAATGACAATTTTGATGGCTTTCGTTTCGAAATAGTTATCAAGTAATAGCGTATACGATTACTGTTATTGTTTCAAAATGAAGGAGTAAGAATAGTCCTCGCCAGATACAGGTAAAACAAGGATAGGTAACTTCTTACTGACTGAAATCTAGAGACAACGCCACAATCGCATGATTGACTCACTCAATAAAAGTGCATTAGTGTGAGCACGTAAATGTAAATGTGATAGTGATTATTAGATCCATTCAATACCGGTATGGCTTACGTGATTGTGATTTTATACTTCCAAAATGAGCAAAAACGCGTCGTAGCTTTGTGAAGGACAATGAAACGTTTCTAACCTGCATGATTAACACAAAGTTTGTTGCTGTGAAGATGAATAGTATGATGACAACGATGAAGATAACCAGCAAGCAAACGTAGATTTTTCGAACTGCCTCAGCTAACGTTCGGTTCGCAATTTCTTGCTTCTCGATGTCTCGCTGATCGGTACAAGGGCGATCTACAGGAATACGTGGCGAATCTTGAAAGCCTTGCCCGCTAACCAATATTCACCGCGGCGACGGCGTATTTGGGTAAGATTTCGGGCTTATCGGAAAAGAAAATTGAAAACTGATACAGGAATTCGCAGTAGTAGGCCTACAGTGAAAATGGAGTGAACCTTTCCCAGTGAGGCCAGGCGCGTCTCAAACTTGAAGATGCGGGCGTTATACGAAATTTGGAACAATTATTTTGACAATTTAGATTCATGAAATAGAATTTCGCTGATAATATCTGATAGTATCGCTGATATTACCTGTGTGTGATTATAATCTGTAAATTTTCGATGGGAGTATATAGGAGTAAGAAATCTTCACGTTGAATTATTTTGGTGAATATAATACATAGAGCGACCAAGTATGTTACCAACAATCCATATCGGACTGGCGATTGCTTTACGTCAAAGTAAATTCTCGAACTCAACAAAGCACAAAACCTTGTCGATCCGAAAAATGTCGCTTACTCCGTGCCCGACTTGAATAGTAAATTAACGTTGGCGTCCAGAATTTAGCAGCAGGTGTGAATGTAGTGACGGTATCATACGTCAAGTTTCGGTAGCTTTGGCGACATCGAATCGATAATATTTTGTTACAATAGAACCAAACTATTGTAGTAAGTCACTTGAAGGTCGCAGATGAAACTGGTCGATTTTGATGAACGGCAAAAGCAAAGATGGTGTGTTAGATAACACGAAAATCCTCTTCACACCGTCATATTGCGTTAATCTCGCAGATTAATCCGTACATTTCATGACGATTGCAACAGTTCTTGTCGCTTTTTAATCTCTTTTCGAAAATATTTGCGGATTTCAGAGACACCGCTGGCAATTAAGGTCATCATCAGAGACTAATACCCACGCTTCCCGAGAGACTTCATGCGCAGTCTACCTACAGGCGTGATATCGTGTCTTTAATCCGAAATGTCTCGTAGCCCCGGAGAAATTACTTAGCATGAAAAGTGGGAAAATAATGAATAATATGAATCTTATATACTCTCTACTTATGATTCATACGATGTTACATTAAAATTGCAGAAACAACAACGCAATTTTTCACTCCCAGTATTGTTATGAGTGTGGTAACAAATTTACATTATCTAGTTGTCTAACTAGACTAATTAGAGCGAAATATCTAATTAATAATATAATATAATATGAATAATATAATATAATTATGAATTAATGGTCTAATTTCAATCTAATTTCTGAAATGTTTCTATGCTCTACTTTAATACCTGAACATGCTACAGCAGTTGAACTGTTGAGTGCGAAACGAGCCAAGCTTGGTGTACAGTATTACAGACATGTGCCATTCTCATACTTGAGAATAAACTCTGGTTTGATACGAACTGAACTTGGTTCAATTTCAAAGTATTCGCGAGTTCAGTTATTTTTATTAGAATTTGATTCGAAGAAAAACTGTGTAGTTATAATTCTAATTTGGGAAAAACTGAGTAGATATAATTAGAATTTTAGTCTAATATAAAATAAATGTTTAGCTATATAATTATAAATCTAATCGAATTTGGAGAAGCTGAAAATTTTCCGGTTGACAAACTCTGGATGGAACATGATAAGATATAATCAGACACACGTATTGGCGAATTTCACACCTACCTGCGTTCTTATTGCAGTGACCATCAGGGTTTCCTTCCCCTAACTCCACCATTCCTTCACCGCTCCTCTCTACCTTTTCCTTTTCTACCGAATCTTTGAATCTCGCATAGAGACCATTGTCGGCACGCAGCATGTTACAAACAACAGAGGCAACAGCACACACGGTGTGCAGCGTGCACCTACTTTACTACAACGGTAATAAGGCAAATAAGATCAGTCAGAGATACGCATCTTTTACGGGTCGCGCGTGTCTCGAGTTAATTACTACGTTAAGAGCTACTTTGTCATTTCAAGCACGGGCCTGTTACATGACGCAATTTTTCTAAAAGTGTGACTGCAAAGTGTGGAAGTGAAACCAATATTCCAGACTAGTTTGAACTTGATCATCCCATGTCCTATTTTACCGCGACCCTTCGAACTTGAAAACGCATGATCGACAAAGAATATGCGACAAAATACCGATACACATACAACACATCATCGCGACACCCCAATGTCTTATTTGCTAAAATAATGCGAACACAAAAATGGAGTTTGCTAATCCCACTGATAATGCCGCAAGAGATGGGAAAAGAACAGACGCGTTTACCTAATAGCCTACATCGCTGTGAGTAGCGTATGATAAGTTCCATTGCTGTAACACCAATGGGATGTAGTTTCATGTCCAACATCAGAGTCCCCACCCAAGTGTTAAAGCATTACTATCTGGCTCCTAATCGACATCCAAACTACAACGTACGATGTCTTGCAAAAGTCTATATAGAACGAAATTGGATCGCGGGCTGGTGGTCAGGAATCATACTAATGAATATCGGTATGGTGTCAAATCTGCGTAAAAGTCAAAACACCATGAACACTAACCAACGACAACAGCACAGCACATCTTCAATGCACGATGTGACAACTGGCAAGTAGCTATATACTACTAATGGGAGAGTTAGTGCTAGTCTAATTCGTCACGCATCATAATATGATAGCACTGGCAACTGATCCTCTGAATTGCAACATTTGTATGGCTAAGCTGACGAACCAAATACTAGCGTATAAAATCGGAGACACATCATCTAATATTGACTATAAGTCTGTTTTTATAAATCCCAGCGATCTGCGATGATGGGATGACCACAGTGCAGTCATTCTCACTATTATGTTGCGTAAAGCAAGTGCCTTTTTTAATTCTCTGAACTTGTTTTGTTTCAATCAGTTGAATCAGAAGAAATAGCCTAAACGCCCATGACAGGGCGACTTCTGTCACAAAAATGTTTTGCTCCTGACCCTCGTTGAATCGTCTCCGTTGTTTTCGACAATATAGGATACTGCAGAACCGAGGGCGAAACAAATCACATAGACTAGGCTACTTTTGTATTTTGATATTAAGCTCATATATCGTGCTGTAAGCAATTCGATGGGCCTACGAAAGTTATATCGGGGCCTACGATAACTTAAGTTATCGTAGGCCCCGGTTATATACACCATACAAACGACGCATAAGCCACTATATGCAACGCATAAACACTGTCCGAATTCATTTTTCACAAACACATCACTCAGCACCACTAGCAGTTCATGGACGCGTCCTGTAACTCAGATTCGGTATATATACACCAATGTTTATAATTCAAAATATCATGAAGATTATTCGGAGAATATGTGTCCCTCACGGCTAAATGTTCATAAAGCCGGAGCCGAGTACGGTTATTTTGGATACAGAACGAATGGTTTCTATAGTTCATTCGAACCAGCGACCGAACCGCACTCACAACAACTGCTTCTGTCTACATGCGATTATGACGAAGTTGCGTATGACACAATCTCGCCAATATTTGGTAAATCCTTTCGAAAGCGATATTTACGCGACAAATACCCTATAACAGAATTTTAACGCATTTTTAATCAGACAACGTCCATGAAATCAGAGCCTTCTCGTCTTACATTACAACGAGCACACAGTGTGTTAGAATGGCTTCTTATTAATCAGAATAATACGCCATCCAATCAGGAACATGACACACGAGGGAATATTTCGGAAGGACAGATTCTTGAAGCAATCGATACATGCGTAGAACAGGGATATCTAGATATCTCTGGTGTAGAATGTGTGTAGTAGGCTACCTACATATGTTTCCATGATCGCACAAAAACTAGTACTTAGCTGGTGAGCAGAAATGTGTATCCGCACTTTGCATACACTACAGCGCAGATCTGGACAAAGAAGCCTGTTTATTCATGTACCGTGATCACTCTACAAACGTCGTATGCGTAGTTCATACTCAAAATAAAGCCAATATAGAAAAGTTTGTTGCAACAAATGAAGTCACAAGCCACTATTTCCATCTAGCAGGAGTCGCGAACTCAAGACGGGTCGCGGGCCGCATGAATTCAATATCGAGATAAAATTGGCCACAAACTCACACAGTTTAGCAACCAAGTTGTATAGACTTTACGTCAGTACAACGCTGCGTTCCTTAACATGGGCGACGAACATAGTTACCCCAAAAGAAATAATAATTTATTAAAGAAATAAAAATATAACAAAAATATCATTGTCTTCATTTTTATTGTATTTTGAACTATGAACTGTGTATCACTGTGTATACCTGACAACACTTTTGGGCGACTAATCGAGTGAGCTAGAGACACGGTATTTACTGGAAGACTATCTCCTCGGAAAGTTTGATCTTGTGGGGGAGCACCAAATCGTTTTCTAAGTGTCCCGGTCTTGGCAGTGTCTGAGCCATTGCACATCAAGGCAGTTTGTCCAATTGTCCATTCATAACAGGTAATTCTTCTTCCATAAAATGCTATTCCCACCGACGAAGCCTGGGATATATAGAGCTATATATCCCTGGCCGAAGCCTTACCAGCTAGTGAGGAGTAGTGTAGTTGGGCACAGAACAATAGCTTATTTTGAACGACAACAACAATATTTTTAAACTGAAGTCAATTTCATCACTTCAAATACTTTACCAAGTGTTCTTCTTAAATGTTCCATGTGTTTCATTGTTTTGGATAATGACACTGAATATATATTCTCTATTATCAATTAGCTCTCACCTTTCTATCAAAAAGTATTAACACATCCAACGAGCAGCCTGTTTTAAAAATGTAATTCACTGCTTTCAATTTAGAAATGAACTTAATTAGTCTGAGTGCCGTCTTTGCCCGATAACACATTATCTGCTTTTCAATTGGCCTGCCGGGAAAAGTAATTACCCACCCCTGCTGGCCCGGCAGCGTATAAGTAAAGTATACAGTATGAGTAATAGTAGGGTTACCATACGTCCTCCTTTTTGAGAATTTTGGTCAAATTCACGGCCAAATTCGACTGAGATACCGTAAATCAGCACCGAAGTAACGCTCCGGTGGGTATTTCGGGAGCTGAGCGGGTAAGTTGAACTTTTGTTTTAGTCAACCAACCACGAAGGGAGAAAAATTTACCATTTTTCAGTATTTACCACCGGTATTCTAAGTTTGAAAATTTTGAAAAAGTGTCCTCATTTCCCGATTCCAAAATATGGTAACCTTAAGTACAAGCCAACCTTGCGGCGGGTAGCGGCTATTTACCTCATCCTCATTAACATCATTTCAGGCTCAATAGACTTGTCGCGAAAGCAGCTCTGTGACAACGAAGTCTTATATTAGAAACTGTGCGTTACAAGAATTCACATTCGCAGATGCGTTGCTCTGCAAGCATTTTTCAGAATTTCGTGAAATCGAAGGTAGACTTGTCGCGTCGCCGTTCTCGACACTTCCAATCATCAGTCTCGATCCCCGATTTCGCACAGCACACCACCAAAAAGCTTTTCTGGGCCGCTATTAATGAAACCGTCATATTTCGTATCGAAGTGATGACGCAAACTGAGCTGGTCCTTGGACGGATTATCGATTGGATACCCGTGCCGATACCAGACGAAATCGAAATGAACTTCAGTCCGGTTCGCGTAGAAGGCTCTTCCACTCTGAAAATCATTATACACGAGTCTTTTTTCATCGCGGTTCTAGTTTGCCCGCAAAATATTCAAATAGAAAACTAAATGCACTACAAAACATTTATTTGAGTTGAAATTCAATTTCACGAACTCGTTAAAATTATCATTCCATATCGGCAAAAGTCAAGCGAACCACACACTATTTATGGGATGAATCTGAAAAATATGTTTTATTTGTTGTTTTGGGTCTGTATTTATAACTTCTGCTTTGATTCGTTTTGTAACTTTTTCCTGCAACTACTCTATGACATCATTAAACTCAAACGTAACAATTATCATTTGATTTTACTGGCCCACAAAAAAATGTCTACTTTTTGATTGCTGAAAATACGGCAGGCCTATCTGAATGGAATTTGCTGATATTGTAGGTGAAGATATTGACGTCTAGTGCACTCACCGTTGCATTAAACGTCATCCCCGTCCATACCGAATTTCCTTGGCCAACATGAGTGCGTTTCAGCAGTGCTTTAATACTGATAAAGTGAAGTTTACTGTATATATTAGCGGGAAGCCCGCCGTTGCTCTTGCAAATCTTCGCCCCTTCGTTGAATACAGTGTTGTCTCTCCAATGTACAAAATAGCAGCTGCCTTGGTAGAAAACTGGGCATCTTCCTAGAAAAGACATTGCGTTACAGCAGGGGTAGTATGACGCGAGTGTATATGTTTATGCTATTACCTATTAACTTTGCTTTTGATGTCTTGCTTATTCTAGATAATGAGTTCTCGAGGTCTAATAAAAAGGACATGGATTATGTTTCTGTATACTCGCCCACAGCATCATCCACATGGCTATGCATATCCATGGCAATGTTAAATCTATGAAATTATAATGAACTATATACCAACATTATCACAAGCTGTATGTCAAATAGTCATGGTAAACAAGTGCAAAATAATTTTTTTGGAAACGAAAAGGAGTCTAGTTTAGCATTCCAAGTACTTCTAACCGTGTTCGACGTCATAATAGTGTGTCGTACTCGAATAATCGACTCTCAATCGGATCCAATATAGGTCTACTCGATTTGCTCTATCGATAACTAACCCACCCCAACATATGTAGAACGCTCAGCGTGGTTTTTGAGGACAGATATAGAGAAATACCAGTTTCGCTGTCGAGTAACGACGAGGACTTTACGGCCAACTAGGCACGATACCATTGGGCAAAACGTCGTTCTTTTCTATATTCAATTCTTGGCAGGATATTTTCAAAAGTCACTCGACACGATTAGCATCATCTGTCCGGATTTATCTGCCCCATATGTTTAGAATATACCGACTTTGAAAATTATCTAAATGGACAGTTGGACACTAATACGAAGTAATCTGATATATATGTATATTTAATAGCCCAACTATAAAGAATGTAGAAATACTACTCACATGACACCGATCTTGCCTGGAATTGAGTCGAAATATTTAGATTTAATGTAGCAGTACAAGCAGCCAATGGACTTACATTCAACACAAGGTAAAGGTTAGCAATTGTAAAAGCTAACAGGACAACGAGGCATATGAGAAACGCAGTTGTTGTTATTCTGAAGACGCTGCCACATATCGGAGGTTTTGCTTGTTCTTTCGCGGTAGTTGATGCTTGAGTAGGAGGATCTGAAATCATGAATTTAATCATTTTTTCTGTAAATTTGACAAAAATGCATGGTGTATCATGAAGTTGTACTTTCACACTCATCGGAGACAGTCTATGTACCTCTGAATTGGCTGATTGCCGCTAGATGACAGCACAGAAGACGCAGATCACCACTTCGTGAATTTCCCATTTTCAGAAGTTCAGAATTTTCATCACATAACTGCTAATGACCATTGATCATATATACTTAATCGAGACACACGGTTACTGCCGTTCTAATAGATCTTCAAATCTCACGATTTTTGTGATGCTGACCGGGATACTTAAAAAATTGTAACAGTCACGTCGTTTATTTACTCAAAATGTCGACACTGATACACATCTTCCACTCGAATTATTGATATTGATATGATTCATACTAAGGATGGGGCGAGCCTCTGAAAGGTTCTGGTTCGTGTGAACGCGAACCTTTTTGAAATGTTCTATGTGAACGCGAACGTGAACGCTGAACAGTGAACACAAACCTACGACGCCACGTGACGTCATCTTGCTAATTCTAATCCTACATTTACGTAAAGTAATATATTAATGTAGGCTACTAGCGACTACTCGGACCACATTATGTCGCAATCCTTAAGTAAAAGCATCACCAAATGTATCAGCTGGACAATCAAATGCTATAATAATTCCATATATTCTATGTGGAATGCTGGTCTAGGAAGGCTAGACCGGACAATCGTTAAGGCGTTCGACTATTGCTATATTGAAATTGATCAGAGTGAAATATCGGAATTCATACTTGGTACGGATATTACCTCAAAATTATGATATAGGCCTACAGTAGCCAACACCCCAACCGGACAGGTTTAATTTTTATAATGCAATAAACATATCAAATTAAGATATATCCCGTACGCCTGCTATACTTTTTACATTAGACAACTATCCATTCTTTATCTCACTTTCGTTGATGTCAATTGCTGATAATAATTGTTAACAAAACAAATACGGAAGGTAATGTCCACACTCGTTTCGTGTTGAATTCTGGCAGAAACATGCAGAGAGTGGGCCGAAGTTTAAATCTAAGGAATTTCAACCAAATATGATCACTCATTGATCACCAATAACAAGCTAAATGTTATACACACATAATTCGAAAACCTAATGACACTGTCGTGAAATCAATAACCTTTGAAGATGAAAGAGATCCAAACAAGGAAGACCCTCTGCAACGCTGATGAACGACACCGACATCAGGACATTCTCGAAAGCAGCACTTCATTCATTGGTTTATTAGCAATTTTATCAGTTCAATACACCACAAAAATGCGATACAATGAAAAGACAGGAAGATGTCGAAGCGACAAGGAGTAGTCTATGGAATCTGACACCCACCTTGGCCTAGGCCAGTGGTTCCCAACGTGGGCGATATCGCCCCCCAGGGGGCGATTTGGCGATCTAGGGGGGCGAAAATGACGAAGGGGGCGATAGGGGGGCGAAAATGGACAAAGGGGGCGACGGGGGGCGAAAATAGCGGAGGGGGCGATAGGGGGGCGATGACGCGTCAAAACGGCTGACCTTTTTTTTTTTTTTTAGTCATCCACCTAGCAATTCGGAGAGAAAAAACGTTATTTGCAACTCTGAGCGGAGAAAGATGACCTTTTTTTTTTTTTTTTTTTTAGTCAACCCGCCGGTGATTACAGTCTGTTTGCCCAATTATCGGTGCACAAAATTTTGGGGGGCGATGATTGGTGTTGACCTTGAAAAGGGGGCGATGGGTCGAAAAAGGTTGGGAACCACTGGCCTAGGCGATGTAAAGAGGAGGCATGCACACTGAATGAAAGTAAAGAAGATAGTATAGAAAAAGAATGCGACAAGAAATCGGGCGGCATGTCATGGGAAGCGAGATCGATAGGTCAGTCGCGGTCCGGTAATCTTTCACGCTTCCAAATGGCTGAGGTTCACACACCGAACGCCAACGTGAATCTCACGTTCACAAAAATCACCGCATTCCTAATTCGTTGACGTAGGGCATGGTATATATGAACTTGTTATTTAGCCTACATATTTTATTTTCGAATTGTTCAATATTGATTTTACACTTAATAGGTATCATATGGTATATAAATTATCGTGATCCTCTGAATTAGATTATTGAAAGACTGCATTACTAGAAATATATAGGCCTACTCGTCTATCAGATTACATCGTAATCACTCACCTGGATTCCTGTTTTCTAGCTCTACGGATCCTTGCGTAACCGTCTCACTGTCAGGGCTAGGAGAATCTGTAAATTTAGCATACATCGTCTTGCATAGAAAACTGTTCAGTCCGAGCTACATCCATCCATGATAACACTACTGCAAACTCAAGAGTACTGCTCGAGGGCCTAAATTTTCAACAAATATTTGACTCTTTAATTCATTGCCGCAGGATAATCATCGAAAACCAGAAACCAAGAGATTTCGATCTGCACTGTTGCACATAAAACTTATTGATCCATCTGATTTGGTTTGTATATGCTGCATGCGACGTCACAACTTGTGCAGGACAGAAGCCAAGTCCGGGTATATAGGCAATTATGTGATACACGAACGCACCAAATAGCTAACGGCGTATGCAAAGCTTTATCAATTCACTCTATCGGCTTATTTACTATACGAGCCAAAATCGCGCCTATTAATTATAATCTTACGAAAAATTGGTGTGTATATGCATATGTAGGTATATCTTATCTCAGTCGCATGAAATCCTTTTCAAGGTAGGTCTATGAATTTTGTCGCTAAAAATAGTAAAAATAGGCTACTTCTTTGCTGACCACCGTTGCGTATAATTACTAACTATTAATACAGACCTCCAAGGCCTATATAATAGTCAAGCCATACGGTTAAGACTATTCAATATACACTATAGGTTTTCGCGGTTTAGCTTCGCCAAGGCCCATTGTTAGTGAATATTCTGTTATAGTATGTTGTATTTCATGACCTCCTGTAAAGGTTGTCGCTACTCCAAACGATATTAGTATTGTCAGATCAGACCTAAAAGAAAAGCTCATTTTGCGAGACTTGCCATTTGTTCAGGGGAGCATTAGTTTCCCCTTCGCGTAGCATTTCTACCGCGAAGCTCAGATTGCAAGGACTGGACTATTCAGCGCCAGCCATATTCAATGGCCGCGGACTGAGGATACACCATAATGTGAAAGGTTTCGGTCAACAATTGAAGGTCATTCTGAGCCAAGGTTTCATCGCCGTCTATCTTTCTTGCAGCGCACTTCACGAAGTCGCTTGTTTACAGAAACTTCTCATGTCGTGATGTTTCTTGGCGCCGAAATGACGGTGCTGCATGATAGTCCCGCACCCGAAGGTTGCACAATTGCACATGCACACCCCTCATAATTGCACCCTGCCGGCCTCGAGGGATAATCACTGTTCTTGTATAATTGCAAATATTACGGTCGGACTTCTATCTGTAAATGATGCCCTCCACGGTTACAACTGATTAACGTAATGTAAATGAAAATTAGGTGCGATATGACGTGAAACAAGTTTTTATATTTATATTCGATAAACTGCGTACAGCGCGTAGTCTACGTCTTTTTCGGTCCAATAATTTGACCCCTTCCCCCATATGACAAAGAACGATGCAGCCTACTCGAGTTTCATAAGAACATTGATGAAATATAGGCAACATATCCAAACGAAATTCAGGATCAACGGATTTCACGTGTATACTATTCATGTTAAATTTCTAAATTTCATACAATGGAACTTACATTACTTTCAAAAACGTTGAATTATGTATGTAAACTTTACAACCGAAAGTATTATATTTTAATGTTAAAATAGATGTTTTGATTATAATTGCATTGGCATGGGAGAAAAACGGGAGAAACAATGCAGAAAATTGTAGACACTCCCCAAACTCGGAATATTCAGCCTTTATGTGGATCTTTCCGACTTAGCATTAGGCGAAATATGTGTGCGAACTTTAGAGCTGATTACCATAGGAGTATCATCGATAAATAATATAAAATAATAATATACTCATCGCTTCTAGAACATTCCCGCGTTGCTAATGAAGACACGGCTCATTGAAGCTAGTGTCAATGTTTATGGTTGGTTGAATTTTACTAACGGTGCAAGCATGAATCTTCTCCATATGTTGTTGTTCGGTTTTCGTAGTCGTCGTCTTGCGGTCTTGGTGTGTGAGCTTATTTAATTCCATAATTAGGAAAGTTTCGTGTATATTGGGTTTATAGGTGACCTATTTATTATCAAGTTGGAAATCAGTACAATACGTATATAAGTAACCTGAGTTTCAGCTTCAGTTATACTCCCTTTTCTAGATCGCCTTGTCATATATTCTCGTAAATCATAACCAACTATCACATCATACATAAAAAATGAAAATTGAAGAGGTGAAGAGTACTACCAAGACGCAGCGGATTGCTGCCCATACTCATATTAAGGGCCTTGGCTTATCCGAGGACGGAAAAGCACTTCAATCGGGTTCAGGGCTTGTTGGCCAAGAAGATGCACGCGAGGTAAGTCTGAGCACTGGTATGGTACTGGTAGCATCCTCTGTTCCTATCTTACTTTCCTGGATTGATGAATACGCAGGGATTATTTGTATTTTTAAATATGTTATGTTAATGTTATATATTAAATACCGGTATATCAATTTTCAGGCATGTGGGATTATCGTAGAACTCATCAGAAGCAAAAAAATGGCAGGAAGAGGAATACTGCTAGCAGGACCGCCCGGAACAGGAAAAACTGCCCTAGCTCTAGCAATTGCACAAGAACTTGGAAACAAGGTAATTGTACCATGAATTGACACGGTGGAATTCGTTTTATACTGTTTGTTGAATCCTTATAGTTGGCCTATAGCAGTCATAAGAAAATTTATCATTACTTTTTATCGCAATGTTAGTAAATTAGTGTACTGATCAACAATCGTATTCCTGCCTGAATAAGAGCATTTAAAACTATGTCGGATAATTTCATTCTCATTTGCCAATGATCTTCAATCACTCTTACATAGAGATGTAACCTACGGTTACTCGTGTACAGTTTATTTGTCAAGAGCCTTCATATAATACTCATTATGTAGCTTCATTGCTTCAACCATCATATATTTGCCTTATAGTTTATTTATTTTGGTACTAATTCATATTAGGTGTATTAGACTCGTTGATCACCTGATTTTTACACTTTTAAACAGCTACACCTCACACTTTTAAACAGCTACACCTCACAAGTACTGTAACTAAATACTAATCATATATCCCTACTAATAAGGTTATATCACAATCTTCCATGTGCTGAATTTCGCATACTGCATCCAATCAATCTTTTTGTGTTATGTAATGTTCGAATTCTGTATTTGAATTTTTTGCTATGACAAATAAATCCTCAAGTTTTACTAATAGTAATCGCTAGTAAGCCTATATTATGAGTGATGTAGATGTTTTAATCACATTTCCCTCATCTGCCAATCAGACTGGAAATGGCTGCAATTTGATGCCTTTGTTATAATAAAAAATCTGTGCATTTCAGTGGTCGTCAATAGGCAGAGTTTTATCTTTGCAGGTTCCGTTTTGCCCGATGGTAGGAAGCGAAGTCTACTCTACCGAGATCAAAAAGACCGAGGTATTAATGGAAAACTTCCGACGAGCAATCGGTCTTCGAATCAAGGAAACGAAAGAAGTTTACGAAGGCGAAGTCACTGAAATCACTCCTCATGAGACTGAGAATCCTATGGGAGGTCCGCAAAGAATTTCCTAATTTCTGTTATGTATATCTCGGCCGACACGAGATAAATTTGGTTTTAAATTACGGTAGTAAAATTCTAAATATCGAATAAATCAAAGAACAAGTTAGTTCTGATATGGTTTTACCATGTTCTTGACTATATTAGTTGATGACATGCACTACGGTAGTTTTATTTATGAAAATGCATGTAACTAGGCCAAGTTGAATTGTAATAGTGGATTTTCTATTTCATCGTTATCATTTTGCCCCCTCCGTCACAGGAGCAACATCTTTATAAAGTCTATCTGGTATTTCAATACATTACTTTGTGGTCACTCTCACACATTGTGACCGAGACAACATATTTGAACTTGCTGCATTGTATATTGTCATAATCGTTTTTCCTGCCTTGAAAAATATTGATGCACAATGCTGCATCGTATGTATATATATATGCCCACTGCGCAGAATAGGCTGTGGCGCAATGCTGATACTGTTTGTTTACGATACTGTGAATTGTGACAACGTTCTGGATCCTCAAATTGTGAATTTGGTCATTTCAGGATATGGGAAAACGATAAGCCACGTTGTTATTGGTTTGAAAACTGCGAAAGGAACGAAACAGCTCAAACTTGATCCTTCAATTTACGAAAATATTCAAAAAGAAAAAGTGGAGACGGGTGACGTCATATACATAGAAGCCAACAATGGTGCCGTGAAGGTAACTATGGATACACACTATTATTGCTTCATCTATATTGCACACTGGATTCTGTGGAGATGCAAGTTATGGGCAACGGTATTTCATTATCTGAATGCTAGTCACTAGTCAGCCAATATATTCTACACTATCTCTCAGTGATCCGCATTGCTTGGACAGCGTACTTTCTAAATACTAAAAGAATAATGGAACATGCTACACTAGGTAGACCACAAATGTTCATTGAAATTGCGTTACGCCAACCTAATTTGTGCCAACGGAAAACTGAGCCGCCCATCGTGACAAGATGGACTTCATGCTGGAAATTTTTTTCGATGTGGCTCAACATTATTGTATTGCGACTATAATATATTGATATCCCTTGATTCTCGTCATTTATATACAGAGGCAAGGCCGTTCAGACACTTATGCAACCGAGTATGATTTGGAAGCGGAAGAGTATGTGCCTTTACCTAAAGGCGATGTACACAAGAAAAGAGAGGTAAGATTGAATTTAACATTCAAGCGCTCGCCTTGCTGGCTTCTATTTTTCACATTTGACACGGTGCCTCTTGCCAAGGTTATTCAAGATGTGACATTGCACGATCTTGACGTTGCAAATGCCAGACCTCAGGGCGGCCAAGATGTTATGTCCATGATGGGGCAGTTGATGAAGCCAAAGAAAACAGAAATTACAGGTAGCTTACGATAATCTCGAATTCCAATCATGATATGTGAGAGGAAATTTTCAATAGGCACTCTAGTGCACATACTTAATGCAGTATGTTTTCTAGCATTCTAGGGAATGTCTTTCTGTTTCAAAGTATCGAATTTATATGGATTATTGAAACTGTTGAATGGTCGTGGATTTGATCATCGCTATCTGTTAAATTGATTATTTCGGTTAGCCTACGTTATGTATGAGCTGGATTGTCGATTTAGTCAAAGGTTCGCTACACAGCAATATCTGAATAAAACACCAAAGCCAGCTTTCAAATTACGTATTTCTGATCAAAGCACATGCTGTCTATGAATTTTCTCCGTTCTGTTTGTAGTTGGCAATAACTTACTGCAGGAATATTTATTGCACATATTAAGGCCATTTTTTGATGATATCAGGTTTTTATCCACTGCTAATTAATATGAGCTAGTAATAAAGGTCGTGAGTCGGTGGCCAATCCCGATTTAAAACTAGTTAACGGTTCAAATTTCAAAATGAATTTGCAATCAGAGAGTTACAAGGTAAGATGTCGGTGAATTGTGGATTGCAACTTAGATTCTGCAATGTATCGTACTGTGAATCGGACAATTGGAATGATGCAAATATTATGCTTGGTATACTGATGTCTACCATTTCATTCTCTCAGACAAGTTGCGGACTGAGATCAACAAAGTCGTCAACAAGTACATCGATCAAGGGATCGCTGAATTAGTTCCCGGCGTCTTGTTCATCGACGAAATACACATGCTCGACATCGAGTGCTTTACCTACCTCCACCGAGCGTTGGAGTCGCCTATCAGCCCTATCGTAATCTTTGCGACGAACAGGGGACATTGCACGATCAAGTGAGTTTGAGGTGTTGGTCTCTGATGTGGTCTATGTGAATGTTAACGAGGGCACCGCGCCTTGATATGAAGTGGTCTCAAATTTAAGATATAAAGTGTCAGCCATTTTCTTGAGAAAGCCACAGTAGTTGAACTGCAGCTAAAGGATTTGCAATCTTGCTACTGTTATATATCCCTGAAGAGATTCTTGGAGGTACAGAACTTCAATATACAAGTGAATAGTACATTCATTTTGAAATGAACCCGAATATTTTGATATATGATGTTCTTTTTCATTCTCTACCAGTTGCTGACGATTACCCCTGACGAGTGTCAGCCGAGAATATTCGGGTTCATTTCAACATGAATATACTATTCAACTATATATTTCTGAGGACTGTGGTAGTGAGGTCACTTGTCGTCGCTTCTTAACCTTTCGTGAAATTTCTGGCACAGATTTCTTTGATATTGCACTTTCTCAACCTGTCCTACATCTCAGTGCCACTTCCTCAGCAATAACGTGGAAAATATGTGATGCATTACCCAATTTGCTTGCAATTGATGCAGTAGCACAGGCTCTCGTAACTTAGCGTTACCTTAATTTGGAAATCTAAAAAGAGGACAATTTTTTAAAATTTCCAGACTTACAATATTTGAGTAAAATCCCGAATAAACGGTAAATTTTTCACAACTTTGTGGTTGCTCAACTTTCCGGCTCAACTCCAGAAATAGCAGCCGGAGCATTACTTGAGTACTGATTTAGGCTACTGTATCACTCGAATTTTACCCTATATTTAAGCAAGATTCTCAAAAAAGAGGACATTTGGGCGTCCTCCGGGGAAACTTTCTGAAAAGTAAAAAAAGAGGACAAATCCTCGTACAAGAGGACGTATGGTAACCCTATCGTAACTTTAATTTGATTTTAGATTGATTTTATTGGAGGAATAGTGAAATTATATTCTTGAGTTTATTTGTGACAAAACGTGTACCGGTACCACGGGCATTTGTAAAAAGGGTGTCATTTGGTATGTAAATGGTGATATGCTAGTAATCTGAGTAACAGTGCCACATAACAACGATTTTCGCCCAAATGCCAGATCTCATAAAATATTTATTAATAATGAACTGAACTGAGCCCATTCAAGCATAATTGGCTAATCAAAAAACAACCAAGGTCACCTGTTATTAACCTCGTCAACCATCCACACGGGTTGATCATTGATTTTTTTTCAGGGGTACCGAAGATGTGATCGCACCACACGGCATACCGCTTGACCTGCTCGACAGAATCATGATCATCAAGACAATGATGTACACGACCGAAGAGATGGTCAGCATCATAAGGATTCGCGGGAAGGTAGAAGGCATACAGATTAGCGAAGACGGCCTTCAGAAGCTAGGAGAAGTTGGCTCCAAGACATCACTAAGGTGAGGACGTTGGTTTCATGTTTTTATGGCAGTTTAAACCTCGCTATTTCTCAGTGGGTCTTGAGTCTAGATACAGCAGCAATAGATGTTGCGCACCGGACCGGTTACAACGTTACAAAGTGTTTTTGTGAGCGTTCGTTTGTCTTGTGTACATATTTTACACGCCGTAGCAGCATTCCATTTGTGTCCAGTTAGGGCTCGGTAAAAGGGACAAGCAAACTGCTAAATATTGGTCTGCTGGACATGCTCTTGCTACACGGCAGAATCGGAACAAGTTGATGTTCAGCTAATGAGAGGCATGGCTAAGCCATAATCATGAATAGTCTATTTAACCAGATACTCCTTGTGTTGAGGTTCGCATCCGAGTGACATTTGCGATACGAAGCACTTAATAATCTACTCTAGTAGCTGATACATTTTTAGCCTGTTATATCGGTTGGAAAATGTGTTGAACAACAAGTTGCACATATTCCAAATCACTTGCAAATCATATGTCTACAAGCTAATGTCTTCCGTTTTCCCAGTATAGTCAGGAATGAGCCGTGTTTCAAATATCGCTTGTAGGCTTGGTATTATTCTAGTATTTCTGTCATAGGTATGTGACCCAATTACTCACGCCGGCAAACATCCTCTCCCGAATCAACGGCAAGGATGCAATCACAAAGGAGGATGTGGACGAGATTAACGAACTCTTTTTTGACGCGAAATCTTCCGCTAAGATCTTGGCTGAACACGGAGACAAATACATGCAGTAGAACAAAGCTTGGACACAGTCCCTCATCAGTGCACAGCTACATCGAATGCCGGTATGGTGGATCTCGCTCTGTGTGCCTGGTTGCTGTTAACCTCCAGTTTGTTAATAAATCTCAGTGTTTTGTAAAGGCTCAGGTATTTATTTCCATCCGAATGCACAAGTTCACCAGCATGAGTGCAAGATAACAAAACAGTTGAACACAAATCTTGAGTATGAATTTTCCGGCTGGCAGTCTACAGGGCATTGATTCAGGGTGGACTACACGGGCTTGCGCAGTACACATGCACGCTACATGATGAATTCAGATAAAATAGAATTAGTGGTAATAGTAGTAAACACAGGGATTTATCCTTTTGACTCATCCTCCGTAAACGCTCTCGTCACTGTAAGCAACGTAAAGAAAGAAATCTTCTTCATGATGTTCCTATTGAAATGAAATGCGTCTTGTGATTACCATGTACTGTACAACTTGAACTCTATACCCAACACCAAATATCCCCATCATAACTAGTAATAGCATATGATATTAGTTAAGGCTGTCTTTGTAGAAATATCAGTATCGGGTATGGTTAGCAGCGTGTCCTGTCCGTCCAACGACTACTACTACTGGATGTGGATATATTCATGACGGCCAGAGGAGCTCCCTTCTTGATGAGAGAAGTTTTGGGAACTTCAGTATACACCTGTAGGGGACTGAATACAGATACATCAATCAAAATATTTTTCAAATCTCTCTCACTAATTAGGGCAATGGTTCTCAAACTTTTTCAGATTGGATTTTTTTTCAGATGATGGCAGCTTCGCGCCCCCTAGTTTGAGTACCACTGAATTAGAGGATCTAAAGACTTTGACATTTCAATATTTACAGAATTGGTTCTATTAGCGAGATATGTAAAAAATATCAGCCGGTCTCTAATCTCACTCGATTAGTACTGCGCGGGCTACCAAACCACCTTACCTGATAAAGTTGCCCCATGGTCGTACTGGTCGGTGGGATGACGTTGTTAACAAAGAAAAATAGAGCGTCTTCTGGTCTCAAATGAATTCGTTTCCGGATCAGAAAGTAGAATTGACCAACTGAAAGTGGTATCGCAAGCATCAGTAGTTGAACAGAAACAAAAGCACAGGAATAAACCATTCACCATGGTCTATGACTAGACAAATTCTAGGAAATTACTACTGTTTTATAGGCATTTTGAGTCCGATTTAGAGTGGGCTAATGTGATTTGTGCTTCGGTATTCTAGCTGAACACTGTTATTCGATCATATCATACAAAGAATAGAACTGAATCATAAACATATTATACAAGAGAAACTGAATCACAGCATGGGAGATTCCAGTGCCAGGTTTCCGTAGGCTCAATTAATTTTCAGTTCAATTACATTAGTGTATTCAAATTGCTTGAAATATCGTTCAATAGTTCATGTACCGTAGTCTAGACTTGGATCCTTATGATGTTTCGATTTTATAGGCTATAGGCCCATCTTCAAGTTGTGACCATGGTTTGGTTTTGCTTAACCAGGCACATGTAATTGACTGACCTGTCAAATCTGCCGGGACCAAGTACTTCTTTTTGTCAAGATCTCCAATCGTGGATTTTTCAGATCGCTCAACGATTACCTGGAAACAGACAATATACGTACATTAGTTGTCACAAGATCGCATCGAGCACATTGGGTGGGAAATGTTCCCTACCGAACAGTGCTTGGTTAGGAAATGGAATATGCAGTGAATCTATATTGAACAATAGCTATGAGGATCTTGTGCTTGCAATATGACGGCTACTTGTTATATTAGTAACAATGACTTAATGCAAGCAGGTCATTCTTTTGAATCCTATTGCAAAGTTGACTGCACAAAGTAAGCACTTTCTCAAAGCAGAGTTTGACATATTTTGTTGCAACTAAAAATTCGAATGGACCAATACATTTTCCATATTCATTTATCAGACAAACGAAAGGCAACAATTTTATGCAGGACAGATGTTCTTAGTACTATGCCATTACACATGTTACTTGAAAGGCATAGGCAGTGTCACAACATTTACAGACTTACCGGTACACGGTCCGGGTACTTCTTGCGAATCTTTTCTCCCTCGGTCTTTCTTTTTTCAAAATTATGTTCCGTTTTGTAAGCCCACTTCATCTTTGAGTTTCTTCACTTTATATCTCCCTCGAACTACACTATAACATATATGAAAACAAATAATAAGAAAATTTCGTGCAAGTTCGTTTTGGCCTAATGGATTGTATTTACATTTCATTTATATAGGCCTATACATCCTCAGCAACCCTACCGGAATCTCGGTATGTTTTGCCTACTAAAAAGGTGAGCAACAATGATTCTCCAAGATAAAGGAATTTAATAAAAAATGAAGAATTGTGTTTCTGAGCACAGGACCAAGATTCCATACACGCTCAGTAAAATAACATCCACATGACAATTTACCAAAATTTATACGAGAGTGTCATGTTGTGCGAGTGATCCATCTCATAATATTCGCAAAGTATCAAAAAGTACATTTCAATTATCGACTAGGTAGAAAAAAGTTGACCAAGTACTTCAACAATGGACAGTTTAAAATTATTTCAAGTTCTGCGTTTGTTTTCATCCACTGGATTTATATAAGCGTGTTGCCCATTCGTCGTAGGTTCGATTTTGAAGAGAGCTACAACATGAAAATATTAAGCAGTAACATAGCTATCGATTGCATGATCGCCAGATCCCCTCACTACAGCCTGGACTTAACCGTTCTCCATTGATGTCGTTGCCTCGACTGGATTTACTTCTAGACCCAACAACAAACTTGAGAGTCAGAGAACCGCCCCCCATCATACTCCCCAAAGCAAGGTCGGATCAGAGCTTTTATGGCTTTGTTGTTATCCAGACGGATGAATACACGATCATATGACTTTTTCTGTTTACGATATCACGCTTCACTGGGATTACGCATAAGTAGCGTGGACTAATATCAATAGCGCAGTCCATAAATAAATGACTATTGTGCGAAAAAGCGCCAATAGAATGATAGTGACAGAGAATATAATCCACTGATCTGTGTATCAGTGATATCAAGATAGCCTAGTAACTATAACCTAGCCTAGCAACTTTTTCAGGTCACGGTCAGTTGCACTTGTAAACATTCACGAGAGGAGGTTTGGTCAATCATGGAAAACTGAATGGGATAGAACGGTAACTGCGTGGCCTGTCAATCAGATACGGTTGAATGACAAGTCATCGCAGCCAGAATGTTTCGGTTGTCTGCCGTGATGCTCCAGCTAACGTAAACACACATAGCGTGTTAATTAAATGTTAATATTATCGTAGCTTGTCTAGATTAGGCCTACTTTTCATGTAGTAGACAGTTGTGAATAAGTTGAACATCGGCTGCAGTGTCTGTAGAGCTGTATTATCATTGTTTTAATTATGGCCTCGCAAGTTAGTGACGTTGTCAAGGAATGGTACGATATTCCCCGGAAATTGTCCATGAACTTCTCTTCAACGACTTTGATGAAAGCATGGACACCATATCTGTTCCAAATATTATTCAGCAACCAGTGGATCTTGAGCCATTGTTGCGCTCATCATCATCATCATTGGTTTATTAGCAATTTTATCAGTTCAATACACCACAAAAATGCGATACAATGAAAAGACAGGAAGATGTCGAAGCGACAAGGAGTAGTCTATGGAATCTGACACCCACCTTGGCCTAGTCGATGTAAAGAGGAGGCATGCACACTGAATGAAAGTAAAGAAGATGGTATAGAAAAAGAAAGCGACAAGAAATAGGGCGGCAAGTCATGGGAAGCGAGATCTATAGGTCAGTCGTGATCCGGTAATCTTGAGGATGGACTGTATTTATTTAGTAGTAATTGCTTGTATTTCGACTTGAATCAGGACGAGACACTGGCCTTGTAGTACATTGTGATTTAGTTGAACACACCGCCAGTGTCCTTTATAGTTTATAAATCTGCTATATTTTTCAGATTGACATGTTTTACCCGCGCTGCTAAGGATTGACATCTCATTGCAACAAGTATGTGATCGCAGGGTCAACAAGAAACGTTATTACAAGAATGACGGTTCAATGACGATGCGAATATTAACAAACCTTTACCACATGAAGGTGTAGGGTACAATACTATTTATATCACATCAGGAGCATTGTTGACTTCTAGGCATGCAATCCTTTCATTTCTCATCTGAGCAATAAATGAGCAATTTGCAACAGTCATCATGTGTGGTATTGTATATTGACAAATTATCAAGTATATTGACGATTTATCATACATTCGCTAGATGTTGGCCAGTTATGCAGAGCTGTCCGGGGCACAACTGGTACGAGCAGATTGGTGCACGAAGGCACCACGGTGACCAAAGTATAAATCCTGTTGAAATGAAAGGTCTCCGGGTTGCCATGACCCTTTCATATCCAGCAAATGGGTTGGGTGTCAGTGACAGTTTTCGGTTTTTCTTCAGATTTTGTGATTTCCTGGCATGGTTCATATTTTGTAATCTCCTTGCATGGTCCGCGGCGTCATGTTGCCGGTCATCTTCATCTGAAAAATAAAGATCATGCGGTAGGATACAATGGACAAGTCATCGTCAAACACTATCCAATAATGATAGGACATAAGTGATCATGGTTGGCATAAGCTGGTCGCTTTTTCGATAGATATATACAAATTGGTATTGAATCTATGATACATTTCAACCATATGTGCAGCATTGCAAAAAGTGTGGGCTGTTTTCAATCTATAAACCTGTATTTGAGAATGGCTCAGGAATTTCGTAAATTTATTTATTTGTAGACGCCTGCAGGCCTTAGGAGGAGCAAATCCAAAACTGACCTGACTCAAGGTTGAATATGATCATTTCCCTCCACATCAAGATAGAGCATCCCCTTCCTCTCATATGCTACCCAGCCACATATTGAACAGTAAGTAAGTCACAAATTAGCATCCAACTTGATTCTAAATTTCACCTACCTTGGATTAAGAGATGCGTCCAGTTTCAATCGGGCAACATTTTGTTAATAGAATTTTTTTGCACAAACTTTTCTGGGAGCTGGCTCTTTCCTTGGTGGGAAAGAGAATGATGCGGACTTTTTAGGCAAATTGAGGCAAGGTATGGCTCCCAACTTCAGCCGACGTCTCCCAGAAGCACCTGCCGCAATGATATATTGATAGGCCTATCTTCTGGCCGGAAATGTAGATCACATATTGTGGCTCTTGAAAACGCAATAAATGGTCCATGAAAGAATAATTGCATGATGCCAGTAACAACGTATCGGTCACTGGTTGGCGCTTAATACATATAAATATCCAGCTTTGATATCATACCGACATGCACTAGCCTGGCGGAACACCTCCCATACCATTTACAGATCATAATCTGTCACAACAGAAAAGGAATTCCGTAACTCACGATTCTCTATCAAGCTGACTGATTATATCATCTCTTTTGTCCGTAGAATCACGCATGGACATTATAAAACAACGTAGTTGCGATCGGTGATGCCGTTCCTGTTCGTCCTTTGCGAGATCCAGCCTGACAAAGAGTGCTGAATTGCTATTTTTTCGACTGGTATTACAACCAGGGACGGCACAATTCTTCGCAGGCATTTCCAATATCCGATAGCTGTAAATAAGTACCAATATAGTTCTGCAAAACATCTATATTTATACATATAGTAGTGAAATGGTACATCCGATCACAGCTAACAAACGAAACTTTGTGGATGCCGAGGTCTCAGCGGTCTCACGGCTCTCGCCATAGTGAGCAAAACACGGCTTCGCGCCTGCGCTAATTTGCTCGATGACTTGTCATTCAACCGTATCTGATTGACAGGCCACGCAGTCACCATTCTATCCCATTCAGTTTTCCATGGGTCAATGCATGTCTGCATAAGGAAGGTCGCGTGTACAAAATCCAGGTTTCTGTTGCAAATCCAAGTTTACATCATCAGCGTTTGTCGTTTTCAAATTCATATATTATATAGCTTGGGTCAAGTGTAGAATCCGGCCAGTGTTCCCCATGACCACCACCGATCAGTGTTGCACCTGAAACTTCAGTGTTGCACCTGAAACTGTCGGAATTCATAGTGCTTCACGTAGTTACCGACTATGCTCCCCACTAAACCCTATAAATACTGTCAAGGTTCCATATATCTTATCATATTATTATATCTTGAATTCACAGATACACATGCCGGTGACGAGCAAGATTACATTTTACATCGCTCGCTCGCATGCCAGATGAACGGCTTATACAAGAAATCGAAGGAAAGGGGAAAGGAAGCGACTTACTCCAATCTCTTCACCACATTATGTATTGTGTATCGCATTTTTATCGAAAATTTAAAAAATAAAACGCATGACGCCTATACTATCAAGTGTATCTAGTGTACTTTGCGGCCACTAAACTCATGTACGGACACTTACAAGATGTGGGGAGATGGTGAAGGTTTATCTGGGCTCCTCTTCACCCGCGCCGTTGCCCAGAAAAGACCCGACGTAAGAAAGCACTCATGTATAAGAAACCCCCATAGTCGTGTATGGTATCTAGTGTACTTTTCAGCCACAATACTTATGTGAAGACACTCGCATAATCGCGTATTATACCAAGTGTACTTTCCAGCCACAATAGTTATGTACAGACACTCGCATCGTAGGGTATGATACCAAGTGTACTTTTCAGCCACAAGACTTATGTGAAGACACTCGCATAGTCGCGTATCATACCAAGTGTACTTTTCAGCCACAATAGTTATGTACAGACACTCGCATCGTAAGGTATGATACCAAGTGTACTTTTCAGCCACAAGACTTATGTGAAGACACTCGCATAGTCGCGTATCATACCAAGTGTACTTTCCAGCCACAATAGTTATGTACAGACACTCGCATAGTAGGGTATGATACCAAGTGTACTTTTCAGCCACAAGACTTATGTGAAGACACTCGCATAGTCGCGTATCATACCAAGTGTACTTTTCAGCCACAATAGTTATGTACAGACACTCGCATCGTAAGGTATGATACCAAGTGTACTTTTCAGCCACAAGACTTATGTGAAGACACTCGCATAGTCGCGTATCATACCAAGTGTACTTTTCAGCCACAATAGTTATGTACAGACACTCGCATCGTAAGGTATGATACCAAGTGTACTTTTCAGCCACAAGACTTATGTGAAGACACTCGCATAGTCGCGTATCATACCAAGTGTACTTTCCAGCCACAATAGTTATGTACAGACACTCGCATAGTAGGGTATGATACCAAGTGTACTTTTCAGCCACAAGACTTATGTGAAGACACTCGCATAGTCGCGTATCATACCAAGTGTACTTTTCAGCCACAATAGTTATGTACAGACACTCGCATCGTAGGGTATGATACCAAGTGTACTTTTCAGCCACAAGACTTATGTGAAGACACTCGCATAGTCGCGTATCATACCAAGTTGAGAACCAGTGTTCAATGGCCTAAAACTTTATATGTCGATGCTGCATCATGACGACGTATTGGCCAACGCCGATATGCCTAATTCTATGAATCTTTCGTATTTTTTCTTGGTACATGGTCATCAACCGATAAAACATTGTGATTAACAATGGACTTGATAATTGATCACGATAGATGAATCGGTAATTGCCAAGAGGGGCCGTGGTGCCAACGCTCAGGCAAGACCGATTCCACAGCAATGGATATTCGGAGGCGTGGACCTCACCACAAAGTTTGTGCATAGAAAATAAAAATCCAACGTCAGCAAAACTTTAAAAGTATATAATGTTTTATGCAGCCAATGCTTTATGCGATTCGTCGATCGACGGGACGCAAGCACCTTGCTGCCAATCATTCGGCAATACATTGCTCCGGGCACCGAAATTTGGTCGGATGAATGGGCAGCGTATCGGGGCATAACCGGTAAATGAAGTCTTATACAGCGATAATGGTGAATGTTAGTAAAACATTTCCGTTTCCTTATCAGGAATGGGCAACGGCTACACCCATAAAACAGTCTGCCACAAACACCTGTTTAAGACTCCCCAAGGTGTTCACACCAATAATATTGAGAGTCTTTGGAGCGACTGCAAACGGAAGTTCAAGAGAATGAACGGCACGGTACGGGGGTTCGTACCCTCATACATCGATGAATGGATGTGGCGTCGGACCAGAGAAAGAGATCATTACTTTTCGGACATTGTTCAGGAAATCGCCAGGCAATACCCAGTGTAAAATGAGCCCTTTAATTTATTGAGATTTGACTTCTCAGAATCATCTAGTTATCGAAGTGTGCCTGCAATTTCGTAATTTCGTTTTGTTTTCTACATTTCGTTTCGTTTCTGTTTTGTTGATAAACGTGCTGCCATTGGCTATAGTTCGAGTCTACCTATATTTGACCGGACGTTGGAGTAGGAGTCAGGGTCAGGGCCATTTCTATAATATGCGAGTGTCTGTACACAGAGGTGGTCAAAGTAGTCAAGAAAGCTACTCAAGTAGATGTAGAAGTAGCGAAGCAAAAATCTACTCAAGTAGAAGTACTGATTTCATGAGCAGCATAAAACTAATTGAAGTAGAAGTAGAATTGACTGACTTTAAAAGTACTCAAGTAAGTAAATAGTTGTGAAAACGATCCTGATTGGATGGATTATCAAAAGTTGCAAATTGAGCTATGTGATATACGTGACGAGCTTGATTCATATTGATGCATACCAGCAGGTATCCAATTTTCGATAGCATAAGCATTCGTCCACATCATGGGGTGAAAATGATAGTATTGATAAGGAAATGCGATACTAATCCTCTGTGTTCTCGAACAACGAGTTTTGGAAAATAGCATGGTATGGCGCCTTCCCCTTATAAGGCTCGTAGTTTAGTCGAAGTGCAATATGGATAAGTTGTATAGGATACGGTGTAAACAGTTTGCGCGATTTGTAAACGTTAACAAAAAATATCGTGAACCGTAAAAATGCCATATTGTGTAGCTATATTTCCATAATTTAAAGGCATTACTGCACTTGCTTTTATACTTCAACCTGTATGTTATTCGGACTAAAGAACTGATATTAATTATAACTCAAAGTAGGCTATATGATACTGAGAATTGAAAGTGAAATATAAATACTGTTTCTAAAAGCAGAATATATATTTCATGTTTTTAGTCCAGTAAGTTTCAAGGGGGTATGCTAAAACACTTTTCCAGGACATGCCATGGACATATATATGCTAGATTACGATATGACAAGAAAATGCTAGATTGCGAAACATCAGTTTCAAACGTTATGATGAGCCATATACTGTGATGAATTATTTCATGGGTGATGGGCAACAATGTGGTGTGAACTTGGTATCATACCCTACTATGCGAGTGTCTGTACATAACTATTGTGGCTGAAAAGTACACTTGGTATGATACGCGACTATGCGAGTGTCTTCACATAAGTCTTGTGGCTGAAAAGTACACTTGGTATCATACCCTACGATGCGAGTGTCTGTACATAACTATTGTGGCTGAAAAGTACACTTGGTATCATACCCTACGATGCGAGTGTCTGTACATAACTATTGTGGCTGGAAAGTACACTTGGTATGATACGCGACTATGCGAGTGTCTTCACATAAGTCTTGTGGCTGAAAAGTACACTTGGTATCATACCCTACGATGCGAGTGTCTGTACATAACTATTGTGGCTGGAAAGTACACTTGGTATGATACGCGACTATGCGAGTGTCTTCACATAAGTCTTGTGGCTGAAAAGTACACTTGGTATCATACCCTACGATGCGAGTGTCTGTACATAACTATTGTGGCTGAAAAGTACACTTGGTATCATACCCTACGATGCGAGTGTCTGTACATAACTATTGTGGCTGAAAAGTACACTTGGTATCATACCCTACGATGCGAGTGTCTGTACATAACTATTGTGGCTGGAAAGTACACTTGGTATGATACGCGATTATGCGAGTGTCTTCACATAAGTATTGTGGCTGAAAAGTACACTAGATACCATACACGACTATGGGGGTTTCTTATACATGAGTGCTTTCTTACGTCGGGTCTTTTCTGGGCAACGGCGCGGGTGAAGAGGAGCCCAGATAAACCTTCACCATCTCCCCACATCTTGCAAGTGTCCGTACATGAGTTTAGTGGCCGCAAAGTACACTAGATACACTTGATAGTATAGGCGTCATGCGTTTTATTTTTTAAATTTTCGATAAAAATGCGATACACAATACATAATGTGGTGAAGAGATTGGAGTAAGTCGCTTCCTTTCCCCTTTCCTTCGATTTCTTGTATAAGCCGTTCATCTGGCATGCGAGCGAGCGATGTAAAATGTAATCTTGCTCGTCACCGGCATGTGTATCTGTGAATTCAAGATATAATAATATGATAAGATATAATATGGAACCTTGACAGTATTTTTCTGAAGCTGGTCTTTAATATTATTGGTGCTGTTATATGCATTTTCTTTAATGAGTCGATACGTCTAGGCATTTTCCCAGATGCACTGAAAACTGCCAGAGTAATGCCAGTGTTTAAGAAAGGCTGTAAAAAGCTAATTTCTAACTACCGACCAATATCTGTTTTGCCAAATCTTGCCACGGTTTTTGAGAAACTGATTGACTGCAGACTTAAGAACTTTTTTGAATTGAATGCAGTACTGTCTCCGACCCAGCATGGATTCAGATCCAACCACAACACCAACCATGCAATACTATCAATTGTAACGGACTATTACAAAACCATCAAGCAAAAAGAAAGTGGCTGCAGCATTTTTATCGATCTCCGCAAAGCTTTCGACACAGTTAACCACAGAATCTTAAGATACAAGCTAGAACACTATGGAATCAGGGGTATTGCAGCAACTCTACTTGAAAGCTACCTGGCAAACCGCAAACAATATGTTAAACTGGGGACATTAAGAACGACTACCAGAGATATAACTTGTGGAGTGCCACAAGGCTCAGTCCTTGGACCGACTTTTTTCCTCATTTATATTAACGACATTGTTAATGCATCTTTATTCCGCACAACGCTATTTGCTGATGATACTCACCTCTTCATAACCTCCAACACTGTCGATGATTTGCATGCATCTGTGAATAGGGAACTCCCAAAAGTGTCGAGATGGCTGCAAGCAAACAAACTAAGTTTGAATGCAGATAAGACCGAGATGCTCGTTTTAAATAATGCCAGTCATAATTTCACTGTGAACATCAATCATAAACAAATCTCAATATGTGACTCAGCAAAATATCTCGGCGTCACCATTGATTCCAAATTGTCTTGGAAGCAGCATATTGAATGCACAATATCAAAATTAGCTCGGTGTGTGGGAATAATGACCCGTCTCCAATCTTTGGTTTCCAGATCAGTACTACGAACCATCTACTTCTCTCTTTTCCACTCGCATCTGCAATATGGAATCGTAGTATGGGGAAATGCATGTACAACATTTTTGTGCAGAATTCGAACCCTGCAAAACCGTGCGATACGGCTGATCTCATCTGTACCTTTACGTACCAATTTATCGCCTTACTACCGTAAGCATCGAATTTTGCGAGTTGATGAACTGTATCGCTTCGAAGTATCAAAAGTTGTTCACAAATATTTTTCCAATAGTCTCCCTCCTGTGTTTGATGACTTTTTCATACCTGCTAAACATGTCCATTCCCATTACACGAGATCTTCGTCTAAAGGAAACGTCTACTTACCCCAACCCAATAGCAACCTAACTAAGAGATCTATCGACTACTCGGGACCTATCATCTGGAATGCATTACCATCACATATCCGTGAATTGCCTTATAATAGATTCAAAAAAGCCCTACTTGATCACCTCTTGTCGTTACACTAACTGTTGCCCTACCTCGCCCAGACATTGCTTCATTGATCATTTGCTACCATTGTTTAATTTTTTTCTATTTTCCTTTCCTAACTAAACAATTTTTTACAGCCAGACTGTTCTGAGTCAAGTGTACCTGTTTGATGCTGGTGTGATCAGACTAGATGACCTTCACGGTCTTATCGATCATTCCTATCTAATACCGAATACTGTGCACGCATATTTTCTGTACCACCATCACTGCCGTTTGTTATGTATTTTGGTTCGATGAAAATAAAGACTCTCTCTCTCTCTCTCTCTCTCTAGTGGGGAGCATAGTCGGTAACTACGTGAAGCACTATGAATTCCGACAGTTTCAGGTGCAGCACTGAAGTTTCAGGTGCAACACTGATCGGTGGTGGTCATGGGGAACACTGGCCGGATTCTACACTTGACCCTATAGCTTTCCTGTGGCATTCCGTGATATTTACAGTCAAATCAAAAACGGATCCAAAGAAAGTAAATTTGAAGATGTTGCGTTCTGAGTAGTTGCCGCGTGCACAATGAGGATAGGCGAAATGTGCGTGCGCAAAATCCCCATATGTATTTCAAGTCTCTTTTTCGACTTTGAATTTGACTTTCGATATGAATAAAAATAGCGACATTTTGATTATCGAACGACCATACAAACCAAATGAAATTTATAATTGATTTCATCACAATATTATCCATTACATGAATACATTTATAATAACTCAAAAGAATTTTCCTGTACCTTTTATCCTGTACTGTCAATCTGTCTGACTAAAGGAATTATAGTAACAGATTCAAAAGTGAAATTTAGTATCTAAAAGTGAATTTTCATGAGGTAAAATTCGGACTTCGATGGATGATGGCCAACTAACATTTAGATTTGAAATATAGTCATGGGTTTTGTGCATGGGCTGTCATTGTGCATTCTATGTTTCAGTCATACCAAGCCTGAAGCTTTTACCAGCAATAGCATGTCAATTCGATGACTGCCTTCTGTTGCTCTGTATTTCATTTATTAGCAGTTCTTGAACAGGTAGGCCTATACTTCACAATTATCAGTCAAATATAGGCAGAAAGTTACACGGAATTGTTCATTGCCCAGTCATATTATGATAAATGAAGCTGCAGCCATGATATATCAATTGTAAGGGAAAGTATATTACTATAACAGGCCTAACACATACATGGTAAAGTGAACCAGTTGCAATAATTAGTTGGATGTGTTTGCTATGATACTTCAAGAAGAGAGTAGGGCAACTTTCTTAATATCACAACAGTACAGGATCCTTGGCATAGCACGGAAATTTGTCCACGGCCCTAGCTAGGAATGAAAATACTGGTAAATGTCTGAAATACTCAAAATTCAGGTTTTGGTGCTGATAATTCACGTATGTAATACACCATACATGTCGTTGATAAATATATACATTCTGTATTGGGTCTCTATTTCAACAGCATCAGGAAGGCACTCTATGTAAGAAAATGGCCATAAGGAAGACGGCAGGGCTTTAGGTAGTTTCAAAAATATTTACGTGATATAATATTTGAAATTTGACCATTGGTAATTAGCTGAGCTCTACTTGTTATTGTCCAAGACTTGTATGGAATTATAGTCTTGAGCATTAGCATTGTTCAGACTTCTATAGTGTTGGCAGTGCATCTATATATCATCTGTAAATATGTTCTGTGACTCCTGTATGGAATCGGTGTCCTGTGCTGACACTGTTGTTTTCTTTTTATATTAATTTTTATTCAATTATACCAGGCGAAACGTACCGAGATTCCAGTAGGGCTGTGACTCAACTCCACAGGAGTTTTCCAAACTTGGAGAGCAACCCAAAATCCAAGTTTTATGCAAGTCGAACAAATCAAAACGTGCTTTCTTACTACTATCGTGTAACAGTTTCATGTATAAAGTAAACAAGGTCATTGATTGAGTGTAATTTTTGTCACATAATTGTTCGGAACCTCCAAGAGCCTGTCTATTTGTAATGAAGTTTCAATGTCACATACCCATCAAACCGTGACGCTGTCCAATGATTTTGTTGACCTAGCATTAAACTGCAATATAAGCTCTCATGTGAAAGGTGAAGGTGGTATGTCATCAGGGCTTTTATGAGATTATGATCCTGTTTGCGCGATCCCACAGTAGCCTATGACAAGCCAACCAACAGATAATCTGTAATGTGACTTCGATATCAGTGCTTTAACCTCACCAGGTCTGACGCCAATTCTCTCTGGTTTGAATATTTGTTACATATAGGCTACAAACTGCTGCTTTCTCAAGATTGGCAACCAAATGTCAGGCAAATATGGGTATGGTATAAAACCGCATTGCATAAGGAAGGGTGGTCACCCTCTCTTCATCATCAGATCATATATTCATCACAACTCGTCTCCGCCAACCACTTAGTGGCTAGCGACCGATGCCAAAGACTTGAAAATATACAGATACACAGGATAACTGTTGCAAAGATTGTGTGAAGGTAGCATTAACTGTAACATTTGAGGAAAATTTTAGGTAACTTGAAAGATCCATCAGATTTGGCATTTACGAATCCTGTACTTGAATCAGCGTTGTCGCCCAACCCAAGGTTACACCCTCACTGTCTCTTGAGGCGACACCCATGCTTCGGGAACCACTGTCCTGGTCGGTTACAAACATTTATTTGGACCTGCATACAATTATGCTAGATTGCCTGTTCTCACCGCAAACTTACTCTCCTATCTGAGTTTGTTAGATTTGACATAATTGCAAATGCAGGAGGAGAGTAACGTCTGTAGTGGGGCATACCGGTAGCTAAAGTTCCCGGTTATGTTTACAAATGTTATATTATATATACTTCTCATGCTGGTCAACTTTGATCATGACTGCGAGTAGAATTGTAACGTTTATTAGGTGGGCAGTGGGCACGTAATGTTGTTTGAATTAGGGGCCCGGCAACCTGTTTTTACTCTGTGGACTGGTTTGAAAATGAATTCTTTTAGTTAAACAGATTTCAAAAAACACATTCATTCAACATTTAAAATGGGGCGCCTCCTAATCACACATTCCATAACGAGCCAGTGTTGTTTCTTGCACTCACGTCATCAGTGAATCATCATGCAAAAGTATACAAATTTTATGTAGACCACGGAGGATGCTTACCACTGCTCTAGTTGAGCATCAAATTCATCAAGCTCTCTTTCAATTATGAGGTCTTCGCACCAGTTAACTGTCATGTTTTTGATACATTTACTTATAATAGCTGATCAGTTCTACGGTTTTGGCGTACGAATGCAGGTTTTGTTTTCTTGCAGTCTTCAACAAACTGGTAGTATTCTACAGATTACTGTGTGTCGGTTGTAAGATTTTTCTAGGAGGATGTGTGTCAAATTTATGCGTGAAATTGTCATGACTGCATTGCATCATAACCCATGCATAAGGACAATAGAATCTAATTTAAAAATTGCAGCGCTGCCAGTAGTTTTCCAGGAACTCAGTTACCATACCACAATAATAATGCTGAATTGGGAAAAATTTAAGGAGTACAAGCAATATTTGAAGGAAGGGTTCAGTGAGATGTTAACGGTCCCTGACATCAAAGACCCTCAAAAGGGGTAAGTGACTTTTCATACGATTTTAATGCGAGTGATAACAATGGATTTGTCTTTAGGGTACAACCTTACCGAAGTTGTAGAGATTGCGAACTTATTACGGCTGGCTTTTCATTCTCTCTGTGTGGCTACTTCTACTACTTGACAAGAATGGGTAGGATCCAGCCTCAGATTGGATTGATTCTTGGCATCGGTAAATTTATATTTCATATATAGATATAAATTGTTGTTCAAAGGTTATTAGAATGGTACAGCTACGAATTATTGACCATGCATTTCCAAGCATACTCTCCCTATTGTTGCCAATATTGCTGCCATAAGTCGAGTAGCCAGGCTTCTCATTGCATAGTTAGGGGTGGGGATCCCCTACAACTAAACTTTACATTATATTACTTCACGTGATCTGCATGATGTCACATTGTGTGACTAAACCTTTCCGGGTGAAAACATCAGATATACTTATCAGTCTGGTAAGGAACACTGACGCTGTTGATAGCCATATGCACAAGCATATTCAATTGCAATTTATTGCACTGTTTTAGTATCTAACCCAGTTGTTGGCAATCAAATTGCAAATTGAATATCACCACACTCGGGGTTGCAGTCGTTCGTCGAATTGAATATCTTCTGAATACAACCAAACATGAGGTTGCAATCTTGACTGAGGCATCCTGAAAAGAAGTATAATCTGATATAAATTAAACAAGGAGTTGCTATGACCTAGCTTTCAACGTGTTCCAAATCAACACAGCATGATTCACGAACCCCTGCTGTGCTAAAATTCACTAATAGGGAAACAGGCAGGAGTAATTGGTTTCCTGTATTGTTGAAATGTTACATCTAGTACTCAAGTGTTCAAATCAAAAGCATCAAAGTCTCTACATTGGTGGTCATCCTCAGATATTCAATGATCACTTTTGTTACTATGCAACTACGTGGATATATTTAAAGTTGCATAGTACGAAAATGACAGCGAATACCGAGCTACCTTCTGAAGTGTCCTAATTTGTATTAAACAGCTACATACATTCCGAAATATTGAGTCAACAAATTCTGTAGTACAAACATTAAATTACTGTTACGCCAGGATATCTCACCTAGTCATACTACAACTACTAAATATATGATACACGATTCCCCTGTACTTACATACATACAGAGTACATCGTCAAACTCTCACAGGAAATAGCCTATTTGTAATTGAATGCTTCTGGGAGCCACAGCACAGCGCGTTCACCGAGGAAGCCCATAGAAATGATTTCGCTATACTGACACCACAATGACTGCATCGCCAATTGAGGGAAGGGCGCGTAACGTTCTCTTCAAGTGGCACTACTCCCATGGGAAGCTACTTTCCACTTTATTGAGCTATAGAGTTGCCATGCGCAACTTACTAAATACGCTAGCGTTTCACTCTGAAACTATGTTCAAGTGGCAAGAAGAGGCGTACTCTTGAAAAAGGTCTGATAGTCGTTGGATACGGCTCACCAGACACACACAAAAAATAACAAGTGAATAAAACCAACAGTCAAAATTATCACAGTAGTCCAGCAATTACAACCATTGTTTGGTTGAAAAAACTAAGGGAGGTAGCTTTCGAGTGGGCTACTGCTCGACAATGACAATACAACACTATTACAACACAGCACAGATATTCGGATCCTCACTGATATTAGGATCTTAACTTTTACTTTCACTCCCATCTAGTCATTGAAACAATAATTTTGTAATGGATAAGATGATGAATCACTCTCAAGACAGTGATCCACCCTCTGAATCATGATCAGCGCTTTCAAGTACTGTCTATATTATATCTATTATTTCAATGTTGTGAACACATCACACAATCAGTAAATAAACAATGTTTTGCAGGAACTACATTATGTGGCATAGCTGCTTTGACCAACCAACGTCCATATAACAAAGTTAGAGGTGAGGTAACAAACTTATTAGCTCGGATTTTCAATAAGCAACTGCACAGTGCAGACAGTAATTGCCTTGCTCTATTCAACTTGTGACTAAAGTCAACAGATAACCACCAGGAATTAGTTGATAATAACCAGACGTTTTTTCCATTCCAGACATCTCCATATCTGACGTATTTACAGACAGCCGCACTCCTACAGTAGATCCTACCACCAACGATTCTAAATGAAGAAACATTGCCAGGAGACACAAGTATTCTGGATACCCCTATAACGCAGCTTGCGCGGCCTACGGAGGCAGCTGGCATGCATCAGAGTTGCGGCATTTTTTCTGTTTCACGTTTTGTCTGAATAATTCATGACACGGAACAACTTTATATCACCTGTAAGGGATATATTGCGTACGAAAACAAGGGAGAGAATAAATAATGGGATTGAAAAATTGTGTTTCTTCAGCTCGATTGAGATGGGAGCGGGTTTTTAACAAGTTCAACATTTACGCAACAAAATCTATCCTTACCAAAGTGCTTTATGTGCGTTAAGGCGGACATCTTCGCTGAATGATAAGGTTGCTGTGCGTCGCATAAACACGGTCGGTTAAGACACAGCGTGTGGTCATTTGAGATCACCTTTGGACATGCCAAGGCTCTGTTCAAGGAAAATTTTCATTCAGACTCAAAAACGCGAATATCAATCAGAATAACTTACAGGCATTTTCCAGGGACGAAGTATGATGTTCCTCACACTGCCAAGCAAAATGTTACAGATACCAATAAAACTTACAGGTATCACTGGAAATGAAATGTCTGCTCCGATCACAATATATTCACTTTTCCACATTTTAATCTGAATTTGCACACTTCAGAAATATAACTGGAAGAAAACCTTCACCACATTCGAAGTTACAGTGTGTTATCTCAACTCAAAATTGAGTATACCACATCAACCACAATCGTAAATTAATATCAGTACCAAGAGAGTTGAATATACACCCAGTCACAAATGCATGCATAATACAAGGACATTGATTCGTGGATTTGCGCAAGCTTAAGGATGAAATTTGAAAAAATTCATCTTCCATCCGATGGAAGTCAGTAGGCTTGATCATTGATGCGCAATTATTTCAGGCTTTGGGTCTGAAAAAATTAAAGCTTATCATCTGAATCAAGCCCCAGTATACTTGCATTGAACCGAAAGGATCTCTACTAGTTGCTGGTAGGTATTTCAATACGAATTTATTATTCAAAAACTTGTGCCAAGACAGTTGTTCATGTGATACCTGTGTGTCAACGGTAGAATCTTCGGTCTGCATGAGACACCGATTCCATATTGATTAAAAACCGTGTACCGAAATTGCCATAGAATTTCAGTACAAGATTTAGACAATATTCATCGAACCAAAGACAAGCATCACCAGTTTGAACTTGATGCAGGCTTAGGAAAAAACCAAGCAGGATTCGTACACTCGATTTGACTATTTCCGGATTTCATACAATACGAAATATTACACAAAGCTTGCTTCAAGCAAAATGAACACCATTAGAATTAAACAAATGAAGTAAATTGAGAAAATCATCCATGTCCATCGTTCGAGCTCGCTTGTCACTTAACCCATTATTATCTAATATATCATCAACAAATGTTTTCATACAAAAGTCATCCGGTATGCTATTATTATTGATGGAAGAATGGATTCGGTAGTTTTTCTCTAGCATTTCAACCACGGAATTGTTTTTGAACGCAGCTCCCAGCGTTTTGTTTTTACGCAAGAAAGCAATTCTGACGAGACCGTCCCACTCGGTGAAATTAATTGCGGGCGGTGGATTTTTTGGTTCGATTCGAACAACACTCGACTCCACCTTGGGGGGTGGTTTGAAATTATTTTTACCGACTTTCATGAGCAGGTCAACACGAGCAAGCAATTGGGTGTTTACAGATAACCGACAATAGAGCTTATCTCCGGGTTTGGCAACAAGTCTGTGAGCAAATTCTCTTTGAAACATCAACACCGCACACCTGAAGAACGGACGGTGTAGCAAAAGTTTGAACACAATGGGGGAAGAAATTTGGTATGGTAGATTTGCAACACAAATGTCAAAGAAGGGTAACGGATCAACTTTCAGTACATCTCCAACGATGAGATTGAGTTTTCTTTGTAAATGTGTCCCTTGCACCCGCTTTTGTAGCTCAGCAGCTAGTCTTGGATCGATTTCACAAGCAACTACCTTTTTCACAGTCTCCAGCATCCGCACTGTCATGTTCCCAGTCCCAGGTCCTACTTCAAGAACGGTGTCAGTAGCGCGCAGCGCAGCTTTCTCTATCATAGTCTTGACAACCAGCGGATTCTTCAGTATATGCTGTCCCACTTGCGTGTTGAATGTAACACCTTGCCTCGCCCTTGCGGCGTGCTCCCGCGATTTCTTTTCCGCCTTGACTTTCGGCATTTTTTATATCGCAAAAAGATGTGACCGCGTGCAAACGCACTGATGTAATGCTATCAATTGTTTCTAGCGCTGATAAACTACCGTATGTTAGCTGGGCCTAATCTGACAATAATATCATAGCTGTTGATTCCATGCTTTCACTGTCAGTGAAGCGGTGACCTACATCGTTATCGTACATTGTATTATACGCGGGTGTCGCACCACACGAGATACGATGAAGCGACCCCCTTGCATTCAAAATCAGTACACAAAATGACACGTAGCTGAAACCGGCTTAGTTAGCTTGTCTGGTTTAATGCTCCATATATAGACGAATATTCATTATCAAAATACGGTCCCCGCACGTGCCAGCGGCGATAGTATTTCGCAATACAGGAAATTGCGTAACGCCTTGACTGCGTTCCCGCCCAGAGGGACAACTGGCGTTGGTGACGTCATACACTGGCGCGACGACGCCTCGAGCTCGTCGGGTCCGCTTCGTTTTCGTTCCGCGCGAATAAAGAATTTGAGAAAAACGCAAGAGTGTTTATATTTCTGACAACGCTGTGCAAGAAATTGACAGGTTCATGTGTCAGTGGTGTCAAGTTCACTTTTGGCCTCTGTCTTGTCAAATTTTACCACATGAGCCTGTGCAATGCAGCGTGAATATTTACAAGACCTACACTGGACCTCGTCATCATTATTTTATATCAGTCAATCTAAAGTTTTGATGGTCACGAAATCAGTATCCGTAGTAAGATGGTTTTGGCCTGGGTCACTGGGTGGCTCCGCCCACGTTTTGATGACTCTGCTATAAAAATATATATTGACTCGCCGCCCGTCTATCCATGCTTGTAAATCGCATTTGCCGAATTTCAATTTTGTTATTGATGATTTCCACAGTTGACAAATAATCTCCGCCCCGTCGCTCAAATGTCATTCAGATTAACCATTATCTACGACCTGGGCAATGGGCATATTGGGTTGTTGTGATTAATCCACTATTACAATACGTTTCGGTTCTGTCCTATAATAGTGTCCTATGGTGTCGACACAGCCAAATCTCACGCCTCAGTGAAATTGTATCACGTCACAATGTCCATTTGGCTACAGGCAATTTGACGGTCAGTTTTGACCGGCTTGCCGAGCTTGCCAACAATTAATGCTGTCTGGCGAAACGAGAGAGTTAGTCTCTCGTTACTCTCTCGTTTCGCCAGACAGCATTGTTGCGTCCCAATGCCAATCTCCATAACAATGAAAGATTCGAGGCTGATTGTGGGGGTTCCAGGACCGCGAGCGGAATAAAATTTATATTTTCGTAATCAGTGCAGAGACACCTTCCGATTGATACCCGTTACACCAAATTTAATGCTCGGCAAGTCGGTCAAAAATGACCGTCAAATTGCCTGTAGCCAATATGGAAATTGTGGCGTGTGATACAATTTCACTGAGCCGTAAGATTTGCCTGTGTCGACACCGTGTGTCCTATCATTTCATTGTCCCGATCCGTAAATAACACCATGTAAAAAAATTTTGCTAAAATTGGCCAAATTTTTTTATGTATAGTGTTTTAGTATTTTAAACTAATTATCAAAATACCCAAATTTTTCCTGAAGTGTCCCAAATTTTGAAGAAATGTCAATTTCTCTAATTTTCTATTTTACTCATAATTGCTCCGTTAGTTAGAGACGTAAGAAAACGCTAATGAAACGGATAATATGAACAAATATAGCTAACTCATACTCATGCATCATACAACATTGCGACACTCTAAAAATCGGCAGTGTGTAAAGGCCGAGTTATCAAAAGATACGACATAGGCCTGAATCACCTGAAATCGGTGCCATTACAGAACAAATTCCACAGCAGACTTCAGTCGTAATAATTTGTGAAACAGTTCGGTGTCACCGATGTTGCGCATCCAGTTGTTCGCGCGCGTGTTAGTGAATATAGTGAATAGTTGATATTGAAGTGAGATCGAGGAATTGCTAATTAACCACTGGACTCGCAGGCAAGCTTATGCGCATAACGCGCAAATTCGTCAACACGATGAAGCTTGTCCTATCCATGTATTATGAGCATTTACGAATGTACTTAACCGTAATAAATTGATGCTACCTTGCTATTTTGAAACAATTTCAAACCCCTTTCTTTTTATTCAACCGAATCCCATTTTTTCATCTGCAGGCAACCCCATGTAAAAATAAAAGTCGGCGCCTATGGTATGGTTGCAATGTAACACGATAGGACGACCACGAGCAGTCCATCAATCTAGCCTCGGCTTACTGATATTGCATTGTGAAGAATACAGTCACAAACTTAATTCCTTCATTCTGAATTTTGTAAACATACATCGGCGTTCAAGTTCAAGTTTATTCATAGAATTCCATCACTTCAAAACATTACAAGTCTGCAATACAATGAATGATAGGAAGATGCCGAAACGACCAGGAGTAGTCTTAAGATCATAGATACCCAAACCTGGGCCTAGGCGATCGATGTAAAGAGGAGGCATAGTACACTGAATGAAAGTAAAAGATGATAATATAAAGTGGCAAGCGATAAAATCAGGCGGCAATAAGTGACGGAAGGCGAGATCGATATATGTCAGCTGGTCGTGGTCCGGTAAATGGTGAGGGCTGACTAGTATTCATTTAGCAGAAATTGCTTGTATTTCGACTTGAATGTGTACAATGTAGCCTATACATGCTCGACGACTGTCGGATAGCCGGCGAGACTGTTCCTCTTATCATTCGATATAGTTCCATACATCAGGTCCGGCATATTTGATGGAGCGATGATCTTTTTTGTCAACCATGTACTGATAGTTGGACGACGTGAACGCACGTGTGTCGTATTTATGCACTTTTGATACCGAGGTAAAGAACTCATTGAAGTTTTTGGGGCAGTGGTCGCAGTGGAACTGATAGATAAACTTTGCAATTTCTAGTTTCCGCATATCTTTTATGTTTAGGACACCAAATTTTTTGAGCAGTGATTTGTTGGACAGGACACACATCCTGGTCTTTTTGGGGCCCTGGCTATAATACGGAGGTCTAATGTTGTAGATCCTGTAGCGGCTTCAGCGCAGTTTTACTTTTACAGCCCCCCAACTAATGATGCCATATATTGTAACTTCGACAGGAAAAATGATTTAAAGAGTATCAGAAGGACTCAGACTGGCATGTAGTTTCTAAGGCTATAGAACAGACCACAGTTTCGTGATAATTGTTTTTCTTGCGACTGAATGTGACTCTTCCAGAGATATGTTCGAGTCTAGTAAAACCCCAAGGTATTTTGCATTTTCCGAGTTGAAAATAGATTGACCAGCGATTGTAACGGTTAATTTTTTTTCCGGAGTTTAAGGCCAATACCTGAGATTTCGTGGCGTGACCAAAGATACTTCCAGACTTTCGTATATTTGTTCTACTTGTCCGGAGTTGCCAATATCATTGGTAGTGCAATCGACGATTTCAGCGCGATAAGTATTTCATTTGCTAATTGGATCACCTTCGTTTTGAGCGGGCTGTCTCGCTGAAGTAGACTGATTTCTAGCTAATCAGAATCAGTATCAGTTTAGTAATATTTTCATCATTTCAAAACACCACAAAACTGCGATACAATGAATAGATAGGAAGGTGTCGAAACGACTTAGTGAAGTAGAGAAGAGGCATGCACACTGAATGAAAAGTAAAGCAGAAATATAAAAAGCAAGCGACAAAATGAGGGGGCATATGACGGAAGGTGAGATCGATGTTAGGTAGCGGTCAGGTAATCTTGAAGGCTAGTTTTATTCAGAGTCGGGATTTTGTTCATTGAATATCAAGTTCTTCATCCAAACGATACCATCCGTCTCAAGATGAAATCGCATGATAAAAACTTGACTTTTCCTTTAGGCAGGCATGGAACACGATGTTTGGTCACGGCCAAAGTCACCCAACTATAGTTGAGTGACTTTGGTCACGGTGAAATTATGAAAAATATTTTATATAATATTTGAAATTTCAAATTCTATAAACCTCAATTCTACTGGTTGGAAATGAGCAAATTTCGGTTTGCATCATTTTTTAGTCAACTCAACAGTATTTTCGGTATTCAGTTCGGCTTGTCTTTTTGTATTATCTTATACTTTTCATTGTGCATTGCGCATGCATCCAATTTATATCGCCTAGGTCCGGGTGGGTGTCTGATTTCAAAGACCATTCCAAGTCGCTTCGACACCACCCTCCTATATTTTCGCTGTATCGCAGTCCTGTCATGATGAAAATGATGAATATTCATAATAAACTCAACTGAGAAAGAAAATAAGGAAACAATTTTTTTTATTGTGCAACACTACTGTACTCCCATCAGTTTTCGAGGAGCCTTTTATTCACTGTTGTTTTTATCATTTGCAACAAGGGTCGGTTAGTTCGTCATCATTAATGACATTGTGATTGCTATGAAATACTAGAAATAGTATGTTTTGCAATAAGCGCTGGATTAATTATTCCACGAATATCATTCTGTTCGCAATCGTAGTGCTCGGCTGGGTCTACGCTCTCATCGGCGGGAGGATTATCGCCGTAGAACTTCTCACGCGAGACAGCCAAACGCAATGAAGATGTTCCACACGGAAGATACAAAATCCTCTGGAATTACGCACATCAAAGATGTCAGACCAGGCATGAAAAGCCTGAAAATGAAAATAATAGTGTTGCAAGTTAATAACCCGTACAAAACCAAAGACGGAAACGAGGTTCGCTCCTGCAAAGTTGCTGATAAGTCGGGCAGTGTTAATATCTCGATTTGGGGGGACGATGGAAACTACGTACAGCCTGGCGATATCTTACAAATTACTAGAGGATATGGTACATTGTTCAAGAACTGTTTAACATTATATGTTGGCAAAGGCGGCACCTTGATAAAAACTGGAGAATTTTGTTTTACGTTCAATGAGGTTCCGGACTTGAGTGAACCGAACCAAGAATGGATACAGCAGGCAAAGGATAAGGCCGCTCAAGGTCCAGCCGACCCTCGCCTTCAAGGTGGCAGTGCTGCACATGCCGTAAAACCACCTCAAAAACAAAAATCTTGAGACAAGCTGCTGTAGATTTTGTAGTCGGTTTCTTTGCGACTATATGTGAACTGAATTTTGTATTTTGAACATGTCATATTCAATAATGATGAAAATTGTAGTGGCTTTAAATATGACGAGTCGGGCTGGTCAAAATTGAGTAAGTGAGTGATTCGATTCTGAATCGAGTATTATAGGCTTCAAGTTCCAAGTTGAATATCACCGATTATGACCCTGTATGGGATCGGTGTCCTGTGCTCACAGCATTAGTTATTATACTTTTTATTGAATTACTTCAAATTGTAGAATCATCGCTGCTCACCTGTTATATTAAGCAAAACGTACCGAGATTCCAGTTGGGATTATGACGTCGCAGCAATATGAATGGCGTGGAAAGTCCGGATATGTACCATTTACGCGACCACCAAGAATGCAATGCCAGTTCTAAATCACATTAAAGATTATTCGGTATTTTTTCGACCATCCCTATTTCATTGCACTAATCTTGGTATGCTTCAGGTTGATTGCGACTTCACAGAATATCATTTCCACTAATGTGCGTAGCTTTGTAGTGCACTTTTCGTACGCTTTGATACGACTAATCACAATTTACATCCTTCTACATTGGAAAATTGTATCGGAACTGTAATTCTCGTTGATAAATTAGCTTAGTGGGAATGGATGTATAATTTCAGTAGTCAAAATACTCATCTCTTCATACTCAACTCAAATTACAATTAATACTCGGTTCAGATTCGAGTGCTCGAATCATTTTGCCCAGCCCTAATGACGAGCAATACACGGTTTTATTCACGTTACTGCACCGAAGCAAAACTTTTGAAACTGGTTATCTGACATGCATTGCATATTCCAACCTGACGGTGTCCTAGAAAAATGCGCATTATTTTGTCTGTTTAACAATTAGTGAATCTTGTCTTGGTATGTGAGCTAAAATATTGATGAGGTGAATAACGCACTGTAGGGATGAATGTATTATGATTGCTGCTAATTATACTTACTATTGTGTAGGCTACATCCTTGTAGGCTACTTGTTTATATATGCATGCATTTTAGAAATCCGTTGATAGTAATGTGTGGAAATTTTTCGTGTCGCGGACAAGTTGAATGCCGTGTCATTATTCCTTTTCGTACATAAAGGATGGGCTTGTTACCAATGTTCCCTCTAAGCTGTGCAAATGCGCAGTGCTGACTCGGTCTCTGCGCACGGAAAATCTAAGTTGTGCACAAAAAATCCGAAGTGGTGACCTTTTTTTAGTCGTTACACACTGTCGTCCAAGAGTCTGCGCAGTAAGTTGGAGTGTGCGCACACTCATTAAAAATTAGAGGGAACATTGCTTGTTACCGTGTTATTTTCTTTTTTTAGATAAATGGCAAACACGCTGTCCTCTAGAAAATTAGCGACTCGATTTATATCCTATAGCAGGAACACGAAAAGCATCCGAACATTGGCGTGTCAAATACGTAAATTCAGCGGTCAGGAAGACGGGGGTGACCAATATTCCGTTTCCAACGACCGAACGCGATCAGTGATATGGCCGGATGAAAAAATGGGGCCGCTGAACGTGCCTGACTTAAGATTTGCACTGCCAGGGAACACTGGAATACTTGGATCCACAGAAAGCGATAAAAACGAGCCAGAATCTATTGATATCCTGCCCGAAGGAAACCAGCAAAGGCATTTGACTGTTGTGTCTCAACTCATCTCGGAGTCAGACTATCTAGATCCCGAAGATAGGCCTGGTACGGAAATGGCTGATTATATGATCCGCAAATACTTTGAAAATGCAAAAGTCGAGTTGATAATTCAAGACTGCCCGGATATAATATTGAAAGATTTTAAAGCGTTATTTCCAGATCTGTCCAGTTCTGGTAAGCTAACTGTAGTCACCATCACGCACCGTACGAAAAACGACATGTCAGGATGGTCGCAAGAAGTGGAAGAGGAACGTGATGAATTACTAGAGAACTTTATCGACACTGCGAAAGAAGTATGCCACTTATTGAAAGCACATCATTACTGGTGCGACTTTGTCGATCCGTCGTCCGGCCAGCCGCACTTTGGGCCGTACACGAATACAACATTTTACGAAACTGATGAAAGATACAGGCATTTGGGGTTCACTATTGAAGATTTGGGTTGCTGCAAGGTGATTTATCATAAGAAATGGGGCTCGAAGGTGTTTGTCGGGAGCATCTTCACCACCGCTCCCAAGGAGCATCTGGTGATGCGGGACTTGCTGAAGAATAAAGATTAATGTAGCGTTTGAAATTCAAATGATTCATCTACACTTCGTAATACAAGAATGATATGATATTGCATCATACTCATTAAAACGACTCCTCAATATTGATTGTTCATTTCAGATCTTTCCATTTCATTCTTTGAAAAAAGGTAACTCGAACCATTCCATCATCTTTGAGGTATGGTATCTGTTATAGGCCTTTAGTGCCAGTTGTGCATCCTGCTCAGGCTGGACAAAATCGAGTATTAGGCGTTGTGTATCACTCATTTTGAGTTGAAATATTTACCTTTTGTGCTACGGCGCTACCACAAAGAATATATGTCCATTTTACATCACATTGAATATAATTCTGTAATTTTTCGACCATGCCCATTTCATTGCACTTTGTGGCAATGCTATGGTTTGATCATGACTTCTTGCAGCTTTTTAGGCTACAACCTGTTCTGTATTCTATGATACGACAAATTGTATGGTGGCAATGTTACGAGTTGATCAAAATTTCACAGATAGGTAATTTCTACATACGTGTTTCGTATGCTCTGTGATACATCCAATTGAGGTTTCAAGGCTGCCGCAGTGGAATATAGTATCGGAACTATAATTCTTGTAGATAAATCAACTCTTGATCGAGAGCATAACGTCAGTAGCCTACTCAAAATCATATCTCGCCACTGGAATCATATCGCAGTCCTCAATCATTGTGCCTAGCCCTGATCTCCACTAGGTGCAGCAAATTCCGAAACTGGATTCAAAAGTTGGACTATTACTGTTAGCTAAATACAGACTGGACCGTTCTATCCTATTTTCCCATTCTGTATCATGCAGCTCTTTTTTGTCTGTTTCAGACATATCTCTTGCCCATATATTTGATAAGCCTAATAAAGGTCAAGGTCTTGAGTTTCTATTTCTCCATCACACGCCCACCCAAGAATTTCATATTTGACAGAGTTCATTAACCATGTTGTTAGCAGTAAGAACAGAATAAAATTGTAGTTAAATAATTGCCAGCAGCCGTAATGGCATGCTGACTGGAGCACAAAAGAACAACAAGATTGCATGACATGAGCTAAGCTAGAAAGTCCATATTTTTCTCATGGATGTCAGAAAATTCTTATTCAACGAGTAAATTAGTACATGGACACCTGACATACTCATCCTACCTCTTTCTGTTAGACGCCGGATACTTTTCACATGGAACATGCTTAGCTGCATGGTAATTTGACATTTACACTTGTAAAAACTCTACAAAATTTGAGACATCAATATTTGTTACCAGTACAGACGAGCTACGAAGAAGTCAACCCAAGAAATGTCCGGTTCTGATTAGAGCAGATCGGCTTTCCATATTGAAGTGACGTTACTGTTATCCAAATAACATCACCCACTATTTGCAACTCAAGATTAATGGCAAGTAGTGAAAAGTCACAAATTGACACACAATCTCGTTTTAGAAATGATGACAATGTTAAACTAGGACTCTCGCTGACCTGTCAGTTGCATGATCGACCAAACATTCAAATAGGGATTTGTGACTTGCATGCCATGCGACTGACTCTGGCATACAGCAGACCGTATCGTAATCTACAAGCTATATAGTGTAACAACACACCAGCACATGATGAAGGACAAGTTACATGTCCAGACAAGAGGGCTAGAAAAGTGGGATGCTCGATGACAATTCAAGTGAAAGAAGGTCACAGCAGCCTAAACGTACGAATGACGAACTCGTCGAAGAATACCGAGCAGAGATTATTACACTCAAGTTTCTATCACAGTACTATATAATAGAGAGTTCAATGTAAAGAAAATTTCTTGAAAATCGCCCCGATTTTAACAGTAAAGCCAACAACCTCCTCTCCCATTTAGTAACGCGGAAAGCTGTGAAACTCTTTGCGAACCACAGTAAAAGTGTGTTTAAGCAGTAAGAACAGGTAACATTGCGGTCAAAGTCAAGTCATCAATCTTTCGGTTTTCGCTTACTCTCTGTCGAGGGAACGTCACCAGATGGGTAAGTTATCGCGGCGGCACTTCTCCTTGAATGAGGATGGGGTCTGCGGTATGGCTCGTGACGGCCGCTCAGTCTGTGATGTGACACGCCGCGACGGTGACGCCCGGCGGAGGACATTTTCTGGGTCCATTCATGATTGAATGAGTCTGCGTCGTCTGTAATACGCAAGAATTTCAAAAACAAGTAAGAAAAAAGGAATTTTGCTGCAGCAGTAAGTTATGGTCACACAGGAAAGCAAAAGTAGCAATCGTAGTACCAAACTCAAACCTACAACACGATAGCTAGCAAATATCAATCATATCCCATCAAGATACATTTTGCCGGCAGCATTTACATATCGGACTTGCGGATGCTTTTATGTCTTCTTCCTCTTGAATATATTTTCTTATCATTATCATAGTTGGATTAGTACCTTCTTCGATATTGATGTATTCCTGTGTTTCTTCTTCGTCTCCTGTCCTCTGGTTCTTAGACTTCTCAACAACATGGGCTCTTTCATCTAGACGTGAATGGGCAATGCATCGTTTATTCAAAATGTCACCGGCGCAGTTTCATGACTTGGAAATGAAAGAGATTGTTTACCAACTATGAATAGGGAAAACTAACCTTTCAGTTCGAATTTAGATTGACAATAGCATTCTCTTCCGAGACCAGATAACGTAGAAAACTAGTCTGCATGTAAATTGCGAGCTAAGTCGACGCTACAACTTGACTACTTTGTTTCAGAAAAGCAGGGTATCGTTCCATCACTCATAGAGAGGGATGAAAAGTCTTTTGACCAGTTAAAAACAAGTCAATCAAACAGTGAAGCTCCATACAATAAGAAATAAGACCAGAAAAAATATGCACACGACTACTTACTGATGTGATGTCCGATTGCCATTCGCATTTCACCGGTCCCAGAGTCCTTATGTGATCGCTGCGTCTCACGAACCTTGATCGAGAAACATAAAAATTCGAAAATGCAGCAGTTACATCTTGCCACATATTTCGTTAACTAAACACACATTATCAGTTAAGGAAACGCATATATTTACTATGTTCTGATCACGGCAAAACACTACTTTTGAACTACTTGTATGTGCTTTAACATCCAGCAACATCCTTCAACCGCTTTTGGAAGGTCTTATAAAAATATTCCCCTTACCCCATCAGGTCCAACCCGTGATGAAGACGACGATTGAATTACCCTTGGTCCATTGCCGTAATTAGTCATTACCATGGACGAAGACTGGAAGGAGTGAGCCCCGCCGTTGATTGACGGCATAGCGTGCATGCCCTGAGAAATATCACAAATTCAAAACAGAGATTTGAACAGGCCCTCATTTGTTTCAAAGTGACGCACAGTAGGCTAACATAGAGGCTATCTTGGTGCAGAGATGGTCAATGTAGCCACCATCAGTTCAAGTACAAGTAATGCCGTCAATTTCTACTAAAGCCGAAGTATTGATTGGCAAGTAAAAAAGTGAATATTCTAGGGCTATTTTTGCATAAGAAGTAGAAGTAGTCTCAAATCATAACCACTTGAGGAAGTAGTTCAACTACTGACCACTTGTATTGGTGGCATTTTAAATACCATAGGGGCTGTATTTCCCGGTGGTGTCTTCTTTTGCGGAAATCGTGAATAAGATCATCCAAAAACGGCTTTTTGTACTGAAATTCTACGCAGACTAGAGCGGTGCTTTTCAAGCGGGGGTCCGTGAAGCATTTTTAGGGGGTCCGCGAAACCTTCAAATTTGCAAAATGGTTGATAACCTAATTTGCATTTCTTTAAATTAGAGAAATCACAAGGCAGTTTTGCTCCATAACCGCCAAAACTTCGGGACCCACATAAACAGAATGGCAATCTGAGATGAAGTATTCTACAGTGCAAGCTCATTTTGATTGCCAATAGCCCAAACATATTGCTGTTTCGAGATGTTTTGTTGGGGTTTTGTAAAAATGTTTGTAAAAATATTTTTTCTTCTGTGATATCGGCTGCATAACCGCTATTCCAGAATAACTTCAAGAAAAGCTGCTAGAGAAAAATGACTAGGCTGGACGGTACATGTTCATTAAAAATTCTAGTGTCATACATGTCGTGACTTGCGATCATACCCGAGGATGGCCTTGTAAGCGTTACGTGTTATTACTACATTCGCCACCATCTTTGGAAATGAATTTTAGGCACTCGATCATATCAAATCGACGTGGATTTTCAAGACTTGACCGCGTAGTTCAAGAAATGCAGCTACTGGTACAAAATTCGTTTTGAAACAATAAAAGTTTTCCCAAATTTCTACTTAATAGTATGATGCTATTTTTAAAAAAGTCCTTTTATTGCTGTTTATCACTACACTAGTAAAATATAATTGCACAAGACAGATGACAGCTGCACGATAATTGAGCTAAAATTGTGCTAAAACTTGAGGGTTCGTGACGGCGAAAGGGCCCGCGAAGACAAAAAAGGTTGAGAACCACTGGACTAGATGATGAAATAGTAGGACAAGACTGTTCAGAAAGAATACCCTGTGTCGATGCACATACATCATGAGTTTTTTTCATGTAAACGCGGGCAGAGGTGGTCAGTAACGAAGTACTTTTACTTTTAAAAGTACTCCAAGTAGGTTTTGCCTACTTGCACTTCTTCCTGAAGTAGTTATAACTTCTGACTACTTCCACTTTAGTTTTCACATTCTTAGGCAAAACTAGGTCCAGAATACTTTGGTTGAAAATTGCTACTTCTATTCGTCTAGTCATTTACGATTTTACTTATATTTCTAGTTGAGTACCAACAATGACTACTTTGACGCCTACCATCATGCTCTGCTGCATACTTCTCATCATTTGACTCATCCCGCTCATTTCTCCCATCATGCCGTCGAATGGTGACATGCTCTGCGAAGAAAAAAAACATATGTCATACGGTGTCTTGGATCAACATCTTTTCATGACATGAAAAATATCAGTTCAATCCATTCCATCGTGCCAAAGCAAGATATAGATTAGGGCTGGCTGGGTGCAGTGATTGGAACACTCAATATCTAGTTAAATATTGATAGCACCGGGGAAGTAGATTAAAAACAGTCCCTGAAAGTATTCTGTGTGAACGTGTTAAGAAACATATTTTATGTAAGCTTTACTTCAAGATAAGGGATGGATCTTACATGCAGGAACACTCAATTTTTTCAATGATGTATTTCTGAATACAATTCCTTAATGTCACAAACCTCCAACAAAAACCTTTTTCTTTAACCTGGTCTTAAGATTAATTTGAAACCTGCCCTCAGTTGAATATCTATAATACTAAGATCCTCACTACATAAATATTATACAAGATCGCTATTACATAAATACATTACCTGTCGTACTTGTAGCTGTCGAGTTGACGGTATTCCGCTTTCAAGTTGTAGCATTCTTTGTGGCCGATGCATCATAAATGGGTCACTATACATTGGAGCCAATGAATTTCTCATTATTCTGTCCATTTGGTCGAATGGATCCCTGTAAAAGTGTTAACTTTATCATTTGAAGTCAAATTTCAAACTGTAAACAACCTACACACAACCAAACATACTTGATCATGTCATATAAGCTAGATACTGAGCATTAAGAGTGCAAGTTTATATTTTTAGCTGTGTAAAATAATTATTAGGCAGTTTACTCACATGGAAAACAGGTCACTGCCAAACATTGATGGAAACATTTCCCAAGTTGTGATGAATGGACAAGATGAACAGGAAGATATGATGCTTGCTACAGTATTCGCCTATTTGGCAATAACTATCAATTCTTCTTTACAAATAACTAGATATAAGCTTGAAAGAAATTGACAAGAAATTGAAATAACACATGCGGACACCGCACCTGTCAAAATATAGTTACCGAGTGCTAGCCAGGCCAGTACAAGTAAATGTTGGAACGAGTCATGACTTGACGCCTGCTTTTATTTTTGAATGGGGTGGCGGCAGGCTCGTAGCCAGGGGGTTTCGAAACCCCCTCTTTTTGAAATGACCATTCTGATGCTAATATTCAGTTGCAATTCAACTATAGTAATATCAGTGCTACGCACGGCCGCGACCAATTAGCGAGATTCGCTTGTGCATGCATAACATAGGGTTGCCATATTTTTGTGAAGCAAAATTCCGGACACTCTTTAGCGCCCACTAGCGGATTTCAAAATGAGGCGTAACTCATTGACCATCAATATGACGTCACACTAGCAAAGCATTGCCCATCGACTGTGTACACCAGTGGTTCTCAACCGGTGTGCCGCGGCACACTAGTGTGCCAATTGGACTGATCAGGTGTGCCGCGAGCAAATGTGGTAAAATAGGTCGGAGTATAACAAAAATCCAAATTTTGAGTGTGTCATTGTCGGTTTTTCTATTGAATATACCATATCAAGACACGCTACGTGGGAGGTGACTAGATAGAGCAGTGGTATATTCCACGGCTGCAACACCAATGGGTTGCGGGTTCGAGTCCGACCGATATCGACTATAGAATTCCTACCTAAGTGTTGGAGGTATATTTAGCTAGGCTCTTCGCCATCTCATCCGCGTAAGAGGTGTCTTACAAAAAGCCTAGAAGTGGGCCGTGCGTCGGCAGATACGGAATCATAAATGCACAAAATCGGCCTGGTGTGAATGACCGTTGTAGTCGACAAACACCATGAATACCCCAAACACACAAACGCGCGATGTAGGCTATAATCTGACGCAGTGAACAGATACAAGGATGTCGAGACGACCATAGTTACGGTATCTGAATCAGGCATCCCCATTAGATTTGGTCTTTCTCTGGCTTTTTATAGTAAAGACGCTCTGAGCGTTGGAGAATCTCATAAATCTGCGACGCTTCGTAACTTGTCGTAACTGTCATGAATAAAACTGGGGTCTCCACCGTCAATGGCTGTGATACGCTAGTTTGCCCACATATTCTAGCATTTAGGACGGTGGTAGATAACTAAACTCGAGAAATTGGACCGTGATGTTGAGGTGTGGCCGAAGGTGTTCACCTTTTACTTGTCACCCCATCAGAACCGGAGGCAGAACAGGGACATGACGCAGGTTGATGAACTTTTCTGTTTCTGTTTGTAGTCGTATTTCTTGCCATGCCTTCGTCGTCGATGATCATTTTTCACCATGCCGATATTACTTATTTTGATTCCTGAGATGCCAACTAGAAGCACGGACCACTTTTTGTAAGACACTGCTTTTGCGGATCGGAGGACGAGTAGAAGCCTATATAAACCTCTTAACACCTAGGAAGGCATTCCCACCATCGAGAAATGAACTCATTGTAAGTGATGTTCACGTTTACAAATTAGAATTGCCAGCATAGCCATTCACATTGCGATTGTTAGGTAGCGTGCCAGCACTGCAGGTAGAATGTAGGCTCAGGACGCAACGTAATGTTGCAGGGGACAAGTTTGAGAATTGAGAAGTGTGCCGCAGAGTGACACACAAGTGAAGCTCCGGCGGGTATTTCGGAGTGAAAAACGGTGATTTTAGCTCTGAGCGAAAAGATGACCTTTTTTTTTTTAGTCAACCGATCAATTCACCGGTTTTTGAGAATTCTACTCCGGTTTTGCATCTTGCAAATTTCTGAAAAAGTGTCCTCTTTTTCAATTTCCAAAATGTGGTTGGCCCCGGTCGTGTTGCATATTTTAAGTTTGTACTCTGGGGATTGGCAGTCGCACTGCGTGGCTTCATCTTCATTAGTAACATTGTTGTAAACACACCTTCACAACGATCTGCTCATGGGAAAGGCAGCAGCAATGGCATGTAAATTGCCTGTAGTATGTTTTTTTTTATTAAATTGTAATTGGTAAGTGCAGTAGACTTAGAGATTATAAGTTTTCATCTCTCCTCGTGGTTTAAAGTTTCCGGAGCCGGAATCGGTATATTAAAAATTTCTGGAGTCGGAGTTGGGTGGTAAATTCAACCGACGCATCCCTGGTTCAAACCCTCTCTTTGAAACATAATTCCTTAACTAATGTCTTGAACAGCTCCACATTTTTGAAGTTGTATACTTATGCCATAATGGTGTAATTAAATACTTTACTTTTCAAAAACATGCTGTATGAGCCTACGATTATCACCCGATATAGCCGACGTCCATATGTACGCCATATACCAGTGGTCGGGAACCTTTTTCGTCTGAGAGAGCCATGTTAACCCTATATTTTCCATACTAACTTCCAAAGAGCCATACAGGACACTCGATTGTTACGTCACACTAGAAAATTCATGACGTTATGGTACTACTAATTTGAACTCACTATATGAGATTCGTCGTGGGCGCCATATAAACTCGTAGGCTACTAATCATCCTGTGATAGCGCAATTAATCGTAAATAGCTCAGAATTTCTAATAACTGATATTAATCTAATATAGCATAACTATATCACTGATTCCGAAATTCTAAATATTGATCGACTTCTTTTTCCGGCGATAAAACAAACGTTGCACTGTACGCCTACATTTTAACGGCAGTATTAGAACGCTACTTATCGACTGGTTCTATCTATACCAACCAATACCGAGATAACCATTACCGAGAATAGACTCTACCGTGAATAGTTAGTCAGTCAGGTTTATTAATATTTTCATCGTTTCAAAACATCACAAGACTGCGATACAATGAAAAGATAGGAGGGTGTCGAAACAACTTGGAGTAGCCATTAAGATCAGACACCGAGAATGGCCAATGCCAAGAATCTAGCCTACTGAGACGGACGTTGTCGAGTAATTTATATCTTAGAATCGACACCGAATTGGCCACGTCGCGATGTAGCCTACATTAAAAACACGGCATGTACAATGCAGACACGGGGTGATTACTTCATGAATGTAATCGATTGCGATTACGATTACGATTACATTGGAAAAGTAATCACGATTACTCACGATTACATCACTATTATTACACCGAAATTGTGTTTTTTAAGTTGTAAAATTATGACATAGTTGTGTAAATACTTTCCAAAAAACATTTTGTATGAGCCTACGGACAATTACTACCCGATTTAGCCGACGTACATCGATATGGTATGGTTGGAACCCTCAAAATAGTCTGTTCAACAGTTGTACTATAGATATTTCGTCAAAGGAACTATATTTACCCTACATATTTTCAATTGTCAATGTCAATCCACTATGACGTCCCAAATGAATATTCGTGACGTCATGGCTTAAAAAAAACATGTTTTAAACAAGGGCCTTGTTTCATACGTGTTTGCTTTAAATTGCTTTTTGCTTGAATTGCAACCCCAATTTATAGTAATTTTAGGCATTTAGGTTCCAGTCAATATCGTGCCACGACACACCAAAAGACATATGCAGTTTCGACCAACACGCGACTTAACGAAGTGTGCTACTAAAGAAAGAACTAGGCCGAAACTTAGGGTATGTGTCCATTGTCAATAGCCGCGCTGGGTGGGCGTGACTAATAGTCCGATCCGTTTGTCGTCTGTCGACTCCGTTTGGGCTGGGGGACGAATTGCTGTTTTGGTACTGATTCTAGCTACAACCCACGCTAACATGGTATATAAGCCCATGGCTATGGCGGCGGGGCCCAATGTTGAGTAAGAATTGTGAAATAACGATTGGCGCCCGTTTCAAGTAGAGTCATATGAGAATAACAGTGTTGGGATGACTCGAGTCATGACTTGACTCGAGTCTGACTCGAGTTAACTTTTTCGAATGACTTGACTTGACTCGAGTCACTTTGCAAAAATGACTTGACTTGACTTGGCTCGGCGCTTCAAATATGTGGATTGACTCGTGACTCGGAGCAAAATTTACGAGTCAATTTCAAGTCATCAAGTAAACGGTGTCGACTAAATCAATGAATTTGTGTATGTTTGGATTATTCACGATATGCCGCTGTAACTTGTGAGAGCAAACAGTCATTCACTGATTGTACGTTTCAATGATCCCACATTGTTACATCATAACACTAACCGCAAACGAAATGATAACAGCTTGTCGTAGTACCAGATTAATTTAATAGCAACGTATCGCTGTTTATTGGACGGTTCTGTCCTAACATTGCACGGCGCTCACCTTTACCAACTGGTACGATTTAAATCGAACAAATATATTTTATGCATGTATATCCTCACAGATGTGCATAGATGACTATAGTGTATTGTACAATATCAATTTCTTTCATCTTCACGAGGCTACGTATTCGATCCTTTTCAACTCCAATTCGCTTCTACCAGTCGGAATTTCATTACATTGCATGACAATTCCAGTAAAATTTGAAAATAATTTATTGTTTTTTTTATAATACGGTAAATTCTAAATTTTCCAACTCGGATAGCTTCACTTTTACTAGTAGGAATTGGGTAAAATTTGGTGTGCGACGTTTTTTTAGCAAACCCAACAATTTCAGCTAATAGCCGCGAAAATCTGAAAAAAAGTTATGTTTCAACAACCCTACTTTACAAACATTGTGCGTTGATATTGATTCTTGAAAGTTTCAAAAAAGGTTTGAAATCTGTAAAATTAGGTGTGAAATATTCACTGGTACGCAAGTTGAAAGGGTTGGGAACCACTGAAGTGCAGGGTAATACTTGAAAAGTAGTGATCGCAACACATAAAAATACTGTACCCAGATCAATTTGGAAAACGAAATTGCTGTATCTCCACTCCGGATGAAATCCAGATATGATAATCATCACTGTTTTGCCGTTAACATCCACAGCGTGAGCTGTGTGTCCAAATAATGGAGGTGGTGTTCCAGATAAAGTAATTTCTTGCCAGCTTCGGGTCGTAGCGTTGAATTTCCGAAATTCGTTTGTGACCGTGAAATTGGTCGACTTGAGTCCGCCGTACATCAAGAAAGAATCCTATAGTATGCAATGAATATGATTTCATATAAATTCATTTACGAGTCGATATTTCAAGTAAAAATGCAAGATTCTAATGAAGTACTGATTAGCGCTGGATTTCAACCAGTGGAAGCAAAGTTATTACAGTAAAAAATTTTGGATTTATTTAATAAAAATAGATGAAAATTTTTCTCAAATTTCACTGGATTCGCCATGGAATTGTTAAGTTGACTGAAAAACCAACGCTTCTACTGGTTGGAATTGACCCAAATTTGCTGTGCATCGTTTTTTCAATCAACGTTACAGTTTCATAGGGTACTTTGCCAGTAAAATTCGAAAATTGTTTTATTTATTTATATAAAATAAATCCCAGAATTTTCTGCTACAATAACTCCGCTTCCACTGGTAGTATTGGAGTCAGTGTTCTGCGTTCCTGGTCATTGGATATAGGGTCTAAGTTAGGACACTAGAGAAATAGGCCTATCGACATTGAACAGGATTATGACTATAGGATAGGAGGTGGGCCACAAAACATTTTCAAACCCGCCAAAAGAAGGCTGAGAAACACTGGTATAGGGTATTGCACCATATCATTTTAAAACTTTCTGAGGTTTCGTATGTTATCCTGTGTTTTGGCTGTAGTTTAGCAGTTTACGTATACGTGAGCGATACAGCGCCCATTTGCACGTATAATCAACTCTTAATTTGTTCCTCGATTCAGAATAAATGGAGACTCCATCTGTATTGAAAATAGTTAGCAAATGCGATGACTTTGAATCATGTCTCGTACTTCGAAAATTCAACTTGACTTGATTAGTGACTAGACTCGAGTCCCTTCAAAAATGGAGTGACTTTACTTGACTCGAGTCAAAATGTGCAATACCTAAAGCCTGGAAGTGGGCGGTGTTACAAATAAAGAATATTGACTTGATGTAAAATGACCAATGTAGTCGAAACATCATGAATATCAAACAAACAAACCAAAGGAGTGGTTAATGCAGCGAATTAAATATTGCGAATACATGGTAATAATGTTCTGTCGCCCGTCGCGTCTGTCGTAAGGCGCCGAGTTACGGGGTGGCGAGGTGGCGCAGCCACCCCGTGACACATTTATGGGGTGGCGGCCACCCCGTACAATTAGACTAAACGCCCGCCGTCTGCGATTTTAAATCACCAGCGATGTCAATTAGCCAGTCCGTGATAGCACGTAAATGCCAACTATTTAGCATTAACCGATACGCGCGCGAATAATTGAATGAGCAGCTTCGTCGGCGATGACGAACTAGTGCTTAAACGCCCCAATAAGTTGTAATCCGTGATCAGACAATCGTAGCAACCTCGTTTACGACGTCGATTTCGACACGCTTGTGCTGAGAAACACCATCTTCTTTCTCGACCAGAGAAGCGAATTCACGTTCTCTTCTCCTAATTAAATTGTATTTGCGCCCATATTCGTTTACAAAATAATTCTCGAGTTAGTTCCGTGATAGTCTCTGTAATTGGAGGCTTGGAGCGCGAAATAGGACAGTGCGTTTGTGTATGACTACGAATTGAAAGTCATTCCTGCGCAAAGTGCGCATATTCATTACTTTAACAAAGCTTTGCCAATCCAACTTTTATCGGAAAATGCAACAATGCAGCTCAAACGTCGTTATAATGAGCAAGCAATTGTCGCGATGTCAGACTTGGAAGTTCCAAGTTGGAACCCCATTATGCTGTACGCAAGTTGATGAATTACTGATTAGATGCGCGCTTTCTCGTTTGCTATCATCTGTAGGCTACTGATTCTTGTTTGCTTCATACACTCGTATTCCCTAGGTGTCACTTATTGTCAGTGTTTGATTTGTTATCAATACTGCACATTGTGCAGTGCACAGCGTTGATAAGGTCGCGCCATGCGCCCATATTGCTCTTACTGCAATAACACGTGGATGATTAAAAGCGGGGTCCCGGGCTGATATTAACTAGCGTGTTGTCGGCATTAAAATCCCAGGTGCATAGCCAGGGAGCTTGTCATTTAGAACTAGAAATCCCGTCCTTTTAAACTGCCATTTCACTAATTCGTATTATCGATGTTGCGTACTGCAAATTAGCGAGAATCATTTGTATGCGAAATGGGTCATCGGTATTCCATGTGCACTATCGGCGGTGGTTTGATTTAGCGCGTCCGTATGTAGGCTTGCTACCGTCCGCAGATACACTTTCGCCAAATAGTAACAATTTCGGAGTGTAATATTGTTTGTCTTTATGTATCTTTTTGATTAAAACTTATGCCCGCGTCTGAACAAATTGTGCTTGTTGCCATTGTCGAATCTGTGTATTTAGGTATAACTAGCACACCCTGTAATTGTAATTATTGCAGGTTTGCGGCATGTCTGCAATTTCTTAATCAGCGCAACCTTGCCGGCCGTTTGTACAGTCCAATAAAATTGATCACTACTCAGTATTTCGCACAGCGTATTGAGGCTGATTTCAGCAAACTAACGATCCTTATTAAATGTGCAAATTTGACCTCATCGTTAGAAACGTAAATTCGAAACACTATCGTGATTTGACGACCAAATATACGGTCACCTTCTACAAATTAAGGTGCATTATTCGCATTGATGAGGGCCGCAAACTGCGTTTGAAGTATTTTGTGAATCATTTTTGTGACAAATATTCTCGGAGTGCAAAGTTGAACAGTGTTTAATTGTGTGTGCCTGCTAGTTGGAATTTATTCCAGTGCCCATAATATTAATCCAATTATGCTTTGCGAACGTAAATCGGGAAATGCAGCAATGCAGTCAAAATCGATGTTTTAAATAGCAACCAATTGTCGCGATGCGAGCTAGTCAATACTAATTAAAAATCCTTTGTGTTGGCGGTAAGGGATAATTAAAATTACTGATTGGCCACGCGCGTTTGTAATCATAATTCTTGTCTGTCTTTCGTGTTCTAAAATTCTCGCGCCGTGTTACTGCTCAGTGCTCAGTCCAGCGACGAATGCCGAGCGCGCGGCAATCAATGACACAATTTCGCAATCGTCGTGAGACGAATCTCGCTAATTGTTCGCGACCCGCGTAACACTGATAATACGACTTGTTGAATTGCAACTGAATATTTGCGTCAGAATGGTCATTTCAAAAGGACGGGGTTTTGCGTTTCAAAAGGAGGGGGTTTCGACACCCCCCTGGCTACGCGCCTGCCGCCACCCCATGCCAAAATAAAAGTCAGCGCTTATAGAGTCGGTGTCCTGTGCTCACACTATATTCTATTTTTTAATTATTTTTTTATTAAATTACTTTAACTTGGAAAATCATCGCTGGTCACCTGGTATATCAGGCAAAAAGGCCAGTTGCTACAATGTCGTCCGCTATGCATAGAAAGTTTACAATCGCTGCCCTATTGATAGGAATAGTTGTTGCCTGTTTTGTGATGGTCGTGGAAAATTCCATGACACCAAAACCCTATATAGTTTGTTAGAAAGTCGTTTCCTTGTTTGCGTCAAACCATCAGATCTGATGGTTCATCAGGCGAGCTTCCTGATGAAAGCGATTCCGCGTATTTCATAAACGATATCGATGATCTGACTTCCTCGAAATCACGCAGTCGGCTCTGAAACAACACACCAAATCGTCATTGCACAGTTGCAGAGGTTTTGCAATTGATAGAAAGTTGATTGCGTATCTAAAACCTAAATTCCTAATAAATTGTTGCAAGCGGCACTGTGATAGACATTTAGGTGTGAGGCTTAGTTGAAGTCGGTCGCATTATATTGCGCACCTATCCACCACCATCTATCTATCTTATCAATTCAGTTCCGAAAATGTCGCTCAAGTATTGGATTCTCATTATTTTCGTTATCGCCGTCTGCTCGCGTTCGTCAGGTACGAGCGAATTGTGTTCCATTTAGAATCGGATTGAGATTTCTCTTTTTCAGCTCAATTTTGCATGAGACGTTACGTCGATGGCAGATGGATCTCAAAGGGGGATTGCAGGGTTGGTATCCGTGTAGCTTTACGTCTCCGACAAACGTTCTACTCAGTGTACATTTCATGTAGGGTGCGGAAAGGATGTCGGAGATGATGAGGGATCTTCAACGCAGATCAGAAGAAGAGAAGGAGAAATGGACTGTGGGAAACGGTGGGAACAGTGGGAAATGTAATATCCAATGTAATATCTAATGCAAAAGAGTATTCAGTAAATGCGGGCTCTGGGACTGGTAGATTGAGACAGGGGAAAATTGGGCATGAAATATATGATCTAATCACGCATTGGGTCATATAAATTCCACCACAAAGCAGGGAATTGTAGTTTATGTTTTGAAAATGATAAATTCTGATCAACATCCCGGTCAAAATACGAGACACCGTCGCAATTAACCGCAACAGACACGTGTTCAATCCACACAGAATGCAAGTGCGTACTCTGCATGAGTAATATATAAAAGAATGTATAGCTAGGAGACATATCCTCCAAAATCTGACTGTTACATTGTGACGTCACTAGTTTTAGCCACGTTACGATGGAATCGTGACTTATTGTCATCGTTAAAAATATTGCGGGCTAAGAATAAACGCGGAGTAAGCATATGCTTTCGACTACTTGCAAGACCCATCATATCATGATTGGCAGAGATGATATGGATTATATATCAATAAATTAATTAAATAGTATTGTCATATTGAAATGAACCCGAATATTTTCGGCTAACACTCGTCAGGGGTAATCGTCAGCAACTAGTAGAGAATTGGAAAGAACATTGTATATCAACAATCGTATCACAAAATATGACGTCACCAGCATGAAATTTCGAATGAGAGAGCGTTCAATGTACTATTTTTAGGTGGTACACGAACTCCTTTTGTTGACAGAGTTTTGGTTGGTGTATTTTGATAAAAGTTGATTCCAAGGCACACAAATGGAATTGTGAACGGCCATTTGTGTGCCTTGGAATCAACTTTTATCAAAATACACCAACCAAAACTCTGTCAACAAAAATCGCTCGTGTACCACCTAAAAATAGTATATTGAACGCTCTCTCATTCGAAATTTCATGCTGGTGACGTCATATTTTGTGATACGATTGTTGATATACAATGTTCTTTCCAATTCTCTACTAGTTGCTGACGATTACCCCTGACGAGTGTCAGCCGAAAATATTCGGGTTCATTTCAATATGAATATACTATTTAATTGTATATTGAAGTTCTGTACCTCCAAGAAGCTCATCAATAAATTAGATACCGCTCCATAAATACCAATCGCAAACAGCAATAAGTACACTGCACGAGGCGCGAAGTATTTTGTTGTTATTGAATACACTTGACAGAAATATTCATGTGAATAGTTAGCATATACAATATACATATTAGTGTCTCTTCGTGGCTTACAAGAACTTAGTATCGGACTTAGCTAAATCGTAAACCCATCCCGCAAGGCGTAGCCTATACAGTATTTAAAATAGGCACTTCCCGAATCGCTGTATTATTGAAGGCACATTAAAAAAAATAACAAGTAACAGTACTATTCGAGTATACATGCAAGTGAACCAGTGAATCCGTTGGATTACGGGTGATAGTTCTTCTCGACAAGAAGAGATATAGTCGGGACCCAGCACATTCGCCGGTATCTATGCTACCTAGGGATGGTGTGAACGTGAGCTTCACGTTCGCGTTCTGTGTGTGAGCCGGAGAAATTTAGAGGTTCCCGTTCACAACAAAACCTTGGTAGGTTCTGCCCTGTGAACCTTTTTCATACATTACAATTTTTACGTCACTATAACATCTTTGGTTCGAATTTTATTGCATTTCAACTACTGGTCACTCTAAGCATGGCGCTGGCAGCATAAGAAATCAACACAGAACGAGCATGCACCTTGACAATCTCGAAGATTTTACTTGCTTTGTTACAAAAGTTTGCTCGAAATATCCATCTTTCCGTTTGTGAATAATTAGTGACTCTCTGCTGTGAGGTTGACCCGCAATCACACAACATCATGAGCAACATACACTACGTGTAGTCAGAGAATGATGCTTATTCAACCAATCGATGAGATTGATATCGTTTTTTGATGTAACAAATCTAGCAGACGCACGCGGTCAATCTTGACTTCATATGTTTAATACATCATTAAAACCAAATCCGTGCGATTGAGGTGTTGGCTACAGCTGTATAACTTGTGTGGTAACCTGATATCGGTTACACTCTGTTCAATATCAACGTAGCAATACTCAGACGCCGAATACATTTTCCGGCCCGGCCAGGACCGTTAAGGCGTGAGCTTATATTCCCTGGCAAGTCCTCGTCGAAATTGTTGGCAAAGCGACAGAATTTATTGGATCATTTGATTGCCTCAGTTGCTACATTTAGCGACGTTTAAAACGCCCATATGTTTTTACGCATTGTGTCATTATGTGGCCCAAATCGTCGCTAGGTACTGTGTATATTAATATAGCCTATTACTTCATTGAAAGATAGGGTATGAATCAGTGTTGGGATGACTTCAACTTTTTGAATGACTTGACTTGAGTCACTTTGCAAAAATGACTTGACTTGACTTGACTCGGCGCTTCAAAAATATGGATTGACTCGTGACTCGGAGCAAAATTTACGAGTCAATTTCAAGTCATCAAGTAAACGGTGTCGATTAAATCATTGTGCATGTTCGGATTATTCACGATACGCCGTTGTAACTTGTGAGAGCAACCAGTCATTCACTGATCGTACGTTTCGATCACTGATCCTACATTATTACATCACAAATACACTGACCGCATACGAAATGATCACAGCTGGCGTTGTCGTAGTATAGCAGATTAATTTAATAGCAACGTATCGCTGTTTATTGGACGGCTCTGTACTTACATTGCACGGCGCTCACTTACCAACCCTCATGTATGATTTGAATCCAACAAATATATTTTATGCATTTATATCCTCACGGATGTATATATATATGGCTAGTGTGTTGTACGATATCAATTTCTTTCATCTTCTCGAGGCTTCGTATTCGATCCTCTATTTTGGCTGATAATAAGAGAATGTAGCATGTAGCTCAGAGCTGTCAAACTCAGCTGACGTCGCGGATCGAATTCAAATATACAGATCACTTGCGGGCCGCACCAATCAAATGATTCCAAAATATTACTAACTTTTAACAGACTTAACTCAATATATGCACTTTTTCGCATTCTCGGAATTGGGTGTTAATGTCAGCGATTTTCTCCTGACGATAACTACAATCACAACTCCGCTGTCGGGTTGTTTTAATGTGGCCTATGAACATACCCGAAATTTGCCATCTTGAAGGAATATTTTTAGTAGTATTTCTTACTACAAATTCGAGAAATGTGTTGGATAAAATCACGCAATTTACAACATATACTCAGAATTTCTTCGCGGCCCGAATGAAATCATTTGGCTGGTCGTATGTTTGACACCCCTGATGTAGCTATACAGTTACTTACGTGTTTTATTAGCAGTTCTACGTGTGCGTGAGCGATACAACGCATTTTTGCATGTATATTTAACGTTGAATTCGTTATTTGATTCAAGATAAATGACCAATTGATCTCTTTAACACAGCAAGTAAAATATAATGAATTTAAATGATCACCCATACTTCGAAAATTCAATTAGACTTGAATTGTGACTTGACTCGTGACTTGACTTGACTTGACTCGAGTCACCTTTGAAAATCGATTGACTTGACTTGACTCTAGTCAAAATGTGCAATGACACGAGATGACTCGTTACTCGAAGGTAGTGACTTGATCCCAACACTGGCATGAATTAGCAATATGATATCACGTGACGTCATGAGGTTCACGTTCGCATTCATACAGAACCTTTCAAAAAGGTTCGCGTTCACACGATCCTGAACCTTTCAGAGGTTCACAACATCCCTAAATTGCTACCATGCTAATAACCAAGAACTTCAAAATGATGTCGCTTTTGTCAATAAAGGTGACTATTGCAATTATCACCAGAAATGTCAGAATTATGACACTCAACAGTACTATACGTGTAATTGCACCGACGGATATTATCGAAAAAACTGCAGCCGTAAGTATATCGCTTCTAATTTTTGAGCAATGCCCAAGAAATATGTCACTCAGTGCCATAACTATAGGGTTCATTTAAAAATAAAAGCCAATTTAAAACAAACATGCTTAAAACATGGCTCTTGTTTAAAACATGTTTTGTTTTCAAGTCAAGCTGTAATTGTGACGACACAAGGGAGTGGCATTGACAATTGAAAATATAGTGTAGCCTATATATGGACGCTTCGACGAAAAGGGCTTCCGGCTACGGTCATAAAGAGACCAACAATATCTTTAACCAGGACTACGTCGTTATGCAGCATTTTTACGGTCGACGGTCATCATCATAAGAACACCCATTCCGTACCAATCTATGTCTACTTACTATAACTGTCGAACCAACGATGAGGTCCAGGGTTCGAGCCACTCGATATCGTATACGTCGATATTATCGTATATCATCATCATCATCATTAGTTTATTGGCAATTTTATCAGTTCAAAACACCACAAAAAAGCGATACAATGAAAAGATAGGAATATGTCGAAGCGACTTGGAGTAGTCTATGGAATCAGACACCCACCTTGGCCAAGGCGATGTAAAGAGGAGGCATGCACACTGAATGAAAGTAAAGAAGATAGTATAGAAAAAACGACAAGAAATCGGGCGGCATTTCATGAAAAGCGAGATCGATATGTCAGTCGTGGTCCGGTAATTTTGAGGATGGACTGTATTTATTTAGTAGTAGCCTAATTGTTTGTATTTCGACTTGAATGTGGACATGCTCGTCGACCGTCGGATGGCCGGCGGGATACTGTTCCACACATCAGGTCCGGCATATTTGATAGAGCGATGATCTTTTCGGTCGATCATATGATATTTGGACGACGTGGACGCGCGTGTGCTGTATACTTGTGAGTCAGTATTGGGTGCAAATCGTCCGTAGGCTCCTACTACACGTTTTCGAAAGTTCTAGCACAATTACGGCTGTATTATGCTACGTTTGAAAAAAAAAATTTTGTTTAAAAAATGCATTTGTTTAAAACTCTGTTAATAAGATGTTTTAAGCAAAGTGTTTAAAAAAACGTTTGTTTTAAATGCAACCCTAGTCACAACACTTGGCTGTGTATAAATTCAGTAGGTTTGACACATCTCTTCGTTTCATCTAGAAAATTACTGCAAACACCATAAGAATGTATGTCAACATAACGGAACGTGTCTTAATACTGTCACTCATCCGTACTATTCGTGTAATTGCACCGATAAGTTGTATGTATTGCGCCCGATTTGGAAAATGGAGAGGATGTGTTCCTTTTCTTTCTTCAGTTGTGGGTGTGTTATTATTGCATCTATAACTGCCGATGCATGGATTTGTGCGGGAACCAGCAGGTCAAGCGACCTGGGTCTTGTCCCATATGTAATCCTATTGGTGTTGTAGTTCTCGTTTCTAATTGCATTGGCGTATGCCATGTTATAGTGGTTAGGTAGAGTGGTTAGCTCTGCTGGTAAGTGGTGTCTGACGTCTGCTGCAGTCCACTGTATGTTGTCTACGTGCGCTGTTTGTCAGCGCTAAGCCTGTATATCCTCTGCAGTAGGTTATCTGCAAGATTAACTGCAACTTCAGGCTGCTTTAGCGTGTTTGTTAAACGCGTTTTTAAAGGCGTTTCTGCGCGCTTTCGAAAGGTGAAACTAGAGTATCGGTTGCGCTAGACTAGCGTACGAGCACTGTCTAGACCAGTGGTTCTCAACCTTTTTCGCCTCGCGGACCCCTTTTGACCGTCACGGACCCTCGCGGACCCCCTCAAGTTTTAGTACAATTTTAGCTCCATTATGGTACAACCTTCATCTGTCTTGTGCTAATATGAACTGTAGGCTCGTGATAAACAGCAAAATAATGATTTTTCTTGAAGATAACATCCTCCTATTTATGTAGAAATTGGTGGAATTTTATTATTTCAAAGCTATTTTGCAGTGGTATTTCTTGAAGTACATGGTCGTGTCTTGAAAATCCGCGGCTTCGTTTTGATATGAACGAGGAGTGCCGAAAACCATTTCCGCTAATGTAGATGGAGGCTAATGCAATATTAACGCATAACGCTTCCGACGATAGTTTTGGTGTGATCGCAACATTTATGGCACCAAAATGAAGAAACACATATTTTATGAACACAACACGTCTAGCATCTAGCGCAGGGACGGGCAACATACGGACCGCTGGCCGGATTAGGCCTGCAACGGCATTTTAATCGGCCCGCAGAGAGTTTCTACCGTCAAAGTGAAATCCTAATCTAAAAGTATAGACAAATTTTATGCTCCAAAGAATGGATCCAAGTTTTCCAACCAGAGAAAGACTGTCATGAAACGATTTGTTCTGTTCGGGTATACATATATAATTACGAGCAAACATTTTCGACCATGAACAATTGAACATTAACAAGACAGGGCTGCATACCAATATAACTTGTGATATGAATTTCAGGGTTGGAGGGTAATGCTTTGATAGCAACGAAACACTCCTTGTTCATCAAAAAATCAGCCTTGTCGATAGGGAATCCGCAATAAGAGTGCTCAAAATCTGATAGCCCGGCTAAGAGCAGGTATATCATTGTCCGATTTATGACGAGTGTGAGCCGAAAATATTCGGGTTCATATCAATATGAATATGCTATTCAATTGTATATGAAGTTCTGTGCCTCCAAGAAGCTGTTCCCTGCATTGGGACAAATTATGGAAATACTTCGGAAACGACTTCGCAAACGACTGCTAACTTCAAATCGAAAAGGTTTCGCAGACATTACGAAGTCACCCTGATTGACGTTACTATCTCCATATTTTTATTTTTTCCACCAACTCCAACAAAACAACATTTTGATGATATGAGTCATGAGGTTTTAGCAGTTGTGGTGCGAAACTGCTTCATGCTTTCTCGAATTCAAAAATAGAATAAAAATTAGGTTATCAACCATTTTAAAAATTTAGAGGTCTCGCGGACCCCCTGAAATTGCTTCGCGGACCCCCGGTTGAGAACCGCTGGTCTAGACGGTGTCGTAGCGCTTCGGTAATTTAAAAAGAGAGCCAGACAGTCTCTCGTCGCCTCAAGGGAGAGGCGCGAGAGAGAGGAGAAAAGTGGACGCTTGACTCAAGAGAGAGTCAAGTCTCCAAAGAAAAGACTCAACAAGTCCTGACTCGAGAGAGAGAGTCGGGACTCGAAGAGAATAGACTCACCCAGACTCGACCCACGAAGAGGAGTCGAGTCTAGGGGAGGTAGAGCTGAAGAGTCTGAAGGAGACTCGAAGAGGAAATCCGAACGTTGACGAAAAGAGTGAAGAAGGAAGTAAGTAGTCTAGTTAAGGCTAGGTTATAACTAAGGTTTACGGTAGTTATCTAGTGCCCCAGCGGCTCCGGTACGCTCCTCGATTCTGAAAAAGCCGTTATTTACCTGTGGATATATCACTCTAATGATATGCGTTGCATACTGTACCGTTCGCTGTATCGAGAGCACCAATGGTAGTTGAGTGAATAACCAAGATGGACAAATATACCCGTAAGTTTGTCCGAATTTTACATTGGATCTCCAAGCCTTCCGTCGTCTATGCCACCGATTGAATATACAAAATTGATTTTATTGACCTCGCGATGCAATAACGAAGTCCTGGAGGGTATGATGATGTTGTCTATAGGTCATACCGATGTGTGCATAAACACCCAACATTTGTACACCGACACATTGTATGTAATGTCATAAACCACATTTACGTGAATACTTGGTAGGGTTGAACAATCGTAAAATATATTCGATATGTATTGTCATTTTTTACGAAGAAAAAAAAATCAAGGGTTGTGAATCTACATGTTTAATTACATTTGGTCATTGATTCTGCTTTATCGCTTTGCATTGAATATCCGGATCCGGTTATGAACTGACCTGTATTGGGTTTGTAATTCCATACTGAATGGGGCGATATGTATTGACCAAACCGATTACCGCTACATATCCCTGTACGTATAATCTGTATAGGGTGAGCAAGAAAATTATTTACAAGTAACCTGGAATCGTTAGCACGACGGGTAGCATGCATTCCTACATTTTCCGAAGATTGTTATCCGTGTATCAACCAGTTAACAAAGTCGGGGGATTACAACTTTAGACGGATTGATTCTGGAAAATCTAAAGCACGAACCCGGACATCGCAGTCATATCGAAATAGCGCATTGTTATTGTGTGTGTGTGTGGCTAACCGTCGATTTTGATGGGATGCACCAGAACAAGTGAGTATGCGATTACACAAATGTATCGGAGTCGTTGTTGGTGTATATTTTGTCACTGTCTGTTGTAACAATATACAAAAATATCAAATTGGCCGGTGTGGTGGTCAGTTTTCAAAACGAAAATGGTATTGTTACCCAGGGAAAAGATAGATTTCCAAGTGAAAACGGTATTGGTACTCAGGTAAATGATAGTTTTCCAAACGAAAAAGGTTTGTTACCCAGGGAGAAAATATATTTCCAAAAGAAAATGGATAGTTACTTTAGGTAAAAGTATTTTTCCAAGTGAAAATGGTTTGTTGTTGTAGGAAAAAAATAAATTTGCAAACGAAAAGGGTTTTGTTACTCTAGGAAAGGATAGAACCCAGAGTGAAAATGTATTGTTACTCCGGGTAAACGATAGATCTCCAAAGGAAAGTAATGTTTTTACTCAGGTAAACGACGACCCGCCGAGTGAAAATGGTTTCTTGCCCAGGGAAAAAATATATTTCCAAGTGAAAATGGTTTGTTGTTCAGGGAAAAAATATATTTCCAAGTGAAAATGGTTTGTTTCTCAAGGAAAAAATATATTTCCAAGCGAAAAAGGTTTGTTACCCGGGGGAAAAATATATTTGCAAGTGAAAAAGGTTTGTTACCCAGGGAAAAATCGATTTCCAAAGGAAAGGGGGCTTGTTACTCTTGGAAACGATAGACCCCCAAATGAAAATGTTTTGTTACTCTGATTAAACGATAAATCTCCTAAGAATAATGGTATTTTTACTCAGGTAACGGCCGACCTCCAGGTGAAAATGGGAATTTTACTTGGGTAGGTATCGTATGTTTAGTGTCGTTGGTGTTGTTAAACGTTGTCGCCGGTAGCCGTTGGGATACTATTACGAGTGTGAAAAGGATTTACTCGTCCTGTGCAGAGTATCGCGATAGTGAACATATTTTTCGCGTGATGAAACAAGATCGCTGTTTAAATTTTAATGCATTTCGATTACCGAGTTGCTGTACAATAGAGATGACTCTACATTAGACCGGGCTGTGTACTTCGATTAAAACCACAAGACCACATGTAAATCTATTCACACAACTCGATGATGTTGATATAGTGTTACTAAAATGAATTATTACCTATTTACACAACATAAAAATAACAATTCATGTCGTAGTAAGTAGGTTTCGTGAACTCGTGCTTGATGAAAACGAATGGTGACAAGTATGTGTTTGTGTTTGAGTGAAAAATAATTATTTAGAGTAGTGACATTTTGTGACCAACGAATGCAAATCGATCATGATATTACAATAGACGCTTTCGTCAACATAACGACTTGGCGCAGGAGAAACACTTTCACGTTTTTTCAATAACTGGATTCTCGAGACTTGTTACTTGTACCATGTACCGTTGGTGACTATAACGGCCATTTTGTATAATAGTACGTTTAGCTGTTTTGTTGCTAGGGCAATCACTTGATGACTCAGCACTTTTTGTTAGCAAAGTAGATTGATTTGTGTGTAAGATGTAAGCACCGTAACTAGAAAACATATGTACTCTGTTGTTGGAGTAGCTGATTTATTGCTATGACATGGACATATCCTGAAGCCTTGGTTGGTTTGTTGTCTTACGAAAGATGAGGCGACCTCGGTGTCGTAAATTGTGTTAACTAAACCCGGATGGATACCACAATTGTGTTGGACTTACACATGATATTCGCATACTGTACACATACAAACTTTTGTGTAAACAACTCTGATGTTTCTGTTAATACTAGTTCTGTGTTGAACTATTTGATTATTAAGATAAATGAACAACCATTCAGACAATAAAGGTCTTGAGGTATCGAAACAGTTTGAAAGCGTCACCAATCATTGTACAGGTTCGTAGCATGGGAATATCGAGTATTTTCGTGTAACATGAATATATTTCATATGCCTTCGGTAAGAAATGAGTTGCGTGGGGTAATCATACACAACCTACAAAAGTTAAACTTGTAGCGTTTGATTGCCTACTTTTTATCAATGTCTTTGTGATGTTAAAAGACGGCTGAGTTTACATTTACATTAAGCGGAGAAACTCAAGAAATATGAGTATCAATATGAGTGGTATATTATTTTTCACGATATGCAACCAATCTTCTAAGCATAACTTGTCAAAAATTTATCATGTCATAGACACGCCGGTTGTTACGAATTCGAAAGAAATGTACTTCGATTATCACGATGATGGAAATTAAGATCAACGCAGTATTTCGGAGGTGGATGTGTATCGTTTGGTATGTTCACCAATCACTAAATTTCGGTTAGTTAAACGATACATTTACAAGTTTACCGAAATCTTGATTTACAAATGACAGCTTGATGATGTAAAGCTCAACCACTCAAATGTGTTCATTGCAAAGTATTTGACACAAACAAAATATCGAATGGAGACCAACAAATTGGTTTCATTTCCGAGTGAGTGAAAATTGTTTTCTGATGGACATATATGATTTACATTTAGTAAAACGATCTACACCGATTAAGGACGCTGTTTCATAGCCGATGAGTGAGTGGAATTTCTTAGGGTTTGATTTAGCGAGTTAATTACCGGCGATTCAATCACATACAAGTAAGTTCTTTTAGTGACTATGATTACATCTACTTTGACGAATGACAATGGGGAGATTTCTAATTTCTCTGATCGTCTGTGTGTTTTACAAATAATTGTAATACGCCTAACTATAGGATACATTTAGCAAACGTCATGCAAATTGTTTTTGTGATGACGACTTTCAGTAGTCTGGTTAGATGATGACAATTATTTTAGGCGGTTCAAATCGGTATCACTACTTTGAACGACAATACAAACAGATTTTTGTAGATTTCAGTGTAGGACATATTTCGATTTTAATACGGCTATCAGTTTTATATATTACCCAAGTGTAGTAGAATGAGGTGTGCCCAGTGAAGATATTCCAGATCGCTTCTGTGCTGATCAAAGCCTTGAAGTGTAAATCTGTAGACTTCACAATGTTTTTACATTTAGCGCCTACGACAGAGAGTGTGGATGTAATTGAGTATTGGTCGCACGCTTCGAACGATGTTCGATATCCAAAAGTGATATTTTACCACTCTGTAAAGTGCATATGTTTCAAGTCCTGTCACAACTCCGACAACAAATTGTATCAATTGCTGGATTCAATATAGTAACGACATGAAATTGTGATATACTGACTCTATACGTAGTCGTTTCAATTAGCCGTCACGAATTTGACCAATAAAGCATTTTGCGTCGGGTGTTCAATGTTTTAATAACGAAATTGTTGTTTCATCTTTAGTCATGGTTACTGGAAACAATTACATTTGTAAAAATATTTTCTGATATCCGTTATACGCAGAGTGATTTGTACCAACATGGAATATCTTTCAAATCAAGAACATTTCGCACATGTAAGTCTAGTTTTACAAATCAATATGTTAATAACAATGTTTCTGAAAAGTTTGTTGGTATCGTAATAACTTTTAACACAACCCCGGTCTAATTACGTCATAATTTATTAATCAAGTCGTGATCGACTATTACAAAATCTCGTATGTCAAACCAACGTGTTAATAAGAATGTTTACAACATGATAACTTTCAATGTAACACCGGTGTTCGATCGTAAGAAATGAATTCTTTACTACGTTGGTCAGACATTCAAATATCATATACTCAAAACATATGTTAATCTCAAGTTGTGCGCACCGAGTAGTAATTACTTTAGGTGTCAGAATAGTAACGACTTTTACAGTTGAATAAAAAAATACGAGTTGGCGGACTATGAATACAACCGAACTTGCTATGGATTTTGGATTGTGGTGATTACTCGCGTAGTCTTGTTTACTTTTCATAAGGATACTGTTGAGTTGGTTGGGTAAGTTACAAACGGATTGACTTGACAAGGTTTTTGTATTTTACTCTTTTGTGTATGGCAAGATGTTAAAATGTTGAGATGTCATAGTGATAGTATTTCTGAAACTATCTTTGCCAAACGGAAAGTCCGATCGCGAATATAGTTGTAATATTTCATTACTTGTTTCAAATCAATATGCGTATAATTTCGAAATGTGACTGGGTGAAAGTTGGTAGTTATGTTTGTCAATCTATTTCAATTCAGATTATGTCAAAGTCCTAATATTTCATTTTGGATTATCTGAATTTACCTTTAGTACATCCCGCGAACGGATTCCGACGCCGTACTATAACATTCTTAATAATACAGGTTCGAGGATTTTCATGATAGAGTTGACAAGTGATAAGATGGGTGTTTGTATTAAGAGTTTGATTTCAAGTTGACAAAGACAATAACTGTATAATGCACATACTTGTGATTCTTGATTCTTGTAGAGTTATAGTTGGTATTGATTCTATAGGTGTGAAAACAGCGGCGCGAATGTGTGAATAATTCAATGTGACTGAAAGTCGGCGTCAGTAATATTCAGGTTACGGTCGAATCAAAAGATCGCGAAAAGATTTCTCAAAATAATTAGAATTGTACCGAATTAACACATTCAGATACGAATCAACTTGAGCCGTGTAGTAAGTTTCATTTCAAGTTGACAAATTGACACATTACTTGTATATTCGCATGATTCTTATCATACAACTAAAGCCAACCACGTTCCGAAGTGTCGAACACATAGCGACCACCAGAAAGTGTCAAATTGTTGGTTTACGAATCACCGTCTGCGACGACTCTGTGACAAACTAATTACGGAAATATTACCTTGTGAGCGATCGGTATGTCTGTAACACCAAATCATGAGCGATCGCTATGTCTGGAGCATTACCCTGTGAGCGGTCGTAGGATTTTAAAATTATTTCACACCTTTTTGAATAAGCGAGATCAATGATATTCTCTATAACCATCCTGATACACGAAGTCTATATCTAGGGACTTATCCAGTAGACCAATTACCAAAGAAACCAACTAGCGGAAAATTCGCTATCACCATTAATTACGACGAATCGAGTTTGCCTGGGTCTCACTGGGTGTGTATATACAGAGATGACGATACTCATTTTCATGATTCACTAGGTTTCGGCCCGCTGAAACCTCAGATAATCGAATTCCTGGCGCCGGATGAATTTTCCGTGACTGGGAGACAGTTACAGAGTAAAACTTCGGATGTGTGTGGAGATCATGCTATAGCATTCTTGATAAAAACAGCTCAAGGATTTTCAGCCAAGGAATACTTGAATAATTTTGGTGATGATAAAAAAGTTAATGATACGATTGTGCGTGCTTTTGTGAAGAGTTTGATTTCAAAGTAATAAATTCAACGAATGTATAATGTGTATACTTGTGATTCTTGTTGCGACTGTGAACAGCAGACTATTCTGTAGGTGCGAAACAGCGGTATGGAAGGTGCGAATAATCCGATCTGAAAGTACTATTCAGGTTACGTAGGAATCAATAGCGAGGAAAGAGTTAGAACACGATCGGTCATTTGTCACGACTGAACTACGGTGTCTTCGTGTGAGCGATCCCTATACCTGTAACGTTATCATGTTGCGTCTATATCAGCTACCGTGTCGCCGCGGTCTATGCCCGAAAGTACGAATCACCGCCGCGTCCATAAGAATAACGATATATTGAAGTCGCATTCACCGTAAACGTTAGGATTCCCTCGAATACGAGACCGCAGGTCATCGCCGCATCTTACACCTGAAAGGGTGGTATCATCACCGCACCCATAAGAACACATGGCGACTCACCAGCGATAGGGGGGTCTAAAAGGGTGGGGTCATCACCCCGGGTTTTCAGGCAGGTCACCACCCTGCCCATAAGAGCCCCTGCCACCTCACGACCGATCATACTAACTACTTACGTGTAATTTCACCGACGGATATTATGGACAAAACTGCAGTGGTAAGTAGCCTACCTGGTTTCTAATTCTTGAGATATCTTCAGAAATTGACTTGCTCACTGCCACAACACTTGGTTGTGTATAAATTCAGTACGATTGACACATCGCTTCGTTTCTATTTAGAAAATTTCTGTGAACACCACCCCGATGTTTGTCAACATAACGGGACATGTCTAAAGAATGTCACTCATCCGTACTATTCGTGTGACTGCACCGACGGATCTTATGGAAAAAACTGCAGCCGTAAGTATATCGCTTCTATAATTTTTGAGCAATGCCCAGGAAATAAGTCGCTCAGTGCCGTAACTAGGGTTCTTTCAAATATAAAAGCCAATTTAAAACAAACATGTTTAAAACATGGCCCTTGTTTAAAACATGTTTGTTTTCAAGTCGTGACGCCACCAAGCTGTGATTGTGACGTCACAGTGGAGTGGCATTGGCAATTTAAAATGTAGGGTATATATGGCTATGCTTCGACGAAAAGGGCTTCCGGCTACTGTCATAAAGAGACCGACAATATCTTTAACCAGGACTACGTCGTTATGCAGCATTTTTTCGGTCGACGGTCATCATCATAAGAACACCCATTCCGCACCAATCTTTATATACTTACTATAACTGTCGAACCAACGATGATTTCCAGGGTTCGAGCCGCTCGATAGTCGATATCGTATACGTCCACAGTGTTGGGTGCAAATCGTCCGTAGGCTCCTGTTATACGTTTTCGAAAGTTTTCGCACAATTTTGTTTAAAAAAGGCATTTGTTTAAAACACTGTTAATAAGACGTTTTAAGCAAAGTGTTTAAAAAAGCGTTTGTTTTAAATGCAACCCTATCGTCACAACACTTGTCTGTGTATAGATTCAGTAGGTTTGACACAACGCTTCGTTTCCATCTAGAAAATTACTGCGAACACCATCCGAATGTATGTCAACATAACGGAACGTGTCTTAGTACTGTCACTCATCCGTACTATTCGTGTAATTGCACCGATGGATATTATGGTAAAAACTGTAGTGGTAAGTACATCGTTGTTAATTCTTGAGCTATACGCCCAGAAGTACACTCGATCACTGCCACAAAACCTGGATGTTACTAAATTCAGAAGGTTTGTCTTGTCGCGTTGTTTCCGTACACAAAATTACTATAAACATCACCCAAATCCCTGTCAACATAGCGGAACATGTCTGCATAACGAAACCCAACCGTATACTTTACGTGTAACTGCACCGAAAGATATTATGGCAAAAACTGCAGCCGTTAGTAGGCTATATTGCTTCTAGGTTTTGAGCTATGCGCAGGAAATGAGTCGCTCAATACTTGACTGAGTCTAACTTGAGTAGGTGTGATACATCGCCTCCTCTCCACACATAAATTACCGTGAATCAGTGTTGATGCGGATCGAGTCATGACTTGACGTGTCTTGACTCGGCGTTTCAGAGATGTGGATTGACTCGTGATTCGAAGCAAAATATTCGAGTCAATTTTAAGTCACCAAGTAATCGGTGTGGACTAAATTGCTTACGTTGTTGTAGACTAGAAGCAGACTAGGAGAAATTATGGACACCCGGCATTGATACCGCAATGTATATCTGTGACGAGACACAAGAGCATTGCTCGTTTTCGCGCTGCCCATTGATTACTCTCACTCTCGTCACAGCTGATACATTAAACGCGTATTTATCCACCTATGGAATTAATCGTATTTAATGTAAACTATAAGTTAAAGGCATAGACACCAAAACCCATTCAACAAAATGGGAAGCGAACGCCTGGCGTCCCAGTCAACAAAATCGGATGCGATCGTCCCGCGCATTCGATGTCAAAATGATGCTTCAAAAGATACAATTTTCGCACTTCAGCTGCAGACTCATTAACCCTTTTGTTGCCGTGCATTTACCCTCTCGCTACTACAGCTTACAATCGCTAGTAACCCTATCGCTACCTGAATCATTGTTGCTTTCTGACAGATATATTATAACCTTATGTTGTAAGACATCACAATTTGACAATATGTTTTTTCATTATCATGTTAGTTATAATAATAATAAAATCCACCACGAGCATACATGCAAAATACCGGCAAATACAGACAGTCAATCATATAAAATGCATAAAACGACGCATTGGTTTCAGTCGAGAGATCTTCTTTCCGGGCCAAGTTTGATACAACTATTCCTGATCTTGAATTGAAATACAGACAAGATCTGGTTTATCAAGCAAGGCAACGAGGAGCTACAATCAGCAGCCAACTCACTGTTTGGCACGCTAACCAGTGATGAGCATCGGAGCGGAGTCGCAGTGGATTCGGAGCGGAATTTTGCCGATTTTGTGACAGTCGGAGCGGAGTCGGAGTTTACTACAGATATTTTTCGGAGAATTGTAACTTTTGTCTCCGATATCTTTGGATAGCTCTGACCAGAATACACTCTTGATTATCATTACAAACCAAAACACGGACAGTTTACACGTTGTAAAGTTGTAATATTACGGGTAACAAGCAAAAATGATTGCCAAGTGCATAAAGATCAGCCATCTGCACTGCAATTGGGGGACTGGAGAGTAAACAATACTATGAAGCCAACCATATTATCACATGTACCATGTTGTACCGTGTGTGCCATGTATACCGTGCTTGCCACTGTTTCGGATACTTGACGAGATTCACCGGAGTATCTCGGAGTCTGGAATTGAGCTCTTCGGAGTCGAAATGAGTTTTCCTCAGACACTAAAGTTGTCGGAGGTATTCGGAGTCTCGAAAAGCAATATCCGCTCATCACTGAGGGGTACCGACACGCTTCGGCGGTTTAGCATTAAAATATCAACGGACGCATTACGTTCAGAGCGATAATAACTTGACAAGTATCACGCTGTTCAGTGTTCACTGCCACCAATCTGACATTTCAAGGCTGGAGAGATTTCCATCGCTGTCATTCGTCGATTGACGATTATGAAACGAATTGTATTATTTCTAGCTCTTGTGAGAAGTTGTGAAGACGCCCAATCAGCATTAGCGCGCAATGACTCTGGAGGTGTGTTTAAATTAGACATACCGGAAGTCGGGATCACGAATGTATTCTGTGACGTAACTGACGATGGAGGAAACTGGACCGTGAGTTCAATGTGCGATTATTGCAGAAAAATTTGATTTATTTCCATTTTCATTTCAGATTTTCCAGCGAAGAATGAACGGAGCCGTTGATTTCAACAGAGGTTGGGATGATTACGTGAAAGGATTCGGCGATTTGCAAGGAGATCATTGGTTGGGTAGGACTTTTGTATTATCTCATGAAGTGCGCAACATGAGGAGCGCCATATTCATTGGTTGTGATCTAAGCACATCTACGGCAAGGTCAATTGACGATCGAGTTTAGAGTGAGCACTAATAGAGTATTTGTTCCACCATCTTGTCACTGAGCCCACGCCCAGAGCTCCTTCGCATATGTTAGTTTGTAAATCATCTGGCAATCAACTTTCTTCCAGGCCTGGAAGCGTTGCATCAATTGACCAAGACAGGGAATATGGAGATGAAAATCGAAATGATCAAGAAAGATGGGGTTCATTTGGTTGCTAAATACAGGTGAATATGAATCGTTGGTATTAGCATTCCGGCGCATTTCATAAATCTTGTATTTCTCACAACGCGCGCGCAAGGGTATAACCAGGGTTACCACACATCCTCTTTTAAGAGGATTTGTCCTCTTTTTTGACTTTTTTTTAAAGTGGCCTCGGAGGACGCCCTTTGTCCTCTTTTTGAGGGAGCTATAACGCAATAATTTTATGCGACCTCCTCGCATCCGCAGCTCCTTCCGCATCGGACCCGGCTCCGACTTCTACAGACTGCACGTATCCGGATATTCCGGGAATGCGACCCACGATGGTCTCTCATATCACAACAAGCAGCAATTCTCAACGAAGGACGTGGATCGCGATTCTCATCAGTCATTGAGTTGCGCTTCTGGCCTCGAAGGAGCCTGGTGGCACCACAACTGCGCTGACAGCCACCTGAACGGGAACTTCAGCGGAACAGGCGACAAGGGATTCTACTGGCAGAGTTCCCCCAACCCCGATCTCCTGCGGTTCTCGGAGATGAAGATCCGGAAAAGAACGTGAAATGAATTTTCAAAACTCTGTGACGTCGCTCTCCAAAAGGATCCCACTCATGTGAGCGTGACGTCACCGCCGGGGTACGACTGTGTCGACTCAAACTCCATATCACAACAATCTCCAATTCTCAACGAAGGCCGCGGCAACTTATGCGGCGTCGCCAACCTGAACGGAAACTCCAACAAAACAGGCATCGAGGGAATCCTCCTTCGACCTTCTGCGCTTCTCCGAGATGAGGGTTCGGAGGAGGTTTTGAAATTGACTTTCGTGGATCTGTGACGTCACGCTCCTCTTGTGTGAGTGTGACGTCACACCAACGCGTGACTGTATTGACTGAAACTGTATTATTGTTTATATAGCTCACTGGTATTGACTCAAACTCCATAGCGCCCTCTCGCGGTCAGCGATTTGCGAAAGGTTGCGAAAAGAGGAGAAAGGAATTGGGCTTCATAGCGCCATCTCGCGGTCCGCAATATGAAATTTTTCTTACCATATCCTGCAGTCTGAATCAAAATATGTGTCTGAAATATCCTATGACCATAGATGGGTGAAAGCACTAGACGGCCTGGAGATTTTGAAGGGGGCGGAAACGCTCAGGGGGCGATATGGGGGGGCGGTGTGGGATGCGCTGGAGAAAAATGGCTTTGCAGTAGATGATGTGGTGGTAGGACATATCCCTAATGAGTAGTTTGAAGTAGTTTGGCATGAAAAAACGTTTTTGGCTTAGAAACATGCAACATTTTACACGGACAAACCAATATTTTAACGAAATCTGGCCCTATGAAGAATTCTAGTGGTTACAATATGTCTTATGGTGGAAATTTTTTAGAAAAAATTGTAGTACAACGAGAGATACTTTCCTACATTCTTGGGTAGAAAGTGCATGTCTTTACTAAGAAGCTTGACAAGGACGTTCAACAGCAGCAGTTGTTGGCTGACAACACTCAAGTTGTGCGTACACTGCTGGTGATAAACCGTGTTGTTTCATTCTGACAATGTTGTCTGCATCACAATTTTTCATCAAGCGCTTCTTAATATAAAAATGATGCAATGCGTAAGAAGTCTTTCTTCAGTTAGGATATTGTGGTACGTTCACCATAACACCATGTTTACCAACTTGCTTTATTTGACCGTTTATGATTCACAATGAGCAGACAATTAGCCGTTTACAACGGTAGGCCTGTAAAATAGGCTACAACCTACAAGCTGTAAAATATCAAATGATAAGTTCACCGACAGTGCAAAATCTACGATACGAACGAAATGCAGACGTCTAAAAAATTTTGACAAATTTTGACCTAACGCTACACTTTTGACAAAATTTTGACAAATTTTGACATGTCAAAAAAAACTGCCCTACTAATGAATATTCAGAGTAAATTAACACCAAAAACTTCGTTATATATAGCCTACAAAAGACATATAGGTTTAATTGTCCATGGCCGCCTAAATAACTGGCACCGAGTGTTCCTGTCTTGGCAATCCGAACCCCAGAAGACGAATTCCATCTGGCAGGGAAGAATTATATGCAAGAGAAGAAATACCACTCTGAAATCGTGTGCGTCTTTTAGTTTAGTACGATTTGGCGACAGGGATATCTAAAACTAGATATCTAAAACAGGATATCTAAAACTAGATATTCCGGTTGGGCGATGTTACTCGTTACTTCATAGCCGACGGCTATGACCAAATCCCATCATGGTTTTTAAAAATGATAAGCCTGCATATCGGTCAATATATGGCCCATTTTTTCAACTTCATGATAGAAAATGGAGTCTACCCAAGCTATCTAAAAAAAGCCAGAGTAGTCCCTGTACACAAAGCTGGGGATAGAACTAATGTCACCAACTACCGTCCGATATCCGTTCTCCCATGCATCGGGATTGTATTCGAAAAGTTGCTCCTCTCCAGCCTGTCCTGATTCCTCGCCAAAATGTCTGTCATTTCCCCTCAACAATTTGGCTTCCGAAACAAACACCAAACCGCTCATGCCCTCCTAACAGTGGCCGAACAGTACTATGATATCTCAGAGAAGCGAAATGTGGGATGTAGCATTTTTCTCGACCTAAAAAAGGCGTTTGACTGCGTAGATCATAAAATTCTCATCTCGAAATTGGCGCGTTACGGACTTCGGGGCCCACAACTTGAGCTCATGAAAAGTTACCTCACTGGACGCCAACAAATGGTTGCGATCTCAGACACCTTGTCCTCTCCTCGCCCGGTGACCTGTGGTGTGCCCCAGGGCTCAGTACTTGGACCGGTCCTTTTCACCTTATATGTCAACGACATTTTTGAAACCTCCTCATTGAACACCACACTGTTCGCTGATGATACTCACCTCCTCTCTTCCGCATCTTCGACGGCTGAGCTGGATGCCCTGACTGGTGACCAAATGCCCAAAGTCCATGAGTGGACGGCCCAGAACAACCTTTGCATAAACGCCTCGAAATCGCAATTGCTGACAGTAAATTCAAAAAATAACCTAACCGTTAATATCGCTGGTCAGCCCGTTTCCAACACAGATAATGCCAAATATCTCGGAGTTTTACTGGACTCGAACATGTCCTGGAAGAGTCATATTCAGTCCCTAGAAACTAAATTATCACCGAAGTGCGGCCTGTTCTACAGCCTTGGGCGCTTCATGCCAGCATGGGTTCTTCTGATACTCTTTAAATCCTTAATCCAATCGAAGTTACATTATGGCATCCTCTGTTGGGGGGCTGCCAGTAAAACTGCACTCAAGCCACTGCAGAAACTACAGCATAAAGTACTCCGAATCATAGCTAGGGCCCCAAAGGGGCCTGGCTGCCCATCCAATAAGTCGCTGCTGAAGAGATTCGGCGTCCTAAACATAGAAGATATGCGGAAACTAGAAATCGCCAAGTTTATGTATCAGTTTCACTGCGGTCGTTGCCCCGAATATTTCAACGACTTCTTTACCTCTGAATCAAAAGCGCACAAGTACAACACACGCGCGTCCACGTCGTCCAAATATCATATGATCGATCGAAAAGATCATCGCTCCATCAAATATGCCGGACCTGATGTGTGGAACAGTATCCCGCCGGCCATCCGACAGTCGACGAGCATGTCCACATTAAAGTCGAAATACAAGCAATTACTACTAAACAAATACAGTCCATCCTCAAGATTACCGGACCACGACTGACCTATCGATCTCGCTTCCCATGACATGCCGCCCTATTTCTTGTCGCATTCTTTTTCTGTACTATCTTCTTTACTTTCATTCAGTGTGCATGCCTCCTCTTTACATCGCCTAGGCCAAGGTGGGTGTCAGATTCCATAGACTACTCCTTGTCGCTTCGACATCTTCCTGTCTTTTCATTGTATCGCATTTTTGTGGTGTATTGAACTGATAAATTGCTAATAAACCAATGATGAACAGGCTATTGGCAAAATTGATTAGCTTCCAAATCGCTGCAGCCAATGTATAATGTATATGTTAAACTGAATGTTACTAATATAACATTCTCGTGGTGATTTGACCTGATTCAACCTCGTTCGCGAGACAGGGGTAGGTCATACGGTATGGTTGACCCTAGTACCGGGGTTCTCAGCCCTTTCTCGGCAGTGGCCCAATTTCCGATTTGAAAATGTGTTGTGGCCCACCTCTTGTCTTTGAGTCATAACCCTGTTCAAAGCGTGGTAATCAACAGCGGCGATATGACTATTTCTCTGAATATGCGCGTTTTTCACTTAATTTACTGAAGATATTTAAATCTACACATCCAGGGACAAAAAATCGCGCCAAGCGCGACGAAATTTTTCAAGTTGAATAAATATGCTCCAACAAACGACCGACGAAATAATCTTGGGCCCCTTGGAGCTATTTAGAAATCCGTTAAGCAATTTGTTATTGAGCCTAACGTCGTGTCGGAAATTATTATCTGTAAATGAAATACAACAAACCTAATCTGTGATAGCATAATAGCAACAATTGATTATAGCATTAGTACCTTCCTTCTACCCTAACTAATCTTCACTACGTCACTCAGCACATACAAAACATTCTGGTAAAATATTTCCGCGACCAATGTTTAGTCGGCTACCCTAAAATACTAAATCCATTCTTGTTATGCTTGCAATTAGGCCGGAATCTTGTATACAGCCTGTCATTGCCTGCATTATAGCAGTTGCAAAATGAAAGTCAGCACTGTCTACCATTTCTGCCTCCCTTGCGTTAAATGAACAGAGATGCGCCTCGTTCTTGTGTTTCAATAACGTTTTTTGAACTCAGAAATGGCCTACCAACCTATACCTACCAGCTACCACCTTATGACGACCAACACATATATGGCATTACAATAAAAGAGGTGAAGAGGCCGCTGGTTACCTGAGTATTTGAACATGCTATTTGGGGGTACAGAACTTCAGAATAACGCGAAACAATAACTTCATATTGTTAATTTATTCGCTAAAACCTTTTCGACTGACTCTCACCAGTAGCGAAGGTCAGTAATACTCTAACCTACCGATAGGCTAGTTATCTATAGTGATACCTGAGTCAGGGTTGTAATGACTCGAGTCAGACTCGAGTCACGATTTTCTGATGACTCGACTTGACTCGAGTCATTTTCTCAAAATGCGGAAATGACTCGACTCGACTCGAGTCAATCTATGTATTGACTCGACTTGGACTCGAGTCATTGCGCACGACTCGAACCAAGTCATATGACTCGAGACTCAGACGGCCAATACCAACATTTCATTGTAATTTCGAAGAATAGTAAAGTAACCACCCTATTTGGGCTTCGTCTATTGGTACTGGCACTTGAAAATGCGACCGGAAACTGTTAAGTGAGGGAAATTAGTATATTATAAATGCGAACCGTTTGATATCACCAAACAGAGTTATAAAAGCGAGTAAGACCTTAACTGAGAACTGAGCAGTCAACACAATGACTTGGACTCGGACTCGAGTCATTATCCCATGACTCGGACTCGAACCTCTGCTCGACGACTTGGACTCGGACTTGACTCGGTGGCGAATTGAAAATGACTCGACTTGACTCGAGGCAAAACTATAAAAGTGAGATGGACTTGTGACTCGGAGTCTTGTGACTTGGTTACAACCCTGACCTGAGTACTGAGTATGTTACCTATCCACTAGTAGTGCTGTCGGTCAAACCATCGTTAGTTCTCAAAGCGGAGTCTCCATGTCAGTATAGAGATTGTACAATCTCTATAATGCCAGCTACGTTGTAAATTGCTATGGAATAGGTGTTGCCAGTTTTGTGATGGTCGTAGAAAATTCCATGACACCAAAACCCTATAGTTTGTTAGAAAGTCGTTTCCTTGTTTGCGTCAAAACATCAGATCTGATGGTTCATCTGGCGAGCTTCCTGATAAAAGCGATTCTACGTATTTCATAAACGGTATCGATGAATTGACTTCTTCGAAATCACGCAGTCGGCGCTACACAGCTTATCGTCATTGCACACGGTATGCAGTTGATAGAAAGTTGATTGCGTATCTAAACATGAAATTCCTAATAAATTGTTGCACGCGGAACTATGATGGACATTTGGGTGTGTGGCTTAGTTGAAGTTGGTCGCATTATATTGTGCACCTACCCACCCCATCAGTAGTTAGTATGATCGGTCGCGATTCGTAATGGGGTTCTTATGGGCCCGCTGGTGACCTGCCGCGAAACTCGTGTTGGTGACCCCACCCTTTTGACCCCCCCTTCCGCTGGTGACCTGCCATGTGTTCTTATGGGATCTCTGGTGACCCCACCCTTTCAGGTATAGGGCTCGCTCATGACCAGCCGTGAAAACTCGTGTTGGTGACTCCACCCTGCCGTATCGTCGGTGATACCACTCTTTCAGGTATACGTTGTGTCGATGACCTGTCTGATAACGTTACGGGTATAGGGATCTCTGGTGAGGTGGTGTTGAATATCAATTATAGTAAACAGTGACGCCAGTACTTAGCATATATATTCAATATTATTATATATGACCGATTTGAGTTATTCCCAACGTTTACGGCGAGCGCGACTTCGATATATCGTTTTTCTTATGGGTGCGGCGATGATTCGTACTTTCGTTTATAGACTGCGGACGGCATGTCGTACTTTCAGCAAAAAGGTGTGAAATAGTTTGCTAAATCTAGAAATCACTTGAAAGGTAATATTTTGGTAATTAGTTTACCACAGAACCGGTGTAGACGGCGATTCCAATACCAACAATAGCCGCGTTCACATATTAACACTCCAAATAGGTGTGAAATAGTTTGCAAACCCTGCGATCGCTGACAAGATAATGTCTCGGACATAGCCATCTTTCGCGGCTTCGTGTTACAGGCATATCAATCGCTCACGCGGTGAAATTTTCGTAAGCAGTTTGTCACAGAACTTGATTTCACTCACAAAGATTTAATAAGTAACGAATAACAGACCGCCAGTGTCGGTAACTTGAATAGCGACAAATTGTCACTTATTTCTACTCTAACCCTAATCCTTTGTGAAGTGTACGCTTATTCAAAAAGGTGCGAAATAATTCTAAAATCCTACGATCGCTCACAAGATAACACCTATAAGACATAACCATCTCTCGTGACTTGTCGTTACATACATCGCAATCGCTACAATGTAGAATGTTGGTAGTTTGGTGTAGAACTGGATTTCACGAGTCTGATATAATAAGAATATTACCTATTAAGTAATAAGCACCGAATAACAGAACCGTCGCAGACGGTGACTTGAATATCCAAGATTTGATACTTTTCGCGATCGCTATATGTTTCACGTTGACTTTGGTTGCGTGATGCAAATCATGAGAATATTCAATCAATGTGTCAATTTGTCAACTTGAAATGAAACTCACTACACAAACCAAGTTGATTCGTATTTGAATGTGTTGATCCGGTACAACTCTAATCCTTTGAGAAATCCATTTACCGCGATCAGTTGATTCGAACGTAACTTGAATATTGCTGACTCCAACTTCAGTCGCATCGAATTATTCCCACATTCCACGCTGCTGTTTCACACCTATAGAATCAATACCAACTAACTAAACAAGAATCAAGAATCACAAGTATGCACATACAATAATTGTATTTATTACTGAGAAATCAAACGCTTAACAAAACCACGCAACTTATCATTTGCCAACTCTAGCATTACCAAAAAATCAGGTAGGCCTATTGTTGATTGAAAATCCTTGAGTCCTTATTATCAAAAATGTTATAGTGCGGCGTCGGAATCCATTCGCGGGATGTACTAAAGGTAAATTCAGATAATCCAAAATGAAATATCTCGACTTTGACATAATTTGAATTGAAATAGATTGACAAACATGACTACCAACTTTCAACCCAGTCATATTTAGAGATTATACGCATATTGATTTGAAACAAGTAATGAAACCTTACAACTCTATTCACGACTAAGTTTTCCGTTTGTCAAATAGAGTTTCAGTAAATAATTTCACTATGCTATCGCGATATTTTAATGTGTTACTACACACAATCAAGTCAATCAATGAAATAGCACCTGTTGTAAATATTTCTTACTTGACAGCCACTTGTGCATACCGCGATCGAGTTGCGACGCGATGAGTTAAATCGGAATATTTCAATCTATTTGTCGAAACCTTGAACAAGCTGTCTGATTATTTTTTTGTTGCAATTGAGTTAACGGAAATAGTATTACGCATCGACATCTTACCATCTTACCATACTCCAAAGAGTCAACAAGGAAAAACCTTGCCAAGTAAACCCGTTTGTAACTCACCCAATCAACTCAAACAGTATCAGTATGAAAACACCCAAGCATACAGGAGTCCATACAATCACTAAAACCTAAAGTCCGTAACAAGCTCGGCTGTATTCATATCCCTACGACGGGTCTTTTTTTTTCAACTGTAAAAGTCGTTACTATTTCGCAAGACAAAGTAATTACTACTCGATATATTTTGTAAGATAAAAGTAATTTCTACTCGGTGCAGGTGACTTGAGATTAACACATTACATTTGAGTATACGAGATTTGAATGTCTGACCAACGTAGTTGAGAATTCATTTCTTACAATCGAACGCTGGTGTTATATTCAAAGTTATCATGCTGTAAACATAAGGATTGACACATTGATTTGACATATGTTATAGTTGATCATGACTTGAATATTAAATTGTTTGCGTTAATTAGACACGGCGTTGTGGTAAATGTTATGACAGCAACAAACTTTTCAGTGCCATTGTTCTTAACATATTAAGTTGTAAAACTATACGTGTCTGAAATGTTCTTGATTGGAGAATTACTCCACCTCGATAAAAATCACTCTGCGTATCGCGATATCAGGAAATATTTTACAAATGTAATTGTTTCCAGTAACCAAGACTAAAGATGAAACAGCAATATCGGTATTATTACATTCAACAACCAGTACAATTATTAAAATCTATCGTTTGCGATAAACAACGCTAAAGATGCAATAATTCCAATATTCATACATTGAACATCCGATACAAAATGCTTTATTATCCCGATTCGCAACGGGTAATTGAAACGACTAAGTGTAGAGTCAGTATATCACAATGACACGTCGTTACTATTGAATCCAGCAATTGATACGATTTATTGCCGGAATTTGTGACAGCGCATTGAAACATACACAACTTACAGAGTGTGAAAATATCACTTTGGGTATCGAGTACCCTTTGAAGCGCGCAATCAATACATAATTCCAGTCGCACTCTCTAAGACATTTAGAAGTCTACGGATTTACACTTCAAGACTTTGATCAACACAGAAGCAATTTGGAATATCTTTACTGGACGCATCCTATTCAACTAGACTTGAGTATACGCAAAACTCATAGCATTAACAAAATCGCAATAGGCGCTACACTGAAATTTACAAAATGTGTTTGTATTCTTGCTCAAAGTAGTGATCATGAATTATCATTTGAATCTTCTAAAGTAATTGTAATCGTACAACCAAACTTGCGAAAGTCATTACCATAACAAAAGAATATTGTAGGTTGCTTGCTAAATGTATGCCGGAAATATTTGTAGAACGCTCACGACCAAAGAAATCGGAAATTGTCATTCATCAAAGTAAATGTCGTCACAATACTCTGCCACTAAAAGACGTTACTCGTATGTGATTGAATCGCCGGTAATTAACTCGCTAAATCAAACCCTAAGAAATTTCACTCACTCATCGGATATTAAACAGCGTCGCTTAATCGGTGTAGTTCGTTTGTTTCTAAATACAAATCATACCTAGCCAACAGAAAACAATTTTCACTCACTCGGTAATGAAACCAAGTGGTGGGTCTCCATTCGATATTTTGTTTGTGTCAAATACTTTGCAATGAACACATTTGAGTGGTTGAGCTTTACATCATCAAGCTGTCATTTTTAAATCAAGATTTCGGTCAACTTGTAAATGTATCATTTAACTAACCGACATTTAGTGATTCGTGAACATACCAAACGATACACATCCACCTCCGATCTTAGTTTCCATCATCGTGATAATCGAAGTACATTTCTTTCGAATTCGTAACAACCGGCTTTTCTGTGACATGATAAATTTTTGACAAGTTATGCTTAGAAGATTGGTTGCATATCTCGAAAAATAATATACCGCTCATATTGATACTGTTACTCGGTATTTTCCCGTTGTCGATTTTCAAACGAGTAAAATTTATTACTTGAGTTTCTCCGCTTACTATATGTAAATGTAAACTCAGTTGTCTTTTAACATCACAAATACATTGATAAAAGTAGGCAATCAAACGCTACAAGTTTAACTTTTGTAGGATGTGTATGATTACCCCACGCAACTCATTTCTTACCAAAGGTATATGAAATATATTCATGGTACACGAAAATACTCGATATTCCCATACTACGAACCTGTACAACGATTGGCGGTGCTTTCAACTGTTTCGATACCTCAAGAACTTTATTGTCTGAATGGATGTTCATGTATCTTAATAATCAAATAGTTCAACACAGAACTAGTATTAACAGAAACATCAGAGTTGTCTACACAAAAGTTTGTATGTGTACAGTATGCGAATACCATGTGTAAGTCCAGCACAATTGTGGTATACATCCGAGTTTAGTCTCGAGAACCAGTTATTCAAAAAACGTGAAAGTGTTTCTACGTCAAGTCGTTATGTTGACGAAAGCGTATATTGTAATATCATGATCGATTTGCATTCGTTGGTCACAAAATGTCACTACTCTAAATAATTATTTTTCGCCCAAACACAAACGCATACTTGTCACCATTCTTTTTCATCAAGCACGAGTTCAAGAAACCTACTTACTACGACATGAATTGTTATTTTTATGTTGTGTAAATAGGTAATAATTCATTTTAGTAACACTATATCAACATCATCGAGTTGCGCGAATAGATTTACATGTGGTCTTGTGGTTTTAATCGAAGTACACAGCTCGGTCTAATGTAGAGTCATCTCTGTTGTACAGCAACTCGGTAATCGAAATGCATGCATTAAAATTTAAACAGCGATCTTGTTTCGTCACGCGAAAAATATGTTCACTATCGCGATACTCTGCACAGGACGTGTAAATCCTTTTCACACTCGTAATAGTATACCAACGGCTACCGGCGACAACGTTTAACAACACCAACGACACTAAACATACGATACCTACCCAAGTAAAATTTCCATTTTCACCTGGAGGTCAGCCGTTACCTGAGTAAAAATACCATTAGTCTTTGGAGATTTATCGTTTAATCAGAGTAACAATACATTTTCACTTGAGGGTCTATCGTTTCCAAGAGTAACGAACCCCTTTTCCTTTGGAAATCTATTTTTCCCTGGGTAACAAACCATTTTCACTTGGAAATATATTTTTTCCCATGGTAACAAACCTTTTTCACTTGGAAATATATTTTTCCCCGGGTAACAAACCTTTTTCGCTTGGCGTTCCGTCGTTTACCTGAGTAAAAATATCATTTTCCTTTGGAGATCCGGCGTTTACCCATTGTAACAAACCATTTTCACTTGGAAATATATTTTTTCCCTGAGCAACAAACCATTTTCACTTGGAAATACATTTTTTCCCTGAGCAACAAACCATTTTCACTTGGCGGTCCGTCGTTTACCTGAGTAAAAATATCATTTTCCTTTGGAGATCGGGCGTTGACCCATTGTAACAATACATTTTCACTTGGAAATCTGTCGTTTACCTGAGTACCAATACCGTTTTCACTTGGAAATCCATCTTTTCCCTGGGTAACAATACCATTTTCGTTTTGCAAACTGACCACCACACCGGCCAATTTGATATTTTTGTATATTGTTACAACGAACAGTGACAAAATACACACCAACAACGACTCCGATACATTTGTGTAATCGCATACTCACTCGATCTGGTGCATCCCATCAAAATCGGCGGTTAGCCACACACACACACACACACAATACCAATGCGCTATTTCGATATGACTGCGATGTCCGGGTTCGTGCTTTAGATTTTCCAGAATCAATCCGTCTAAAGGTGTAATCCCCCGACTTTGTTAACTGGTTGATACACGATTAACAATCTTCGGAAAATGTAGGAACGCATGCTACCCATCGTGCTAACGATTCCAGGGTACTTGTGATTAATTTCCTTGCTCACCCTATACAGATTATACGTACAGGGATATGTAGCGGCAATCGGTTTGGTCAATACATATCACCCCATTCAGTATGGAATTACAAACCCAATACAGGTCAGTTCATAACCGGATCCGGATATTCAATGCAAAGCGATAAAGCAGAACCAATGACCAAATGTAATTAAACATGTAGATTCACAACCCTTGATTTTTTTTTTCGTGAAAAATGACAATACATATCGAATATAAATTACGATTGTTAAACCCTACCAAGTATTCACGTAAATGCGGTTTATGACATTACATACAATGTGTCGGTGTACAAATGTTGGGTGTTTATGCACACATCGGTATGACCCATAGACAACATCATCATACCCGCCAGGACTTTGTTATTGCATCGCGAGGTCAATAAAATCAATTTTGTATATTCAATCGGTGGCATAGACGACGGAAGGCTTGGAGATCCAATGTAAAATTCAGACAAACAAACGGGTATATTTGTCCATCTTGGTTATTCACTCAACTACCATTGGTGCTCTCGATACAGCGAACGGTACAGTATGCAACGCATATTATTAGAGTGATATATCCACAGGTAAATATGGGGACTGGCCACAATAATTGTACGACGCCGACAAATCGATGCACGCAAGGTGTGGTTGATAATAATTGTTTCATGTGTCAAAGAGACAGCACTTTCTCGTAAAGGTTAGCAGATCCCGCAGAAACACACCTTGGATTACATTACCAAATCGATTTCAAACTTAAACCGAATCACTGGTGTTGAGAGTAGTGATATCCGATTTTTCGAATATTCATATCGACTTAGTGAACGATCGGTAACGACACTTATCATAAACATTATGAATATTAGTAATTCCAGTCGTGTCTATCTTGTGTTGTTACAAGTTGCTAAAACCTTCGAGTGAATGAGTGAACGGATAGTAATCTGGGTTAAATCTCGATACAATTATTGTGGCCAGTCCCCATATTTACCTGTGGATATATCACTCTAATAATATGCGTTGCATACTGTACCGTTCGCTGTATCGAGAGCACCAATGGTAGTTGAGTGAATAACCAAGATGGACAAATATACCCGTTTGTTTGTCTGAATTTTACATTGGATCTCCAAGCCTTCCGTCGTCTATGCCACCGATTGAATATACAAAATTGATTTTATTGACCTCGCGATGCAATAACAAAGTCCTGGCGGGTATGATGATGTTGTCTATGGGTCATACCGATGTGTGCATAAACACCCAACATTTGTACACCGACACATTGTATGTAATGTCATAAACCGCATTTACGTGAATACTTGGTAGGGTTTAACAATCGTAATTTATATTCGATATGTATTGTCATTTTTCACGAAAAAAAAAATCAAGGGTTGTGAATCTACATGTTTAATTACATTTGGTCATTGGTTCTGCTTTATCGCTTTGCATTGAATATCCGGATCCGGTTATGAACTGACCTGTATTGGGTTTGTAATTCCATACTGAATGGGGTGATATGTATTGACCAAACCGATTGCCGCTACATATCCCTGTACGTATAATCTGTATAGGGTGAGCAAGGAAATTAATCACAAGTACCCTGGAATCGTTAGCACGATGGGTAGCATGCGTTCCTACATTTTCCGAAGATTGTTAATCGTGTATCAACCAGTTAACAAAGTCGGGGGATTACACCTTTAGACGGATTGATTCTGGAAAATCTAAAGCACGAACCCGGACATCGCAGTCATATCGAAATAGCGCATTGGTATTGTGTGTGTGTGTGTGTGTGTGGCTAACCGCCGATTTTGATGGGATGCACCAGATCGAGTGAGTATGCGATTACACAAATGTATCGGAGTCGTTGTTGGTGTGTATTTTGTCACTGTTCGTTGTAACAATATACAAAAATATCAAATTGGCCGGTGTGGTGGTCAGTTTGCAAAACGAAAATGGTATTGTTACCCAGGGAAAAGATGGATTTCCAAGTGAAAACGGTATTGGTACTCAGGTAAACGACAGATTTCCAAGTGAAAATGTATTGTTACAATGGGTCAACGCCCGATCTCCAAAGGAAAATGATATTTTTACTCAGGTAAACGACGGACCGCCAAGTGAAAATGGTTTGTTGCTCAGGGAAAAAATGTATTTCCAAGTGAAAATGGTTTGTTGCTCAGGGAAAAAATATATTTCCAAGTGAAAATGGTTTGTTACAATGGGTAAACGCCGGATCTCCAAAGGAAAATGATATTTTTACTCAGGTAAACGACGGAACGCCAAGCGAAAAAGGTTTGTTACCCGGGGAAAAATATATTTCCAAGTGAAAAAGGTTTGTTACCATGGGAAAAAATATATTTCCAAGTGAAATTGGTTTGTTACCCAGGGAAAAATAGATTTCCAAAGGAAAAGGGGTTCGTTACTCTTGGAAACGATAGACCCTCAAGTGAAAATGTATTGTTACTCTGATTAAACGATAAATCTCCAAAGACTAATGGTATTTTTACTCAGGTAACGGCTGACCTCCAGGTGAAAATGGAAATTTTACTTGGGTAGGTATCGTATGTTTAGTGTCGTTGGTGTTGTTAAACGTTGTCGCCGGTAGCCGTTGGTATACTATTACGAGTGTGAAAAGGATTTACACGTCCTGTGCAGAGTATCGCGATAGTGAACATATTTTTCGCGTGACGAAACAAGATCGCTGTTTAAATTTTAATGCATGCATTTCGATTACCGAGTTGCTGTACAACAGAGATGACTCTACATTAGACCGAGCTGTGTACTTCGATTAAAACCACAAGACCACATGTAAATCTATTCGCGCAACTCGATGATGTTGATATAGTGTTACTAAAATGAATTATTACCTATTTACACAACATAAAAATAACAATTCATGTCGTAGTAAGTAGGTTTCTTGAACTCGTGCTTGATGAAAAAGAATGGTGACAAGTATGCGTTTGTGTTTGGGCGAAAAATAATTATTTAGAGTAGTGACATTTTGTGACCAACGAATGCAAATCGATCATGATATTACAATATACGCTTTCGTCAACATAACGACTTGACGTAGAAACACTTTCACGTTTTTTGAATAACTGGTTCTCGAGACTAAACTCGGATGTATACCACAATTGTGCTGGACTTACACATGGTATTCGCATACTGTACACATACAAACTTTTGTGTAGACAACTCTGATGTTTCTGTTAATACTAGTTCTGTGTTGAACTATTTGATTATTAAGATACATGAACATCCATTCAGACAATAAAGTTCTTGAGGTATCGAAACAGTTGAAAGCACCGCCAATCGTTGTACAGGTTCGTAGTATGGGAATATCGAGTATTTTCGTGTACCATGAATATATTTCATATACCTTTGGTAAGAAATGAGTTGCGTGGGGTAATCATACACATCCTACAAAAGTTAAACTTGTAGCGTTTGATTGCCTACTTTTATCAATGTATTTGTGATGTTAAAAGACAACTGAGTTTACATTTACATATAGTAAGCGGAGAAACTCAAGTAATAAATTTTACTCGTTTGAAAATCGACAACGGGAAAATACCGAGTAACAGTATCAATATGAGCGGTATATTATTTTTCGAGATATGCAACCAATCTTCTAAGCATAACTTGTCAAAAATTTATCATGTCACAGAAAAGCCGGTTGTTACGAATTCGAAAGAAATGTACTTCGATTATCACGATGATGGAAACTAAGATCGGAGGTGGATGTGTATCGTTTGGTATGTTCACGAATCACTAAATGTCGGTTAGTTAAATGATACATTTACAAGTTGACCGAAATCTTGATTTAAAAATGACAGCTTGATGATGTAAAGCTCAACCACTCAAATGTGTTCATTGCAAAGTATTTGACACAAACAAAATATCGAATGGAGACCCACCACTTGGTTTCATTACCGAGTGAGTGAAAATTGTTTTCTGTTGGCTAGGTATGATTTGTATTTAGAAACAAACGAACTACACCGATTAAGCGACGCTGTTTAATATCCGATGAGTGAGTGAAATTTCTTAGGGTTTGATTTAGCGAGTTAATTACCGGCGATTCAATCACATACGAGTAACGTCTTTTAGTGGCAGAGTATTGTGACGACATTTACTTTGATGAATGACAATTTCCGATTTCTTTGGTCGTGAGCGTTCTACAAATATTTCCGGCATACATTTAGCAAGCAACCTACAATATTCTTTTGTTATGGTAATGACTTTCGCAAGTTTGGTTGTACGATTACAATTACTTTAGAAGATTCAAATGATAATTCATGATCACTACTTTGAGCAAGAATACAAACACATTTTGTAAATTTCAGTGTAGCGCCTATTGCGATTTTGTTAATGCTATGAGTTTTGCGTATACTCAAGTCTAGTTGAATAGGATGCGTCCAGTAAAGATATTCCAAATTGCTTCTGTGTTGATCAAAGTCTTGAAGTGTAAATCCGTAGACTTCTAAATGTCTTAGAGAGTGCGACTGGAATTATGTATTGATTGCGCGCTTCAAAGGGTACTCGATACCCAAAGTGATATTTTCACACTCTGTAAGTTGTGTATGTTTCAATGCGCTGTCACAAATTCCGGCAATAAATCGTATCAATTGCTGGATTCAATAGTAACGACGTGTCATTGTGATATACTGACTCTACACTTAGTCGTTTCAATTACCCGTTGCGAATCGGGATAATAAAGCATTTTGTATCGGATGTTCAATGTATGAATATTGGAATTATTGCATCTTTAGCGTTGTTTATCGCAAACGATAGATTTTAATAATTGTACTGGTTGTTGAATGTAATAATACCGATATTGCTGTTTCATCTTTAGTCTTGGTTACTGGAAACAATTACATTTGTAAAATATTTCCTGATATCGCGATACGCAGAGTGATTTTTATCGAGGTGGAGTAATTCTCCAATCAAGAACATTTCAGACACGTATAGTTTTACAACTTAATATGTTAAGAACAATGGCACTGAAAAGTTTGTTGCTGTCATAACATTTACCACAACGCCGTGTCTAATTAACGCAAACAATTTAATATTCAAGTCATGATCAACTATAACATATGTCAAATCAATGTGTCAATCCTTATGTTTACAGCATGATAACTTTGAATATAACACCAGCGTTCGATTGTAAGAAATGAATTCTCAACTACGTTGGTCAGACATTCAAATCTCGTATACTCAAATGTAATGTGTTAATCTCAAGTCACCTGCACCGAGTAGAAATTACTTTTATCTTACAAAATATATCGAGTAGTAATTACTTTGTCTTGCGAAATAGTAACGACTTTTACAGTTGAAAAAAAAAGACCCGTCGTAGGGATATGAATACAGCCGAGCTTGTTACGGACTTTAGGTTTTAGTGATTGTATGGACTCCTGTATGCTTGGGTGTTTTCATACTGATACTGTTTGAGTTGATTGGGTGAGTTACAAACGGGTTTACTTGGCAAGGTTTTTCCTTGTTGACTCTTTGGAGTATGGTAAGATGGTAAGATGTCGATGCGTAATACTATTTCCGTTAACTCAATTGCAACAAAAAAATAATCAGACAGCTTGTTCAAGGTTTCGACAAATAGATTGAAATATTCCGATTTAACTCATCGCGTCGCAACTCGATCGCGGTATGCACAAGTGGCTGTCAAGTAAGAAATATTTACAACAGGTGCTATTTCATTGATTGACTTGATTGTGTGTAGTAACACATTAAAATATCGCGATAGCATAGTGAAATTATTTACTGAAACTCTATTTGACAAACGGAAAACTTAGTCGTGAATAGAGTTGTAAGGTTTCATTACTTGTTTCAAATCAATATGCGTATAATCTCTAAATATGACTGGGTTGAAAGTTGGTAGTCATGTTTGTCAATCTATTTCAATTCAAATTATGTCAAAGTCGAGATATTTCATTTTGGATTATCTGAATTTACCTTTAGTACATCCCGCGAATGGATTCCGACGCCGCACTATAACATTTTTGATAATAAGGACTCAAGGATTTTCAATCAACAATAGGCCTACCTGATTTTTTGGTAATGCTAGAGTTGGCAAATGATAAGTTGCGTGGTTTTGTTAAGCGTTTGATTTCTCAGTAATAAATACAATTATTGTATGTGCATACTTGTGATTCTTGATTCTTGTTTAGTTAGTTGGTATTGATTCTATAGGTGTGAAACAGCAGCGTGGAATGTGGGAATAATTCGATGCGACTGAAGTTGGAGTCAGCAATATTCAAGTTACGTTCGAATCAACTGATCGCGGTAAATGGATTTCTCAAAGGATTAGAGTTGTACCGGATCAACACATTCAAATACGAATCAACTTGGTTTGTGTAGTGAGTTTCATTTCAAGTTGACAAATTGACACATTGATTGAATATTCTCATGATTTGCATCACGCAACCAAAGTCAACGTGAAACATATAGCGATCGCGAAAAGTATCAAATCTTGGATATTCAAGTCACCGTCTGCGACGGTTCTGTTATTCGGTGCTTATTACTTAATAGGTAATATTCTTATTATATCAGACTCGTGAAATCCAGTTCTACACCAAACTACCAACATTCTACATTGTAGCGATTGCGATGTATGTAACGACAAGTCACGAGAGATGGTTATGTCTTATAGGTGTTATCTTGTGAGCGATCGTAGGATTTTAGAATTATTTCGCACCTTTTTGAATAAGCGTACACTTCACAAAGGATTAGGGTTAGAGTAGAAATAAGTGACAATTTGTCGCTATTCAAGTTACCGACACTGGCGGTCTGTTATTCGTTACTTATTAAATCTTTGTGAGTGAAATCAAGTTCTGTGACAAACTGCTTACGAAAATTTCACCGCGTGAGCGATTGATATGCCTGTAACACGAAGCCGCGAAAGATGGCTATGTCCGAGACATTATCTTGTCAGCGATCGCAGGGTTTGCAAACTATTTCACACCTATTTGGAGTGTTAATATGTGAACGCGGCTATTGTTGGTATTGGAATCGCCGTCTACACCGGTTCTGTGGTAAACTAATTACCAAAATATTACCTTTCAAGTGATTTCTAGATTTAGCAAACTATTTCACACCTTTTTGCTGAAAGTACGACATGCCGTCCGCAGTCTATAAACGAAAGTACGAATCATCGCCGCACCCATAAGAAAAACGATATATCGAAGTCGCGCTCGCCGTAAACGTTGGGAATAACTCAAATCGGTCATATATAATAATATTGAATATATATGCTAAGTACTGGCGTCACTGTTTACTATAATTGATATTCAACACCACCTCACCAGAGATCCCTATACCCGTAACGTTATCAGACAGGTCATCGACACAACGTATACCTGAAAGAGTGGTATCACCGACGATACGGCAGGGTGGAGTCACCAACACGAGTTTTCACGGCTGGTCATGAGCGAGCCCTATACCTGAAAGGGTGGGGTCACCAGAGATCCCATAAGAACACATGGCAGGTCACCAGCGGAAGGGGGGGTCAAAAGGGTGGGGTCACCAACACGAGTTTCGCGGCAGGTCACCAGCGGGCCCATAAGAACCCCATTACGAATCGCGACCGATCATACTAACTACTGATGGGGTGGGTAGGTGCACAATATAATGCGACCAACTTCAACTAAGCCACACACCCAAATGTCCATCATAGTTCCGCGTGCAACAATTTATTAGGAATTTCATGTTTAGATACGCAATCAACTTTCTATCAACTGCATACCGTGTGCAATGACGATAAGCTGTGTAGCGCCGACTGCGTGATTTCGAAGAAGTCAATTCATCGATACCGTTTATGAAATACGTAGAATCGCTTTTATCAGGAAGCTCGCCAGATGAACCATCAGATCTGATGTTTTGACGCAAACAAGGAAACGACTTTCTAACAAACTATAGGGTTTTGGTGTCATGGAATTTTCTACGACCATCACAAAACTGGCAACACCTATTCCATAGCAATTTACAACGTAGCTGGCATTATAGAGATTGTACAATCTCTATACTGACATGGAGACTCCGCTTTGAGAACTAACGATGGTTTGACCGACAGCACTACTAGTGGATAGGTAACATACTCAGTACTCAGGTCAGGGTTGTAACCAAGTCACAAGACTCCGAGTCACAAGTCCATCTCACTTTTATAGTTTTGCCTCGAGTCAAGTCGAGTCATTTTCAATTCGCCACCGAGTCAAGTCCGAGTCCAAGTCGTCGAGCAGAGGTTCGAGTCCGAGTCATGGGATAATGACTCGAGTCCGAGTCCAAGTCATTGTGTTGACTGCTCAGTTCTCAGTTAAGGTCTTACTCGCTTTTATAACTCTGTTTGGTGATATCAAACGGTTCGCATTTATAATATACTAATTTCCCTCACTTAACAGTTTCCGGTCGCATTTTCAAGTGCCAGTACCAATAGACGAAGCCCAAATAGGGTGGTTACTTTACTATTCTTCGAAATTACAATGAAATGTTGGTATTGGCCGTCTGAGTCTCGAGTCATATGACTTGGTTCGAGTCGTGCGCAATGACTCGAGTCCAAGTCGAGTCAATACATAGATTGACTCGAGTCGAGTCGAGTCATTTCCGCATTTTGAGAAAATGACTCGAGTCAAGTCGAGTCATCAGAAAATCGTGACTCGAGTCTGACTCGAGTCATTACAACCCTGACTCAGGTATCACTATAGATAACTAGCCTATCGGTAGGTTAGAGTATTACTGACCTTCGCTACTGGTGAGAGTCAGTCGAAAAGGTTTTAGCGAATAAATTAACAATATGAAGTTATTGTTTCGCGTTATTCTGAAGTTCTGTACCCCCAAATAGCATGTTCAAATACTCAGGTAACCAGCGGCCTCTTCACCTCTTTTATTGTAATGCCATATATGTGTTGGTCGTCATAAGGTGGTAGCTGGTAGGTATAGGTTGGTAGGCCATTTCTGAGTTCAAAAAACGTTATTGAAACACAAGAACGAGGCGCATCTCTGTTCATTTAACGCAAGGGAGGCAGAAATGGTAGACAGTGCTGACTTTCATTTTGCAACTGCTATAATGCAGGCAATGACAGGCTGTATACAAGATTCCGGCCTAATTGCAAGCATAACAAGAATGGATTTAGTATTTTAGGGTAGCCGACTAAACATTGGTCGCGGAAATATTTTACCAGAATGTTTTGTATGTGCTGAGTGACGTAGTGAAGATTAGTTAGGGTAGAAGGAAGGTACTAATGCTATAATCAATTGTTGCTATTATGCTATCACAGATTAGGTTTGTTGTATTTCATTTACAGATAATAATTTCCGACACGACGTTAGGCTCAATAACAAATTGCTTAACGGATTTCTAAATAGCTCCAAGGGGCCCAAGATTATTTCGTCGGTCGTTTGTTGGAGCATATTTATTCAACTTGAAAAATTTCGTCGCGCTTGGCGCGATTTTTTGTCCCTGGATGTGTAGATTTAAATATCTTCAGTAAATTAAGTGAAAAACGCGCATATTCAGAGAAATAGTCATATCGCCGCTGTTGATTACCACGCTTTGAACAGGGTTATGACTCAAAGACAAGAGGTGGGCCACAACACATTTTCAAATCGGAAATTGGGCCACTGCCGAGAAAGGGCTGAGAACCCCGGTACTAGGGTCAACCATACCGTATGACCTACCCCTGTCTCGCGAACGAGGTTGAATCAGGTCAAATCACCACGAGAATGTTATATTAGTAACATTCAGTTTAACATATACATTATACATTGGCTGCAGCGATTTGGAAGCTAATCAATTTTGCCAATAGCCTGTTCATCATTGGTTTATTAGCAATTTATCAGTTCAATACACCACAAAAATGCGATACAATGAAAAGACAGGAAGATGTCGAAGCGACAAGGAGTAGTCTATGGAATCTGACACCCACCTTGGCCTAGGCGATGTAAAGAGGAGGCATGCACACTGAATGAAAGTAAAGAAGATAGTACAGAAAAAGAATGCGACAAGAAATAGGGCGGCATGTCATGGGAAGCGAGATCGATAGGTCAGTCGTGGTCCGGTAATCTTGAGGATGGACTGTATTTGTTTAGTAGTAATTGCTTGTATTTCGACTTTAATGTGGACATGCTCGTCGACTGTCGGATGGCCGGCGGGATACTGTTCCACACATCAGGTCCGGCATATTTGATGGAGCGATGATCTTTTCGATCGATCATATGATATTTGGACGACGTGGACGCGCGTGTGTTGTACTTGTGCGCTTTTGATTCAGAGGTAAAGAAGTCGTTGAAATATTCGGGGCAACGACCGCAGTGAAACTGATACATAAACTTGGCGATTTCTAGTTTCCGCATATCTTCTATGTTTAGGACGCCGAATCTCTTCAGCAGCGACTTATTGGATGGGCAGCCAGGCCCCTTTGGGGCCCTAGCTATGATTCGGAGTACTTTATGCTGTAGTTTCTGCAGTGGCTTGAGTGCAGTTTTACTGGCAGCCCCCCAACAGAGGATGCCATAATGTAACTTCGATTGGATTAAGGATTTAAAGAGTATCAGAAGAACCCATGCTGGCATGAAGCGCCCAAGGCTGTAGAACAGGCCGCACTTCGGTGATAATTTAGTTTCTAGGGACTGAATATGACTCTTCCAGGACATGTTCGAGTCCAGTAAAACTCCGAGATATTTGGCATTATCTGTGTTGGAAACGGGCTGACCAGCGATATTAACGGTTAGGTTATTTTTTGAATTTACTGTCAGCAATTGCGATTTCGAGGCGTTTATGCAAAGGTTGTTCTGGGCCGTCCACTCATGGACTTTGGGCATTTGGTCACCAGTCAGGGCATCCAGCTCAGCCGTCGAAGATGCGGAAGAGAGGAGGTGAGTATCATCAGCGAACAGTGTGGTGTTCAATGAGGAGGTTTCAAAAATGTCGTTGACATATAAGGTGAAAAGGACCGGTCCAAGTACTGAGCCCTGGGGCACACCACAGGTCACCGGGCGAGGAGAGGACAAGGTGTCTGAGATCGCAACCATTTGTTGGCGTCCAGTGAGGTAACTTTTCATGAGCTCAAGTTGTGGGCCCCGAAGTCCGTAACGCGCCAATTTCGAGATGAGAATTTTATGATCTACGCAGTCAAACGCCTTTTTTAGGTCGAGAAAAATGCTACATCCCACATTTCGCTTCTCTGAGATATCATAGTACTGTTCGGCCACTGTTAGGAGGGCATGAGCGGTTTGGTGTTTGTTTCGGAAGCCAAATTGTTGAGGGGAAATGACAGACATTTTGGCGAGGAATCAGGACAGGCTGGAGAGGAGCAACTTTTCGAATACAATCCCGATGCATGGGAGAACGGATATCGGACGGTAGTTGGTGACATTAGTTCTATCCCCAGCTTTGTGTACAGGGACTACTCTGGCTTTTTTTAGATAGCTTGGGTAGACTCCATTTTCTATCATGAAGTTGAAAAAATGGGCCATATATTGACCGATATGCAGGCTTATCATTTTTAAAAACCATGATGGGATTTGGTCATAGCCGTCGGCTATGAAGTAACGAGTAACATCGCCCAACCGGAATATCTAGTTTTAGATATCCTGTTTTAGATATCTATATAATATATATATAAAAAGCTAATCTCTAACTACCGACCAATATCTGTTTTGCCAAATCTTGCCACGGTTTTTGAGAAACTGATTGACTGCCGACTCAAGAACTTTTTTGAATTGAATGCAGTACTGTCTCCGACTCCGACATGGATTCAGATCAAACCACAACACCAACCATGCAATACTATCAATTGTAGCGGACTATTACAAAATCATCTGCAAAAAAAAAGTGGCTGCAGCATTTTTATTGACCTCCGCAAAGCTTTCGACACAGTTAACCATAGAATCTTAAGATACAAGCTAGAACACTATGGAATCAGGGGTATTGCAGCAACTCTACTTGAAAGCTACCTGGCAAACCGCAAACAATTTGTTAAACTGGGGACATTAAGAACGACTACCGGAAATATAACTTGTGGAGTGCCACAAGGCTCAGTCCTTGGACCGAATTTTTTCCTCATTTATATTAATGACATTGTTAATGCATCTTCATTCCGCACAACCCTATTTGCTGATGATACTCACTTCTTCATAACCTCCAACACTGTCGATGATTTGCATGCATCTGTGAATGGGAGCTCCCAAAAGTGTCGAGATGGCTGGAAGCAAACAAACTAAGTTTGAATGCAGATAGGACCGAGATGCTCCTTTTAAATAATGCCAGTCACAGCTTCACTGTGAACATCAATCATAAACAAATCTCCACATGTGACTCAGCAAAATATCTCGGTGTCACCATTGATACCAAAATGTCTTGGAAGCAGCATATTGAAAGCACAATATCAAAACTAGCTCGGTGTGTGGGAATAATGACCCGTCTGCAATCTTTGGTTTCCAGATCAATACTACGAACCATATATTTCTCTCTTTTCCACTCTCACCTGCAATATGGAATCGTAGTATGGGGAAGTGCATGCACAACATTTTTGTGCAGAATTCGAACCCTGCAAAACCGTGCGATACGGCTGATCTCATCTGTACCTTTACGTACCAAACTATCGCGTTACTACCGTAAGCACCGAATTTTGCAACTACATCGATTCGAAGTATCAAAAGTCATTCACAAATACTTTTCCAATAGTTTGCCTCCTCTGTTTGATGACTTTTTCATGCCTGCCAAAAATGTCCACTCCCACTACACGAGATCCTCGTCTAAAGGAAATACCTACTTACCGCCACCCAATAGCAACCTAACTAAAAGATCTATCGACTACTCGGGACCTATCATCTGGAATGCATTACCACCACATATCCGTGAATTGCCTTATAATAGATTCAGAAAAGCCCTACTTGATCACCTCTTGTCGTTACACTAACACTGTTGCCTTACCTCGCCCAGACATTGCTTCATTGATCATTTGCTACCATCGTTTAATTTTTCTTCTAGTTTATTTTTTTCACTACTGTAACCTTTTTTACAGCCAGACTGTTTAGAGTCAAGTGTACCTGTTTGATGCTGGTGTGATCAGACTAGATGACCTTCACGGTCTTATCGATCATTCCTATCTAATATCAAATACTGTGCAAGCATATTTTCTGTACCACCACCACTGCCGTGTGTTATGTATTTTGGTTGGATGAAAATAAAGACTCTCTCTCTCTCTCTGGTCGCCGAATTCCTTGCAGGTTTTCCAGCGAAGAAAACACGGAAACGTGGATTTCTACCGAAGTTGGGATGATTACGTGAAAGGATTCGGGAATCCTGAAGGAGATTTCTGGCTCGGTAGGAAGGTTTCTACTTTCATTTAATTCCTTCAAGTGCTAGGATTTTATCAATCTGCACTTGGCTATTGTACGAGTAATAAAGCTGATTCTGTATTGAATAATATTTTCTGCGTCATCTAGAGCAGTACTCTTCAACCTTTTTGTCACGATACACCCTTTTCACGTTAACTCAGAACTCGTACACCCCTGACTACATGATACACCTATTCCTTAGTAGGCCTAACCCAGGGATGTTAAAACCCTTTCGCTGTTCACGGCCGTATTTCGATTACTATTATGAATACTTTGTTGCGTCGATAGCAGACGATATATATAAACGTAAGACCTTGGTAGCTTTCACACTCTATTTAACGTCCACTTGCGAATGAATAGAACTTTATTAGTTACACGAGCTTTCGGAGCGCCGCTCCTTCATCAGGTGTCAAAGCGAAAGTAACACAAAAAGAGCAACGCATAAATATTTTCAATTTGAACATATGCATATTATGACATCATACGGAATGAGAAATTCTAGATTTCAAAGTCGCGTGCTCTATGACGTCATAAACACAAATATCAAGTTTAGATTTGAAATGCAAAATAGTGAGTTGTGTGCCTAAAATCGGATTGGATAAGGTGTTTATAGGCTAATTTGAAAAGAACAAAAGGTGTCAAGTCAAGCATTCATGGTGTAGTGAGACATACATCCTCTATCTATATTCAGCCCTTGTCGGAAAGTATCAAATTTGTCGATATATTTTTGTTCGGTAGCCTTGCGGAGAGTAGAGTCTTCCATGTTCCCGACCAATACATTGACAGTCATGTCGCTATTATGTAATCTAGACGCTTTTCGCAGCTACTTATCACAGGGTTGTAATGACTCGAGTCATGACTCGACTCGAGTCACGAATTTTTGGTGACTCGACTTGACTCGAGTCATTTTGTTGAAAAGGGAAAATGACTCGACTCGACTCGAGTCAATATTTGGATTGACTCGACTTGTACTCGAGTCGAGTCATTTTCCCTTTTCAACAAAATGACTCGAGTCAAGTCGAGTCACCAAAAATTCGTGACTCGAGTCGAGTCATGACTCGAGTCATTACAACCCTGTGATAAGTAGCTGCGAAAAGCGTCTAGATTTGGATTGACTCGACTTGTACTCGAGTCATTACGCATGACTCGACCCAAGTCATTGACTCGGCATATCTTATATGACTTGAAAATGAAGAAATTTGCGAATCGTACTGGCTAGATCAACGCATATGACGAATTCTGCCGATATCGCTATTTGTCGCCGCTGCTTTCGTTGCACTCGTCTGATATCAGATATCCCGCCGCAAAAACAACAGACAATGTCACATATAGTAGCAATGCATTGTACAAAATCATCCTATGATGAAGAGGTAATAGATCCTCCGCAATCAAAGTACTCGAGACTTTTCAATTATACAAGCAAACAATCGAAGCAAAGTTCAATTAAAGGCAATGAAATACATCAGATGGTCAAGTACTTGGAAGAGACTGATAAGCTCATGTGTAGATTTGAAGGCGATGATTCTTTGCATTATTGGGCGACCAGAAATAATGAGTATCCAATGCTCTTCAATGTGGTTAAAAAATGCTTGTCAATTCCTGTATCTAGTGCACCAGTGGAACGTGTTTCGGTAGATGTGGATTTATTCTAAGGCCATGCCGCTATAACATATATGAGGATCTCCTTTCCACTTTAGTATTTTTGAATTGTAACTCATCATTGATTTTATCTGCTGTCAGTGAAAACACACAATACACTCCGTCCATTTGACGTTTTGTTAGGTATTGGCATTGTGCACGTGAGTAATAATGAATGGCTAATGTTGTATGATGTTTGTACAATAGGGTTGTTTAAAAATAACTTCTTATTTATTTTACTGGGTGGCTACTTGGTAAAATTGTTATGTTGCATAAAAAGAACACTGAATCTGGCTTAATTTTAAAAAGTAAAATCAATGATATGAGAGGAGAAAATTTTATATTTGAAAATAAAGGGAGTGTTTTTGGTGAGAAATTATTTCATATAATATAATTATATGCTAGTAGTAAGCCGACTATTTTTTCATATCCAAAATATTCCACTCTAATAAATTCGCTTTTTCTAGTTGGAATTGAGCCAAATTTGCTATGAATCATATTTTTACACAATATAACAATATCTTGAGGTGGCCGGTAAAATTCGAAAATCTCTATTTGTAGTTAATCCAAAATTTCCTCTCATATTAGTAACGCTCCGGCGGCTATTTCGGGAGCTGAGCAGGAAAGCTGACCTTTTTTTAGTCAACCACCTGATAATGTGAAATAAAAACTGTACGTCTACATAAACATGCATCTGTTGATTCTCTATCAGCTGGTATCTAGACGTGAATTCGTTGGTTCTATATCAGATAGCATGTAGAATGAATTCGTTGATTCTCTATAAGCTATAAGCTAATTCAGGATTGAAAACATGAGTTGAACATGACTTCAATACTGTGACTTGGACTCGACTCGAGTCATAACACTATGACTCGGACTTGAGCCTTTAAACGGTGACTTGGACTCGGACTCGACTCGGTGATGAATTGAAAATGACTCGACTTGACTCGAGTCAAAACCACAAAAGTAAGATTGACTCGTGACTCGGAACAATGTGACTTGGTTACAACCCTGACTTATCATCTACATTGGATGTCCGTTTAGTGAGGGATCTTGTACCTCCTAAACGCGCGAAGCGCGAAAAACATTCTATAATTCATGATTGAATCAGTCAATATGATTGGGAATTGCATATATGTTGCCATAAATTTGTATCCTCTCTCTGCTAACATAATCAGATTTACCGGTAGAGCTGACTGAGTTTTGTTGGAAAAGATAGGACCCCTAAATAATAATTAAACATCTTCGGGCGTACCCGTTGGTATAATGACTTCGTTACATGATGTTATTTCGTTACCTCTTATCTGCTTTGTCACAATATATTGAAATCGCCCAAACCTACCACACTAAAAGACGTACACGATTTAAAATTGGTGCTTCTTTACTGGCAAATAATGTTCCCTCGAGATGGCATTTGTCTTGTGGGGGTCAGATCGCCAGGACAGGAACATTCGGCGCCGGCCATTTAGGTGCCTATGGACAATGAAACATATATTGGATATGTATGTACATCGAAGTTTACGGTCAGCACAAGGGCAGTCCTATTCGGCCAAGGTCTTCTCGCTGCTGATCGTTATTGCACACTTCTCGGAGTCGCATGTTTCTTGGCCTATAACTTCATATGTCTTGGTGCGTCGTGGCGCCGTAATGGCGGAAATTGTTTTGAAAAAGTTGCTTAAATTTCTCAAAAAATACTCTATGATTTGTGGTGTTCCGTTCCCTTGAGGTGTTCCGTGCCATCATTGATTTCTTGAGATATAGCCTTCTTGCGTATAAAACTTTCAAATTGTACCAGCATACCGCAGGCCTACTATATATGCACCAAAATCACGACTATAAATGCCAGGAAAAGTTATCGGATCTGTTTTCTGATCTCGTGGGGGCGAAAAATATTTCAACCTGGTGAATGAATTCCATCGATAATATTGGTCGTTTCATATATTACTTTAAAACATTTATATATTGTCATCCCACCCGATCAGATTAACCGGTAGAGCTGATGGACAAGGTGTCTTCGAAAATTTGGGCACAGATTAATGATGAATTGATTTTGCATCTTCCGGCTTTTAGTAATCACTTTGTTGCATGCTGTCCCATTGTTGTAGGTAGGATTGTAAGTATATACTCAATTTATACATCGGAATCGCCCAAACGTACCAAAAAACTTTCATTCATGAGACGAACACGATTCCAACTTGGTATGTTTTTATGGGACGCCTCATTTCCTCTGCTGTTCGCATTTGTAAGGTGGGGCTCAGATTGCAAGGACACTATATTATATAAAAAACGAAAAATCCAAGTCACCCCGAATGGCGCTAAGCGTGAATTAATTCTTACGTTGAATTAAAACCTCTCAAAGATTTGGGAATCAATTCGTAGATTCAAATTGCATATTGATGGCAGCCAACACGCGCTAATTTAATTATGTGTAGACGGCCGTCGTAGATATAATCACTGGTGACCTGGCAGGGGCTCTTTTGGGCGGGGTGGCATGGTGCCGAGAAACCGGGGGTCGCATGGTGACCCTTTCAGGTATAGGCGGGGGTCGCATGGTGCCATTGTGTCTTATTGGTGCGGCGGTGATGCCACCTTTCAGACATAGGCGGGGTCGACATGGTGTCGTGAAAACCGGGGGTCGCATGGTTACCTTTTCAGGTACAGGCGGGGCGACATGGTGATGGATGTGGTCGAATGGTGACCCTTTCACGTATAGGTTGTGGTGATTACCTGCCGTGTATTCTTGTTTGGTAGTGAACTAACGTTATAGGAACTTCCAGTAAACTCGGCCCTCGGTAAATTCGGCCACGTAAATTCGGCCCCGTGAATATCCGCGCTATCTCCCGCGATTACGCGATCTACGCATGCCCTGACATCCAAATCACTTAATAATAGTATAATCAAGTAATTAATTGATGTTAACGGATGGTAATACATTTTAATACAATATTCTCGGAGGGCCGAATTTACTGGCAACCCGTTCTAGGTATAGGCGGTGGGGTGGTGTTGTTTATGTATCAGGTATAGTAAACAGTCACGTGATTAGCCCTTACTTAATGATTATATCCTAGATTATTAGGCACTTCTTCGTTATTCCCCACACATCGAAAAAATCATCCCCATGACACCAATAAATGCTTCCCATGAGTATCAACAGAAAAATTTATGAACTTCAACATGAATGGTTTTTCGCGTTGGGGTGTGGTGGACAGATATTAGGGATGGGGGAGGGGGATATTAGGGTGGGTTAGGGTTAGGATATTCTGCGATTAGGGTTGGGATATTAGGAATGAGGGTATTAGGGTAGGGTAGGTTAGAGTTAGGTTAGGATATCCTAAGATTAAGGTCGGGAGATATTAGGGATGAGGGAGGGGATATTAGGGTGGGTTAGGGTTAGAATAACCTAAGATAATGGTTGGGGATATTAGGGTGGGTTAGAGTCAAGGATGGGGATAGGATATACTAAGATTACAGTTGGGGAGGGGTATCAGGGTCAAGGATGGGTTAGGATATCCTAAGATTAGAGTTGGGGGTGAAGATTACAATATTCCCAACCCTAATCTTGGGATACCCTGACCCCAAATTAAACCCTAATCTTGGGATATCCTACCTCAACCTTGACCCTAACCTACCCTAGCACCCGCGTCCCGCAACCCTAATCTTAGGATATCCTAACCCACCCTAATACCCCCTTCCCACGCCCCTGATATCCCCGACCCTAATATTCTCCTAGCCCTAATCCCAACGCGAAAAACAAATTATTTTGACGTTTATAAATTTTCACATGTTCATGGGAATCATTTATTGGTTTCATGGTGATCACTTCTGGATGTGTGGGGAATAACGTTCAAGTGCCGATTACTATATATGACCGATTCGAGTCAATCCTAACGTTTACGGTGAGCGTGACACCAATATATCCTTATTCTTACGGGTGTGGTCGCATGCTAACGTTTTCAGCACAGAACCGTCGTAGACGGTGATTCGAAAACCAACAATAGTGTGCTCGCGAACTAACACTTATTCAAATGGGTGTGAAATAGTTTGCAAATCCCGCGATCGCTGACAAGATAACTCCTCAGACATATCGATCTCTCGTGACTTGGGTGTTACAGACATACCGATCACTCACATTGTACTATTTTGGTAATCAGTTTGTCGCAGAACTGGATTTCACTGGTAAGATTTAATAAGTATAATAAGTAACGAATAACAGAACTGCCACCGGCGGTGACTTGAATACCGACAAATTGTCACTTATTTCTGTTCTAACCCTGTCCTTTGTGAGGTTAACACTTATTCAAATAGGTGCGAAATAGTTTGCAAAATCCAACGGTTGCAGACAAGATAATGCCTCACTACACAAGTGAAGTTGAATCGTATCCGAATGTGTTTATTCGTCACCTTGACATCGAGATAATATTATTCAAAGTTTGTAAACACGGCAATGGCTTATATCAATGTCGATCGCGTGTTCATCGGGTTATTCACACAATGATTTGAAACAAACCTTGAAACTTACAAGTTACAACTCTATAAGTTATCTATAACTATTTTTGTTGCAACTGAGTTTCTGGAAATGTAATCACAAGTGAATTTCGACATTTCAACATCTTACCATACTCAAAAGAGGCAATCACGAAAACATTGTCAAGTAAATCCGTTTGTAACCAACCTGACCAAATCTAAGAGTATCCGTACGAAAAGTAGACAAGATTACGCGAGTACATACAAGCACTACAGCCCACAAACATATCAAGTTCAGTTGTATTTATATTCCGGCGACCCGTCTTTTTTATTCAACCGTAAACGTCGTTACTACTCGTTATATTCTGTAACATAAAGTAATTACTAATCGGTGCACACGATTTGAGATTAACATAATATGTTTGAGTATACGAGATTTGAATGTCTGACCAACGTAACTCGAGAATCCATTTTTTACGATTGAGCTTATTGTGTTACAGAGAAAGTTATCATGTTGTAAACATCCTTCACATTGATTTGACATACGAGATTTTGTAATAGTCAACCATTACTTGATTATTAAATTATTCTCATTAATTAGACCCGGTGTTAGGGTGAAGGTTATTATGATAGCATCAAACTTTTCAGAAACATCGTTATTAACATATTGATTTGTAAAACTAGATTAGCGTGTCTGAAATGTTCTTGATTGGAAAATTATTCTATGTTGGTACAAGCCACTCGATGTATTGCAGATATCAGAAAATATTTTACAATTGCAATTGTTCCAGTAACCAAGACCAAAGATGAAACAACAATTTCGTTATTAAAACATTGAACACCCGATGCAAAATGCTTTATTGGCCGAATTGGCGACGGTTAATTGAAACGGCTACGTGTGGAGACAGTATATATCTCAATGTCATGTCGTTACTGTTGAATCCAACACTTGATAAAATGATTTATTATCGATATTTATGACGGGGAATTGAAAAATACGCACATTACACAGTGTGAAAATATCTCTTTGATACCGAGCACTATTCTAAGCGCGAGATTAACACTCAATTCCGTTCACACTCTCTATCGAACGTGTTAAATGTCAAACATTGCGAGGTCTACAGATTTATACTATAAGACTTTGATCATTACAAAAGTAAATTGGAATATGTTTTCTAGACGCATCCCATTCAACCAGACTTGAGTAATACACAGACCTCATAATATTAAAGAAATACTTGCTACACTGTAATTTGCTAAACGCGTTTTGTATTGTTGTTCATTTGTAGTATTGATTAAAATTGTTTATTTCAGTGGTTGCCATCCTGGGGGGGATTCACCCCTTGAGGGGAATTTTGAAATTTTTAGGGGGGAATCTGGCTTAAAATTTTAGGGGGAAACTGGCTTTGGCGTTGTATCGGAAGATACACTGGGTTTACAAGGTTTTTAGATTTTTATGGTATAGAACTGTCAAGTAGAAATTAGTTCTTAAGAATTGTATGTTTTTTTTGGCGGATTTCAAGCTAGGTGTGTGTTTAAATGCCTTCCGTAGATATTACACCCCCTGATAAATGGAGGCTTACGAGACGATTTCGTTGGGCCCGCGCCAGCCTCTCGATCATATTATACTACTAAGCCGGAAAATGTCAAGCCAAATTCAGCAAGAAAGCCGCTAGTGAAATCGCTTAACTTTCTAAACCAACATATGAGCTAACGTGAGAAACCTACCGTACCAAATTCATCGATTCAATTCAAGTCCATAGGAAGCAGACTTGTCGATTTATTTTTCGTCAGCGGCTACATGACCGGTCAAATTTAACTGTACCTTACCAGAGTTTAGTGCGGCCGGCATTCGACATAGTTCGGACATATCTGAATATGTTTGGCCATTAATTGCTCAGTCAAAAAATGGTTGAGCGGTAAAAAGCACATTTTTAAATCACGGGCAACTTTTTCATAGGGGGGGTAGCTCAAATATCGGCCAAGGGGGGCATGAGACGAAAAAGGTTGGGAACCACTGGTTTATTTGAACCCTCGAAAAATAATTTCCGACATGAAACCAAGCCGCTGAAAGTCGTTGCCATCACAAAGAAACAATGTGTACGATGTTTGCTAAATGAATCAGTCTCATAGGCCTGAAATTGCTCGTTGCACACCCCTTCACTAGTTCATCCCAACGATCTTCGACCATGTTTTCCAGAAAAACCAGTCCGACAAATCTTATCATGAATTCTCATGATAAAGCCATATTTTCCGCGTGTTTCGCTTATTGGTTACAGTACCTAACACAGTGACCTTGGATATGTAAAAACTATTGCAGGATTTTTTGCAATAAATTCAAGAAATATTACATACACCGTGTCAACCCAAAATTATACCCTTTGCGGTACATACTTTAATAACCCTTGAAGGGGTAAAAATTTGCGTTACAGTAACTTGCAAATGTGAGTCTGTAATGATGGTATTTATTACTACTACCCTCGTGCCTCGCGTTAATCGAACAGTTATTACGAAAATATGATGATTCTTTAGCGAAAGAAAGCAGAAAGTCAATTTGACGTCATTTTTCCAGCCTGTCGCCGGCTCAGACGGGCTTATATACAGTATGTCTGCCACTGCACCAGCTGCCAAACCAGGCTTTTGGTTACGTAATAATTATAGTGCGAAAATATTAATTCACTACGGTTTGTGAGACTTACGATTAGTGGTGCGTCGTAAATTAAACAAGTTTTTGCAATTGCATCGAAGCTACAAAAGTTACATTGGCCATGAATTTCCTATTAGTTTTATTTGAATTATTCCACGTCAGAAACATTAACAATCATCCACGATTTTCATTCGCACTTGATCCGGATTTTCATTCACTCTATTCGCACCACCTTCGTCATTCGCACTGCAATTATTTTCATTCGCACAAGTGCGAGCCGTCACGTAGGCTGAAAAGCACTGGTCCGGAGCATTAACCCGCCCGTTTATTGTGATAGCTACTAGAGGTTGTCGAAGTTATCATCGTGGTTACTGATGTAGAAGTATAGAAGTACGACGCTATTTCCAAGACATGCCCACATTAATTCAAGCGGAAGTACTTTTAGATGCAGCTGGAAGGCGGCTACTTTTGAGATTGCTACTGATACAGAAAGACAGATAGCACTGCTGCAAATTAGTGCAATAGTCAAAAATGGTATCTAATTTTTCCCCAAAATCTCTGAAATAGAAATGAAAGTAGCTCAAAATGCAGAATCATTTGAGTATAAGTAGTGAAATTACAGGCAAAACCAATTTTAGTACTCCGAAAAAGTACAGATACGTCGTTACTGACCACCCGAGTCATCGGACTATTGTATTGCGGTAGCTGGTACGACTCTCGTCCAACTTCACAGCGTTTGTCTCCAGGGCTCGAGAAATTGCATGAAAGGACAAAGGACGGAAATATGGAATTGGAAATCAACATGATCATGAAAGATACAGGAGGTCACTGGGTTGCTAAATACAGGCAAGCTCGACTAGATGCATCTATTCACACACAAATCATGAAATATGAATTGGTGAGATAAAAGCCGATGAACAAAGTCAAACAAAGAGCAACTACTCTTTCGAGTCGTAAACATCACCGGTATTTGCTGCAGAAAAGGAGAGGCTAATTTGCCCTGCTCGCACCTTTACCACCCCTGATGACGTGAGCAGGGCCGTAACAGCACTTCGTCAGGACCCCCCAAAACTTTGGTCTTGGGCCCCCCATAGGGTTATAGGCCGAACTTCTGGGGGGATTCGCCCCCCAGACCCCCCCCCCTCCTGCGATACACTGTTTACCGCTATTTATCATATTCGTTGGGAGTTTGTTGGTTGAATCCGCTATTGTGGTCTAAGCGCGCGAAGCGCGGAAAATTTCTGGAATTCATGATTGAATCGGTCGGTATGATCGGGAATTGCATGTATATTGTTATCAATTTTATCTTCTCTCTGCTCACGTAATCAGATTTGCCGGTAGAGCTGAGTGAGGTGTGTTTGAAAAGGTAGGACCACTCAATAATAATTAAACATCTTCGGGCGTATACCCGTTGCCAGGAACGAAACAGTACCTCGTCAGGCCCCCAAAAACGTGGGTCTTGGGCTCCCGTAGGGTGATAAAACGACCCCCCATCAAGGTTTTCTCGCTGCCGATCGTTCTGGCACACTTCTTGGAGTCGCATCTTATATGGCCTAAAACTCAAATGTATTTCTTGGTGGGTCGTGCCGCGGTAATGGCCCAATACCCCATAATAAAGATAAATGGCTACTTGAATTCGCGCGCAGCGCGAAAAAATTTTGAAAAAATTGTATAAATTTTCAAAAAGTACTCTATGATTTATGCTAATTCACGAAATAATTTTGGGCCACCTTCGAGCTCGCCCCCCCCCCCAATTGGGGGGTTTGGGGTGCGGTAGTTACGATGCTGGACGTAAGGTGCTAAATGGAGTTGCATTGAACTGAGTCATATCCATAGTAAAAATAGTACATTGAATGCTCTCTCATTCGAAATTTCATGCTGGTGACGTCATATTTTGTGATACGATCGTTGATATATAATGTTCTTTTCGATTCTCTACTACAGGGATGGGCAAACTATGGCCCGCGGGCCGCATGCGGCCCGCAACACCGTTCTGTGCGGCCCGCGAGAGTCCAAAGAAACTTTTTAAAAATATTGATAGAATGCGTACTAAAAATCGAAATAATGCAGGGACTTGATTAAACTTTTTCTTAGTATATTTCACCATGATAATTCAAGACAGTGGTTCTCAAACTAGTGGGCACCCCCTTGGAGGCGTGAAAGCATCTGACGGGGGGGGGGGGGGAGCTAAGCTCAACTGCTAATAAACCAATGATGATGATGAACTGAAAAAATTTTTCGCGCTATGCGCGATTTACATCCAATTCATAGTTATTGCTCTGTATTCAGTCTGAATTTCACATTTCAAAATCTCTCATCCACAGTCATAACCTTTCATGCCATCATACTATCCATTAGGTTTGCTAGCATCCTGGTTGCGTTTTGTGATATGACGATATGGGGGGGGGGGTCGCGAAATCTTTCACCATCATAAGGGGAAGGGGGGCGTGTCTTGAAAAGTTTGAGAACCAATGTTCTAAGGTAAATAATTCCTATACTATTTTTTATGTTTTATTTCGACAGCACCATCTCAAGGCCCGCACAGTTTGGAAGGTTTCAACTGCTAAACATCACAGAAATCCTAAACGAGATTGACATATTTCGGATCACGAGTGGGATTTCAGATTGGCCACTCCAGTTTTAATTATTTCAGTGATGTGCTTATAAAAAACGATTCGCTCGAGTATTAGGTAGATTTGTTCTGTGTATGCGTAGAATTGGGGTATTAATATTTTATCTACACCTGCGTGTTTGAAGCTAGGGCTGGGCACAGTATTCGAGTAGTCGAATCTGGATCGAGTATTAATTTTAATGATCCGAGTCGAGCAGTAAAAGACAATTTTCTCGAGTACTGAAATTATACGCTCCTCGCAACTGAAAGTTAATTTACTAACGAAAATTATAGTTTTGATAGTATTTTCCACCGAGGAAGTCTTGAATCCTTGATTGGCCGTGTCGTAGCATCATACGACACATAGTACAAAGCTACGAACGTTACTGGAAAAAAGACATTTCCGAAATCATGATCATCCCGCCACAACATTACCAAGAAGTGCAATAAAATCGGTATGGCCGAAAAAAATACTAAAGTATCTTTAATGAGATAACAGGCATTATGCTCTTTGTGGTGGCATAAAAGGTAGCCTACATATTTGAACTTTGACATTGTACATTCTCTTGTGACGTCCTAATGAATGATACTCGAATACTCGACTCGACGCTTAATACGGGATTCAGAATCGAATCACTCAAGTACTCGATTTTGCCCAGCCCTATTTGAAGCTATCCAGGTAGTGATGCTGTCAGTATTGTGTGTCCTGTAACTGAACCAAAAGTGGAATCAGTAAATCTAAGAACAGATCGCTGCTCACAGATTTAAATTTCAATCCTGTTCCAAGAATCGGGACAACCGACTTTCATCTCTATAGTTTTGACAAATTGATTATTGAGGTCGACTAGTCTATGAAATCTCGCCACTATGTTCTGAAGCGTGTAAGATATCATCAAAGCAATGTTTGGTTTGTTTTAAATAAGCACATTTATCTCCATGTCCTCACCATGTAATCAAATACCAATATTGCGTTTTGGTTTATAATCCCAATTTTGTATAGTGCGGCCCGCGAATGGATTCAGATGTTGAATGTGGCCTGCGAGCTCAAAAGTTTGCCCACCCCTGCTCTACTAGTTGCTGACGATTACCCCTGACGAGTGTCAGCCGAAAATAGTCGGGTTCATTTCAATATAAATATACTATTCAATTGTATATTGAAGTTCTGTACCTCCAAGAAGCTCTTCAAATATCCATAGTACTATATTACTATCCTCCGCTTTATTATATATATTTATACATATTCTTGTCGTCATTTATACATAACATAACTAGAATTATACCAATCGTTTCGATCAATAAATTTCTTGTCACGTAATAAACAACCGAAACCACCCAATCCATTTACTTCCGTGGAATAAAAGCAACAAAGTGAACAAAGTGCATAGACCTTTTGACTCTTTGATGATATTTGACTCACAATTTAACTTTTTTTATTCTCATATCAAGTGCCTTCCGCATCGGACCCGGATCCGACAACTACAGACTGCACGTATCCGGATACTCCGGGAATTCAACCGGAGACGGTCTCTTACACAGCAACAATCAACAGTTCTCGACGAAAGACGCGGATAACGATGGCGATTCCGGGAATTGTGCTGCTGGCCGCGAAGGAGCCTGGTGGTATCGGAGCTGCGCCTCCAGCAATCTGAACGGAAACTTCAACAAAACAGGCCTGGAGGGAATTTGGTGGCGGGCTCACCGCCCGGTCACCATCCGTTACCCCCTGCGCTTCTCGGAGATGAAGTTCCGAAAAAGATTGTGAAAAATGGAAATGACGTCACGGGTCTGGAAATCCTGGCTCTCTTTGATATAGTGTAGTTGAAGAAATAAAAATATTATCATCAAGGGATGTAGGAATTGGGATGAGGAAGGAAATCAAAAAGGTGGTTTGTCGGATAAGATGTTATATAATATCCAGTGGTCTGGTTAGTAAGGCAATCTAAGAACTGCACAGACGGAGGTACGATCGAGTATCGTGATCCGAAATCGCATACAATGTTAAGCTGCCAAAGGCTGCATAGCGATAAAAACACAAAACACTGCGCCCGCAAGTGTGCAGTCTTGGGCAGAGGACTCATACACGCGGCCCGCGAGAGCATTTTGTGCGGCCCGCGACGGCACTTTGGGTTTTCATGTATTCGACAATATATTTAACTTACACATATCATTTTCATATTTGACTACTTGAAGTTCAATGCAAAACCATTTGAAAAACCTGAAATTTCCTCAAACTTCACTATCATAACACTTGCAATACCATGTGGTGGAAGATCAGCCCTTATGTCACATTTCTAGTTCATGATGATGAAACATGATCATAAGTTGATGATTTGTGACTGAAAATTGGGATTTGGACTTGAGCGCGACAGTTCGGGAAATTACCTCGAATTCGTACTGACTGCCGGGTGATAAAATGATGATGATTCGAGTAGTCGGGTTGAACGCTAAAATCAGAGAAACCCCGTAAATTTAAATGCCGACGCGATCAACAGCTTGTGCAGCGGTGTGGATTATGCCAAGTATCGCTGGGAACACTTCATAAGTCCGAGTGGACTATTTGTGGCGACACAATGGGCTCGCGCACTCAATCGCGCATTGTTTAGAAGATTTTCGATTGTCTAAAACAATGGGAATTTTCATCTTTGAGGACGTTTTTGGGGGGGTTCCAGTGCCCGGAACCAGATAAAAATTATATATTCGGAATCAGTATAACAATAGCTCTCGGATAATACCGGTTATATTGAATTTTGAGGTGTGGCCGCCAACGCTAAGATTACCGCTAATTAAACAGAAAATTCTGCGTGACGTTGCCACCAATTCCACTCTGGCCAGTAACTAAGATCATTAGAGACGTATTAACAATATGGTAACGAGAAACAGTTATGTACACTAGCAATAACTATATAGCCTATATTGCCGGGTAGCTGTTATGTTATGTCTTTTAAAAGAAGGCACATTTCCCGGAGTTTAAAATAATTTGAATATCAAATAATGTGCGACTATTCATGATTTACACATTATGAGTGATGTTTCCAGAAAGAATTAAAACAAGGCTAATTATCAAAATATATATAGGCCTATACCACTTGATTCAATCAACTAGGCAGCTTTGTCACTCGACAGCTGTGTTAACATTTCACTGATAAATGATAATAGGCTATAAATATCCTCAAGCTCGACAAAATATATTACTGTAGCAGGTAGCTGAGTTAAAACCTAGTCAAAAAAGCTCTATTCATAAAAGATATAGACCGAACTTCACCAGTTGTAACCAGCGGCTGTGGCCCTCTGGGATGATCAGAATTGAGGATTGTGGCGAGAACTAAAATCAAGTTGAGCGATGAATAAGACACGCATGCAGTGATGATAATTTCCAGTGTAAATTATGGCGTGGAAATGGGCAGTTTCCAGATTATTAATATATCAGAATATAAGGCTTACGATGTTTTTTTTTTAATTTTAAGAAACAAAGACGTGGATACTAGTAGTTGTAGATACAATGTAGAGGAGACGAATCAACGAAGCATAACGTAAAAAGCAAGCGCTGATAGATATATCAGAGGGCAGTTTCCGGATTATTAATATATCGGAAAATAAGGCTTACGATGTTTGTTTTTTTTAATTTTAAGAGACAAATATAGACGTGGATACTTGTAGAGGAGATGAATCAACAAAGCATAACGTACGAAGAAAGCGCAGATAGTAGGTTAGTAATCTATAATATATCAGACTCAGAGTCGTTTACATACATTACATTCACCACCAAGCGTCGCATCACAAACAGCTGACCAGCCACACCATTGATCACAATCATAATAATCCGCTAATCACAGAAATTTTAAGCTATGGTGCAATGAACAGATTTGAGGTCGAAACATCCAGGAAAAATAGCTATGTAAACATAGTTCGGTCATTCAGTGATAGAGTACAGACTCCATCCATAGATCATTTGCCGAGTGTGACAGAGATATATCACAGTCTGTTTCGTCTGCACCCATCGATGTGCTTAAACGACGGAAATGCGATACGGCGCCTGCGCCTAGCAGGATAGCTGCAGATACCAGTTTTCGAGTCTTTGCGGTCTGATCCGACTGGGGATCAAACACACAACCTACCGATCATGAAGCCGGATGCATCACCGTTACACTATCTCGCTCAGTGTTTGTGACGCGTTTCCAAAATCGCCCAGTTAACTCCTCTACTCACCTATGCGGTTTAGTGCGGAAGCGGGGTTTGCGTAGTGGTGACTGACTGACTATACCACCGCTAGCTGCGCAGTACGTATAAGCCAATATTATATATCATTGGTATGGGTGTTCCAGTTCAGGATTATATTCCCGCCGGTAGGCGAAGCTTCGCAGGTTTATCATACTACGACAAAAAAGCCCAGAAATAAAGACCCGATAAATACAGAAAAAAGCAAGAAATAGCTTCTAAAAAAAGGACCGACGAAGAAAAAAATATCATCGAAGAAGACTCTGACATCGGGCACCAAGTCGAGGTGGATACCAGGTCAAGAGACCCCAACTGGTTCGTTGTTCGGCATCCCCCAATCTGTTCGCATCGTATTGTGTGTCTTTCGCATTGAACATTGTGTGTGTGTCTTGGGCAGATGAAAATATAATCTGTCGATTGATTGATTGATTGAAAAAGCCCAGAGCAAGGAAGAGCTGTCCAAGAAATGACCGGCGCGAAAAGATCAAGATCGAAAACAATGATAGATTTACATCGGGCATTAGGCCGTAATGCATGCCAGATTGAAATAGGCTACTGTAAATGCTTGTTTCGGAATCCTCCTGTATGTTCAACTTTTGCCAGGGTTGTAATGTACCAAATATGTCACATGTGACAGAGTCGCGAAAAGTCGATTCTACTATTACAGTGTTTTTCAATTCTCCATCGAGTCAAGTCCTGGTCCAAGTCAGGGTTCAAATAAGGTTCGAATCCGAGTCACGATTAGAGTCTCGAGTCGAGTCATCGCGTGTTCACGGTTTCGAGTTCACGTCCTGATCAAATCACCTTTTCACAACTCTGACTTAGAAAGCCGTAAATGCTATATCTGCACTTCCTTGTCCAGCGGCATATGCACATCATGCACTCATGGTAAGCATATGCGCAGACCGTGTGTAGGTGTATCATGAGTCGGTGTATATGCCGCAAAAACATCAAGGACAAAAATAAACTACGTCCTTTCCTTTCCTCTGCTTGGGTGATATTGAATGCCTCGTAATCATAATATATAATAATTTTCCTGACTTTAAAGATTTACTGGCCCTACAAATGCCAGTACTGATAGACGAAATCCCAATAATGTGGTAGCACTATTATTCCGAGTTAAAACGAAATGCTTGTCTTGGCCGTCAAAGTCGCGAGGAATGCGCAACAGGGTTGTAATGACTCGAGTCCCACTCGACTTGTACTCGAGTCAATGTGCATGACGCGAACCAAGTCATATGACTCGAGACTAGGACGGCCAAGACAGACATTTCATTGCGTCTTTCAAGAATAGTAAAGTCACCACCAGAGGTGATCAAAGTAGTCAAGAAAGCTACTCAAGTAGAAGTAGAAGTAGCGACGAAAAAAATCTACTCAAGTACGAGTTGAAATACTTTTTCCATAAGCCACCTAAAACTACTTGAAGTAGAAGTAGAATTGACCGACTTTAAAAGTACTCAAGTAAGTAAGTAGTTTTAAAAACAGTCTTAATTCGTTCGCATGGACTGTCAAAAGCTGCAAATTGAGCTATGCGGAAGGTGCAGAGAGCTTGATTCGTATTGATGCATCCCAGAAAGTATCAATTTTCGACAGAATAAGCATTCTTTCGCATCATGGAATGCAAATTATAGTAGTGATTTGAAAATGCGATACTAACTCATTGTTTATTAGAAGACCCCGTTTTAGAGAATATCGTGGCATGGCGCCCTACCCCATATTTTAAGGCCCCTAGTTTAGGCGAGGAGCAATACGGAGAATTTGTATTGGATACGGTTTCAACACTTTTCGCGATTAGTATACGTTAATGACAAATATTATGGATTGTAAAATTTATATGTAGTGTATCTTTATTTTCCGAGAATAGAGGCATTACTACACTTGCTTTTATGCTTCAACATGTATGTTCTGCAGACAAAAGAACTGAAAGTATTTAGAACCCAAAGTATGATACTCGGAATTGAAAGTAAAGTACAAATACCACTTCTAAAATGCGGAAAATAAAATTTATGTCTTTTGTACATAAAGCTTTAAAGGTGACCAAAGGTGTTACGTTCCAAAAAGCTGCATTTTCCAGATTAGCAGGACACGTCACGGACTGCTAGAAAACGACAGGATAGGTAATTGCTAGATTGCGAAACGGTAGTTTTAAACATTATTATAGTGGGCCATATTACCTGTGATGAAATATTTGATATGGGCAACAATGCGGTGTGAGCGGTACCATAGGCAATCCGGTACATAAGTTATATTCACTGTTACTTTCGTGAAAACATATTTGTCACTCCATAACTACTGTGCGCGAAGCGCAAAAAAATTTCTGGGCTTTACTTGACTTTTATGAATAATAAATGTTGGTACTCCGCGAAAACAGCCCCGAAATTGCTCAGGCTCTCTTTCGTATTGGGGGATTAAACTACTTCTTCTTGACAAACTGAAAATAGCGAAAAGTAAGTAAGTAGATCACAAAATATTACGAAGTAAAAGTAGAGAAAATCATCATGTCTACTTGAGTAAGTACTAGAAGTAGAGGAAAACTACTTGAGTACTTTCAAAAAGTAGAAGTACTTCGTTACTGACCACCTCTGGTCACAACATTATAATGGTATTTCGTCCATCAGTACTCAATCCTCGTACTTGGAAAATAGGACCAGAAACATTTAGGACCGAGGAAAATTACGATATTATGAATGCGAGCCATTCTATATATCCCTCGAGCAGAGTTGAAAAAGTGGGTTGAACCGGATTGAACTCAAAACTGAACACAGTGAACAAGTGAACACAAAGAATTGGACTCGGACTCGCATCACAACACTATGACTCGGACTCGACCCTCATCTACTCACTGCCTTGGGCTTGGACTTGACTCGGTGGTGAATTGAAAATGATGCGACTTGACTTGAGTCAAAACTAAAACTAAAAGTCAAAACTAAAAGTGAGATTGACTTGCGACCTGGAACCTTGTGACTTGGTTACATCTAGGCCTGGGCAAAATTGAGTACCTGAGTGATTCGATTCTGAATCACGGAATATGCTTCGAGTCGAGTCGTGTAATCGGGTATCACTCATTATGACGTCATAACAAATGTAATATGTCAAAGTTCAAATATGTACGTTTTGTGCGACCACAAAGAATATAATGCCTGTTATCCGTCACATCAAAGATACTTTGGTATTTTTTTCGACCATACCGATTTCATTGCACTTGGTGACAATGTTGTGGGATAATCATGACTTCGGAAATGTGCTATTTCCAGTAACGTTCGTAGCTTTGTACTATATGTTTCGTATGCTACGATACGGCCAATCAAGGTTTCAAGGCTTCAACAGTGAAAATTAGTATTGAAACTATAATTCTCGTTGATAAATTTTCTTTCAGTGGCGAGGAGCGTGTAATTTCGGTACTCGAAAAATCATGTTTTACTACTCGACTCGAATCATTAAAATTAATACTCGATTCAGATTCGAGTACTCAAATCATTGTGCCCAGCCCTGGTTACAACCCTGATGCGCAATGACTCGAGTGCAAGTCGGGTTAACACACAAATCGAATGAAGTCGAGTTGAGTCATTTTCCATAGGCCTATATAAGAAAATGACTCGAATCAAGTCGAGTCACCAAAAATCGTGACTCGGGTCGAGTCATTACAACCCTGCCTGTCGCTTTTACCGCCCGGCTTCGTGACTCGACCTGCACTAAGCATTATTTGCTGGGCTTGGGCGAACAGTAGCGTATAGATGATTACTGATATTAGTGGTTGAATTTATCATCACCTCTATCAGTAGGCTATGACACAATAAAAATTGATATTTTCAAAATTATTCACAATATCTATAATTCTACATTCTGCCTGCTAACACCAGATACGGTTAGTACGTTGCCGATTGCAATTATAATAATTAAACCTTCCTCCACACGTTTTATCTGCATATATTTTATTGACGTTTCTGATGGTTACAGACGAATAAACCTGCCATCACGTACTGCCTTGACTTTGTATTCACAATATTGTATTTGCCGTTGTGGAATAAATGTATTGCACTGCATAAACGACGCGAATAATTGCTATATTGTCATCGAAATTACATTATGATGACATAGAAAATCATTCAATTGTTAACACCACTATATAGTTAAAATATGGGTTTGCGTTCATGTAAACATGGCAGTTTGGAAGCGCCAACTATTTTTTTTTCAAAATTATATACCCGTCTCAGTAACCTGGTTGTCCGAATACACTCTGTACATAATTATTACAGGCATAAAGATTATATTAATTTTTCCGTCACGCCTTTTTCGCCAGGTACCTAACAGCAATAACATAACTAATGCAACCCACGGCGACAGCTCCGGCGATAGTTTTACCGACACGCCATTTGAAGCTGAAATAGAAAATTGGAGATGTGAAACATAAACCGAAGACTGATGAGTATTCGAAATATATATAATATTCAATTTACTTGGAAGTTTTCTTCTCAAGGTCGGAGTTGAATTTTCGAAAATGTTCAAAGGCTGGCGAGACTCTCCAGTCAGTAGCCGGCAACGATTCACCGTTTACAACCTCCGATACTGACCGTAAGGAGGATTCAATGGCGCCATCAATGTAACCTGTCCATATTCTCGCTGTTTCAGTTGATGCCCAATGAATCCTGAAGTTCGATTAACATATTTCACAATCCATCATGGTATTATTGAAATTCACCCAGAAAATGTGCGTATCATATAACTGAAACCCAGTTTGTAGGCTACTATATTTTAGAAGAGGTTAAGCTGTTAAATATCCCATACACTCCATCTTCCACCCTATCGCCATGATTGATGGGTGCAAATTACCAACGTTTCAGCTTTCATAACAACGATGAATTTGTCAGGCCCCTTTTTCAGGTATTGCGGAATAAAACTACTGACGTCGGAGCTTTGCAAAACTGCCTGGTAGCCTATACATAAGCATAAGCAAACACTCAAGTCATAACTTTCTTACCTCCCGTATGGTTGCCTAAGCGCGTGATGATAATACAGCAATGTTCGTGGTCTCATGGCACTGACGGGACAGCCTCCGTTATACGGTTCGCTAGACCAATCTTTGTCGACATAGTCAATAGCGTCCAAAGCCTCGTCCCCAAGCGTGGCCGCAAGGGCTTCTAAGATAGCAACTCGTCTTTCTGCCATCTGCGAGAGCAATATCATCAGTAACGTACTGAAAAGAGTTGGTTATAAAAGTCGAACTACACTGAACGCATTAACATCATCTTACCGACTTAGTAGTCCAATATATCGCATGGTCAGCGCATATGAAACCTATGATTGCTGGATTATCGTGTGATGTCGTTCCGTCAAATGTCACAGTAATGGGTCCAGTAGTGCATGGCATACTTGTGCAGGTTACTTCACCTGACATGCCTTTGGCCTGGAGCAGTAGAGTTTCACACAGTTGTGTAATTGTGAGTAGAACTGGCGCACTGATTTGATCAGTTATAGAAATCATTGGGATCAACGCAGATAGAATAACAATAATATCATTTTGACGAAAAAAATACGAGTATATACGAGTATAGGAAGATACCAAATGCAGTGGCGTATAGTATACTGACCTTCCAGAACGCTTTGTTGTACGTAGCGACAAATTTCATGTAATTTGATGGGGGCATTCCTTCTCCAAGCCTAATCCGGTCGTTTGGCAAAGTAGGGACAAACTCCACGTTATTGACAAGGTGCGGAGGGATCGCAACAATGACGTTCTTGCATTTGTATTGCTTCCCCGTTTTGGTAACGACTGATATATTTTCACAGTCACTCTGAAAAAGCGACGGTACACATAAAAACCATGTGTGAATACGACATAGCTGCTATACGAGTGTAGAAGTATAGCTTATAGACCTGGTACTAGGGGCTTGACTCCGTCAATTTCAATTATACTCGAGATAACGGCCGGATTCGATTAAACCTGGAAACGAGTTTTGAATACTTATAACTCACTATAGTCATGTTCACAATTTTTGACCTGGACTCAATTATGAATGAAAATTTGGAATGCGAGCCAGTGAAAGCGTGTCGACTGAAGAATTACACACTACAAACACCCAAAAATTAATGAAAATTGAGTTGGTGCTCATCATTTACCTGATCAATTAAAGTGACCGGCTCACCGACTAACACATTTTTCAGTTCCTTTGCGATTTTCTCGCACAAAGAATGCATGGTTCCCTGAAAAATAATTGGCAGAATTATGACAACTGAGTCAATAAATCAGATACGATACCTAAATTCGGTAAGCCGCTCTTTAAGATATATTTAATATTCATACTATACGATAAATCAAGATGTCTGATCGACGAAACTCAACGGCGAATCACACAGCAATAATAACACGTGCGCGACTGCACGTGCGATTGGCAGGCCGTGACTGAGATGCATTTATAATGATGGTAACGTAGAACGTGACCATAATGAGGGACGGATGTCGCATATTTGGTAACAGTGTGATTATCATCAAATGGAACACTGAAGATTGGCGATACACGAACCTTAATTCGATATCCCTGCGCCCCGCCGTTTTTCACGTCGAGCAGTGTTTCAAAACTGCCCCCTTGTTTGCAATAATACAAAAAATAAAGCAACGAAATACTGGAGAGTTCGACTCCAAAAACCACGCGAACCGCGGTGTCGAGTATTTCTTGCGTTGATTGAAAACGACAGTGCTCGTTCATGAACGTATGGAGAGTGATGGAATCCCACTCGACGGCGTCTGGATGAGTGGATATCTTCTCAAGGTCAATTGTGTCGCACAATCTTTCAATCTGAAAATAAGGATATCAATTTCTATGTGCATGAGCCCTATAGCAAAATAAGTGAACGGGCTAAAAGTTCAGGGGCTGAAAGTTCAGGTGATGCGCGGCTTAATTACTACAAGAATCAATATATACGGACATAATATAGGTAGGCCTACAATTAAAAACTGCGAGCATGGAAACTTTCCGGGTAACAATTGGTGTGTAACACCAAGACTTAACAATGTAAATTAACAGAAAGCACAGAAATCTAAATCCTTTATTCATTTGGTGACGTCTTAAATTGATGAAGAATGCGATCATACACGCTTTATCATGCTGTCGATTTCCAGCAGCTCCAAAGGGCCCAACGATGGAATCAATCCTGAGTACGATCGTATATCGGTTAAGTCACGAATCACCAATTTCTTTTCCCCAGTTGAAAATTGATCATACATCTCCATTTTGAAGTCGGAAAGAACTTTTAACAATCGAGCTTGAGTTCTGGAATTACAAATGTACAATGGGGCTATGCGTGCCGATTACGTTTACTCAAAACCCATCAAAGGTGTTTCTAATCAAGAACCGGGACATTGAGCGCAAATATACATGATTATATTATAATCAGAGGCATGTAAATATCCTATCATTATGAATTGCCGCCGTATAGATACTGGACGCCAAATCTCAAAAACAAGGCTAAAGATGCAATACTGGTAGCACTAATGTTCTCAGATCAATGGTACACCTATTTTACTTGCTGTACTGAACATTGTGTGTACAATGTACCTAATGAGATCAAAGACGGTGTTTAGTTGTTGCACGAAGCTCATTGTACACTATATTGCATAATACGTAGTATATTCGAACGAGCATTTACACTCTCCCTCTGCGTAAGCGACGTCATACAAAAGCCTAGAAGCGGGCCGTGCTACAAGTCTGTGAATACGGAATCATCATGAATATCGAACAAACAAACAAACAAGCATACTCTCCCACCCACTGTCCACCAAGATCCCATCGATCATCACCTTTCGCACATTTTATATCTGTGGCGTAGATTCGGCCACCAATCCGGTCTAAAAGCACGAAAGGTATTATACGGTCTCCATATTACTTCATGATTCAGTACCTTTTGCTTCAAGAACCAATACATTATGATTGTGGTTGTTTTGTAAAAGATAAGCAGCATACAAGCCCGCTATGCCACCTCCAACCACCACTGTATCAAAAGTGTCGTCGGTTATTGGCATTTCCACCAAGTAATGATAGTAGATTCCCCGAATGCAACGAGCAGCTAACTATGATCTGAAGGATTCCCGGAATTGAACTTTCATAATTAAAATTATGACCTTATAGAATTCTACCTATACGACAATAATGCTCTTCTTATATAACCGATCATAACAATACTATAGAATGCAGCAGTGCTCGTTACTTATCCGTCGCTTTTACAGCTTTCAATTTAAGCCAAAACAGAAAAGCCATGTAAACATGGCCATGCAGATGAGAATGTCAATATTATTTTGATTGCTTTTGCACCGATTATCAAATAGTGCGGATAGACATTTGCTGAGCTGTACCTTTCTGTTTGTAGGTACTGTCTTTATAAAAATACCGCACGGTAAATAAAAATGGTGGCCGTGAACCGTACATTAGGGGTCTTCAAAAATGACTTTTTTTCTCAAATCGTATTGGCTACTTGATAAAATTGATAGGTTACCTAATTTAAGCCTACACACCAAATTTGGTTCAATTCCAAACAGTAAACGCATTGCTACAGGAGAAGAAAGTTTCTATTTATTATATATAAAAAAAATAACACAAAATTTGAAAATTTTCTGTTCACCCCATGAAAGTGTTAGGTTGTCTATAGAAACGATGTTCAACAAATTTGGTTCAATTTCAACCAGTCGAAGCGGAGTTATTGCCATCGACAAATTTGAATTATGAATAAACTAGTATATTTACGGTGACTAATTCTTTAATTATTTATTATAGTGGTGCCCACCGTTAATACTATTTTATTTAAATCCAATGCACAATGAGTACGTCTTTCGTTTCCAGCCTTCTTCTATGGACGGACTCCCAGTATGAAATCTTATAGTGACGTGCCAAGGGGTTCATAGTAGGTGAGGCACTGACCCTTTAGAGTCATATTTACACATGTAGTATATAAACCCAAAAGGCTAGTTGATTGAGTTGATGACTCGTTTGTTATAAATACTCTTCACACGCGCGACACGTAAGAAGCTACTATATCTACAATTGAAGGTAGGTATGGATATAAAATACATAACAACCAGATCATAACGGGAATGTATTTGCTCTGTCGATTTTGTTGTCTCCCTCGATCACAGGCTACCGTAATACCATCCTAACCCCTGCATTTTCAAAAATGACTTTACCCAATGATTTTACAAATATGTGCTTTGAACAAAAACATATAAAAGGTTGCAAACATAACTCAGAATTTTACTTTTCCGATACCGCGTTTTACCCAATTCACAGTAGCCAGCGACAAGACCGGCCGTGTAGAAGGTTTGTTTAGGCTCCTCCTCGCCATCTCATCCGTGTGAGCCATGTCTCACAAAAAGCCTAGACGCGGGCCGTACTACAATAATAATGAAGAAAATTGGCTTGGTGTAAACGACCATAGTAGTCGACTAACACCATGAATACGCCACAGAAACAACGAAAAAAACGGCCATGAACCAGTGCAAACGCGACTTTGATGCCGGAGACTTAACCTCACCGGGGCGGTCGCCAATAGCGTGTTAACTGCAATGATTAAATTGAATGTCTATCTTGTTCGGAATCTACGATTCTGATACATAAAATGAACTTTGTTGTGATCCAAATTTATATCCTTCGCGACCTATGTTTAGCTCACGACGCAGAGGCTACTTGGAGAAAAACGGCACTCTTCGTCAACCGGGAGGTGTGTTGAACTAACAGGATGAAGATAAATATTTAATTCTAACTTAGCCGTCAAATTATGACGTATCAATTATGATATGCTCGATCGGAAATGCCATAATTCGTGTCATAGTCACATGTGGTTTCAAGTCGCGTGCTTTCTTGTATGCCTTGATTGATGTATTTATACAGTTCTTTTCCGTAATTCCCAAAATATTCGTGACACACATGAGAATCTGGGGCTCCTGGAAATCACTGCTCTACAAGATTACTCTAACTTAACTTCCCTATGCTCGGCCAGCGTATGGAGACACTGGTGCAGTCAAAACTGATTCGCACCCTCTGTTACTGAAAAAGGTTGTCTGAACTTGCCAGGACGGCTCAAGCGAATAACTGAGTCAACACACCGACGAATATCGCGCATCTATCTTCGCCTGACTGCACAGTGCACACAAGCAGCGCGGCTGTTTCTACAGCATTAGCTCATGCACCGGTGGTCGAATTCAAGTCGTAGGGGCGATAAGCATCACTCTAAACCCCGACAATATTAAGTCAACTAATGATTGAAGTGCAGTTCAATAGTGATCGCTGATTTTTCGAGGACCGAAATTCCGCGAGAATTATCGATTCTGCCACGTCGGTGCTTGGTTCTTATATTGTAGGTAAACATCTTTATGCAATCTACAAAAGTATATATGTGTAGGTAATGGCGTTCTTATATTAAGACGAAATGGAGGCAATTGCGAACTCGAGCCTCTGGTATCATTGCCATGGTGATATTTATTATATATTCCTTCATGAAAACTAAATGGGCACGGCGCATAGAAACCATGGCACCGGGTATTGGACCTATAGCGCTTCAAATGAATTCGTTGATGTATCAAACGACATGACCTTCGCGCGATTCGGCATTGAATTTACACACTATAATTGACTGGATTATGCATACATATTAAAACAAGCCCTCCAGATTACCGGACCGCGATCTGACATATCGACCTCGCCTACCGATACATGCAGCATTCATTTTGTCGCTTCCTTTTATGTTATCCTTTCTGTGCACTGTGCAGTGTGCACTAGTGTAGTGGTTCTCAACCTTTTTCACCTCGCGGACCGGTAAAATTTCAAAAAATATTCGGCGGACCGGTGAACTTTCAAAAATCGAAAACAACTCAGAACGTGAAGTATGCAACTGTTTTATGCAAGTATATGAAGCTAGAGAGTGACATTTTAGGGGTTTTATCGTAAATAAAGATGTTCATAATGGCATCCATCTGATTATACCGTAGTGGGTCTGCTGAGACGAGGTAAAATTGCCCTGCCCAAATAAACGTGCTAGCGCCGAGAGTCGTTTTATACAGTCTTTCGCGCCGAAGGTCATGGATTTAACCGACCACGTCAACTCGAGAATTAATAATCTCTTCGACAATATCGAGAGAAAAAGCGCTCCGGAGTCGAACCAAGCACCTTGTCGTGCTACCTTGCTCATTGCCCACTACCACCAGTCGTATAGGTTACTCTGGCTATACTATGAATTAGGAATGGTGAGAATGTGAGGTTCACGTTCGCGTTCTATGTGTGAACCTCGAAAATCTAGGGGGTGACGTTCACAAACGAACAATCGTAGGTTCTGGACTGTGAACCTTTTTCATATAATACAATTTTTCACATCATAACATCATTGGTTGAAATTCTTTGCTTTTCAACTTCGGGCCATTATACATGACGCTGGCAATATATAAAAAAATCAACACTAATCGAGCATGCACCTTGTCAATCCCAAATATGTTACTTGCTTTGATACAATAGTTTGCTCGAAATATACATCTTTCCGTTTGTGAATACTTAGTGACTCTCTACTTTGAGCATGACCCGCAGTCAGACAACATCAAGATGGAAATACTCTACATGTAGGTAGTCAGCGAATCATCCTTCTTATTCCACCAATCAATGAAGTTGATATGAAGAATACATCGCTGTCTACTGTAAAAAATCTAACAGGCGTATGGGATCGATCATTATTTTATATGTTTATTGTATTATAAACACCCAAATCCGTGCGATCGGGGTGTTGGCTACTGTATAACTTGTTAATGGAGCAATATCGGAAGCAAGAATACAATCCCGTTTTATACTTAGCTCAATATCAATATATCAAGAGTCAGACACGTCAGACATTGTCCGGTCTGGCAGAGATCGTTAAGGCGTAAGCTTGTATTCCCTTGCAAGACCTCGTCGAAATTGTTGGCAAAGCGACGGAAGAATTGATTTTATGGGATTTAGATCAGTTGATTGCTCCAGATGATACATTTGGTGACTTTTAAAAAGTCAGCATGTACTTCAGCATTGTGGCATAATGTGGCCTCAGTCGTCGCTGTACATTAATATATCACTTCACTGAAATATGTAAGGTTGACGTCACGTAACGTCATAGGTACACGATGGCGTTCACACAGAACTTTTAAAAAAGATTCGCGCTCACACGAACCTGAACCTATCAGAGGTTCGTACGACCCCTACCATGAATGCAATGCGCCCAAGCGTACTTAACTTAAGAACGCACACGATTCCAAATTGGTATTTCTTCACCGGTAAATAATTTTACTCTGGCCTTTGTCATTTGTGCTGTGGAGCACAGATTGCCAGGACAGTCAGATTAGGTGCCAGCCATTATGGGGCCTATGGACAATTATACATATATATATCGAACTTATCGGTCGAAAAGGGCAGTATTCTTCGGTCAAGGTTATCCCACCGGCGAGTTTATCGCACACTTTCCGGATTCCTATGCTAGCCTGAACTTCATTATGCGATGGTGCGTCCCTTCACAAAAGGAATGAATCGAAAACGAATGATCGCGCAAACTGCGCAGATTAGTGAGTAAGCTCGTATTAGTCCTTGCCGCTCATATTTCGTCAAATGACACGGGTTGAACTTCAAGTCAAATCGAACATGCTCCCAGACCTAAAATCTTACTTCACGACGTTCTGAATGAGTTTGAAATTTGATATTTATTTTATTCTATCAATGGACAAGCCTTCAACATATTGAATCTTGAAATTTTGTTATAAAATTGCAAAATACCTCGCGGACCGGCTGGAAAGTCGTCGCGCACCACTGCACTAGTGCATACCTCTTATTTGCACGTTGTAGACCAAGGTGTGTGCGTGTGATTAAAAGACTACTCCACGTCGTTTTAGCACCCTCCTATCTTTTCAATATGTCGCAATCTTGTGGTGTATTGATTTGGTAAAAAAAATAATAAAATGATGATGGTGATTGAGTTTTCTATTGCGTCATAATAAAATGTCGTTTGGTGTTCCACGAGAATGTCGCCACGCGCAAAAACACTGATGCTCTTGAATTAGGTTCCTGCATGTTATCAGTTATCACATTACCAGAAATGACTTGCAATGACTGCCATCGGCAAGCATTTGACTGAGAATGCAACTTGCGCTAAAAACTATCGCGATGAAAGATTTTCTATATTAGGTAGAGGCCGTACTAATTTCCATCTGTCTGCACTGGAATCGACTTATATTAAAATCCACCGACCGCGCTTGTGTAAGCAGAAGGAATTTTCAGTGAATCTAAAAATTGGCCACTAGCTGCGCTCGCGGTTTGCCTGTATATCATGTCGTTTGTTTCTATGACGTCATAATTGGTTGTATGCAATGCAGCTAGATGCATGTTTTTGAAATTCCTCATTTGCTGACGATTGCCCTTGAAAAGTGTCAGCTCGAAAAGCTTCGGGTTTTAATATATTTTACTATGAATATATTATTAAAATGTAAATTATATTTACATATATTGTCGCGTATTAATGTATGTATGAATTAAGTTAAATGTGGAAATATGTTGCTGTCATTATCGACACGGTCAGCGAATAAAATTACGCATTAAAATTCGCGTTTTATTGATATCAATTACACGAATGGAAACATGGAATGAAACATAATGAAACGAAAAATGCAGGGATGTCAAACCGTAACTTATAGAGAAGGAATGGGACAGGAATTAAATGTATAATACTGAAGTTGCAATACAGATGTTGAAGGCTACTGCATAGATGATATCATGATCAGCGAGATAACATATCAGTTTCTATATAGTGATACAACACCGAAGACATATAATTACATTTCAGATCATCAAAGATTTCACGCTATACGACCCATCATTACTGGCATGTGCTCGCACAGTGTGCACTCTGATGGCATGAAGAATTCTTCAAAATCATTGATCCAATCGTCCCAATGTGACTGCATGCACAAGAATCATCAGTCAGTCACTGATCTTTCGCCAAGTACCGAACAGCAATAATGTAACTTATGCAACCCATGGCGATAGCCCCGGCCAGTGCCATTTTCGCAAATCGCCATTTGAAGCTGAAACGGAACAATAACAGTCTTTTTTAAACTTCAAGTCACGCTGTGGAGTAAAGGGAATAATTGACTCACGCGGAAGATTTCTTCTCGAGGTCGGAGTTGAATTTTTGGAAATGTTGAAAGGCGGGTGAGACCTTCCATTCACTGACTGGTAGCGATTCAGCGTTCACAATCTCTGAGACAGACCGCAGGGAGGATTCAATGGCCCCGTCGATGTACCCTGTCCACACCCTGGCCGTTTCTGTACCGGCCCAATGAATCCTGCAATTCGAGTAGCTCCGTTCACAATCGAGTAATAGTAGGGTTACCATACGTCCTCCTTCAGGATTTGCACTCCTTTTTCGTGTATTCGAAAATGTCGTCCGAGGACGCCTGAATGTCCTTTTGGCAAGTCGTCCTCCTTTACAACGTTTACAGCTAGTATAATGGATATGTTTAACTAAAAATCAGCATAAATAACAAGAAATAGGTAACACGGACGTGCGAGCGGGACATTCTGGACTCGAATCAAAGTGGTGACCTTTTCTGATGTGGTAAAAGTGTCCACCATCCTCGATTCCAAAATACGGTAACCCTACGAAATAGGTGAGATCATACCATGTGTTTTCTGCTAGAATCTGACAGGAATATTTTAGCGACCGAATGATATCAACACATTCGAGGGTCTTTTAGGCCGAGGTTCAGCCTGAGGAAGTGAGCTATATAAACAGCCCGAGCAGTGAGCACCATTTACGAATGCTGCCATCTTGGGAGATGTTGCCGAGAATCAGTCGTTTCATCGATTCCACCGCGGTCTCCGCGCGGCAATTTGACTTATAAGGGTAAGCTGACGACAGTCTGTGGCGCACTCCCCATTTTCGAAAAAAATCCCGAGTGATGTGCCCAGCTAATTGAGGGCCCCCATCACTGCTAAGTTCAAAAGTGCCGAAGTAACCTAGTAGTGTATCTTGGAGTCCACGGGCTCCAGACGTTTGGCCACCGTGCTTTACATGGAATATTTCTGGTCAGTTGCTGGCGAGGTCAACAATGACTAAATATAGTGGTGACCTGCGGCGGTGCAATAATCAGCAGAAACAGCTTGGAAAGGGTAGGTCGGGATGAATGGCTTGGCCGGAGGCATGCTTGACTTGGTGCCATTTCGCTGCAATTGTCACAACGTGCTCGTGACTTGTAGACCTATACGCCTCCGGTCATGGAAAGAGGATGTGTTGGTCAGAGGTGGTCAGTAACGAAATACTATCTACTTTCTAGTATTTAAGTAGTTTGCGCCTACTTGCACTACGTAGTCTGGTGGTTATGTTTTATAGGCTACTTTCACTTAAACGTCACTCATACACACATTTTACATTTTGTTAAGTAGAAAGTAGTTTTAGGACAAGTTCGCGTCACTTTCGTGAAAAAAATCGCCTTATCAACTGCTGGGCGACCAATCTTATATGACGGAAAATTGCACTTTCTGTAGTGTCATCATGAAGGACCCATTGATCATTTTGCGTTGGTCGCGACTCGCGAAGATACCATACTGGATGCTGGATGCAATTGCCAAAATAGCCACATCCGATTAACTGCTAAAGATATGCAAATCTTCGACGAAATTGACTTTTTGAAACTTCTTACTACAGTACGCTTCAGGCCTTCTTTTTTACCTCGATTTAAAGTATCTTTGATATGCCTTGATATCGATACCGCCATTTGTAATTGCGTGGAAAATTAAATCGTGACTTGTACTCCTACTTCTACTTGTGTACCGACGCTGTCTACTTTGAACAACTCGGTATTGCTGTTGGTAAATTCACCGCTAAGGTGTCGCACAAATTTTCATGGTCTACTGAACTGGAGGCGACTGGAAACTCGCCTGTCCTGTTCGGCATACTGTATGGAAAATGAGCGTCGGTAGACACAAAAAGCTCATAAACCCAATACCTTCCATACGGTTGCTTGAGCGCGTGATGATAATATAACAAAGTGCGTGGTCTCATCACATTCACGGGACACCCGCCATTGTACGGTTCGTTAGACCAATCTTTGTCGACGTAATCAATAATGTCTAAAGCCTCGTTTCCTAACGAGGCGGCCAAGGTTTTTAGGACGGCAACCCGTCTTTCTGCCATCTGTGAGAGAAGAAAGAGTTTTTTCACGGCTAAAAAGTCCGATATCGGCTTACGGTCTTGGAAGTCCAATAGATCGCGTGCTCGGCGCATATAAAACCCACGACAGCTGGGTTGTCTTGAGATGTCGTTCCGTCAAACGTAACAGTGATGGGCCCAGTCGCGCAAGGCAGTGTTGTGCACGTCACTTCACCCGACATGCCTTTGTTCTGAAGTAATCAAGTGTACAAATATAGGGATTTCAATAGTGAACACAGCCGACCCGCTGAATTAAAATCCGCAGGCTTGATGCTACAAAAAGAGCATATTTGTAACGAAACTCAGTGTCAGTTATATCAGTGATTCTCAAACATATTTGAATCATCGCCCCCAATGAAGCTCGATATGTTTACCGGCCAACTCATATCTAGAGGTCATTAGTAGCGAATTACATTTACCGTACTACTCCAGTCAGTTTCAACAATTTACGGTAGTTCTCTCACTAAAATAGTTCTACTTCAACAGTTTTTTTTTTGCTGTTGAAATACCAATTTTGCAAGGGAAAGCTATAGGAGCATTGCTACGGAGTTGAGAGAATTCGTAAAAAAGTTCAATTGGTGTAATATACAATTGAATAGTATATTCATATTTAAATAAACCCGAATATTCTCGGCTGACACTCGTCAGGGGTAATCGTCAGCAACTAGTAGAGAATTGGAAAGAACACTGTGTATCAACAATCGTATCTTGAAATATGACGTCACCAGCACGAAATGAGATCTCAAATAAGAGAGCGTTCAATTATAGATAACTAACCTAGGTTAGTTATCTATAGTTCAATGTACTATTTTAAGATGGTACACGAACTCCTTTTGTTGACAATTCGTGTAATGTAAAAAAATTGAGTCATGCATTGAGCCGTTTTTTCAGCAACATCAATGGATTATTATATATTCAAGCTTGCATGAAAACAAACAGTAAATTAAATATAATTGACTGAACGTTCTAACATTTTCCGTCCTCGTATCGCCCCATTCCTATGTTTTCGCACCCGTTTTTGCTCGACTCATTATCTCTCAAAAGCGCTCCACGAGCGCAAGGTGCAATATCGCCCACTTTGAGAACCATACTGGTCTGTATGACATAAACTATAACCTTGAGTATAGGCCAGTGGTGTCAAACATACGGCCAGCCAAACAATTTCATCCGGCCCGCGAAGCAATTCTGTTTACATTGAAAAATTCCTCTATTATCCAGCACATTTGTAATAGATGTTCAGCTGTTTTACGGGAAATACTTTCATTATAGATACTCCCACAAGACAGCAAATTTCGAGCACGTTCATAGCCCACATTATAACCAACTGGCTATGGAGTTGTGGTTTCACTCTATATATTTCGAGAATGCAAAAAATGCACACAGAGCTTTATGGAAAATGGACCAAAAAGTTGCTATCAACAGAAGCGAAAACGCCAATGCGGAACCGTTATATGCAATTTACATGGAGAATATAATAGTCACACAAATATATGTGATCGCACTGTTGTGTCACTTCCAACCCAACAGGTCCCCGGACGTATAAGCGAAACCCGACTCGCGATTAAATAATAATAATCCAAATTCCAACGTCCGCGTTTACAGTTAAATATCTGGTAATCTCCACCGCGCATACGCAGAGCTAAGGCCAGTTAACGACTAAAGCAAAGGAAACACAGAAATATACCAACTTATATCGTCGTTAGCGCCACTGGTTTATCGGTTTTAACTCTAACTGTTCTTAACTGTGTAGCCAAGTGATTCAACCGGACACGGCGGACAGTCATCGTATTTTTGCCAATTCCATTGTTCGCGAATAAAGGTGTTGTCACTCGCTAGAATAAGAGAATAAGACCCCCCTGATCCGTGTATTGTCTATATATGCTTGAGAATAAAGTATTCAAGTGAAAAGAAAGGACGCGAGGTAACATTTTGGAATCAGTTGACTGCTGGTCCGGCCCGCGAGCGATTTGAAGGCTTGAATCCGGCCCGCGACGCAATTTGAGTTTGACACCCCTGGTATAGGCTATACTCACCTTCCAGAATGCCTTTTTATAAGTAGCCACAAATTTGATATAATGTGCAGGCGGCATAGCTTCACCAAGCCTGACCCGGTCGTTCGGCAGAGCCGGTACGAACTCCACGTTATTGACAAGATGCGGTGCGATCGCCATAATCACGTTCTTGCATTTGTACGCGTTGCCCGATTTTGAGACGACGGATATATTGTCGGAGTCGCTCTGTAAAAGCGTAAGGCGTGTCAGGTGTCATTATTTCATCATTGCAATTTCAGCTCTGACCCTAATACGATGTCTCGAGAGCTTCTCCAAGAAATACAGTTGCTACACTCGAAGCAATAATTCAATTTGTAATTTGGCGGCAGAAAACTACACCTGCATGGCAAACATGCAGTTCTTCTTATCTTACCCCGAACGTGTATATATTTATATCTCGCCTATTGGCAAATTAGAGTGATCTAAACACACGCTCCTAGTTATTGATACTCCAGATATTATATACAATATGAATCACGTTAGAGATGGACTGATATAGGCTGTTGTGGATTTTACACTGAGGATATAATCACTGATCAGTTACCTGATCAATTAGGGTGACCGGCTCACCGACCAACACATTCTTCAACTCTTTCGCGATTTTCTCACAGAGCGAGTACATTGTTCCCTGAAAATACACAAATTCCTCGAATTAGGGCAACCAAATCAATAGCAGACGCTGAAATCGATGTCTTGGCAGCGGCTGTTTCAATAAACGTAGCTACAATATATTTCACGATGTCCAATGGAGGGGACGAAATGGTAATCACGACACACTTCTGAAGCATTGTTGCATGTTATCAACAAATATGACATCGAAAATTGTCGATAATCCAACCTTTACTCGGAATCCCTGCGCCCCGCCGTTTTTCACGTCCAGTAAAGTTTCAAAACTTCCGCCTTGTTTGCAAAAGTACAGAAAGTACAGTAACGTGATATTGGCTAGGTCGACTCCGAAAACCACTCGAATCGCAGTTTCGAGCATTTCTTTCGTTGATTCGAAACGGCAGTGCTCGTTCATGAACGTGTGGAGAGTGATGGAGTCCCACTCGACTGCGTTAGGGTGAGTCGATATCTTCTCAGGGTCGATTGTTTCGCACAGCTTATCAATCTGAAAAAGGAAACAGGGTATCCGGGCATGTAGCTAGAAAAAATCATAGGAAGAGGGATTTCCATGATGAAATTTTGAAAAACTGTCGTGGTCCGCACCTCGAAGCAAACCAAGAATATTTCATTGAATTACTTCACCTTTTCCTATTTGGTTATTTAATTTCTTAATGGGCATTCAATATACATGTCTGCTCTCAACTCTCTTCAATATTTTGTATATATTATAGACCCAGACAAATGGAATCCACAGCTTCCGGGTGTGATAGATTCAATAATGTACCAGGTCCGAGTACAGAATTGAACGCATACCTGCTTTATCATGCTGTCGATTTCCAAGAGCTCCAGAGGTCCCAGCGATGGAATCAATCCCGAGTATGATCGTATGTCGCTCAAGTCACGAAGAACCAATTTCTTTTTCCCCGTTGTGAATTGGTCGTACATCTCGATTTTGAAGTCGGAAAGCACTTTTAACAATCTAACTTGGGTTCTGAAATAGAACAGAACTCGACTATAGCGACCCTCCTAGTTTCTAAATAAACCACTAAATTTGTTTTCCAACATTGCATCAAGAAGGAATCTTAAACAAATGATGCAAAACATTTCTTGGTATAGTATGGTAATCAAATAGGGGAGCTTACATCGGATATCGGACATGATTTGATGAAATTTATCTCTTCGGTGTCAATCCTTTGATATATTATAACAAGTTCGGAAATACAGAGATACAAACTCCCAATGATATGTTACATGATGTACCAAACTTCATGCATAGGTAGGGTTGCATTTGAAAAAAATCTATTTAAAACAAACATGTTTAAGACATGGCCCTTGTTTCAAACATGTTTTTATTGTTTTTCCTTTTTTAGTCATGACGTCACGTAACCTTAATTGTGACGTCAAATTGGATTGGCATTTGCAAATGAAAATATAGGGTAAATACGTCTCCTTCGACGAAAAAGACTCCCGACTACTGTCATAAACAGACCAAAAATGTCTTTAATTAGGACTATATCGTTATACAACATTTATACGGTCGGTGGTCATCATCATCAGAACACCCATTCCGTACCAATGATAGATATATCTACAGTATCTGTCTAAACTGTTGAACCGACGACGAGTTCGAGGGTTCCAGCCACCGCACGGGCGCACATCGTATATATGTCGACGGTGTTGGGTGCAAATAGTCCGTACCCACGTACTACGTGGTTTTTCGAAAGTATTTACTCAATTATGGCATAATTATACAACGTCTGAAAAAAAAACAATTTTTTAAAGACATTGTTTTAAAATACTTTTTTAAATGCAACCCTAATAATAGGGCATAGCGGGGCCAAGTTAAGTAGTGTCATAATATAAGAGAATACCGTGACCAAGTATGGTGTAGTAGAATTTATATATACAGCACATTTACTCTTTGTAACATACAGTACGACGAAAACATACTCTCCGACCCATTGTCCACCAAGGTCCCATCTGTCGGTCCCTTTAGCGCATTTTACGTCGGCGGCGTAGACTCTACCTCCAATCCGATCTAGAAGAACAATCATTTTCAAAACACAGTCTGGTTTCGATACGACTTCATCCCACAGTACTTTTTGCTTCAAGAACCAACACGCTATGATTGTGCGTCTTTTCCAGAAGATAAGCAGCATATAAGCCTGCTATGCCACCTCCGATCACCACCGTATCGAAATCGTTGTTGCTCTCCATTTTAATCAACTAACGTTAGCATATATCCCTACGCATAAAATACCAATCCAAGTACAGGGAATTTAATTATAGTCAGACTGTTTGAGTGCTTAATCTTAAATTCAACCAGTTTCATTACGCAATAGCGTCACGCAAAAACTAACCAGCTTGTAGCCTCGCATTATCTCAACCAGGGCGTCCCAAACTTCTAAAATTCATCGACTTGCTTCACTAGTAATATATGATAAACAAAGCGGAATATAAGGTATCCACAGAAAATCATGCTCCATCGAGGATCATGCCTGTTAAGGCTGTTATGAAGATGTTCGACGGGCATTTGCACATGATTCGAATGCATTGAACTGAAACATACATGATTTATCTGCTCATCTCCGGCAGTTCTGTTCAGTTCAGATATTTTTTCATATATATGGAATACATTGATGCAAATTCAGCAATCATCAAGAGTAGTTACGGACCACAAGTTTGGAAAGCCTTATTCCAAACAATATACACCTAGGCCTACGTTTCAACTTGGAACACTTATTTGTGCAATATAACGTCGTAATCTTGCGGTGTTCTGACCAGGTAATGTTATTAAATAACGACCGAAGGGTTCAATGCATTTGGAAAACAGAATTTAGCAAAGCATAAAATATCCTTTGTCCAAGTATACGCACCTTCTCACTCTTGAGTCTTTACATGAGCCGTGTCAAATCAACTCAATATCGAATGATTGTTAAATATCCGTAGGAATATCAGATTAGCATTCAAATGAAATTCGGAAATGGCCGATGGGTCATGACGGGAAATAGTGATTAACACAATGAAATTCTAGTGACACGTATTCCACGCAAAAATAGTCATTAGCGAATTCGCGCCATTTTAGTCACACAGCCACCGAGCCTGACATGTGAATGAATGCGGCTTTTCCATACCTACAAGACTGGGACATCACCCCATGCACTTAATTATGCGTTGGCAGAAAACTGATATATGTACTTGTTGTTATCTGTAAGATACACGATCGGTAACAACCATTAGGTTGGCACTGGCTCCAGGTTGACCGTTTACCCTCAGTTGCTAGCAAGATCGAACTCCTCACACCTTGACGCTTGAACGGCTTGATATCGGACAGCAAAAACGTCAACACGACTGCGAGAATGAATGCCGTGTCCAATAGCTGCGCTTGACTGCACACTGTGCACAGTATGCACAGTGTATCTGCGGCATTTGTTCATATTGCGGGTCGTGATTCAAGAGAATAATATTTGCTCAATCCGAGATGGTGATATCATGAACTCTTGCCGGTAATCCGACCGATCTTAACCCTTTGTAACCGGCCGGCCTGCCGACCAAAATTTTACTGCATCCACATAAAAAACGATAAAATGTCATCAATATGGCTTAAATCGACGCCCAATATATTGCCGTGAACCTGAAGTAGCCGCCTAGCGGTCTGAGATACTCTCACGGCTCAGACGCCAGAGGTAATAGCGTTATGCGAGAAAATGTTCTCGATTTCTTGAAAATGAAATGCAATTTTGTTCTTCTATATCTCCTGACGTCATACCTAGGCCCTCTCTTAGTATATGACCACCTGATTGCCTTCCGCATGAATCTCTACGTTCCAACGAGACATTACAGGCTACTATGATCTTGGAGAGGTAGAGATGATAAGCACAATCACGCGGCCGCCGCCGATGAGTAATCGATTACGTCATCTCGTATTCTCGCTGAAGGCAACGCGCGTCCATTTCTACATAACATAGTAACTGCCTCGGCAATTTTGCCGTTAGTATACATCTCCATGCTATTGAAGTGTTATCAACCCCAGTTGCTTGTTATATGTAACTTGCAACTGCAAGGGATCCGTAAGTATACACATATTGACTTATTCGACACTGTCCGGTGCCCATATACGCTCGGGAAGTCATTTCACGCGATACATTGCTTTATTTTGCATCAATTTGAACTGTATTCTACACGGCTAATGTTCCATGAATGATCAACAGTAGTCATAGAAGCCAACAGTAACTTCGTTTGCCATCTGAAACAGATATATAACTGCCTCTATATGATGTTGTTATCACAGGCTCGGGCACAAAAATAGCCCAACTCGCACGCTCATTTGTGCGGTGTTAGGGCTGGTGTCGGCTAAATACAAAACTAAGCTCCATGATAGGGATATTGATGAATATGCCAGGATAATGGCTAACCATATGTATAGTTTGCTATTGCCTGAAGCAATTCTACATCTGTTTGAAACCCCAACGAGTCAGGTCATCTTATGCAGCCATGATTTTTACGAAATAAGGTATGGTTCTTTCACGTCAATTTGAAACATCTTCTACGTGCTAATCTTCGACATAAGGACTGTTATAGAATAGTATGACCAACAAGTCATAGAAGATAACTGTAATAGGGTAATAGGGTAATAGGGCACTGGACGCCAACAAATGGTTGCGATCTCAGACACCTTGTCCTCTCCTCACCCGGTGACCTGTGGTGTGCCCCAGGGCTCAGTACTTGGACCGGTCCTTTTCACCTTATATGTCAACGACATTTTTGAAACCTCCTCATTGAACACCACACTGTTCGCTGATGATACTCACCTCCTCTCTTCCGCATCTTCGACGGCAGAGCTAGATGCCCTGACTGGTGACCAAATGCCCAAAGTCCATGAGTGGACGGCCCAGAACAACCTTTGCATAAACGCCTCGAAATCGCAATTGCTGACAGTAAATTCAAAAAATAACCTAACCGTTAATATCGCTGGTCAGCCCGTTTCCAACACAGATAATGCCAAATATCTCGGAGTTTTACTGGACTCGAACATGTCCTGGAAGAGTCATATTCAGTCCCTAGAAACTAAATTATCACCGAAGTGCGGCCTGTTCTACAGCCTTAGGCGCTTCATGCCAGCATGGGTTCTTCTGATACTCTTTAAATCCTTAATCCAATCGAAGATACATTATGGCATCCTCTGTTGGGGGGCTGCCAGTAAAACTGCACTCAAGCCACTGCAGAAACTACAGCATAAAGTACTCCGAATCATAGCTAGGGCCCCGAAGGGGCCTGGCTGCCCATCCAATAAGTCGCTGCTGAAGAGATTCGGCGTCCTAAACATAGAAGATATGCGGAAACTAGAAATCGCCAAGTTTATGTATCAGTTTCACTGCGGTCGTTGCCCCGAATACTTCAATGACTTCTTTACCTCTGAATCAAAAGCGCACAAGTACAACACACGCGCGTCCACGTCGTCCAAATATCATATGATCGACCGAAAAGATCATCGCTCCATCAAATATGCCGGACCTGACGTGTGGAACAGTATCCCGCCGGCCATCCGACAGTCGACGAGCATGTCCACATTCAAGTCGAAATACAAGCAATTACTACTAAATAAATACAGTACATCCTCAAGATTACCGGACCACGACTGACCTATCGATCTCGCTTCCCATGACATGCCGCCCTATTTCTTGTCGCATTCTTTTTCTATACTATCTTCTTCACTTTCATTCAGTGTGCATGCCTCCTCTTTACATCGCCTAGGCCAAGGTGGGTGTCAGATTCCATAGACTACTCCTTGTCGCTTCGACATCTTCCTGTCTTTTCATTGTATCGCATTTTTGTGGTGTATTGAACTGATGAAATTGCTAATAAACCAATGATGATGATGATGATGACGTCTAGAACGGGAGATACAATGGTTTATATTTCAGGCGATCACTCACGCTAACATCATTACAAATTCCATCTTGCGGGAAACATTTTTCGTGTTCAATCTGCATTTCAAGCAGGATATACATTGCAACATTAGGTTATACATGGTCTGATGTATGCGTATTTATAAGAGCAATACATACAAACCGATTGTAATCGTTTATGACCAATACAGGTCTAGCTATCTTGGATTAAATATCGACTCCGCTGCGTTAAACAGTCGCGGTCTAGTATACTAGACCGCCGGTCGCAAAGGGTTTCAGGGTATGATGAGTGTTACTGCGTGTACGACTGTACGACGTACGTACGACGTACGTTCATGAATGTGATTGTGGAATTACACCGTCAATGATGTGATGCCCATATTGTTCCAAAATATGTGGTTTCATATGTTGTATTAATATTGTCGTGAACCGGACTCTCCGTATACTGTGTAGTACACTGCACACTGTACTGCAAGCTTGTTTCATTATATGTAATACTATGTATGTAATATTATGTACGTACCGTAGTTATAGTCGCCGATTTACGCGGTGGCGGCCACCTCGTACGAAATGCTCAAATGCCCAAGTGATTTGTGACCAGTAATTAGTAATCAGGCGAATCGACGCGACCTCGTTGGAGACGTCTTCGTTTTCGATACGCGAGTGTGCCAGGCGCGTAGCCACGGGGTTTCGGGGTTCGAATCCCCCTGTTTGAAACGCGAAACCCCGTCATTTTGAAAGGACCATTCAAACGTTAATATTCAGTTGCCATTCAATAATTTTGTTATCAGTGTTTCCGCGGCCGATTCGTCGCTAGTCTGATTTATCGCATCTCGAACAAGCCTTATTCTGCAGCCTTGAACAATCGCATTTGCAATAGGCCCAGTTCACACGGTATCATCGCTTGACTGCACGCACAGTCGCATCTTCATGTGAGTTTTTCGTTGATAAATCTCGGATTATCCACCGATCAAGGATAATCGGAGGATTATCATCGAAAAACTCACATTACTCCGCTTTTACTGGTCGGAATTGACTCAAATTTGTTTTGCATCGTCTTCGAAGACAGCTCAACAATATCGTAGAGTTGGCAAAAAAATTTGAAATTTTATTTTTTTAATTTTCCCGAATAAAATAAAAATTTTAATCTGCGGAGTCCTATACTTGTTAGAATTGAACCAAATTTGGTGTGCAGCGTTTTTTAGGGTAGCCTGACAATTTAATCAGTGAATGGCTGGAATTCGGGAAAAAAAATTATTTTTGAACAGCCCTACTACGCATATTCGTTTCTCTAACAAGGCTTTGCCAGTAACATTACCCGGGAAATGCAGCAATACAGCTTAAACACCGATATAATGAGATAACAATTGTCGAGACGAAAGCTACTAATAGGGAGTCAGACTCAAAACTCATTCATGGCGATACTGATTAGAATACACGCTCTCTCGTTTGCCGTCATCTATATTTCTTGTTGTCTGCTCGATACATTCGTACCCTGGAATTGTCCCACAATGTCATTTTCGAAGTGCTATTTTGTTATTAACGTGCAGTATGCCATGCCATTGTCAGATATTGAAGCATCACGAGATTCTGGGTGGCACAAACTCTGAATTTATTCGATTCGTTGGAACAGGGAACCTATATTCCGATAAACTTGATTGCTGGACGTACTCGTTTCGACAACAACAATATCCAATATTAAACTATTGATCATTTGGTGCACAGTCGATTTCTATTGATAAAATCGCGGCATGTGGATGGAACTGGAATTAATTGTGGCCCAGGGGTGGCCAAACTGCAGTCGTGGAAATGTAATTGGCGCGGCCGCCAACACGTAATTCAATTAGTATGTACTGGCGGCCGTCGATTTTGGTGCGTATAATAAGCCGATATGAAAACATATATTAGTCCGGAGTTCACCGGTAATGGGCAAGGACAGTTTAATATGGATATTTGGCGACTATCATGCCCAGGAATGCGGCCGTAGGCTGCTCAAGTAATCGAAATGCGGCCGTGAATAGCAAAAAGGTTGGGCATCTCTGTTCTAGCCTATAGTCGATACATTAAATACAAATAGGACGTTATATTGTTCCTAGATCTATTTGCGGCATATACACCAATGTACTCCAAAAATGCTTAGCTAACGTAAATCGGGAAATGCACCAGTGCAGCCAAAATCGCTGTTTTAATCTGCGAACAATTGCCGCGATGCGAGCTACTCCACCCGAAGCCAGAAACCGCAAGAGACAATTGCTGATTGTCTGCGCGATTTCGCGTTTGTAATCATCATTATTGTCTGCTTGAAACCTCATATTCGAGAGTTGTCGTGTGCTACTTGCCAGTGCGACAGTGCGTAGTGTATTTCGTTACTCACACGGCTCATTGCGCGTTAATAACATTGACGCAACTCCAAATTATCAGTGACGTAAATTCTGATTTTTGTTCGATGCGTTCCGTCGTACCGTTTTAAGATTCCATTTAATAAGGGCAATGAGGGCAGGGCCGGTACTATAACGTCACACAAATGGTTTAACGCTGTACGTACGCGCGGCATGTAGTAAAGTGCGTTTTAGTGCGACGATGACGTCATCGATAGGGAACAATTATGACGTCACAAGACTTCGCCACCTCGTAAAAAAATAAAAGTCGGCGCCTATGACCGTAGTACAATCGTATACGATTCATCCATGAAACTGTACGGGTGGAGTGCGCGATACAATTTTTATTTACGCATTGCAATAATTTCGATTCCGATATATAGAAAGACTCGGTGATTCACAAAATCCATCCTACGCGACTGCCAAGATATATGATGGTCAAATCTCAAGTGGTTTAAATGAACGTAAGAGTCTCACGACTACGCCACCGCAGATAACAGAACTTGCTATCTCCGAACCACACGGAAAATTTCTCGCCTCCGGTGACTGTAGATTGCTCTTGTTTATATTAGCTTATTTTTCTAAATGAGACCACTCAGTTGAAGTCTCCTTATACGTAATAAAATGAACTAGGATTTTTTCATGAATCCGCTTGTTGTGCAGATCAGTAATGTAAGGTAAAGTAATGGAAGGCCATTTGGAATATGTCAAAGAGCATATAGTTAGGTATTCGACGTTACGAGGTCAGAGCATATGCTGCAGTTTGCCTGAATGTGACGAATGTTCCAATTAACACTACGGTCAGAAAGGACTTGGTCCATAACGAAAATCCTACCAGGATGCGATATTTTTGCGACACTCGAACCCCGACATCAATTTTAAATAATACTGACACGTGCAGCATAACTATCATAAGCCAAATAGCTGTAAAGCGTATATAGGGTATATTTGTATATTTGTTTTCAGTGTAGCCTACATTATGATGATGATATAAGAAAAATGCCCGACGCTTGATCTGTGGATAATTTACATGATTGACAGCCAGAACATACAGAGAGAATTGTACGGTATTTCTTGAAGCGGTGATATTTCCGAAATGGACGCGAACGGTAGCATTTTATCGCAGTGAAACATATTATTTCGTACATTAAAATGCGTTCGTTATTTAGAGGAAAAGCCATCATTTTCCGGCAAATTAAATTCTGATTCTCGGGGCGAACAGCTACGCGTGTCAACCTCAACTAAAACCGTCGTATTTTGGGTTCTTGCCGTTCTGATAATATCTCTGCTCATCACTTCCATCACCACTTTGATTTTACTGCTGCAGGTAAATTTCTGAAGGTGTAGCCAGGGCCGTAATAGCACTTCGTCATCCCCGCCCAAAACGTTGGCCTTGCCCCCCCCCCCCCATATGGTGACAAACCGAACTTCTGGGGGGAGCTTCGCCCACCAGACCCTCCTCAGGCTATACTCTGTTTACCGCTATTTATCATCTACATTGGGTGTCCGTTTAGTGAGTCAGCTTTTCTCGTTTAAACACGCGAAGCGCAAGAAAATTCTATAGTTTATGACTGAATCGGTCAATATCATCGTGAATTGCATATATATTGCTTTCAATTTCTATTCTCTCTCTGCTCAAGTAACCAGATTTACCGGTAGAGCTGAGTGTAGTGTCTTTGAAACTGTAGAGCCCGTAAACAATAATTGAACATCTTCGCGCGGGCGGACCCGTTGGTATGACTTCGTTACATGATGTTATTTCGTGACCTCTTGTCTGCTATATCAAAAAATATAGAATCGCTCAAACGTACTAAGATCATGCGATTTCAGATTGGAATTACTTCACTCGCATATAATTTTTCCCTGCCGGATGGTATTTGTCTTGTGAGGTTCAGATTGCCAAGACAAGAACATTCGGCGCCATAGTCATTTAGGCGTCTATGTACAATTAAACTTACATGTATTTTTTTTACATATATAACGAAGTTTTCGGTCAGCATAAGAGCAGTCCTTTTCGGCCAAGGTTTTCTTGCAGCCGATCGTTCTGGCACACTTCTTGGAGTCGCATGTTACATGGCCTAAAACTGTGTTGGTGCGTCGTGGCGCGGTAATGGCCAACGCCGATATGCCCATTTCTATAAATCTTGTGTATTTCTTCTTGGGGGAAGAGTACCCAATATATAAGACATTTAGCAACTTAAAATTGTGCGTAGCCCGAAAATCTTTTGAGAAAGTTGCATAAATTTTCAAAAATACGCTATAATGTATGCTAATTCACGAAATAGTTTGGGGCCCCCCTTTGAGCTCGTCCCCCCCAAATGGGGAGGGGGGTTGGGGTGCGGCAGTTACGACCTTGGGTGTAGCCATGGGAAAACCGACGCTCTTGTTGCTTTTAAACGCGTTGATATCAATTGTGTCTTCATTCCAATTCTACGATAACACCTGACGAGTGTCAGCCAAATACATTCGTGGTTATTTCAATATGAGCATTGGAGGTGTTCAAAAATAACTTTTTTTCAAATATCACTGGCTACTTGATAAAATTGTAAGGTTGGCTAAAAAAAACTATGCCGACCAAATTTGTTTCACTTCCAACCAGTAGCAGCATTGCTACAAGAGAAGAAAGTTCTGGATTTATTATATAAAAAAATTAACTTTTTCAAATTTTTTTGTTCACCCCATGAAATTGCTAGGTTGTCTATAGAAACGATACACAGCAAATTTGGCTCAATTCCAACCAGTGGAAGCGCTTGCAGTCGAAAATTTGGATTGGAATAAAACTGTAAATACTATTTTATTCAAACCCAAATTTTTCGACTGCAATAACTCCGCTTACACTGGTTGGAATTGAAATTTAATTTGAAAAAAGTTATATTTTAACACTCCTAATAAATATACTATAATCTATTGTATATTGACGTTCGGTACCCCCTAAAACCTCTTCAAATACTTTGATGTCTCATTGTGGAGACATGATCTCATTTCAACGCTGATAATAATTTTGATGTCCCCCTGAAAACATAATGTTTCCAACTGAACGCATTGGCAGGACCGCAGATCGCAATCCATATTAGCCCATAACCTGTTCCGTGTGTACACTCCGTGTGGTTTTGTATCCGCGTGTGCCTTACAATTCTCTGACTAATCAAATTCTATTTTGCAGCAGCAAAGAGAGATGGCAATTAATTCCAAAGTATCATCCTTGTCAGGTAAAGTGTTCGTTTTCACGTCAATAATAATGGCATCGCATCGAATCCGTGAAATATCTCATCATGGTGTTCGATCGCTTTCTTTTATGTTTGTTCATTATGTAGTAAACCTTCGATCTTCTATACTTATTTCAGAGTCACAACGCGATGTAAATTGGACGGATATGTACGAGCTGTTGACAGCAGGTAATACACCTTTGTCACAAGACGAGGATAATACTTTCTTACATCGAAAAGATATTGAGCAATTTTGTTTACAATGTGAACAGAATGATCTTAATTTTTGTTGCGTGATAAACTAAATCGTGGCGATACAATTTTAGATACGATAAGAGAAACGTTGAATCGAACGATGGAAAGCGCTCTTAAAAAGCAGCGAAATCTAATCCAGGAACAAATCGAGAGTAAGGACCAATTAGTTTATTTAATTTTTGTTGCTGTTCGTTTGCTATTTCAGTTGGATGAAAATAAATTCTGTCACGCTCTCTCTCTCTGTCGATTTTCTGCTCCTCGAAGCAGATATGTGCGTCAGGTCTTTTACTCAATGAACTTTATGAAATTTCACCAACAGAAATGGTTCCCCTGCCGGATGCTGATTTCTTGTTTCGTGCTGGAAATAAAGCTTTGAGCAATATGAGAAATTCGACAATCCAGACATTGAAAGGTTGCACTACGGTAATTTATTGAACGGAAAATGACACTGTGACCGTTTCCTATATCTTGCAGGCGAGCTGAACATCACTAATCAGCAATTGCGAGATCGCATCGACTCTCTCCTCTCACATCTAAACGATACCGTTCTTCTGGAGCGATTGAAAGGTTATAGAAAAAATAAAAAAATCAGCCACGAGCTGGCGTCTTTGCTGATGAATTCGTTATTGTTAAAACATGCAGAAGAGCTTGAAATCGATCAAACGCATATTGACATGGCAGTGCATCGAGCGGTGAAGAACATGTCGAGAAGTCAAATCGCATTGATTCGAGGTAAAGCAAAGTGACACATGATTGAATAATAGTGTCGACTGTTTGATTACGAAGTGATTGCTTCGCCGTGATCAATTAATTATTCACACTTGATTACTCCATGATCTTAATTACTCGGCCATATAACTAATACTTATTTTCCAAACCTGTTAGTTGCCCACGAGCAAATGTATCAGCGGCAGCAATGAACGTTATGATATGAAATGAGACCATGCGATTTTGATGCACCCTATGAGTTTTGAATATTTGTCAAGGATATGTGCAATCGCAAATGACATCTGAGAGACCTCCCTCAATAACTCGGGAAACAAGAGCAGCAGATTAGCTCGTCATCTGTCGTAAAATTCAATGGGACTGCATATATTCTATTATGCAGACATAGGCTTAATGAGATATTATTATTTGAGATCTATGTCTATATCGACTGGAAGACCAACGGCAAAAGTCGCATTCTCTATAGAAACCAAAAGCCAGCTGGCGCATGTAGCGAGACTTAACACGTTTTCAACATTATAAGTATTGTCGTATCATGTGTAAAACATTTTGTGATCGTTGTTGCGGTTGGTTTATCTGGGAAATTATTCCGATCATGCAACATCTTACAGGTAGGGTAGAGTTTAAAACAACAATAAATTTAAAACAAACACGTTTAAAACAAGGCCCTTTTTTAAAACATGTTTTTTCTAAGCCATGAAGTCACGCATATTTAATTCTGACATCATAGTGGATTGATATTCATAATTGAAAATATAGGGTAAATATAGCTACTTTGACGAAATAGGCTTCTAACCCCTGTCATATACGGACCAAAAATATATTTAACCAAGACTACATCGTCTTACAGCATGTTTGCGGTTGGCGGTCATCATCATCAGAACATTCATTCCGTACCAATGATCCATACGTACTATAGCTGTTGAACCGACTATTTCGTGGGTTCTAACCATATCGTATTCGTCGGCTATATCGGGTAGTAATCGTCGCCCGTAGGCTCATACAACATGTTTTTGGAAAGATTTACACAGGCATAATTGTACATTTGTACAACTCGAAAAAACACAATTTTTTTAAATGCCTTCGTTTAAAACACTGTTTAAACTTTGAAACGTGTCTTAAACAAAGTGTTTTAAACAACCATTTGTTTCAAATACAACCCTGCATACAGGCATGTGCCAAATGGTATATGAAAAGAAATGCTACTGGCTGATCAAATCCGGACCGATATCTTACAAAAGAGCCGAGGGATTGTGCGAGAGGAGGGGGGCAACGGCAGCAAATATTTACGACGATGGCCATTACAAAGCTACGATGACCTTTCTGAGACAAGGGATGCTTCCGATGGATACAGTGTGGATAGGGATGACAACAGACACGCAGGTATGGCCGATATTTCGATATTGCCACATAGGAGTTGCTTAAATAACTGATCGGCTTGGCAGCGTAAAACTGAGAATAAAAATCACTCCTATTTCAGACTCGCAAAAATTATCTGGTGAACGGCGAGGTATCGAATTTCACGATGCCATGGGCGACAACGTATCCAATGTCTGGTGCATTAAACATGCACCTGGGACTGAAATTCAAGTACAACGTTACGGATCCTGACCAAGGCTTTTTCAATGCAGATGTGGCTGCCACTCGGCTCGGTATAATTTGTGAATTGTGATTGGAAAGCCGATCAGCAGATCTACCATATACTGGGAAATGAGAATGCGAGCCTTTCGGCCCCAAAGTGACCACAGATATATGAAAATTTTACCCACGACTTGTTATAAAGTCATGTGACAAGAAATTTCGTGAGAATCACTTATAGTTATGAGTGCCAGCTCACAAAGTCCAGCACGCGTGCTCTCTATATTAACTACTTTACCTATACAATAACAACATTTTATACAGACAGTGTCGTGGACAGTAAAAGCACTTTCTAGTACAGCTCCCACCAAGCCAAAATTCCAAACAATTCAATTTGAATATTCATTAATTCGGATATGTAGACTGTTGAGCCTAACTTATTAGATCTATATTCAATATGAATCGAAAAATACTCATACATGTGTTTAAAAACTGCACATGTACTTTGTACTTACATTTATACATATGCTATATACATGGATGTGCGGAACGAGAGATATAGAAGACCAAGTGCGTCATCTAGATTTTGGGCTACGTCACTTCGGTACCATCATATTTTCAAACATCGCTGCAGTAACGAATTTAGATAACTGCTTAAAGCTCCGTTATAATTGTATATATTTACAGAGCATTTGAAATTTGCATATGTACGTGTTTGCAGAGAACCTTTTATAATAGTTCGTGTGAATATGAGCGATAATCTTTCATCGGTCCGCACTATCCCTAATATAAAGGTCCCATACAGCGCAGTACCGATATCCGCTGACTCGGGGGCCATGTGAACAGGGTATGCTATACATAGGGATACCGCATACCATATATCCTCTTTTAAGAGTATTGTTCCTATTTTTTCGAAAAATGTAAAATGTCATTCGAGGACGCCCAAAAATGTCCACTTTTTTCTCAATTCGTCCTCTTTTTGTAGATTTGAGAGTTAGACGACTGTGTACAAGGACAACTAAAAAATGACACAATAGACGCGAAAACTGAAGTTCGATGGAACTGAAGGATATTTAGCAAGAAATTGACACAGAAAACACCGATCGCCGGTAGTTTGACTATAAAAAGGTCTTGGCAACTGTTGTGACGGGTCGTTCAGTGTCGAAAGATTTACCTGTTGTTTTGCCAACCCAATAACATTAGCCGTAAAAAAATTCCCGTTTTCTCGTTCGCTATTGTAACTTTTATAACTTGTAAAAAGTGTCCTCTTTTCCGGATATCAAAATATGGTTTCTAACCTTTCCTGACCTGCTGAACACTTACATTAATATGCAGGGCCGTAACAGCACCTCGCCAGCCCCCCCCCCCAAACGTTGGTCTTGGGCCCCCCATATGATAATAAACCAAACTTCTTGGGGCCTTCGCCCCCCATACCCACCTAACGTTGTACACTGCGTTTATCGCTACTTATCATCTGCATTCGGGGCCGTTAGCTGAGTCGCCTTTTCTCGCCTGCACGCGCGAAGCGCGAATAATTTATATAATTCATGATTGAATCGGTCAATATGATCGGGAATTGCATACATATTGCTATAAATTTTTATTCTCTCTCTCTCTGCTCATGTAATCAGATTTACAGGTAGAGCTGAGCAGTGGCGTAGCAGCCACTTGGCGGTTCTGGCTCTGCGCCAGGGGCGGCAGGCTCCAGGGGGCGGCAAAATGAGGCTGCACAAGTGCACAGTGTACACAGCCGGCTAAAAGCAGCGTAATTGGTAGTCCTATAGCTGGCGTCCCGTGAGATAAAAGGTAATCAAACTGTTCTCAATCGAAAGCTAGTGTCGCGCTGATTCCGAATATGTTAACATAGCAATGGAACCATTCCAAAATAGCCGTCAAGGCCGATTGTTTCTAACAATCGGAGTGCCGCAACACGATGACCAATTGACCATGATAATGGAAATTATATCGAGCGATTAATCGGAACAATGCCGATTTTCTGACCAGCATTTAAATTGTATTTCCCGAATCAGGGCAACAATAGCTTTCGATTAAGATCAGTATTGTTAAATTTGAGCGCTCGGAGGGCCTGGCCAACTATAGGATGGCCATGGCCATGCCCATGACCAATTATGCTACTTTTAGTTGTCTCAGCAGGAGGCTTGTCCGGGAATTCAAGTGCGACAACTAAGTCGCCCTTCTATCCATAGGTTAGTGATCTATACTCTGGGTGACGATTTGGTACAGCGCTCAGACCGAGATAGCTGTGAAGGTAAACCGGTCCTAGGAACTGTTCAAGTTGGTAATAATTGTCCGATTGACAGATTGACAGAAATACATTCGTTCGCTATTTCTTGTCTTTATTATTTTTGACCTTATTAACGTTGGGACGGTGAGGCTGAGACGCGTTATATTGTTTGTAATAATTTTCATTGAGAAGATTGCTTGAACATGAATCTATGTCGAAATTTGCTGCGGTCTACTTAGGGGGGGGGAGGGGGCATTTTAAGCGAGAGTCAGGGCGGCAGCACATGCTGCTACGCCAGTGGAGCTGAGTGAGGTGTGTTTGAAAAGGTAGGACCTTCAATAATAATTAAACATCTTTGGACGTATACCCGTTGGCAGGATCGTAACAGCACTTCTTCAGGTCTCCCAAAAAACTTGGGTCTTGGGCTCTCATAGGGTGATAAACCTACCCCCAATCACGTTGTTCGCTTTCGCCACCTAAATAGTCGAACTGTTTAGTGAGCCAGAGCGAAGCGCGAAAATTTTCGATAATTCATGATAAAATCGGTAAATAAGATCGGGAATTGAATATATATTGCTATCAATTTCTTGTCCTCTCTGGTTACGTAATCAGATTTACCGGTAGAGCTGAGTGAAGTGTTATGGAAACTGTAGGGCCCGTAGGTATGACTCCGTAACATGATGTTATTTCGTGACATCCAGTCTGCTATATCAAAAATATAGAATCGCCCAAACGTAGGCTACTAAACTAAAAGACGCACAAGATTTCAAATTGGTATTTCTTCTCTGGCATATAATTTTTCTCTGCGGGATGGTATTTGTCTTGTGAGGTTCAGATTGCCAAGACAGGAACACTCGGCGCCAGTCATTCAGGCGCCTAATTAAACCTATAGGTATTTTGTATATATAACAAATTTTTCGGTCAGCATAAGGGCAGTCCTTTTCGGCCAGGGTTTTCTCGCTGTCGATCGTTCTGGCACACTTCTTGGAGTCGCATGTTACATGGCCTAAAACTTTATATGTCTTGGTGCATCGTGGCCCGGTAATGGCCAACGCCGATATGCCCATTTCTATAAATCTTGCGTATTTTTTTCTTGATGGAAGATTACCCCAAAATCAAGATACTTGGCAACTTGAAATCGCGCATGGCGCGAAAATTTTTTGAAAAAGTTGCATAAATTTTCAAAAAATACTCTATAATTTATGCTAATTCATGAAATAATTTTGGGCCCCCTTCGAGCTCGCCCCCCCCAATTGGGGGGTTGGGGTGCGGCAGTTACGGCCCTGCTGATATGTAAGATAAGCGGAACCCCAAACTTCATAAAGTCATAAAAGCAATAATCGATACCACAATACACATCTAAGTAAACATTAGGCTGCTATAGATTACTGGGGCACAGAATGTAGCCTAGTGTGCATTAACAGAACCATTAAAATATAATTTTCACGCAAAACGAAAACATGATAATGAATATTTATTGCAAACCAGTGACTTCGACTAGTTCAGATATTCAGAAAGTAAGTGTCATTCTATTGTTCGGTCGAAAGGCAGTTCTGTGTGATACCAATCGCTTAACAGATGAGCCAATAGTTATTGAAGACAGACTTAGCAAGTTAGCATTTCAGAAGAACGGGTTTTCGATTTCGAACCCCAATATTAGCGGCCTAAGCCACAACAAACCGTGGAAGGCCACCTAATATAGTCGATGTAAAGAGATGCACAATCGTTTTTAGAAAGTTTTACTTCCGCGTCATCACTGCAGCCAGTTCAGACAAAAAGGAGCATGCATTGTCATGTGTCCACCAAGTGTCCATGCATTTCCCGTTGTTCGTGCTAGACTCTTGGCAGCCCTAGAAAAAACAGTGCCATCACAATAGCTACTAACAATCATTACACATACACCCCTAATGGATGGGCTGTCACATAAACGACGTACCACAACATTCACACTTCGACTACAGATCTTGCCTGCAACCAATGATGGCAAAGACGGGCATGTCTGCACAAATCATATGAGTATGAGTTGAGTGTGTGTGTTTACTTCAGACCTGGGCAAAGTGCGGCCCGCGAAGCTATTCTGTGCGGCCCGCGAAAGGTTGCTTGGAATTCAAAGCATCAAACTTGCTTTTTGAATGACTAAAACCATAGGCTGTATCAAATGAGCAGGAAATTAGTTTACTTTGAAGCCTGTTCATTAATATGTCATGATTACGCTGCCTACTAACTTGGCGTCTGTAATCAAGATTCAAAATATAGGCAATCCGGCAAAGTATGAGTAGTCACAAGAAATCACTCTTCCCATATAGTTTAGTTCGAACCTTACTTGTTGCCATTGTCACATTACGCATTATACGGTATGTCTTTCAATTGGTACGTGATACGCTTCCAAATTCCTAATTCGCAAAACAAGTCAGTCAGTGCTCGCGATTACTATATGACTCATCATATCTATCACCTAGGGATGGTGTGAACGTGAGGTTCACGTTCGCGTTATGTGTGTGAACCTCGGAAATTTAGAGGTTCACGTTCACAAACCTTTTCTTATAGTACAATTTCCACTTCATTATAACATTTTTGGTTGAAATTTATTGCATTTCAACTGGGGGGCACTCTATGCATGGCGCTGGCAGCATAAAAAAAATCAACACCAAACTAGCATGCACCTTGAAATCTCAAAGATTTTACTTGCTTTGTTACAAAAGTTTGCTCGAAATATCCAGCTTTCGGTTTGTGAATATTTAGCGACTCTCTGCTATGAGCTTGACCCGCAATCACACAACATCAAGAGCGAAGTACACTACATGTAGGTAGTCAGCGAATGATGCTTATTCAACCAATCAATGGAATTGATATCGTTGTCTGATGTGGAAAATCTAGCTGGCGTACGGGGTCAATCTTGACTTCATATGTTTATTGTATCATAAAAAACAAATCCGTGCGATTGGGGTGTTGGTTACTGCTGTATAACTTGTTAATGGGGTAATATCGGTAGCAATTGTAGAAAATCGTTTTACACTCTGCTCAATATCAACGTAGCAATACTCAGACGCCGAATACATTGTCCGGTCTGGCCTATACCGTTAAGGCGTTAGCTGGTATTCCCTTCAAGTCCTCATCGAAATTGCCGGCAAAGCGACGGAGGATATTGATTTTATGGAATTATTATATCATTAGATTGCCCCAGTTGATACATTTGGCGACGTTTAAAGCTTCAATGTGTACTTCAGCATTGTGGCATTATGTGACTCGAGTCGTCGTTAGGTATCGTGTATACATTATCGACTATCGCTTCACTGAAACGTAGGGTTGGAATTAGCAAAATGACGTCACGTGACGTCATGAGGCTCACGTTTGCGTTCACACGAACCTTAACCTTTCAGAGGTTCACACCATCCCTACTATCACCCATAAAGGATTAATGGGCATGCCCAAACAAGAAAGCCGAAAACTGAAATTCAATGAAGTTTTAGGTTTAAAATTTAGAGCACTAGATATTTGTATACTAAAGTCAGGGGTATACCTGTCATTTCAGTTTTTGCCGAGCATGTCGCCGGGATTACAAATTTTAATTGAAGTCGTTCTTATGACAAAAAAACGAAACAGGGGAAGGCGAAGATCAGAAAAATGCAACATAAAAGCTATTAAAGCTACACACTGCTCGGAAAGCAGCGACCAAAAAAATAAGCTTTGTACTATTGCATATACATTTCAGTGCAGTGGTTCTCGAACTGAGCGGCGTGAAAACATCAGAAGGGTGGCGCGAAGCCGATATTTGATGAAATTCTTTTTTCGCGCTCTGCGCGATATACTTACAGCCTATAGTTATTGCTCGGTGTATTGCTCCGACTTTGAAATTTCAGAATTCTATCATCAACAGCAATGATCTTCCATGCCATCAAACTATCCGTTGGGATTGCTAGCATTCTGGTTGCACTTTATAATATTTTGTGATATCATGATAAGGGAGGCGTGAAATTGTTCCTATCACAAAAATAGGCGTACCTAAAAAAGTTTTGAAAACCACTATTTTAGAATGTTAATAGAAGAACATGGATAGGGGTTTAAAGAGAGGTAAAAATGTTTAATATTTAACATTGTTTCGAATCATGAAGGCGAATAGATATTTTATTAATTAACCGTCACTGTCTCATTACTTAATATCAAAACATTCACTGAGCAGCATTTATTAACAATTTAATTTAGAAATAAATCATAATAGGTTGGAAAATATAGCTCAAATTTTACACTTGGCCCGCCAAGGTATTTTCTACTTCTCATTTGACCCGCGGAAGAAAGTAATTGCCCACCCCTGGTTTACTTCCAGGGGAAGACCGGTTAAAAACCAGCTCTTGTCTAGACATATTAAACATACATTGACGTGTGAATGGTATAATAGACAAACGCCGAGATCTTGGATTTTAATTAATATACATTAATGGACAAGCAATGAATGGCCTCAAGGTTCATGAACAGGTTTGGCAGGCCTAACTTGCACGCACGTAGGCCCCTATTTTTTGTTCAGTTTTGATGGAATTTATTTTCAGAGCACCGAAAAGGGCGCTCGTATCGATTACCAATGGCAATGTGGGAAATATGTAGATTTTATATCGTGATACAAACCAGAATTACGAATCTGATAAAATTACCTCGTCGCTTCAGTGCCAAATTTTCATCTCTTATTACAGCGGAGGAAATCCCGACCTATTTTCGTTTCTCGACTTTCTTCTGAGTGCTTCATGATTTCAATATTGATCGTCTCGAATGGTAAACTATCAATAACATTTGCCCGAGAAGCGATGATGTTTTAGTATGAACTGAAATGAAGTTGGGGCGGCTTGGAGACCTAAGCCGTTAACACCCGCAGTCTGCCGTGAGACTTGAAAATCATGACGTGTAAATTGCAGGGCAGAATTAGCCTATACTACGATCGGTCGCTGGAGCTAACCTATTCGTATTTGCCTTACGTCCGTCCACGGGCCAACTTCACAAAAACTAATTTCGTCTCAAAAGTATAATTGCATTATGCACGAGTAATCTGTATACAATTACCCGCAATCTCGCATACGATAATGTGAATATGAGAGAGAGAGAAAGAGCTTCCAAATGAATGCACGGTACCAGCAAATACTTTCCTTCGCCTAATAACATAAACCGACACTCATCGTGGATACATTCAGTAAGATGCAGCAAGCCACACATACGAGAACATATTTTCGTTGGTGATTGTTAGCGATACATCATCGATAATAATATCTATAAGGGCTGGGCGTTATGATGATGCAGAAATATAACTAATAGCCTATACATTGCATGAACTAGAGATCAACTTAAGTTTCATGTTGGTATTGTTTATTTACCAAAAACATTTGGTGCTTATCGCCTGACGGCCTTTTGCACCACGGTCAATGAAATGCACACTCACGAAAGGAGGTCGTATGAAATAACGATCAAATTTAAAGAAATGTCAGTTATGTCACGTATGTCGGTTATACTATAGTACGAATTCAACAACATACGAGAGTCTAAACAAAAACAAGCACAAAAATCACTTTCAACAAGACATAATGTTTCATGTTAATGTAACATCATATACGAAATATATGGACTTTTTGGACTATCATTCCACAATTAATGGTCAAGAAGTACGTTTGATCGTGAGTTAATAGCTTAATATATCTATACTGTAGATGTACAGTTCCCTTTTAGGGAGAGATTCTCATTTTTGCTATGGTCAAACGAATCTTATAGAATATAGATGATATTCAACTTCAGTCAAATTTGAAGATATCGCCGAATCGTCCTTGGGATTCGACATGGTTTGCGGACTGACTGCGAGGCTTGTAGCGGAGTTTAAAATGTTGAATATGGCGTTTACTATGACCGAGCCTAATTGACCTATATCTCCATAGTACGAAATACACACGGGCCAGCGACACAGACGGCAGCTGCTCTACAGTTCGCACAGGATCCCCTGCCTGTGATTACTCTGCGCGTCGTTGATAAATCCCTCGATTCCGTTCTGTTGATCTTGCGGATAGGTGATGCCGAGCTGGTACGAGATGGAGGATGAAACCGGGTAACCGGTGGCCCAGGGAATGGAATATTTCGATACTGTTCCGTTCACGTAGCGGATCTCGCCAGTCTGAATGTAAATTTATCGTTTACGGAGGCGTATTCAGCTGCACTGTGCACAACTGCATGTAGCTAAATACGGGGGCATGCTAGCAAGCGTTGGATAAACCTCAAACATGGCAGTGATAACATAAACATATATGGTACACTCGAAAACAGTGTGTATTCACATCCAAAAGGTGATTCACGAAAAGAGAACCTAACTCATAATTATATCCTGATTATAAATCCTATACGCCTACGTGCATACCTGTTTAATCTTATACGTCCCTAGCATCATTTTGATTAAAATGTTACTTCGTACTACCTGTAATCTAATCCTAATCTAATTTGTGAAGTGTTTCTATGCTCTAATTTTTATTCTATTCTAATTTCTGGTTTTCTTGAAAATGCTACAGGAAAACTGCATCGTGCAGACGCATTTTCCATCATCATGCTTACCAAAATGAGATCGGGTTTGATATGAACTGCACTTGGTTCAATAATTATAATTCTGATCTAATTTGTGAAAGCAGAAAAATTTCCTACTGACCACTTTTGCTTATAACAATATGTTTGGAAATGGTCATCAAGACAATATCTTGGGGTCGTCGCCGATAGGTTTACATAAAACATCACCTACCGATTGATCCCGTACCATCCCGATCCAGATAGAGTTCATTGGCCCCATTTTACTGCGAACGTACTTTAGCATTGCGCGGTAGTGACCCTCGTTATATATATTCGCCGCCATCGCTCCTCTCACTTCGCACAGCGATTCGGCTTGCTTGTACGGGATGGTGCCGGCTTTCACGACCCAGTAGCATTTTCCTCCGTAAGCCGTCTCACAGATTCCTGCAAGAAGCCAAAAGCAAAGTCATTTTCACATTTGGATTAGTGAAATATGTCCATATGCTCTAATTTTAATTTTATTCTAATTTTTGGTTTTCCTGAAAATGTTCCAGGATAAATGCATGGTGCGAAATGAACCAAGCTTGTTGTAGGTGCAGCTGCAGACATTTGCTATTATAATGCCGATGGGAATGAACTCTGATTTGATATCAACTGAACCTCATTCCATATCCAAGTTTTCGCGAATTCAGTAATTCTAATTCTAATCTAATTTGGAAAAAGCAGCGTGGCTATAATTCTAATTATAGTTCAGTACCGCCAGCCATATATTCAAATTTTAGTTCTAGTCTAATTTGAAAAAAATGTGTAGCTATAATTCTAATTCTAATCTTCGCCACTGACACAGAAGGGCAAATGATACTACACATATCGGTGCGTTTCTGTTGCCGCGATACAGGATTTGTTTCGTTTAGTTGCCGTGACAATTTCACTCTGTAAGTAAAGTGATGGAAGCATATCGCCCAAACTACTTTCTGATTAAAAACTCCAAAGCGTAAAAGGTGAGTAGTTTTGACTAAAAGTATAGGATTAGGCTTCGTCTAACTAAACCATGGAGAGTCTACTGTTCCTGTTAAGGAACGCTCACCTCGAATTAAAGCGAGCGACCTTTCTGTCAAATTGTTCAGCGCTTTGTGGACCGCCATGTCCAAGTGCACTGGATCGACCTCGAGTTCCTCTGGAAGTTGAAAGAAGTATTTTCGACATAGTAAGCTTATACGAAATAGCAGCTTACCCTTTAACCGATTCACAGTATCTGTGCTGATATTGGAGAGAATGCTGAAGACATGGGTTTGGAAATGTCGCTGATCGATTCCCAACTCATCTGGAACGCAGCGCCGTGAAATTACATTTTATATCAACCCAGGATGGGTTGCATTATACAGTGAATGATAACAATAGAGACGAGAATTAATACTATAGTATTAATATTATAATATAGTATTGTATTATATTGCTATATATATTGTATATATACATAGCAATGATCGAAAAATAGTACCTAGAAAGAGAAGTGTCATGGGGTTTGTTGATTTGGGTCAAATCGGGGTTCTTAACGACCTTGCGCCTCGCGTAAAATAACGCGTATGGACTTGAGTTTGACACCATTTTCCCGCGTTTTACCCAGAGGTGGTCAGTACTCAAGTAGTTTTTGCCTAATTGCACTTTGTACTACTTACTCTACTGGTTATGTTTTTAGGGTACTTCCACTTCTGCTTAACCGACTTCCGTGTTTTTAGGCAAAACAAGGCCTAGAATACTTATTTTTTACTTACTTGGAAATCCATATACTTGTAAGTGTAATTGAGTTAAAGTTTACGACGCTATTTCTACTTGCAATTGAATACCATGGACGGATACTTTGACGACTTCTGTCCTTATTATGATAAGTGTATTTTATTCACTGTATAGAGATGAGTTGAGTACTCGAATCTCAATAGAGTATATATTGCATTGATTCAAGTCGAGTATAGTGAGGGGCAACATTTTCGAGTACTGAAATTAGAGTTTCGATACTTTTTTCCCATCGTGGAAGCCTTGAAACCTCGAGACAATTATGTCGAGAAGTGAACAACTCGCAACATTGTCTCAAAGCGCAATGAAATTGATATGTTCGAAAATATGCCAAATTATCTACAATCAGGTGTATGACTCGCATTCCATCTGTTCGCGAATAAAAGGCACGTATTTGAACTTTCCAACTCAACCACGTCTGTTACGACCTTATTATGCGGGACACTCCAATACTCGATCCCAATTGAAATCTAATATTTGGTCGATTTTTACCATCCCCAAGTCACGAGATACGAAACTAGAAACAGTAATTACTTGACCATCATCTAACTACATTAATATTTTGTACAACGCTACATAGATATCTGCTCCATAGTCGATGCTCATTATACGTACCTTCAACAATGATAATTTTGAATTTAGATGTAGATATAATTAGCTATATTTCTCCTAATTCGTTGTTACAGATTCTTCAATGTACGAAATGTACCGGGATATCTAGAACAATGCAGAGATATCCATGGCAATGCACCTCCTTCCCAAAAGCTGCAGTATTATAGGGTTAACATACCTCCTCCTTTAGGAGGATTTGTCCTCCTTTTTCAGGTTTTATAAAATGTCCTCCGAGGACGCCCAAATGTCCTCTTTTTTGGGATCGGAAAGATGACTTTTTTTTAATCAACCACCTTTAAACGTGATGGAAAAAACTGTATTTTGGCCGCTGAACGGAAAAGTTGGCTTTTTTACCCTTTTCTCAAGATTTTTCTCCGGAATTCTGGGTTTGAAAATATAACGAGTATAACGAGTTATATTATGTCAGAGTTTCATCTCACATCTCAACCGTTGAAGTATGGGCACCGACAGGTCCATCATCATCTTCTGGAATTCGGTCGCGAAGTCAAACGGGTCCATGTCCTCTGCAAATCACGCGCGGATATATTAAACTGTGTTCGATCCGCCGTAACGGGCGTGCGGATACTAACGTTCCAAATGCTGCAGCACACCACCGCCCCAATTTCGAATGATATCGTTGACGGTGTCGTTGATATGCTGATTGGTGACGGGGTGATCTGAAACGCATTTTTAATGAGAGTTCCTGCGTTTTTGCGTCTTATCAGACATCGCCGGTTTTCTATTACGAAGACTAGTCGGGAACGTGTCCAACTGTCCATACCTTTCACCATGTTATTGATGTCCACCTTGAAGCGTTGCAGGGCTTCTTTTATATCTTGACTTATCAAAGGCACAACCGCGTCTGTGGAAACATGAATGCGCAATTGTGCATTGTGCAACATAACTATTTTCCTGATTCCGGGGATTCACTGGTTAAATTGAAGAGCTTCTTGGAGGTACAGAACTTCAATATACAATTAAATAGTATATTCATATTGAAATGAACCCGAATATTTTCGGCTGACACTCGTCAGGGGTAATCGTCAGCAACTAGTAGAGAATTGGAAAGAACATTGTATATCAACAATCGTATCACAAAATATGACGTCACCAGCATGAAATTTCGAACGTTCTCTCATTCGAAATTTCATGCTGGTGACGTCATATTTTGTGATACGATTGTTGATATACAATGTTCTTTCCAATTCTCTACTAGTTGCTGACGATTGCCCCTGACGAGTGTCAGCCGAAAATATTCGGGTTCATTTCAATATGAATATACTATTTAACTGGTTAAATTGTTCGACAGCGAAGTTATTTAAGCTTTTCATATATATTCTGGGATTACCCACCGCCCGGGCTATTTTTGCGAATAGAAAATTTGCAACTGCAATCAATTCGCTTCTACCGGTTGGAAGTGAGCAAAAATTGTTAAGCATCGTTCTTTTACACAACATGACAATTCCATGGGATAGACAGTAAAATTTAATAATTAGTTTTTAATTTTTTTGATAATAATTTCAAACATTTTTAAACTCCTAATCAGTGATCCCCGTAATCCGGAAAAAAAGTAAGCAACGAAGTAATTCTACTTTTCCGATGTACTCAAGCATGAGGTTTCGCTCATATACTTGAACTACGTATTCCAGTGGTTATGTTTTAGACTGACTTCCACTGCTATACGTGTACAGTTTTTTTTTTTGGTAAAACTACTTAGATTCTACACTTTTGATTTTGAAAAACATAAAATAGTAAGTTTGCATCACTTTCGTGTATGATCGTAATATGAACTGAGTGAAATAGCAATCACAGTAGCTTACGCTTATACTTTCGAAGATTGTAACTATTTATAGCGTCAATAGTTATTTTGCGTCCGTCGCGAAAATGCATCTCGAAATTTTGACACGTCTTGTAAATGGCTTCTTCTACTTGAGTAGCAACGCTGATTCTTCGATCACCTCTGTTAGATACAGTGTTTCACCGATCAATGCGCAATTGCGCATATTGCATTTTTAGACAGAGACAATAAACTTGGTACTAACTCCAGCAAGCGATACTATACACTCTTACACTGACCTCGAAATTGATCCCTGCTAACAACAGTTCCGTTTATCACGAGCTCCCCTCCTGCAAAATGAAAATTATGGTTACGCGCTGTAGAGGTCTGACGAATGTATAATCCCAATCACAGTGTTTCTATATCCCAGCACTTGGGGCGCATCGAGTATTTACGATGTAAAGTCTACAGGTCAGGGGTGTGAAACTCAAATTTATCAATACCGAAACATATTCGTTGAGACAGAACCAAAGGTGGTCAGTAACGGAGTACTTTTTCTGAGTACGGGTTTTGCCAGCTAGCACTATTACTTACTCAAATTTTCAATCAACTTCCACTTCTCATTAACAGTTTTTAGTTATTTAGACAAAACAATCTCTAAAATATTATTCATTACTTACTTGCAAATCGATACTTATTTCAAATTGAGTAGAGTATATGGCGTTATTTCTACAGCTACCACCGATCTAATACATCAGCTCATATTCGTCTAAAATGAATCAGGAATTACACTCTGTTACATTACAAACTACACTCTACACGCAAAAGCGAACTCAACTCTGAAGAAAATCGACTTTGTAATGAGAAAAGATAAAATTAATCATAAATATAATATAGGTAGGCCTATAATGTGTTACTATTCCACATCGATTTCAGTGGAATGCGGTTTACGATTATCGGATGCCCGTTCACCACTATAATTCCTATCAAAGTAGCCTTTACATAGACTTTGAATTTTAACCTTGTCACCGTTAGACTAACGTACCTCGAATCGCTTTCGAATTCCTTGCGACTTGCTTTTGATTCTAAAATGACAACCAAACAAGGAGGTGTCAATACTGTCTAATCGAAATACAATAGAAAAAAAGTAGTAAAATAAAGCCTTATATATCTTAACAAAACAAGTGTAATTGTCCTTCTGTAAAGATTATGTGATGATGATTATTATCATCGGATGACTTTTTGCAAAAGGAATTGGCGTACAGTTCAGAACTTAGTATTCCCTCTGTAACAATTTAAAGATAAGAAGGCGTCGTCAGGGCGACGTAAGTAACTTGCACATGTACGCAGGTATAGAGATTACATAAATCAGTGTCAGCTCACATAGCCTCAATCATACATTTACATTGCGCTTTGCGCTTCATATAACTATCGGCCTGCCATATTTTGAGAACCCAAAGGAGGACATTTTTTGCCAGCAAGTAAAACGAAAGTGGAATTGTTACGATCGAGTTTAATGATGTTTTACAATTCCTTGCTAGTTGCAGGCAAAAGGTAGACAAAAGAAAAGCAAAAGTTACAAAAACGGACACAAAAACTACTAATCAAATTTATTTTTCAGATTCAGCTCATCAATACTTTGCGGTTCTCTAAACGTTTGCCAGTAGCGTTGCATTTAAAACAAACATGTTTAAAACAGGGCCCTGTTGAAAACATGTTGTTTAATGTTAATTTTTCAGCCATGACGCCACGAGCTTTTAATTCTTACGTCACAGTGGATTGACATTGACAATTGAATATACATGGTAAATATGTAGGTACCTTCGACGAAAACGGCTTCCGATCACCATCATAAACAAACCAAAAATATCTTTAACCAGGACTGCATCGTTATACATCATTTTACGGTCGGCGGTCATCATCATCATCAGAACACAGATTTCCGTACCAATGATCTATATCTACCTGATAACTGTTGAACCGAGGACGATTTAGAGGGTTCCCGCCACTCTACGTCGTACACGTCGGTTCTATTGGGTGCAAATCGTCCGTAAGCGCGTACTACATGTTTTCCCGAAAGTATTTACACAATCATGGCATAATGATAATGATACAACGTTTGAAAAAAATGCAACCCTATAATGGTGAAGCTTATCACGTGACTTTTTTACAACGGGAACCGGCGCAAAGTCTCAAATTTAGTATTTCCTCGGTAAAAATTTAAAGGTATAAGTACGCGTCCTCGGGGCGTCCTTAGTAACTTATACACGAACGCAAGTAGACATTCCATAAAAACGTATGTCAGGTCACTCATATCCTCAATCATACAGATTTAGGTCTACCATATTTTTAGCACCCAAAAGAGGATACTTTGCCGTCTAGGAAGATGAAAGTATGAATTGTTACAATCGAGTTTGCTGATGTTTTACATTTGCTTGGCTGTTACAGGCAAAAATTACAAAAACAAAGCAATATTTCTGATTCAGCCCATGAATACGTTGTGGTTCCCTTAACTTTTGCCAATAAGGCATGCTCGCTGTTAACAAGCTCGCGAAATTGTCTACACGAAATATCATTGAAATTATATACAGCCGTCAAGATGCTCGAAAATGATCCAAAATAGGTAGGATTGCATTTAAAACAAATGGTTGCTTAAAACACACTCCCTTAAAATAGACAAAAAACAACAACAATAAAAAACCATTGTCATTTACGGACCAAAAATACTCTTAATCAGGACTACATAGTCGTGCAGCATTTTACGGTCAGCGGACATCATCATCAGAACATTCATTCCGTACCAATGATTTATAAATACGTGCTATAGCTGTTGAACCGACTTTTTCGAGGGTTCCAACCATTCCATATGGTATAAGTCGTCTAAATCGTGAAGTCGTCCGTATGCTCATACTACATGTTTTTTGGAAAGTATATTTACACAATTATGGCATAATTATACAACTTAAAAAGAAACACATTTTTTAAAAAGGCCTTTAGTTAAAACACTGTTTCAAACATGTTTTTAAAAAGTTTTTTAAACAACCATTTGTTTTGAATGCAACCCTAATAATAGGTCTATAACGTTGGAACTTGAGCCAGAAAAATTGCGACAGATCCTCGCATGTAAAAGGCCGCGATGATAATAAGAAAGTCGAACAATGTTTGCAACAACAATCAAGAAGGTAGTGAGGGTAGAGCCATTTAATGGAAAACCTTTTCAATGCGGTAATTCGACATATATGTTCCGAGGCTCATTAGCTGTCTTTTTCAAATGAATACAACTTCTCTGCTAAAAGTCTTGCTGGAATTATAATAAAATAACTCGAAATTCGAAAGAAGAGGACATATTCGGGCATTTTTAGCGGTTCCATACTATTACCGAGAATGCTATTACCGAGATGGACATTACCGAGAATGCCATTACCGAGAATGGACATTACCGAGAACGGACATTACCGAGAATGGACATTACCGAGAATGGCCAATGCCAAGAACCTAGCTTAATGTAACGGACGTTGTCGAGAAATTTACATCTGAGAATCGATACCGAATGTGGCAACGCCGTGATGCATACACACGACCTGCTTGTTCATATGCATAACATGCCTATGCATTGCATATATTGCATTCTCGGTAATGTCCATTCTCGGTGATGTCCATTCTCGGTAATGTCCATTCTCGGTATTGTCCATTCTCGGTAATGTCCGTTCTCGGTATTGTCCTTCTCGGTAATAGCATTCTCGGTAATAGCATTCTCGGTATTGACCGGACACCATTTTTAGCGTCCTCGGAGGATCATTCACTGTTCTCGAGAAGAGAGGACAAATCCTCCTAACGACGGACATACCGTATGCCCAATACATATACATTCCGCTTTGCGCTTCATCCTAGTTCGTCGTGACTCAATGAAAGCCAGCGACGCGTTTCACCCGAAACAAAAGCACATGCGACTCACCTGAACCAGAATTATAAGATTGACGAGAGTGATGACGAAAAGAATGATCACCAAAGCGCAAAAGATGCCGAATAGAATCATTTTCTTTCGCAAGGACGCAGAAGGCTTGAACGACGTGAGTTGGCGCTTATCGGAGACATCCACCATCGAGGGCGCTGAAGATACTAAAGAAAAAGCGAGGTCGTTTATTCAACTGCAACAGTACACAACCTACACAATTCCCTAAAATTTTAACACTGTACGAACTACTTTTGATATAACCGAGCTCATATTTCTACCGACAGAACTAATCATGTTCGCTGTATTTGTGCATGCACTTGAAGAACATCAAACACATTGCTCTCGAAACATTAACACTCAAGTGCTGACCTGAGTCCATCATTGCGATCGCACGCACCAGAGTGCAATTCCTCGTATAACACTTTTAGACGGATGCTTCTACCTCAACTATATCTGCATCTAATCAAAAACGCCCGCGGACAAACCGTTACACCTCTCCTCAAATTATGATAGTACGGCATATCATGTTGGGAAAATTGCAAACGTACGGTACCGTACCAAGCGGTGTCAGGTAAAAAGAACCGACGAAATTTCGAGGCGTAATATGATCACTGATCAGCCAAAACACTTTTCCCTCGTTCATGCGTCCGATCATGCTTTAGGTAATTTCTGTTTGTGAGCATTATCTGCTCTTGCAGTAGATGCCCTCGCCTATATATCGTACGGACCCGCGCCTTTAGAATCGTGCTTTGCAGCCTTATGGAGTCACAAAATTACTTCGTGACTTACAATAATCTTGCGGGAGCATGAAACAGAGAAATATGTGACCTCAGGATTCAGATATATCATGGATTTTCCAATGGTGTAAATAATTTCATTCATATCGCAGTCGTATTTTTAATCAGGCGTATCCGTGTTAAATGTCACTGAAAGACAAATTCAGTAATTGGATTTGGTTTGGATATTGGAATTATGGCCAGAAATTACTTCTAATCGTGGATTTCGATATTTACTCGTTATTTCATACGTTTTTGAATTTGTTTTATCGTGTTTGTGACGTGAGCGTTTACTGATTACTGAGAATTCAGTGCCTGTCCCATGGCCGCATACATGCGCCTAGGGTTGCGACGGAAAAGGCATCCAGCGTACAACTTTTAACAAAATCAGAATTGAGCACAGTTTCGCAGCGACAAGCTCACAATCACCACAAGCCAGATGGCTCTCTCGTTAAAGACGGTGATTACTATGATAAAAGAGAAGCAAATTACGTTCGCCAACCAATTACCTTTGGTCTATCTATGAGAAACATGTAGTCACACTATCTAATTGCACATTTTCGAGATAGTAGGCTACACCCGAAAATTCTCAAAGATGCGCAGCATATGTACCTTGCATGGGCCATTATAGGCATATCAATAAGAGACGAAGCGTTTACGTGATAAGCTTTTACTTAACTATTTTGATAACCCATTGTAAGCAACCGAAATATTTTAAACATAAATTATGTGATGCTATGAGCATGAGCAGTCGGTTGAAACTGGTCAACTTGAAAGTAAAATAAAACAAAAGCTATGAATTGAACAGATTTTACATTTATCATTACCAAAATACGGGGTGGTAAAATATATTGCATACCTCCATCTGGCGCGACGAACTCTATCTTGCCGTCGGGCTGAAACACTGCCCGAGGTTCTTCAGGCGAATCAAAAATATCCGCAAATTTTGCATAAAGGTCATTGCGAAACATGATTAGGATGAAACAGTATAACTGCAAAAACTAACCCATTGGTTTCATCTAAACGCAAACCACAAGATTACGGATTACAATCACTATAACAATGAATGCTAATATCGTATCCATTAGGTCACTGTACTGTATTGTATAAGAGGTTTGCTATTTGAATCGGTAACAAATTGATTCTTTCACAGTCTCCCTAACATAGGATAAAATTCTCCGTAGTTTGGTTCGGAGTCACTTAAGTGCAGCGGATGTAGCTTCAACAGCCCTAGACGCCGTCAACGTTCTTCTCAACTTACCTTTATATAAAACTTTGGCGAGCATATCATTTCATAGCACACTGCCCCTCAGCACATTGCACCAGACAATATCGCCACGACCCCGTTACAGTGGCCATGAATGGAGACCCGACTTCTAAGCAAATTACGCGAAGCCAGATTTAACAATCAGAAACTCGAACTTAATTTTCACATTATCTTGTCACGGAAGACAAGACCTTTGCCCGTAGGTTTTTGAAGTTTCAACACTCCCACATTTCATCAGAGTGACCTCATTCGACTTCCATATCTCTTCACAGTTTTTCACTATTACGCCTGATTTGTATGGACCGCGTTGAGCAATTTGAGGTATACACAATACACAGCGGGCAATATATTCTTGAAGGCCTACACAATATGTCACAAGTAAAGCACAATAGCGGCTTGACAACTGCGTGCCTACTTTTAAAAGTCCCCAACTATACTTACTACATGATGAGCTATTTTACTACGAACTCTATTTCTGCAGCTTCATATCCAGCCGCGATGCTTCGTATTAACGATAGCTTCAGGGTCCGTAAACAAATCGCATCAACACACGAGCCGGTCATTTTGAAGCCTCGGGAGATAGCGTTTTATTTGTAAGGATGACGAAACAAAATCGCAACGAAGATAGAATTGGATGATAACAGCTGACATTGCATTAGATTTGTCGCTTCTAAATAAATATGTGCTGCATTCTTGTTTTACTCATGCTCGGAGGTTGACAATTTGTAGGCTGATCACCAAAAATGCCCTTCAATCTTCCCGAATAACGATCATTATAGATAAATAGATCTACCTACATGAATTGTGTCTGGTAAATCGTAGGTTATTTCTAATCAGGGTTGCCATACTACCGTCCTTATTTCTAAGATTTGTCCTAATTTTGAAAGGCCAGGTCTTAAAAAACTCAACTGTCCTTATTTTTAAGAAATGTCCTTATTTTCGACTTGCGTCGACTTTTGAGTTGGGGATTTATGACATAAATGAAAGGAACTCTCGTTATGTACATACCACAGGATTCGACTTCTAAGTGGTGAGATATAGCTAAGGCGGCAGTGGTGGCAGTTTCGGCTGTACCAAGCTATTGCAACGGACCTCATTTTAGCAGTAAACAGCAGTACCAGGTTTCTACCGTTTAGTCCACGACAGAATAAGCTGTGAGAGGGCAGCATTTATTGCATAGTGAAAAAGGGAGCAGCGCAGTCGACACTTGGGTTAAAAAGTAGTCAAGCTATAAATCATTGATAAATTTATCCTAATTATATTGCTCATATAGTTTAAACTACTAATAAGGCTAAATCTGATTAGTTACAATGAGCAAGCGTAAAAACGTTATTCGTAACGATTATGAGAGAAAATTTAGAAGTATCAAACGAAGCATAAGAAGACATTAACCTGGGGGCCATAGGAAAGACCGCTATTTCAACTCACACAGAGTATGAACAAAAACGCTTTTCTATTGCTAATCTAATTTTTCGACTGTCCTTATTTTTGGGTCCATGTCCATGGCAACCCTGTTTATAATGATAGCTGTAGTCTTCACATTATAATTCCCCCAATAATTTGACGTATGGTGCCAACTTTATAATAACATTATATAACGATTATATAATTCTTACTTATCACAAATCCAGTTCTTGTCGTCAGCTCTCGGCTTTTGGTTAAACCCAACGTTATATCATAGATACTATGGTTATATACGCACCTTCCAGCATGGGTTATATTACGATCGCTGTGATATAATTTAATATATCAGAGTGGCGGGTCTCATAAAAGGATAAGAAGAGCCAATGTGGATCGCATGAGTGAAAACTCTAATATAATCCCAGCACCGTAATTCCCTGTAAGTAATTATTCGATCCTAAATGCTTGCTACGTTCCCTGCGTAGGCTACTTCTCGGTGGTCTCCGCTGCTTACAGTAGAATTTTCCGCTTGATCCGACTCAACAAAACAATATATTCTCGGTCAACAATATATCAATTGACAACACCGAATTTTATCTCATTTTCTGTTCGATTTTTACAATGGAAAATGCGCTTATATACAGATGCCCTTTCTTTACCCACTATGGGTGCTTTCATAATGCCTATAGCGTTCCAACTTTCTGTCTCTGCTGACACCATTGAGTTGTGTTCGATTACAAAAATTCACGCGAAATGGACTTGCTCATGACCTCGAAATAATCTATCGCAAGGGGATCGATAGATGAAATTGCACGGATGAAATGCATTCATAATCCCGTGATGCCATAAAATGGCTTATGAATATTAATACGACACGCAATATCATTGCGATAAGACGTAATTCGGCAACTGTAAAGCAATACGATTACACACTTTTATCAGCGATTAAATTGTCAAGACAAATGATTTCATTGTTTTCATGATATCAAAATAATAAAGTTTGTCTATCTGATGGAAAGTCGTTTTTGGATAGGCATAAACACAAACAATTTTATTCCGAATGGAACCGGCCGCTATGCCATTAAAGTGGATAGTTACTAATTCATGAGGTTCCGAGTACCAAAAAGTTAGTTTCGAATCTTAATTTGGACACAAGTCAGAACGAGTCAATTTCATTGCGTCAACGAATCTTACTGCCAAAAATCGATATCCCTGCGACAGTTAGCTCATAATTTAGCATATGGATGGAATTTCAAAGAGTTTACTACTTTTAGTGCTTACGACAGTTGTTAGTTTCATATACTTCTCAATCACTTTCTAATCTGATAACATGATCAAATTCGGAGTCACTCGCAAGAACGCCTAGGCCAGTGGTTATCAACCGGGGGTCCGCGAAGCATTTTCAGGGGGTCCGCGAAACCTCTAAATTTGTAAAATGATTGATAACCTGATTTGTATTTTTTTTTTAATTAGGCAGCGCATGAGACATCAGTTTCGCTTCATAATTGCTACAAGTTTAGGACTCACATCATTAAAATGGTCGTCTGAGATGAAATATCCGACTCATTTTAATTGTCAAATTGCCAATAGCCTGTCCATGCAAGCATATTGCTGTTTAGAGATGTTTTGTTGGGGTTCGTGGAAAATTGAAATCTTGAAGATAGCAAGGTCAAACAGGGTGACTTTGAAATGTTTGCAAAACATTTTGGATTTGGAGTTGTCAGTCTCAGCAAATTAGTAAACAGTCGTTTGAAATAAAATTCCTGAATCCGTCCCAATGAAGGAATTGAAACCTCGTCACGAAAGCTATTTACTCCTGTGATATAACCACAATATAACTCCAAGATGAGATGCTAGATAGATATGACTATAGGCTGGACGTGATATGTTCATTAAAAACTCATACCAAAAGCTGTCGTCGGAAGCGTTGCGCGTTAATATTACATTCGCCACCAATTAACTATCTTTGTGCAAATGGATTTCGGCACTCGTTCATATCAAATCGAAGACACGGATTTTCAAGACAGCAAATACAGCTGCAAAATTCGCTTCGAAATAATAAAAGTCTACCCATTTTCTGCATATATAGTGATGTTATTTTCAAGAATAGTCATTCATATTGTGGCTGTTTATCACTAGCCTGCAATTAATATTTGCACAAAACAAGTGACGGTTGCACGATAATTAACCTAATTTTGAACGAAAACTTGAGCGGGTCCGCAGGGGTCCGTGACAATCCAAAAGGGGTCCGCGAAGACAAAAAGGTTGAGAACCACCGGTCTAGGCTTACACAAGCTATAACGTTACAAGCTGCAAACATAGCCTTTGTATAATAGCATATAGTGTCCTATTTGGTGTGGCCCAGTGGCGGCTCGTGACAATATCGGGTGGTGGGGCAAGGGGTGCACGCGACGTTTGTTGTCTAAATGACGTCACAATAGTGTATTCCGGCGTGAAAATGTGACTTCGTGGTGGTCACATACAGTTTGTGTGCGGTATAGACATATTAGGCATGGTTAACGAAGGCTTACGTATTTCAAATTATTCGAAAGAAAACATGAAGTACAGTAGTTCAAACCTGCATATTTTAACGTTTGTACCAGTAGGCCTATTGCGCGCGACGTGATTTCATAGTTGCAAAATGTTCAATGACGAGTTCATTGAAATCCGGAATACCCAGAATGAGAGCGTTGAGAATGGTAAGCAGATCAAACGCATCGAGCCTAATTACTGCAGCAAAGTTGATATAAAGCGATTCTTCAATTAGAGGAATTTTAAAAGTTTGCAAGTGTGTATTACTTCAGAATAAGATGTATTGGAGTATAAACAAGTCAACTCGAGCCGAGCAATGTCGACCATCGGGTAATATCGAGACGCTGTTTGCAGTAGACCACATGGTTCAGATCACGATACCCAATTTCGGTCGAACTAGAGACACTGCCCCTGGCATCAGCAGTGTAAAAGTGTACAACGAGGCGTCCTTATTCTTGCTTATACGTCAGTCATTCATTTGTATCGAAATACGTTGGGAAAAACGCATGAGTGCGCTTTCTTCCCGCGTACGATTAGATCAATGGACAATTTTCAGGCTGATAAGGGCCGAGTCTTGCGTAAAAACACGGAATGTTTCGTAAGATATATTGAGGAATAGGCTGATCAAGTGATCAGCTATTAGCCGTCATCGAAAACGAACTATAGCTATCGCGCTTGACAGGGGTTGTAACTAAATGGCTTGAAGGGCACAATTTCACGGTGAAATTGACATTTGAGAATATCAAATGAAGTAAATCTTTGAATGCAAACCGAGAATCTTAATAAACTGTTTCATGAGATCATCATCTCAACACATATCTCATTATGGAACACATCTCATAACCTATCTCATGCAGTATGGAACACACCAACAACACTGGCTTTTGCGTGAAATCCGCATTGAGATAGGTAAAAATGTCAGATCAGCGCACTTCTCTACCATACTCGACCTCGATAACGAAATGACCAGGGTTGTAATGACTCGATTCATGACTCGACTCGAGTCGGATTCGAGTCACGATTTTCTGCTGATTGCTTGACTTGACTCGAGTCATCTTTTCAAAATACGGAAATGACTCGACTCGACTCGAGTCAATCCGTGTATTGACTCGACTTTGACTCGAGTCATTGCGCATGACTCGAACCAAGTCATATGACTCGAGACTCAGACGGCCAAGACCGACATTTCATTGTAATTTCGAAGAGAAGTAAAGTAACCACTCTTGTGATTTCGCCTATTATTGGTACAGATACTTGAAAATGCGTCCAGAAACTGCATAAAGTGAGGAAAATTAGGATATTATAAATGCGAAGTATTCGATATCACCAAATAGAGCTACAAGAAGTGCGGGTTTAACAAGACTTTTATTGAAAACTGAGCAGTCAACACAATGCCTCGGAATCGGACTCGAGTCATAATACCATGACTCGGACTCGAACCTCTGCTCGAAGACTTGGACTCGGACTTGACTCGGTGGTGAAGTGAAAATGACTCGACTTGACTCGAGTCAAAACTATAAAAGTGAGATTGACTTGTGACTCGGAGCCATGTGACTTGGTTACAACCCTGGAACAGACTGCCCCAATCATTGAGTGTCGACGTTGAGATCTCTGGCACAGCGTTCGATACTAAATCCAAGACATGCCGTTCAAAAGCTCATGACAGATCTAGGTATGGAGCATCGTTAAAATCAATAAAGACCAATAGCGGCTTTTGCGTAAAATCTGTTAGCGATAAATGACGAGTCAGCTCTCACTCGACTTAGGAAACGAAATTACCACCCACATAGTTCAGTGACAAACTTAAAACTTGTTACAGCGTTCGATACTTACCGTGCCAAATGTCATGACCGATCTCATCGGTATGGCGAACATCGTCAAAATCAATGCAGACCAATGCCGCGGCTTTTGAGTAAAATCGGTTTGCGATACATGACGGATCAACACACACTAAACTTCGGAAACCAAATTTTACTACCGTAATCTTTAAGTAACAACCCTGAAACTTGGAGAATTGTTGAATAGGCCTACCACCATCACGACATAACACACCAAGTTTCAAGAATTATCATGGCGCGAAACACCGTCAAAATCGACCCACCTCAGCAAAGGTCGACTCAACGCAAAGGACGGTAACAGAGTTCAGATATAGATACGATTGTTACATCACGCTGTAGGGGCAACTACGTTAAGTTGCCCCACTTCCTCGGTAATTTGATGAATAGGAGAGAGTAAATCACCGTTTCTTTATTGTGAGCGGTTTGAGATGAGCGCTACCGGGGCATGCTCCGGCTAGGCATTTACAAAGCGAAAACACAGAAGAGAATTCGATTTTCGCAGAGGCTTCGCTATATATGGGCAATGGGTATTTGCAAGCGAAAGCACAAAAAGAATGCGATTTTCGCCGTGATTTCGGTATATAATATTGATTGCTATGCGTCGATAAATGGTAAATAATTGTTATGGAACAGCATTTTAGGTGGGGCAAGGCCCCAGTTTCCCTATAGGACGAGCCGCCACTTGCGTTTAAAGCACTGAGCTATATAAAGCGGACTACCGCTACAGTGGACACTGGACACAAGCAAATTTCACGGCTCACTGCGATTGCTGTACGTCACACTTTCCATTTGGCAAAGGCAATTTACGGTAATATTTGACCGACTTGCCAAGCGCGAAAATATTGATGAAATTGTTATCAATCGAAAGCTACTGCGGTACTGATTGCGAAAATATAAATTTTATTCTGCTCATGGTCCTGGAACCCTCCAAAATCAGCATCGAATATTCCATTTTAACGGAGGTTGGCAGGCATTGTGATGCAACCGACGGGGAAGAGGAGCCCAGATTAACCTCCGACGGCCGCCCGATATCGTCAGTCGTCACCACTACGCTATCTTCCCCGCCATTCAGTGTGCGTGAATGCCTCCTCTTTACATCGCCTAGGCCAAGGTGGGTTTCTGATGCCATAGACTACTGCAAGTCACTTGGACACCTTCCTATCCTTTCATTGTATCGCATTTTTGTGGTGTATTGAACTATCGAATGTGACATTCGATAGTTGAACTGATAAAATTGCTAATAAACCAATGATGATGGTCTGCGTTTGGTTATCGAGCTGACGATGTTTTTTTTTGGCTGCACGGTTGACTGCCGAAACATGTGACGACGGTTGGGACAACAAACATCTTGACCGGGTACATTAGATCTGTGGAACTGTGACCTGTTGAGTTACATTAGTAGATTCCGGAATACATAAAATGGCAGATAGACAACGAAAGTTAAAAATTCAGACAGGCGTAGTCAGACGCATAGCCAAGGAAAAAATAATGTACGGGCAAGAGGCTGTCGAAATCGCGGAGAAAATCAAGAAAATGCAGGCCGGCGGTGAAGATGAGTACGTTATAAGAAAGCAAAAGGAATGTCTCGAAGAGTCCGAAAGGATGGGCCCAGATTGCCAAAAGCGACTACAACAAGCAGTTGGAACACTATCCAGCCTACTTGAAACGGAAAAGGACTTGGAAGAGACTGAAGAATACAAGAATGCTGTTAAACAATTAGAGGCGGTTCAGCAAGCTGCTTGAACTTGACGTACTGTTTGGTTGTGACTTGATGATGTATTATTTCGTAAGTGAATGAATCGACAGGCACGGATGTAACGTACAAGAAATCCAGTTTTATGTTTCACTTGATTTACAAAATGATAATTATGACTTGTTAATGGTTATGTGCCTATACCGTACAAAATACATGAATGAAGCATTCAACTGTGTTAATGGTACATTATGGTTGGGTCATTTCTCTTTCCTTCCTGTTCGTGAGACATATCTTGAAACCGTTCAACTTTCAACTTGGAATTATATATTCTGTAAAGCTGTAATGTAGAGTTTTGTTGATGTTTCTGAACGAATCCAATGTACGTAATCATTTATGTCGAAATGTGATGCTATGGTGTATTCTTGTTGATAATTGCCCATGATTGTGGCATTTTGTGGAAATTTTGTTATAAAGTCTCATCTACTTACTGTAATGTTTGAGATTCTGACTAATAGTTTATAAGTACAGACTGTAATATCCAAATAGCTGTTATGGTACCAGCTACCGCATCACCGATGACTGAATATCCATTTTCCTGTTCATGATCTTGAGATATCTGATTTCTTGAAAATATTCTTTTTGACTTTGTACGCAAAACATGTTATCTTCAAAGTTCTCCCTGTTAAATGTTTCATTGTTATACTTTCGTACAGATTATGGTTCCCGGTAATAAATTTTCAAGGAAATACTCGCGAGCAAAAGCAAAGATTATAAAAGAAGGATTTGTCTGTTCCGATAATGCGACAAAGCATTTGGTCATTAGCAATGCAGGCGTCGGTAACGGAGTTCGAAGACATCATCTAGAAGAGATTATATCCGACTTTGAAAGCTTGCAAATGCCAACCCGAAAATCATACGCCATAGTCTCGTTTCGTGATGAGAAAACTGCCGAAAAGGTGGCTGCAGAATTACAAGGATACGTCCATAGATCAGATGAGAACTTGGCTGCCGCAGCCGCTACGTTTTATGTACACTTTGTGCAAGACTTAAATGGAAAAAGTGAAGTTGAGATAACCAGTTGTTTTGGTCGCGTACCTGGTCTTGAAATTATTGAAGATTTCATTTCCATATCAGAGGAATTGAAACTATTGAATTTTCTAAAAGCTGAGAATCCTGTATCACGCCAACGTGTATGTGGAGAAAACATACTAAAAAACAGGCAGGTTTGGCATTACGGGTATGAGTTTCGTTATAAATACAGTGATGTAGACCCTACCAAACCGTTTCCAAACGGCTTGCCGAGCGTACTGACAGATCTTATTCAAAAAATGAAAAATCAAGAACTGATCATGAACGACCCAAATCAAATCACGATTAATAAATATGAACCTGGACACGGAATACCTCCGCATATCGACAATCCTGAAGCCTTTGACGAAGATTTACTGTCGATAAGCCTTGGTACACAGACAACGATGGACTTCAGAAAAGATAACCGTCACATTAAAGTTGTTTTACGACCTCGATCTTTGATATCTTTCAAAGGTGAATCTAGGTATAATTGGACGCATGGAATAACTCCAAGAAAAGTGGACTTGATACCTTCGGACGGGGAGGGTAACTTGACGCCTGCGAACCGCGGAGAAAGATATTCTATTACGTTCAGGAGGGTGAGGGATGACTATAAAGGACCGAATTTTAGGTATATTTCTTAAACTATCGAATAGTGTATTCTTATTGAAAATGTTCGACTGATACTCGTCTGGGTAATCGTCAGCAACTAGTGGGAGAATTGAGAATAACGTTGTATATTGAAAACTAGTGCCAGTCAAAAATATACGGGTTTATTTAAATGTGAATATGCCATTCAATTGTATAGTTAAGTTCTGTACCTCGCATGAGTCTCTTCGTATATTTTATACTAGCGCAGTTACTAATTGTGCTTTGTATGTTAACAATTGCCAATTTTGTAATTAGTGAAACTCTGATCGATTCGGTTGCTAGCCAGCCCGCCAACGAAACGGAAGCAGGCCATCTTGAAGATGTCCATGTCCGCCAAGTTTACAACGAAATTGCTTCTCACTTCACTGCCACACGTGAAAAACCTTGGCCAAAAGTCGTGAGCTTCATTCAATCATTGCAGGTAATTCCAGGGGTCGTTTTGGGTCTCGGTCGTTGTTAAGTCCAGTTATGGTGCACAGATAGCTACACACTTATATTATTGTGTACCGGTATCGCGGTATATGTTATTGTTTTTTTACATATTCAATTTGTTGGTTGTTAATTTCCGGTTGATGAAGCAATAATCATCTTTCTCTCACTGCAATTTACTTGACATTATTCAAGGCTTCATCCAGATTCAGGTTGATTTGGTTCTAAAACCTGATCTTTGAAAACTTGAATGTACCTTGGCTGACATAGACAAGAATTTTTTATTGTTATATTCTGCTGAAATAAACGGAAGCGATCATGTTATATGGCCTTTTGAAAGTGAACTTGACTGATTGTATGTTTCGCCCTACTCTCTATGATGTTTATAAATTTGTGAGAAACTTGCTGACAACAGAAACTAGTAGATTGTGTTAGAATTTATGATGGCTTTTGACTGATGAAGGTTAAGATTTCAGAGATTTTAGACTTGGCTTGATAGTCAAAATACAATTTATCGAATGTTTGAGCCCGTTCATTTTAAACCTGCAAGATATAAGCTGTTTGCTAATTTGTAGCCTCGATATATCGTTCTTGACGTCGGATGCGGCAGTGGGAGATATCTTGGCGTTCGCAGCGACGTCAACATGGTTGGCTGCGACAAAAGCGAGAACCTAATTGATATTTGCAAAGAAAAAGGTCATGAGGTAACTTTCTGTATTGACAATTGGAAGTACATCATTATTTCAACTGGTCCAAGTCACTTTATTTCTCCTAGATGCGCCAGGGTAACGTTTCTTTAACTTCCTTTTACTAAGTTGTTTCTTTTCTAATGCCCCATCCCCGCTCTGTAATTTGATAGTCCCATCACAGTGAATGATATTTCCATGAAAATGGTAAATATTTGCGGATTTGAGATTTTGTTGTTGGTCCAAATTATTGAACATCAGATGATATCATGAAATTCGCATTAAGATGTCTATAGCTGTCTAAAAAAAATAAGCTAAGTTAAGACAATTACACATAGCGTCACTCAGTTCTCGTCGTTACGATGCAATGTTTTTGCTTATTGACTTGAAGTATGTTGGCCTATAAGTAGCAACTAGCAATACTATTTCAACTTTGTTTTTCTCGGTGAGAAAACGATCAAAGCTTCTCTCCCTTAATTCTCGCCTACAGGATTCTGTAAATCCGCAGCCACTATAATCTGAAATCCCGCTTCCTTATGAAGGCTTTGCGCCACGTTTCAGGTTTTCGTCTGTGACGGTTTGACTCTTCCCGTCAAGTCTTGTAGTGTGGACGCCTGCATTTGCATTGCTGTGATCCATCATTACTCGACCGTCGAAAGGAGGACAAGAGCGATTGTGGAACTGCTGAGAGTCACCAAGCCGGGAGGTAAAATTCTCGTCTCGGTCTGGGCAATGGAGCAAGAGTATAAAAGGTGATTTTACGAAGCGGAATTTGCGTATAGGACCCCCTCTCGATCAGTTCGAGTAGTAGTTTGAGTGTTTGCCATTCATATCTGCACTTGGTGAATTCTGCATGTTGAATTCAGCCCTTTTTGGCATTAGAAATGTCTGCCGACCTACCGTAACTGTTATTATTATGAAAGCTTGAAAGCGATGCATCGATATTGTATTATTCAATTAAAATAGGCATGTTTCACTGAATATGAGCGTGAATTGGGATGTATGGCACTTGCTGAAATTGGCTCATAGTATATACTATGTATGTATTAATATATCGGGTAGGGTTGTAATGGCTTGAGTCATGATTCAACTCTATCACGATATTTTGGTGACTCGACTTGAGTCATTTTCTCAGAATACGAAAAATGACTCGAATTGACTTGAGTCAATCTCTGCATTGACTCGACTTGTACTCGAGTCGTTGCGTATGGCTCGCAGCAAGTCATATGAGTGGTGACCCCGACGGCCAAGACCGTCATGTCATTAGGTGCTTCTCTTCCACCAGTTGGTGTGCAGCGCATTTTTAGTCGACCAAACAATTTTATAAGCCAGTAAAATTTGAAGAAAAACATTATTTTCGAACTACCCTTTTGTTCTCGTTACCTTACCGCACCTTCGGTTTCTAATTGCTACAATTACAACCCGTAACCCAATCGGAACAAACGAAGCAAGCTTCCTAAATCAACGATTTTCACTTTCAGCGTCAAGTCGAAATACCTGAAGCAGATCACCGAAAACCTCGGCAGCGAAACCCGGCTGAAATCAGAGTCGGAAACGCCACGAGAGGTTATTCCGATACACAAAAACAGAACTCCTTTCCGGCAGCAAGACGTTTTGGTGCCGTGGCACAAACGGTTAACGAACGACCCGGGGTCGCGAGGTCAACCCGTAAATGCGGTGCAGCGTGACGAGACGCCAAAGACTTTTCACAGATTTTATCATGTTTTCAAGAAGGGTGAACTGGATGATTTATGTCGTGACGTTGGCGACGCGGAGATTGCGGAATCGTATTATGACGAAGGGAATTGGTGCATTATATTGAAAAAGATCGGTTGACTGTGCAATAAATTGGTTCATTAAAATTGAAATGGATAGAGGTCGTTTTTGCCCGTTGCGACTGAGTTGGTCCAATGGCAGGGCTTGATTGAAAAGGCAGTTTATTACTCGGTTTTGCAGCATATCTGTTGTTAATCGTGTGGGTTTAGCCTTCAGGTTGTATACCTGTACACAGTTTGTCGACGATACTCTGGACTGTCGCTTACTATAGAAGTAGCTGTTTTCGAGACGTGCCAAAACTTGAAATAGAGTATGCCTAAGGTAAAGTAGATAGGGACGAGGCAACACAGACTTCTAGTAGTCCAGTGCTTCCAAAACCTTGCACAAATACCAATTTGGGCAAGGAACTAAGTACCAAACTTTCTCGGCCCAACAAAATAATTGGTTTGATTACTGCGCAGTCTGCACAATGCACACACATTACATTGCCAACTCTCATCTGCCCTGGAGTGCTTTCACAGTGACGTCGGTAAACAACGACCATGAGCACAGATACACTAAGCTCGCTTTCATGGGTGACCCTTGCCTCCTTGTGACAAGTAAACCCAAAAGTTCATACAACATCTAAAATTTTGAATCTAAATATGTGACAGAAGATGCAGGTCCAAATGTCATCGGCTTCCTACGATAGTTTTCAGTCGTAAATTAGAGCAATTTTCAATCTTCCTGCCTATATCTCTCGGAGTTCAGCGGCATAATCATCGCACTACGATACTGTAGGTAAGTGAGGATAAATCTCCACCCCGTTCCAAAACATTAATTTCGATTTGTATCTAAACGATTACGATATAAAGAACACAGGTTTGAAATTAGTATCACATCACTATGTTACTAGATTTAACGAACAGGGAGCCCATCGGCCAGTTGATTGAAAAATATGGAATATCCGGCAGTGATCTGTAGACTCCATCCAACTTCACAAAATCTTCGGAAACAATTATTTAGGCCTCAAATACTGAAACAGTAGCAGAATAACCTAAATACATAACCATCTAGTGGAAATAGACAAAACCTACACAAGTAGTCTACTCTTAAACTAATGTTACTGACCACTTCACTACGCATGGTGTAAAAATTTGTATAAGGAACCTTTTCTGAAGCAACATTGCTTACAACTGCAACAGCATTTAGCAAAAATTGCTGTCACTACACACTTCTGCACAATATCGACCACAAACGCACAAAGTAAGGAGGTTTATTACGGTAAAAATGTTTAGTCTGAGGTAAAACTCACAAAACATCGAGACACACCAACCATCAAATGACAAATAAAGGTCGTTTGCTTTTATTAAAATTGTTCTAGCATAGCAGGGCATAAAGGCAAGAAGAACGCACCAAAATCCAGTGCAACACCGTAAAGATGGCAGCCCGGTCGCTTCTGTTCTGAAAATCCGGTAAAACGCACAAAGCGACAAACATCAACCTCCCAAATCCCAACTGACTTCACATCGTGCCGAAATAGATCGCCCACAATGCAGGAGGGAATTCGAATACGCAGATTCTCAATCCTTAAAAAAGCAATCAGAGCACTCGGCCCATAAAAATCTAAAAAAACTCTGCACCAACGCCGAGCACCTTCTCGAAACATTATGAGCAGCAAAAAGTGACGGCAATTCATAGAAATCAAGTAAAAATGGTCTAAAAATTCGAATCAAATGCAAAAAGAAATGATAGTAATCCCGCAGATATCATGACACATTTACTCGGTACCACGCACATTTCATGACGACCAACGCTTATTCGTAGTCGAAAATATTGCAACCAAATTGCCACCGACGTGAACAGTGCACCCATGCCGAGGGGTTCCCAATCCGAGTTTTTTCAGGGAGCCATGAAAGATTTGAAGAAATTTACAATCTCCAAAGTCTACTCCCACTATAACAAAAGAAGTGTATCAAAATTTCATAGAAATAGTAGTACAGAAATAAGCTACATCTTGATCCAGAGCTTACTTTAAGACATTGACAGAGCAAAAAAGCCCAACCATCACATTAACTGATGCTGGAAGAGCTGATTAACTTACTATCACGTTTTTAGTGTGTTGTATTTATATCATTTCATCATTCTAAGTTCCAACTACCGGTTAAGGTGTAAACCAGTTTTTTAATTAAAAAGGCTGGGAACCCCTGTACTACACTTATAAAACTTCTCGGAAAAATCCAATTCTTAGCTCGATTTGAATCATTCATTCGGTTGCGATTGCAAAAAATTGATCGCGTGATATGTCCAGCCCATTGCCAGGTCTCGTAAAATCGTATCGCTTTAAAAATACGATCGGATCAAACTTTTTCACTTCGGGAAGGCAATTTTGACGCTTCAAATCAATAACGCGTCACATTACATCCACAAATACTTCGCAAGGATTATCCATAGCCTGCTGAAAAGATTGCTTGCTCCCCGTCACCCCGGCTGGTACCGCTGCCAGGTTTCGTCCGGGTGGCTGTTGCGTCTGCGGAACCGGGCCGGGAGCCGAGACAAACGGCAGGGTGCCGTGAGTGGAGTAACTGGAAGAACCCTGTCTGAGAGGGGGTGGCGGTATCATGCGTTGCGAGGTTTGCGGTGTGTGGGCGAGATGGTGCGGGTATGGATTGTGCGACTGTGAGAAGAACTGGCCCTGCCCGAATCCCAGATTGATCGTCTGAAAAGGCGGATGGCTGAATTGATTTGCTCAATATCATTACATACAATTGCATGCAGCGCAATGTCACAGCAACCAGTAAATCATTAGATATGTTCAAAAATACGATCTAGAGCAGGGCTACTCAACTCGAGGTTCATTACACCTCTCATGAAATACACTTGTACCGATGTAATACGGTGTAACTATATACAAAATCCAGTAGGGCGGTATTAACAAAAGCAATAAGCGAAATGTATATATTGTTCTGTTAGTTACAGTTTGTGGCAGACTTGGCATTTTTCTTTCTTTCTACTTCTTTAAATCTTGTTTCAGTGTGGTGAGAGGTGGTTGCAGGCAATGATGAAGGTTTTCACCGGTCATTATACGAAATCTATTCTTCATAAAGTATATGTTTGGAAACGCTGGCGGGAGAGCTGAGCAGAAAGAATATAAACACTGCACTTTGTTTTTGTGAATCAACGACAATGAATTTGGTTTAATTAAAAAACCATTTAAATACTGAGACCGATAAGCTACAGATTCTGCATTCGGACCGCAGTCTGTCAGTTGAGTAGCCCTGATCTAGAGCATGGAATACCCATCCTGGTTCATAGCGTATGCATCCATTAATGGCTCAAATCAAATCGTTTGAGTGCAAAAAGTTGAATACATTCCGAAACCAGAGACAGCATCAACGATGTCTCGTACGCAAATAGAATTAATTATATATCTACACGAATGACGACACATCAGCGACAAGAAGTATATCGCATCACCCAGATTACGGGCACACCGAAAGATGCAAAACGATACCCCCGTCATGCATGAAAAATGGAATGGATTAACAGGTCATTTGATAAGAAAAGGAAATTGTTATCAAACCGCCAAAGAAAAGCGGCAAAAAGACACAAAACGCATGTCAGATCGGGATTTTATAGAATTTACAAGAAACACTTTTGACATTTGCCGGCACATGACACAAGACCGTGCAAATTGATTTTACAGACACCAAAACTGCAAATCAGCACGACTAAACCACGGGCAAAACCATCAAGTGACAATAAACCATATCTCAGACATTATTAATCGAGAGGATGCATAGCGAAGCGTTGATGATTGCGATGAATACGTGGATTAATTAGGCAAGCTTTCAGATACGCTACCTGGTCGGACGTCCTGTCACGTTAGCGGTTGCTGGAAAAACATGTTTTGTTATTTTTATCCGAATAACAGTAGTCTAACGATGACAAGGACAGACGGTACCGGAAATCGCTACCATGCAAACCGCCAACCTAGTGTCCAACCTTGCGATACGACTGAAAATTTCTTGATGCTGTAGTATCACAGAATATTAAATAGCACTGTCCAGGGGCGTAGCCAGGCGAGATAAAAAGGGGGTGGAACTGAATAAAGGGGGGAGAATGAGCCTCTATGCGTCATACATTTAGCGATAGCGACTTCTGTATTCCGTACGCTTTTGAAAGCGTAACTAATTGGCGGATCTAATTACTGAAAGCGAGTTAGCACTCAAAAGCTTGCACTGGGATCATGTTCAGACATGGGGTAATCGTGATTAGTAATCGTAATCGATTACGACGATTACAGCATTTCCAAGTAATCGTAATCGCAATCGATTACATTCGAAAAAATCCGAAGTAATCGTAATCGTAATCGACTACTTCACATATCTAATCGATTTCTTTGTGAAAGAACGATTACTTTTCATTTGTGCAATGCCCATGACATGAACTGAACTATGAACATTCATGAGCAATGAGCAACGAAGCAACGAAGAGTGTGAAAACAGGATTTGGATAGCAGAAATGTCTGGTTTTCAAACGCCTCTATAATCATTATTACGTCACAAGTATTAGCTTGGTTCTTGATTGCGTAACGAATTATCCGCACGTAGTAAATAGATATTCGATGTAAATAATGTAGTACTGTGATTGTAAGAACACCCGCTGTGGATTATGTCACTGCACTGATCATTACACACGCCACTACCTCGCAGCAGGATAATAATCACCACACGGCCTGGTTTAATTTCGAATAGTAACGTATATGTACAAATTGTAGGCTACATTGTATAATGTATAGATGTTTTGTTATGCTTAGGTAAACGCAATCTGACCGTAGCTGATTGGCGAGCGGTAGGCCTATTTACGTATACAATGGACAACGATTTGAAATTTTGTACCCGTCAAATTAAACATGACAATTTCTACATCGAAGCATTAAAAACCAGGCTGCTGATAAAAAAATCATAACCGAGCCGTTATTTTCCGTTACTCGTATAACGGCAGATCGAAATAGCCTATATATGTATTAAGTGGATTGCAGTCAAAAGTTGATGTTTACCTTATCATATTCTCATACGGCCCTACTTAAAACGGGCAACAATTGTTCCTTCGCAATTTTATACTCATCATTCGGATATGCCACTAGCCATCCCCTTACACACCATGTTAGCGTGGATTTCAGCTAGAATCAGTACCGAAACAGCACTTCGCCACCGCCATTCTCACAAATGGTGATCTTGTGCTCCCCATAAGGCGATCAATAAAGCTTGTGGCGGGCGAAGTCCCCCAGAACCCCCTTAAAGGCCGGGCTTTTCACAAGAACTGGAAAACACGATTTGATGCGATGGATCCGCTGTGAATTTGCTGACAAGTCGCGCCAGGCGCGAATATTTAGGCACATAATTTACGACTATAACTTTATTGTATGGTGTTAACTCGTGACCTCCTGTCTGCTATATTAGGCTTACCATACGTCCTCTTTTAAGAGGACTTGTCCTCTTTTTTGACTTTTTTGAAAGTGTCCTCGGAGGACGCCCTTTTTTCCTCTTTTTTGAAAATTTAGGTCAGATATAGAGGAAATTGCGAGTGATATTTTTTTTTTTTTTTAGTCATCCACCTGGCAATGTAGAGTAAAAAACGTTATTTTGAGATCTGAGCGGAAGTGAAGACCTTTTTTTTTTTTTTTTTAGTCAACCGACCGCAAAGTGGGAAAAATTCACCGGTTTTTGAGAATTCTACTCCCATTTTGTATCTTGCAAATTTCTGAAAAAGTGTCCTCTTTTTGCATTTTCAAAATATGGTAAGCCTAGCTATATAGTCATGAGATATTGGAGTCGCCCAAACGTAGCGGACGAAAAGAAAACTAAACGAAAAACTTTGGTGAGTCGCATCAAAAATTGTCATTTATGCACGTGGTTCATCATTTTCCTCAGTGAGTGCCCCCGGTGGCATTTGTATTGTGGCGCTGAGATTGAAAAGACTATTCTTCGCGACCATCCAGCGCGGCTAGGGACAATGGACAAATACACAATGTTTCGGCCAATGTAGCATGTCTTGTTGTGTTGCGGCGCCGTATTGGCTGGCACCGAAATGCCTATTTCTGTGTGAATCATGCCATGGTATATTATGTCATACACAGGAAATGACGTCATTATATCTCATTTAAAAATAAAGACCTTCTCTCATGAGGTCTTTTCATCGCATTGTTGTCTTCCAAAGATAACTTCTCAGAAGCAAAATGAATGTAATCGTGAGTAATCGTGATTACTTTTCCAAAGTAATCGTAATCGTAACCGACTACTCGCGGATTTTGCTGTAATCGTAATCGTAATCGTAATCGCGTGATTCATAAGTAATCGTAATCGCAATCGATTACATTCATGAAGTAATCACCCCATGTCTGATCATGTTACGATGCGCACGCGCTCATCATGTGACAGTGCAGGAGATCTTATTTGCATTCAAATTAAGTAATCGACCTTGAAACAATACAAGAACAACATTTCACGACGAACAATCTATACAGCGCAGAATCTGTTGTATCTTCATGAATTTTGACATGATTCAATTCGCGTGTAAGAGTAACGTCTTCTCGGCGTTTTAATTCCATTCACTTCGAACATTGCGCGTATACTAATTGTACCGATTCGCAAAGCGAGGGAATCTCAAACAAGTTTCGGCACGGCTATTGAAGGCTGAATGAGTCCCGGTGGGATACCGATCACAAAAGGCATAATCTAGTATGACGTATAGATGGTCATTGAGGTCAAGACAATGCACAACAATGGCGTCAAAAATAAAATGCGAATCGAATGTATTGTGTCTTCACGCTGTTTTGGGTAACGACGAGAAAAAGGCATGTAATCAGCGTCGGCGATCGGCGTCACGCGCAGCAAATTGAAATTAGACGATATCGTGAAGAAATGTTGTTATAGCAGTAGCCTTGACTTGGGATTTTCGGGATAGAATCGAGCCTGGAAGGGGGTAGAACGTTCTTCAATTCTACCCCCTGTCTACGCCCCTGGCACCGTCGTATCGGACATACGGCAACAGTTATAAGCGGTGGACTCTCACCCTGATACAAAATTCAAGTCAGTCCAACTGACCCTCGCCGATAACTGTCAGAAATCTACGAAGAGAAGAAGTACTAATACCACAGAGACAGTACTACAACTACGAAAGGCTACGAACACATGCATTCTACGCAGACAGAGACAAAAATGGAATACAAAAAATGAAACAAAACTAAAAAGCTTCAAGCTTGATGTTTCAACTCTAACCCTATTTCAATCATTCGAAATCCCTTAAAATCTATCAATATGAAACATGTCAAAAAATAGTCGCCTTGGTACTCAAATTTGCCTATGCTCAGCCCTAATTGGCATTAACGAACGATGTAAATTGCATTGCAATTTAGCGATCTACTCGAACATGCCGGGTCATCTCTTTACGCAATACGGGTTTGAGAAGATCTGCGAGGCCATGCCGTCAACGAGCCACTTTCTATATCGTTTTCGGATCTAAAATTGCACCCGATAAGATCAGATACAGCCGATAACGTACTATGCCGCAAGGCGCGACGATCATTACTGTACTAAAATGCACACGCAAACATGAATAATACATACAACACAGAAAGCTCCATCACAAAATCCCAAACAGATTGATATCGCAAAGTTTTCAATTACACAAACCAACTCTCAAATCGATATGTCTAATCCAATATAAAACCAAGAGTCTACAGGAAGAAAATTGAATACACAGAGCCATTGCAGCCTCGACTACAAATCACAGAAATTTCCGAGGCGTAAATACCCGAGGTGGTAAAAGTAGTCACCGTTGGTAGTGAACAGAAGTGAAACTAACGTTGTATATTCCCACCAGGGTTGTGATGACTCGACTTGACCCGAGTCATTTTCTCAAAATACAGAAAAATGTCTCGACTGGACTTGAGTCATTCTGTCATTGTCATTGCGCATGACTCGAAACACGGACGGCCGAAACCGACATTTCTTTCTAATTTCGGACAATAGTAAAGTTACCGCACTGTTGGTATTTCATCGATTAGCGCTCGTAGCTTACTTGAAAATGCGACCAGAAACTGGTGATAATTAGCACATCAAGAATGCGAAGCAATCGATAGCACTAAGCCGAGTTGTAAAAAGTGGGTTTAACAAGACTCGAGTCATAACACGATGACGTGAATTTGACTCGTTGCTCGCTGACTTGGACTTGACTCGGCGGTGAATTGAAAATGACTCGACTTGACTCTAGAGTCAAAACGACACGATTGAGATTGACTTGCGACTCGCAACTTTGTGACTTGGTTACAACCCTGATTTCTACGCAGTAGAAATAGGAGTCGCGATTTCAGAGTAAGTAAAAACTCAATATTTGAATGAAAACTGTTAGGTAGAAGTTGAAGAAGTCTACTAGTACTTGAGGGGAAATTTATGATGTTGCTTCTATACGAGTATCAACTATGACTACTTTGACCACCTCTCGTCAAGTAGATGTGGAAGTAGGCCTACTCTAAAAACATATCCATTTGAGAGAAAGTGGTGCAAACTCTTAAAAGCAGACATACTTTACAAGTGACCACCACAGGTAAGAACTTTGTGGCCTAACAAGCACAACGTACCTGAGTTTGCTGCGGCACGTGCGACTGCGAGCCCCGGTCCGAGCCCCTGTCGCTCATCCGATCGCTGTTGGCGCCGGCCGGGCTGTCCCGGCGTCCGCCGCTGTGCCGGCTTCCGCCCCTCTCGCTACCCGACTCCCCGCTGAGGCGTTGGTGATGATTGTACTGGATGGGAGGCGGGGGCATGGGCATGCCGCTGTACGTGCTGCCGCTGTGAATGCTGAGGTCTGAAAGAATATCGGTCAGGTGTTGGAGATCGCGAAATTTCCAGGTCTAGTGAACTTTCTTATCCTACTTAGAGAGAAATGCCAGTATTCCAACTCCTGGTTTTCCGTAAAATGCTGCAGAGTGCGAAACGAGCCAAGCTTGATTCACAGACATTTGCTATTCTCATGCTCATTAATATGAACCCTGATTTGATATGATCTTGTTGTATATATTTATAATTCGTAATTTAATTCGATTTCCAAGTCCGACTCTGTTTTAGTCAAGCCTACTTTCTTATCCACGTTCCCTATGACCATCCACAGACATACAGACATTTATTCGTCAAACATGAAATTTGACTGGAGGTGACGATATGACCTATGAAGGCCTTGTTCTCTATTCACCATTCAATGTTCTCCACAAACACACCCAAATTTACGGTGTCTCGCGCTATCGTAAACTGCTCTCCACAAAACTAAATTTATGCACGTCGCAGGCCCACGTGTGTGTAAGTGCTAGGGTAGGGAGTTGGTGCTAGGTTAGGGTTAGCCTTGGGGCAAGGCTGCTGATGTCAAAAGTAAGCCGACGTTAAATCAGATTCCATGCTTTCGACTTGACTCAAAATTACGCTGTAACCGAATGTCAGGTTGGTAAGCGACAATATATTGTTTTGTTTGAGGTAGCCCCATGAAGTTGAAGCAATATGTTCCAACATGTACTGAAGTGATCTACAGAATAAAAGAATCACATAAACCACGCTCTAACTCACTGTCGATGTCGCTGTGAATCTCGGCGTAAAGCGGCATGGGCGGATGGCTTCCGGCGTTCGCGATTCCGTTTTGATGGTACGGGTTGTAGGGTATGTTGCCGTATTGCGGGTATGCGTGTCTGTCGTGTACATTTGACCAAGACCCGGAGCTCGGAAGAGGCGCGAGTATGTCGGACCCGTGCTCGCTGCTCGAGCCTCCCAGAGAGAGATTGCCGAGATCTAGAGACAAGATGGAATATTTATAAGCCCAGTAACTCGAATCACTTTTTCAAATGCGTAAAATGTAGTAAATCGAGGCAATTAGTGTATTTGACTCGACTTGTACCCGAGTCATTGTGTATGGCTCGAGACTAGGACGGCTAAGACAGACATCTCATCAGAAGAATAGTAAAGTCACCACATTATTGGTATTTCGTCTATCAGTCCTGATACTTGGAAAATAGGGCCAGAAACTGTGAAGACTGAGGAAAATTGCTATATTATGAACGCGAGCCATTCTATATCACTAGGGCAGAGTTGAAAAAAGTGGATTGAACTGACAACTGAACAGCGAACACAATGACTTGGACTCGCACTCGAGTAAAAACACTATGACTCGACTTGACTCGGGTCAAAACTATAAAAATGAGATTGACATGCGACTCGGAACCCTTTGACTTGGTTACAACCCTGACTAATACTATCTTCCAGCTGTGGAAATAGAGTATGGTAACTATATTTTGCGTTGACAAAAACTTACTCTTGATCTGAAGGCATTTATTCACGTTACTCAACAAAAATCGGCACGAACTGAGAGACACTCACGACTATTATACCAACACTACTGCCAGAACTAACATAATCTGACTCCGTGACCCATACAGGAGATGTAGATGGTGAAAATTACCTCACCAATCAAAATATATCAGGAATGAAACCTAACCACTATTGTGAGTGAACAGTTTCAATAAACAGTACAAAAGTCATCATCAGGTACTGTAGCGCTACCTTGATCTCAAACCCTCACCTTTATGCAATTGCGATCCGTTATACTCCCCGAAGACGTAGTAGCACTGCTCGGAAAACTTGGTCTTGTTGACCGTGTGCCGTATGTACCCGGCTTTCAATAAATTAGAAGCGTACTGCCTCGCGTCTTTACGGTCCTGCAGGCCTTCGACGTTCTTCAGAAGCCATTCGACGAGGTCGGAGCCTACGCAAAAAAAACACGAATCAATATGAAATCCCAAGCGATAAATCAATGAGCGGTGCCAGTTGATCTCACATCGCACACGAATAACCGCATTTCCCTAATCTCTTACATTGATGATATTGATCATTGAATTATTTGGATTATAATCTGGTAAATATCATTTCCAACAGGATTAAACTGTCTATACATTACAGGCGGTATATCAAGTCACCAATCCCGTCCAAAAGCGGGATTTAAAACAGTTCAATGACAACCGATATCCTATAAGAGCACCTGCCTTTTATGACAGCCACTATTGCAAATTATGCACACAAATTTACATAGTTAACTTGCCGTCCGCCCAAATATGGAAGTAAAACGTGAGGGTGGGCAGTAACAAAGAACTCAAGACTTTTTCAGAGCAGGCTTTGCACTAGGCTACTTACTAAAGCGGCCATGATTTTGAACTACTTCCCCTTCCGCACAACACTTTTTTACCCAAACGTACTCAATTTGAATTTCGTAAGGTAGAAAGCAGAATTGGATAAGTTTGCATCTCTTCAATGAGTGAAATTTTTGCGATTAACTGAAAAAAAGTATTTGAAGAACTTCAATATACAATTGCATAGTATATTCATGCCAGTGACGATATGATCATTGATATACAATGTTCTTACCAATTCTCTACTAATTCCTGACGAGTGTCAGCCGAAAACACTTGGGTTTGTTTTAATGTGAATATACGATTCAATTGAAAAAAGTATGCGAAACTTTGAACACTTCTACTTTCTTCAACTCTATTTAATTGAGTACTTTCCCAGTAGTTCAAGACATGTCCTGCAAACTTGTACTTGTAATGGAGTACAAATTACTTATAATCAATCTCTCTACTTACCGATGAAGGCGTTCGGAATTCGAATCTTCAACCACATCCTCGTCTTGATGTCCAACCCGCTGTTTGGGGTCTTCAACGTTCGCACAATCGATGACATCTCCGAATGAATCGATAAAGGCAGACGATCGTATCCTGAAATCGGCATGAAAGTGTTATTAGGACAGCTGAGCTGCGTTCGCCAAGGAATGGCATGCTTGTGATCGACCAATGTTCAACTGGTTTATTTTTTGTACGAAGGCGATCAAAGCCGGCCAAATTCGAATGTCCGAGTGATTCAATTGCGAGTAGAATATAAAACTTTGATTAGGGCATTTCATTTTCGCCTATTATGCTGAAAAATGACAATCAGAAGAATGATAATTAAACAATAGCACGATATATTTTTCGATAAATATTTCAGATGCTGGGATACAACTATTCGATGTTTCTAGGCTCCCAATGACGGGAAGAAACTTTTGAAAGTATCTTTCTCGTTTACCTAAAACCTCTTACTGCTCAGGCCATATATATTAGTTACTACAAAAGAACGAGACTCGATCGTTATGCCCAGCCCCACTCAAGGATAGAGTTACTACTAGTACTAAGCCCATACTCGCAGTCTACGACACACACATTGGAGCGGCTACCGACACGCATGAAAAGAGTGACGAAAATATAAAACCGAAACAAAATAAACCAAATCGCACGATGCATACTTTCGGATTCGGGCAGTGAGCTGGCCATGGTGTCCGAGCTGGTCTCGGTCAGGTTTGTGCTCAAGGCGGGCGACGGTCTTCCGGCATAGTCTCCTATTTAAAATAGAAAAGCAGTCGATTTGACAACGATACCTACGTCTCATAGGCCGCTGCACCAGAGTTGGGAAACCAAGAAATTTTCAGCTTTTGCAAAATATATTGGAAAAATAAAAAAGTATAGCTACAGTTTTTTTCAAAGTATATTAGACTTGAAAGTCAACTGGACTTGCCAAAAAATTGTAAATTGAATTACATTACAAATTAGAAAGAAATACAACAAAATCAAGTTTGGTTCACAAGCATGGTAGTGACAAATGTCTGTACATCAAGCTTGGCTCGTTTCGCACTGTACAGCTCTCCTGTAGCATTTTCAGGAAAACCAGAAATTATATTTCAACTGAAATTAGAGCATAGACACATTTCACAGTTTAGATTTAGAGTACGGGGCATTTGACTCTAATTAGTCTAATATAAGACAAGTAGAATTATTCAGTGCTCACCTGTGACGGCGGCCGTGTGATGGACCCACGCCGCGGGGTCGATCGGTTGCACCGGGTCATTTTTAGGTATCGTAAATTGCACGGGGTTAGGATCCCAACATTTGGCAACGGTCAGCGTGATGGGTCTGAAAAAGGGTAAGGTAAGCGTTTAATTTAGACTTACGGACGAGTTTAGTACCAGAACATGGAAGGTGGAAGCGCTCGGCAGTACATATTATTCGGACAGAGTGTCAGTGCCGAGTATCAAGTCACGTATTCAAGTACCACTCACTATGATGCCAATAACAGTAAAAAGCCTCAAAAAGTACAAATATGTACAGCTTTTCAAGCACTAAGTAACTTATGCCAGATTGACAAATTATTTTCAATTTGAGGCTAAGATATCACAGCAATATGAAACAAAACAACAGGCTGTTACTATGAAGCTGAGTAGCCTCTAGGTATGCAGTCGGAAGAAATATGGCAACAGTTCAAACAATGTTAAGGGCCATATGATTTCGGTACTGGCACTCAAAGACATCGGCTCTCATTATACGACTAGAATTACGTATCCAAATATTTAGACCAGTCAACAGAACTACAATTCTACTCTAGGGGACACCGACTCATGGCCCGCTAAGTCATATTTTTGGGCCGGCGAAAGAACGCTTCAAAGCATTTTGAAATTATGAAAATGATTTCGGTTTCAAAATCTTGTTGTTGTTCAAAATAACCTATTCTCCAGTGCCCAACATCACCATTCCTCACTAGCCCAGAGGGCTTCGGCGATGGTAATAGCATTCCGTGGAAGAAGAATTACCTGATATGAATGGGCATTAGGGCTGTTCAAAAGAACTGTTGTAATTAGACTCAATTCCAGCCGGTAGAAGTGAAGTTACTCCAGTTTTTCGATGATAATTCTGGGACCACACACCGCCAATGCTACTTTTTTAAATCAAAAATTTGTAACTGCAATAACTTCGCTTCTGCCAGTTGGAATTGAGTCGTATTTGTTTTGCATCGTTTTTGTAGACAACGTATCAATTTCATGAGGTAACCAGTCGAATTTGAATTTTTTTTAATAATCTAACATAAATTCAAAATTTTAATACTATTAGAGCTTCGCGATAACCGATTGAAAGGGATTCAAGTTTGGTGTACATCGTTGCTTAGGCAACCTGATAATAAAATGTCATTTCTTTAGTGGCAACTATGTCCGCGCCCATGTTAGAAAGCACAGCGTTGTACTGACGTAAAGTTATAAAAATGTGGTTGTCAAACTGTGTGGCCTATTTGATCTCAATATTGGATTCATGCGGCCTGCGCCCTCTACGAAATTTGAAACGGGTCCGCGACCCGTTTTGAGCTCGCGACCCCTGTTCTATACAATCTACAGTGTTTATTGCAATATGTCGACAATTGCTAATTAAACAAACAAAACTTATGTTTCATACCCGGGTTTATGAACGATTTCTCTGAGCACCCTGACCGCGTCATCGTTGGTCATGTTTTCAAAATTTTTATCGTTCACTTGCAGCAGCATATCTCCGGGTTCTACTCTGCCATCCGCAGCCACTGCACCACTGATGAATAGAGAAATGTGTAACAGTTAATTGGAAATTCAAAGTTACAAGGTCCATCTTCGGCACGTACGCAAAAATGACCACTAAAAATAGTTGCAATCTTCCACCATATTCAGTTGGCGTCATGCACGTACTCTTCCGGCCAGTTGCCTTGATAATTTCACTAATTAAAGTGATGCAACATACCAAAACTACTTTTCCCTACATAAAAAGCATAAAAAGTAAGTAAGTTTTGACCAAAACCAGTCAAGTAAAATCGGAAGTAGTGTAATTGACCTTAATTATTCTGCCGTATATTGAAAGGCTTGAAAGGCGCAGACACCCCCTTCTGAGCATCAAAATAATGCTGAACAATGCTGAGTCACACGTACAACAAATACATCATCTCACCCTTTCATAATGGATCCGATATATATCCCTCCGTCTCCCTTGTCATTGCTTTGTCCCACTATGCTGATACCGAGAAAGGTATATTTGTCTAAAGCACCATAAGATTATGAGTTTGAATCACGTGCGGAGAGTATAATAGAAATTGAGCACACACAGATTTGATGTATTTATCTGTAATGATGTAATCAGCAAGTATCTTGAAAACATCGTAAGAATAAATTTTTCATGACAAAATCCCTGCCAGCTGTTTCACAAATCTATTAGGTATGTATACGATGTATATGCAATGTCACTTACCCATATTTAGAGTAACAGTGATGATATTGAGAGACATTGACGACTCTGTGATACTACTCGAGTAATTCGACGTCTGTAACAGAAAATGCGGGTCAACACTCAAACAAACCCGCGAGACGTCGACAGCAAACAAAAATCGATCGTTAAAACTCTACGCGTATATAAAGTTCAAGACCCCCCACCTTAACAAATATATGACGCAAGTTTGAACAAATAATATAGTCCTGTGCCGTGTCGCTTCAATGATAACATATCTCGCGCTCTATTAACACAGTAGCCAGAGCGGTTCTTGATAATGAACGAGTAAATAACGTAACATAATCGAAAACAAGGGGAATATCGATGAAAAGTTTAGGAGAAAAGTGACTTTTGTCCTAGTTATCTCTAAATTGTTAATGCCTCGCACCAAAGGGTGCCTTTATTTTGTACATGCAAGCTAATGAAAAGCTAATGCAGCTAATCAAGCTAATGAAAAGCTAATTAAGCTAATGAAAAAGTAAGCTAATGAAAAGTAAGCTAATGAAGCTAATGGAAAGCTAATGAAAAAGTAAGCTAATGAAAAGTACGCTAATGAAAAGCTAATGAAGCTAAAAGCTAATGACTCTAATAACTATGCTGTAGCACGGGGGACTTTCGACCCGCCTTGCGGGAGCAGACCTATTAACGTGGCCCATGCATTTCAAAGGGGAGTTTGGACTTTGAAAATTTTCGAGCTCGCCTATACTTTAACGTGGGCGACATAACTGCCGCCACTTTGCCGCGTGTCGCCTACCCCAAAACACGCGGCCCTATGGCAAACCGGCTATACTTGCTCGGATCGGTCCCAGATTTTGTGTGAGCCTAGTCGTGGGGGTGTTTGGCCGAGAAAATTTTTTAAAAGTTGCCGAAAATTTTTTCGGACTTCAATATTTTTCAATTTCGTTGCCATGTTAAAGGATAGGGAAGTTGGAGTTGGTCGTTTTTTCAAAAAAAGAATTTTTAAATTTTTTTCTCGATTCCCACTTATCTGGTATCGTTCGACGCAGCGGACGCAGTACAGTATTCTACCGCTTAAGTACGCACCCGTTTAAGTTCGCATCCCAGATAAGTACGCAAAAATTCTTCACAATTTCTGAGTTCAACTATTTCAACAATTTATATTTATTTCGAACAGCAAGCACCATAACTGAATGTCAGGAATACACTGCTTGAACATATCGTGCAAAGTCATTTAATGCATATTTTGCATTCTTTGTTGCTTGACTTCCAATGTCACCTGTCTCAGTTTTCGCTGAATGCATTTAAATGTGCTTTTGAGGTTGTCATAAGCACCTCCTGCTTGATTTTGTAAGGCAGGACACAACAACTGATCCCCAACTTCAAAAATTGAAGTCCGAAAAATGTTTCGGAAAATTAAAAAAAAAAAAATTCTCAGCCAAACACCCCCCATGACTAGGCTCGCACGAAATCTGGGACCGATCCGAGCAAGTATAGCCGGTTTGCCATAGGGCCGCGTGTTTTAAGGTAGGCAACGCGCGGCAAAGTTGCGGCAGTTATGTCGCCCACGTTAAAGTATAGGCGAGCTCGAAAATTTTCAAAGTCCAAACTCCCCTTTGACATGCATGAGCCACGTGAAAAGGTCTGCTCCCGCCAGGCGGGTCGAAAGGCCCCCGCGCTAAAGCATAGTTATTAGCGTCATTAGCTTTTAGCTTCATTAGCTTTTCATTAGCTTCATTAGCTTTTCATTAGCTTAATTAGCTGCATTAGCTTTTCATTAGCTTGCATGTACAAAATAAAGGCACCCGCACCAAACGTAATTATTATTGCACATCGTCAATCATCAAGTCTTTTGACATTTTTATTGATTCAAAAACACCACAAGGCATAATTTCATAACAATTCAAACACAAACCTCAAAAAGTCAGCCTCGAAATGAGAACAGTCTGCTATACAGAGAAGCTCAATCGCCAATGCACATCGGTAGCTGAGTAATCGAGTATTATGGCGTCAAAATGGGAGTCGACTGGTCGAAATCGAAAACAATGTCTGCTATAAGAGTAGTTGGACTCCTTGCAAATGTTTTATGCAAGATAAGGCCCTTATATAAACGCTACCGGAAAGAGAAGATATGGTATAATAGCTGTCACAAGAGACTGTCATTTACCCAAAAACAACAGCAATAACTAGCCTACCCGACCTGGAGGGATATTACTGGACAGATGGACGGACACGTAACTTTGAGGTTCAAAGCCTAGCTAATTTCCTGGTGAAAATTCAAGTCTCACCGTATCAGACTCGGGGTGGGGCCTCCGCTTCCTCTTGATTTTTTGTCGCAGTCTCCTCCGCGATGTCACAGTTGATTCCGAGCAAGTCGTGCTGTATCTCCTGCGAATATGTTCGATAACTTGAAACAGTGTCAAGGAAGGACAAACACATGCAATATTAAGGCTGATTAGTTATTCCCGTATCAAAGTTTCTGAAAGCGACAAGACGAGGTACGTAAACGCGATCAAAAGTCGACTCCTACGCAGCGAACGTCATTTTTTTAGTCAACAACACAAAAGTAACGTAAAAAGCGGGTAGTTCGGCAGTCGAAAAGTGATATATTTTTGTCAACAATACTATTGGTTGAGAAATTTTTAAAATCACCAGTTTTCACTTCCGCTACTAGAGCTTTCAAAATTTTCAAAAAGTGTACTCTTACTCAGATCACAAAATATGGTATTCCTAGCTACACACTATAAGCTTTCAAAATTCGGTGACGTGCCAATACTGCTAACGTGACAACAACAAAAAAATTGGGAACAAAATGAAAAAATATGACAAATTCCAGGAGAAATTTACAGGTACTTGCATTATCAATCATTATCGCTGTAGGTTTGACTCACTGCTCGAAAGAGTGATTCAGAGTCCCCCGATTAATAACGAATATGAAAAACTGTGTTCCGACAACTAACTTTTGCAATATCGGAGCGGAATTTGAATAGCTGCACAAAACAGTCAGTCTGCGATTTGGATCGAGGACGGTCTAACCGTCTAGTAAGTTCAGGTTATCAATTCGAAGCGCCGAAATGTGAAAAAAAAATCTCGGCAAAACGTGTGCCGCTGCAATGTAATACCACTCACGTTTCGTCAGACGAATCATACAATGAATCGGTTCCGCCTGTAGTCGTGGAATATATAGTCGATTGGCTGCCGTATTTGTTCATGTTACGCATCCTATCCACACCTGGATGTGCGGCTGTGAAAACAAAGTGCAGTTAGCCCCGGCAGTCATGGAGGCTGTCGACAAGCCAAATCAATGCCTCAACCGTGATTAGCGAGGCAGAACCCGACACATATCCAATGATTCACGAATGATGAGAAACGATGTTCTCACCATTTACAAATGTAATTCAATTCCTCTGCATTAGCGTAATCGAGCGTGTTTGCTAAACGGCAATGTCGGAAACTTGATGATTATCTTATCGTTCCACAAATGACAAGCGAATGACGAGGGTCATAAGTATTACTGATAGCGAAAGGATATTTACTATAACGACAGCAGAAAGTCAATTAAAACAAAGTACCACATATTTATTACATGTCTCAATCCGCATTAAACAGATACAAGTCAAAATATATGACTACAATATGAAAATTTAAACATTGCCATTCCACTTTTCATTGCAAGTCAAACCAAATATAACTCGTGTTCGGAAACTGAAATCTCTATCGCATAAGCGATATTCAGTGATGAAGCAAGTAAAGCTGACATTATCCTCACTTAACATGCGTGACGGCTTACTATACAGTATTGGCGAGATGGCAAATTTGTTCAAGTATGTAATAAGACAGGAATGTCAGCGTTTACTGGATTTCGTACAATCGTAATCAGATTAGGTCGGATCAAATATGTAGTAAATATATGAACTTACGTCTGCTATTAGAAACTTGTGGTTCTCCTTCTGTATGCGCATTTCCGACTGCGTTGGGACTGCAAAATAGAATTCCGTTATTATCGCAATAAAACAGATCCGATTAACGAACCGTTGAATATCAAACATAGCCGGCACACCGTCAATAAGGCCTAGAATTACACTGATCATGCCAGAAAGTCTTCCGGTACAGATTACGACTACTAATAGCTACCAGTGCAAATGTTTCCAAAACCACAAATCACTGAATATTCAAAAGCTCCGTGTACCATTGACAGAGAATGCGATAGATGAACTATGCGTAGAGATTGGGTTGCTATGCAAGCTATGAGATTCTAATGCCATTCAAACGATACCAAGGACCAAAGTTAGTCAGCATTGTTACGCAGCAAGAAGTAGAAGCACTACAGTCAATTCCTACTCAATTATAGGAATTAGTAGAAATTTCATAGACACATCAAAACTAAGTGGAAGTAGTAAAGAAGGGTTCAAAAAGTAGTCAAGCAAGTAGTTTGAAAAAGCATCTTTGTTCGTGGGGTTACAAACTTCAATATGTAATTGGAGGTGGCAACTTTCAAAATTGCAGGGTGCATCAGCGCGAACACAAAGGAACAAATGACGCTCCTAAACTAGCTACAAATGTACATGTATTCAGTAAAGTGGCTATTCTGCTCAGTTGTTACTATAAATGCACCAATGAAAGTTGAGCAGACTTATCACTGCGGAAGTCGGGTAAGAACTATCTATGTCTAAATGTCTTAAATGTCTAGAAACTATCGGCGAATATCTAAAAACATAATCACAAGTAGGAGTATTTCGATACTGTCGAGCTCTGTCTGAGACTCGTTGATCGTGACCTTTATGCTATTTGTGATAATAATGTTGCATTGAAATACTCACTGGAAAGACGCTGGCCGTGATTCACCATTGGCTGACGAACGGTCTTGCATGCTGGGAACCATCCCAGAACAAATCGACAGTGTGTCATTGTCAGGGGCCACAAGCTGAAAAACAACGCTTGGTAATGCATAGATTGAACGAAAATTGTTTCTTTATCATTAGGGGTAATTGCAATCTACTTCGTCATAAAGGTCTTCTTTGTTGTGCAGATGGCGCATTGGAAATAATTGTGAAGTAATTAGCTACCACAGAGTTGTTCTCATTACAAATGCTCAGCATAAAGAAGATCAAATAGAACTCAGTAACCTATGATTTATGAGGCAGTGAAATAAAAGATCAAGGGTAAAAAAATTCAACACTTTTAATCAGCATAGTCTCTTCCCCGGTCGAGTAAATATATGCATCCGCGGACAGCTTGAACTTCTGAACTGAACCCATGTGTTAAGAGACTGAAAAACACAGTGGAACCGGAATTCTGACAGCGTGTTTTTGTACTGTGGGCAGACATGGGGTGATTACTTCATGAATGTAATCGATTGCGATTACGATTACTTATGAATCACGCGATTACGATTACAGCAAAATCCGCGAGTAGTCGATTACGATTACAAATACTTTGGAAAAATAATCACGATTACTCACGATTACATTCATTTTGCTTCTGAGAAGTTATCTTTGGAAGACAACAATGCGATGAAAAGGCCTCATGAGAGAAGGTCTTTATTTTTAAATGAGATATAATGACGTCATTTCCTGTGTATGACATAATATACCATGGCATGATTCACACAGAAATAGGCATTTCGGTGCCAGCCAATACCGCGCCGCAACACAACAAGACATGCTACATTGGCCGAAACATTGTGTATTTGTCCATCGTCCATAGCCGCGCTGGATGGTCGCGAAGAATAGTCTTCTCAATCTCAGCCCCACAATACAAATGCCACCGGGTGCACTCTCTGAGGAAAATGATGAACCACATACAATTTTTGGTGCGTCTCACAAAAGTTTTTCGTTTCGTTTTTTTTTTTCGTCCGCTACGTTTGGGCGACTCCAATATCTGCTGACTATATAGCAGACAGGAGGTCACGAGTTACCAACATACAAAAAAGTTATAGTCGTAAATTATGTGCCTAAATATTCGCGCCCGGCGCGACTTGACAGCAAATTCACAGCGGATCCATCGCATCAAATCGTGTTTTCCAGTTCTTGTGAAAAGTCCGGCCTTTAAGGGGGTTCTGGGGGACTTCGCCCGCCACAAGCTTTATTGATCGCCTTATAGGGAGCACAAGATCACGATTTGTGAGAATGGCGGTGGCGAAGTGCTGTTTCGGTACTGATTCTAGCTGAAATCCACGCTAACATGGTGCGTAAGCGGATGGCTTGTGGCATATCCGAATGATGAGTATAAAATTGCGAAAGAACAATTGTTGCCCGTTTTAAGTAGGGCCGTATGAGAATATGATAAGGTAAACATCAACTTTTGACTGCAATCCACTTAATACATTTATTTCGATCTGCCGTTATACGAGTAACGGAAAATAACGGCTCGGTTATGATTTTTTTTATCAGTAGCCTGTTTTTTAATGCTTCGATGTAGAAATTGTCATGTTTAATTTGACGGGTACAAAATTTCAAATCGTTGTCCATTGTATACGCAAATAGGCCTACCGCTCGCCAATCAGCTACGGTCAGATTGTGTTTACCTAAGCATGACAAAACATCTATAGGCCTACATTGTACAATGTACATGTACAATTTGTACATATACGTTACTATTCGAAACTAGGCCGTGTGGTGATTATTATCCTGCTGCGAGGTAGTGGCGTGTGCACTGTGCAGTGTAATCAGTGCAGTGACATAATCCACAGCGGGTGTTCTTACAATCACAGTACTACATTATTTACATCGAATATCTATTTACTACGTGCGGATAATTCGTTACGCAATCAAGAACCAAGCTAATACTTGTGACGCAATAATGAGTATAGAGGCGTTGGAAAACCCGACATTTCTGCTATCCAAATCCTGTTTTAAATCACACTCTTCGTTGCTCATGAATGTTCATAGTTCAGTTTATGTCATGGGCATTGCACAAATGAAAAGTAATCGTTCTTTCACAAAGAAATCGATTAGATATGTGAAGTAGTCGATTACGATTACGATTACTTCGGATTTTTTTCGAATGTAATCGATTGCGATTACGATTACTTGGAAATGCTGTAATCGTCGTAATCGATTACGATTACTAATCACGATTACCCCATGTCTGACTGTGGGCATATCTTAACACTAAAGTAACCTCACAGGTTTGAATCAAATACCACATGATACCTAGTGACAAAATATGTAGGAAAGGTGTATCGTGTCCTTTTTGCTAATACGCTTTTATGAGCAAAGTGCTTGAGGGTTTAAACTACTGGTCTTAAATATACACTTAAATAGCATGTTAAAGGCTTGGTCCAACATAAAAACACTTGTAGCTCAAATCAGGCATGTCAAGGATAAAGAACAACTCGGCTCAATACGAGAACATCGGACCTTTTGCATTTTGACTATCTTATTGTGAACAAAAATAGCAGATGGCACTTGAGCCCTGACACAAAAGACTAAATACATGATAACTGGTGTACATTATTTGCTATTCTATATTATTCTCGGTTTCTAGCTACAGTCCAACAAACCATGTAAATACCACATCAGATTTACAATGCATAGATACATACGCCAGTGATGATAATCAACATAATAATGACAAGTAGATTTACAATTGAGCTAAGCCCATTAAATTACCAATGTCAAAAGGAGTCATTCAAGTTTGAGGATTTGCAATCTTTGCAAATGACAAAATTATGATTGCTCACAAGTCACAGCCGTGCAGTGTAGAGTTACATATTACTCGAAAGCTCAAAATATTCTTTTCAAGAACGCATCAAGTTTTTCATTCTAGTCTTTCTAAAGTACCATTATAATTATACGTGCGTGTGAGATATTTAGCCTGAACTCGAAAATACGGGGGATCATATTACAGAACATATGCCACCACGTGTAATCAACCTTGACTAAACCCAATGCAATAAAATAACAGTCAGTGCGCTTAACCAAAGAAAATGATGATGGACATATACAGCTGAATTCAAATATTTGATCATGATTTTCGAAGACCATTTGGCTCATCAACATGTAAACCAAGGAGGGGAATTGATAAAAAAAGAAGCAAAAGAACCTATTATGTGGATTGGCACTCCTACAGCAATATGGGATGTTGGCAATAGGTGTAGGGTCACCATAAGGAGTTGTTCTCTAAGTTTCTTCTGCCCACCAAAATACATCTTAACATTCCTATGAAAATAATATCATTGTACCAGATTTGATGACCGTAACGACAAGCAATTGGTCAAAGACCATCTTCTTTTCTTTGCCATTCTGATCACAATACTATATTGGCCTATGATTCCGAGCAATTCAACTGATCGCGGCTACATGGCTTATTCACAGAAAAATTACCGGAAGTTAGCAATGATACCTGTGTATACAAACAACAGATTAATTACTACGGATATTTATAGTACCGATGTAAAACATTGAAAGCTTCACTGTCACCACCTGCATTTCTGTAACTATCATCAAACGACATTGATGCCACACATGAACAAAATGGGATTGGTAGGATGAGTACAGTATTAAGCCAAAATATTTTTTTATCAGCTGAAATATTGACAATACAATAACCTACATGGCATGTCTCTAGTCTTGAGCAAACGATGTCTACAAGGATATTACACCATGCTGTAATAACAAGGCATATAGAGGGACAAGATCATATGTGTGCTTTTTGTTCACAAAGCAAACAAATATCATGACCAAGGACACAAAACTTTCTTAAGATAAAGCAAGCAAGCCAGATGGTTAACGATTAGGGTAGAAAAATACATTGGACATTCACCAAGACAACAAGACTCAGTGGAAGTATATCCAATCAGCAGCACTGCAGCAGTGAAAAATCAAGAATTTACCAACAAAAGCTGAATCATTGTGACCCGTATCTTCGAGAAATTTGCACCCTTGAGCAAATGATAACAATGCCATGTCGGAGCAAAGTAGAACACCAAAGGAAGATCGATCACTGTAAGGGGCAGGTTGCCACACGTGGATGTGCCATTAGTAACATTTGCAATGAACCATGTTACAGAATGAAAACAATAGTTTGCTTGTAAACACTTTCACCCTTGACAGTAATAATCATAGAAAAGATTAGTTTAAAATAGATCATCGGTTCAAAGCACAGCGTTCCGGTTAGATTATTACCAATGTAGAGCTCCTCAGAGGTGCAAAACCTCAATACACAATTGAATAATATACCGTATTCATATTGAAATAATCCGAAATATTTCCGGCTCACACTCATCAGGGGTAATCGTCATCTAGTAGAGAATTATGAAGAATATTGTACGATTAGTACGATTGTTGATTAACAATGCTCTTTCCAATTCTCAACTAGTTGCTGACGATTACCCCTGACCTGACGAGTGTCAGTCAAAAATATTTAGGTTCATTTCAATACGAATACATTATTTAATTGTATAAGACCAATGCATTTCATAGCACATTTTGTCTAAAAAATATAGCTCTTTAATCAATGATGATCAGATGTAACGAACAAATTTGGAAAATATTGGCTCGCCACATAATATTCACATTATCAAATGACTGCCTGAACGACCACGAAATTGCAATTCTCAGAGGGTTGGGAGAACATCCAACAGACTCGCAGATCGAGTGTCAAGATGGAATTCCTACACTAACACCAAACAGATGACAACCGTAATCCCAGAGGCATATTACACGCTATCATTGATATGAATGACAACAGTTTCATATCCCAGTTACACCTTCCTTATCTTGTTAACAACTCCCTCGATATACCAAGTTTGCAACCGACTGCACAGTAACTGCGACGTAGTGATAAGAATGCGTGATGGTTCAACCGTTCGCGAGCGGGCATCCGGAAATGTCGCAGGTGTGGATAATTTTATAAAAAGACAAACTTGTGGCTCCACTCACCCATGCCACGACTTTGTTAGCTGACACCGGCAGCTTGCTGTCGTCGTTGGTAATTTCTTCTTTGACAACGCTGCAAAAAGCAAAAAAACAAATTTGACACAGACGCAATCACGAGAAACTATAAAAGCGAGACAATACTCAGCGAGTGATTGAACACCTTAACATAGGGTCAAATGCAGTCAAGTAACATTGTACGACAGACCACCATCCACTCCGAGAAAAGATAGCTGGTGTAACAAAAAGACTGAAGTACCAGAGTTAAGTGGCAGACAGCCAAACCTTCTGCTGTTAGGCACTCATTTTTCAATAGCGACACCAAGTAGATTGCTACAAAGCACGGCATAACTGTATGAGCCATGTGATTTTACCATGACACAGAGAGCATAATATATATTATAAGTGTTTTATGCTAGATTCATAGACTTTGTATAACATCATAATAATGAGCCTAGAGAGTGCATTCATCAATTAGTGAAGCGAAACAGAACAGAATGATTCAAGATCATTTTAAAAGACTATCATTTCAATTGGCAGTGTAATACTGTAGGCTAGGCTATTCAATGAATTGCCCAGTTCGATGGATCTATGCATCGGTAAATCAAAAAGCTTCAACTAGTAGTTGGCAGTTTGCTCAGAATGTAACAAAACTCCACCAGTTCTACCTCTAGGGCATATCATCGGCATATTTCCTGTTATAAAGACTGCAAGTTGATACATCATTTGAGAAATTGGTTATTCAATTAGTAGTCTACAGTACTTGTACTTTGCTGTAGGCTATGAATCCCTAATTTACGAGCTAGACTATTCCCACATGCCAGTATCAATCAGAGCTGACGACAGAATCAATCAGATGCTGACTTTACAACAACCCCTGAATTATGCAAATGTTTGTAAGTTTCCCCGCCGCAATTTAGAGACAGCTTCAAGACAAAAGAGTGTTTAAAAATTATATAATTCATGAAATCACATGAAACATGACAGGTGTAAACTGGATGATAGCAGTGACTGATATAAATAACATATCAATGCATCTTGAAAAAGATATATACAACTAGTGTTATGGTATGGTATTGAATGTGGGGGTAATTTGGTCAGTAATAAATTCATCCTCTTAGAGACGTTGTAAATAGTTTGCAATTTGGTCGGATTCAGACTGAAAAATGTGGGTCGATGCCAACGCACACTACCACCGAATACAACGTTGGCATACCAAAATGATGAGTGAGTGTCACAATGTCAATCGTTACAGTTTCAACCAGATGGCTTGATGCTACACCAACACATTCCCAGGGGAATAAACGATCAGTCTGTGAAGTGCCACTATAATGAATGACACCACTTGCTTGATCATCAAAGGACAATTAACAGACCGGCCAATCAGCAATCACCATGTTTTTTTTACCCCAGTAGAATGAATAAATCATTACATTTTCTACAAGATAATCAGATTATTTGGAGTCCATTTCCTATTGCAATCGTTTTTGCTTTATAGAACAAAATCATTACAGTTCACTCTTCATTAACTACCTCTTCATGCATCCCTAAAAGTGGGTTGCAAGTCTGTCATGGTTTGGTTAATACCAGAAGCAAATATGCTCAAGCTCAATAGTACAGTAGAACACATACCAGACTATATTGATCAGCAATTGTCCAGGGTGGATTTCTAGCAAACCCATTCAGAAGCACTAACACAAAGCAACGACAGTCCATAGCCTTTTACAATAAATTAAGAACATGGAAAGTTGATATTATAGTAGATTTAATCGCAAGACAAATACATCAGAACTGTATTCTGAATAAATCAAATACAATATCAAACAAACTTGGCTGCGCACAGCTGGACCAAATTACTTTCAACGAAAATGGATAAGGATATTGTCATACCTGTTTTTTATTCATACATCCGTAGCTTATACATCGTATCACATACATCGCTACTGATCACAGATACTTCAGTTACCAATAAACTTATAGAATGCAATCTCAATTCAATCCAGATCTAAGACAAATACTATATTTAGTAGTATAGGCTAATATTAATACGAAATTGAATTGCTTGAAATGATTGGTAGCAATACAAATAAATGGCAAGCTAAAATCACGATATGTTTATGATACATGTGTGATAGTTATTTTCCGACTTGTTCATTAGCAACGCAAGTCATGATCACAGTGTACAGTACGGAAATCCTACTAAATGTGTCACGATTAGTCAACCATCACAATGGATTGGAAAGTATTTGGTTGAACGTAAACACTCCGTGTTAGCACCTACCTATCAGAAAATGCTTGGGCCACCCAATTTGCCATACAAAAACACGATGAAAGGTAGAAGATAAATAGAAATGACTTTGGGACAATGAGTAAATACAGCATATATCTGACAAGACATCAAGTGAATAGAAAGACTAGGTAATGATGCTGACAGATAAGTCAGTGTTACGATCTTAGATTAGACTAAAATTACTCAATATTGAGATGTGGTCCTGTCACATCCATGACGACAATTGTCACAGATCTCATTACACTCCTTGTGAAAAACACAAACTCGCAATAATTATAAACTTTGTTGACTCAATTTTAGTCCTCACTGATATATAACTAATATTAGTTGAATGGCTCGACCAGGGTTGTCAAAATCACATTTACAAAGGCCAGCTCATGATAATTGATAATCTGCTAGCGTCTAATGCAGTGGTTCTCAAACTTTTTTAGACAAGTCCCACTTTATGATAGTGAAAAATTTCACATCCCCCTTATCGTCATATCACAAAATGCAAACAGGATGCTAGCAATCCAAACGTATAGTTTGATTGCATGGAAGGTTATGACCAATGTTCCCTCTAAGCTGCGCAGTGCGCACATGCGCAGTGCTGACACGGTCTCTGCGCACATAAAATCTATGCTGAGCACAAAAAATCCGAAGTGGTGACTTTTTTTTTAGTCGTTACGCACTGTTGTCCAAGGCACTGCGCAGTGATTTGGCGAATCCGTGCAGACTAATTCAAAAATTAGAGGGAACATTGGTTATGACTGTTGATGAGAGAATTCTCAAATATGAAATTCGGACTGTACACATCAATAACTATGAATTGGGGTCAAATCAAACGGAGCGCGAAAAAAATTTTCAGTTGACCGCAGCTTCGCACCCCCTTCAGATGCTTTCACGCCCCCCAGTTTGAAAGCCACTGGTCTAATGGGACTGGTGAATATAATCTGCTTTGAAAATATTCAGTCAATTGGATGAGTTCTTGTGAAGTTTGCACTGCTAAAAAGGTGTCAATTAACAGTTCACAGTAGGGATGGATATTTGTAAACTCAAGAATATAAGGTTTAATACTGATTTGACCATTGTCTTATGGGGTGTAAAATGATTGGTTGTTAAGTTTGACACCATTCGTAAATTTCGGTAATGAATTCCGATCTCAGTCGACATCAACACCAAACCCGTAATAGGGCATAATTAACTCGGCTTACCCAAAATCCGCATCAGTTGATCGGAAGAAATACTTGTAATTAGGCTTGTTGATTGCAGCTTTGAAGATTCCCAACGTAATATCATCTGGCGGGATTGTCACCTTACTCATGTAAGGTGTTTGCTCATCGCCAATGTAATACACTATTTTTGTTTCCTCCGGCATTTTGATAGTGATGTTAAACACCAAAGCACCCCAAAAAATGTAAAGCTGGCAATAAATAATATTTATTAGGGTTTCATCTGGAAACAAAAGAAAATACTTGTGATTAGAAGCCCATGTATATCTTGGGCAATAGAATGTTTGACAGAACACGTTATATTTAATGTCCGGATGTATTGCACTGAGGAAATTAGTACTCAAAATAAATCAGAACACATATTTCTGAGCTATTGCCCAATAAAGGAAGCAATCAAAGTAACCTATTTATCAATATTGTCAAAATATTGATACAGTTATTACAACACTACTGTATTGAATCGGATGGATGGGGGGTTGAGCAGTATTCACGAGTGTAATTTTTGTGCCAAATAGATTGTATGATCTTCAATTTCGCACTTATAGTAATGCCTCAAGTATTTGAAATGTTTACAATATGTTCAATTGTTCATAATAATCACTTGAATTATATTATTCTCATCTGTTGAAGCTGATTGTTTATTTTGGATATATACATAGTTACGATTAAATTTTCTTCCTTCATCAAGTAATATTGTGACAGTCGTACTGTAATGACATCATATGTGGCACAGGCATGGCTTTCCTGACTTCGTTAAAATATTTGTGGTAACAAAATATTGGTTTCAGTTCAGTGTAAAAGTGGACCGTGGCAAGAAAGATCTGTTGCATTAAGAACACTGCCATAAAATGATGCACACGCGATTGGAGACATTGAAATTTCTAATACAAGAATCAAATTGATTTGGATTGTCTTTGGCTCGTACTAACCAATATATAAATGCATGGCTGATAGCAATGATATCTGCAGGGACAATGCAGCCATAACTCAGACAGGATATTCAGGACAATAGCGGGAATGCAGTACAGATGTAAAGATGTTCAACACACAATAATTCCCGAGGCAGAAGAGCAAAACTTGTGGCAATCAATCATTTCTAACCATCTTTCCAGGAGGTAGTGACGAGAAACGGCTCAAAATAATGTTTCAAGTAATATTTCAGGTCTTCGCGATATCATTGCCAAACCGATGCACAAAATTATCATGATTCTTTATTCAACAATTTTATCAACCTAGAATGGGGATATTCAACTATTTTATCAAAGGTCCATGTACAAAACTTTGAAAAACCAAGTAAATGCTGAGACAGATAAGTCCAGATTCAACAATCGACAGGTCCGCCAGCTGAGTATCTTTGTACTAGAACATTAATTATCTAGATTGCGACAGTAATAAATACAATGCAATGATATTTATGATCTTCAAATCAGTAAGTAAAATCTTATAACAGGTCGAAATGGGGTTCTACTGTTAGTTACGAGACGGTAAGTGAAATTGTTGTGTACTGTATGAATGCAATGACAATCTTCATATTACTGCACATAGTTCATATCCAGAATAAAAACTTGTTTTGGAAACACTAATCAGGCATAATCCATGAAAAACAAGCGCGGAAATCCTATCAACACTATCCTGTTTCCATTTTCAATAGCATTGCCCGCACATAATTTAATATAATAATATTCATGATTCAAGCATCATGAAATTGATGTCCACCCGCACAATGTCTCTGCAGATATCATACAGTAAGTGGGGGTATATATAGCCTACTTATTACTCACTAGTCGATTAAGATTCAGGCTAGAGTGCAATATGTGGCAACGTCACACGCAAGTGACACAACTGTCCATTTAATTACCTATATTCAAAACACGCTTTTTCTATTAGAATCACGGTGGTATCGTCCTGATGCTGATAGAAGTCTGAAGCATTATCAACAATTTTATACAAAGGCAAAAGCCGTACCGGTACCATATTCATTCACTCGTGTATTCATATTTACAATGATTCAAAAGTACGTCAAGATTGCTAACATATATATGTGTAGTGGTCGAAACGAAACGTCTTGGGTCTTTGCACAAGAAAACGCATTGCTCTATCAAGTATGCCGGACCGCAATTGTGGAACAGCATCTCGCCGGCTATCCGACAGTCGTCGAGCATGTCCGGATTCAAGTCGAAATACAAGCAATTTCTTCTAAATCAATACTAGCCAGTCTTCAGGATTACCGGACCACGACCTAACATCGACTTCGCCCTCCGCCACATGCCACCCCATTTTGTCGCTTGCGTCTTATATTCTCTGCATTACTTTTCATTCAGTGTGCATGCCTCTTATTTACTTCGCCTAGGCTGAGGTGGGTGTCTGATCTTAATGGCTACTCCAAGTTGTTTCGACACCTTCCTATCGTTTCATTGTATTGCAGTCTTGTGATGTTTGTAAACGATGAAAATATTTATAAACCTGATTGATTGATTGATTGCATGCATTAGCATAACATAACATAACATAACATGGTTGGGTTATATTTTTATCTGAACAAGTCACACACAATGTACAATGCGATAAGACACAATGCGATGTCATGAACAGATAGGAGGATGTAGAACGACACGCATCAGTAGCGATCCTTTACTCTAACATCCACCTCGGCCTAGAGTGCCCGATGTCACAGTTCTTTTTCGATGTTGACCTCTTTGAAGCCGCGGCCCTTTCTTCTAGTTCTTTTCCATTCATTGTGAGTGCTTTCTTTCGTCGGCATTAGTAGTCTTATAGTCGGACGGACACCCACGTTGGCCTAGCCTATCTCAATTCAAATTTTTTGCGTGTCATGAACGTTCAAATAGCGGCATCACGAAAACAGATAAATCTCTCCTCGATACAGACTCCTCGTAACAACTTTCCACTGGCCATTGGGCACTGGCTACAATCCGAGGGTTCACCAGCCGGTAGCGGCAAGAACAAAAGCTGTGGATGAGCTTTGGGCTGAATGATGACAATCTTCTTCCACATGATGGCAGATGTGTACAGAGTAAACCCACTGAGCTATATAAACAAAACCGCAATGACGAAATCCCAGTTTCGTTGATTAGTCATTGGATAAAATTATATACAAAGCGAATCTATAATCATAATCCAGTGAAATTGTGTGCAATGAACGATATAAAGTCCTATCGATCTCGCTTCCCATGACATGCCGCCCTATTTATTGTCGCTTTCTTTTTCTATACTATCTTCTTTACTTTCATTCAGTGTGCATGCCTCCTCTTTACATCGCCTAGGCCAAGGTGGGTGTCAGATTCCATAGACTGCTCCTTGTCGCTTCGACACCTTCCTGTCTTTTCATTGTATCGCATTTTTTGTGGTGTATTGAACTGATAAAATTGCTAATAAACCAATGATGATGAAGTCGGGACAGGGTGAGGGTTATCAAATGTGCCGCTGTGTTTATCAGCAGGAGAAACGGGTTATTTTCGTCTGCACCATCGCAATACTTGGACCTGCCTGGACGATGGAAATATAAGGGAATCGCAAGGTTATCGAATAAAGTCTTAGGTCTCACCGGTATCATTTTCCTCTCGGAGCTATAACGGAGTGCCGAACAGAGAGCGTAAAGATACAGAAATAAGTACAGTATACTCACGGAGTCGCGGCTATCGAGCTATAACTATATAGATTACTCGTCTATTACTCTATACGAGGCATTCAATGTAATAGCACTGTGATAAACGGGGGAGAGAGCGTAATGGTGACGATAAGCGCCCACGAGTCGGGCGAACCCGATTCCATTCCCGTGGGAGGTTTATCTGGGCCTCCTATCTGTTCATTACATCGCATTGTGTCTTATCGCATTGCACATTCTTTGTGACTTGTTCAGATGAAAAATATAACCCAACAATTAATCATCGTCATCATCATCATTGGTTTATTAGCAATTTTATCAGTTCAATACACCACAAAAAAGCGATACAATGAAAAGACAGGAACATGTCGAAGCGACCTGGAGTAGTCTATGGAATCAGACACCCACCTTGGCCTAGGCGATGTAAAGAGGAGGCATGCACACTGAATAAAAGTAAAGAAGATAGTATAGAAAAAGAAAGCAACAAGAAATGGGGCGGCATGTCATGGGAAGCGAGATCGATAGGTCAGTCGTGGTCCGGTAATCTTGAGGATGGACTGTATTTATTTAGTAGTAATTGCTTGTATTTCGACTTGAACGTGGACATGCTCGTCGACTGTCGGATGGCCGGCGAAATACTGTTCCACACATCAGGTCCGGCATATTTGATGGAGCGAAGATCTTTTCGGTCGATCATATGATATTTGGACGACGTGGACGTGCGTGTGTTGTAGCCTACTTGTGCGCTTTTGATTCCGAGGTAAAGACGTCATTGAAATATTCGGGGCAACGACCGCAGTGAGTGGAACTGATACATAAACTTGGCTATTTCTAGTTTCCGCATATCTTCTATGTTTAGGACGCCGAATCTCTTCAGCAGCGACTTGTTGGATGGGCAGCCAGGCCCCTTTGGGACCCTAGCTATGATTCGGAGTACTTTATGCTGTAGTTTTTGCAGTGGCTTGAGTGCAGTTTTACTGGCAGCCCCCCAACAGAGGATTCCATAATGTAAGTTCGATTGGATTAGGGATTTAAAGAGTTTCAGAAGAACCCATGCTGGCATGAAGCGCCTAAGGCTGTAGAACAGGCCGCACTTCGGTGATAATTTAGTTTCTAGGCCTAGGGACTGAATAAACTCATGCAGGAGGCAAGAGAGAGAGAGAGAGTCTTTATTTTCATCCAACCAAACTACATAAAAAACAGACGGCGAGGATGGCGGTACAGAAAATATGTATGCACACTGCACAGCACACTGCACAATATTGAATATTCGGTATCGCAGATATGATCGATACGACCGTGAAGGTCAAGATACAAGATAGCGTAATGGTGGAGTGTTCGGCCTCTTGTTTGGTAGGTTGTGGGTTCGATCCCCGGTGCGGTCAGACCAAGGACCTGATTAGTAACACTGGTATCCACGACTTCCCGACTTGCCGCTCAACATTACCGGGTTAGCATGGAGGGGCGGTGCAAGGCTATTTTTCCACCTCCCTTATCCTGTTATCCAGCCGCGCTTATCGTATGCATATGCTGTGCACAGATCGTGTGTATGTGTATGTATAATGTATATCATGAGTCGGTGTATATGCTTCAAAAACCAAAAACATCAAGCACAAAAATATACGACGTCCGATTATGCACCTGTTTGATCTTTAGTTTTATATGAAAAAATATGTCTCTCTTCCGCCACCGAGCGGCCCTACCAACTAATCCTCGACAACTTTTTACTTTTTTGGATTTGAGCTTCCAATCCAAATTTGAATTTCATGTATTTCAAAATGGTAAGGAATTTTACAAAATTGCATGTCAAAATCCTAATCCCGTTTCATACAAGGATCGCAAATCCAAGTCGGTCAAACCCGTTTCATTCATATAGAAAACACAACCGATTTATATTCATTTGGGTATGTATCTAGTCTATAGATTATTTATATACAGATTCTATAGAATATTATTCATGTATGGATCAGTAATGTCTGGACTGGATGAAAAGAACATAACCGTTGGGTATTATGATTATTTTATTCGCAATCAGAAATACTTGGATTCGGATTCGGATATTTTGAATCCACTAGTGTCTCATGTTTTGAAACATGGATGGATTGGTCATGGTCAACATTGATGTAGCAAGATTTCGGATGCTGGGATTATGTCGCAGGAATGGGAAGATGATGATGACGAATTACTAAATGAATGGTTGGATTCGAACGAAAATCAAGTAGATAAACCCTCTACTAGTTCAAAAAGTGCTGGAAACAACAGTAGCAGTGGGGAAGTGCCAACAAATGAGGACACCCTAGCGAAACAGACCCCTGCCTCTTTCAAAGATGCGTTTGCATTTCTCAAACCCGAAGCAGAAGAAGAATTCAAAGCATGCCTCCCGAAAGGATCTAACAAGAGCATGACCTCAATTAGTGCACTTGGTTCCGGAAGTGCTGTGATTGTCCACCAATGTCAACGAGGAAACCCAATTTTAGAACATATCCGTAACGTCCCTTGGCAATATGCGGACAGGGATAGCGGAATGGCACCTGACTACATAATGAGTGCTACATCATGCTGCCTATTTCTGAGCTTGCGTTACCATGCGCTAAAACCAAACTACATATACGAACGCATTCAAAAATTACGCAAAACAGGCCAGTATTCGTTACGCATATTGCTTGGCCTAGTGGATGTCAAGGACCCATCACATGCCGTGAAGGAGCTAGCTAAGGCTGCCCTGGTCTCTGAGATGACACTTCTTCTTGCATTTAGCAACGAAGAGGCCGGCACGTATATTGAAACCTTCAAATCGTACAAAAATAAATCCGCAGAGTTGATCCAAAAGCGAATTAACAAGGATCACTCAGTACGGGTGTCTGAATTATTGAATTCAGTCAAATCGATCAACTCGACAGACTCCCATACTTTACTGTCGAACTATAAAAACTTATGCGCCGTTGCAAATGCATCTGAGCATGATCTAGCCCTGCTTCCTGGAATTGGTGGGCTTAAAGCTCGGAGACTCCATGGTATTTTCACACAGCCTTTTCTTAAAAATCCTGACTCTTGATCGAAGCATTCCAACGGTCAATTGACTCCTACTGTACTGCCATACAAATATCAGGGTACGCCATGCTTCGATGTTGTATTTCAGTCATCTTCATAATGAGGCTCAAGTTGAATCGGTTACCGTTATTCGCCCAAAACTGTGTATTACTACTTAGCGTAAGCTATCTGTTTCTTCAAACTCAGTGCACCTCCATGACGAGTATGTGTAAATGATATTTTTACAAATACGTCTAATACAGATATGATAGCCAGAGGTGGTAACAAAGTACTACTTCTATGTATTCGCATATTTGCACCGCTTTGTCACATGGTCATGATTTCATTCTACTTCTACTCATGGACCTCGTTATTTTATGCAAAACTAGACCTAGAACACTTATTATATCAATTGTAAATTGCTACTTGGACTTGAGGTAGAAACTTTTTCGTACAATTGGAGATCGATGCTAATACTTCTGTAGAAATCCTCATTTTCCCGGAAGAAACCTGGCCTAGAATACTTGAAAATTTCTGCTTCCAGTGAAAATCTAAGTTGCTAATGCCATTTTGATGTTTTAGGAAACCTGGTCCAAGACTACTTGCTTATTTTCATACTTGAAAATCCCAACTTCTACCTGTACTTAACTAGAAATTTACGCTGTTACATCTACACCAGTACCAACAATGACTATCTTGACCACCTCTGGTGATGACGGAGATATAATATAACTTGTCACAATAAAAAAAATGCAACAAATTGAAAATATTGCACAGTGTTTCCACTTCATAGTCGGACGGCAAAGTTATAGAATGGTGCACCAATCACAAACGGACTTCAACGGCTTGGCCGATGGGATCTCTGACATTTCCTCAGTGTCCGTGCTGTAAGAACCATTCTTGTCTGGAGTGGATCTCTTTCGTTTTCGCATTGAATTCTTCCAGAACCAGCCCGAGCCTTCGTCGGCACTCGTGTCGTCATCGTTCGATGAAACTTCCGAGTCAGCAGCTGGTCTAGTCAGACCTTTTACTTTTCTTCCGATTATAGTTGGAGCGTCATCAGCTAAGTCGCCCCGCAGACTGCTTTGAACAGACAGCAAAATGACGCTATTTAGCAAAGGTGGTCAATATCAAAGCGCTTCTACCCAAGTGATTATGTTTTGTATTTCGTCCAAATCCTTTTGAAGCTACTTGCCAAGTACTTCTCGGCTGATAAATTTTCTATTTCGAATTGGAAGTAGTTTTGACAACTCGGAAATTGCTAATTCTACTTGTCGCTGAATATATTTTGGAAGATTACACCTACTTTTAGTATCATTAGTCATTTTGCGTTTGTCACGAAGATATATCTTGCAATATCGAAAGTAAGCGATCCCTATTTACGCAATTACTTCTACTTGAGCACCAAAGCTGACAGATTTGACCACTTCTGGTATTTAGTCGATGCTATTTCGGCACAGTAACCGCAGCACAAACAAAATACATCAATAGACATAGGTCCCACGATCTATACCAGCGGCGGGCAACTTCTCCAGTCGGTGGGCCGGGTATGGGAAAATGAAGCACTTGGTGCGCAGGATTCCTGAATCGAGACATTGAAGGGGCACTGCGCTCTAAAAAACAAGGTGTCTCAAAGTGTAGGGCAAAACGAACAAACATTTTTGGCAGCAATATTCCTTCTTAACGCCACTGTAATGGGGGTGCAATTTATTGAAATTTCCACAGTACCTTCACGCTCCGACTGCGCGTCATTTCTTAACCCGTTAAATGGCACCATGTCCACACTTGCTCGAGGCGATTAGGCAGTCACGCAAAGAACGAACTTTAGATAGTTGTTGACATATTTCCTTCATAACATCGGCTGACAACTATCTAAAGTTCGTTCTCTGCATGACTGCCTAATCGCGTCGAGCAAGTGCGACAGTGAAGACATCCTGCCATGTACTAGTTCAAGAATGATGCGCAGCCGCGACAGCTGGAGCGTGAAGGTCCTGTGGAAATTTCAATAAATTGCGGCTCCATTACGGTGGCGTTCTGTAGGAAATGGCTGCGACCTAATTTTTTTTTCCGTATTGCCCTTTAATTTGAGATCACATCAATTTTAGAGCGCAGTGCCCCTTTAATCCCGTAACTATCCACCTATAGAAGGAATTTAACGTATTCAATGTGAACTTGAAGGTTAAAGCGTCAAGACCGAAAACATTGTTGAATGACTTTATTAGTGTAGTGTACGCTACTTCAACAGCTGCTGGAGTCTGAGACATCTGTGGTACATCACAAACACAATTGTCAACAAGTTCTTTGAATTCTGGCTGAATGACGGAACTAGAAACTCTTAATTTGATTTGAATGCAGCTTAGTATTGTTAATGTTGATGTATAGTGCAGGCAATCATATTTCATCCGGCAAAATTTCAGACCACTATCATTAATCTAACACACGAGTGCTTCGATGATTCAAGATAGCCTAACGCACCATGTAAAGATACAGCCCACCAAGCGAACAACTACGACGAAAGCATTACAACTGAAGAGAGTATTAATACAAACCTTGCTTCACCGTTTATTAAATGCCAGACGGTGAGTTTTTCTCCGCCTGAAACCACGTACTGGAATTTGTCATTGAAAAGCGTGGACATGGAAGTCATTCTCGGGGTATCGTCCTCGTAAAATGAAGTTATGTATTCTAAGAGACACTCGTTGTCCAGAGATCGCACTGCAATTACAAAGTAATCATTTACTTTGACAAAGTTTTTGAACAAAATACATGATAATCTTGAAATATCGAATTCCAGATCATGCCAGATGTGGTCAGTAAGGATGTACTTATACTTTGAAGTAATTTCTACCATCAGCTTTTCAAGCGAATCTAGGCTGATTTATATATTTGAAAATCCTTTATTTCTTGTTGAGTAGAATTTACGACCTTAATTCTGCTGGCTACTCTGACCACCTCTGAACAGAACTAATGAAGCTCAAAAGTTTTGAATTTACTTTATTTACCTGGAAATCGATAGTTGTAGCCTACTCGTGTAAAAATTTATGATGTTACTTCTTCTACTCGTGTACAAACGATCACTACTTTTTCCACCTCTGCATAATACACAAGATCACTTACGGTTGATGGAACCTCTTCCCGTATCTAAATCGTAGCTGGTTGAGAACAGCAAGTCATTTTCGACACAAACACCGTCTGTTATACCGGGAACGCCAGGCTTGTGATTTCGTATCTTGCTATAGCCTCCTGTCAGACGGAAACACTCAGCATCTGCTACACTAAGTCTTGCAGTTTATATTGACATACCTGACGACGGTTTCCACACCTTCATATTACATCCATCATCACCAAAGTAGATCTCTGTTTCCCGCAAATCAAAAGCTTGTATCGTACGATATGGAACATATTCATCGTGTTCGTCAAACGAATGCTGAATTTTCAAGTCGAATTCAAGGTCAGAAGAAAATTTGCTCTTGATTGGTCCATCGCCGGAGGCCTTCCGCATTGTGACGTTCCACACTTTGATCGAGCCGTCCGCTGATGATGTCACGATTTTATGATTGCATACCTATGTGTAACAGAAGGATTGGTAAGATAGGTACCGCACGACAAGGGAAGGAATAGCCAGAGACAGCGACGGCTCATTTGGAAAATTCAAAATAGGAAGGGGTTTCCGGCTATCCGAATACGCAGAGGTGGCCAGTAATGATGTACATATAATTTTGTAGCATTTTAGCAGGTTTTGACAACTAGTACTTCTTAGGCGCTCAAGTGGTTATGTTTCCAAATTACATTCGCTTCTACTTAAAGGTTTGTAGGCAGTTTTGGGATATTTTTGCATCACATATATATGACTGAAATTGCCATAATAACTTGGCGAAATAGTCACAGTAACTGAACATAGTATCGATAGTACTTTCAAGACCTTCATTTTGTGCTTCCACTTTAGGCGATGACGGTTTGAAATGCCACAGAATTCACTAGTTCTACTTGTAATCAACTTGATAACCAACGTTGACTACTTTGACCACCTCTGTCAACATGCTCTAGTTATCCCATTGTTTGGTTCTTGAAATCGCAATACAAAAACATAGTTCACGAAAAACACTAACCTTCATCGAGGTGATAAGACCATTGTGTAAAATAGATGAAAATAATTGAATACTCGAACAAAGGTCGTAAACCGACAAGTTTCCGCTACTAGAGCCTGTCAAACAAAGGCATTGACATCACGACTCGGAAACAAATCAAATAATCTGATGCACTCACCAACAAAAATAGCATTTCCGAAGTACTCCAGCGAAGACACGGGGTTGTAATTGTAGATGGACTTGACAAAAAGACCGCTCGGGATTATCCACAACCTCACAGAGCAATCGGTCGACCCACTGACTAAGATTCTCTCATTTTCACTTTCCCGCTTTTTAATATCGGCAAACACTTCGACTGTTGAGAGATCCATCTCACACCCTGTGAAATATAGCTAATGGTTGAAACTTTTCATTAGAAAAACATCTGACAATATGATACCGGTACATGGCTGTTAGTATGTGTGAGTGACAAAAATGCGTAGATAAGGAATCCGCTATTCATATCCAGGCATCACACTCCAGTCCAAAATTGCAAGTGTGCAAATAGAACCGCGCCAAACAGGATCATGGAAAAGTAATGCCACATCAGACAACTGAAACTCTTGACAGGCTAGCAGGTTTTGTGTTCAGACAAAAGTAGTTAGCGTTGGCAATTATTATTGAGTTGAAAAATTTAAATGTCACAATTCAACTCGAATATGGATATGAGAAGCTATTCTTAATTTACTCAATTTTATTGCGCAAACAGATCTTATGAAATAGAGTTACTTACTCAAATTGTCACTTCGATCCGGATCCATGACACGTACAGCAGTGACGTGACCAGTGTGACCACCCATGTTTTTGAGCTCCTCACCGGACACGCAATTCCATAATTTAACTGTAGTGTCACGGCTGAAACATGATAAACAACTCCACATAATATCAATCATCCAGCGATAATTTTACTTATACAAACATACCTTCCACTAACAGCCCATCCTTCATAGACATCCGTGCATGAGATGTGATCATTGTGTCCCTGAAGCTCAACAATCTTGCATTTCACATTCTTCCACTTATTATTCAAAGTCACTTTGGCAGCCTTAGCTGTGGAAGGGCATCGATTTATGAAACAACTCGATGATAGTGTTGTTGGTGCTATTATAGCTTACGTTGGGGATTCTTTTTTGGACCTTTTTCAGAAACTTTTGCCACAGGCACTGACGCAGGAGGGGGTGAATTTTCATAGGAATCAGCTGCATGGGTTGCTAGGTCTTCTGTATCACCACAGGAATCCGGACTGATAATATCTTCTGTCAATTCCCTATATGTAATGATTAGGGCCATTTAAAGTCATTAAAGTCATATTTTTTTTCTATGCATCAGTAAGTCGTGAAACCAATTTTAACGAAAAAATCGCATCCATATGGGGTATATTAAGAAAGTTATAAAGTCATATAAAGTCATATTTTCCTGGTTAGGTCATATTTGAGTTATAAAGTCATATTGTTTTATACTTTAAATAAAATGTGTCAATTGAAGCAATTACGCACTAAAAAAGTAAGTCAATTCCTCGTTGAACAAAGGCAAACTGTAAGGTTAGCCTACATAACATTACAGTCGCAGACCTATGAGGTCACACATTGCATTGTGTTGCTACACAATCTGTTTTACCTCTGTGCACTGAAGTGGGACGTAATTTGAAGTTCAGATACTTCCACAAGTGAAAGAAATAGTCAACGCACGGGAAGCTGAAGGAGTTATTGTAAAGAGTGTCAAATATTAAGTGAACGATCCAAAGTTGGCGAGTCAGTTAACAGAAATATGCCTCCACTACAACAATATTTCAAACTTGATACTGTAAATGGAGTTGTACGTACACTATCAAAGAGGCTCATGCTGATCTAAATGGCCTTGATTTCGGAAAAGATTCGCTTGAGCTCAAAAATTACATTAAGGAGTGATTGGACAAAAACGATGAGAAACAAATTATGGAGCTACAAAGACAAGACATTTCACCAGCGCTGTATGCAAAACTGCAGAAGTGTCAACAAACATCTGCGTCTGTGAAGCGCTCATTTTCCTTACTAAAGTCATTTTTACGTCCAAATAGTAACTTTAAAGACTCCAACATTCCTCACTATACATGGAACTGTACTACAAAAGTGGTTTAAAATAAAAATGGATGTGTATTACTGTTATGTTGTTCATGTTTTACTCGTCAGTTACATGAGTGACGCTGGTTACATGTAAAAATACACGATTTTCGCATAAAGTCATATAAAGTCATATTTTCCCAAAAATAAAGTCATATAATTGATTTTTTAAGGTCATATAAAAATGGCCCTAGTAATGATCATCATCATCATGGTTCAATAAAATTCTATCAAATCAATACACGCGATTGCGATATTATGATGCCGAAATAATTATGCTTTGACGATGTATGTGAATAGCAACAAACGAGCATCTACAAAATAAGCTACATCTGCAAACCTGGAGTCAGCAGTTATCTGAGTTGTGTCTGGAATTTCAACTTCATTTGTGATATCTTCATCTACAATTACAAATTGACTGCTGTTGGATCCCAATAAGTTCAACAACTATTAGAGAATATTTACCATAAGAATTAATTTCATATTCGCTTCCATCAGCCGTCTCTTGATCTGTCTTGCTTGTATCGAGAGAAACATTTGATTCGTTCAAAGTACTGAGCAAAGATTGCAGCGTCTCTCGGAAATCATGCTTGCGTGATACCTGTAGAAAAATGGTCAGTTGGGAGCTGTTATAGAATTTTGTCAAAGTATATATAGCCTACACTAGGGGTCTTCAGAAATTACTTTTTTTCCCAAATGGTGCTGGCTACTTGATAAAATTGTTAGGTTACTTAATTTAAGCCTACACACCAAATTTGGTTCAATTCCAACCTGTAGCCGCATTGCCACAGAACAAAGTTTCTAATCATTATATAAAAATAAAAAACAAAAAAATTGAAAATTTTCCGTTCACCCTATGAAAGTGTTAGGTTGTCTATTGAAACGATGTTCACCAAATTTGGTTCAATTCAAACCAGTGGAAGCAGAGTTATGGCCATGGAAAAATTTGGATTCCAATAAAACAGTATTTATTGTGGGCACCACTATATTAAAAAATTAAGAATGAACTACACTAAACTACCTTCTTCCTCATTTCAACTCTGCAAATCACATTCAACTTGGAACTATTCATAAAAATAATTTACTAACCTTTACTTGTTCTTCTTCATTCAATTCACGCTGCGCAGTCTCCAACCTTTCGATCTGCCGAAGCTTTTTACGTAATTTTCTGATGAATTTGAAGCTATGCTGTTGATCCTCTACCATCGTAACATCCATCATCAAGAAACCGTATGCTACGCAAAACATCAATTGTAGCAAAATCATGAAGTAGACGCAACAAAATAATTGTCATTATTGGTGTGTGAATATAGTAATAACAAACTACATTGCACCCTTCACACAAAGCACATGTGCAGTTGCACATCACGATGATGTTTCAGGCACATTTCAACTCGTCAATCAAAACGTGTAAAATTCAAGTGTCCGAGTTCAAATCTCAATGCACATTACATCCACTTTAATCGTGGCCTTCACAAATGCTGCCAAGAAGAAGTAATTCATTTTCAATGCAAGCAACAAATGGCTCATTAGCGCTTTATTCAGGATTCCAATGTATCATCAAACAGCTAAAGTGATGTAAAAGTTTGTTCAACTACAATTCAATCGGTTTCAGCCACAGTAAGCTACATGACTACGCCTATACAGTTGTATGCAACAAGTGGTACTAAAATCTGTTGCATATTGGAAGTGTAACCAGCTAATTTTGGCAAGACAACATGAACAGTCCTGTCCAGTGGGTTTTAAATCGCTTTCAAAGTAGGAAAAGATACCACATAGACATCAGTGCCGATAATGACAACTATTCAAATCACAGCTTGAACAAGAAAGTGTTATGACGTTGAATCAGTTTTATTATTAGAGTCTGGCTCATTTTGTGAATTCAGTTCTGCATCGATTCTTTCTTTCGCTCTGAAGACTTTCGACTGGAGATACAGGGAACCTCCTTCCGCTTTATCATTAGCCTTCATTAAATGTTCATACGACTTCGTCAAGTCCTCGACATTATCAATTTTGTCAACGTTCAAAATTTTCATCGCTTCATCAAGAGAGATGCCTTGAAACCCTGTGACGGCCGCCGATTTCTGGCCTTTTTCGCCACCCCCGGCTTTCTCCGCGGCCTGCTGACTGGCGGCAAACTCCTTTCTCACGGCTCTAGTAAACGCACGGCCAACAATTTGCACTCCGGCGACAATAACTTTTATTAAATTATTCGCCATGTTTGGCCGCAAGACGTATAAAAAGTTCTATGAAACAAAGAACGCGGTTATTGTTATCTTTTCATCGAGTAGGCATTCGTAAGATTCGAGAGGGTAATACATGGGGAAATATTGCAGATAATTCAACAGTCACTAAGCACTCAAATCGAACATAACGGCAAATATCACTTCATATTTGGCTAGCAAACTAACCCAAACACCTTGATTGCTAAGCACAATGACTTGAACAATAACTCGGCTGTTTCCATCACATCTGAAACATGTTGATTCTTTAATTCTAATCACTTACTCTATCAAGATTTCATATAGTAGAATAAGAATATGCTTCTAGAGATTGCATTACTGTTCTAGGTTCTATATCAATTGTATACAATGTAGAATTAGCATTACACTCTTATCATGCTTCAATATTGGGTGAATCGCAACTCGTGGATCGCCTTCATACTTTCTCGGAAAATTCAATGCAAATGTACCGAATCATTATTGACTTGCGTGCGGTGACAAAATTCTTGGTTCTGCTCGTTAAATCGTATGACACAAATTGAAAATTGGAATACTATGAAGTTGCTTCAATAAGAAACAGTATTACGCTGTTGGTTCAAAGCACCAAGACACCAAAACCAGGACTGATATCGTCACAACCCACAAGAATAAAATTTGCTTCACCAGTCAAATTATAAAAGGCAAATTGGAAATAAACTTTCGAGTATCCGCACTTTGGTCGCATGAACAATTGAACATCAAAGTACGCAATTGGAATATGAGGAGTTCGGTAAGCGACCACACAGAAACGCGGCAAATCGTTCATTTCATCACAAAATAGTTCACACCGATTAGCAGCCGTATTGCATTTCGCCGCATCAAATCCACGCCTTTCACTAAATAAGTTTCAGTCTCTATATCTTGAAATGAACATTGCGGGAGGACTAATCGGTTTCGCCTGCGGGCGAGCGTTTCGCGCGATTTCTCGGGGTACGACGGGGGGACGGAGAACCCTTGTTCATCTTTTTCAACGTATCCTGCGGAATCCAGCTGTAATCCACATTCCCACCAGCGGTTCCCAATTCTACAGGGGTATGGCTTCTCGATGAGGTTGCGCGTTTAATTGTTTTGCTCTTTGAAGCAGCTACGGTGTACAGGCCAAAAACGGCTAACGATAAAAGTGAAGCCAGTACAACATACATGAAGAATGTTTCAGCATCCACACCTTCTTCATTCTCTTGTACAGTGACCGTCTTGTTGAAAATAGTGTCTAAATACAGATTATCTTCAGTGTCTTTATAATTTAGCTCAAGAACAAGCCCAAACGGACGGCCCGCAGCCATATCAGCCGCCATAAATTCATACACGAAAGAACCCTCTTTACCGGCGTCGATCATTTTGTTCAAAGACAGGCCTGTGAAGTTTTGGATGTAATATGAGTAGTCTTGTGGGTATCGGAAAGATCCAGATATTCCTGTCATTATGAAATTTTTGGAGCCGGTGTTGGCGAAATGAATGTATGACGTCACAGCTTTTCCGGCGATCAATTCCGCTTCTTCGCCGCTCGAGAAAAGAATCGCGGTCGATGTATCTGGGTGTGGGGCGAGAGATGCGACTTGATCTTCGGATTCTGAATCGCTCTGTTGCCCGTCTACCTCCGCCTCATCATCGTCATCTTCTACCTCTGCTTCATCATCTTCTACGTCCACATCATCTCCAGTTTCATCAATTTCTCCTTCATCATCTTCAACTTCGTCCTGTTCAGCGTTGGCCGCGAATTTGTCTTGGATGCACAACAGGTGCGTTGAGAAAAGTAAGCAGAACAAAATCGACAACTTCCACATATTGATAATTGATAATTTTCACAAACCCGACCTTCAAAGTGCTAGCAAATAATATTTGTGACACCGCGATCAACCTGAAACGAAGCGAGACACCGGGCGAGCTTCAGTGACGCGTGCTGTGATGTGGCGTCATGATGGGGAAGCCCCCTCCACGGCGTCGTTTTCGAGCTTCCACGCGAACACCCGGCGAAGTCGATTTCGACCGGGAAAGTGTTTTTGAATACTTCAAAAAGTATATACTTGACGGAATAATTTACTGCGCCGCATTTTTTATGAATATGATTACATTGGCACCCTCAGTTACACCCCAATGATTGCAGGTCGGAGAGAGAGAGAGAGAGAGACTATATTACCATCATCATTGGTTTATTAGCAATTTTATCAGTTCAATACACCACAAGATACGTTACGTAGCTACGTTGTAAATTGCTATGCTATTATTGACTCATCCCACTATACAGATTGTACAATCTCTATATCCCCACTGACCTGATAGTGTAATTATAGAATGTAAACGTGGAATGGCAGCGACCGATTTTGCAGCTTCGTTCCGCTTCGCTGAAGCTTTACTCAAACTTATTTTACGGCAGCTACTATAGGATTTCTGGCAATCCAAAAGTTGTCTTCCAGAGCTCAGAATTTACTGAATCTGGTCTTGATCGAAAGCTACTGTCGCACTGATTCCGAAAATGTAAATAAAAATATGATCAGGCACTGAACCGCTTAGAATTCGCCCTCCAAGTCTGAATTATCGGCATTGTCCGAACAATCGAAGAGCCGCAATGGGTCATTGTTATGGTCATCGTTTTGCGGTCATCCGATTGTTCTGAACAATGCAGATTTTAGATGTTGAGGGTGGTTTTTCATCTCAGTACGGTGCTGCACCATATTTTGATTGATATTTTCGAAATCAGTGCGACAGTAGCTTTCGATCAAGACCGAATTCAGTTAATTCTGAGCTCTGGAAGACAACTTTTGGATTGCCAGAAATTCTACAGTAGCTGCCGTAAAATAAGTCCGAGTAAAGCTTCAGCGAAGCGGAACGAAGCTGCAAAATCGGTCGCTGCCATTCCACGTTTACATTCTATAGTGTAATGGTTATGCGTCCGGCTTCTCGAGCGGTAGGTCGTGGGTTCGATCCCCGGCCGGGTCATACCAAAGACTCGAAAAATGGTATCCGCAGCTATCCTGCTAGGCGCTCAGCAATCACGGATAGCATGGAGGAGAAAAAAAACGGGGGCGCAGACTAGATGACCTCATGGGGCCGTATCGCAACTCCGTCGCCAAAGCATCTCGATGGTGCAGGCGAGAAAGAATATCATATCTCTCTCTCTCTCTACGAAAATAAAATCACATTAGCGTATGAAAAACAAAAAACTTTGCTGTGTAGGACAGGGTGTAATCATAGTGTCCTATATGGTGTCGACACAGGCAAATCTCACGCCTCAGTGAAATTATTCACGTCACAATTTCCCTTTGGCTACAGGCAATTTGACTGTCATTTTTGACCGGCTTTTGAACTGATTACGAAAATATAAATTTTATTCCGCTCGTGGCCCTGGAACTCCCACAATCAGCCTCGAATTTTTCATTGTTATGGAGATTGGCATTGGGACGCAACAATGCTGTCTGGCGAAACGAGAGAGTAGCTCAGGACACAACAATGCTGTCTAGCGAAATGAGATGGTAGCTCAAGAGAAAAAGAGCCAGACAGCATTGTTGCATCCCAATGCCAATCTCCATAACAATGAAAAATTCGAGGCTGATTGTGGGAGTTCCAGGGCCACGAGCGGAATAAAATTTATATTTTCGTAATCAGTGCAGAGTCAGCTTTCGATTGATACCCATTTTACCAAATTTAATGCTCGGCAAGCCGGTCAAAAATGACCGTCAAATTGCCTGTAGCCAAATGGAAATTGTGACGTGAATAATTTCACTGAGGCGTGAGATTTGCCTGTGTCGACACCATATAGGACACTATGGTGTAATTATAGATAACTAACCTACGGATAAATGCGCATCACGTGATTCACGGTCGAGTGATGCTACGGTCGCAGATTTGTTGTCGCCTCACAGCATGAAATGGCAACGTAATGGGGCATTTCCACTTCATTTTGAACACCAGGGGCGATAAAGATAACTCGACCCAAAATTGTTTTGTGGCTATATGCTTTACTATGGGACTGGACTAAACATGGCCCTAATTTCGTCTCTTGAAGCACAACGGGGACGGTGAAAGTATCCATATCAATATAAATAATCCATATGGATATCAAATAGCGGTTAGCGACGAAAATGATGCTGTTTCTTTGCGTCTTGTTCTCGTGATGGAAGTGCTGAAATTATGCTTCCATCCTTATCTCCAACTGTAATGGTTTCTATTCTCCATTTAGCGGCCAGAAGTACACCAGATTGGACTGGATTCACCACAAACCCTTTCTAGATATATTATGACCTTGGCCAAATAGCTGTCTTGTTGAAAGACTTCATGTCATTTGAATACCTTCCTATCCTTTAATCTCACCACTATCTGTTGGTGCTTTTAAATGATAAAATACTGATAAAACCAACTAGATCTCATCCTCTCTGATTATTGACAATTAAAGGATGTACCAGTTGTATTGTTGCAGTTATAATACTAACTAACAACTAGATCTCATCCTCTCTGATCATTGACAATTAAACGATGTTGTATTAATTGTAATTAGTTGTATTAATTGTTACAGTTATATTATTGAATAAAATGGAATGGTTACAGTATATAGAGCAGAGGTTCTCGAATAAATTGTATGGTAAGCAGATAAAACTTGGGATTATAAAATTCTAAGCAACATATTATTCATGGTCATATTATTACTCGGTTACACAATAATTCTCAACTTGAAGGAATGTCAACCCGGAACCCACTATTTGAGAAACCAATGTATATGACTGCCCTAAGCCTAAGACACAAAGCAAAATACTACTGTGGAAACCCAATTGATACAAATAGCATCACCATATCCAAGAATATTCAACGAGAATGTTATTGTGAAACTTGCACATCGTAAAACACAAAAATGAGCTCACGAGCATTGGTTATTCTTGCTCATCTAGTTTGTAGTTGAAATTCATGAAGGTTTTAGCAAAGTTCGTTGCGCTAGCAACATAATATGTATAGCATACATATAATAAGAGTCCGGGTATTGAGCAACCGACAATAGTTGTCAGATTATATTTTCATCTGAACAAGACACACACAATGTACAATACGATGCAATGAACAGATAGGAGGATGCCAAACGACCAGTTGCGGTCTCTGGCATCCACCTCGGCCTGGTACCCCATGTCACAGTTCTTTTTTTATGTTAGTCTCTTCTCCGAAGCTCTTTCCATTCTTGTGAGTGGGCTCTTTCATCGGGTCTCCTGTTTTGTTGATGTCATATGTGATCGTTTGCTTTACTGTCTTACAAGTTTGCATAATTTCCAAATTTTTCAGTTGAAAGTACAAAAATGACGCCATGCTTCAATATCCGACAGTGCTGATGGATATCATGAACGCAAATAGAGAGCTCATAATCCAGACCTGAAACAGGGGTTGTTTTCGCCAATAAGTTGCTCATGACAGGTTTACTTGCATAGAATAATTAAGCGAAGAAGCAAAGTTGTGTGTGAAGTTGCCGCAAGTCCCACTCTGGCCTGGATCATAATCATCCCTGGCTTTACTCAGGTTCACTGATACTCTTCTGGGTTCAATGTCCAACAGCTGTACTTCAATCCATAGGCAACGCACCAGAATGTCAAAGAAGAAGTTGAAGTGACTGTACTTGAAAAAGTACCGGTACAATATTTCATGGATTTACCATTGGAAATGTGGTTGCTTTTCACAAAGTATGCTTCTTAGTTCTTACAATAACGGGTGAATCACTATAGATTCAGCTAGCCCTTTTCCAAATTGTTGAATTGTCATAACAAGATGCCGTGACTGATGACTGTACGGTATATTCTTGTGCAACAGCTTTCGCTTTTACTTTTGGCATAGACATCCCTTCTCTGGAACTGTTTAGTTCAGTCCCATAATAAAGCATATAGCAATAAAACAGTTTTGGGTCGAGTCATCTTTATCGCCCCTAGTGTTCAAATGAAGTGGAAATGCCCCATTGCTAATCCCATAAATGACGACAGGAGCGCTCAAATTTAATAAAGTTGATCTTATTTGAAAACATACTACGGGTTCGAATGGCATGGTACTTGATGCTTCAGTACACAGTGCAGTGCACACCAATGCTCCATTGCTTCCCGCCATGTAAATATATTCTCTACCATCCAACTGCAGTGTTCGTATTGTCATTAAGAGAGAACAGGAACGCTCAAAGAAATACCATTTCATAATATATATTTTAGTTACGTGACAAGAAACATTGACGTTATCAACTATTAGGCACAGTTATCCGATTGGTCATTATATCACAGCACACGTTCATAAATTGCAACAAAAATAGATACACAATGCACATAGTACATTAATCGAATGGCTCATATTGCTCTTGCTACATATTGACTTGACAGCTTTCAGCTGACGAAGATTTTGGTTCTTGTTATTCTGAATTTTGATAACAACAAATTCTGACATAGTAACAAAAGATGTGAGATATGCAGTTTTAACGGCTATTATAAATGAAATATCTATACAATGCATAAAATTCTCAATTATATTATGGTGTTGGTATCCTCATTGAAATTTAGTCACAATTAGTATCAGCGCAAGTCATCTATGACTGTAAGAGTTGACAAACTGGAGGACATTATAAACTAGGGTTGCCATACGTCCGGAATTTCCCGGACATGTCCGGAATTTCACTGTTCAAAGTAGCGTCCGGGAGGAAATTCTAAAATATGCCAAATGTCCGGAATTTTGACGTAGCCTCATAATGTTTTCGTAAATCAACATCAAAACATTATTTTGGGGAATATTTATTCTGATGCATGACATTTTTCTTCGCGATTTACCATCACATTTATTAATTTTAATATGGGGACTACCACCCTCGGCCAAACTGCAATAAAATATAAAGAAAAACAACCTTCATTCACTGGTTCCAAACGTGGGGGTCGTTTGCCTTTATTCTGGGGTTCGCGAACATGTCGAATGTAATCAGCTTCCAAAATAGCCCGCGAGTAAGTCAGGGCAAAGATGCTGACTCCTTTTACTAATCAGGTCGTCCAATTTTGATCTGGGCCTCGGAACATTTTCAAATGGAGTCGCGACCATAAAAGGTTGGATGTAGCGTGTTTATAAAGCTCCATGGTGCGTACCGGCATAAAGCTGACATGGTGGGACATGAACGTGACTTAACGATGTACAATTACGTATTTTCGAATTCATCATCCACCACCAGCTCTACCGCTAACTCTGATCATGTGGGCGGAGAGTAGTAACTATATAGTAATATATGGAACAAGCAATAATATTGACAGAATTCATTTGAAAAAATTTAACGACCACATGCATATAGAATCATACAGCAACCCCCCCCCCCCCCCCCCCCCCCGAAAGTGGCATCGATTACCCAATGGGGGGCTCAAAATCATTGTTTATTTGGGCGGGAAGGGGATGAAAAAAGTGGTTTCGGTCCCGGATACACAACACACAGCCACATACTCCTGAATCGGATCGTGACCACCTCTAGTCTACGAGTAAAGCTTTGCTAGTGTGACGTCGCAACTCATTTTGAAATCCAGTAGTGGGCGCTACAGAGTGTCCGGAATTTGGATTACAGAAATATGGTAACCCTATTATAAACGACTATGCAAAGTATACGCTGTGAACAATCATATATATATCATTGGCTGTGCACAAGTCTATCAAACATGAAATGGACAGTGGCAGAGGGTCGCTCTTGCGCAGTAATGGCCCAAACCGGCATAGTACGCACACATTTCACCTTCAACAGAGGTCATGATAGAAACTTCCCACTACGGTAGCGCTGGTTCCCAAAGAAAGATTGCCGACGAACCTTTTGTTTACATCGTGACCATACCTCCAATGAAGCATGACTCACGACGCGCTCAAACGCAGAGCTCACTGGAGTCTCCAAACATTGTATATATATCATTGGGTGGAGTGAAAATGATGTTTTTTTCAAATCGAGAAAAGGGGGCAATTTTACCCCCTCGCACACAGAAATTGAGGGGTTGCCGGCTGGAAAATGGGGGCAATCCCCTAAAATCAATTTTTCTTGGAGTTTAGGTCGTTTGTCGGGATTTAAGAACCCCCTTTTTTCGATTTAAAAAAAAGAAGTTATTTTCACTTCACCCTACTGGACAGGGTCAACTGGTGTGATATGATGACACCCTGCGTTGTGCTATTCATTAAATTGTTATAACCACTGTTCTGTAATATGACTAGCTGATTCAACACTTGGTGTCGATATTGATGCGCTTGCTGCAAGCAGAAAAGCCTATTCATAGTGTGCAATGCACATTATGCAAGAACAATTTCAAGGTATTATAAGTACTAAGCCCGATAAACAATGGATGGTAACCAATCATGAACATATCATTATTATTAAAACTTGGCGATCTGAGATAAGGCTACCATATGTCCTATTTAAAGAGGATCACTCCTCTTTTGAAGAAATCCGAAATGTCCTCCGAGGACGCCCAAATGTCCCAATTTTTCGCCACTTGCCCTCCCTTATTGCCGTGAGTGTTAGGTGATGACATAGAGCAGTGGTCGGGAACCTATGGCTCTTTTGGGTGTAAGATATGGCTCTTTGACAAATTTTCAATTTTATACTTAATTTATCAATATTGCAGCAACTTGTTGGTAAATTTTCATGACTGCCCGAATATAATATTATCGTGGCAGTATAGACTTGTCTTTGAAAGGTCAAGACAGTGAGGTAACCACGGTTAGGGGCTCGTATCCCCCTTTTCAAAATCCTCAAATTTAAGTGGCTGTCGCGCCGTTGACTAACACGACTGGCGAATTCGATCTACCCGCCATCGCGCGCCTCGAAATCTTGGATTGCACGATATCCTGATTGATATACCTTGAAATGACGACGCTTGTAGGACAATGCAGTTTTCAAATACACATTGTCTTCCTGATCTACGACGATAAACAAACTTCCTCGGAAATGACATTACCAATTACCATTTCAAATCAAAAAACAACGCCATAGCTATCCGAGTTCTTCATTGGTGACGTAACTAGATTTCTATAACCGACGTAAAATGTAGGTGTGTAGCGTTATTTTACGCCGAATACTTTAGAAGTCGATCAATATTTAGATTTTCGGAATCAACGCGAAAATTTCATTTGAATAATATCAGTGATGATAGATTCCAAGGTATTTACAATGAGTTGCGCTATCACAGGTGAGGCTTGCCCCCTCTGTGCCGCATCTGTGCCTTAACTCTCATTTCGCGCTTTATTTTCGAACAATATGTGAAAATTCCGTGATTTTGGGAATTGAAATGTTCCAAATCTAATCATTCATATAAATCGATAAAAATACCAATAACCATCATTGAAGGTTTCACAATTTTCCCTCGCTTATCCCTGACGACATGTAAAGCACTGCCTCACTTGCCTCCCATAACCCCACGTCACTGACGTAGCACACCCTGCAGCGGGTATGTACTGCTGTAGTGACCAGGCACCACCTACACCCGTAGGCACCACCTACGCATGTGGGCAGAAAATATGGCGCACACTACGAATCCTACACACTACGAATCCTATATATTAGTGCTACCAATACGTCACGAATTTTCAATTGTGACGTAACAGTTGATTGACATGTATGGCTCTTTGGAAGTTACAATTGGAAATATTGGGTCAATATGGCTCTTCGGTCGAAAAAGGTTCCCGACCACTGACATATAGTCAACTAAACGGCAAAAAAAACGTGAAAACTGGCGTAGGTTGACTAAAAAAATTTGGTTCAGGCACCGGATCGGAAAATAACCTCTTTTTAGTCAACCCACGACCGATCACCATTTCCGTCAAAACTATTCAATTCAATTCATTTTATTTTTAACAATTTCATCATTCCAAAACACCACAATACTGCGATATGATGAAAAGATAGGAAGGTGTCGAAACGACTTGGATGAGTAGTCTTTGAACTCAGACACTTACCTGGTTAAGGCGATGTAAAAGGAGGCATATAGTTAGAAAAATAAAAATAAAATATGTACTATTGGACGTGAATGTTTGTTGACATCGCCTATACTATATTTCATGGTTGACGAATAAAAGAATCCTCTCCCTCTCTCTCTTCTTTCATTCATCATCATTTTATTAAATTTTTCATCAAATCAATACACCAAAAAATTGCGATGTAATGAAAATATAAGAGGGTGCCGAAATGACTTGAATTAGTCTTTTAAACAGACCCCACCTTGGCCTACAGCATGTCAATAAGATGCATGCACAGCAGTGTACACTGGATTTAGGAATGGATAACATAAGGAAAGCGACAAAAATGAATGTTGCATGTGTCGGTACGAGACGTCGATAGGTCAGATTGTGGACCGGTAATTTTGAGGGCTGACCAGTAGGGCTGTTCAAAAACAACTTTTTTTCCCGGATTCCAGTCATTCTCTGATTAAATTGTCAGGTTACCCTAAAAAACGCTGCACACCAAATTTGGTTCAATTCTAACAAGTATAGGACTTTGCAGATCCAATTAAAATTTTTAATTTATTAGGGAAATTTTTTACCTAAACTCACATAACTCCTCTTCTATTGGTCGGAATTGACTCAAATTTGTTTTGCATCGTCTTTGAAGACAGCTCAACAATTTCATGGGGTTGGCAGAAAAATTAGAATTTTTTTTTTAAATTTTACTCAATAAATTAAAAATTTTAATTGGATCTGCAGAGTCCTATACTTGTTAGAATTGAACAAAATTTGGTGTGCAGCGTTTTTTAGGGTAACCTGACAATATAATCAGTGAATGGCTGGAATCCGGGGAAAAAAAGTTATTTTTGAACAGCCCTACTGACCAGTAGGCTATTGATTCAGTAGAAATTGCATGTATCTCGATTTGAATTGAATTGTTCACTGAAGGAAAAATAAAAGAAGAAAATAAAAGGACAGTCGTCAAAAAGAAGTAGCATGTGTTGGAAGGCGAGATCGGTGGGTCAGGTCGTGGTCAGGTAAACTTGAGGACTGATACTGAATAATATTGATTCAGTAGAAATTGTTTGTATTTCGACTTGAATGTGGACGTACAACATACAAAGATGGCATTTCTTCACGGTCGTACATTTTTCTCTGCGACCGCATGGTTGCACACCCCTTCTTTGGAGTTAATCAAAGCAACCGTAGCGATCAATTAATCAATCAGTTTATTAATATTTTCATCATTTCATAACATCACAAGAGTGCGATACAATGAAAAGATAGGAAGGTGTCGAAACAACTTGGAGTAGCCTTTAAGATCAGACACCCACCTTAGCCTAGGCGAAGTAAAAAAGAGCCATGCACACTGAATGAAAAGTAATGCAGAGAATATAAGACGCAAGCGACAAAATGAGGTGGCATGTGGCGCAGGGCGAGGTCGATGTTAGGTCGTGGTCCGGTAATCCTGAAGGCTGGCTATTATTCATTTAGAAGAAATTGCTTGTCTTTCGACTTGAATGCGGACATGCTCGACGACTGTCGGATAGCCGGCGAGATGCTGTTCCACAATTGGGGTCCGGCATACTTGATAGAGCAATGCGTTTTTTTTTATTCCGTCCTGATCATATGGTAGTTGTTCTTCGTTGACGCGCGTGTGCTGTACTTGTGCGCTTTTGACTCGGAGGTGAAGTCTTTTGTTACGTTCAGTTAGGATTAAATTTATGAGTTGAAACTTGTTGTTTAAAATGATGAGATAGAGACAAATTAGTTGCATAGTACATTACGTTCGCATCGATGCAGCGCGCAATAGTTAAATGTGTAATTAGCTGAAAGCAACGAAATGTATCAATATCCATTATTAAAATCAGACGGTCTATGAAGCGCGAACAAAGCTTTGAATACCCTCACAAATACACAAAATACATATAGCTGCGGGCGTACTGGTTATGTTTTTACACTGCGCTCACACAAATAGATGTGTGGGAAAATTTCGGAGACAGTATCAATCCCCAAGAAGTTTTCAACTGTGCGATAGGAAAGGATTAATTCGTGATCTGGCGCCATATCAATTATATTAAACGCCTTACCCATTGTAGCCAAGATTTTGATTGTAAATGACTCCACAAATACAGTTATTATGTCAAATTTGTTTACATTTCCCAGATCCGCAGTCAACGTTTTGTTTACCCTATGTATGACCTGTGACAGAGGTCAACACAGACCGGTTGGCGTCTTCATTCAGTTGACTATTGTTACTGAAATGACCGTTGCATCGATAAAGGAAACGACCATTACCGCATATTAATGTGAGACTAGCGGTAATCACGCGACCAGAATTATCTTACCTCTAAAGCTAACTATACTTTTTCTTCAGGATATATACGTACAGGTACACGTACAGTACATACGCAAACCATGAGCCTCAGCCGTTTCACCTGTTGTCCCCGAATTCAGAATCAGATTTACGATCAGATCTGATTCAGATCTGTATTTACTTTACGATATACTGTGCATTGATTAACCCGGGTAGTTAATGATATCGAACAATTAGGGATCTAGCTCAATGACTATAGGCATATTCCTGTTGTCACCGCTCGTGCATTTTGTTACCTAATGTAGCCGATGCGCGCGACCCTATGCTGCAGGTCAATGTGTATAGTGTATATATTATTCTATTTACTTTCAACTTGGTAATGAAAATGTCAGCATATGGTGCAATCACTGATAGACTGTGTCCCGTTGGAAAGTAGAGATATAGTTTCATCAATAAACACTTTAACATACATTTACACACTTTTGCACTGCAAAATGCCTCATTCGCCAAGAAGTAACCCTATCAATGCGTACCATACACAGGCCTGTAAACAGCATTCTGTCCGTTCCTGCTTATTTTTGTTTACCCGTTGGACATTTTTTCATATTATATTGACTATTAAATCTACTCGTAATTTCTAACCATTGGTTAGCGAGTGAAGGGCTGTGATTCAAACGTGTCAGCAACAATTTCGAATTGTTATCATACGTGGTACTGTGATCTGTGTGAATGCAGGCAATTATGCACGCATATCGAATCGACTATTCGTAATAGATATTGCAGAAGCAGTCGGTCGGTTTTGTATTGGGTGAATTGACTCTCCAACACCGTTGTCAATTCGGTGTTTACTGTTTACTCTCGCTGTTTGATGGCACAAAGTGGATACAGCACGTTTTTTAACTTTCGTTTGATATAAAAGATTAAACTATACAGCGTTTTACATCGTTAATTCGAGTATACAAATATGAATTTCGGGTGATGCCACAACTGCCAAAAATAAAATCTGAAAAATGCAAAAAAATAACACGGCCTGCCTATAGGCCTACAGAAAGGAATGAAATGTATACCATAAAATGGCGAACGCACCGCGCACCGATCCAATGAGAAATACTAATACAGCAAGATAGAGGACAAAACTTATATAGTGATCCTAGTTTAGTTATCGTGTTATTCTTCCGATAGCATAATCACGAAGCAACAAAAGTGAAGAGGCTTATGCCAGTACCAGAAATCCGAAATAAAAGGAAACGTATTCTGGTGTTTCATGCGTTCCTATATGTTTGGAGCGTTAAATCTTCACACGGTTGCAAGTCCTTATGAATGTTGAATACAATTATTGTAATTTACTCAGGATATTATATCGAGTAGTCATTCAATGCAGTTTATTGGCCTCGCAAGCATAGGCTACTAGTGTTTGCCGCTTCAACGCTAAAATAGCTATCTTTCGAGATATTATTACAGTATACGAAATAAACGGAATCTTCCAAACGATAAAAGTTACGCCGTGTCAATGTCCTTAATAAACCGTGATTCATGAAATCATTCTAGGAATTTTCCAATGCCTGATCTCATTCGCATCTATAAATTTTAAACTGTGAACTAGTATTGTCGTAACTGGACAATTACGATACAACGAATGAGGGAAATATCCGAAGTATATCAAGATCCCATAGAGCAGGGGTTCTCAACTTTCCTTGCATAACGGGCTGCATCTTAATAGCAAAAACCGCTGCGGGCCGCAGAACTTTATTACCGTATATTTGTGGACTACTATTATATTTAGGCTAATATAGCCTATTTACCAGTCGTATATGTGCATTTAGTACATTTGTATGCATTCTGCAGCATTAATGGACAGCGTTCGTAAGCTTTCAGTTGCTGTTTCTAGTGAGATTATGTCATCTTCCGACGGAACAAGTAAATCCTTTCTTGAAGCGTGCATTGCATTCGTTCCCAAGTCGGTATGTGCACCTTCAAACCCTTGCACCAGAGAACTGAACTCTCTGTTTCAATGTGTGAGCGAGCAAGTATGAAATTACGGTAACTTTTTCGTTACAGAGGCCATTGTCACTTTGAGCTCTCAGTGATATGAGAAGAAGTCGCATGTTCGGGGTAATTTCTGAGCAAACCAATCAATCCTTCTCCTTTCCTTCCGTGGCTGATGCTCTGCACCAATAGTTACAGAAGTCAGCTCTGTCAAGTTGATGTTGTTTGCTAGTGCCCTCTCCTCACGTTTGCCCGGCCAGCATTACGTCTACAAATATATCCACTCCGATAGAATACTCCAATACAATTAGCGTTGCAATGTCCGTGGATTTTGTCCAATGCTAGGTTAACGTAGTCTACGCGGCAACGTGTTTCAAAACATGCGGCAAAAGATCAACTGACATTGCTGTTACTCTTCTAGTCACGGTTGAATCAGACAACTGCAGCTTCGAAATTTGTTAGGTGAAGTTGTCCTTGCTGCTAAATTCTGGAAACAGCGGAGATTCGCACAGTATAGCAACGTTTTGTTGAAAACACACCCTTTCTAGCAGATTTCATGGGTTTAGTGATATACCAAGCAACTTTGAACCATGCGCCTTTAACGTCGTCGGCAATCTCAACAATGCCTCAAAATATCGATTGCTGGGCCTGAGACCTATCTAGCAACGCTTTTTTCTAAGATTAGGTGATATGTATAACTACAGATGGAACTGTCCGAAGACCTGTTCAAAACAATAAGAATCTAAACTCGACCATTTATCAAGAAACCAGAACATATTGAAGAATGAGAATAAATCAAACGAAACAGAGACGGTGCGATAAGAGAGCTTAAGTAGCTAAATTAATATGTAACACTACTGTGCCGGTAGTAATTGCGATCATATTGAAAGATCTCGCGGGCCGCATCAGAATAAGCGTCTGCGGGCCGCGGGTTGAGAACCCCTGCCATAGAGGCATAGAATACCGTAGGGATATATTGCCATTGAATACTATGCAATATGTATGCATTAATATTGGAGGCCTATCTAATTTTCGATATCATTTTTTACTCTTTCGCGAGTGGTTCCGAATTCCGATTATGAATTTGCTTTAGCGAAATAATCGTATCTCTCTTCTGATATTATATTGAACAATATTGGAATATGATGATGTAACTATATAATGAGGAAATCTAATGGGGATGGGGATTCCATTACATCAACAGGCTCGCGGTATAATCAAGTGCTGAATCCCTTCTTGTTGTTTGGGGATTAAATAATAACGTAGATGGTTCTTCGAGTATTAAGAATTTCCGAAAACACTCGGATAATGCCAACGATTGTTGGCGCCACGGTGACGTATACGCCTGACGTAATCAAAATATTCCCATGCATTTAATCAATGGAGAGATTATGCGCAAATTGTCTTTTCCTCGCAATGAATTTCAATCCACATCCGCACAAAGTGATAGCTTTAAATTTAATCGCTCACCCCGCCCATGCATTCACTTGAACAAACATCTTCAATTAGGCTATTGGGCAAAGTCATCTATGCTCTTAGTTTATACAGATTTATAATTGCAAATATATTTGTTAAAATTCGTTGGTCCTGCTACGTTAAGTATTGCTGTAGTAAATGAATCCAGCTCTACCTGGCCTACACTAGCTATCTTGAACACGAGCCTATATCATCATGTTTGTATATTTCAAAATGTATTCGATAAAAGCAAGTGCGAATATCGCCAAACACTGTAGAAGTGATATTTAGTGATAGGAAGAAAGGTAGAGATGTCATTAGTGGATATCACATAACGACTTCGAAGATAAGCATAAGCATACGCTTAATGAGTTTGTTATATTATACGGAATTTGTTGATTGCATCAATGCCTCATTCTAATCGCTGATAACGATGTATAATGTAATAGTACACATTTAACCTTCACCCAGTATTGCAACACCTCGGTTAAAATCGATCCCACCTTATCTGCTATTTTGTAACAGCGGTGAGTAACGTAAGCAATAAGGTCTTTAACGAACCACAAATGTAGTGTTTGGTATATACATTTAAGAAATTACTATCCGCAGTACACAGTGCGTTTCATTTCGTTACTGTATTATAATCTATTCTTATTGGAAATAATAAGCGTGATTCCAATCGATTGTTTCCATTGAATATATAGCTTAAACGTTCAACTATCACCTTTCGTTACATTCACCTTGAAGCGTGCTCCAAGTGCAATTTGTAACAGCGTTAACAATCGACTATGAAATTTTATATAATTAACCGTACAATTCAGCACGTCCCTTGGAGAGTCATGTTACCACGAAATTACCGGTATTGAACTCCCATGCGGCAAACCCGAAATCAACGCCAATTGTGGGAGCAGTTGGACAAATTGGCAACCGACTTAGTGATCATAAACAGCATGATCACTTTCGTCGATTCAGCTGATGACTATACTGCGAACAGCACAGGCTAAGGAAATTGTTGATTGTTTACCATCGGCGGTAATCCTGCGTAATTTGCAGCAGTCGCGTTCATTGTCATACGTAACAATATCAGATAATTGCTACAGTGCATACGATAAGGCCATACTTGACAGTCAGTTCAAGTAAAAATCGTACAGGGAGTGGCACCAACTTGTCCTTGTTCCAGACAATGTGCACACGGTGTCGAATCAGCAACCACGAACTCGTGCCGAACTCGAGTCGCGCGCAGCTTGCACGACCTCCCTGTCAGAGATTATCGCGCTGAAGCTAACCTCTTCGTCTGATGCCAGCACGTGATATTAAATTCTTTTGATAAGTCTGCTGCAATGAATATACTTGAAAACGATCGCAGACTTTGTTGTGATGAAATGCGTGAAGCAAGGATAACATATTTGCCACCGCCAGACGCCAGCGACCGCTTGCTTGCTTCATGCTCTGTCAAACGTAATGTTTCGGGAGTACTGTTTATGCTCGAACACGGATCGTGATCATTATAGCAACGGTCAGAGTTGTAACTTTAGCTTCGGTGTGATGCATGATCGAAATCGACCATAGGTCGCTCACGTTGTATATGCTGTTTATAGTCTACTCATGACCTACCACACATATTGATAGAAGGTCATGGTGTAACTATAACTATAACTTTGCGTGACACTTGTGAAAGTTCATCGAAAGCATTTAGGACATTACCCAATGTTTTACCTGCCTGCACTAATATTCTATATGAATTAGGCCTACCATATGTCCTCTTTTCGGAGGATTTGTCTCCTTTTATCAAGAAAAGTGAATGGTCCTACGAGTACGCCCAAATGTCATTTTTTCGCATTTCGCGTTAGAAGCTTATATTTTCAATAACACTTTTAGTTTTAGTTTTTAGGTTTTTAGGTTTCACGACCTCGTTGTAAATGATCATTCTTTACTAGTGTAAATCGAGGAACCGCAAAGTATTCATGGGCTGAATCTATAAAATAAAATTTGTACGAAGTATGTTAATCATCAGTATACAATAGTTGCATATGCGTATGTATTACACGAATTGTAAGATAAACCTAATTGGGATGCGCGCTCATGATAACCATTTCAAGTATGTTTTACTTGCAGTTGTCAATTTATTTATTGACACCGGCTTAGCGACAATGTATCTAGTCTAATTACCCTTAAGCGATTACGTAATCAAGATAGATCAACTTGTGGCGTCGTTAATTAGCGACACGCACAGCAAGTTAGGCTGATATGGCGTGAGCCGAGCGACGCGCGCTCACGGCGTCGGTCAAAAGAGAGAAGAAGGAGATCCGATAAAAAAAATCACATATTTCTCTCGCCATTCATAAACAGTGGAACGGGTGACAGGGAACGACATATCGATTTATGATTCTACAACAAGGAATACGGAACGGATATACATCGGCGAACGGGAAGTGCAAGGATTACGAAATGCCCGCCGAAAGACGCCTCACCACCGCCGAAATTCGACGGAAGGTAGTTTTTCGTATGGAATCTCAGTCGCAGTCCTAATCTGCTATGAAATGTAGAAATTAGTATCCTGAAAATCACTATTAACTCGAATATGTGGAAATATTTAGTAATTTCTTGGGTGAATCTCTACTTAATCTATAATAAACGCAGCGAATTCACACGGACAAGCCATAATACACCATAGCTGGACTGTTGTGGTTTGTGGTAGGCTATTCATAGTGTCTTTGGACAACAATGATCGTTTACATCAGGCAGTTGTTCTAATATCATTCCGTAACTTGTAGCACGGCCTACTTCTAGGCCTTTCAAAGACTAGCTAGACTGCATAGGATTTATAGTGCCCGTATAGATTTCGTCTCTACTGATTAAAACCGTGAGTATATGCAATATACATATAGGAATTGCATGCCGCATTCGTAAAATACTCACGTCATCGCGTGGGCGTATTTTGGACGCAGTTTGTTGGCAAGCTGATGTCTTGTATTTGCCCCGGCAACTCACGATGGATGTCAAGCTGATAAATATCTCAGCCGACTGAATTTTTACGATAGCCAATCGCGATCATGCACTATAAACCCCAGGAATTGCATCGTTACGCCAAACCGCAATTGCGTGGTATCGATTTATATGCATGGCATTGAGGCGTTTAATGTTAATCAAAGATTTAGTGGGCATAAAATATATATATTTTGGTTCTGATAAAATGATGAATACAAATGCAGATCTCATTGGTATGATATGCGTGATTACCAACATAACTATACTGGACGCTATAGTAGGTAAATTTTAAGGAGGCTTGTTCTTCTTTGGGCACATGATTGGAAGATATGATGAAATCGAAAATATTCTTTCTCGTTCACGATGTTAGTGTATCATCTTTAGTGTTGCAGAATCGATATTTGTGTTACTCAATAGCAACATCGCAACATCATCGGGTAATCTGGCCGCCAGTTATTAAAATTTAAGCTACTTGACCGCTGAGACATTTCGTCACTGTGAATTTAAGTAAGGGATAGGATATTGAGATGACAAAATCTGCATTGCAGGTGAAATTCCGTGCGCAGTTGATCATCTTCATGGTTTACCGTGATTTATTTTACATTAATTTCAAAGGAATAAATGACACGATTACGTCGTTGGAGAATCATAGTATCTTATGCCCAATTTACGCATTTTGAGAGAATAAGGTCGTGTAAAGTTTTCATTTATCTCGGTCATATCTTGGCCACGGTTAACTTCGTGACAAGGAGACAAACATAACCATGGCCAAGATGAGCAGAATAATGGAAATTGTTTGAAAACTTGATTTTTCTCAAAATTTGAAATAAATGGATCTCAAAATTTGAAAAACGGACGTAAGCTAGTTTGATTAGCCAACCAATTCAAAACAAAAGCAATATATTGAGAATGCCTCGCGCCCGTTGCGGACCCCACCCCCATGATAACGCTGCTGATAACGGTTAGCAATGCGAATGCTTGACGTGTTTCCTAATTCGTTTTATTTTTGATGATTAAATATTTGATAAAAATGTCTTATAGCTGACAAGCTTTTGTCATATTGATCATCATTTGCACACTCGCTTTTTTCAGAATCAAGTTTTCGTGCATGTTTTTGTCCCAACATTTCGTGCCACGTCGTGCGTTTTGAAGCGTTTGATGTCCGAAATGGAGTGGCGAGTTACCTCTGTTGTTATTTTCATCCAGACCAACAAGCCGATAATGGAGAAAAAGCGACGGGAACGAATCAACAAATGCCTGGAAGAATTAAAAAGCATTGTCTTGAGAGCAGTTAACGAAGAGTCGCGGCCGAATAAACTTGAAAAAGCGGATATTCTCGAGATGACAGTACGATACCTCAAAACCATCAGCCAGCCCGTTCATTTGAAAAGCGAAAAAGGTAAGTTGCTAACGTGTGCATTAAAATCGCGTCGGTCTCATACGTGAAGATTGTCACTCACAAGCAACTTCACATAACCGAAACACATTAGCTACTACATTATGACCGCGTGCCGAGCTATTCCTTTAATCCGGCGTTGTTCGATACATATTTGCTCCGTTACACAAGCAGATAAGATGTTCCCCTATCTATCACCGCCGTTGATTTATATCAGTCGCGTGCTTCGCGCGACGGGCACACATTCGCCGTTGTGGGAAACTCAAACATATACACACGATAAGTGGCTCGTTCGGTAATTCAAATATATGCTCTGTCTTTAGACAACATCCTAGGTGACACAACGCAATCTGACTACCAACCGATGGGGAAGCATGATTATTCGAAGACCTCTGGGTACGAGAACGCGGAACTAATGAGAAGCGCCCGCCATTTTGAAAACCGAAACACTTTACGGTATTCGCCGTACTTACGTCCGCATTTCTCCGCGTCCGAGCGAGTGTTACGCCACCATGTTTCGCCATCGTTCGATCTTCACCACGGATATTTACTGTCTGCGGAGAGACAGTGTTTCTATTTCGGCCATCAGCGCAGATATCCGCCGATTTCAATGTCTCCCGTTTCATCCGCGTCTTCCCAATCCCCAGCGCCCATGTCGCCAACAGAGGAAGCTAAGTCTCACGAGCACCCGACATTAATAGAAGGAAGAAACGGGGAAGAATATTCGCCTTCAACCGCGCATCCGCTTGATCAGAAAAACAATTGTTTGTCGCCTTGTTTATCGAACGACTTTGTTGTTGGTTCCCCCGCTGATTCATTAAATGAATCTGTAAAGACGAACGGAAGCATATGGCGACCATGGGGCGTAACATCGTAACTGTTCTACTTTTTTCATTCTGGGAGTTCTGGGAGCCTTCATTGCTATCACGATTCAAGTTTGCTTGTAGCTATTTATTTTCATGTTTCCTTAACTTCAACGACCTCCATACTGTGTTAAGACTGTGCCTTTGCGTTAATAACTTTGATATTGACTTACTCGTTGGACCACGCTTCAATAAAAACAGACCGGTTGTGCAGCCGGCTTCATGCATGTTTCGGACGTACTCTTTTGCTTGCGAATTTGTGTAAATATTTGAGCCAGTATGAGCGTGAATCGTGCGAAGATTTGGAAAGGGGGAATCTGCGTAATGAGTATCAACAATTGGGACCTGCGTTAGATAACGTTGTGTGTTCACAGACTTACGCCCGGCACCGAGTTAACATTCATTGATTAAAAACTAACAACGGATTACCAAATACACGGTCATGCAAACAAGCTCTCGAGAAACGATAACGCGATCTATTAGAGTGGCTGCTTTGTGACTTGTAAACGCAGAAACACTCATTAGCGCCGAGAATGATGTTTGAACTTCGCAGAGTATAAGATTATGTGCGATCTTTGTGCCATGGCTATGGTCCTTAGTGCTGCACTGTTTAGTTGTAACGAAACCGTAGTAGGCCTGTAGCATCACTCAACAAACTTGATATTGTATAAAGTATAGTCACATGGGATAATTAGAGAAACCCCCTCTGTTTTGTTATTTGCAATGGCTCACTTCGTTTCACTCATTTCTGTAAATTATGCGGGTGCATCCATAGGAAATGAAGAGATGTCGTCAGTGTAAATCGCACGAATCGTGAAGACGATTTTATACTGAATTAAACTGAAGTATTTCTGGGCCCTCTTCGAGCTTGGCCCCACACTTGGACATATGGAAAACTATAAAATTTTCCGGTTTTAAAATCAGATTAGAATTAAATAGGGAGCTAGGTAAGTTTTTCCAAATTAGATTAGAATTACTGAAATCGCGAAAACTTGGAAAATGAATCAAGTTCAGTTCATATCAGAGTTACAAAACCCTATAGCCTTATAAGGCTATAAGCCCCACTGCCGTACCTTATCAATACAATGCAATACAAATCAGAGTAAATTCTCGTAACCACGAGGATGGCAAATGTCTATACAGCAACCTTGGCCCGTTTCGCACTATTTACTATTCTTCCGTATACCCTTTTCGGTAAAACCAGATATTTGAGCATAGATACATTTCACAAATTAGATTAGAATTTGATTACCGGCATTTAGCTCTAATTAGTCTAATAGACAACTAAAATTATCTAGTATTACAAGTCTCCTTGGCCACCCACTTGGAAGGTTTGAGTTACAGACTCTATAAATTATTCCAGATAAACTTCAATTAACGAGCGGCGTAATGGAGATCATTATGGGGCTCAATTTTAAGTCTACACAAGGTTATAAGTTCCTCATATATTATACAGAAAGGAATCATACATCCTTGATTTAGGTACATATCGATTGCGAATGTGAAGATATACACTTGCAATACTTTTTCCACAAAATCGACGTGGCTTATCGTAATGAATTGGCAGATCATTTGACGACGGCCATAAATCTGTCATATCTGCGGACACTTGCGTAAGCTTCGTATGACGTTCCCATGGGTTCACTGAGCATAGTGACGGATTATATCACGCGCAAACAATTACTTACCTGTCGGATATTCATTGGTTTTGGTTATATCGTACGTGATATTCCTTCTGCAAGCAGAACGTTTTTTTAAATGCGTTTTTGTTATCAGTGGAAACGCGCGCCGTCTATTAGCAGTGTGACTCAAAGCAACAAAATGATATTCTAATGGGTTTGTTAACATCTACTCGTTTTGGTCGGCACCATCCAGTATAATGATGACCCGAGGTGTATCAGTGTCGGAGGGGAATCAGTATATCGACACACAGCGATAGGTACCTTTAGAAGTGAAATTAAGTAACATAATTTCACTTCTTTTATCTTGATATTGATAGCGATTTAGAAATTATGATATTAATGGAAATAATGGACAAATGTAAGGGGGTAGAGATGAAAGAAGGTGAATTCCATCCCAGATATGTAGGGTTGCATTTAAAACAAAAATCAATTTAAAACAAACATTTTTTAATCAAGACCCTTGTTTAAAACATGTTTTTTTATTGTTTTTTGTGTTTTTTTAAGCCATGACCTCACGAATATTCAGTTGTGACGACAAAGTTGACAATTGAAAATAGAGGGTAAATATAGCTCCTTTGACGAAATATCTGTAATATTGCTGTTGAACCGACTATATTTTGAGGATTCCAACCATCCCATATCGACATATGTGGGCTATATCGGGTGGCAATTGTCCGTAGGCTCATACAACATGTTTTTTGGAAAGTATTTACGCAATTATGGGATAATTTTACAACATTAAAAACACCATTTGTTGAAAAAGGCCTTTGTTTAAAACACTGTTGAAAACATGTTTTAAACAAAGTGTTTTAAAACACCGTTTATTTTAAATGCAACCCTACGGATATGTGCGCGAAAAAGAAGTTTCAATGCTTTCATAGCACTCTCAATCGAATTAAATATACGCCCTTATTCGATTTAAAGCCGGCAATGCCATCACTTCGAGTTCAAATCAACCAAACGCGATCCGGATTCCATATCCTTCTCTCTTTCCACTTGGTCCAGACCCCGGTCCACTCCTTTCATGAGTATCGGTTGCCTGCTTCGCTACGAATATCGAAAAGGAATCTTCAGTATATACGACTAGATATTGATATCGAGTATCGCGGTTCGAACATAAGGATATCAGGACATCAGGACCTGAGAACGCAACTAATTCCTCTCCGTAACTGTGAGGTACGCATATTGTAACCTTACCAATTCATGATTCCGTACGGTTGAGACTACAAGCGTCAAATAGTATATGCAATATCGCTTAGCAATGTGATAGATGAATTTGTGACTTTCTCATACTGCTTTCATTCGAATTTGTACATGTCTGTGTTGACTTGTAATAAATTCTTTATTATCTCCATTCTGTTCTTGGGACGTATATCTGTTTACTAAATATAACGCTATTGTGATATTTTCCCACGCCAGCGATAGCTTGCCACGTAACAAAATTTTTGAATTTGGGAATTGCTCCAGCTATGAATGAACAGAACGATGATATCTTTGGTTGCATGATCACTAATCAGTGATTAGTGATAGCATGTCCAACCGACACACACATGCACTAATGACAGATTCCTCTATCATCGCCCATTCTGCCGAAATTTCGCAATGCCGCAAGGAGATATTCAACTATTCACGTAGTCTATTTCCCATAGTCCATATGATACGTGTCACTGCTGGATCGGAGAATGCATGATCTTATAGACAGACAAGTAGGAAATTTTCAGCATTTCTATATGAGATTAGAATTACAGTTATTAAGTTTATTTTCAAATTAGACTAGAATTAGAATTATAGATACACAGGATTTCCAAATTAGATTAGAATTACTGAATTTGCGAAAACTTGGAAATTGAATCCTTCCTCATTTCCTTTCCTTATTCTCATAAGCACGAGAGTGGCGAATGTCTTTACATCAAGATTGACTCGTTTCGCACCATACAATTCACCTGGAGCTTTTTCAGGAAAATCAGAAGTTAGATTATAATTAGAATTAGAGCAAAGAAACATTTAACAAATTAGATTAGAATTAGAGTACATGTATTTCGGTCTAATTAGTTTCATTAGACAACTGAAATTATGTAGCTGACCAAGTCTGCTTATAAGCGTCGTTGTTACGTAGATTTACCATACGCCCTCTTTTAAGAGGATGTGTCCTCTTTTTTGACTTTTTTGAAAGTGTCCTCGGAGGACGCCCAAATGTCCTCTTTTTGAGATTTTGTCCTCTTTTTTTTAATGTTGGTTAAATATAGGGCAAAATTCGACTGAGATGCAGTAAATCAGCACTGAAGTAACGCTCTGCCGGCTATTTCGGGAGTTGAGCCGAAAAGCTGACTTTTTTTAGTCAACCGACCACGAAGTGGGAAAAAGATACCATATTTTCTGGATTTTCCTCCGATATTGCAAGTCTTAAAATTTTGAAAGTGTCCTGTCTTCAGATTTCTAAAATATGGTAAATCTATTGTTACGCAATTCATATGCATGGTAGTGGCCTCTATGTGTATCAATTACTGATGCGACAAATGTCCATCATTGAGCCAGGATGTTGGTTGCAATTGATAATTGACAATACATTATTGCACCAATAAAACTGAGGATCGTTGATTCGCGTCGTATCTTCTTCATAAATTTAAATTTTTAAATCACCCTCGGGAATTCCGATAACCTAATTCAGTCTTTCTCGATGGACTTACCACTAGACACGTGAGCCAATTACATCGTCTGCATCCCTTCCCTAAAGCCTAATACGATAACCGTCGTTTGCATTGTTACTTGGTGCAAAGTTTAACTCTTGTGAGGAAAGTCTCAGCTTGTGAAGTTACCGGTCAAATTAAAGACCGATCATGAGCCGGTAATTGTACAAATCATTGGAGCCATCGGGCTATAATTCATTGTGTTAATTTGTCGACACGAATCGCCATCTCCATACACGGGTCTCGGTCGTAAAGTCACATCCCACCTGAGATAATTTGTTGCGGCCTTGCAAATTCGGCACGCATCAAACGATTTTGCAATGCTGTTAATCACCTGTGAAATTACGATCAGATGTGTACTGATTATAGTAGTCTACACTCAAGTCGTGGAAGATAGGTTCGGAATGCGCCAACGTCAATAAATAGAAGCTCTACGTTTTGGTGACGTTCGCGGAAGGTCGCGCGTCACGAGAAGTCATGCTGAGTAGCGCATGCGTGGCCCGCGAAGACAATAACTCATACAACGCTTCACAAATAGCGGGTGATTTTTTATTACACGCTTATAAAACACGGGCCAATGCGAACTGTAATAGGCCCACATAATTCGACGGAGAGGCATACGCGGTTCCGATGTTCTAATCAAAATTTATGCATTCGCCTAATGCAGTAATGTGTCTAACGAGTTATCTGTATCAGGGATAATGTATGGGCAATTGGGCAATGAAAAAACCACTATATGGTCACCTCACGGAACCAGATCATATTGAACGAAGATATACTCGTCGGTTGATAAAGCAATAGTCATAAAGTTAGTTGATCGAGGAGAATGCTAATAATGTTATTAAAAACTGCTAATCGAGGCGCATTTTAGGCGGAGATCATAAAGTTAGCTGATCCGGAAGAATGATAATCGTGTGATTAAAGACTGTTAATCGCGAGGCAAAAAGCGGGAAAAGGCTTCGCGCGATGATTACTAGAAGTGTCCCGAGTTTTTAATTAAGTGGAGTTAGCTATTGCATCATAATGCGAAACCGCGGTTTTGGCTGTCAGTTGTCAATTTGTTGAATGAAACAGCACGCTGCTGATAAAGATACTGCGATTAAAATTATCATCATCGCGAAATGAAAGTCGTGCGTCATCATTTATCATTAATGTCAGTGAAGAGACGGATTATAGAATATTGATAGATATATCGCTCTGCCATGGTGGGTGGATAGTTCGTTGATTGTTTAGTGAAGCCATCGCCTAGGAGACAATCATCACGGTCATTATCGGAAAGATTTGCGCGTAGCAATGTCACGTAGTGTACGCAGTTTTAATAGTTACGGTTTGTTAAATAATGAGATTAAAACTGACGTTATGCGCTCCGATCAACCAAGTTCCTTAATCCTGGGCTGTCAAATCATGATGAACACGATAATCGACTTTATCGATGATCCAACTTTATGATCTCTTCCCCCAATGAGTGCCTTTGTCGCATCGCATAATATACTGCTTGTGCTGGGAATATTGCATCCAGTAGGTTTTCAGACACTTTGTCATTCGCTGAAACCAACCATACCGTGGTCGTGGGGATGTTTTCAACTCACGCAAACTCATCGTACATCACTATTAAAATGAAAAAAAAACATGCGAATATGCGCTCAACATGATACTGTAATTACGTTATGTCTGTGAGACATAAGATTGTATAATGTATATACGGTCAATGATAAGAAATTAGTTGAGAACAGATTGTAGCTATGGGATCTGGGAATATCCAACATTTGAGCAAGAATAAAGGCATCCTGGGATTTTTTAGTCTATATGCACTATGTAGGCAACATAGCGTAGCGATTGTGATACACTCCAGAGCTCCACAGAAATAGTATCCTAAGAGATGAGAATTGCAAAGATGATCAAAACGTCGTTGGATCTCTGTTCCTTTGGAGGGATAGGGATTTTTCATCATGGGCTTTTTGGTGCCTCCGGGCCGCTATTTCCATTCCAATGAAGACAATACCGTTACCGATCGCGGTAGCAGCAATGAGGTACATCTGTGACAACAATCCCATATTGTTGTTGATAATAATTGATTCGAATTGATTTTCGCATGAAACTTGGATGAATATCATATATACATACATAGTTGACAAATAATATTCTAAACCTGAACCAATGGCAAATGGAACAACCGTACAAGTACATGCATCTATCCTCGGGAACTTTACTACCCAAGCAATTGAATCCGCTCCCTGGCATCAAGTGGCGTTGCTCTTAGGCCTTCTATTACTTTCAAGTCACACTACAAATCTTTTTCCTGCGCTATACCGATGTATATCGGAAAACTATACCTTACCACCAATGTTCCCTCTAAGCTGCGCGCGTGCGCAAATGCGCAGTACTGAATCGGTCTCCGCGCACAGAAAATCTTGGCCGCGCACAAAAAATCCGAAGTGATGACTTTTTTTTTAATCGTTGCGCGCTGTTGTCCAAGGCACCGCGCAGGCGCTGAGACTCGAGAAAAATGAGAGGAAACATTGCCAGGGGTAAATAGTGCTATCGCTGAAGTCTGAAACCGAGGTAAGCCTGCAGCCCGCAAAGGTAAATATTGCGCTCTGCGAAGCAATGAGAATTTGCAATCGTGTGCGCCTCACGAAACAGATTTTTTTTTAAAATGATATCGTACGCGTGAGCGATACTGATATCATTTCAATAGCGCATTCCTTGTGGGAATGGCGATATAAAATGGTGTAACGAAGTTGTAAATAACAATGGGCTTTAGCTCGAAGTTAAACTACGAGAAACTAACGAATAGTCTTGTCCGCGTGGCATGATTGTTATGTAAGATTTACTTTACAATTGCATGTCGCGAATTTTTGAAGTCATCACTTCCATCAGGCAAATCTGATCACGTATGGTGATATAGGGTAATATGCAGAATATGCAAGTACAAGCACTAATATTGTTGAAAAAATCCATCCCTTTGCAAACGTTGATCAGGAAATGCAGCAACTATATGCACTTTAAGGCGTTGCGTTGGATCAGCTTCTCAGCAGCATAAATTTGTGATTTTATTCGATTGGTTTGAACGGGTATCTTCTGTAGATAAGGTCATACGGTGATCTTGTTCTTGCTTCAATCAGACTTGAATATTCGTATCATTATATCTGACTGTATGTCTTGAAAGTAATGAGTGCGTTGCCGGTATCAAGACGTCACATCAGTGTTTTAACGCGATAGGCCTACATCGATCGCATGTATTGATTTCGGGTGCGTTCTCGTGCGTGTATGTCTGTCTTCTAGTAATCCATAGTATATCAACATACGTACATTGATTAATTGTGACGTCACACGTAGTCGCACAGCATTACGATTCGCCGTATATAGTAATTGCGGTTACATGCGTCCATTTGTGTCGCTATAAGTGTTTTAGCTAGCTGCTTGCCGGTGGGCCAACGTTGAGTGAATACTCACTAATTCTGCTTAGCACTGTTTCTACTGACCGCTTTTAATGATGGCAAAACGAATGGGTGGTTTCTCATCCCCCCACCAAGCCAAATTGACAAAGAGCTGTGATTCGTTTAAAATAGAATGGTTGTCGGAGCACGTGAAAACGGAAGACAAAACTATAAAATTAGGTGAGATTTTTTCTTTCTCGAGCGAGAAAGGTCTAATGTGCAAAATATGCCGAGAAGCCAAAATACCAAACGAGTTTTCGGATGGTAAAATGTGGAAAGCATGGAGGCTGGATTACCTTAAGCGTCACATTAAGCACAAAACCCACGTGAAAGCGGTCGGAATCGTAAGAAGGTGCAAGATGAGAATTGGAATCGGTACATTACTGACTGAGAGCATCAACGATCGAGAGAAGAGGAGCGAGCTGTCACTCGTGAAGAAATCCAACCCCGAGCAAGTTAAGGTTCTCGTCGACAATGTTCTCCTAGCCATAAACATGAATACTTCTATGCTGTCAGTTCAACAAATTCACGATCACATGGCAAAGTATGTGAGTGTTCCAGAGAGCTGGCGAAGCAAAAATTATGCCTTTGAGTTTGTGAATTCTATCAATCAAATAGTGCAGAATGAGACAATGTGCAAACTTAGAAATGCACATTGGCACACTCTGATCGTGGATGAGAGCACATACATAACAGTGCACAAAATGCTAGTGCTTTACATTAAATATAGAGAGGAAAATGAGGTCGACTACAAAACTGTGTTTGGAGGCATTTCCCAGCTGACTGGATGCACCGCTCGCGATATTGTGCAGGCAATAACTCAGTTTTACGCCAAGCATAAATTAGACATGCAGAGAATGGTGATGCTGACCTCCGACGGTGCCTCAGTAATGTTGGGAAAGCACACCGGAGTTGCAGCGTTATTAAAGCAGCAAATACCACATCTAACAGAACAGCACTGTGTTGCCCATAGAGAAGACTTGGCCATTGTTGATGCATGGAAAGACGTCCCTGCGATGCGTGACTTGGAAACGTTTCTTAGAACGGTGTATTCCACTTTCTCTAGATCCACTGTAAAAAAGGGGAAATTGGAAGACCTATCGAAGATTCTTGATGAGGATTCGCTGTCATTCAAACCTCTGAACGAAGTACGGTGGCATTCGCGGCACCAAGCTGTGAAGGCTGTTCTGAGGAACTACACAGTTCTCGAAGAATACTGCAGGAGAGAATCATCCAGTAATTAAAGAGATCCAGTGACAAAATACTGTTACAAAAAGCTGACGGATTCAAAATTCAAGTTTATTCTCACTGCTCTGGGAGATGTTTTGGATGACCTGGCACAACTGTGTCTTTCTTTTCAAAAACGCAATCTGACTGTGATGGAGGGACACTGCCTTGCAAGAGCAAAGATTGAGAAGCTGCGTTCTCAGTATCTGAAAGAAGGAAAGGTTATCAAGTGGAGTGACCGCGTCAAAGAGGTGATGAGGGCTGGGTCAGCTGAAGTCATAGATACCGACGCGATTATTTGTTTTATTCGTAATCTTTGCGATCACTTGGATGCTCGATTTCCAGAGAATGAATTGAAGGAGTGGTCTGCATTGGACTGTGAGGCATTGAGTTCAGATATCAGTTCTGACTTCGAGTACGGAGCAGCACACATTGCCATATTAACAAAGAAGTATGAGGACATTTTCCACCAGCCAAATTCTATGGAGGCCATTCACGATGAATGTCCTGATTTCAAATATGTTATGAAGCAAAAATTGAAACAAGGATCGATCGGAACATTTTCCGATATGGTGGCTGCGACACTAAAATGTGAGGAGCTGAAGCACGTCTCACAGCTTGTGGATATTTGTGCTACATTTCAAGCATCCAGTGCGGATTGCGAAAGAGGCTTTAGTTTAATGAATCGGATCAAAACAGCATCGAGAAATCGTCTTCAAGTGACTCATTTGGACCAGCTGATGCGCATAAAGTCAAAACTGAATACAGACGATGCCATTGACCTGGACAATGTATACAACAGGGGTGGGCAAACTACGGCCCGCGGGCCGCATGCGGCCCGCAACACCGTTCTGTGCGGCCCGCGAGAGTCTAAAGAAACTTTTTTAATTATTGATAAAATGCGTACTAAAGATCGAATTAATGAAGGGACTTGATTAAACTATTTCTCAGTATATTTCACCATGATAATTCTAAAACAGTGGTTCTCAAACTGGGGCGCGTAAAAGCATCAGAAGTGGGACGCCAAGCTGAGCTCAACTGAAAAAATTTTTCGCGCTCCGCGCGATTTCCCAACAATTTCATAATTGTTGCTCTGTATTTGGCCTGAATTTCACATTTAAAAATCTTTAGTCCATAGTCATAACCTTCCATGCCATCAAACTATCCGTTAGGTTTGTTAGCAACCTCGTTGCGTTTTGTGATAAGACAATAAGGGGGCGCGAAATCTTTTACCATCGTAAGGGGGGGGGGGGGGGGGGGCGTGTCTTAAAAAGTTTGAGAACCACTGTTCTAAGGTAGATACTTCCTATATTCTTTTTTATGTTTAATTTCTGGCGCGACAGCCCAATCTCAAGGCCCACACAGTTTGAAAGGTTTCAACTGCTAAACATCACAGAAATCCTGAACGAGAATGACATAAATCGGAACACGAGTGGGATTTCAGATTGGCCACTCCAGTTTTAATTATTTCAGTAATGTGCTTATAAAAACCGATTCGCGCGTGTCTTGGGTAGATTCGTTCTATGTATACGTAGAATTGGAGCATTTAAATTTTATCTACACATAGTAGAAGCGTGTTTGCAGCTAACATGTAAGCCGTTTCCATGCACAGGTTTCGTTAGCAGAGTGACCATATATTGGTTTCTGTGAGCATTGTGTGTCCTGGAACTGAACCAAAAGTGAAATTAGTAAATCTATGAGCATGAACAGATCGCTGCTCACAGTTTTAAATTTCAATCTTGTTCTAAGAATCGGGACAACCGACCTTCCTCTCTATAGTCTTGACAAATTGGTTATTGAGGTCGACCAGCCTATGAAATCTCGCCACTATCTTTCTGACGCTGGTACGATATCATCAAAGCAATGTTTGGTTTGTTTTAAATAGACACATATATTATCTCCATGTCCTCGCTATCTAATCAAATACCAATATTGCGTTTTGGTTTATAATCCCATTTTATATACTGCGGCCCGCGAATGATTTCAGATGTTGAATGCGGCCCGCGAGCTCAAAAGTTTGCCCACCCCTGGTATACAACCATTGGAGAGCTGAAAAGGACAGACGGGAAAATAAGGATTAAATGTAAAGGGAGACTGCGATCTAGATACGACGGGGTCCTAAATTTGAGATAAATTTGTGAATAATTTTGGAAGCACTCATTTTTTTCAGAAAGGCACCGCACTCGAACTGAAGCCAAAACACCCTCAAAATACGCGCCACAGCACACGTGCGATATCCACGATGTCTAGATTTATCGTTATTGCGCATGAATGCGTCTTAGCCCTTTGCGATCCCACAGATTCGCACGTGTGCTATGGTGCATATCCTGAAAATATTTCAGTTACAGCCCAAACGCGGTGGCTTTCTGAAAAAAAATGCCCTCAATGGCCAAGCGTCAAGTCAAAACCACATCATGTTCAGAGCGCAGTTCCCCTTCTTCACTCATAATGAGATTATTTGGTGCCATGCAATAGAACTAAATGTAAATGTTGTACTGTGATTCTATCAATAAATCATGTGACTTGAATGGATACACGCACGTCTGGTTTTAAGCACAGGACCGTAACTACCGCACCCAGACCACCCGAGCTCGAAGGGGCCGCAAATTATTGAAATCAAATCGTGAATTAACATAAATCATGGAGTATGTTTTTGGAAATTTATGCAACTTTTTCAAAGAAGAAATACCAATTTGAAATGGTGTACGTCTTTTAGTTTAGTACGTTTGGGCGATTTCAATATCTTTTGACATAGCAGATTGGAGGTCACGAAATAGCATCAAGTAAGTAAGTCATTATACCAACGGGTAGGCCTACGCCCGAAGATATTCAATTATTATTTAGGGGTCCTACCTTTTCCAACACATCTCACTCAATCAGGTTAACCGGTAAATCTGATTACGTGAGCAGAGATAGGATCAAAATTGATAGCAATATTTACGCAAATTCCCGATGATATTGACCGATTTGGTCATGAATTATAGATAAAATTTCGCGCGTTCAGCCGGAACGCCCACTAAACGAAGACCGAACATAGATGACTAGTAGCAGCGAAAAGCGTGTAGGCCGAGGGGGGTCTGGGGGGCGAAGCCCCCCAGAAGTTTGGTTTATCACCCTATAGGGGACCTGGTTGCGCACTGCTGTCCAAGGGCCTGCGCAGTGAGTTGGCGTATTTGCGCAGACTCATGAAAAATTAGAGGGAACATTGCTTACCACATAAAACGGGGATGTCTCAAATATCACTCCAGCCACTGGCATAGTAATCATAGAATCCAATCCAGCGCTGAACAAGAACACAAACATGTATTTTCCGGATACGTCGGTAACTCGGCTCGCCCACGTTACACCTTTACAAAAATAAAATCGAAATCCGTTAACTCCCTGCGATTTTATAGTAGAACATCATCACATAGCTATGATCAGCAAATAAGAAAACCTTCATTTTACAAAGTGCTACTGGCACAGTTTTCGTGTCGGTCATATTGAGGATATATATTTGGACCTTTTAAACTGCAAAGTTTGCAACTGTATTTTTAAAAATCGGAGATAGTTTCACGGCACAACGATTATACTCAGACAGGGCCTTGCAACGCAATGAATGAATGATTGAAAGAACCCGCTAATATATTTTGTAAATCGAAGCGTTGTTTGCTGCCTACAACAGATCGCGCTATACATACCTGTAGGATAAAATGTTGCTACCGAGAGACCGAAAAAGAAAGTAGATATCCAAATAACCAATGGGATATTTTGGCCGAATATGCACATCGCAGCCTGCAACACAATGCATAGGTAGAATGCCGATGCCGATGCCTGAGCTGCATTTAAAACTGAAAGTTATACCATTGCTGCGACGATAAGCAATATTCCACATGCGATAATTGTCCTTGGCTTGATGTATTTGGAATATACAATAGCAGTGAATCTGGATACGGTGTAACCGACATAATACATAAAGTTAAGCCGCCCTGCTTGGGTAACCTGTCAATACAATACGTTGTCCATGTCCAGATTTTCAATACCGTGAAAAAGGCGTATCATTAGGTTATACTCACAGTAAATCCAATACCCATGCAATAAGCTACTGCGTAGATGTAATTTGCATATGTTGCCTCGAGAGCGACGCTCAGAAAGTAATAAGCCGCCAATGGTAAGATAACCGGCCACACATCTTTTATAGGTTCTTCATATTTGCCGCCCAAGCGGTCTTCCCCTCTCATTTTGATGCGGCCGCCGAGTCCCACAGCCCAGAAGTAGAAAAGAGGCAGCGAGACGAGCACCGAGAAGAGTCCCACGATAAGATAACTCCATGCTACTGGATTGACATATTCTGGACGATGAGACACGTATTACCGGCGTTTTAAAGTGATGATTGAATGGACTCGCATGTATATTAGCCTATATATACTCAGAGGTGGTCACTGGTCAGTAACGAAGTACTTCTACTTTTTGGAAGTACTCAAGTAGTTTTCCTCTACTTCTGGTTCTTACTCAAGTAGATCTGATTTTCTCTACTTCTACTTCGTAATATTTTGTGATCTACTTACTCATCCGCGTCAGCGGTGTCTTACAAAAGCCTAGAGGTGGGCCGTGCTATAAGTCGGCAGTTACGGAAACTAAGAAGAATATCGGCCTGGTGTAAATGACCATAGTAGTCGACAAACACCATATGAATACCCCAAAAACAAACAAACTTACTTACTTTTCGCTATTTTCAATTTGTCAAGTAGAAGTAGTTTAATCCCCCAATACGAAAGATAGCCTGAGAAATTTCGGGGCTGTTTTCACGGAGTACCAACAATTATTATTCATAAAAGTCAAGTAAAGCCAGAAATTTGGCCAACCATAACGTTTGAAACTAACGTTTCGCAATCTAGCAATTACCTATCCTATCGTTATCTTGCAGCCTATGACGTGTCCTGCTAATCTGGAAAATCCGGCTTTTTGGAACGTTACACCTGTTTTAGCAGATCACCTTTGAAGCTTTATGGACAAAAGACATGAAATAGATTTTCCGCTTTTTGGAAGTGGTATTTGTATTTCACTTTCAATTCCGAGTATGATACTCGGAGTATCATACTTTGAGTTCTAATTACTTTCAGTTCTTTTGTCTGCAGAACATACATGTTGAAGCATAAAAGCAAGTGTAGTAATGCCTCTATTTTCCGAAAATAAAGCTACACTAAATATAAATTTTTCGATCCACAATATTTGTGTACTAATTTGAACAGCTTCTTGGAGGTACAGAACTTCAATATACAATTGAAAATGTTCGGGTTCATTTCAATATGAATATACTATTGAATTGTATGCTAATTTATATACAATATTTGTATACTAATCGCGCAAAGTGTTGAAACCGTATCCGATGCAGCTTCTACGTATTGCTTTTCGCCTAAACTTGGAGCCTTATAATATGAGGTAGGGCGCCATGTCATGATATTCTCTAAAATGGAGTCTTCTAGTAAACAAAGGGTTAATATCGCATTTTCATGTCAATACTATAATTTGCATCCCATCATGCGAAAGAATGCTTATTCTGTCGGAAATTGATACCTCCTGGGATGCATCAATACGAATCAAGCTCTCCGCACCTTCCGCATAGCTCAATTTACAGTTTTTGACAGTCCATGCGAACGAATTGCGACTGTTTTCTAAACTACTTACTTACTTGAGTAGATTTAGAGTCAGTCAATTGTACTTCTACTTCAAGTAGTTTTAGGTGGCTTATGGAAGAAGTACTTCTACTCGTACTTGAGTAGATTTTTTCATCGCTACTTCTACTTTTACTTGAGTAGCTTTCTTGACTACTTTGACCACCTAATCGGGTTCATTTCAATATGAATATACTATAGTATTCAATTGCATCTTGAAGTTCTGTACCTCCAAGAATATCTTTATATACTACGTATTTATTATATAATATAGTATATCTACAATAGTGCCTTGGATACTGAATCTATACGTTACGTTCAGGCGTTTCTCTATAAGCTATTGAATCGAAGCTACAGAAAAATGCATGGAAGTATATAGTAGGGTACATTTTGCTAGAGCCATAAACAGGTGAGAGCAGACTTGTACAGACTACTGGATTTTTAAAATGTACAACTATAGAACCAGAACAAGAACTACTCACTATTCAAAATGCGGAACTAGAACTAGTGCAAGAACTAATCAATTTTCAAAATCCGAACTTTTAGAACTAGAACTATTCACTTCTCAGAATCCGCAACTAGAACTAGAACTACTGAAAAACCAGCAATGAGTGGACCGCCAACTAACTAGATTGGTAGTCTTTACAAGTCTTGGTGTGAGACCATACCTGTACTGAATTAGAACATTCTGACAACGTATTTTGGCCTATCAGTTATACCGGCTTCGAATCGGATCGTTGATGAACCGTTTCCATACAAGTCTATTAGCGACGTAGGTAGGACGGTTGTTTCGATACTGGACGGTATGCAATCTGGATCAGAGTTTCCTGCTTGATCGGCCTCTTCCAAAAATGGAGTAGCTGGAAATGGCCAATTATTATTCAATTATTTATTATGGGTGTGCCTACCGCAAATACTATTTCATTCAAATCCGAATTTTTCGACGGCAATAATCCCACTTCCACTGGTTGGAATTGAGCAAAATTTGGTGTGCGGGCTTAAATTAGGTAACCTAACAATTTTATCAAGTAGCCAGTACAATTTGAGAAAAAACGTCATTTTTGAACACCCCTGATATACAATTCACTTACCTATCAATGGAGCAATCAATGATCCAAGGCTAATACCAAAATGGAACGATTGAATGAATGGTCCCACACTGTCCTCGTCCCAAATTCTCAGGTAAAGCGTTTGCATGGCTGGGAAAAATCAGATTGTGATTCGCTGGTCATAGCGACGAAGCTTCGTAATGTTATATTGTACCTCCGTCAGAGTAGGAAAACACGAAACCTGATACAAAGTAGGAAGCTAAGAAACCAACGAAGCTGTTGCACCAAGGCGTTAGCGTTGTCATGATTCCAATCAGTAACATACACGGACCTGATGACAAAAGAGAAGCAAACGATTACAACAAAACAACAGATAAAAACTATTGGGCAGGGTGCTTCGATACTGAATCGAGTATTAGGCCTCGAGCCGAGTTGAGTATTCGCGTATTACTAATTATGACGTCACAAAAGTATGAATCATGCGGAAAGTTATAATAATATATGCCGCTTGTGCGACCGCTAAGAATATAACGATAATTGAAGACAAGTTGGTATTTTATCGGCCATACCTATTTCATTGCAGTTGGTGACAACGCTGTGGGTTTGCTTGTTTGTTTGTGGTATTCATGGTGCGTGTCGACTACCATGGTCATTGGTCATTTACACCAGGTCGATTTTCTGCATTTTTGATTCCGTGCCGACTTGTAGCACGGCCCACTTGTGGGCTTTTTGTAAGACACCGCTTATACGCGGATCACGTGGCGATGAGGAGGAGCCTAGATAAACCTCCAACACTTGAGTAGGAATTCTGGAGTGGACCTCGGTCGGACTCGGACCCGTGGTTGCAGAAATTAATGAACCAGATTTTTGGACAGTCATTTTGATTGGAGCGCAATGGACAGTTCGTTATTATGTATGCCAGAAAATTGGAATTAAGTCCTTCTTCCAAAGACTTTGTGGCCATGGGTTGAGAATGCAGCAATCTATAGTCCGATTTGGTATTACAATGAGCATGCGGGTTCGAGGTCGACTTAAGTGTTGGAGGTTTATCTACAGGCTCCTCCACGTCATCTCATCTGATCCACGTAAATGGTGTCTTAAATATGTCTAGAAGTGGGCCGTGCTACGGCAGCTATACTGAATTAAATTAAAGAATATCGGCCTGGTGTAAATGACCATCTCAGTGGAAAAACACCATGAATACCACAAAACAACAACAACTACGCACTGTGAGTTGAATAACGTTTTCATTAGTTCTCATATCTCATGGTGGTTCGCACAATGAAATTTTGATGAAAAGTGGGTCGCGAAATAAAAAAGGTTGGGAGGCACTGCACTAGAGTGCGTAGCTTTTACTAAATTATATACTACGTTTTTCCTATATGCTGCGATATACGACCGATGGAGGTTTACAGCCTTCCACGATGGAAAATAGCATCAAACTGATAATTCTCGTTGACAAATTGAATCTTAGTGACAAGGAGCGTATGATTCCACCACTCGAAAACATCATTTTTTGCTACTAGACTCGAATCATTAGAATTGTTACTCGATTCAGATTCGAGTATTCGAATCATTGTGACGTCAAAAGAAAATTGAGAAATATCCGCAGTTGATCAACCGGTTCATCGAAAATCTACCTGTTGCCGATAACGGATTAAAACTCTTGAATTTGTATACTGTAAAAGAGTACGCTGCCGCCCCCATCATCATTCCAACTGCTCGCAACGTAAACATGAATGCAATCTGAGACACGTCCACTGAATACAGTTCCGTAAGGTATAAAAGGGTTGGTCCAGGAATGGAAAGGTACATTCCCTAGAAATGAATATGAGCAAGTATATTTTGGGTGATATTTCAATGAAAATTATGGTACACGTCGGAAAATTCATTTTAAAGTTATAACCACAGGTGGTCAAAGTATTTCCACTCAAGTACAATTACAATTAGATGTAGGGGGTCTCATATACTTTGAGTATAGTTAATCTGAGGTGGCTACATCCGGAATTGCAAGACATTCTCGACTAACGCAAAGTGACTAATGGCAGTACAAATAGATGATAAAAGATTAATTTATGATTACACGGGGGATATTTCACGCGGTTTTCATGACAATTTCACACATGTACTATAAATTACAGTAGGCCCTCATCGCCGACCTCACTGCAGTCGCAGTGACTTGAAAAGCCCAGTCACAGTGGGCCGAGCTATAAGTCGGTAGCAAAAAGAGACGATGATGGAGCGAGCGTGACAGAGACTGCCTGAAGAGAGTGCCTGAGAGAGTGCAAGAACATTCAAGAGACGAAGAAATGCATTCATTGTACTGTATAACTTGTAATGCCGTGGAGCACAAAGCCTTAGACAGGCAATAAGCACCACCGATGTGAATCGTAATAATAATAATAATAATAATTGCAGTAGGCTATAGTTAAAAAAAGAAACCCCTGAACCAGGTATAGTGAAAGTGTAAGTAGACTCACCTTGTATACTTGAGTACACCAAAAAAAGTATACTTCTTTACACGCAATGTTCACTCTAATTTTTGACTAGTCTGAGCGCACTCATCAACTCACTGCGCGGTGCATTGGACAAGAGTGCGTAACGACTAAAAAAGGCCATCACTTTGATTGGACTGCCGAATTACACACTTTTCTCGTTATTTTTTGGTGTTGACTAATAAAAAAAAGGTCATCACTTCGGGTTTCTTGTGCGCAGCTTAGATTTTCTGTGCGCAGAGACCGTGTCAGCACTGCGCAATTCCGCACGCGGTGTACGTGATTCGTTAAAGTGAGACATAGCAGCGGTCGACAAACTATATAGTCATTGTCTATAGTCAAACTGTGGAACTAATTAATCCGATGCGCCTATGGTTTTCTCATTCAAAACCACAAAGAAATACATAAATGCCCAGCACTAAGGCAGTTGTAACGTTTGTGCAAGCTGATGTCTTTATTGCACTAAATAGCGTCGCTGTCCCATAGTTTTCTAATCCTGCTTGGAGGAGTTAGCCAATTTCTTGGATTTCGCTCTTGCGTCATGTGTACGACGGTGTACGTCAGTGAAAGTTCGTGGAATTATTCCCCTTCTACTCAAGTATTATCAATAACCACTTTGTAAATCAAACGCGCGTTGTGATATACTGAAATGTAATTGGCGCTCGGTGATACTGCGACTTTGTAATATGATGAAAAGTAATTAATCAGTCATTACTAGCCTACTCACCTGCCCCATTCTCGCCAGACTTACTGCCGCGACAAAGAGAATTTTCCATAGTTTTTCAGTTTCCATATTTAAGTCACAATTTCGAGAGAGTCTTTTGTTATCACCTCCTCTATTGCCAGTCAGTTGAGACAACTTTTGCAGTCAATTCGATTGTAATTGCTCTTTCCAGACTATGCTACAGAATTCAGTCAAACGAATGCAAATCGAACAGGTGCTTCGCCATGCTCACTTTGCCGATTCTGACGAGGTCACGTCAAACGACCATACGTACCGCATATCCGTTTTAGCGAGGTTAATGAACAATATTCTGAGCCGGCAATATAGATTCGTTCATTGAAATTTCGAAGGCGTCGTAAACGGATCAGATCAAATAAATTCGCCAAAACAATGAACAGGATTTACTAAATTTTCAACTTTTCCAACGCAGGTCCAAATTGGCACGACCAAATCAAAGTTTAGTCTATATAGCCATGAATAAATGATGATCGAGGGATAGCTCGACACACCCCTGAAGATTTCTGTTTCTCCATGTCCTTTATACGCTATGGCGACTGAATGTTTGATTGGCAGACTTCCCCAAGACGTTTCGGCACCCTATATCGTCTCTACTGTGGGACTCGACTTTATCGACTCCACCCAGTAAGTGTTTTCGCAACTCGAACTCCGACTTCAACGATTGTTGCTCTATTTTTCTGACTACGATTCCATCCGGAGAAAATCTAGCAAAACTCGTGCTCCTGAATGATAATGTTGCATAATGTGTATGCAGTATGCGCTATGGCACTGTCGGACTTTACCATACTAAATCAGACCCATGAACTATATATAGTCTGCTTATCATCGGACACAAGCAAAACACTGAACATTACAATAGCGCTGATCAAGTAGCCTTGATAATAAGCATATGAAACTGGTTCTGGTAGAACTAATACGATATCTACAGTATAGGCTCCGTATAGTTTAACTCTATTCACTTCCACAATAAAGAATGTGAAGTAAAATTAAACGGGAATGTAAAAGCATGGTGGTATAAGTCTAAATCAGTGGTTCCCAACCTGTGGTACGCGTACCATTAGTGGTACACGAAGATCTTCCAGGTGGTACGCGAGTAGATTCTGTTTTTTTTTCGATCGAAGGGAGTTATTAGTTCAGGCGGGTTGATTTTGAGTTTTTTGAAGCCGTCGTCTCACGCTATTCCATGCTTCTAATTTTCCCGTTATACGTGAGAATGCGAGCAAGGATTTTCATCCCTAGTGACTATCAAGTCGAAGAAACGAAACCGACTTGTCGCGCCCATACATGACTTTCGATGCGCTGTGAGCAAACGTATATACCCCGTATCGACCAGCTAGTGGAAAATAAACAAATGCAGCCATCGCATTAAATAAATTGACTTTTGTTGTGTGTTTTTATTTTATTATGTTGTTTTTCTTGTGACTCGTGGTGAAAAAACTATTCCATACATCCCATCAACCCTGGCTGATAATGCCTGGTTCAGGAGTGCTAAATTCAAATTGCATCGCGGGCCGGATCCAAGTCATGAAATCGCTCGCGGGCCGAACCACTCCACGGAATCCAAAATGTTGCCTCGTGCTATTGCTTCTCGCTGGAATACTTTATTATCAAGCATATTATCAAGCATATATAGATAATACACGGGTCGCAGGGGTTTCATTCAGGCGAGTCGCAACGCCATTATTTGCGAACAATGAAATTGGCGAAAATACGATGATTGTCCGGTTGAATACAGAAGATCCGCTAAAACAGTGCCATTACCGGCGATACAAGCAGACATATTTCTATGTTCCCTTTGCTTTAGTCATAATCTGGCGTTAGCCCTGCCTATGCGTTGTGATGAATACAAGATATTTAACTGTCAACGCGGACGTTGTAATTTGGTTCATTACTGTGGATGTTATGGATAATATAATATTTTTCAATCTACTCAGAATTGCTTCGCGGGCAGGATAAAATCGTCTGGCGGGCCGGATCCGGCCCACGGGCCGAATGTTTGACACCCCTGGCCTAGTTTAATGGAATTTGTTACTACACCTCGCATAGGTCAAACACGTGATTATGACGTCATAAATAGTGGAAACGCGCGTAACTTCTGTAGAATTTTAGGTGGTACGCGAGCACTGCATAAAACCTCGAAATGGTACGTGGGTGGGAAAAGGTTGGGAACCACTGGTCTAAATAATGACGTATTTGGTAAGGATGAAATTTTTCCTCATGTCACATACACGTTAAAATAGTTATTGCAGAAAATTGTCACAATACCAAAAAAAATGCAATTGATGGCGTACTTCGAAATTCTCTCGCGTATACCCCAGTTTGAGAACCCCTGGATATTAGAGTATACGATGTGAATTATTATGTGTAGCCAACAGCATCGATTTAGAATAACCCAATGGACACACGAAACGACATGACTTTACCGAAAACGTCTCTAACCAATGATAAAGCGGATTCCCTCCTTTCACTTCAGAATAGCGTGAACGCATAAATACATTTTCCATCACTGGGACCCTATTTTGAACCGGGCCCTTGATAATTCACTCCACCGCTACCGCTATATTTTTTTTATGTATGTGAACTCTCGATCATAAGAAATTCATTGCGAAAGGATTGAAGTAGTAAGGCATTCCCGGTGATGATGATCACAATTTAGTTGAATCCTTGAACTGATCACGTTCGCTCGTCAGTAACTTCTTGTCGATATGTCTTTTGGCCGCTATTTCCATTCCGATGAACACGATACCGATCCCAATGGTGGCGGCAGTAACGAGGTACATCTGCGAAAATATGTAGTTCTTGCTTTTACAAAAAGTAGATGTAGCCGATAACGCAAACTGATATATATTTCATGGCGAGAAATGGTACGGTTGATATACAATATACATGTATGATCCGGATTATAGTACGGTAATATTTTATATATTTGTTTCGCATAAATAATATCTGTAGCTATATGCAAATGATGGAAGATATTGGGGTGGAAAATCTGACACCACATATCAATTGAGTATGTATTTCAGTCCCTCTTCGTTACGCGACTGGCTACAACCATATAGGGTTACCATACGTCCCATTTTAAGGGGATTTGTCCTCTTTTTTTTTCGCAAAATTGAAAGTGTCCTCGGAGGACGCCTAAAATGTCCTCATTTTGGGGAATTTGTCCTCAGTCCAAGTATCAAAATGCCATGAAAAAGTCGACTTCTAGGCAGAAAATTGTAGAAAAGTGGGTAATGCGAGATTCGATCAAACTTTTTTTTTAGTCAACACTCAAATTTTGGTAGAAAAAGTTTTCTTAGTCGGTACTAGACCTTTCAGAATTTTTGAAAAGTGTCCTCTTTTTCAGATCTCAGAATATGGTAACCCTATACAACCAACGGGTATGTTTGCTTTGCCGAGCATTCAAATGGATTTCCGATTCCTGTTTAGACCAGCACTCTCATTTCTATGACTTTTATATTTTTGAATAAAAAAGACAGGCTCAAGCACTGCCTTACCACATAAAACGGAGATATTTCAAATATAACTCCAGCGGCAGGCAACGTCACCATAGAATCCAATCCGGCGCTGAACATGAATACGAACATGTATTTCCCAGATATGTCGGTAACGCGGCTCGCCCATGTCACACCTACATTAATGTAAAATGAAATGTAAACGAAATAATAAAAGGTTTCCACGGAGTGGAAAAACAACGCCGTGGATACTACCTTGCGTAACAATATTTCTTAGGCAACATATCCACGGAAAGCCACTCACTTACGAGACAGACATTCCTAATCAGATTTGGACGCCACGATAGTAAAATGGAACCGAAACCCAATCGAACAGCGCGTGCACAATATGTTGTGCAATGTGCAATTGTGCAAGCATCTATGAGTTGATATTGTCGTACGAAAAATGCTACTTGCCCGTTGGATAAAATATTGCGACGGACAGACCGAAAAACAGAGTAGAAATCCAAATAACCAATGGAATGTATTGACCGAATATGCTCATCACAACCTGCAGCAAGCAAAATGAAAAATACAGATATTGTATTGATTAGAATAGGCTAATACTATTTTGAACGGTCAGGAATGACTCACCATAACACAGGTTCATACCCGCTCGTAAGAATTGTTCGAACGTACAAAAGTAGGGCTGGGCACAATGATTCGAGTACTCGAATCTGAATCGAGTATTAATTTTAATGATCGAGTCGAGCAGTAAAAGACGATTTTTTCGAGTACTAAAATTATACGCTCTTCGCAACTGAAGGTTTATTTACTAACAAGAATTGTAGTTTTGATACTATTTTCCACTGAGGGTGAGGATGCCTTGAAACCTTGATATGCCGTGTCGCAGCATACGAGACATGGTACAAAGCTACGAATGTTACTGGAAATAACATATTTCCGATGTCATTTTCATCCCAAAACATTGTCAAGAAGTGCAATGAAATCGGTATGGTCGAAAAATACCAACGTATCTTAAATCTGGCGGATGACAGGCATTATCTTCTTTGTGGTGACATAAAAGGTGAATATTTGAATTTAAACATAGTACATTCTGTTGTGACGTCATAATGAGTGATACTCGAATACTCGACTCGAAGCGTAATACTCGATTTTGCGCAGCACTATACACAACCATACAACTACACAACTGCACAGTACACATAGGCCCACTGACCAGTAAACAAAGAGAAGTCGGAGTTCACTGAATGGCCATTTGAGTGTAATTATTAAGTTCAGATATATGAGGAATATTCGGAAGTAATCCGAGCCATAGCGGCATAGACCCAGCATTATAAAGACGATTCATGATGAATGTGATTCAGAAAGCAATACCATCGCCGCGACAATGAGCAATATTCCATATGTAATAATTGTCCTTGGCTTGAAATAGTTAGAATATACAATTGCAGCCAGCCTTGAAATGGTGTAACCGGCCCAAAAGACAAAGTTAAGCCTCCCTGCTTGAGTAACCTGCAAATACAACACGTTGTTCGGAAATTCAATTACGCGTATAAAGTGTATTACGTCATGCTCACGGTGAATCCAATATCCATGCAATACGCTACTGCGTAGATATAATTGGCATATGTTGCCTCTAGGGCGTCGTTTAAAAAGTAAAAAGCCCCCAATAAGACAATTATTGGCCACACATCCTTGATGGGTTCTTCATTTAGGCCGCCCTGACTGTCACCGCCTTTCATTTGAATGCGGCCGACGAGCCCAACAACCCAGAAGTAGAAATGGGGCAGTGAAGCGATCACCGAGAAGACTCCCACGATTAGATAACTCCATGCTACTGGATTGACATACTCTGGAAGATGAAAACACATCAACATTTCTGAACAGGGACTTTAAAAATGGGGAATAGGCTATCTTGCAAGGCACGTTACATTAATGTGCGTACAACCCGACACTACACTGTGCTTCCCAAAGTAATCCTAGGATGTCCAATGTCCACGTCCAATTGTCCATTCTCCATACATATGAACTAAACAAAAGAGAATAAGAAAAAGTCTGCAGGAAGCTATAGCATCTAGATTGACGACCGACAAGATACCCGCAACTTCATAGGAGTAGCCACGGGTGCCCCAACCTCCCTCCAAGTTTTCGGATTGGGCATTGTTACGTCATATGTTTTATTTACGTCACAATTGATACGTTACGCAGAGTCATTGTCAAAACAATTTCGCACTTTCCCTCCCTCCCTTTATCGATCCCTCAAAAATTTTCATCATGGATGGATGCGCCTATGCGCCCCTCCTTCAAGATTGACAATAAATATATCGGATTTTTATGTACCATTTACCAGTTTCATATGCAGCTGTTGTTGTGCCATTACTATACAATTCCGTTAGCACCGTTGGCGAAATGATGGTTGTTTCAATACCGGAAGGTACACAACCGGGATCCGAGTCTCCAGCCTGATTGGCCGCTTCCAAAAAAGGAGTAGCTAGAAGAAAGTAATGCGAAATTAGACATAGCGAAACGGTTTATGTTCTCGCAACCTATTTGCAAAGCCGAAATACAAATACATAACTGAGCGTGTATCTGTATATAACTACCCAAAAATATTACGCACCTATCAATGGAGTCACCAAACCTCCAAAACTTATACCAAAATGAAACGATTGAATGAATGGTCCAACACTGTCCTCGTCCCAAATTCTCAAGTAAAGCGTTTGCATGGCTGAGAAAATCAGATACCGATCAGAGATTACGCAAATCCTACTGGGATATAGGCTTATTGCACCTGCATCTGTGTAGGAAAACATGAAACCAGACACAAAATTTGAGGCTAAAAAACCGGCGAAGGTGTTGTACCAAGGCGTTAGACTTGTCATCAGTCCAAGCAGTAATGATCCGGGACCTGGTAGCAATATACAAGCATAGTAATTAGGTGCGGAAGAGTCTATTTATTATGCGCAACGCGCATATATACCAAACTGGATCTGATTGCGATTGTGAGTTTCAGACATTGTGATAATAATAACATTCTACAAAATTGTGGGCGTACAAGCCGCCTCTATAATAAGTACAAATTTGAGGGATATAAAATTTTGTGCTGGATTAAAAACGAATAAATGTTTCGTATATAGGACAGTCCAGGTTCAACACATATTTCATGGATTGCCCAAATGAACAAAAACCGATATCATTAATGAACTAAATGCGTATACAATACATACCGATGGCGGATAAGGGATTGAAATTCTTGAATTTATATATTATGAAAGAGTACGCTGCAGCTCCAATCATCATTCCTAGTGATCTCAATGTAAACATGAGTGACACTCGAGATACATCCACTGAATACAGTTCGGTGAGGTACAGCAGCGTTGGTCCGGCAATCGAAAGGTACATTCCCTAGAAAATGCCTTGAATGTAAATGAATACTTTATGATATTTGTATGGAGATGATGATATCTGGTCTGCGTAAAACTTATTTCGATGTTATATAATACGTCATTCTTCATTACACTACAGACGCAATGGTCACCAAACTATCGCGCGCACGACAATCAACTGATGCAGTCAGTCGTGTGTTTCCTCGCGGAGAGAATATATTTATGTTGTTTATGGTTAGGAAGAATATGTTTATCGAAAGATAATTTAGAATTTTCTGACATTCTTGATACTATGCCATGTAGGCTGTGTCCCATGTTTCGACATTAATTAAAAGATGCTCACTTCTCAGAGGCGAAGAACTTAGTAGTAGTCCATTTCTAAATTTACCTATAATCTAGGGTTACCATATAGTTTGGAAATCTAAAAAGAGGACACTTTTTCAGAAATTTGAGACTTGCAAAACCGGAGAAGAATTCTCAAAAATCGCTGAATTTTTCCCACTTTGTGATCGGTTGACTGGAAAATAAAAATAAAAAAAAAATAAAAAAAGGTCAACTTTCACGCTCAGAGCCCAAAATACCGTTTCTTCCTCCACATTGCCGGGTGGTTGACTAAAAATAAAAAAGGTCAACTTTTCGCCCAACCGGAGCGTCACTTCTGTGCTAATTTACGGCATATCACTCGCATTTTGCTCTAAATATGACCTAAATTTTCAAAAAAGAGGACAAAATATCAAAAAAGAGGACAAAAGGGCGTCCTCCGAGGACACTTCACACACACCTCACTCAGCTCTACCTGTAAATCTGATTACGTGAGCAGAGAGAGGATAAAATTGATAGCAATATGTATGCAATTCCCGATCATATTGACCGATTCAATCATAACTTATAGAACTTCGCGCGTGCAGGCGAGAAAGGCTGAGTCAGCTAACGGCCCCCAAGATGATAAGCAGCGATAAACAGTGCCCAACCAGAAGTTTGGTTTATCATCATATGGGGGGCCCAAGACCAACGTTTTTTTGGGGGTGGGGGTGGGGTGGGGGGCTGACGAAGTGCTGTTACGGCCCTGGTTGTATAAACCACCATTTTAAACAAAGGCCCCATAGTTGTGTAAATACTTGAAAAAACATGAAGTATGAGCCTACTGACGATTTACATCCGATATAGCCGACGTATACGATATGAAATGGTTGGAGCTCAGAAATAGTCGGCTCAACAGCTATATTACGTATAGTTGCGTGTCTTATATCGCATTGTACATTGTGTCTGTCTTGTACGGATGAAAATATAATATGACGAAGATCGAATATTGATATTGATAGATCATTGGTACCGAAGGAATGTTCTAATGATGATGACTGCCGACCGTAAAAATGCTGCATTACAATGTCGCATTGGTTAAGAATATTTCTGGTCCGTATATGACAGGGGTTGGCTTGGAAGCCTATTTCGTCAAATGAGCTATATTTATCCTATACTCTATTTTCAATTGACAATCGACTTATGACGTCACAATTGAATACTCGTGACGTAATGACTTGAAGAAGAAAAAACAACAACAACAACAACAACAACAACAAATAAACCTGTTTGAAATTGATTTTGCTGTAAATGCAACCCTAGCTATAGTCGGCTGTAGTCTATTTTCCTTATTTTCATGTCTTCATGCATTGTCCACAAAAGCTTAATCCTCCGGGTACGATCCCTGCTTCAGTAAGTGGTGATGATCAATCGATGCAAGTAGCCTACGCTCATTAAACAATGCACTGCTCACTGCATATGGTGCATGTGAATATTGATCAGTGCATCATTATTATATATAATAATGATATAAAATGAGCCACTCTAACTCACCTGGCCAATTCTCACCAGAGTTACTGATATCACGAAGAAAATTTTCCATAACTTTTCAGCGTCCATTACCAAGTCACAGCCAACTCCCAGAGGTCAGCTGGCGGCCTCTATATCGCAAGTCAGTGTGGTGGACTTATGTACCCAATCCGCCAACTAAACATTTGCTTTACGGTGCGTGAGCGCGTTGATATCGATGAATGGACCGAAGTTGTAACTGTTATTTCAGACTGTCGCATATTACTCCGTCGATGAGAAAACCAATCAACATCAAAATGCTTCACTGTGCGTGTGCATAGTCAGCATACGCAATCTTCCGATGAGGCAACGCCGAATATTGTGAACAACTGAACAGTGAACAATTGAACAATGAACATGCGTCCGGCTACGCCACCAAGGGTCAAGCTAAAGCTTGCATATTATGCACAATGCACGATTTTGAGTACTGCAACTGTGAAATAGAGACGATATTCATAACCAGGGTCGACAACCTTTCCTGATCTTCGGATCGCGGTTTCGAAATGAATTGATATAGCCAACCGCTCAACCGGCAGTAACACATATGTTCCCAAAGAGAGACTGCCATGTAAGTTTTTTCAATTTTGATTTTGACCACTATGTAAAATTATATGAACTTTTCGCGGACCAACGAAGTTCTCGTGGACCGGCACAAACCAACAGCCCTGTTCTAAACAATTGTAGAGTAGGCTACTCATCATCCTTATTTATTATTATTTAATTAAATCAATACGCCAGATGATTGCGATATAATGAAACGAGAGGTGGGTGCGGGTGCCGAAACGACTTGGCGTAGTCTTTTAATCAGACACCCACACCTAGCACAGGGGTGGCCAAACTGCGGCCGTACAAGGAAATTTGCATGGCCGTGGATACGTAATTCAATTAGTATGTGTCAGCGGCCGTCAACATGCAATTTAAATTTACGAATTGACTCCCGATTTCTTGAGATGATTTTAACTGATCTTTAAATTTTCATCGCGTAGCGTGCGATTCAATGTGACGTCATTTTTGGATTTCAATATGTAGTAAAGGCCTTTCGCAGAAGGTTGGACACTATTTGGCTACTATTAATTCATAAACTAGGCTAGTATGGTACACATAATACAATACATTCGGTGGTCATTATTTCCATCCGCTCAAGACACACAATGCGTATCGTGTACGTACAACGCAAGACACGATGTAATGAACACGAAGATGTCGACACCACGACGTACGGCCCATCATTTTGTTTCGTTGTAGTTGGTCGCGGATCATTATCATTTCGCATATAATGCTACAGCAGTAGGCCTACAATACATTCATTGATAAGAATATTCGTCCTGAAAGTTCAGGCAGGAGCTCGCATGCTTCAATGCACGCAAAACAACACCGCATCACGTGAGTCACATATTTCACATATCAATGATATCACATTGGCTCAACCTGTTTTAAATCTTATGTTCAGTTTCGGTGCAGGATTACGACATGGCATGTCTTGATCAAGACGATACGGGCAAACCAAAAAAAATGAGAAGATCCAAGAAAGGACGGAAAGATGAAGAATTGACATCAACTGCAACGACGATGAACGGTTCAAACGAAACGAAACGAAAGAAAAAACGGAAGACCAGTGTGTCCGAATCTGATGATGAAATATGTTCCAAGAAATTAAAAGAAGACAACGCTACAGAAAAGCAGTCAAAAATAGACCATTGTCTTCCAGATCCCGCTACTGAGAATATGAAGTCATCAACTGACGAAGCCAAGGTTAAGCGTAAAAATAAAAAGAAGAAAACGGTAACTTCTGAACCATCCGAGAATAAGGAAAAACATCTGAAACGAAAAGCGCGAGATAGCGCCGTAGAAGAGTTAGATGTTACCAATCAATTAGTGGATTCTGATCACGCTAATGATGCACCAGTTATGCTCAAAAAGAAGAAAAAATCATCAAAGAAACATCGTGAGGAGACCAAGGAAAATGAAGAAACACCCATAATAGCTGAAAAGAAGCGGCTCGGCAAAAAGACAATTTTCAAATCTGAGAATACTGTTACAGAAACCGACTCTGCTGATATAAATTCATCGCTGCCAGATGCAGTCAGTGATGAGAGTTGCGAAGATACAAATATGAAAAAAAAATTGAAGAAAAGGAAATCAAAGATTAAAGAAACGTCTGATGATACGGTACTTTTAACGCCGCCGGAAAGCATTCCAAAGAAAAAGAAAAAAAAGCGTAAGGTCACCGAACCGGACTCAAATTCAACAACCCTAGAGGAACCTGTGTCGTGTGATGTTGAAAGTGTCGGCGACGTCGCCATTAATCAGGTGAAGGAAAAAAAGAAAAAATCAAGTTTGTATTGTTTGCTTTGCTTTATGATATCTCATTGTAATATTTAATGACCTTGCACCAATTCATAACTAAATCTTTTCCGTTTTTCGGCGTCGATGGCAACGCAGTTGACATCAGGACTCAGGAGCACCACCATTTTATCAATAATTGCATGATCAGTAGCCATACTGTAAGATATGACTCATAAACAGGACATTGTGTGGCTCAATAGCAAATCCATCACTAGAGCAAGTTTTTGAAACTTTTGCAACTCTTTTTTACAGCTTCCGGCAGCTTCCTAAATACTCAAAAGTCATGTAGTGTGGTGTTTTAAGCTGTTTGGAGGAATCTTGTATTGCAACTTTTCTCCATATTTGTCTTGCCACTTCTTCGATTTTTCATGCCACTTTTTTTCGATTTTTCTTGCAACTAACTTTTTACTAGAAATATTGGACACTATATGTAAATATATGATATAATAATATATAAATATATTGCTAAATATATAATATAATATAATAATATATATATATATAATATAAATATATTGCTCGATTATTTAACTGTCGTTTAAATTTTAGGTCCTTTCTGATTAGACTTATATTCATGTCAATTACAATTATATTTTCATTGGGTCAACTTTTTCAGGCTATTGATTTTGTTGAAGTTGCAAATACAGACTTTTGCTACAGTACCTTGCATACGGATCGATCCGAGTATCTCATACCCAAATAATTTCACGGAACTTCTCCATAAATGCAACTTTTTACTGCAACTTTTGTGAAAAATGAATGCAACTTTCCGCGGATTTGACTGCAACAAAAACTTGCCCGAGTTTTTAGCAATGCTGAGCATGGGGACAGCCAAGACCCAAGTATTAACCGGAAATAAACTATTGCTTGTTCAACATGATCTAAAATAATTTTGCATGTGTCTACCGTGAATATGATGTACGGTAACGTGTTGAGCGCTACTTCAAAGAATTCTCGTTTTTGTTATGGCGGCTGTGGTGTGAAGAATAATTCAAAAATCATCAAGTGTACAAATTGAATACTCGTAAAACTTGACTTACAAATTTACTCCAATTATTGTGCCTGGCCTTACTAACTCAACAGTACATTGACATAAAGAGAAAATTTGTCACCGAAGTGATCTAGTTGTTTTTATCATTGTGGTTTGTTAGCAAATCAGCTGACATGCATCCATGGTCTTGACAGTGTCTCTGCACCATTGTGTTTTCTATTCACATTGCTAGCCATCTCAGCTCAAATCAAGCTGGATAACGTTAATCGATGTATAATTTTCTACGCCACCACCAATTCTCCCTTGGTATTTGGCATTCAAGATGTAACTTTACTATAAACCACACTACTTAGTTGTAATAATTGGCACATCTTGGTGGGTACCGTAATCCTAATCGTTAAAAGCGAACTTTGAACTTCTTATTGCCACAATTCAGAACCTGCTATGTCCCGTCTACCTGTCAAATTCAGATGGTCTGACGGTAATGAGTGGAAGTGAGCATGTGCCATTCTGAAATATCGGTAGCGATTTTATCAAACTTGAAACTCGCGAGTTGGTGAAGATTGAGTGTCACAGAATATGGATGATTTCGTTAAAGCTTCCAACAACAGCTTTGCTTGCACAAATCTCAATCACTGCATTTATTCCTTCTCTGGTATGTACCACATCCATCATACGCTCCAAAATGTTTCACAGAAAAAAAGAAGCGAGATGAAGATCATCTCGACAAAGTCCCTGCCGATGCTGCTGGTCCTGATGGCGACAGCCTTGGACAATGGCAAACAGCGGAGCTCTCCTCCAAATCAAAAGAGAAGTTCGCACGACTGCTAGGGGCAAGGAAATCACGCAAAACCGCTTCGCCTCTTGTTAACTTGAAAGATGGAGAGAGTGTTCTGAGCAAACTGTCTGGTGTTTGGAAGCCTCCGCCCGAGAGGACAATGTTTTGGTCTGCGTTATCCGGAGGGAAGAAGTTCTCTTCTATGGCAATGGACCGCGAGGAAACTGCCAAGCTCAATCAGTCTCTAGAGACCCAGTACACCAAAACATTGGATTTTAATTTACAAAAGCGAAAGGAGGGAAACAAAGCCAAGGGACTCGGTTTTCAGGAAGACCCGGCGAAAGGGAAGAAGCACTATATTGACATTAATAAGGTTAATTCTGTTGCGCTCGAGTGAGAATCACTGGCGTGTCAAATAAAAATGGTTTTATCAAAACGCGATCGTTAGTACCTGTGGGAGGTGTTGGGTGGAAGGTCTTTGTCGCTGACATGGCCTGATTTTGGAACTTTATAATCATGAACTAAAGTGTCAGAAATAGGGTTACCATACGTCCGCCTCAAGAAATAAAAAATTTCCAAGGATGGCCAAATGCTCTGAATAGCTTCGAGAGCTAGGTGATCGCACACCGAAGATGGCATAAATGACACAAAACATGGATTTTGACGGCAGTGTTGACTAAAAATAGGTTCAACGCAAACTCATTCTTATGTGGTAACGTGTCTTTTGGGGAGCAGACTTGGTAATATTTCATCGGCTATTATATTCCTTGGTACATATTTTAACCTTCCACATGATCCATAATCTCATAACGCCATTATGAACACGATACTCCAAGCCTCGATTGGTACATATTTTAACCTTCCACATGATCCATTATACCGCCATTATGAACACGATACTCCAAGCCTTGATTTTCTTATCCCCCTAGTCCTAATATACCTAATGCATGTGGTGACGTTACTAAATACCTATAAGCTTCAATTCTATTAATCCTAGTCCCAACATAGCTAATAATGTGCACGATGACATTGCTTCCAAGCTTCGATTTACCTGACCCTAGTCCTAATATAGCCAATGCTTTCGATCACATTGCTTAATACGCAAGTGTCCCTTACTGCTTCTGCAGTTGCGCAAGTCAAAAGCCATGCAATGGTTGCACTTGGACAAATCAAGGAAACATCGTTTTCGCCAAATGTTATCCAGTTACATGTATAACTTTCCTCGTCCCTGCCACACTGGTTCAAGAATCCCTCTTCTGTGTAGAAAATCGATATTCAACACAAGTTTACACAATAAGGTAGGTATGCTATTTGCGGTGCATTTTGGCATTCAATTAAACTAGGAATAGTAAAGAATAAATTGCCCTAATTGTATGGAAAAGTATTATTTTACTATAAGCATAAATGGAAACAAAGGAACCATTACATTGACAAAATCATGACACATATCAAGTCATTTTCAAACGTAGAACCATTTTTCAGCTTTCTCATCAGTGATATCGGCAGCTGGTCCTTTTCCGGGAGCTCCGTCGACAATTTTTGCAGCTTCTTCACATGAAGTTTTGAATTTGCTGTCGCTACAACTAACATTCTGCATCGCAAAGTCGCATTCCACACTGCCGTCATGACTATGCACCCAAAAGTCATGAGTTTCTTGAATCACTTTTTCTGCAAAATCACGATCTTTATACTCGCCATCGAAGGCAAATACGTTGGCGGGTTTGCCGTCTGGGATTTTGTAGATTTTGAACCAACTTCGGGTAGCGTCGAGGTATCCAGGCTTGATTTTTTCAACGTCAGCAATGCTATTGATCTTATCCGCATTTTCATCGTTAACATCAATAGCGATTACTTTCCAATCCGTTTCCCCTTCGTCAATCATGGCAAGGACGCCAACAACTTTCACTTGAATTACTTCACCCCGCTTGCAAATGCGTGATCCGATCTCACATACATCAATCGGATCATTATCACCGCCTTGGTTAGTGTTTGGATCGATGTGTTTCGGATTTTCCCAGGTCTGCGGAATGGCGCCGTAGTTCCAGATGTATCCCTTGTGAGGAAAACAATTGGCGACAAATCGCAGTTTACCCTTCTTCACGTCTTGCTTTATGGGGTTGAGGGGTTCCTTAGTGGCGATCTCCATTTTGCTATTCGTCCACCTTGGAACTTCAACAACCATGTTGTAAACGTTGGGCCCCTTCGATACTTGCCACGGAATATCATGTAACGGCGAGATGAATTGCCCTTTATCGTTTTTGTAGTAGATGCGATATTGTAAAGTATTCGCGGGACCGCGCTCTTCTTGACAGAAACTCGCCATTTTTCTAAATAACACAGGAAACTTACGATTACTCCCCAAAGAACGGATAGCAGTGCCCAACGCTACGCGAAGCATACGTGACTGGATGCCTTTAAAGTTAGCATAAAGACACGATGACGAGAAAAAATACGACAGTTCCCCGAGGGTAATAATCGATGAGCCGGTTTTCGTCAATCATTTACAAGATAAACTACTACCGGAGTTCACGTGTGCAAACCACTGGTGTGTGCAAACCGTAAAACCAATGACGCAAAACGACATTTCAGTGAAGAGAGTGGATAATCTTAGATGTCCAGAACTTCAACATACAATTGAAGCAGCAATTTACTGTATATTTGCTATGATTGAGTAATATTTTGACATTGAAATAAATCGGCTGTCACTCATCAGGGGTAATCGCAATCGACAGATTTTATATATATAGCTAGCAGGGCCGAGTCCATGGAATTAAGAAATGGATATCTCATTCAGTGAATACCCATTGTCCATTGTCCAATCTGGTGATATCAAATTTGACAAAAACCAATGACCGATTGAATCAACTCGAAATAGACAGTTACCCCTATAGATGTCACGTTTTGTTTCTTTGGACGGTTCCCAGATGAGACGTCAGAGAACTATGCACAAATTGTAATGTAATAAGTACTTGAATCTTTATCGAAATAAAAAGACTGGTATCCGCATCCATTTTACAAATATGCCGACTTCTTCACGTCATTTAGAGAGAGAGAGAGACATGATATTCTTTTTCGCCTGCACTATCGAGATGCTTTGACGACGAGTTGCGATACGGCCCCATGAGGTCATCTAGTCTGCGCCCCCGTTTTTTTCTCCTCCATGCTATCCGTGATTGTAAAGTGATTGCTGAGCGTCTAGCAGGATAGCTGCGGATACCAATTTTCGAGTCTTTGGTATGACCCGGCCGGGAATCGAACCCACAAATTACCGCTCGAGAAGCCGGACGCATAACCATTACACTATCTCGCTGTGGTATATACTGAAGATTCCTTTTCGATATTCGTAGCGAAGCAGGCAACCGATACTCATGAAAGGAGTGGACCGGGGTCTGGACCAAGTGGAAAGAGAGAAGGATATGGAATCTCTCAGCTTGTTCCAATGTACACTGCTATATCTCCTCCATGTACTCGCATTTTGGTTAATATTTCTGGATTTTCCTTTTTTTATGATTCTATTTCTTGGATGCTTCCATTGTCATCTGAACAATGTTGCAATGCTCTGGGATAGCGAATCAATGACGTCCATTTCCGCAGAATCATGATACTAAAGGCACGAGAGAAACACAATACACACCGAATTGAAGGTCTGTTAGGGAAGATCAGCAAGTGCTACTGAATAATATAATTTGTTTTGGGCGACCTACGCCAAATCATCTCACAATACTAGAGCAATCGCTGTCAGGCGATAAGAACTCTTCCCATTCCAACTCAGCCGCAGGCAGGTCTCATTTGACGGTAGATAACTGCCGGGCGAAAACGCATCAATTGATTACTTTCTTTCCGTAATTTAACTGCAGAACTGAGATGAAGGTTAAGTCCATGCAACTCCAAAGGACTCCGCACGATCAGAAATAAATCTGTATTGATTTGCAGTCACGAATCCATTAATCGTATCAGCTCGTCAAGTCATAACTTTTCCATGACAACCGAAATCGAACTACATCGACAAATGGGCGAGTGTGTGTGCTCTAAGTTGGTTACGTAGTTTTGCTACAAAATGGAGAAGTACAAGCGGAAGTATCACAATTACATAGCCAGTTGGAACTATTCCGTTACTGACAAGTTGCCAACGCGGGTCGACTACCAGAGCGAGGCTTCGTACCAAGCCCCTCGTGAAAATTGATTCTTCAATTTCTAGCCCAGTATCTCTGCATATGACCGAATATACGCCTATACTAGGCTTTCAGCCCTGATGAAACAACTAATATATCTGAACCATCGTACTCAAGTACAATGCAAGGCCGTGTCTTTGTGTCATCTGCACCAATACACAGCACAACACATATATATAAAGAAATATTTCATCAGTATTCAACAATACATAAATTCCAGCAAATTTTTCCGCAATCATGAGTGGCCAAAGGCTAATAGCGATAGCATAAACAGAAAATAAAATGAAGCTGCTACGTAACAACGACGTCATGATATCGAGGCGTGATATCATCGAGACAAATACATCAATCTCAGTGGAAAAATTCACAGTTGGCTTGTCTATGCCACCATAATAACATTTAGTTAGAACAATCAGGTGAATTTTATTTTCAGCTAATTAATGGACAATCCAAGTTTTTACCCCGATTGGACGCTAATTTATGTAGCAGCTAACAGAAAGACATTATTAGTAGTTGACATGTGTAACAAGGCAGTGTTGTAGTAGATGTACGGCTAACGAAAGGACAAGTTCAATCAAAATCCAATGATCACAATGATGGTACATCGTTCAAGACGATTTGTTGTGTTAATAATCGCACGCTGCGAAGAACAAGGAAGCACGGCATTGAAAACCTAGACCCTCATCAATATCGGTCCCTACAGCTTCCTGACAGAAACTAGCAAGACAGTCACGTTGTCGGCACTTCCTTTTCTTACGGCTTCGCTGGCGAGTCTGCTACATGCAGTATCGAATAAAGTTTCTTCGAGTGTCTTTGTGCTTCCGTCTGGTACTCGTACAGTATTATCCTGTAATAGGATCATGGGTCAGCAGCAATCAGGTGGGAAAAGGTGCGCCGGAGTATGAAGCTGTGTAAGTGTGTATTGTATAATCAAGTCATTACCATAGCTGGACAAAATCGAGTATCTGAATTATCTGAAGCGCCTTGTTAGCAGGGCTGTCATGACCCGACTCGAGTCACGATTTTTTGCTGACTCGAATTGACTTGAGTCATTTTATCAAATGTGTAAAATGATTCGACTGAATTTGTGTATTGACTTGACTTGTACTCGAGTCATTGGGCATGACTCGAGACTAGGATGGCCATGACAGACATTTCATTGTAACTTCGAAGAACAGTAAAGTCTCCACATTATTGGTATTTCGCCTATCAGTCCTGATGCTTGGAAAATAGTGCCAGAAACTGTTAAGACTGAGGAAAATGACGACGTTATGAATGTGAGCTATTCTGTATCAACCAAGCAGAGTTGCAAAAGTGGCTTGAACCGGATTGAACTCAAAACTGAACAGGAACATAATGACTTGGACTCGGACTCGAGTCAGGACACTATGACTCGACCCTCTACTCACTTACTAAGACTCTGTCTTGAATCGGCGGTCAATTGAAAATGACTCGACTTGACTGGAGTCAAAACTATAAAAGTGAGATTGATTTGTGACTCGGAAACTTGTGACTTGATTACCACCCTGCTTATTAGTAGTGGCGTCTATCATGACATCGCAACTTCACTAATGACTAAAAAATGGAAATACGAGTCTTTTTTTGCAACCACAAAGAATCTGATTCCAACTCGATATCATTCAAAATAATTGAAAGCTATTTTGTAGCGGTTTGCAACCATTATCTGGGTCAAACACTGCTCGAAAGAAATGTCTCGCCATGAATATTTGTAGCCTTGTGAAATATGTTTTTACGATGCTGGCCGAGTTACGTCCGACGGAGGTTTCGAGTCTCCAACGCTGGGCATTGAAACTATATTTTTTGTTTGTAAAACATCACTCTTGGTGTGAAGATGTCGATCGATCCATTACAATCGATACTCAACTCAGATTCTAGGACACAAATTGTTGTGCACAGTCCTAGTCATTACTGAAATTGCGAGGGAGGGATTTGGAACTTTTCGATAGCAAGTATCATAGGGAGTAAACCTCAATAACGACGTAAGTTTCAGAGTAAACTTGGTAGTTGGGACTTGAATGGTTGTGAATATTGCCTACTGTGTTTCATGGTTGGTGAATACAAGTACTCTCTCTCACTATCGTCAGAAAGCAAAACAGAGACGACATACCTGCAACACACTTAGCACGAACTCGATCGCCTGGTCGGGAGTGTAAACCTTCCACAAGCCGTCGCAGGCCAGCAGCAAGAATCGGTCGTTTGAAGAAAGTTGGCATCGCTTCACGTCGGGAACGTTGATCACCCCGCATCTTTTGTACTGGCCGTCGCCAATCGACCTCGACACCTCTAGAATGCCCAGGACGCGCCCTTCTCTGTGAAAGCATTCATGGGGTAACACGCAGGCGTCAAATGATGCTACACAGATTACAAAATTGCCGCTCGACTTCAAAGTTTCGATTGGCTCAAATCGGGACGGCGCTAGACCTGGGCGGACTTGGACAACTAGATAATTCTAGACTAGTACTCTAATTTGAGCGAAATGTCGGCAAATCTAATTCTAAACTAATTTGTGAAATGTTTCTACCAGGGTTGTAACCAAGTCACAAAGCTCCAAGTCAATCTCAGTTTTATAGTTCTGACTCGAGTCAAGTCGAGTCATTTTCAACTCACCACCGAGTCAAGTCCGAGTCCAAGTCATCGAGCAGAGGTTCTAGTCCGAGTCATGGTATCATGACTCGAGTCCGAGTCCAAGTCATTGTGCTGACTGCTCAGTTTCCAGTTAAAGTCTTGTCAAACCCACTTTTATAACTCTGCTTGGTGATATCCAATGGTTCGCATTTATAATATGCTGATTTTCCACACTTTTAACGGTTTTTGGTCGCCATTTCAAGTACCAGTACCAATAGACGAAATTCCAATAGGGCGGTGACTTTACTATTCTTCGAAATTACAATGAAATGTCGGTCTTGGCCGTCTGAGTCTCGAGTCATATGACTTGGTTCGAGTCATGCGCAATGACTCGAGTCCAATTCGAGTCAATACACAGATTGCCTCGAGTCATCAGAAAATCGTGACTCGAGTCGAGTCATGACTCGAGTCATTACAACCCTGGTTTCTACGCTCTAATCTAATTTCTGCTTTTCCTGAAAATGCTACAGGAGTGTGTGTGGCGCGAAACGAGAGTTGGCTGCTGTACAGACATTTGCCAGTATCATGCTTATGAGACTGAACCCTGATTTGATGTACACTCGACTTGACTCATCTCAAAGTTTTCGCGAATTCAGTGCTTCTAATCTGATTTAGAAAAAAATAGCAGCTACAACCTACAATTCTGATTTTAGTATCATTTGAAAAAAAAAAGATATAGCTGTAATTCTAATCCTAGTCTAAATAGGAAATACCTGTGTAGCTATAGTTCTAATTCTAATCTAATTTGGAAAAGCTGAAAATATTGTGGTTGTCCAACTCTGGACCAGGGGCTTGTGTAGAATAATTATGTGGCCCGGGAAGAAGTACCAGTGTTGAATGGTGACCGGCCCGCGAAATGACTTCAATTTAGCTGAGAGTTGCTCATTAGGGCTGTTCAAAAATAACTTTTTTTCCCGGATTCCAGCCATTCACAGATTAAATTGTCAGGTTACCCTAAAAAACGCTGCACACCAAATTTGGTTAAATTCTAACGAGTATAGGACTCCGCAGATCCAATTAAAATAATTAATTTATTATGGAAAATTTAAAAAAAAAATTTCAAATTTTTCTGCCAGCCCCATGAAATTGTTGAGCTGTCTTCAAAGACGTTGCAAAACAAATTTGAGTCAATTCCGACCAGTAGAAGCGGAGTTATGTGAGTTTTTCGATGATAATCCTCGGATTATCCTTGATCGGTGGATTATCCGCGATTTATCAACGAAAAACTCACATAACTCCGCTTCTACTGGTTAATAATTATCGAGACGACAGATTTCACGTCGTTGGCAGGGGCTGTTTACACTTCCAGTTGTGTGCCTTGGAGTCGACTTTGATCAAAATACACCAACCCAAATTCTGTCAACAAAAAGAGTTCATGTACCACCTGAAAATAGTACGTTGAACGCTCTCTCATTTGAAATTTCATGCTGGTGACGTCATATTTTGTGATACGATTGTTGATATACAATGTTCTTTCCAATTCTCTACTAGTTGCTGACGATTACCCCAGACGAGTGTCAGCCGAAAATATTTGAGTTTATTTCAATATGAATATACTATTCAACTCAATACTATAGCCTACAGCACAGAAAGCCACACAAAACATAGGATACATCAAAATACAACCAGTACCGGACTTGGCCTCCGGCCCTCTGAATTCTCTGTCGCTCTTCGTAATCGGTCGGGTTGTGATCCTTACTCAAAGATATTGACACGTGCTTCTTATGTTCGGAATTGTACCGACACAAAATCGCCTGAACCATAAGAACCGGCGATCAAGGCTTCGATACCATTGTCGTTGAAAAGTAACAAGTAACCTTACTATCACCCAGATTCATGATATACATCGTGTCGTCGAGTATTAGAACGCAGCAAGCCGTTGTGCCATCTTTCCACACTGGCTTCCTGACAATAAGGAACACGTATTGCTGGAGGTATGAGCAGAAAGACTAGTACAGTAAAGTGGTTTTCAACCGGTCTGCCAAATACATTAATGCAAAATGAAAGAAGTCGGACGCTTGCTTGTCCATCAATTAGAGAAATAACACATTGATTCTTAAATTTGGAACGCATCTTGCTGCATTGTGCTGGAACACGGAGTTCGCCGTCTGCTTTGGACTTGGCACATGCTACGATGTTGCATGTTGTGCCAAGCCATTTCGAAGCAGCAACTGGTTTAAGCCCAGTAATATGTGAAATCTAAGAAGACCAAGCCGCGAGTTCTTTCAAAAGAATCTCGACAACCGAATCCAAGTCAGAAATTTTCAACAGGAATTCACGTTGCAGAAACTTCAATTGAGCCATGTATAATATAAATAGGTTGCAGCAAATTTCTCATTACATTGAAGTTTCCAGTCGGTTTCGAGATGAATACATTAGCTGAAATTACATTACGAGTGGATTCTGATATTCGCCGGTCCACAATTTTGTTTTGAAATCGTACCGGTATCCAAGCTAAAAATTCTGGGAACCGCTGAGTAGGCTTAGGCCTATTGAATTGCTCGTTCAAAGTATCAGGAAATGGAGTAAGCATACTGGGTAAAAACTATAATACAAAGTACCGTGACAAATAAGGCTTAAACTGTGAAAAACAAACAGCTTCATCCGACGCATGGCATTGAATGAAATACTGGGAAACAAAAGCCGTCAACGGGAAACGCATCATTTTTTCACGAGCGAGGCTAAGACAATTTCCTGTAAGCTGTCGAATTGACTGTTGGCCAATTCTCTGCGCAAAATGACAAGTATTCGATTGCAAAATCACTGCGACAACTACATTTCCATTTGATACAGAAGTCAGAACGCATCCATTGATGCGGTTCTGAAAGGAAACAAACCGACACACTATAATGCGTTGATGCCCACCGCCCCACATTATCACGACAGTTATGAAGAGGAATTCATGTAAAACTCACTGTAATGACGCTTCCCGTAAAAATTCTTCATCACAACATTTAAATGATTGGAGTATCATTTTTTTCATTTCTTTCGGAAAGTTATTGACTTCATCTGAAACGGAAAGTGTCGGTAAAGCAAAAGGAAGTCAAAAATGTAGGTGAAACGGCACGCAATTATTCAAAGATGGCCTCAGAATTCATTATAGTCGGTGCCAATATGTCACTCTCCGGGCATGAAATATGAGTCGAAGACATCAAATATCGAAAAGCGAACTGCATTTGGCCAAGAATTGATCACGCCTGATATACGGATCTGCTGACAGAAATTCTAATTGACCTCAGCACGCGAGAAAATGAACTAGCACGAATGGCCTATTACTCTGGAAACAATAATGGCCATGTTGTAGTGCAGTGGTTCTCAACCGGGGGTCCGCGGAGCATTTTCAGGGGGTCCGCGAAGCCTCAAAATAGTTGATGACCTAATTTGTATATTTTTAAATTCGGAAAATCACGAGGCAGTTTCGCTTCATTACTCGGAAAACTCCAGAGTTCACATCAACTGAATCGTCATCTGAGATGAAATATCCCACCGTGCAGCTCATTTTAATTGCTAAATTGCCCATAGCCTACTGATAAAAACATTTCGCTATTTAGATATGTTTTGTTTGGGTTTGTGGAAAAAAAGTTTGATGAGAAAGGTCAATCACGGTGACTTCGAAATGTTAACAAAATTCATTTTTCTTCTGTAATACCACTTTTTCCATCATAACTTCAAGATAAGCTGCTAGATAGAAATGACGAGGCTTGACGTTGTATGTTCATTATATGTAATTTTGGTGCCACATTTGTTGCGATCATACCCAAATGTGTCATTGGAAGCGGTACGCGATATTATTACATTCACCGCCACCTATATTTATGGAAATGGATTTTCGGCACTTGTTCAATGTTCATATCAAATCGAAGGGGTGGATTTTCAAGACACGATCACGTATTTCATGAAATGCAGTTGCATAATTTGCTTTGAAATAATAGTCAATCCAATTTCTCATCAGTAGTATATGATCTTATTTTCAAGAAAAGTCATTTTGTTGCTGTTTATCACTAAGCCTACTAAGCTTACGGTTATCATTTGCACAAGACAGATGACGATTGCACGATATTTGAGCTAAATTTGAACTAAACTTCGTGGGGGTCCGCGAGGATCGGTGAAGGTCCGAAAGGGGTCCGCGAAGACAAAAAGGTTGAGAACCACTGTTGTAGTGAAATCAATGAACACGAGGAACAAACAAACCTCTAACATTGACAATGAAGATGTGCTAATGACGGAGCGAAAGCTCAAATATAACTGACTTATAATGATAAATGAAGTGGATTTGAAGAAATCTTATCAAGTTAAATACACAGTAGACTACCGCAATATGCCTACACATCCAGCTGATTTTCGACCGAAAATCTTGACCAATACCTAAATGGAAAATGTTGAACATTTGGCTCGTTACTGGGCCTAGGCACTGAGATTTGAGTACACGAATCAGAATCAAGTATCAGATCAAACGATTAGTCGAGAAGTGAGAGATAATATTTTTTTTAATGCTGCAATCAAACGCGCCTTGCTACCAAGATTCGATTTATCAAGAAGTATAATTTATATTCTATTCTGCGCTGTGGAAGTCTGTAAACCTTGGTTGGTCATATTGCTGCATACGAACATGTAGTACAAAGCTATTCGCGAATCTGTGAAGCCGTGATCAATCCACAGCATTGTCACGAAGTACAATGAAATCAGTACGGTCGAAAAAATACCAAATAATCTTGCAAATATCATGCAGAAGTGGTATTATATTCTTTGTGGTCGCATAAAAGGTAGCTGCTGCATATCTCAACTTTCCACATCATTCATACTGTTACGACGCCATAATGGGTGAATCTCGAATGCTCGACTCAGAATTGAATCACCCAGGTGCTCGATTTAGCACGGCCCTAATCACCGGAAACTATGCTTACATTTTGGCACGTTTTGAATCAGGTGTTGATGCAGCCGGGTAGCGCAATGTCTCGACGCTCGGTGACCGCCATGTCCATCGAAAACGCCGTAATAGGCCACTCTGCGCCTGTGAAGATATAGCCGCGGAATGCATCCCTACTGCTGATGAGAGAAAATCCAATGCTTACACTCCGGCGGTGAGCTGCGGAAACTGTGACGTACATTCATCCAACATGGCGTGAGCGTCCTGCATGTCAGCTCGTTCGCCTTTCCTTTCCGCGACAAAACCGTGCAACGACGACACCCCTGAACATTAGTAAACGTTGGAGATTAGCCATAAAAACACAGCTTCAACACCTCAAGACTGTGATACAATGAAGAGACAAGGCGCCAAAACGACTTGGCGAATTCTAATCAATCAAACTTCCACCCTGTCCTACAAAAATATAACAAAAGCAGGAAAAACGACTTGAACAAGGCATGTACAAAAATTTGTATGAACATGTATGAATATGAAGTGACGCATATTTACATGTCTTGATCTTTAAATAGTATTGCCATATATTCGTAATCGATTTCACACCAATTGTTGAAAAACAACAATTTTCGGCATAGCTGAATTATAGAATTTCCAACCGTCAATGCTATTTCTTGCAAATCCGAAAGTTTCTACTCCAAACACTGTTCTTATACCGGTCAAAACTGAGTCAAATTTTCTATGCACCATTTTTAGGCAACCTAACAAGTTCATGGAGTAGCCAGCGAAAATTGAAAAACAAAATTTACTTCGCTTCTACGTCTTGGAATTGAGGCAAATGAAGCGTTTGTCAAGGCAAGCTAACAATTTTATGGGCTAGCCAACAAAATTTGAAAATGACATACAAAATTGGGCAGGCGGCAAAGGCATGAATTGATACAGCACTGGGTACAGAAGTTGGTGTGTGGTAAAGGTGATCCAGCAGTATTCCAGTAGAAACTGCTCGTCTTTAGGGTTAAAAAAGTTACTACATATTCCCCATAGATCCAGTTGAGTCAAGTCAAATCATTTTAGCACATTTGAGTCATTTAAAAAATGAGACTCGAGTCATCCCAGCATGGGTAGAAGCAAGAATTTAAAATGCAGATGATATGTGACATATATATACATAGATAATACCGAGTTGGGCTTAAAAAGATTGAAAAGCATACAAGGTCCAATAAATTATGAATTAATAATTTGAATAATACCTACCTAACGACATTCTTTTTGTTTCAGAGCCGAACGGCTGTTCAGCCGATTCTCTCTTCAGAGGAATCCTAGCAGCATGATCTCCCATCAACCTGGTGACATCCTGCTAAAAATAATGTCTTCCGAATAAAAAAAACACAGAGTCATACATAAGGTCGCTTGCTACATGGTCAGACCACGCATAAAATCCAAATTTCAAATCTATTTTTGTCTTATGAAATATCTAATTAAAAATTTGTTTCCTACCTGCCGTAGGCTACTTTCGAAATCCAAATTTTACTTTTTCATGTCAACATAAAAATTTCATATTCATATAAATCTGAAGATGTTTGAATATGAGCAGTTTCTCGGTGCATATTGCAATATTGCATAATGTCCTTATTTTGCATGTAGTGACTGACCTTATTACTAGGGCAAGTTTTTGCCACTTTTGCAACTTATTTTTACAACTTCTGGCACCTTCCTAAACACTCAGATGTTATGGAGTATAGTGTTTTGAGCTGTTTGGAGGAATCTTACATTGCAACTTTTCCTCATTTTTTCAAGCAAATTTTTGCAACTTTTCTCTTTTTCATTTTTTCATGCAACTTTCTGCAAGTTTTCTGTGCAGCCAACTTTTTACTGGAAATATTTAGCACTATATGAAAATAGATCGCTGGATTATTTCACTGTCTTTTAAATTTGAGGTCCTTTCTGATTTTACGTACATTCAGGTGATGAAAAATATATTTTCACTGTGTCAAAATTTTCAGGATATTGATTTCGGTGAAATCGCGAACATTGAGTTTTGCTACAGTGTCTTGGATACGGATCGAGTATCACGTAACCTAATAATTTCGAGGAACTTGTCGATAAATGCAACATTTTAGTGCAACTCCACGGATTTGACTGCAACAAAAACTTGCCATGCTTATTACCGATCCTTCTCCCTATGCTAACCAACATAATTTCTAGCGACAACATGATGACTATCATATGTGAACAAGACATTTCGAGAGTGTAATCAGAAATCGGAGCTCTGCGGTACCTCACTGTTATTTCTCGAAATCCCTTTGTCTTCCAATCTGACGATACCAGAAGGTGGCGACGGAAGCATTTGTGAACTTGCTGCAATGAAATTAGGGAGTTAATGGAATCGATCATAAAATATATGATGTAGCCTCATGTCGCGTTGCGGCAGGCTTGCAATGACTCGACTCGAGTCCCGATTTTTGGTGACTCGAGTCGTGTCATTTTCTTGAAATACGGAAAATGATTCGACTTGAATCAATCTATGCACTGACTCGAGTCATGAGAAAGACGTGGACCAAGTCATTTGACTCGAGACTTGGACTACCGGGACAGGCATTTCATTATAATTTCAAAGAATAGTGAAGTTGGCATACATAGGCCTGCTATTGGTATTTCGTAGCTCTATCACTACTGGTGCAAAAATCATACCAGAAACTGTTAAAAGCGAGGAAAATTCGTACAGTATAGTATGAACGCGACGCATTCGATATCACCATGAAGAGAGAAGTAGAAAGTTTGTTTCACAAGACTTCAACTCGATACTGAACAGTCAACATAATGACTTGGACTCGAGTCCTAACATTAAGATTCGGACCGTTGCATACTAACTTGGACTCGGTGGTTAATTGAAAATGACTTGTCTTGACTCGAGTCAAAACTATAAAATTGAGATTGACTTGTGACTTGGTTACATCCCTGCCTGCGTTGAGGCACTTTTACACAAATAATTGCATGCGAAGAGAAGTTGCATTGCGAGGCAGAGCCTCAACTATTTCATTGCAGTTATAGATAGCAATATTTTTGAGTTAGGCCAATATTTGAGTGCTTTCATAGAAATCATAGAATGAGAAGCACTTGATGAAATCGTTGCCAGAACACGAAATCAATGAGCTGACTAATAGTAAGCTATAGCAGGAGGGCATCCCTAAAAGACGGAGAAGCGGAGGCAGCGGAGACAGCGGAGGCAGCGGAGAACGGACCCTAAAACGCGGAAACAGCGGAGACAGCGGAGAGAGCCAAAAATGCCGATTCCTAAAAGACGGAGTTAGCGGAGGAAGCGGAGAGCGGAGCTTTCGGTCATTAACCTTTATAGACACGCGCGACATAGCGGACGGATAATGAAAGCGGAGTTCGGGGCCCAGCGAAATGGACATAGCGGACGGTTATATAATATAGAAAGCGCAGATCAAGGCGTATCGGAAGATGTTTCGAAGCAGTGGAGATTAACGGAGAAGTCAGCCATGCAAGTTAAAGGCCAATTGGGCGACTGATTGCCCGTCGATGAGATGACATAACGGACGGATACTGAAAGCGGAGTTCGGGGCGTATCGGAAGATGTTTCGAAGCAGTGGAGAATAACGGAGAAGTCAGCCATGCTATTTCAAGGCCAATTTGGCGACTGATTGCCCGTCGATGAGATGACATAGCGGACGGATACTGAAAGCGGAGTTCGGGGCCCCGCGAAATAGACATAGCGGACGGTTATATAATATAGAAAGCGGAGATCATGGCGTATCGAAAGATGTTTCGAAGCAGTGGAGAATAACGGAGAAGTCAGCCATGCAAGTTAAAGGCCAATTGGGCGACTGATTGCCCGTCGATGAGATGACATAACGGACGGATACTGAAAGCGGAGTTCGGGGCGTATCGGAAGATGTTTCGAAGCAGTGGAGAATAACGGAGAAGTCAGCAATGCGAGTTCAAGGCCAATTTGGCGACTGATTGCCCATCGATGAGATGACATAGCGGGCGGTTATATAATACAAGGAAAGCGGAGTTCGGGGCGTATCAGAAGATGTTTCGAAGCAGTGGAGAATAACGGAGAAGTCAGCCATGCGAGTTCAAGGCCAATTTGGCGACTGATTGCCCGTCGATGAGATGACATAACGGACGGATACTGAAAGCGGAGTTCGGGGCCCCGCGAAATAGTCATAGCGGACGGTTATATAATATAGAAAGCGGAGATCAGGGCGTATCGGAAGATGTTTCGAAGCAGTGGAGAATAACGGAGAAGTCAGCCATGCAAGTTAAAGGCCAATTGGGCGACTGATTGCCCATCGATGAGATGACATAACGGACGGATACTGAAAGCGGAGTTCGGGGCGTATCGGAAGATGTTTCGAAACAGTGGAGAATAACGGAGAAGTCAGCCATGCTATTTCAAGGCCAATTTGGCGACTGATTGCCCGTCGATGAGATGACATAGCGGACGGATACTGAAAGCGGAGTTCGGGGCCCCGCGAAATAGACATAGCGGACGGTTATATAATATAGAAAGCGGAGATCAGGGCGTATCGGAAGATGTTTCGAAGCAGTGGAGAATAACGGAGAAGTCAGCCATGCGAATTTCAGGCCAATTTGGTGATTGCTTGCCCATCGATGAGATGACATAGCGGGCGGTTATATAATACAAGGAAAGCGGAGTTCGGGGCGTATCAGAAGATGTTTCGAAGCAGTGGAGAATAACGGAGAAGTCAGCCATGCAAGTTAAAGGCCAATTGGGCGACTGATTGCCCGTCGATGAGATGACATAACGGACGGATACTGAAAGCGGAGTTCGGGGCGTATCGGAAGATGTTTCGAAGCAGTGGAGAATAACGGAGAAGTCAGCAATGCGAGTTCAAGGCCAATTTGGCGACTGATTGCCCGTCGATGAGATGACATAGCGGACGGATACTGAAAGCGGAGTTCGGGGCCCCGCGAAATAGACATAGCGGACGGTTATATAATGTACTTACTCAAGGAGATCTGATTTTCACTACTTCTACTTCGTAATATTTTGTGATCTACTTACTTTTCGCTATTTTCAGTTTGTCAAGTAGAAGTAGCCTTATCCTCCAATCAGAAAGATAGCCTGAGGAATTTCGGGGCTGTTTTCACGGAGTATCCACATCTAATTTTCATAAAAGTTGAGTAAAGCCCAGAATTTTCATCGCGTTTCGCGCGCAGTGGATGCGGCATAAATAAAGCTACACTATATGGCTATGGCATTTTTACGATGCACCATATTTTTATTAGCGTTTACTAATCGCGGAAGGTGTTTACGCCGTATCCTATACAATTCTCCGTATTGCGCTTTGACTAAACTGCGGGCCTTATAATATGGAGGAGGGTGCGATACCATGATATTTTCTAAAATCAATACTAGCATTTTTATTTCATGATGCGGAAGAATGCTTATGCTGTCGAAAATTGGATAGTTCCTGGTATGCATCAATATGAATCAAGCTCGACACCTTTCGCGTAGCTCAATTTCCACGTTTTGACAATCCATGCGAACGAATTACGATCGTTTTCACAACTACTTACTTACTTGAGTAGATTTAAAGTCAGTCAATTCTACTGCTGCTTCAAGTAGTTTTAGGTTTCTTATGGAAAACATACTTCTACTCGTACTTGAGTAAATTTTTTCGTCGCTACTTCTACTTGAGTAGTTTTCTTGACTACTTTGATCACCTCTGAATATATAGCAATGTTACATAAGAAGTAAATCATGCTCTGTCGCCGTATGGCTTCATCGTTGGCTGTGTAGGCTATTCCCAAATAGGCGGACATTTTTGACCATAAGAAAGTCTTCCAAAAGCGGTTAATTGCTCATACAACGCACTGTTTTATCATTTAGGTATAAAACGTAGCATCAGGATAGGTAGAAAAGACTGTATGATGTATGTTACTGAAAAAACACACACAAATTGTTGTGTACAATATATAGCGATCTTCAAATCCTAACAAGAACCGGATCCACGGCGATGCGGGTAGGCGATACGGCGCCTCAGCAGACAAATGCAATACACAATGCGGTGGATGACCTGGCGCTTTATGAATGTACGCAATGTTAGATCATCGCAATACCCCTGATAAAACCGTCCGGCCCCGCGTATATGGCTGAAATATCAGCAACGCGGTGCGGGTACCACTATACCCATTATCAGTAATCCAATAAATAACATGTGCTTATACCTGAAAACTTCAGGATTAAGTATGATGTTTCATTATTTGGAAATATTTGCTCTGGCTATTACAGTATGTCAAATAGTCCTTAAATTGTTATTGAGCTTGGGAGATAATATATATCTTTAGTCTTTACCGATTTGAAATGAATTGTATGTGCGGCAAGCTATAGTTGAATAGTTTGAGCTAGGTTGATATTTCGTGTGTGTAGCGATTACAGATAGCGGTAATTGCAGGAAATAGGCTACTGGGCAACAAACATCACATCTAAACCCGCGGATCGCCAGATCACGAGCAATTAATAAAACCGCAGAGGTCTGCGAGCAGTCATCAGCTGTCAAATCTATTGAGTAAAGACTCGAAACTGCAGAATGATCTTCTAGCCAGTGCCGGTCCCAAGCTCGCGAAATCAGGCAGGGTAAAACTTGAAACGCCACGAGTTGAGCTATAGTCTGCAATTACAGCTAAACGTCGAATATGACAGCCCTTTCATATACTCGAGAGGACAAGCACAACTCCAGGCAGATGCGAGATATGAGGGTCGTAGCAGTACAGTATCTCTAAATTTAATATTGAGTTATTTCTATGTAGACCGACTCTGATCTCTTCAACGTTTCTTGCATTGATACAATTTATTGGGGAATTAGTATATTCAAGATATGAGTTGTAAATGGGACAGTGTCGTCTTGAAAGTAGGCTAGCCTCCACTGATTAAAATGAAAATTTCATAAATATTAGGTAGCAAAAATGGAAACATAATATGGATCCGATGTGCCGCGACCCGTATTCCGATGTTTTTTAATCGAGTTCAAAATTGGACAATGTGTTATTGATGTGAATACAAGCAAAAAATTACAAATTTACACGGGCAGTGGCGATCTAAGATGGTTGTCTGGACGGGTCCAATTATCTGCGGTTTCGTACTCTATTCTCTATTTTTGCTGATAATTAGCCTATAGGCGGAGGCCCTAGGGATGGTGCGGACGTGAGGTTCACGTTCGCGTTTTGTGTGTGATACTCGGGAATTTAGAGGTTCGCGTTCACAAACGAACCTTGGTAGGCTCTGCACTGTGAAGTGAATCTTTTTCGTATATTACAATTTGCTCAATGTCAATGTATTGATAGTCACAGGCCGAATACATTTTACGGTCGGGCATAGACCGTTGAGGCGTAAGCTTATATTCCCGTGCAAGTCCTCGTCGAAATTGGTGACAAAACGACGGATGATATTGATTTCATGGGATTATTATAGCATTGTGTACATCAGCGCTTTTCAACCTGTGTGACGGTTCGTATACTCATGAGAATGAAAAAAATTGCTGTGCGAATGGCGAAGGTGTGGTGTGAATGAAAATTCGGATGAGGCATTGTACAATATGAAATTGGTGACCTGAACTAGGCTAAATATCTACAGTTAGGTTTCCAGCTCAACATGCACATTGCACATGTCCACAGATGCAAGGAATGAATTACAGAAAAAGTGGCTAGAAAACGTTTTTAAGGCATGGGAGACGTACCGAAAACCATTACTTTTTGAAAGCCGGTCAATTCTGAACAACCCTAGTGTGCATGCACAATGCGCATGCAACGAGCGAGTTCATAATGCCTATATTCGACTCATTCATTTCGAGGCCAACCCCTTCGGCATCGGGGCGTGAGGCACTTTATAGCTTAAGCTACATAGATAGCCAATTTGCTGCACATCTGAACAAAATGTTGTTCAGTATCTTCATATTCTTTTTTGTATGACAACTTTCGGTTCGTTTGTGCCAGGGGTGGGCAACATACGGCCCGCGGGCCGGATCCGGCCCGCGGACAGTTTTCTGTCTTATATAATAATGTGGCCCGCGGCTACAGTCTCCCGAGATTCCCCACTACTTGCTTACTACGTCAAATATTAGTGGCTGTATGTTATTATTAGGGCGATTTTTTTTGGACATGTCAAAAAAAGTCAAAATTAGGTCAAAATTGTAGCGTTAGGTCAAAATTTGTCAAAATTGTATACAAAATCAAACATTTTTTGACCTCTACATTTCGTTTGTATCGTAGATTTTGCGCTGTCTGTGAACTTATCATTTGATAATTTACAGCTTGTAGCCTACTTTATAATCCTACCGTTGTAAACGTCCCATCGTCTGCTCATTGTGAATCATAAACGGTCAAATGAAACAAATAGTGACATGGTTTTATGGTCAACGTACCGCAATATCCTAACTGAAGCAAGACTGCTTGGACATTGCATGGTTCTTACATTAAGAAACGCAAGCTGAAAAATTGTGATATAGACAACATTGTCAGAATGAAGCAACACGGTGCGTCACCAGCTACAATGGTAATTTACACCAGGCCGATATTTCTTATTTTTGATTCAGTAGCTGCTGACTTGTAACACGGCTGGGCCACTTTTCAAATGTCGTAGAAGCCGCGGTCTGCATGAATTCAATATCGAGATAAAATAGGCCATACAGTTGAACAACGACCCTATCTCGTTACCCACTCAGCCCTAAAGAATTGATATCTCGGTAAATTTGGGGTACCGGGCTTATCGAACGCCTTGCAATCTTAATTAGTGATTGCACCGTGTGTTGATTGATCAGAGAGAAGCAAACATGGCGGCGCCTGTATGACAATGCTGTTCTCAAATCCACACTGTCTTCGTCAATATCGGCGAGAAATGCCTTTGACGTGACATTGCTGTCGTTAAAATACATTCAATAAATGCGATTTACATCTTCTATATGTGGATAACTGGGGGACTAATGTATCGATTCAGCAATACGGCCCGCCAAGTACCTAATTTTCCTGTATCCGGCCCGCCGACTGGAGAAGTTGCCCGCCCCTGGTTTGTGCGAATGAAATTTCTTTTGCAAAAAAGTGTGGATGAAACTCAAAAATTAATACAACACGTAACTGAAATGTTAGACATGACGTCACACAGACATGACGTTCACACAGAACCTGAACCGTTCCGGGGTACACAGTACACACCATCACTAGAGCAGTTACTTACGACGTTGAGCATTTCTACGCGTGCGTCGGCTAAACAACGCTTTTTTGCATGCATATTAAACTCTATCTTCGTTCCTCGATTTCACTGACTTGCGTAGTGGACTTGCGTAGTGGTGCGGCGCGACTTTAGTGCCATGTATTTCAAACATTATCACATAGCCAGTGTATTGAATCTATAGCCTACTTGCAATATATTTCATTAAAAATGCAATTATGGCCGTTTTTCTAGTCCTATAGATAGGCCTATGCAGTTTTGATGTAAAGTTCAAAGTATGCTTCAGCTTGGAAATAGATCTCTGAGTTACGCAAGAGCAAGAGAAATTTTGGAAAATCCTGAAAATGTTTGGGATAAACCGGCAGTACTACCCAAAGGTGGCGAAGGTTATTTGTATCGCTCTCCCTGTCAATCAGGACGATCCGACTTCCAGTGCGACCAATATAGATTCATACACAAGGGGAAATGTCGCGACGTTAAAGGAGAGGTATGCAAGCGATATTATGAATTGAAGGATCCAAACGGCAAGCTTAGAGAAACGTTGCCCGGGTTTAAGCGACACGTGTATTCACTGATTTTAGAAGAAGAAAGAAATACTGAGTCCGGCACCATATATCTTGTACACTATATGGGTGACACTACTCTGCATCGAGACAGTTCACACGGCAATGCAATAAAGAAAAAAGATTCAGTGTTCGTACACACCTCGCGGGCGTGCCTGGACGAAATCAAAAAGGACGACAAAAATACACCCAAACAAACGTATGTCGATTTACAAGCCAAAGGAATGAGGCAATCGGATCAATCTAGAATGCCCACAGACAGACCGCGGGATGTGAAACAATGCGAAAATATGAAATACGCAAATCGGCAGTCGCTTCGAATTTCCAAGGACACGGTTTATAATGCTGTAGAAATGTCAGTTCACACCGGTGACTTTGTCAGAAAGATCGAAATAATTCCCGACATAACTATCCGTATGGCACACAGCGATATGCTTGATGAGACTAGAAATATATTGAAAATCTCAATGAAGAATACGGAACTACCCCAAGTGCTATCCTACGATACAACTTTCTCCCTAGGGGACTTTTACGTTTCCATTTTAGTGTGCCGCAATGTGCTAATGAAGGGGGACCCAATATTCCCAGTTGCATTCATGGTGCATGAGAAAAAGTTCATGACAAACCATGAACAGATGTTCCGCGACATATTGCATTGCCTCGGTATGGATAAATGCTCAAACATTCCGTTTGTGACTGACCGGGAAAAAGGCATAACTAAACCACTCCATGATTACTTTCCAGACTTGCCAAAGTTTTATTGTCTGAACCATATCCTCAATGATGCAAAAAGATGGCTTCGCGAACACTCTTTTAAAACACACGAAGTGAGCATTCTATTGGGTGATATACGCAAGTTGGTTTTGTCGGATGGAGAAGATCAATTCAACGATAAATATCGTACGCTGGCAAATGGATGGACAGGCAAATTCAGAGAATATTTTGACAAACATTTGAAGGGTGACATTTCCAGAAATACCTGCAGATTCAGAACGAAATATTTTTCCGCTTTTAGTGAGAGCCCACCCACTAACAATATTAGCGAGTCAATGAACAACGTTTTGAAGGCTGCGAGCGGGCGTAAAGAAATGACATTGGATGCCATCATATTATGGATGCATAATCTGCAGACGAACTACTTACATGATTTTCGCCGTGCGGAATGCGGACATGGGGAATATCAACTTAAAACGGAATTTAGTTACATGAGAAAAAAACTCGAACATATCAAATTTCCTAAAATGTTGACGCTTGACGATATCATAAGTGAAATCAACAATGACCAAAATGTGACAAAATTCTTCAGGTCAAACAATAAGTTGAATCAAAGATTCTCCCAGCGCGCTATGGCGAGGTGGTGCGGGATAAATAATATGGTTGGGTTCTCGTCGACCAATGGTGTGTTCACGGTTGCTTCAATGACTCAACGTCAAGTTCATTGCGTCAGGTATTTCCCAAAGCCTTCCTCATGTACTTGCCCAAGCACAACAATATGCTATCATATTCTAGCTGTAGCGATGTCATTAAAAGACAACAGCACACAGAAAGCGGTCCCCTGCAATTTGAGTCAGCTCCTGAAAAATCGCAAGGGTAGGACCAGGAAGTCCGGTCGGAAAAGGCCTCGCCGGGTAGATTTTGACTATACCGTAAATAGTACACCAGCTCACCATTCAACACCAAGAAAACAGCAACCCAAACAACCGCTATTGCATTCTGATCTATCAATGATATCCGACGAGCAGATGTCTGAAATCAATGAAGAAACAGCGCCATTGGACTTGACGACCGACTCTGTGAAGCTGCCCGCCCTCAATGATTACCCTTGGCTTTCGTCGTCAAAGGAAAATAAAGATCCGCAGCATGTGATACGCCAATGCTTGAAACCTGAGCAATGGCTAGATGATGAAACAATAGAGCGAGCGATAGAAGCATTTTGTACCGAAAAACCTTTGGTTTTGTTTTTCACCTCGTACAGGTATCAATGGAGTGAACAAGATCACAATGTGCCGTCGCTGTGCCGATTTGCGCGTAAGCACCAAGCAGCGAACAAAGACTTCTTCATTTTTCTAGTGCATGTTCCAAATCACTGGATACTGACAGTAGTTAACTTGAGTACCAAAACTATACTGGTGATGGACTCTTTTATATCTCCTAATCGGACGAGATATGAGGGTATTTTTCGCAACTCATTCAAAATTGTCAGTGCTTGCTTCAGGGTTGCGAATGTGAGATGCACAATTGACGAGTGGCAGTTTTTTCTGTGCAGGGACGTTAAACAACAGGAGAACACATTTGACTGCGGCATACATGTGATAGCAAATGCTTATTGCGTGACAAATAATTTACCTTTAGCGCGTGATTTTCCGTCGGGAAAGTGCCGAGTCTGGGTAGATTACTTGGCAGGGATTCGAGAACGGTCAACTGAGAACCAACTGCCAACCGGCCGTCGACCGACTGACGAAACGCAATCAGAATCCGGTTGTATTTTGGGTGATTGGAATGCAATATCAGAAAGTGATATTACATATGCAGAGCTAGCCGATTCCTCATCTGCCATTGGTGTCATGAATAAATCGAAATGGGATAATTGCGACAGCAGCTTATGTAAAGGTAGTAAAGACCAAGATCAGCAGATAATGTGTGTGAAATGTCGAAGATGGTTCCACAAGTCCTGCCTAGTCGATGAAAAGGCTGATGAGATGACATACTTCATTTGCTACCGCAAAAACTGCTTAGCTGCTAAAATTCAGCCGTGAACTTTTATTTAACTTTTTATCATGACTGTATATTTTCTTCGTTTCATTCATCGTTTCATTTTGGTAACATATGTATATAATTTGTAAAAGATATTTCGTTAATGAAGTGACATGTGTTAGCAAATAAGGAGAAGATCGAGTCGAGCAAAGGTGGATTGTTAAGGCCAGGCAAAATGCCCCGATATTGGGTTCATAGCAAGTAGTTACGGAGTTCGCACTATAGTCACTAGTGCAGAGGTCTCAAACTAGAATGTGCTCACGGGCCAATTTCCTGGTTTGATGGCGTCGCACGCCGCACGCCGCAGCACCAATAACGCTGATCTACAGGATTTTTGCGCCAGGACTTCTTCGGGTCAATTATACCTAATTTGGGGGCGCTGAATACGAATCTGACGTTATTTTTGCTATATCACATCACGTTGTTCAGATATTATATATGTTGAATATCTCTACTTATTCGAGGTAATCAAGTAGATTTGGGCTATTTCCGGTACTTACTGAAGTGGTAATGTTTCGCAATTACTTCAACATCTACCTGAACAGTATTCTGGATGAACTAATTACATTTACAATTCGGTTTTTGTAAAGTAGAAAGTAGTTCAGTATAATATTCCACAACTATCATCAGTTAAATTGTCATACGAAACGCGTCCGCTATGTCATCTCATCGATGGGCAAGCAATCACCAAATTGGCCTGAAATTCGCATGGCTGACTTCTCCGTTATTCTCCACTGCTTCGAAACATCTTCCGATACGCCCTGATCTCCGCTTTCTATATTATATAACCGTCCGCTATGTTTATTTCGCGGGGCCCCGAACTCCGCTTTCAGTATCCGTCCGCTATGTCATCTCATCGACGGGCAATCAGTCGCCAAATTGGCCTTGAACTCGCATTGCTGACTTCTCCGTTATTCTTCACTGCTTCGAAACATCTTCCGATACGCCCCGAACTCCGCTTTCAGTATCCGTCCGTTATGTCATCTCATCGACGGGCAATCAGTCGCCAAATTGGCCTTGAACTCGCATTGCTGACTTCTCCGTTATTCTCCACTGCTTCGAAACATCTTCCGATACGCCCCGAACTCCGCTTTCAGTATCCGTCCGTTATGTCATCTCATCGACGGGCAATCAGTCGCCCAATTGGCCTTTAACTTGCATGGCTGACTTCTCCGTTATTCTCCACTGCTTCGAAACATCTTCTGATACGCCCCGAACTCCGCTTTCCTTGTATTATATAACCGCCCGCTATGTCATCTCATCGATGGGCAATCAGTCGCCAAATTGGCCTTGAACACGCATTGCTGACTTCTCCGTTATTCTCCACTGCTTCGAAACATCTTCTGATACGCCCCGAACTCCACTTTCCTTGTATTATATAACCGCCCGCTATGTCATCTCATCGACGAGCAATCAGTCGCCAAATTGGCCTTGAACTCGCATGGCTGACTTCTCCGTTATTCTCCACTGCTTCGAAACATCTTCTGATACGCCCCGAACTCCGCTTTCCTTGTATTATATAACCGCCCGCTATGTCATCTCATCGACGAGCAATCAGTCGCCAAATTGGCCTTGAACTCGCATGGCTGACTTCTCCGTTATTCTCCACTGCTTCGAAACATCTTCCGATACGCCCTGATCTCCGCTTTCTATATTATATAACCGTCCGCTATGTCCATTTCGCTGGGCCCCGAACTCCGCTTTCATTATCCGTCCGCTATGTCGCGCGTGTCTATAAAGGTTAATGACCGAAAGCTCCGCTCTCCGCTTCCTCCGCTAACTCCGTCTTTTAGGAATCGGCATTTTTGGCTCTCTCCGCTGTCTCCGCTGTTTCCGCGTTTTAGGGTCCGTTCTCCGCTGCCTCCGCTGTCTCCGCTGCCTCCGCTTCTCCGTCTTTTAGGGATGCCCATAGCAGGAACTACATAAAAGATAATACTACCAAATAATGCCACTTCTATTTACAGCCACAGGACTACAGTACTGTACAATACGAATTCATTCATGGTTTATGAATGAATTCAGTTCAGATCAAGAGCAACATAAGATTCTGATACAGTACCAGGGATATCTAGACTAGATATCCCTGTACAGTACCTTTTCCAATATCATATCCAATATCGGCTTTCGACATCTCTTCAGAGCCTGCGGGCGGTAGGTCTCCGAACAGCGACATAGTTGCAATTAAATGTCGCTGAACTTGAAACCAATCAGTATCAATGAAATGGTGATGATATCGGAAATAATATACGCGTGCGGTACGGCGCTTTTTTATAACGATAAAAACACAATCGCTACCAGGCTATGCAAAGTGCAGAACCTGTATGAACGTGAACATAATTATAATCCTCGGCCTCCCAACAACCGCGACTAGCAACACCAGCCCAGGACTGCCTCGATTTAGCCCGAGCGGAAGCGTACAAAAGCAAAGGGTTCGCACTGCTGGTGGTGGAGCAAATGGCGATCATCCAGTCGTGACCGGTCGATTTTCTCCGATTGCAAATCGCAACAAGATAATATGAGCTGTTTCTCGAATTTCGCAACCCGAATCCATCCCGCTTCGGTTCCATTCAATTTATTGCTAATAATTTCATCAATCCAATACACCACAAGACTGCGATACTATGAAAGATAGGAAGGTATCGAAACGACTTGGAGTAGGCTTCGTGAATCCGGTAAAAAGGGCCATATAGGCGATGAAAAAAGGAGGCATGCATATTGAATGAAAAGTATAAGAAGATAACATATAAAGATAGGTGGCAATTCATAATTCGAAAAAAACGGCTGCCATCTCAGTCTTAGATCTGGTTGTACGTTGTAAATTGCTATGATCTGACTTTCAAAGCAAGAGCTCACAATCCGGATCAATCAATCAATCAGTTTTATTAATATTTTCATCATTTCAAAACACCACAAAACTGCGATACCATGAAAATATAGGAAGGTGTCGAAACAACTTGGAGTAGTCTTTGAGATACAATACCTAGATGAAATCCTCCTCATGAACTGGATCGTGATTACCACCGACCTCGATTCGCAACCATCAACCACCTAATCTACGCGCTAATAGTCTATTGCTGTTATCATCATCATCATTTTATTGAAATTTTTATCAGATCAATACACCAAGATATTGCGATATAATGAAAAGATAGGAGGGTACCGAAACGACTTGGGTCAAGTAGTCTTTTAATCAGACACCCTCCTTGGCCTACAGCATGTAAATGAGAGGCATGCACCGCACAGTGCACACCGGATTAAAGAAGGGATAAGATGTAAAGGAAGCGACAAAAATGAATGCTGCATGTGTCGGTAGGCGGGGTCGATGTATCAGATTGTGGTCCGGTAATCTTGTTACACCTGAATCGTCACGTGATAAATACATTGTGCAGCTCAGTACCAAGGGTCAAACAAAATGTTTCAATGTCCTGCTGATTTTGAGATTAGAATGGGTAAAGCGGTTCCAAACCATTACAAATCAAATCCGGAATGTTAGAGCGAACGGATTGATTAATTAATGTCATGTCCCCAATTCTTAATCATTCTGCTCTATGTATCAAAAACGGTGTTTTTCAACAGCGAGAACATTAATTTTAATCGAGGTGCCAAATTGGCAAATCATATCCCATCCCTTGCCATACTGATGAAAGCTTCCTTGTTCGCTGTGGACTATTGGCGAGCAAAACGAATCAATAATTCAAAACTGGTTCAAGTCATTTTTCATGCCTTATGAGAGCATTTAATATAGATCAGCTGCAATTCGATTTTGTCTATTCCTACCGTGGACTGTGTAGCCGCATTGCAGGGTCAGAAAACTGGCCTCTATTTTCAGCAGTAATTGCCATCATTTCTTTCAGATATTCAACAGCTCTTTTAGTATGGAAAAGCAAGACATCACACATGATATATAAAATTTATTCATTAGCATTGCGATATTTTCATAAAACCTTGCTTTTCAGTAAATTATTTGATTTACAGTGAAGTAAATAACATTCGAGTAACAATGCATAGTACGGTATGGATTGAAACGAGTCAACACAACTTGATGGTTCATGACGGTATTTTCGACCTAATTAATCAAGCCAATCAAGCAATTGTCAATACAAATATGAAGTCGAATAACTGTATATTCACTAATAAATTGCATGTAATCATAAGATCGATCAGAACTAATTGCTCATTAGTGAGGATTTAAGAGTTGTTCTCTCAACTCGTGATAACGCCGTCTCAGGACATGGGCTGCAGACTTGGGCTGTCTCTGTCTGGTAAGCACACCCTTTTTATTGCCTTGCACCCTAGTTACACCTTGTGCTGTAGCAAAGTCTGCAAAATTCCAAATCATCTCCCCAACGAGAAAGTCTCTCTTCAGTGTATCAAACACGGCAAAGTGCTGTTCCATCACCACTTCCTGGTACTCTTCTGTGAACATAATTGAAGGATCCTGGTGGAAGCCACCGATCGTTCCAGCTCCCCACTCTGTCATTATGATTGGCTTTCCCCTGGTCTAAAAAGGTCAGATACAATCAATGCAACAGTAGAAACACTTGAGAGTAAAGAATGACAGTTTGCTCAAATAAAGCAACTTGAAGTACAATCACTTTTGGAGTATTGCCGGCATTGTTATCTTAGAAGTTCAGTATTCAAGAGATAACAATATAACAAACAGGGTTGTAATGACTCGAGTCACGATTTTCTGATGACTCGACTTGACTTAAGTCATTTTCTCAAAATACGGAAACGAATCGACTCGAGTCAATCTGTGCATTGACTCGACTTGGACTCAAGTCATTGCGCATGACTCGAAACAAGTTATATGACTCGACTCGAGACTCAGACGACCAAGACCAACATTTCATTGTAATTTCGAAGAATAGTAAAGTAATCACACTATTGGTACTGCCACTTTAGTATTCGACCAGAAACTGATAAAAATTAGTATATTAGAAATGCGAACCATTCGATATCACCAAACAGAGTTATGAAAAGTGGGTTTAACAAGACTTTATCTGGAAACTGATCAGTCAACAGAATGACTTGGAATCGAGTCATAATACCATGACTCGGACTTGACCCTCTGCTCGCTGACTTGGACTCGGACTTGACTCGAGTCAAAACTATAAAAGTGAGATTGACTTGTGACTTCGTTACAACCCTGCAAATGCATGCTATCTATAACTATGTGGCAAATTTGTCATAAGGTCTAATGCTTACACACTGTATCAACATATTTGTTGTTTATTTTTCTGGTACGGTAATATGAGCTATTGCATTCATGTTGTCTCCAATGTATTATTTCATAGTAGGCCTATTGCACTGTTGACATGATTTGAAATGAATAAAATGAAATAAATAAAAATATATAAATGAAATACAAATCTTTCATTTATTTCAAGACAGATTCCAAGATTCTCAACTGACCTTGTACCATTCCGACAAGTAGAATCCCAACTTCCCTTGAATGACTTCGGTATGTCCACTGTCCTCATACCAAGAGATGTACTTATTCACACTAACAATATCAACAAAGGCACTGGACAAGTCTTTGTCATATGGTTGATTGCATACAACCGTCACGGGCCTGGTAGAATCCAACATCTTTACATGAGTAATTACATCTTTAAAATAGCCCTCGCTGATGGGCATTTGGGAATTGGGTTCATTTGCAACTGACCAGACAACAACAGATGGGTGGTTTTGATCCCGCTGTATCAATTCAGTAAGGACATTTTTATGATGGGCTAACGTTCTGTTTGAGAAATTTTCGACGGTTTTTAGTCCGACTGCTGGGCATTCGTCGATAACTAGGATTCCCTTTTCATCACAAAGCTGCATTATTTCCTCCGAGTACGGATAATGAGATGTACGAAAAGAGTTCCCTCCAAGCCAATCAAGCATATTGAAATCTTTGATTACGGAGGCCCAGTCAAATCCTTTACCGCGGACATCCCAATCTTCATGTTTTCCAAACCCGAGAAAATAAAAAGGCTTTCCATTGATGAGGAAATTTGTACCGGAAACTTCAACAGTTCGGAATCCAAATGGAAGTCGATATATATCGATTAATTTGTTGTATTGGTCATAAATCCCGGCAGAGAATGTGTGCAAGTATGCTGTGGTTTCATTCATTCCGATTGGCCACCAGAGGTGAGGATCATTTACAGTAATTTGTCCCGATTCCCCACTTGATGATGCAATCATGTTTCCGTCTTCGTCCAGCACACTGACTTTAAGAGTTACACCAGGACTGTATGTTATTTTCATGGGATTGTTTGCCGTCAAGGCAACGCTTGTTGCAACATCATATTCCAGTTTACATGTGCGAGTATGTGGGACACATGAAGTTATTATCGAAATGTTTTGGATGTAAACTGAAGGTGTTGTGTACAGTGTCACAGGTCGGTGAATCCCAGCGTAATTGAAGAAATCGAATTGAATGTTCTGCACAAAGTAGCCAGGTGGATAATGCTCATCTTCACTTTTATGTTCGATTGTGCCCGGTGGCAATGTATACGGAGTCAATGTATTATTTACAGCGATGGTAATATTGTTCTGCTGTCCATACAGTAATTTGGACTCGATATTTTTCTCGAACGGCAAATGCCCGCCTTCATGAGTCATCACCTGCAAATATATGCAATAGCAGTGTTACTAAATTTGGTCTCATTTTCATGAAAATTCAATTCCATTGTTGTATTTGTATACAACATGAAGATTTTTGCTTTCAAAAACGAATTTAAAAGATATGGTAAGCATTGAATAAACAACTGTTGCATTGGCATAACACCAGGGTTATAAGGTTGTAGGGTTGTCACAAGGCTCCGAGTCACAAGTCAGTCTCACCTTTATAGTTTGGACTCGAGTCAAGTCGAGTCATTTTCAATTCACCACCGAGTCAAGTCCGAGTCTAAGTCACGGAGTAGAGTGACAAGTCCGAGTCATAGAGTTTTGACCGGAGTCCAAGTCATTGTGTTGACTGTTCAGTTCCAAGTTAATAACATGTGAAACCCACTTTTTACAACTCTGCTCGGTGATATCAAATGCTTTGCATTCATAATATAGCCTGCTAATTTTCCTCACTTTTAGCAGTTTCCGGTAGCATTTTCAAGTACCAGTACTGATAGACGAAAAAATAATAGTTTGATAACTTTACTATTCTTCGAAATTACAATGGTGGACCCAGTCTCGAGTCATATGACTTGGTCCGAGTCATGCACAATGACTCGAGTACAAGTCGAGTCAATACACAGTCTAGTCGAGTCATTTTTCATTTTCAAGAAAATGACTCGAGTCAAGTCGAGTCACCAAAAAATCGCGACTCGAGTCTGAATCGACGACTTGAGTCATTACAACCCTGTATAACACACCAGCATTTTAGAACATGAGCGCTTACCGAGTCCTACAGACCAATAAATAACATACCTGCTGAGAATTGACCCATACAATTGTGTTATAATGAGCACTGCCGACCCGAAGGAAAACTTTCTCTTCATTCCATGCTTTCGGGACAAAGAAGTCTCTTTGGTACCTGAACAAAAACAACAACTGTGCCAGACTGGAATCGATGGTTGTTTTTGACAACATGTTGTGCGTGACATACGGATTCCTCGCGTGATTGGAAAATTTCATCCGCGTGGCGGAAATATTTTTCGCTCTGATTCGATACTGAATTACTTATTAAACAACACAATGTGCTAAAATATACTGGTTATACGCCGGGCTAGGGCTACGTCGTATATTCGCTGTTGCGCAAATGCCACGCTTGCTTGCGTTCATTGTAAAGCTCAAGCGCCTTATTCTGGATCTAGACTCTGGTATCGCTTTGTGACGTCAGCATAATTCATTAATCGGCTTGATCAGATATAAATGCTCGCGTGACGTTGCGCGTGCCGTTGCCACCGATTCCACTCTGGCAACTGTGCAATGGTGCATTACCCACTTTTTGGACTAAAGATATTAGATCCAGGGTCATCGCCCCAGACTTTAGTCTTCCTGAATCCATTGTGCGAATGCTTCCACACGTTAATAGGACAATCAATGTTCTAGCATTGTAGACGTCCAAAATAAAATAGATTTGACCAGGTCAACAACTTACCATGCCCACCCAACAAAGTCTCTGATGGTCTTATTCTGAGTGATATCATTATAACTGGCCGGAACAGGCATGTAGATCCAGTTAGGCAATTTCTTACTCCACCATTCTTGAGCAAAGCCCATCTGCCTCGATGCAGATATATCGATCTGAAATCTCCATTTACCACTCAAGTCCTTGATGTTCCGAGTCTCGGATTCTCTCGGATATAGAGCTCCAAATATCGACTGAGAAGTTCCTACTAGTAGTAACAGGCACAAACTATTCATGGTTATAACAGAATCGATGAGGTACACTCACCAGTTTACCGAGATTAATGCCGCAATTTTCTATAGGAGTTTGCAAAATGCCAACTACTACGAAGTACGAAACAGTATTTACATTTTGCGTTCAATGGTGCAAGACAAATTGTGACCAATGAGCTATGTAAAAATAGTGAGGAATTCTGGATATCGAATGCTCTCATTTACCATAGTCGAATTCTGCCTGTCATTGCTATGACAGTCATCTGCTAAAACTACCAAAGCACTTTATCATCAACTTTATATTAATAATAATAATAATATAATAATAATCCTCTGTTGGGGGGCTGCCAGTAAAACTGCACTCAAGCCACTGCAAAAACTACAGTATAAAGTACTCCGAATCATAGCTAGGGCCCCAAAGGGGCCTGGCTGCTATCCAACAAGTCCCTGCAGAAGAGATTCGGCGTCCTAAACATAGAAGATATGCGGAAACTAGAAATCGCCAAGTTTATGTATCAGTTCCACTATAGTTCCACTACAGTCTCTATAGTTCCACTGCGGTCGTTGCCCCGAATATTTCAATGACTTCTTTACCTCGGAATCAAAAGCGCACAAGTACAACACACGCGCGTCCACGTCGTTCAAATATCATATGATCGACCGAAAAGATCATCGCTCTATCAAATATGCCAGACCTGATGTGTGGAACAGTCAGGGCCGTAACAGCACTTCGTCAGCCCCCCCAAAAACGTTGGTCTTGGCCCCCCCATAGGGTTATAGGCCGAACTTCTGCCCCCCCCCGGCGATACACACTTTACCGCTATTTATCGTATTCGTTGGGAGTTTGTTTGTTAAATCAGCTTATGTGGCCTAAGCGCGCGATGCGCGGAATATTTCTGGAATTCATGATTGAATCGGTCAGTATGATCGGGAATTGCATATATATTGTTATCAATTTTTATCTTCTCTCTGCTCACGTAATCAGATTTGCCGGTAGAGCTGAATGAGGAGTGTTTGAAAAGGTAGGACCACTCAATAATAATTAAACATCTTCGGGCGTATACCCGTTGGCAGGAACAAAACAGTACCTCGTCAGGCCCCCAAAAACGTGGGTCTTGGGCTCCCATAGGGTGATAAAACGACCCCCCCATCACGTTGTTGGCGTTTGTCACGAAATAATCTGTACTGTATTGTGAGTAGAGCGCGAAGCGCGAAAATTTTCGATAATTTATGATAAAATCGGTCAATCAGATCGGCGATTGCATCTATATTATGCTATCAATTTATTGTCCTCTCTACTCACGTAATTATATTTACCGGTAGAGCTGAGTGAAGTGTCTTGAAAACGGAAGGGCCCGTAAATAATAATTAAACATATTCGGGCGGGCGGACCCGTTGATATGACTTCGTTACATGATGTTATTTCGTGACTTCCAGTCTGCTATATCAAAAAATATAGAATCGCCCAAACGTAGGCTTCTAAACTAAGAGACGGACACGATTTCAAATTGGTATTTCTTCACTGGCATAAAGTTTTTCCCAGCGGGATAGTATTTGTCTTGTGAGGTTCAGATTGCAAAGACAGGAACATTCGGCACCAGTCATTTAGGCGCCTATGGACAATTAAACCTCTATGTGTTTTCTATATATAACGAAGTCTTCGGCCAAGGTTTTCTCGCTGCCGATCGTTCTGGCACACTTCTTGACGTCGCATTTTATATGGTTATATGGCCTAAAACTTGATTGTATTTCTTGGTGGGTCGTGGCGCGGTAATGGCCCAACACCCAATAATAAAGATAAACGGGTACTTGAATTCACGCGCAGCGCGAAAAATTTTTGAAAAATTGCATAAATTTTCTAAAAATACTCTATGATATATGCTAAATTCACGAAATAATTTTGGGCCCCCTTCGAGCTCGCCCCCCCCAATTGGGGGGTTTGGGGTGCGGCAGTTAGGGTGCTGGGAGCAGTATATCCCGCCGGCCATCCGACAGTCGACGAGCATGTCCACATTCAAGTAGAAATACAAGCAATTATACTACTAAATAATTACAGCCCATCCTCAAGATTACCAGACCACGACTGACCTATCGATCTCGCTTCTCATTACATGCCGTTCTATTTCTTTTTCTATACTATCTTCTTTACTTTCATTCATTCAGTGTGCATGCCTCCTCTTTACATCACCTAGGCCAAGGTGGGTGTCTGATTCCATAGACTACTCCTAGTCGCTTCGACATCTTCCTGTCTTTCATTGTATCGCATTTTTTGTGGTGTATTGAACGGATAAAATTGCTAATAAACCAATGATGATGATGATGATAAAGCGCCGAATGTAACACCATATCATCACTACACTAGGGCGCTGTACATAAAAGGCAATAAAAAATAAAAGTGAACGATATATATAAAAATCGGAGTGCATAGTTGAAGAGCAGAATGAACACTACTGTAGTTCGAACGCTCGTGTATGAATAAAACGGTCTCTATTTTGCGCTTGAAAACATATAGTGAGTCGGATAGTCTAATAGAAGATGGAAGATTGTTCCACAAAATGGCGGCCGAGAAAGAAAAGGTTCTCTCGCCGTATGTCGATGTATTGACTCTTGGAACTGACATGAGTTTCTACGACTGAGAACGTAGCGACTGTAGATTGTCACTAGCTCACGAAGATACGCTGGTGCACATACCTTCACACATTAGTCAGTAAACTGTATTTTACGGGAAGCCAATGAAGGGATCTAAGAATCGGCGTTACGTTATCACGCTTCTTTGACAGAGTCACTAAACGACCCGCGATGTTTTGGATTTTTTGTAGCTTGTCGATGCAATTTTGGTTTACCCCGAAAAGCAGAGTATTTCCATAGTCAAGCCGTGATATCACTAAAGCAACGACAGTATTATGTATAGAATGTAAACGTGGAATGGCAACATTCTAAAGTATTATGGCTTTGCATGCATCCTCAGCAGAGGTGGTCAAACTAGTCAAGAAAGCTACTCAAGTAGAGGTAGAAGTAGCGACGAAAAAAATCTACTCAAGTACGAGTAGAAGTACTTCTTACATAAGCAACCTAAAACTACTTGAAGGTTAAGTAGAATTGACTGACTTTAAATCTACTCAAGTAAGTAAGTAGTTGTGAAAACGATCGTAATTGGTTCGCATGGACTGTCAAAAGCTGCAAACGGAGCTATGCGGAAGGTACAGAGAGCTTGATTCATATTGATTCATCCCAGGTGTCAATTTTTGACAGAATAAGCAATCGTCCACATCATGGGATGTGAAAGTATTGATATCGAAATACGCCATGCAGCAATTAAAGGTTTAATGTCTCTGGTGATCTGTATAAAAGTATAGCTAACCAATCGTCTGGGTGCTCAGCTATACAATACTTATCTGGAGATAGCCTGTAGCTCTTGGGTGAAGTTCTTCGTAACAGATCAGTGACGTGCGGTGAGGCACGGACATCCCCCCCCCCACACACTAGTGCGGAGCATGGACCGGAGCCGGATTGGATATCCGGCCGGATTTTTTCCATTTTGGCCGGACTGGATCGGAGCCGGATCAGTACTTTTTCTGATACGGCCGGAGCCGGATCAGTACTTTTTTGATAATGCCAGAATCTTTATGGATAAGCATGACGTTTGTAACTAAATAACTACCAACCAACAACACGCAAGTAACCGCCAAGCCAGTGCGAAAACAAACGAGCCATATTTCTAAATTCACGGAACCACCGTACCGTGTTGGGCCGGATTTCCGGCAGAACTTTTTCATATTTGGCCGGAGCTGGATCGGAGCCGGATCAGTACTTTTTCCTGATACGACCGGAGCCGGACCAGAGAATTGGCAAACCGGATTGGAGGCGGACCAGAGAATTTGTCGATCCGCTCCGCACTACCCCCCTCCCCACACACACACACAAACACACACGCACGTAAAGTAGCCTACCTGATAAAGAAATCCAAAATGTGAATAACAACAGCAGCGGGTATAGAGAGCATTTTCTTTGCACACCGATAGCCGTTGCAATTCCACAATAATCAATGCATGTAGGACTGGTCACTATTGTGCTAAATGGGCAAGTTTAGACGGATAACAATTACTATCTCTTCAAGTACCGGTATAAACTATTCGAAGCATAAAGCAACGACAATAATGCAGCTTATGCAAGTAGCTATCACATACCACAATTTTACGGAAAATAAATAACAGCTACATAAGTAAGGGAATGTATTTGCTCCGCATTACGTATTGGCCGTCGCTACTATATAATTCCTACAAGACAGTCAAGACTGTTGTATTCCAAAATCGATAGCGCGTTTCACTGTGCTGCGATTGCCCAATTGTTAGCGAATAGTGCATGGGGCAAATTCGTTTGTGCCTCACCTGGCTATTGTTTCTCTGCGATGTCATTGTTCGTAATAAAGCCAAATCTCACCTTCCTTGGCGATTTTGAGGGGGCTCTGGTGGTCTGACACTGTTAATATTTGGATTTTCGAAATCAATATGACGATAGCATTTGATTGATACCAGTTGTTATGAATTCCGAGCTATTTATGATGAATTGCATTGTCGCATGTGAGGCACGACCCGCCCGTGCCTCACCTGTGCTGCAACTCTCCTTTCGCGCTTTATTTTTGAATAATAATTGTGCAAATTGATGATGTTGTGTGAAAAAATGTTCAAATTTAGTTATTTATGAACATCGATGTAAAATATCAATAATCATCGACCCATGGAAGGTTTTAACAATTTTCGCTTATTCGCCCTGACGACAGGTGAGGCACTGCCAGAGGTGGTCAAAGTAGTCAAGAAAGCGACGCAAAAATCTACTCAAGTACGAGTAGAAGTACTTTTTTCATAAGCAGCCTAAAACTACTTGAAGAAGAAGTAGAATTTGCTGGCTTTAAATCGACTCAAGTAAGTAAGTAGTTTTAAAAACGGTCATAATACGCTCGCATGGACTCTCAAAAGCTGCAAATTGAGATATGCGGAAGGTGAAGAGAGCTTCATGTACAACGCATGTTGATGCATCCCAGGAGGTATAAATTTCCGACAGCATGAACATTCGACCAAATCATAAGATGCGAAGATAGTTTTGCTATGGAAATGAGATAGTAATTTTCTGTTAACTCGAACATCCCGCGTTTTAGAAAATGTCATGACATGTTCCCTCACGCCTATTACGGCATTTAGTTTAGTAGAAGAGCAATACGGAGTTGTATGGATACGTTGTCAACACTTTGCGCGATTCGTATACTATGATAACAAAATATGGCATAACGCAAAAATGCCATATGGTGTAATTGTTTAGCAAAATAGACGTCGATGCTACACTTTCTTTTAAACTTAAAAAACATGTATGTTTCCCAGAAAAAAGAACTGAAACCAATTAGAACTGTAAATGATACTGTGAATTGAACGAGAACTACAAATACTACAACAGAAAAGCGGAAAATGTATTTTATGTCTTTTTTCACGGCAGTTTTAACGTTGGTCTGCTACAACACATTTAACACTGAAAACGTCAGAGCCCACATTTCCAGAATAGGACACTCCATGGTTTACGATTACGATATGATGGGTAAATGCTAGATTTCGAAACGGTAGTTTCAAACGTTATGATGGGCCATATTTACTGTGACGAAATATGCCATATGGGCGACAATGCCGTGCAATGCAACGTGCAACCTAAATAATATTCACTTTCGTGAAAACATATTTGTAACTCTATATATACTTGACGTGAAGCGCGACGGAAATTCTGGGTTTGACTTAAATTTTCTTAGGATTGAAAGTTAGAACTCCGTGAAAACAGCCCGACAATTCCCCAGTTTCTCTTTCTAATTGGGGGTTACACTACTTCTACTTGACAAACTGAAAATAGCGAAAAGTAAGTAAGTAGATCACTAAATATTACGAAGTAGAAGTAGAAGTAGCGAAGATTCTATCTACTTGAGTAAGTACCAGAAGTAGAGGAAAAGTACTTGAGTACTTCGAAAAAGTAGAAGTACTTCGTTACTGACCACCTCTGCCCACTGCCTCACCTGCCTCATTGGACCGCACGTCACTGTAACAGAAATATACTCAATACAATGGTTTATTCAAACGTTATACAGTAGTAGGGTATAGAGCAGGGGTCGCCAACTCAAAACGGGTCGCGGGCCACTTTTCAAAATTCGTCGAGGCCGCGGGCCGCATGACTTCAATATCGAGATAAAAATGGGCAACGCAGTTTAGCAGCCACGTTTTGATAACTCTACGTCAGTACAACGCTGTTTTCTCAAACATGTGCGACGGGTATAGTTACCACAGAAGAAATAATATTTTATTGAAGAAGTGCAAATGCAACAAAAGAAATGAAGATAATCAATTTTATTCTATTTTGAACTATGAGCTGCGCACCATACCTGACAACACTCTTCATCAACTAAAGCAGATGTGACCAACCTTTTGCTATTCACGGCTGCATTTCGATTACTTATGTTGGCTACGACCGCATTCCAGTGCATGGTCGTAATGCACTAACTGGAGATCAAAAGCCCACGTTAAAATGTCCATGTCCATTGTCCATTGCCGGTAAACTCCGGACTAATCTATATACTCATATCGGCTTACTCTGCGCAACAAAATCGTGAGTAGTCATGTTATGAATAACCACCAGGATTCGTTGTCTAGTCGCGCGGAGCGCGAAAATATTTTTATATTCTTGAGTGAATTTCGCCATTAATATTATTATAGTTTCACATATTACTATCAAATATTTATCCTTTCTCAGCTCATGTGATCGAATTCACCGGTAGAGTTGATGCAGATGATGTCTTAGAAAATTTAGGAAAGTTATTAATGCTGTGTTGCATTTTAGGGTGGGCCAATTTTTTTTATTCCCGTTTGTTGCATGGTGTTATTTCTTGACATCCCATCAGGATTTTCGGTATAGCGAAAGGATATTGGATTCGCTCAAACGTAGGCCTACCAGAACCAAATTTCCTTCGTGATGAGCAGAACACGATTACAAATTGGTATTTATTCATGGGACGCATCATTTTCCTCTGCTGATCGCATCTCTACTGTGGAGCTCTGATTACAAAGGACACTATTAATATATAAAATGAACACGCGTTGAGCCGCGCGCAGCGCGAAGAAAATTTCAAGAATAATTAAAACCTCCCATTAATTAGAGAGTCAATTCATAAATTCAATTTGCATATTGACGACCGCCAACACATCGTAATCGAAATAAGTGTCGACGGCCGCATAATCTTCCTTCTACTGCCACAGATTGGCCACCCCTAGACAAAAGAATCGACCTTGGGGTTAGCTAGACACGGTATTTGCTGAGAAACTATCTCCCCGTCAAGCTGGGTCTTTTGGGGAACCCGAAGTCGTTTTCTATGCGTCTCTGTCTTGGCAATGGTGGACCATTGCACTTCAAGGCAATATGCCCAAATGCTAGTTCATATCAGCGAATTCTTCCTCAATGGAATGATATCACCATCGCCGCAGCAAGCAGTGAGAAATATCGCCGTCGCAGTGAGAAATAGTGATATTGGGCATAGGAGAATAGCTTACTTTGAACAACCACAACAACAATATCAAAATCAATTTAATAATTTCAAAATGCTGTACAGATCGTTCTTCCAAAATCTCAAATCAGGCCGCGGGCCGCAAAACACGACCTTGCGGGCCGCGTGTTGGTGACCCCTGGTATAGAGTCTCAATCATAATCAAAGCAATCCTCAAACACGTGTTACATACACTTATATAGAGTCTCAGGACCAGACATGGGGTGATTACTTCATGAATGTAATCGATTGCGATTACGATTACTTCTGAATCCCGCGATTACGATTACAGCAAAATCAGGAAGTAGTCGATTACGATTACGATTACATTGTAAATGTAATCACGATTACTCACGATTACATTTATTTTACTTCTTACTCTTAGAACTAATCTTAGATGATGGATGGGAAGACAATATAATGATTGCGATGAAAAGGCTTTAATGACATAACAACTTTCTTTATAAATGATGGGTCATTTGCGTGTTACGTCATAATGTACCCATTGCTGACGTTTATAGGGGACGATTTACCGCACCCAACGATTTGTATTCTTGCCAGGTCCGTAAGTGCCGCACCCCAAACTCCCCAATAGGGTGGGAAGCGAGCTCGGAGGGGACTCAGAAGTATTTCGTAAACCACCATAAATAAATTATAGAGTATTTTTAAGAGATTTAATCAACTTGAAAATTTTCTCCGAGCTTCGCGATTAAAATGTCTCTAGATTGCTTGACTTTGAAATGCATACTTCTCCGCATCAAGAAAGAAACACGCATAATTTATGGTAATAGACATTTCGGTGCAGGTCATTTCGTTGCCATGACATACCAAAAGACATATTCAGTTTTGGCCAACATGCAGCTCCACGGATGTGCTAATAAAGAAAGACCTTGGCTGAAACTTAGGGTATTTGTCCATTGTCAATAGCCTCGTTGGGTGACCCGTGACTAATAGTCCTAACCTTACTGTCCGAGCCCACAATAAAAATGCCACCCGGGGCACCCACAGAAGAATAAATACATGGCAATTTGTGTTTGCGTCTCACGAAAGTTCTTCTTTTAGTCTGCTACGTTTGGGCGACTACACGATATCTTTTTGATAAAATAACAGCCCGAAGGTCACGAATTAACAACATGAAATAAAGTAATTATAACATCATACCAGATGTTATAGTTATGAATTAAGTGCCCCCATATCTACATGTAAATATGGCTATCGGGGGCTGAGAGAGGATTGAAAATGAATAGGAATATGATGCAATTACCAATATTATTGACGAAATTCAGTCTTCACCTTGAAATTTGACTAGTCTATATGGGGGCCCAAGATCAACGTTTCGAGTAGGGGGGGGGGGCGAATTGCTGTTATGGTTCTGATTCTAGCTACAACCCATGTCAACATGGTATTTAAGTGGATGGCTATGGCGGCAGGTCCCATTAATGAGTAAATAATTGTGAAATAACGATTGGTACCCGTCTCAATTAGAGTCATATGAGAATAAGTAAACGTGAGCCTAAAATTCTGCGCTCAACTTAGTACAGTTACTGCAAGCTGCCGTCTCGAGAAACGGCAAAGAACGGCACGGTTATGATAAATATCAGCAACTGTTGATTTTTAATGTTTCGTTGCGGAAAGCGTGATGTTGTATTTGACGAGTACAAAATTTCGAATCTTTGTCCGGTGGTGCACAGGCCTACTACTCGCCAAGCAGCAACAGTCAAACTATAGAATGTGACATTCTATAGTCAAACTGCGTTTAACTAGACATGTCCAAAAATCAATTCATAAGTTACTATTTGAAACTATAGGCAGCGTGGTGATTATTATCCTGCTGCGAGGTAGTGGCGTCCGGAGTGTATTGATAACCAGATGTATACACCACGGTGGGTGTTCTTACTACTTACAATCACACTACAATGAATGTACTTCGAATATCTATCTACCATGTGTGGATACTTTTTACGCAATGGCGAGCAAGCTAATAATTCTGACGTAATAATGAGCAGTGGCGTTTGAAAATCGGGCGCTTGTGCTATCACTAACTTGGAATAATATATCTTCCTTGTTCGCGAATGTTCAGTTTATGTCATAGTATTTGTACAAATAAAAAGTAATCGTTCTTTCACAAAGAAATCGATTAGATATGGGAAGTAGTCGATTACGATTACGATTACTTCGGAATTTTTTCAAATGTAATCGATTGCGATTACTATCACTTCAAAGCGCTGTAATCGTCGTAATCGATTACGATTACTAATCGCGATTACCCCATGTCTGCTCAGGACATCACAACAAGAAGTAGTTTCTTATTCGAGACGTAGCGGAATATCATGGACGAGTGATCACAACGGGATAGCTACAATACTAATCCTTTATTTACTCAAACACCCCGTCTAGAGAATATCATGAATCATGGTATGGCGCCCTCCCACATATTATACGGAGAAGTTGTGTCGGATACGGCTTTAACACTTTGCGCGATTAGTATACGTTAATTAAAAATATGGCAGATCGTAAAAATGTCATATAGTGTATAGCTTCAAAATATAAGGCTACTACACTTGCTTTTATACTTGTAAAAAGCGGAAAATATATTTCATGTCTTTTGTCCAGAAAGTTTCGACAGTGGTTAGCTAAAACACAGTGGCGGGGAGATAGCGTAGTGGTGACGATAAGCCCCTACCAAGCAGGCCGAGCCGGTTCGATTCCCGTCGGAGGTTCATTTGGGCTCCTCTTCCCCCGCTGTCGCCGTTCTTACAGCGACAAAAAAGCCCAGAAAAAAGACCCGAAAAAAGAAAGCACTCACAAGGAATGGAAAGAACTAGTAGAAAGGGCCGCGGCTTCAAAAAGATCAACATCGAAAAAGAACTGTGACATCGGGCACTCTAGGCCGAGGTGGATGTTTGAGTAAAGGATCGCTACTGATGCGTGTCGTTCGACATCCTCCTATCTGTTCGTTACATTGCATTGTGTCTTATCGCCTTGTACATTGTGTGTAGCTTGTTCAGATGAAAATTATAACCCAATGTATAAAAAAAAACATGTCTAACGATAAAAAAAGTCAAAGTCCACTTTTCCAGATTAGGACACGTCATGGGCTGCTAGGTATAATAGGTAATTGCTAGATTGCGAAACGGTAGTTTCAAACGTTATGGGGGCCATACTTACTGTGATGAAATATTTGGTATAGGCGACAAGGCGGTGTGAACGGATCCACGCAACCCGGTATCTAAATTATATTCAGCGATACTTTCGTTAAAACATATTTGCCACTCCATATCTACTGTGTGCGAGGCGCAACGAAAATTCTGGGTATTACATGACTTCTATGAAAATTAAATGTTGATACTACGTGAAAACAGCCCCGAAATTTCCTTCGGCTATCTTTCTTATATTGGGAGATTAAATTACTTGACAAACTGAAAATAGAGAAAAGTAAGTAAGTAGTTCACAAAATATTACGAAGTATAGAAGTAGCGAAAAAAGATCTACTTGAGTAAGTACCAGAAGTAGAGGAAACTACTTGAGTAATTCGAAAAAGTAGAAGTACTTCGTTACTGACCACCTCTGATCCTCAGATAGGTAGGCCCTAGTTCGCTAGTTCCTGATTCGACTGATCTTGTGGATGTACATGAAGCAGATCTTTGATGTATAGTCGATATGTTTTTCCACTGAGAGCGTGTCGTCAAAGTGAATACCTAGGTTGCGTACGCAGGACTTGGCTTGGATAGTGTCTGGTCCGAATCTATTGGTGAATTGGTTGAGGTCGATAGGGCGTCTGGTTGGAGCAAACATGATGAGATCCGTTTTCTCTTTGTTTAATTTGAGACGATTTTGTGTCAACCAGAGCTCAATATTGATAAGACATCGCTGCAACTTGGCAGTGTTGGGATCAAGTCACTACCTTCGAGTCACGAGTCATTTCGAGTCATTGCACATTTTGACTTGAGTCAAGTCAAGTCAATCGATTTTCGAAGGTGACTCGAGTCAAGTCAAGTCACTCGATTTTTGGAGGTGACTCGAGTCAAGTCGAGTCAAGTCAAGTCAAGTCAAGTCACGAGTCAAGTCAGTATTCAAGTCAAGTTGTCTTTTCGAAGTATCAGGCATGCTTACGTCATTGCATTTTGCTAGTTGTCTGAAATACAGATTGAGTGGTCATTGATTCTGGACCTATGAACGAATATAAAGTTAAATATAAACGCAAGAAGGCGCTTTATCGCTCATATATACGTAGAAATGCTAAAATATAAGTAAGTTATTGCATAGCCTCGGATTATAGTTACCAGAGAATAGAGAAACGAATCGATAAGATGCAATACATTACCCATTTACAAATTGATATGATACAATTCCAGCGTGCATTAATGGTTGAGGACTATATAAACTATATTGGAATTCAATTTCAATAAAAGAAGGTTTGGTTAAGTAAAGAACAGAGAACAGAATAGACATTTTGCGATAAAATTACTTTACTGTACTAGTTTACGACAGCGTAAGCTGTAAGCTTCGATCACTTCGTTTCGTTTGCGATCAATTTATATTGTGAGAGAACACTTGGAGGCTCAGTAAAACGCACGATCACGATCATTGAATGATTGGTCGCTCTCACGGGTTACACCAACGTTTCGCGTACAATCCGAACATATACAAGATAAAATGATTTTTATCGACATCGATTGCTTGATGACTCGAAATTGACTCGTGAATTTTGCTCCGAGTCACGAGTCAATCCACATTTCTGATACGCCGAGTCAAGTCAAGTCAAGTCATTTTAGCAAAGTGACTCGAGTCAAGTCAAGTCATACCAAAAAGGTGACTCGAGTCTGACTCGAGTCAAGTCATGACTCGAGTCATCCCAACACTGCAACTTGGATGACACGCTCTTCCAATCATTGCTATTTCTCATAAGACCGTAGACCTGTGTTTATCCGCGTAACAATGGTGGAGGAAACCGTGGCGACGACAAATATCTCCGACTGGCTTCGTGAGGTAGAGCAGTGGGCCGAGAACAGAACCTTGTGGTACTCCTGATTCGATTTGAATCTCTGACGAACGGATGACATCCACATGAGATACGCACTGTATTCTATATCTTTCAAATAAGATTATATCCATTCTAATGCCACGCCGGAGATTCCGAAGACACGATGGAGCCGTTCCACCAATAGATCCTCGTCGATTACATCGAAGGTAGCGGAGGGATCCAGCATGATCAGGGCGATCATGTTCCCGTTATCAAGAGCGGAAGCAATGTCATTGTGGAAAACGTGACGTTGCTGTTTCAGTCGAGTGTCCGGCTCGATATGCCGACTGATTCATGATGTGAAGATCGTACTCGGTCACATGGTCATAATCCGTTTGGCGACAACCTTCTCAAGAACTTTCGAGAGATGCGGAAGCTGCGATATCGGTCGATAGTTTTGCATCAGATATAGGTCAAGAGTGTTCTTCTTCAGGAGTGGGGTCACCACAGCTCACTTAAAGCATTGCGGTACCGGTACCACGCCGTCTAACAGCGACCGATTTATGATCTCGACGATCAGAACTTTATGCTGGGGCAGGGAGAGCATAACAAGACATAACAACTAGTAATCCTTGCCCAGTGCCCACGCGACCGTTTTGATTGATGCACTTGATTGATAAACCTGGCCAGACTGAGTGACATAATGATTGGAAGGCATACAAAATACAAATTACACACACAAAGCAGTAATTGGTGTAGATGGTACTTATGTAGTTAGCCAATCCAAGTAAGCGATGGTGGAGCTCGGCGCCTTGTGTACAGGGTAGATTGGCAAGAATACTGTCGTTTGTTGGCGTGACGGATTGTCATTCATGCAGTAATGGAGGGTTTCTCAAATTTGAATATATTTTTGGCCCATGCTTCGCAAGGAATAACGAATGATCGCTCCTTCACGCGAGATTTGGTCGGACGCGAGATTGGGCAACATGAAGCAAATTCGCTTTTGAGACACCACCAGCAGCCTGTTTCAGATTTCAATTCGAGTTGGGATCGCATCTATTCCGTCGGATGCGAAATAACCTCTCCGGAGTCTGTGGTGACTATAGCGACGCTGCAACGCGAAGATGATGACAGCGACGGGCAATGGAGTGAGAAAGAGTCTGTGTTTCTTTGTACAAGGAATCTGCTGCAAAGTATTATCGACCGCGATTACCAGGCGTATAAGAATCTGTTGTCGCCGGACTTCGTTGAAGTTGGGATTCTTGGAGCGACGAAATCGGTACGAGGGATATCAAACCACAGGACCCGCTTCTACGCTCAGACTATGAAGGAACATTATCTGGCCATGAATATTACCGTCACATATCCGCGCGCTTATATCCTACACGGGGGTAGAGTTTCGATTCGTTTTGCCCGCGTTACTCGAATCTGGAAAAGGATCAACAACTTGAATAGCCGGTCCGTGGGGAATATCGACTTTCCCCAAACGATTTTTGCGGCGGAGGAAATGATTTGGAAACGACACGGCGCCTCGTGGCAGTTGATACGGCGTCAACTTGCATATAAAAACTCCGATCCAACTTTTTTTCCAAGGAGCAATTCAATTTCAATAAAATGAATGTTTAGATTTCTAGAACGATTCTGCTACGATAATGGACAGCGGACACTGGGACAGTAAGGTTATTAATAAATAACATAAAAAAAAAATTACTGGCAAGTTGATAAAACTGTTAGGTTGCCTGAAACCGTAGAACAGCCCGTAGAAGCGAAGGTATTGGAGTAGCATAGCCAATATTCAGGATTGTAATAACTCGACTTAAGTGGCGATTTTTGATGACTTGACTTGATTCATAGTTGTAGAAAGTGAGTTAACCTATAGAATTATCTGGTAAATGAACAGAGAATTAACTGGTAAATGAACAGGGAATTAACTGGTAAATGAACAGTGAACACAATGACTCGGACTCGAGTCTCAACACTGACGCGGACTAGAACCTTCGTAAAAGTAGAGTTGACTTGTTACTTGGGACCTTTGGGACTTGGTTTTACAACCCTGCTAATGATTGAATTTCACATAGTAAATATACGTCTTTTTTCAACGAGCCCGAGTTGAGCGTTTTCCGAGTGAAATTCGCTACTATTACGATGCTACCACGATATTATCATAGTGTCAATTATGATATTATATAGCCATACAGCAGTCCGGTCCGCATACACCTAGCGATCTTACACGATAATGTGACTCGCGGGTCAAGATACATTTGCGAGCAAACATTTCCGACCATGAATATTAACAAGACAAAGCTGCGTTCCAATTTGATGTTCACGTGCAGTCTTTACTAAGGGTTTGTCAGTGTCTCGTCTTCCAACGAAGCGTGGAATACATTCCACTCATCTCAAAATATCACGAAAAATCTGCCGTCCTATATAAATTGACATCATCTCGTTTTTTGACATTTGAGTATGCGACACAATGTAAAACAAGAGTTGACTATGTGACTTAACAAGCCGTACCCTTCTATAATCATAACCGTAATTCGAGCATAGCGAAAACCACACCTTTAACCGCATATGCTCATTGCTTAATTGCTCAACTAGGCCCCTATAGCATGCTCATTGCTCAAGTCCGCAGATCATGATAACCATCGATATCGTAAGATTTGCGATAGTCATATAATTATATTCGGGCAGAGTGAGGCAACACGCCTACCCTAAGAGGGAAACTTCATAATATCCACCAAACTAGTCGAAACGGATTGAATTTACCAGCAAGATACCAACCCCATTCTACCACGATCGTCTGGAAAGTCCAAGTATCAGATATAATATGTAAAATTATCATTCATCTATGTCCAATTGTCCATAAATTTGACAGTTTGCGACATGGGTGGGGCAAAACGCCTCTATTGGCTTTTTACCCCGTTATACCCTCTGGATAACTCATGGCTCATGCCACTCAGTAACCGATAAATATTTAATCCCTATACAGGCCTATACATGTTATGATGCACGCAGATCTTATAAACATTTTATTGCTTATCATTGACAGTTCATAGGCTACCATACGGTATTTCGTTCTACGACAATAAATGCAGCCTAACACACATAAATGCTCTGTATTCGCAATCTGTCCGAATTGATGACGCGTTTTCGCGCGGAGACGTAGAGAGCGATATCAGAATCACGATACGGTCGTGTGAAGACCATATTAAAACGTATTGCATGCGCAGGCAGTAACCGGTTTCGCCTAAACATCAAACTTTTTCTCTCTCTCTTCGTAATCCTCATCTTCTTCCATATCCACAAATGTATCTGAATTGTAATTTACAAGTAACCTTTTGATCCAAAGCCATATTGTAATGAGTTTAGTTCCGCCCGAGCGATCAAAGTGGTTCTCGCCAGATTACGAGACAAGATGAGAGTATAGTGCCTTACACCAGGGCTCCTCAACCCGAGTGTATCGTACACCCTGGGGCCTGGGGTGTACCATAATTTTTAAAGGGTGTACTACTCGGATGGGGTGTACTGCAGAACATGGCGTGTACCAGATCCGCATTACAATGAACCGACGACCATCACAATAAATACGCAAGTTTGTGCTTCAAAACAGGTTGACCAGAAGTGGAATATCGTAAAATGTTCATATGTATAAGCAGCTTGTAAATTACGTACATTTTGTTATCTCACAAGCAAATGTTTCTCCTCATCATTTAACCGTTAGTATAATGGAATTATTGGTTCGTTTTGGAGTAAAACAGGGCAAAGTTAACATGTGTTCACTGTTCAGCTTGCGATATCTATCCAGAATGATTCTCGAGGAAACTACCGCGATAGCTCGGCAGATTTTTAATCGGCATACTTCCTGCGAGAAGCGTATTGCTAGCGCAGTGCATGTAATTGGAGTGCCGCAGCCAGGAGGTCTCGGGGGTCGAGCTTGAGAACCACTATTTTAGATGGTCATGGTAATCCGGTAGCCTCGAACCCATATTAGTATTTAGAATTTCCTATATGTACCAGCCTTGCTCAATGCTCATCCTTACTTCGATTAGGCCAGGGCTGGTCAACTCGCAGACGTATGGCCACATAAAGAAATACCAAGTGGAAACCGTGTGCATCTTTGGTTGAAATTTATTGCATTTCAACTGCAGACCACTCTATGCATAGCGCTGGCGGCATAAAAAACATCAACACTAAACCAGTATGCAACTTGACAATCTCAAAAATTTTACTTTATTTGTTACAAAAGCTTTCCATTTGTGAATATTTAGTGACTTTCTGCTGTGAGCTTGACCCGCAATCACACAACATTAAGAGCGAAATACACTACATGCAGGTAGTCGGTAGTCAGCGAATGATGCTTATTCAACCAATCAATGAAATTGATATCGTTGTCTGATGTAAAAAATCAGCAGGCGCACAAATGGCACGCGTGCCGGGGTTGCCGACCCCTAGCGTAAGCTTATATTCCCTTGCAGTCCTCGTCGAAATTGTTGGCAAAGTGACGAAAGATATAGATTTGATGGGATTATTATATCATTTGATTGCCCCAGTTGATACATTTGGCGACGTTTAAACGTCAATATGCACTTCAGCATTGTGGCATTATGTGGCATTATGTGGCCCGAGTAGTCGCTAGGTATCGTGTACATTATTATATGCTATCACTTCACTGAAATGTAGGGTTGGAATTAGCAATATAACGTCACGTGGCGTCATGAGGTTCACGTTCGCGTTCACACGAACCTGAAACTTTCAGAGGTTCACACCATCCCTAATGAATCATGATAAATTTTGCGCCTGAAATTTTCGAAGAGACCCCCTCGACCACCTATACCAATTGATCTCAGCATGTGGACTGAGAATGGATAAATATTTTAGACAGCGATGTCTGAAACTATCAATATTCTCGACCAAATTCCTTCACGAGGTTGAGAAATTTTTTGCGCTCCGCGAGACTATAGATACTGATTCCCAGCAACTTTTCGAACATTTATATACTCGCGATTTTGGTGCATTATATAGTAAGCCTGCTGGAAAGTTCTTCTTTTACAATTAGAAACGTATATACGCAAGGTACATGTCAAGAAAACAGTGATGGCACAGAACACCACAAGGGCTCTGCGCGGTGCTGAGATCCCGGTAGCCAATTTAACACGAGTATAATCCAGACGGGCCATGATGACCATCCGCTGGAATGCGGTCGTATATATGCTACTTATGTAATCGAAATGCGGCAGTGTGTACCAAAATGGTTAAACAGCCGTGTATTAGGTGTCAGGATTGGTCAGGGGTGTACGAGCTTTGAGTAAACTTTAAAAGAGTGTATTACGGTGACAAACGTTGAAGAGCACTGCCTTACACTATGTCGGACACTATGATGAGAGGCATACTCATTACTCAACCAACCTTTACTGTCCTCACATCTCCTAAGAGAGCTCATCCGTATTGGTATTGCCAAATTTGACATTTCATTTGTCGGATAGGGTGCATCGATATTTCTGTTCCTAGAAGTCAAAATTGTAGCTTATTATAAACCATAAGCCGAGTATCGGGGAGTCATAATTGTTTGGCCTACCTCCGTTTCTCCCGTCGCCTTTTAGCTGTCCTAGTTCCTCGTAGCGATAGATATACGAATTCAAAAATACTGAGAAGGAAGCATAAGCAACTGAGTATGTTCATATATCGCAGAAATATGGTCTTTTCCTGAATAAATGGAAACAGTGAGCATCGGCGTGGCCATAATGAAAAGTATGGAAGCTAATCAGATTACACCAATGACTGGGTGACACCGATCTATTAGTACGAAACGAGCATGGATGACGTCAAAATGACCATGCCCAGAACCGGGGTGAAGAGTCCCTTTAGCGTCCTGGCTATACGCAAAAAATTTAAAAAGTGCAGACAGAAAGAGTTCGTGTATAATCTAAAAATAGTGCAATGAGTTGAAGCCATCTGTTCGCCTCGATTATCCGAATTTGTATACACGTGACATCGCTTTATAAATGTATTACTGTATCAATATATTGTACTTTGTATACTTAACGTATACATAGTTTAGTTCATGTCTCTTATGTACCCCAGAAGTGGATAATCTACGTTTCTACAAATCATAATAATGATATTAATGAAAAGTAGCAATTTTACCCACGGTCTTGAAACCCAGCACGGTACGTAACCACCTGGACCAAAACTTGTGTGCTGATGACAGGCTGCTGAAACGTCGTCGCCTTCACACTTAAATAACATAGGTACGCTGAACCAAACAAAGTCAAAGACACCGTACTGCTGTATCTCGTCGGTATGATTCTGAAAACGAACGAGGTGTTTGGTTGGATGCGGTTATCATTGATATCGTTGTTCTCTCAAGTATACAGCATAACTAACACATGTAGGCTATATAGAACAGCGATAGATAGATTTTATCGAAATGCAGTCCGTAGTAGCTGATTAGGTGAAATGTGATTGCATTCTGTGTTGCATGATGAGAGTGAGGAACACGAGTCTCTTCACTTACCATAAATTTGAATAACCCATAAGAGAGATAAATAAAAACACCTTCAATGACACCCCGACAAATGACATTGACATAGTATGCCCCGTATATGCTGTCCGTTACGGCAACCTGCAAATAAATTCATTGTCAGAATCTTTTATGTCACAATGCGTTATACGGAAGATGCGTACTCACGTCTTTGAGGTTATTGGATGTGGCGTCATATACGCTCTTGAAACGTACGCGAGTGTTTTTTTTCTTTGCCCTCCTTTTCATGAACTTCTGATCATGCGAAAAAAAAAGCAATCAAAACGACGCCGTATATAGCTAGTACGTACTGTCCCTGATTGCCGGGTGTGTTCTGAAAGAATATCTTTAGTGTACGAGTAATTCTCCGAATGTAACTACAGCATTTTCGAATGCTTAGGTCCAGACGTCAGTGACACCGATCACCATAATCTAATTTCAATACAATAATTGGGAATCGCGAAAACCAAACACACTACCTTGAGCGAATTTTCTTGCGCAGCCCAATCCTCAACATTGCCATCCACCTCAGGAGCATAAGCTCTACCTTTCTCAATCCGTGCTCTCACTCCAATTACGAAGAAATGGAATAGGATGGTCGGTGTCGATACGGCTAGGAGCTACAGAAAATTTTAAAATGCATTTTAATGCAGCCTTGAATAACATATTGGGTTTTGGCAATGCGATATGCATGCTGCATTTCTGTTGCTTACAACGCTGCGGCGATCACTTTCATACAGAAGAGCCCTTGCTAAAATGTTAGGGTTGGTTGAGCCCAGTTGAACTCGCAAATGCGGCGAATCTCGAAAACAACAGGATCTGGGTCGGGCAATAATAACAAACGACCGTATCGAACTTTGGTTAGCATATTATTAGTGAGTAAATTTTTCCAGTTCAACTATGCAGCTGAGATCACAAAATTCTGTTGCATATTGCATACATCTGCGAGACAAGTCTTCGTGATGCCGTACATGCACCAACAAAACATTTCCAAAAGTATTTCAGTCAGTACCCATGGTGCCACAAAAGGATTAGGAATTGCAAGACACACAGATGAATCGCACATGCTGTGAAATGAATCCCAAATAGAGATCTGAAGATATTCAACATACTATTATCAGCTCACACTTCAATCTGCCAAATTGTGTCGCCAGACAACCAAACTAATTCAACGGTACGCCATTGCGCCAATTTCTTAAATCTAAACTGCACCGGGGCCTACGATAAGTTATCGTAGGCCCCGACTGCACCTATATATATTTCGATGACAACCCCAGACTCGTCCAGGAATGGCGCATATACGGTCTGGTCTAAACGCCTGCACTAACGCAACATCTGAATCGTGTTTACATGCCAGCCAACTCGAAAAGCAACTGAAGCCTATTTGTAAAATCTTCAATTCCGCAAATTTGATATTTGTTGTGAAAGAACCAGATTAAGCACCAAACAATATGTATAATGTCGCGTACAGGAAACCCAGAACACAAATAAAATGAACTACTGTACACTTCGTTATGCCACTACAGTGTTACATTGTGCGGCAGCGTCGTCGTTTGTGCCGTGTATTGAACGGTAGTCGCGACGACTCCAATCGAGTAAAACGCCACGAGCCGTTCATTAGCTTCCATTCCATTCTTTCGTGGAGGCGACTTGGCCCTTGCTGTAGTCCGCTGTTACGCACTAATCTCGACTTCCTGACGTAATGAATAGTAGCGACATCGTGACCGTGCAGCTGCACGCAAGGACTCAAAATCGTGGTGTACCGAGCGATAACGTCCGGATACAACGACTCGTAGCTGTCGTCGCTGAAGACATGTTCAATTGTTCATATTCCGATCTTGTTACCGTCTGAACGCCTTCTCCCGATGTTGTATCGTGAACGGAATAGTACTCTGGACTTGCCAGTCGGAAGAAGCTATCAGCATCACGCCTAAGCGTAGCTTCCACTATCTCTTTGGTGCGAAACGCTATTTCGTATCTTGTGGCTACAATTTCGTCACTATCCTCAGCATTCAGCCTCATTGGCATCAAATTTACTGCACACAATTTTTTCACTGCCGTTGTCGGGCTCTCCGTCATCATTGTGTACGAATGCACCGAAAACAGTCGAGAGACGATGGTAGATCCACCGGATGTTATTCCGTATCCAAGACCATATTATCGATCTAACATGCCGTAACGCAGACGCCATCGACAACAAGCATCAGCCTCCACTCTTCCAGTCTGACGAGTGACTCGACAGTCGACACAACCAGGTCGGAGTATACCCCTATCAATTATTAGGCCCAATGACCACAGGATTGGCAATTCTCTCCGCCAATGTAAAATCTTTCTACGGCGCCGTACAGCGCAGCTCGGCATCGCCAGCGGTTGTTATATCCTCTACAGTAGAAGTTGGATTGCTATTACATGCTAACGTGTAATGTGTACAATTGAACAAGCGTGATCTTCTCGCATTACAATCAGGATCAGTTGATGAAAAGTCGCACATTCTATGCTGTACAGTCTGCGCACACCCCCGATACTAAAAATGCCAGGGAACTGGTACGATATACGTTTGATCAGGGGTGCTGGGGCCTTTTCTTCATGCGATTTACATATGACCTATACTTACACCAATGCTTCCCAAACTTTTTGTATGCGCGTACCATTTCTTGAATTTTTACTGAGCACACGTACCACCTCGTTATATCGACCGGAACATAGGACAGCAGCTCTAAAGTGCAGAAGGCCACTGTTCTGGCTTAATAGTACCGAGATCAATTTGGGACAAATGGTTTGATGCGAATGCATAATTTGGCACGCTGATCTGGTATGGAATATTTTGGAAGGGCTTGATGATTAACAATGCCCGAGACAGCAAATAGCGCGAAGCGCATTGGTTTTTTCGGGGATTTGATATATTTGTTCAAAAAAGTTCTTGCGTCTTATATAAAAGAAGCGTTACGAGCTTTTAGGGGTATAAGCAGGCCGTGTTATTTTTGGCATTTCAGGAGCCAGATGCCAAAACTGCCAAAAATAAAAATTTGAAAATGCCAAAAATAAGCAATTTTTGGCGTATGCCAAAAATAACACGGCCTTCCAAATAGTGTATTTCGTTCATGGTGTTGTGTAAACAGGACCGCGTTACAAGCGAGAAGAGCGTTTATGAAAGGCAGGTTTCTTAATCTGGGTCCAGCCCACCCATTAGGGGTGAAAGCATGGTGTCCTAAATGGTGTGGGCACAGCGAGATTGAACGGATGACTGCATTTGGTTTACGTCATACTTTCCATTTGTCCAAAGGCAATTTTACGACCATTTTTGACCGGCTTGTCGAGCGCTAAATTTGATAAAACGGGTATCAATGAGAAGCTGCCGCAGTACTGATTGTTAAAATATAAATTATAATCTGCTCATGGAACTGGAACCCCCAAAATCAACCACGATTTTTGCATCGTGATCGAGTTGAACATTGTGACGCAACAAACTGTCTGGCGATTTCTGAGCTGCATAATCTCGTTTTGCCAGACAGGACTCCAGGACTCTTCCATGCGAGTTGGTAATATTAAAGCCACCTGAAGTGACAAAAGTCCTCTGAAAATATATCGGTAGACTGAAGGAGAAATGACAGTCGGGCTACTAAATAGAATGTGTTGAGAGACAACACGGGAAACTCCTGGAAAAGGATCGGGAAGAAAATTCCTTGCGCAATGAGATCGATGGCACTGGCGAAATGATTTCTTTTCATGATGCATGGAAGCCGGTCCTCCAAAGATTTTGAAGCTCTGAAAACCTTTCGTGGATGACTGGCAACATTCTTTCCCTTAACGGCTACTGTTGAAGCCGATATTTCAGATTCGCTGGGCGAGAAATGAATTTAGGAGAAACTTAGCTGACCTGATTTTGTAAGCACTGTTACAGTGCAAACGATTTAAGCTGTAACAATCAGCTGTTGAGCGTGTTTGTCAGGCTTTTCTTCTTTTTTTTGCGTATTGGCACCGATTCCAATGGATACTGCACATTTTGTGGTTTCGTTTGATATTATTAACCTATGAAATCGTTAGGTTTAGTCTTCTTCTTATTGTTTGTTGGCACTGATTATAGGTGGATGCTGCACATTTTGTGGTGTCTGTTGACAAACTAGTCCAAATAAAGCGTTTTTGTGACTAATTCGAGGCTGAAACTATCTATTTAGAGGACGATGCCAAAACTGCCAAAAATAAAAATCGAAAAATGCCAAAAATAAGTTATTTTTGGCAGTTTTGGCATTTGCCAAAAATAACACGGCCTGGGTATAAGGATCTCTACCGGCTTGCCCTGCGGTTTCGCGTCTGATTAATTTCAACCATAGGGGCAGTAATGGAGCCGCGAGCAATCGAACATAGATGTTTTGAGCCATTGGGTCATTACTACATTGAAAATCCTCAGTAACTGGGGACTTGAATCTTTCCTGCGTCACTTGTACAATCTATAGTTTTGGTAGGCACATTTGGATACCAAGAAAATCAGAAATCTTGATCTACATAATAGGGATGGTGTGAACGTGAGGTTCACGTTCGCGTTCTGTGTGTGAACCTCGGAAATTTAGTGGTTCGCGTTCACAACAGAACCTTGGTAGGTTCTGCACTGTGAACCTTTTTGGTAAATTGTAATTTGCACTTCATTATAAGATCTTTTGGTTCAAATTTATTGCATTTCAACTGCGGGTCACTCTATGCATGGCGCTGGCGGCATAAGAAATAAACACTAAATGAGCATGCACCTTGACAACCTTAAAAGTTTTACTTGTTTTTTTTGTTATTTCTCGAAATATCCAGCTTTCCGTTTGTGAATGTTTAGTGACTCTCTGCTGTGAGCTTGACCCGCAATCACACAACATCACGAGCGATATACGTAGTCAGCGAATGATTCTTATTTAACCAATCAATGACATTGATATCGTTTTCTGATGTAAAAATCGAGCGGGCGTATGGGGTCAATCTTAACTTCATATCTTTACTGTATCATTAAAACCAAATTCGTGCGATTAAGGTGCTGGCTACTGCTATATAACTTGTTGTTTATGGTATCGGTAGCGAGTATAGAAAGTAGAAACCCGTTTCACACTCTGCTCAATATCAATGTATAGCAATACTCGAACTCCGAACACATTGTCCGGTCTGGCTAAGACCGTTAAGGCGTAAGCTTATATTCCCTACTAAGTTTTAGTCGAAATTGTTGGCAAAGCGACGGAATGTATTGATTTTATGTGATTATTATATCGTTTGATAGCCGCGGTTGATACATTTAGCGACGTTTAAAACGCGAATATGTATTTCGGCAATGTCACATTATGTTGCCCGAGTCTTCGCTAGGCATCGTGTACATTAATATAGGCTATCACTTCATTGCAAGATAGAGTTGGAATTAGCAATATGACGTCACGAAGTTCACGTTCGTGTTCACACAGAACCTTTCAAAAAGGTTCGATTTTACACGAACCCGAACCTTTCAGAGGTTCACACCATCCCTACTACATAATATATTTTCAATACACAAATTTATAAGTTTGCCGAAGTTACTCGTGTACCACTTGAGATGCTCCCGCGTGCCTCTGGTGGTACGCGTACCACAGTTTGGGAACCACTGACTTACACTATTAGCCATATATCCTTTTTTTGTCATGCGCATGGGCTGATGCATCAATATATAGCCCTCTGTCAAATCCCTGTATTGCACCTCCGCTTCCATTGTAGCAATACACAGTACAGTCGCATTTACACGTATACAAGATAGCAGATAAAACAAATATGGTTACCTGAAACGCCCAGAATCGGATGTGTGATATCTTGGAAAACTTCGCGAAGCAGACGTTGCCACAACCGATTTCCTGAGTGCTGCACTGAAACTCCGACTGCTCGTCGCTGTAAACTGAACAAGAATATTCGGGATGTATAGACGCGAAAACTTTCAATAATTCTGCCGATGGTTCAGTTACCTTCTCCGCCGATTGTCACAACGACCATACCGCGGAATAGAAACACGCATAAATACCATATTTGTCCGAGTATAGTGCTATATTCCGTTACCTGTAACAACGGAGTATAATCACGGGACTGGCTATAGCCTGCCTATATAGGCAAGATGAATAAGTTCATACCACAATTCGGAACAATGTTGTAAATGAAATGATCTATAAACAAAACAGTAAACACTCTGAATGGACCTCTTGCTATCAAGACCCTCTTTTATAAAAAATATGCGCATAAATAGCCTACTGGAGAAGAACATCAAAATCTAGGGCCTCATTGTTGGCCCCTAACAGCGTAAAGAGATTATTTCGAGGGCTGAAATGTTTTGAATAATAATACTGCGAATTATGGCCACGAGGTGTTTCGAAATGATTAAAATATTGATAAAACGAACCAGATTCAGAACATGAACCACAGCCTACCTACAAAATTATCGTATATACAACAGTCCACGAAAATAATTACGATTCCAGCCTTTCAATAGTTCCGATGACAATTATTACTTTGACGAAACATAAAATGACGGCAGATTCGACTTTATGACTTGCCGCCCGCTATTAGCATCGCCTGAATAATGCATGTAAAGAATACTACTTCCATGACAAATCAAATGGTTCAATCGATGGGTCGGTTTTAAATTAATTCTCGCTTCGTGTGAAAATGAGTTTTGATATATTACGCTGAATACACGATTCGTTGCCCTTTAGCCGGTTTAGTTTGTATGGAAACCATCCTTGCCGCAAATTTGTGACCTAGCAAGCGACGGCCTTTCTCCTATTCTCAGTAAAGTCTAACAAAGATGTTGAAAATACGACGGTCATAAAATATGTTTTTACCGGGCCGATATACATCAACCAGAGCCTGAAATGTATATTCGAAATGATTTGCAATTTCATGTGTCGCATCATTATCAGGCCACATAAAGGTCCTATTTATGGAACATAAGCATCAGATAACGCTACAAATATTTTATGTCATAACTGCCAGAAAATTTCTTGGGAAAACCTTTCATACCACTATGAATTGTTAACATATTGACGCGGATAGATAGACAGGACAGTGGAATAAGGATACCGTACAAATAGCCGCAATGATAGGCTGACCTATCCTCATTCATGGATTTACTGCAGCGAGTAATAGAGGTACTATAACTCACGTGGGAGAATATGTAAGATGCTATGAATTCCCTTTTAGGTGTATAGTATTCTATGGGTACACAACAGGTATTTACTATACCCCAGAAAAATGGTCACGACGCTGGTAAATCTATGCAATGACTAACATAAACTGCGTCGAACGTACCTGCTCTGTAAAGCCTTTAATCACGTCAAGCATTTTTCAGTTGTTTCGAGTCAAGTGAATCTCTGTAGAACAACCTTTATACATTACTAAGAAATAACAGTGTAAGTATATTCGTCAGAATCATCCTGTTCAAACAAAATAGCAATCGTTGGATGTTTCACTGATTACGATACACACTGTGTTCGATGATACATGACTTTGCTGAATTTATAATAAAAAATATACTATCCTCCTGATCTCGGCATTAGCTTTTGAAGCAGACTATATATATTCGGATGAATCAGGTAATATGATCTACTATATTACTCGACTTTTCAAAATTTACTCGCTGTACAATGTATCGCGCTACATAATCGAATCGCCACCCGCTGAGGAGGAAGTTCATGGCTGATAAAAATACTTGTCCGTTCCAGCTATGATTTCCTTCATTCCAGAGAGACCGGCACAAAGCGTCATGACATATAACGTATACTTTATCTCTAAAAGCCGAAGTAAATCTGGTGCGCTGCGTAGCAATCATTCTATTTCTCTTACTCTGTACTTAACCGAAGTGAACAAAGCGAAGGGAGAATGTAACTGTAACAGAAGCACGAGATATTTTTATGAAAATATGCCAGTTCGTAACTCTGATCACAGCATGGATGGGAGGGAATGTTTTGAAAGTGAAATACAATAGACTTTATTCTAGATGTTTACAGGTTTTCAATCCTATAAGTCATTTCCAAGCTAGATCCATTTATTCGCATCACCGTGACAATATACACCTCCCTATTTTCGCTTTGTTCCGAGTTCTCGGCCAAATAGTACTGGACGCCCGTGTTGAGCGTATGCCTATTTCCAAATTTGATCTGATACAAAATCTTATTCAACACTTACCAGCGCGGCTGAACGTTACGCGTTGTATTTTATGACCTTACTCACATGTTGTTCTCGCTAATCTACCGCGGCGCACTCCATAGGCCTGATACAATTAAGACAGCACTCCAATATATTAATGAATGCAGACTGCTGAAACCCTATTCTTGGCTCTTTTGTGCTCTAAAAAACGGGGACAAATACAAGTGGGCTATCAAGGCATTCGCGAATCGAGGCGCGCCACTCAACAGTATAATAAACGTGCTTTTTGATACCAGCGCGAATAGCAATTCCTACCGTCACAGGCACCTGGTTGACGTTATTTCTGCCTAATGCGGTAATAAATCTCAGTATGCGCGAACTCTCGAAGGCGAAAATTGGAAATTGCATCAGGATCGTAGCACGAGACACGTATCAACGGATAAACGTGTAGTAAGGAACTATCACTTATTTGTACAAACATAATTTTATCCTTCGTCTGGACAATTCATGAATTTACATCGCGTGCTCTTACTTTGAAAATGGTAGTTGCTATCAGTTTTAATTGTAGTTTAATGGGAATTGTTGGAAAAATGTAAGAATATTTCGCTATCTCATGCTGCCGCTAATCATTGGATCCGCATCGTTACCCTTGCGAGCTATGACTCTACCGGCACTAGTTATACATCGGAGTCTACCGTCGACCTTTCTCGAATTATACTTCAAATGATGACACTTCCATCTTCGCGGGTTGAAGATGTCACGGAATAGACAGGTGTTGAAACGATTCAAAATTCACACCACCAAAGCTATACCTTCAGATATTTCACACCCCAAAGTTCACCGCGATATTTTAATGGGGTGCAATTAACAGAGTCTTTCTGACATCCTGGCCAAACACTTATCTCGAATTAGTACAGACAAGTGAGGCAAAGAGACTTCTCTCCGTATGATGCTATGGTGGAGATGATTCTTGCAAGTTCGTTGAAGCTGAGATGTTATCCAAATACGGAACATTTGTGTGGCTATAGTTGGAGTGACAGCCTACCCAAGATCCTGATTATTTCTACGTTTAGATTACAAATGGTTGGTAATGGTCTGTACTTATTTCACTTCTATATACGGGTAATGTCTATACAAAATTTACATATGTCCGTATATCTCAATATGAACGCAGGTGACAATTGGAATTGAGAATAAAATCAAATTTAATTCCAACTTCAATGATAATAATCAGCTGACCAGGTATAAGTCATGTGTTCAGTGGAAGATCAAAGCGAATAAACAACATTGAATTACGCTATTTACATAAACATACATATATATCAAGATTGATACAGTGAGGAGTTAAGCGAGCTCACACTCACCCTCACACACACACACACACACACACACACACACACACTCACACACACACACACACACACACACCCGCACACACACACACACACACACACACACACACACACACACTAATAGCACACATACCGACAGAAGATATTTCACGCACGTAGGCAAGCTAAACAGGAAAATATTTTGCAGACATCGCAATCGAAAGAAATGTCGCTGCTGTCAATATAATGCAATTTCATCAGATTTCATTTCGTTGATTCATTTTCTGCAGAGGAAATCCATATATTCATTTCGCCCAGAAGGATTTAAATCAGCGAGAGAAAAGATTCGAGACATTCATGAAGTTGATTAGTTATGTAACAATCATACGACTCCTATTGATTGTCATTTCCATCCTCTCTCAATCTGCGACTGCCATGGGAACATGCTTCAGACAATGACAAGTTAACTGATTTCCCAGCCTTATACCTGTAACCTCACCGACTCCATGGATCCAAATGAAATTAGTTTCACGCTTTGGGAAATCTATGTACCTTGCATTGAACGTCATTCCGATGAGGTCGCTAGTAGTTGTTTTAACCATACACGATACTTGACGAGATGTTCGCGTCGAAATTTACGTAGGCGAGAAGGCTATTTCATGTTCTAAGAAGGTGCTCCGGAAATATTGCTGTGTTGACTTATGCTTAATGGCCGAAGAATGTGTTTTGTAGTAGTCAAAAACATTCTTTTCTGCTATGTACAAGTTCAACATCTTTAGTAGTGTTATTGTTTTTACTATTCATAGTGTTTCTACTACTTTTGTTATTATGCACTAGGTCGACTTCAAGCATGGCCTATTTTCGTCCTAGGACTTTGCAAGAGACCGCTTACGCTGCGCAAAAGTTGAACGTCTGTTAGCGGCGTGTGATTTCGTGTGACTTGCGGCATGGCTAGGATTTTTGAGCGTATGTTCTGTCACATTCCTCATTTAAATCACAAAAGTATCTGCCTTCTAGTTACGCTTTCAAACATTATGATCATGCGGTATCGCGTCGCCTAACGGAAATTTGTCAAACGGAGTGAAACGAAACGATGTCAAGGACGTCCGAAATTATTGTTTTTTTGCTGTTCTTGGATAGCGTTGCAAACGGAGGACAGATCAGAATCGACACATCAATAATCTATGGAGCAGAGTATAGGGATACGCTGCCGAGCTTTTACAGGGCGGTTCATGCTTCTAATATGCATATCACGGTCCAAGAATTTTCGAAAGAGACCATGACCAATATCGTAGGTAATTGATATCTTTTGGAATTAATGATGTCACTAATAATAGCGAGTTTGTCACAACCGTTATTATTCAAAGATACAATAAAAGCAGCGGAAGTGTCAAGCGTCTTTATACTGACCCACGAAATCAATTGTACAGCCATGGTCGAAATGAAGAAGGCCTTCACCGTGTTTTTCATTGGAATGATGAGGGATGTAAGTTGTAGATATCGTGTGGATTAGTCACATTATATAGATACGTAACGGATATCTTTCTATAAAAGCACTGTGATCCTCTTGACGACTATCTGATGTATATGTACCCACCGCATTATGATGTCATGAGATCGATGTACGACGGCATTGAAGCGTATGACTGGAAAACTGCTGCAGTGTTCTATGATGGAAGCGAAGGTACGGAGTATTGGAGTATATGGCTATTTGGGAGAGCTATTTTGGTCTATTGAGTTCACCATATATAGCATATATAGTTAGTATCCGAAATCTACTCTATATCGTAGGGTTACCATACGTCCTCTTTTAAGAGGATTTGTCCTCTTTCTTGACTTATCTGAAAGTGTCCTCGGAGGACACCTAAATGTCCTCTTTTTTTATAATTTGTTCTCTTTTTTTGAAAATTTTGGTTAAATATACGTGGAAATTGGACTGAGATATAGGAAATCAGCGCTCAAGTAACGGTCCGGCTGGCTTTTCGCGACTTGAGCCAGAAAAATGCCTTTTTTTTCGTCAACCAACGGAAAAGCTCATAGAAAGTCGGTATTTCGGGAATTGAGCCGGAAAGATGAGCTTTTTTAAGTCAACCAACAACAATCTCGGGAATAATTTACGATTTTTCCGGATTTTACAACAGTATTGTAAGTCTGAAAACTTTGAAAAAGTGTACTCTTTTCAGATTCCCAAAATATGGTAACCCTACTCTGATACTATTATGAAAAAGCAATCGAAGTTTATAAATCTTGTGTGTCAGATCTATCCTTCGGATATCAAGATCTTGATCTCGCTCGGCAACGAGGTATCAATTTCAAAGTTTGGGTGATCCCGGAAAAGGATGATGATATGTGGGGGGTTCTAAAGGTAGGCCTACATCGTTTTACCGTAACAGTACGGAAGATACTAATGCGTTGTGTCCTATAGTCTGTCCGACTTCTTGGATACCGGACTTATATCCTGTTGTGCGAATACAAGACAACGCAGTCCGTAATGGAGAAAGCTGTATTTCTATCAATGGTCAGCGAAGTCAACCACTGGGTTGTGCCAAATCTAGTGAGTGTTTCTCACGAATTGTAAAATAAGATGCGATATCTGTGACGTGGTTTGCCAGGAAATTACGCCTTTGATTCTGCAAGATTTTCTGGAATCCAGTGTCCGCCTTACAATTATTAGCACGCAGACTATAAGGGAGGTTCTCGAGTACAATTCCAGAATAGGATCGACGGAAATTGTCTCACGAAACGCCGTGGTCGAAGGTACAGCAATAATATTGTATTTATATATTGAGAAACAATATGTTCAGTGGTGATATGTTATCTTTATTGAAGTTATCTTTATCGGTTATAGGTGGGGGAGAATGTATTTGGGATTACATATTTGACTACAAATCTGCCATGAATTTTATTCGCAAATGTAAAAATATCACATTTTCAGCATTCACAGCTGACTCATTAAATCTGATTGAAAGGTCGTGTAACTATGCTATTTTCGGGCCTGGTGGCTGCTTCAAAATCCCTCTGTCGGAGGATAAGCAATGCAAAGTCGACCAAGGAGCCACAAACATTGAAGAATCCGAATCGGTACAACACAGCACTATTAAATCATTCTTGATATTTAATCAAATACGTTTTAGTATTACTCCGTGGGTACATGCACGGAGATTTACATGCGGTGGCTTCATGATCACGGACCAACTAAAATACAATATTTTGAACACGACGTTGGCAATCCGAAAGGGAACATGACTTTTGTGAGTGCATCGGAGATTAAATTATCTTTAGACGTTTAAATAACAATAAAAAATATACCCTGTGTGCTGTACAGGTCGGATACTGGAGATGGCTTTTCAATCCTGAATACGTTCCATTCGTACAAGCCGCCATCGTGTTTCCGGAACAGCCTCTCAAAATCGGACTGGTCTACGTGAGTGATTTCTCAAGTTTCATTTTGTGAATAGCTATGTAACCTGGCATATGGATAAAAAGTGAGAGTCAAAACAGCGAGGCATTTACACCTGCGAGTTACTATTAGGGTGGGGGTTGGAGTTCGGGTAAGGGTTGGGTTAAGGTTGTGCATCAAATTAGCGGGTGCTAGGTTTTATTACTCACTATTTTGAACAAGAGTCATATAACCTTTCTTGTACTGTTGGACTGTACTGAAACGGTGAGTAACTTTTATTAATTTATCCATGGCCGTCACGAGCATCAGTGAGTTGAGAGGACACTCATTCTGTCGATAAATCGATGCCTGTAACACTTCAGAAAACAATATCATGTCGAAGCAGACACTGCGTGCAAATGGGGCGGAGAAATTACAACTTATTCAGTGTGTCTTGTGATTTCTTTATTTTCAGTCCATTGGAAAGTTGATTGATTACGTATTTGGTTCTAGCGATCTGAAATATTTTAGATGTCCAAGTTGAAGAACGAATCATAACACCGCAGCCTAGAAGGTTCATCATTAACGATAGCGTATGCTGTGGACATGTGCGGAACATACCGTGATTAACATTTGTAAAACATTTTCTCACAGGAGCCGCCGTGGGTCGCCTGGCACATAAATGAGAACACAAACGAGACATCGTACGAGGGTTTTCTGATTGATTTGCTCGTGCTACTCTCTTCTCAACTCAACTTCCGCTACGTTTTGGTTTACAATAATATTCTCGGAGAGCCAGAAACAAGACCGAACGGAACTAACGTGGATTACGAAGTTAGCCGCATGCTTCTGACGCACGAGGTATAAGCAATAATAGCACAATGAATTTGGATGTCATCGGAGACACTTGGGTGTAATAGACTTTTTACAATCGTTTCAATTAGAATGTTGATTACGCCCGTGATGTATAGGCCTATAATTATAAGTCATAATTCGAAGCAGAATGTAGCATTTAAAAATTGTATTGAACAATATTTTCATGCTGCGAAATATATCCACTATATATTAATGTACAATTGTACATTTACATAAGGTCATAAGACGTTCGTTAATTATCAGAATCAGTTAAAAATATGGTTGGTAAATATATTTTAGAATAAGAAGATATCGTTCGATACCTATTCATTTGAATATCTGTAGTGACCACTACCATCCTACAAACTTCTTATAATGGAGCAGTGGAGCACGCCTTGCATGACATATCACAGTTGTTCTGACTAGAAAGAGAACGCTATAATCGCCAAAGCCACCGAACAAGGACGCTAGTACCAGACAGTCCAATAAAAATGTAGAAGTGGTAAACTTTCAAGGAACGATTTCCCAGACCGGTTGTGACGATAATAGCCTCATATTGAATGAGTTCAAAATTGAGCCCAGCGGTATACATAAGCGACCCGCAATTATATGCATGTATCATTTATTGACCGAATTAATATATTAACTTTAAAAAGTTTTCTCGCTTTGCGCGGCTAGGACGTACTATATGTACAGTGAGTTTTCAAGACATAAATCTTATCGATTTTGATGCATAGTAAGATAAATCTTGTTTTCATCGTTACCTTATCCGGCTCGCTCCTATCGGACGACTCAAATAAGGTAATCAACCTTGAAGTGGCCACCGCAATGGTTTGCTGATCTCATGCGGCTATTTGGCCGAACAGGTTGGCCACCCTTGTTCTGTACACTGTAAAAAATAAAGGTGGATTTTAGGGTGGAATCGGGGCGGAAATATTGTTTCCTCCTATGGTTGGAGGAGGGAGAATATAATACACCTTCAGAAAGGTGATATTCTTCTTTCCTCCCCTATTTGAGCGTGAATGATGACTTCGCCTATATACGCGTGAGGCAGTGTTGGGACGACTCGAGTCAGACTCGAGCCACCTTTTACGAATGACTTAACTTGACTCGAGTCACTTTGCTAAAATGACTTGACTTGACTCGGCGTATAGAAGAAATGTGGATTGACTCGTGACTCGGAGCAAAATTCACGAGTCAATTTCGAGTCATCAAGTATGGTCGGCGTCGATAAAAATCACTGTATCTTGCATGTGTTCGAATTGTTCGCGAAACGATGGTTTGAAACGCAGTGAGAGCGACCAATCACTCAATGATCGTGCGTTGCGATGCCGATCAAGATAGCGTAAGCCGATCAAGATAGCGTAATGGTTAAGCATATATCACTCATGGTATGCATATGCGCAGATCGTGTGTATGTATATCATGAGTCGGTGTATATGCCGCAAAAAAACATCAAGGACAAAAATAAACTACGTCCTTCCTTCCTTTTACTGAACCTCGATTGTTTTTTCACAAATAAATTTTCCGCAAATGAAGTGATCGAAGCTTACAGCTTACGTTGTCGTAAACTGTAGTAAAATAATCTATTAGCAAGATGTCAATTTCTGCTCTTTGTTCTTACTTTAACGAAACCTCTTTTTTTATTGAAATTTAATTCTAATATAGCTTAAATATTCCTCAACCATTGGCGCAGGCTCGAATTGCATCATATCAATTGGAAATTCGGTAATGTATTGCATCTTATCAATTCGTTTTTTTTTTATTATTTATTCTCTATTTTTGCTAGTGACTATAAACTGGGGCTATGCCTCGTATATGTGAGCGATACAGGGCCTTGTTGCGTGAATATCTTTCTCCATATTCGTTCATCGGTTCAGAATCAATGACCACTCAATCTATATTTCAGCCAGCTAGCAAAATGCAATGACGTAGCCTAATCTTGCCTCATACTTCGAAAAGGCAACTTGACTTGAATAACGACTTGACTGGTGACTTGACTCGACTGGAATCGAGTCAACTCCAAAAATCGGGTGACTTGACTTGACTCGAGTCACCTTTGAAAATCGATTGACTTGACTCAAGTCAAAATGTGCAATGACTCGAAGATAGTGACTTGACCCCAACACTGGCGTTAGGTGCATATTCGGGGTTGATGTCGCTAAATTGAAAGTATGTGCGCAAGGTGGCTGGTTAAACAAACACATGAAGGCCGAAGAGATAGTAATATGTGATTGTGTGACTGCACACACTGCGATACACAGAGGAAGCGAGATAATATTTATCGGCCAACCATGCAAATTAAGCACATAATCCTTGAATGAAATTTTAATCTCTCTCTCAGTATTAGGGGGAGCAGATATTTGTTCAATTTGAAAGTGTTGGAATCAACAATTACCCAATCGTCCGTTGAGCGGCCATTACCGTTACCGCATATAGTTTGAAGTTTGCTGTTGCCATTGTTACGGTGCGAGTTACATGGTCTGTGATTTTGACTGTTCCGTCATAATAATGCAGACGGTGAAAGATATCGTCAGACCGATACCTGCTTCTGATTCGCTGTTGAATTACTAAAAAGTTCGGGTGGTAAAAAATCGGCGCCGTCAACGCACAGAGAGGAGAATCGAGTTTTTGCGAGTCCGCTGAGTATACGAGAGGGAGATATCAGGTTTATGATTATGGATTGGCTTTGCCCTGTTGAGGGATGCGTTATAAAGGCTTTCTCGTGTCGAACATACTTGCTCAGCCATTTGCGAGGCTATCATCCAACCTGTCAGGTGTTCATCTGTAAAATTGGATCGTGCAATCACACTGCCACCACGTACCACAGCTACAGGATGCATTTAAATTGCCATCACATCACGGTACAGGCAAGCGGATCTGCTGAACTGATGGATGACAATAGTGATCTTGTGGTGAGCGAAAATCCTGGATATATTCAGCAGTCATGTGAAACTACTGCCTTCGCATCAACACCAAGCTCGGTCACTTTCAAGGATGCCTGCCTGAAGTTGAACTTATCCATGTTAGAGAAATTCACGCTTCCCAGGTCTGCTGCCCGACATATTATGCTGGAATTCATTAGGATAATGCAGGATTATAACGACATTTCCCAAGTAGACTTGGGACAAGTAATTGATCAATCACAGAGTGAGTACTTTTTTACGAGGTCATTGCTTCGCATAGGCTTGATCGAGCCAATTGAAAAGTGGCCGTTGCAAAACTATAATTTGAAGTATCATTATATTCCGTTATTGCGTGTTCTTGAGAAATACATCTGTCACAAAGATGTAACAGAGAGCATGGACAGAAGCCTTTCTGAAAGCTATAATGGCTTGCTGAACAATTTCTGTGACGGAACTTTATTCATGGAACATCCTTTTTTCAAATCCGATCGCAACCTGTTGCGTATTCATCTATACGTTGATGATCTCGAATTGTGTAATCCTCTTGGAAGCTCTAGAATAGTCCATAAGTTAACTTGTTTCTATTTTGTTCTGGGCAACGTTGAGACTAAATATCTTTCAAACCTTAGAAATATTCATCCTGTCATCATTGTGAAAAGTTCAATTGTTAAGAAGGTAGGTTACGCAGCTGTACTTGAACCGTTATACCATGATTTGAAAACATTAGAATCCTCTGGTATCACTGTAACACTCTCCAATGGCCAAACTAAACAGTTACGAGGGGGCCTAGCCACTATCAGCGCCGATAATCTGGGTAGTCATGACATTGGAGGATTTCGAAGATGCTTCAATAATGGCCGAATCTGCAGATATTGCATGTGTGACTACAGCGAACTAAGACTCAAGTTTTCCGAGGATATGTTTTCAATGCGTAATATATCTGACCATGAATGCCATGTTCGAGATGTTGCTGGAGATTCTAGACTACAAAGTGCGTATGGTGTTCGAATGGGGAGCCCTTTAGCCGGACTAGAGTCTTTTGATGTTATTAACGGATTAGTCCCAGACGCAATGCACGACATTTTACACGGAGTAATGCCAAATTTGCTTCAATACATAATTGACAATCTGATTCTTTCTATTATGACAAAATCCAAACTGATCGAGTTAGTACAAACCTTCCCTTTTGGCAAATACGAAATTCGTAACAAGCCGCGTTTTACAGGATCCGTCTCAACATTGACGGCTACACAATGCTGGTGTTTGTTCAACCATTTTGGCTTCATAGTAGGGACTGAGGTTCCAGAAAAAAATGAGATTTGGGAACTATATCTTGCATTTTCCCGTATTTCTGATATAATTTTTGCAAAACGTGTGTCGTCCGATATGGTCAATGAATTGAATGTTCTGGTGGTAGATTTTTACAGAACAATTCTGGAATGCGCACCTCATATTATAAAGCCAAAGTTTCATTTCTTGTTACACTATCCGTCCAGAATCCAGAAATATGGTCCGTTGTCGCAGGTGTTATGGTGCCTAAGGTACGAAAGCTATCATCAAATTGTCAAAAAAATCAGTCGAAGTTCCGGAAATTTCAAAAATATTTCATTTACAGTGGCAAATCGTTTGCAACGGAGGAAGTGTTATGAAATGTTATCTGAAAATTGCTTGACTGATAGCCCACCAAACATTGACATTGAAAAAATTTTACTTTCAACAATACCACCTTGTTATGCTCCCTTACTAGGGTTTGACAATTGGCCAGAGGAAACAGAAATTGGTAGAGCCAAAATATACGATGATGGTTGTGATAAGTTTCAATGCAATGGAATTTATTTGGTTGATGAAAATGATGACGGCCCAATTTTTTGTAAAGTTGAATTCATTATAATTATTGCTAAGCAATGGAAGATTTTGGGGCAATTACTCAAATCATCATTTCATCGTCATATGCATTCTTATTCTGTGTACAAGACCAGTGTGTTCCATGTCTTTTCTCCGAAGGATTTAACCTACACCAGACCATTTGATCTATATTCAATCGATGAGTCCAACTACATTAGACTTCATCACTGCGTGTGCTTTCCAGATGCCATCCATTCATGAACATTTTCTAATCAATCTGTCTCTTTAGGTAGCCATGAAGTTGCTAGTTAAACTATCTAATTATTCTCGGCTGATAACTGTCGACGATGATTCTGAGATAAGAGATAAAGTTTCAGAAATATACAAAGATGAGCTCCATAACTGTGACTTCAAAATCCAGTGCTTTGACAAAAGATTTGACCAGTATGTTGATCTGGAGTATGCGGATGTTGCAGAATATGACATCCTCAAAGTGGACATTGTAATACGTGAAATAATTGAAGGTAAGCACACACTGCATACACATCATGTAGCATTTACTTGAAAATTACCAAAAAACGATCTGATTTGTGTATTACTGAATACCAACTGATATTGGTTCAGACCAGCTAACACAACCACATTTCTCTGTGTTGCAGATCAATGTCTCCTTACTGATTTACGGCCCGATTCGTCAGTTTCCGTCCAATTGGATAGCACTGGCGGTGAGTCAACAATGATTGTTTGATCAAAGTCACAAATATTGTGTTCCACTGTGTGATACAGATCTGGACAACCGGATAATTCTATTGGTGTAATCTCACTAAATTTTTTATTTGTGAAATATTTCCATGCTCTAATTCTAATCTAATTTGAGAAACTTGTAGCTCTAATTCTAATCTAATTTTGCAAAAGATGTGTTGCTCCAAATCTAATCTAATTAGGAACAAACTGTATCTCTAATACTGCTGCAAAGCCAATTTTGGTTCCTTCAGTATCCCTGCTACCATAAGTACACATCTCTTTATCCAGGTAACAGTATTGTGAGGGACTACATCTTGCGTTCAGTACTTATAACCTTTTAGTTAACCCGCTACTTTTTACGGTGGTCATCGAATTCGTGGATTCTTGTAACGTATTGCTATGATTTTCTCAGCATTTTCATTTGTATTTGTCCTGAATTGATTATTCTTTACGATTAACCTTGCACGTGGTGCACCAGACCTTTATCGGTGATATGCGCCACTTCCCTTTTTACCATCTATAATAATAATAATAATCCAGGTAATTATTGCATTGCCGAGAAGATGAGCGATTCATTAGATATGCTGTCGGGGACCCCCCTCAATTCTACGCCAGGTATCCCTGACAGAACGATATAAAGCATATACCTACGTTACATTCATTTTGATTTCTTAAGATGGGATGGAGCAATCAAATCTTGTTGGCTTCAGCAATGAAACTCCTAGCAGAATGATGGGCACTGATGATGGAAACGATAGATCTGGTCAGTATATTAGTCGCTTTGAACATTAATTATGAGATAACCAAATATAATACTATTTGATCCGTCTCATTTGCTGAGATTGTAGGCTACGCAAAACAAGCTCAGTCCATTGTTGGGAAAAAGTCTCTATTTTTAAGTGATAAGACATCTCGAGTCACTCATGTACTCGATTTTGCCCAGCCCTACTGCTACGGTGTATATCAGAGGTCGCGAACTCAAAACGGGTCGCGAGCCACTTTTCAAAATTTGCCGAGGCCGCGGGCCGCAAGACTTCCATATCGATATAAAACAGGCAACGCTGGTTAACGTTTTCACTACTTCGTTAAGATGGAATGGAGCACACATATGACAGCAATGAAGCTCCCAGCAAGACTCCGCTTATCGAGCCTGAAGATGAGGAGTATGAGCCTGAACTCAATTGGTCAGCTGCAACATATACATTTAATCTACCCAACAACGTGGAACGTCAGTTAGAAGGCTACCAAGGAATGAATGTGACTTCCATTCCTGCAACCCTTAAAAAGGATATTGTGCGTCTGCTATTTTTTGACCTGCGGAAATATGCACGGTAGTATGCAAACAATTTTACGGAGGGGAATAGCCTACTAAGAATATACCATTCCTTTATTCACTACAGTTATCCCACAAAACAACAATACAACACGGTGCTTCAAGCTATGATCAACAAGTACCCTGTCTTGAAGGACAGTATCTTTTTCCCAAATGGATCTGGTTATGTAAGTTGTTACTGTATGCATGGATGAGAATAGTGTGACTTTTGTCTCAATCTGATGCATTTCAGGGATCATGGAAAGAGCCGCTGAGAACAAAATTTAAAGAATGGCGTAGGTCTTCCAAGGCGCAAGAAGTGCTCCAAAAGAAAAAGAAATTTGGAAACAAAAAGAAACACGTCAGTGCTGACAACGAGACAACTACCACCAGGTGTAAAGTTCCCCGCATTCAATCCCCCATTCCCCCACCAAGTACCGCTGAAGACGACATAAGTGTGCTAGCTCATCAACGTGCCTTGAGAGAAGAATTTCGTAAAAAGTATCCTGATCCTGTTACCATGGTGGACAGGATGAACCGGACATTGAAAGACCGAAGAGACAAAATTATGGATGGTATGTCGACTCGAAACGTGATGGAAGTATATCCTCATTTTCAGAGTGCCCGCTGGGTAGGTAACGTCATCATATTCGCAATATTTTTTTTTTATTATCTCAACAACTGAAATTTTTCAGGTCCTTGAAGAAATGAAACTAATTTGTCACACCTCTGGGTGCATTGATGACCTTTGTAAAGTTGACCTAACCAAAAGAATATTAGAAAACAAGTGCAGCTCCGCTCAGTTGTTGACAAATGCAAAGCAAGTTCCAGTAGCCATTCAAAAGCTGATGAGTACGTTGTTCACTTTCTGCATTCCTATACTTACATCGTTGCAATTAGGCTGTTGGTTTTAACAAAACTAACGATCTCGTCAATTATGCAACCAAGTAATTAATTGTCATGCATGATTTGGTATAACTTAATTAGTCATGATCAATTGTACAGCAATCAACATCAGGACTTGGCATCAGTTTTTGTGGCATTTTTGATCTATGTCAGGGGCAGCTAGCCTGTAGCCTTGGAAGCCAATATGAATAAATGGACATAATAGACAATTTAATGCGGATATTTGACTTCAAGTTAGTGCATGCCGACTGTGCGGTGGAGTGCGGCTGTAAGCTGTTTTCATATCAGAAATTGGGCCTAAATAGAAAAAAAGTTGGTCAAGCCTGATCTATACGAATACCTCCTTAGCAAACAACAAACTTATGCTCTGTAAATTAGTTGTATTTTGTGTTACAGAATCTGAAGATCTAGACTGGATGGTGGGTCTACCTACCATTTTTGGCGAAAAATATTCAAACTTCTTCCTGGTTGATCAGGTACGAACATTCATCGATATTATCAAGTAGTTGTTTTATTTCAATTATACATAATTCATGATTGTCAGAACCATTCGACAGTCCTAGTCGCAACGTTTTTCCCCACTGTGAAAATCACCCAACTAGCATTTTAGAGCAACTATGTAATTATGGTTTAGACCAGGGGCGGACAACTTCTCCAGTCGGCGGGCCGGATACCCCAATTTTATCCAGATATCAATTCATTAGGGTTTAGTAAGTGACGAGATAGCATGGTAGTTAAACTATGTGACCTATTATCTCGATATTGAATTCATGCTGCCCGCGGCTTCTACGAAATTTGAAAGTGACCCCCCGCCCGTTTTGAGTTGGCGACCCCTGGCATAAGCGGTGTCTTACAGAAGCCTAGAAGTATGTCTTGCTACAAGTCGACGGTTACGGAATCAAAAATAAGAATTATTGGCCTAGTGTAAATGACCGTTGTAGTCGACAAAGACCATGATTACCACAACTGACATTAGGTTTGAGTACATCGTAAATTACGTTAATGTAATAACTCTTCTCGCTTCGACGAACTTACGCGTAAGCTCCACCCTCGCTCGCTGTGCATACATGTTTATAATGACAAACAGTCACTAAAATTTGACCTATGTCAGCAAGTAGCGGGGAATCTTGGACGACTGGGGACTCGGGCCACACTATCATGTAAGACAGGGGCGGGCAACTTCTCCAGTCAGCGGGCCGGATATAGGAAAATTAAGTACTTGGCGGGCCGGAATGCTGAATTGATACATTATTCGCCCATTTATCCACATACCCAAGGAATAAATCGTATTTAATGAATGTATTTCAACGACAGCAATGTAACTTCAAAGCTATAGGAATAACATACAGTCACTAAAATTTGATGTATGTAATCAAGAACTGGGGTATCTCGGAAGACTGGCGCCGCGGGCCACATTATCATGTAAGACGGAAAACTGTCCGCGGGCCGGATCCGTATCCGCGGGCCGTATGTTGCCCGCCCCTGAAGTAGACAGTTACGGAATCGAAATATGAAATATCGGCGCAGTGTGAATGGCCATTGTAGTTGAGTACATGGTAAATGCCGATAATGGAAGTCTTCTCGCTTCGACGAACTCGCTCGCTGCGCATATACATTAGGGCTGTTCAAAAATAACTTTTTGCTTTGGATTCCAGCCATTCACTGATTAAATTGTCAGGTTACCCTATGAAACGCTGCACACCAAATTTGGTTCGATTCTATCAAGTATAGGACTCCGCAGATCCAATTAAAATTTTTAATTTATTATGGAAAATTTAAAAAAAAAATTCTCAATTTTCCTGCCAATCCCGTGAAATTGTTGAGCTGTCTTCAAAGACGTTGCAAAACAAATTTGAGTCAATTCCGACCAGTAGAAGCGGAGGTATGTAAGTTTTTCGTTGATAAATCGCGGATTATCCACCAATCAAGGATAATCCGAGAAATTTCAACGAAAAACTCCAATAACTCCGCTTCTACTGGTCGGAATTGACTCAAATTTGTTTTGCAACTTCTTTGAAGACAGCTCAACAATTTCATGGGGTTGGCAGGAAAATTTGGAAATTTTCTTTTTTGAATTTCCCATAATAAATTAAAAATTTTAATTGGATCTGCGGAGGCCTTTACTGGTTGGAATCGAGTGAAATTTGGTGAGCAAGGTTTTCTACTGCAACCTGACGATTTAAGAGGTGACCGGCTTGAATCGGGAAAAAAAAGTTATTTTTGAACAGCCCTAATATACATGTATATAATAACATACAGTCACTAAAATTTGATGTATGTAATCAAGAACTGGGGTATCTCGGAAGACTGGGGCCGCGGGCCACATTATCATGTAAGACCGTAAATTGTCCGCGGGCCTGACAAAATCCCTTCGCGGGCCGTATGTTGCCCGCCCCTGATGTAAGACGTAAAACTGTCCGCGGGCCGAACAAAATCCCTTTACGGGCCAGATTCGGCCCGCGGGAAGTATGTTGCCCGGCCTTTGTTTAGACACATTATATTCCATAAGGTATATAGCCCATTGCTAATAAATTGTTTTTAGTCTAGCAACCATTCATAACTAATGACGTTGCTGGGAATTCAGCAGCAGAGCAGTCATATTTTCTATCGCTGCAACTGATGAAATTAGATGAGAGCAATTGATCATTTACTCCTACTCAAACGACCTGCTGTTGACGATCCCATTCAACCTTTTCATTGCGGTCGCATTGAAGCAGTGGCATACATATTATGGCGTTCCGCAAAGCAATTTCAGGATGTCCGCACACTCGATTGACACCTGCCTGTCAAGTCCATATAATGTTCATATGCCCGAGCCAAAGATGGTGAAAGTAGTTAACAAGGCTATACTGAAGTAGAAGTAGAAAGACAGAATTTTGCTCAAGTGCAAATATTGTTTTAAAGCAGCTACAAGTAGAAGTAGTTTGACTGTATTTTGATACTACTCAAGTGAGTAAGTATTTTTAGTAGTTATAATACGCTGCCAATATGTATGTTTGACCTGTTTCACAATACGAAACCTTTCTTTAGATGCCCAAATCAGCTTACCCTACTATTTGCTTTACTGTGGAAAAGAAGGAGTGGGCGATCTGTTTTGATGGTGAAAAAGTGGGGAGTATCAACAACTTCCATGAAGCATTTGCAGTGATGCTATCGGTCCACTGGATATTTGACATTCAGTTTTCGAAAAACATCAAAAATTCTCTGACTTTCATGTCAGTTCTGGCTCATTTGCCCGTGAAAGAGATCAGTTATTCTGTTCGAACCAAACTCGGAAAAATCCGTGATTAATTGGAAAATTGAAAAAGTTTGGAATAAAAGTGATGTTGTGATCTATGTCCACGTGAATTATGAAGATTTATTGTGGATATATGTTGTGCGCATCGAAGTCGTTTGACGAAGATATCCGGATAGGATGAGGTGATGTCTATATAGGATGAAGTGGTGGTTTACGGATAGGATAGGGGAGGAAAATATTCCACCTAAAATAGGTGTGGGAAGCCCACCACCCTCTTAGGGTGGGAACAAATACCTCCTCCTATGGGTGATTTTTGAAACACCTCTGTAAGGTGGCCACAGTTTTTACAGTGTAGCGACTATATACCCGCAACATTTTTAATGCGATCGAGTGTAACATTCCTTCCAGGTAGATTTCTTTTTGCAAAAGCACCCGATTCGCGGGGGCAAGCTGGAAGTCGAAGAAGTATCTGGTGCCTTTCAAAGAGCTTCTCACTATATGGTTACCCTGTCTGCGGGCAATGAGTCGCCGGTGAATATGTGGCAGTTCTTAGCACCCTTTACCACCGACTCGTGGATGGTACTGTGGGCCGCGTTATTTTGCATTACGGCAGTTCTTTCCCTGGTGAACCGATTTAATCCGTTCGAATGGAGAAAGCAAGCGCTGGACGAAACAAATGAAGATGTCGACGTGGAAAATTTCAATAAATTAGGTATGGCAGGGACGAAATCCGACCGGCAATACAATATAATTGCTAATCAATATAATACCAATTCAAGTCACAGCAGCAACAAATGGTTAGATTGTTATTCGCTACAGTACCCAAGCCTATCTAAGTTACGATAAATATCCAAGTCTCTCACTCATCCTAACGGACAACTCCAGTGAAATAGACAAGAGTTGTGCGTAATTGCGTATATGCGTATACACTGCAGAGTTAGACCTTGTAAAGTTCATAAACAATGTGACTAATCAGCCTACTGTAGTTCCATTCCGACATCAGGAACTTGTGATTTCATCATTTGAAAACATCGCAAGATTGAAAAGAAGTGCTCGAGAACTCTCTGATTGATCTCAGTATTCCGCCGAACAATCATGACTAGGGCAAGTTTCTGCAACTTTTGCAACTTTTTTTTTACAGCTTCCGGCAGCTTCCTAAATACTCGTAAGAAATGTAGAATGCTGTTTTAAGCTGTCTGAAGGAATCTTATAGTGCAACTTTTTGCAACTTTTGTCCATTTTTTTCATGCAACTTTTTGCAACATTTTGCAACTTTTTCGATTTTTCATGGAAGTATTTTCGATTTTGGTGAAATACACGGCCAAAGTCGACTGAAACACCGTAAATCAGCACCGAAGTAACGCTTTTACGGGTATTTCGGGAGCTGAGCCGGAAAATTGACCTTTTTTTAGTCAACCGAGCAAAATGTGGTCTTATAGTGCAACTTTTGTCAAAAATAAATGAATAAATGCAACTTTCCGCGGATTTAACTGCAACAAAAACTTGTCCTAATCATGACCCATGCATCGTAAACGGGATGGGACGTTGTGTTCTTATGGTAGCCCGCCAAACGGTCGATCAAGCTTGTCGTATCACATCTTGATTTCGATTTCGGGTTTTCTAAGGGGTGGGAAACAGCTTTTGGATGGCATATGCAGGGATCGTCGCTCAGGGAGTTGATGTGGAGCCGCTATCATACGCAGGTAAATACTAATTTTCAATCCATGATTGTGTCAGATATAGGCACTGCTGCCATTGGTAAAATTCACCTTTTCGAACAGGTCGAATCATAACAGGAACTTGGTGGTATTTCACGATGCTTGTCATTGCTGCTTATACAGCCAACTTGACTGCATTCCTTACTCAGGAACTGGCGGGAGATATTTCCAAATTGGAAACTTTGTTGGAGCAAGTATGTTGATCACGTCCGGAAGCGGTACGCCTGGATTTTACTCACCGCTGCCGCTGGGTGGCAATAGTAATTCTCGTTTGTTCCGTAGGCCTACTACCTAATCTTCTACCATGAATCTTTATTACTCCGAACATCATAGGATTTGGGATTGCGATATTTTGATAATAACTAAAGGGATCGAAATTAATTTTTCGAGGAACACTATTCGTATGGAGTTCTTGCTGATTCGGATTTGAACAAGTATTATCTGCCAGCCGCCAACTCGACTCCGTTCACCACAGTGCGGGAGTACCTGAAAGAACGTCCGGAGAATGTGTTCAACTCGACGGAAGATATCCTAGAGCGCATTGACGCCAAAGGATTCTATTTCCTTGCACCATTCGGAGAGGTTGCGAAATTAGAACAATCTGGATGCACCTACGCCCGAGTAGGAGAAGGTAAAAAGCAAAGCTTGATGTTCCCTTAAATATATATCCATCATCTGCTAGTCATGACGGCATTCCGCTGTGCGATTGAGAGATCACCATCCCTGATCGAGTCAATACCAGATCGAATTAATCTATATTCTCATGTCTCCTGGTTAGTCTCGTAAGATGATACTGATGCAGGTTTCTGGGAGTATCAATACGGACTGCCGTTCCAGTTGGAATCTAAATACACAGCGGTGTTCAGCGACGCAATTTCATCCTTACGAGATGACGGAACACTGCAAGAGCTTGAATCGAAGTGGTTCAATTTCAGGTAGAAGATAAATCAAAGTCATAAATGAGATCTAATATGAGTTTACTCTATAATATACCAGCACTATAATGCAATACAGTACAATATTTTGTAGTTTGGTGAATGCGCACAATGTAAAAGGATTAGAAGATATCATGCACCTTTCTGTATGCTGACATGGTCAGAATAAAGTGACCGCGGTATTGTCAGGAAAACTTTTGTGCCGCTTTCAATTCCCATGTATTGATACGAATAACATATGCGACGTCTATAAATTGCCAGTATCCCATTGCTTGAGGTTGACGACCTTCTTCATAAGGAGTGACTCCACTTTGTCAATTTAATGCAAAAGCATGCGAGACTAGATATGTATTTCCAAATTATTTCTTGAGTATAATGCTGATTCAAATTTGCCCAGGGGAGAATGCACTGAGGCGTCATTTGACATCGAGTCCAACAGATTAGGAATCGGAAATCTCGGAGGCATGTTCATCCTGTTGGTAATGGGGGTGGCAGCATCCTTCATCGTGCATCTATGCGAGGTAGGACTTACCTTCAAAGTTATGCATGCTAACATAAGCTAAATCATGCTCAAATACTTGCAAACGTATTGCAATATTACAATACATAATGACTTGTAAGCCTAATGTGATATATTAACTGGATTTGATGCCATTCCCGTGAATACTGTAAATCTCAGTAGTTGAAAGTGTCCCAATCATCCTTTTTAATTTCATTACAGCTACTGTGGTCGAAGCGATTCAAGATTAAGAAATTCCGTGAGATGGAAGACAGGAAAGAGACATCGGATGATCCGATAAGCGAGATGAGAAGGAGAAGAGATAGGGAGAGGCGAGAATTGGATGAGAAAATAGAGGAGTGGGAAGGCGGATACGAGTACTGGATGAACAGGTTATTTACCAATAATCCAAAGCATCATTTCGATCGTGGTGAAATTGTAGACTATATCAATACACGTATAGTATTCACTCCGTCTAAACATTCATACGTGGCATTTCATTTTATGTTTTCCCCGTATTTAGGTAAGCGATATAACTTCATCCACTATATACATAAGTCATTTCACCTCAGGCTTCCCTGGCATTTTTCGAGATCCATTACCGCTGACTAAACAATTGTTGCGCACAAGGTGAGCAGATTCTTCCAATCCTGACTCAGCATGCTGGAAAGGCACGTAAATATAAACTAGAACTTCAAATCACAGTGTAGCATGACACCAATTACTATATTGTATATAATATATGTGTTGACGCCTTGTGAGTTACGACTATTATTCGGCGGCTTGTGGCTGTGGTGGGGAGTAACGATTACGAATTTATTGCAGGATGAGACACATTAACAAAACTCTGAAGGATATCGACAAACAGAACAAGGACCACGCCAAGCAGATTCGACGAAGTCAAGCTGTTGCGTTCGATTCTGATGACGAAGAAGAAAAAGGTAAATTGTAATTCACGTATTGCGCCTGTCACTTTTTGATGATGTCACATTTAAATTCAGCTGATATATAGATAACTAAATATCAGGGATGGTGTGAACGTGACGTTCACGTTCGCGCTTTGTCTTTGAACCTCTGAGAATTGGAGGTGCACGCTCGCAAACGAGCTTTGATAGCTTCTGCACTGTGAGCCTTTTCCATATATTACAATTTTTCACTTCATTATAACATCTTACGTTAAAATTATATGTATTTCAACTTCGGAACATTCCATGCATGGCGCTGGTAACACGAACGGAAATTCAGAACACGCACTTTGCCCTTTCAAAAATGTTGTTGGTTTTCTTAGTAAGGTTTGCTTGAAATATTCAGCTTACCGTTTGTGAATATTTAGTGACTATCTGCTGTGAGCTTGGCCCGAAAAAAAAACAATTATTTATCAATGATCAACATCAACGAAATTGATATTATAAATAATGCATCGTTGTGTAATGTAAAAAATCTAGCAGGCTTAAACGGGATCTATCATGATTTGATATGTTTATTGTATCATAAAAAATCCGTCCGATCGGGGTGTTGGCTACTGCACAACTATAAGTTTGAGGTAATATCTGTAGCAAATATAGAAATTTAACTCTGATAAATATCAATGTACCAATAGTCTGACGAGATTTGACAGATTTAGTCGAATGTTAATGTGCAATGAAAACTCTGGGATATGTAGAACTGTTGTTCTACTATATATATAATCAATTAATCATATGTCCATACTGAACCCTCTATTGCTCGCCATTTTTTCTGCAGCACCCCGTGCCGTCCCTGACCCTAGTGCCCCATATCACCCCTTCAAAAAATTTCAAAAAGGTTCGTGTGGACACGAAGCAGAACCTTTCAGGTGTTTGCACTATCCCCACTAAATATTAATCTGTGTATACGCCGCAAAAAAAACATCAAGGACAAAAAATAAACTACGTCCTTTCCTGTCTGCAGGGAATTCGTGGTGGGCGCGCTCTTTCAGGGCTCTTTCAGCTATACGTTCGCAGAGCAATGTGCCTGCTAATGAGGAACAACCGGGAGAGACATCAATTGGACAGGACGGTATGTAATGTACACCAGTGACGTGCAGTGGGGCTAATCTTTGGGGAGGCAGATTCCAGGAGAATTAGATTCGCAACTTGCTATACTTCCACTGTGTTAGCACTTAGCACTCATGGCGCTCATTCAAGAATTATGCTGATTCCCGCTAATGCTGTTGGTAAGATGCCATGTATATATACCTCTAACACGAACATAAATGATGAACACGAAGTCGCGGATGTTTCCGCAGCTGGTCCCGTCCATCTGATAGCAATTCTGCTCCTAAATATAGTGGGAGAAGCCGTGGCAGCTGAGAACGGTGATACGTACAGCGGCGTGTTTAAATAACAAGGTATCAAAGTTAACCAATCCCTCGTTTTGGAAAGGTTTTCTTTGGTTTACAATCAGGAGAATAAATATCTCTACGGTCCAGCGACCTTTACGTCTCCAAATGTTCCAGTGGTTCCCAACGTGGGCGATTTGGCGGCCTAGGGGGGCGAAAATGACGAAGGGGCGACGGGGGGGGGAGGGGGGGCGAAAATAGCGATGGGGGCGATGACGCGTTAAAACGGCTACATAGGAGTCAAGTCGGAGAAATGACCTTTTTTTTTAGTCAACCCACGGAAATTTAGTTGCAAAAGTGTAAAGTTCGACATCAAGCCGAAAAGTTGACCTTTTTTTAGTCAACCCGCCGATGATTACAGATTGTATACCGATTTTTCGGTTCACAAAATCTGGGGGGGCGATGATTGGCGTTGAGCTTGAAAGGGGGGCGATGAGTCGAAAAAGGTTGGGAACCACTGAAATGGACTATACTCCCGCTGATGGAAGCAATGTGACCACGATGCTTTTAGGTCATTTAGGGTCCGTGATTATTTTATTATGTCACTGTCGATATTTTAATAATGATGTTAGTATCATTTCAAGAGCTTGTTGGAGGTACAGAACTTCAATTGAATAAATCATTTCATTACGGGATGTGGTTTTATGGTTCTCACAGTACACACCACTTTGAATTTCGCTGCGATTGACTGATGTCCCGCTGTAATAAATTTCGATCAAGAAAAAGTAATAAAAAGTGGTGATTCGATACAATGCGAGCTACGTTTCGGTATCTCATTCGAATCAGCTGTGATAACAACGATACATAACCACGCACAATGTTGCTATATACTTGGTACTACCGTTTCAAATTTCTATTTTGGGTCATGTTTGCTTATCGTTCAACTTTCGCTGTTATCTTCAATGTGATGATATGTAATGAATGATGCTATGATGATTTTATATTTCAGAAGACCCTCAAGAAAACGAGACCTCCAACGCCGATGGTGTGAAATCACTTCCAGGAGTTAGTTTTAAGAACACAACGGCCTTGATACGTAAGACTGATGCCCGCGTATCATTTGTAGCCTATGCGCAAATTATTCGGACAATAATAGACTGCTGATGAGATAGCAATGGATATTAACCACTAAACCTTCGTAGCAGTCACAGTTTGACTACTGATCGAGCCTAATTTCCCATAGCCAATGATGCCCAAGATGGGCGTGTCGCATGATGAAAAATTGTGATGTAGACAAAATTGTCAGAATGAGGCAACACGGTGTGTCACCAGCCGTGTACTGTACAGTGTACACACAACTTCAGTGTTGACGGCCATAACTGCTACTGTTGAACGTTCTTTCTCCAATATTGGCAAGCTACTTAGAAAGGACAGACACTTCCTACCCGAGAATGTAGGAAAGTATCTTTCGTTGTACTACAACAAATTTTAATTAGTTCTCCCATAATGCGCGATGTAACTATACTGGAATTATTCATGGGTCCAGATTTAGTTAAAATAAAGTTTTTTCGTGCAAACATTTGCCAGTTTTTAAGTCAAAAAAGTTTGCTCAGGCATAACTATTTCGTAATGACAGACAGTTCCAACCAGTTATTTACATAAGTGAGTCAAAATTTGATCAAAACTAAGTTTTTTAAAGTAAAAGAAAGTCAAAATTTTGATATTTAGGTCAAAATCGTTCGTTTTCAGGTCAAAAAAATCGCCCTAGTCATAACTAGTCATGAGTTGAGTGTGTGTCTCGACCTCCAGCGGAACCCCTGAGACTTGCTCGGCGAACCCCGGATAAGAACCATTGCTTTATGTTCTTCAAACCAGATATTGATTTTCAGATAATACGACTGATGCGGATGAAGAGAAGGTAATCGGGAAACAGAACAGTCTACCTGTCAATTCTGTGCCCGCCACTGAGAAACGACAAGAGAACGATGCAGAAGCCACTGAACCAGACTCCCTACAGCCGCCTTCCGCGACCTCACCCGAGTCTAATGCTAGCAAGATCCGCAGAATGTTGAGTTTTTCCCAGTGGAAGAAGCCAGACTCGAATGCGATCGATGTTCCGATTCCCCCTCCGAAAATCAGCCCCGAGGCCAGCGAATCGCAGAGGTCGTCCGAGAAGGATGAGGCGAAGGCGAAGAAAGTCAGGAAGATGATGAGCTTCTCGCAACGCCAAAAATTATTCAAGAGATTTTGAATACTATATTCATATTGAAATTCTCTAGTTGCTGACAATTACCCCTGACGAGTGTCAACCGAGAATATTCGAATTTATTTCAATATAAATATATTATTCAATTGCGTATTGAAGCTCTGTACCTCCGAGAAGCTCTTCAAGAGATTTTAATGCGCGATCGACAACGCACCTGCCACAAATTGAACAATCGACCTTTATTATCAAATCGTGGAGTGGTACACCACCAGTGTCCACATTGCGCGGAAATGAAGCAGTCGCATCAGGAATAGCAATGAATAGGACGTTATGTATTTTTGTTTTTGATGTTATTTGTGATATATACACCGACTCATGATAAACATAGACACACAATATGTGCATACCGCATACCACGAGTGCACGATGTGCATATGCCACTGGACAAGGAAGGTACAGAAATAGCCTTGTAAGGCTTTCTCAGTTTTTGTGCACCACCCTTACATGCTATACCCCGGTAATGCTGTGCGTCAAGCTGGAAGCCCCATATACCAGTTTTACTGACTGATGATTCAAATACAATTCATTTGCAATATTGCGTCACGAATGATGTATACTGCAATATCGTCTTCCTTGATATTTCACGACAAAATATCGACTGCGCATCTCACAGTATAGTGCAAAGTCAAGAGGGACAATGTATATAACATTGTACACTGCACACATATGTATAGATACGCATATTTAATACATACTTAGTATATGGCATATGTGTTACGATTAGTTTGAAATCTTGAACATTGAGTTTTACCAACAAGTCACGTTTACATTGAAAGCGAAGCGTAAGTGTCCCCAACTATCATATATCACCCCTATACCTGATATGGGTTTAGTATTTAGATATTAGAAGAGACTCTTGGAGGTAGGCCTACAGAATTTCAATATACAAATAAATAAGATATTGATATTGAATTAAACCCGAATATTTTTCGGCTGACACTCGTCAGGGGCAATCAGAAGCAACTAGTAGAGATGGAAAGAACTCTGTATTGTATCCTCGATACTTTGCAAATGCGATATCGCCACGTGCACGCAGAGAACCGTGATTGTAAAGAGGAAATGTACTTAAGATTGAGTCTTCGATCAGACATTAAAATCTGTAGTAATATATATCTTCACTGTCAGTGAGGATATATTTTGTTCTGTGCAAACAATTGGCGCTTAAAAGAGAACTACAAGCGAGACGCCCTTTTTACTTTTTGTGATGGGTGAGTGCGTTCCATTCAGAAAGTAGGTCAATGATACAAGAATGACCCTTGGCACGAGTCAAAGTCCAAACGTTATGGTCATTTCAATCACAATATCAATAAAGCAGTGCCCGTTTGACCTTTCTCTCAGCAAACTTAAAATGCATTCATGTGAATAATGGAAGGATACTCCTCTGATCACGAAGGTGGCATTCATGCACGAAGAATGAAGATGTCCTTCAATACGAAATGCTGCTAGCGTAGTAGTATATATGCATTAAGCAATTACGCGTTGACATGAAGGCGAAGAGGTCACACAGATTCTACTCGCGCGTCGATTGATTTGTTCAAGTCGACTGTATACCGCGTTATGATACAAATTTGACTAAATATGAAGGCCTATAAATTATTGTCTTATTATATATAGATTAATTTTGTCACCTAATTTCCGATGTTAAAGAGATGTCGCGACTTGTCCAAAATTTTGTTTAAAGTTGTCAGGTATAAAAGGATAGGACGGGCCATTGCAACCAACCCCCTCAATTGGAATGGACACGTTTCTGCTTAATCAAATAACCATAAACCTAATTTATCATGTAGCGACTCCGAATATCACAATTTATTGCATAGATTTTAGGTCGTATCCGTAAATGGGGTTGAACGTAAACTTGATTATAATTTAGACTCTGAACTGCGTTAACCGCGTAACCCAATAAATCAATGTTCCCCTTGGTATGGGCCGCGAAGGATGTAAATTTGATTTGGGCATTTGTACAAATGTGATCGAAACCTGTTTATACAATTCAGTGTAAACAGCCTCCGAGTTTGCGGCCTATTTGATAAAAAAAATAATCCGGTAGCTGGAGCTTCAAAGCAATAAAGCATGCACATTGCACATAGCTCAGTCACTATTGAACAATCATCACAAATTGTGTCAGTGGCAAATTATAGGCGTATACTTTCGGGGCGGATTCCCATGCGTGATGACATACTGCGTTTAAGTATTAATTCTGTAGCAGACATTTTCATTGGATCACGGGGAGGGACACACCCTCAATAAAACATTCGAAACGGAAACAATGTTTGCGTCACGTCATATCGGCCTTTCATTGCATGAGAGGTTATTTTGGCGCCGCAATTTAATCACATCGCATGCATGTGGACACAAAATGCTATATCATGCCTGCTATATAAAGATCATAGGTCATGGTTATATTTATCTCCAAGCATGCGTTATTTGTCGCTGCGTCTTGATAAACCAAACTCGTTTTATCCGGTTTTTCGGTCAGTCCCCCACGTCTAATTCAATAATTTAAAGCAAACCTGATTAAAACATGGCACTTCTTCAAAACATGCTTTTTTTCTTTGTTCGACGTCATGAAAATTGTGACGTCATGGTATGTTGGCTTTGGTATATGGCTCCTATAAAATTTAAATTTAAAATATGGGGTCAAGACGACATGGCTCCTTTGACAAAAAAGGTTTCCGACCCCTATCTCAAACTATAGATGACTAGATAACTAACCTCCGGCAGGTTAGGTATTTGTACTCAAACGGGCCTAAATATATTTGATCCGGACTACATCGTCATGCAGAATTTTTACGGTTGGGGGTCATCATCATCAGGACATTGTGTGACGGAAATATATCGTAGAGTAGGGTTACCATGCTGTCCTCTTTTAAGAGGGTCTGTCCTCTTTTTTTGACTTATTCGAAAGCGTCCCCGGTCATAGGACGCCCAAATGTTCTCTTTTTTGAGAATTCTGTTTAAATATAGGGTAAAATTCGAGTGAGATACAGTAATCAGCATTGAAGTAACGCTCAGGCGGCTATTTCGGGAGCTGAGCCGGAAAGTTGACCTTTGATTTTAGTCATCCGACCACGAAGTGTGGAAAATTTACCATATTTTCAGGATTTTCCTACGGTATTGCAAGCCTGAAAATTTTGAAAAAGTGTCCTCTATTCAGATTTTCAAAATATGGTAACCATACAGTAGGGTAATCATAAACTAGAACAATTATCTATTGGGTATGAGCCGAGTACCGGATTACTGGCCCCCGCTGTATATCGATGCTATTGCTAAATGACCTGTACCTCCGTACTGAATCGCACTATACGTTATACCAGGGGTGGCCAACCTTTTCAGCGAAAGGGCCACATTCGAATGACGAACTATTGCGCGGGCCACTAGCCGCGCGAAGCGCGAAATTTTTTTGAAGTTCATAGGTTAATAATATTGTCACTTGACTATATTGCGGGCCTGCTGTATATCGCTGGGCTCAGTTTGCAAGGTCTGGACTAATCGGGGCCTGGACATATTGATATCGAAAGCTACGACCAACATGGTTCCATCATTATGTGCCTAGGTTTCATAGTCGACGGTCTTTCTGCGAGCGCAAACGCAAGGTCGCATATGTTGAACCACACTTTGTCTCGTAATCGCGAATATGGTTGGACTCAATCTGATACATTAGTCGTTCTTTCATTTTCACAAAGGAGCAACAATATCATAAGCAAGAAATCGAATGACAACATGTTGCGCGAAGCGTGTAGAATTTTATTTTTGATATTTGATAAATCTATCGCAAATTGTTCTGCTTTATTGTAGTGTACGAAGATCTACCAAAATCTGACTGGCTCATGGATCTGCCAATGCGTCGGAACGGATATTTTAGTCATTACATCTCAAGTGTTGCGGCCAGACTAATCAAAATTTTTGGTTGGCCTTGCAAGTTCACAATCTTTGCAATCCATTTTAGATAATATTTGAAATTTCGGAAATCACCTCGCGGGCCACTCAAAATCTTCTCGCGGGCCACATGTGGCCCGCGGGCCACGGGTTGGCCGGCCCTGCGTTATACATATTACCGCAGAGTATCCATCATATTATACATCCGCTATCTAGCTAGCCGCTAAACAGACCAGTCAGTTGGTGTATGTAGACAAAACGATTCGTAAATCCTCATGACACGGGATTGATAACGAGCAGTACAGAACACGCAGTGCAGATTAATGTTATGATTCACACAAAACACCTGTCAACGTAAATTATCATAACTTTTTTTGTCAACGGCATAAAAAGCGTGCGGTTTAAAGCAATCATCCCTCGTGGAAGATGGATTCGAAATATTTCATTTGACAATTTGGCAATTTGATGTTGTATCTCTGATGAAAGACAGTTGAAATAGACTCAGCTTTCTTGTAGTCTGACCCTGACATTACATGCCACGATCTTGATTGTAATAGCCAACATGTTATCGCTTTTCCGTAATAAATTACGCAAAGCTGGAGTCAATATGGTGCAAGTTCCACAGTTGCAGTTGGAATGAAAAGGTTGCGGTGCCAAGCAGTCATCGATTGACGTTTATTAACAATTCCATCGTTTCAAAACACCATAACATTGGGAAATAGTATAAAGATAGGAAGGAGTCGAAAGATTCGGTAAAGTCTATCGATGAAGCCGCCACGCTATTGCGCATATGGCACTAAAATGGAGGAACTTGTTAACATGACGCATCCACACATAATGAGAACTACATGTCTATAGCGTGATGATGAGGACTGATGAGAAGGCATGCGTCGGGTCGCCAGGAAGGGCCAGTCGATATGACAAAAACGTGTTCCGACAGTCTCCGATACATCCATGAAATGATTGCTGTAAAACAGTTATCATGGCATGAACGGGAAGAAGTCACATTTAGGTGCTACTCTCCTGATACAGTCAAAGTTCGTAATAGTCCGCTTTCTCGGTGTTTTGTGAACTCAGCAATCAGCAATCAATATCGCTATTATGACACTCTATATTATGGTATCATGAGACTTCTTGAGTGTTAATTTGATTATCACGCAATTTCTTAATACCGTAACCCGTTTATCGCCAAATGCAGCAATATCCATGTTTTGACAAACTCTCATCAGACTTGGCGAAAGAACTCCCCAATGCAATCAAAACACAGGGGTGAACACGTGAACTGATTTGACGTTGGTGATGACAACATATAACATGCAGGGAGATATAACTCACTGTGAGCCTTCGGAGAGAGAAATGAATCATTTGGTTTGCGTATTGCTTGACTAATCAGACCAGCCGGCATTCGGACATTGATGCCCGCCTGTTACTTCGAATGCACCATATGACTTGACCGGTATTTGACATGCATATAATACACGCTTGATTAATTGTACGTTTTGAAACGCCTGTACCTGAAAAGTCATTTTGATGATAGCTCAACAATTTTCATCAACACGTGCAGGCCCGTGGGTGTCTGATTTCAAAGACAACTCCAAGTCGTTTCGACACCTTCCATCTTTTTCATTGCATCGCAGTCTTGTGATGTTTTGAAATGTTGAAGTTGGGTGATTATTTTCGACATGTGAAAAAATGCAAAAGTTTGTAACAATTGTAGCGTTAGGTCAAAAACTTATCAAAATTTAAGTAACAAAAAAGTATAAATTCTCTGTCCTTTAGAGATTGCACTATCTGCGAACTTCTCATTGTACGTTGACAACTATATTAGCACATTTTATGCTGTTGTAGCTGGTACATTGTCAACATGCTGTGAATCATAAACGTTATGTCAAATAATTAAGTTGATATGGTATGACAGTGGTCCTCAACCTTTTTGTCTTCGCGGACCCCCACGAAGTTTCAGTTCAATTTTAGCTCCATTATCGTGCAATCGTAATCTGTCTCGTGCAAATGATAACTGTAGGCTTAGTGATAAACAGCAACAAATGACTTTTCTTGAAAATAAGATCATAATATTCATGTAGAAATTGGCTTGACTTCTGTTATTTCGAAGCGAATTCTACAACTGCAATTCTTTAAATACGTGGTCGTGTCTTGAAAATTCGCACCAGTCCATCGATTTGATATGAACGAGTGCCGAAAATCCATTTCCACAAATATAGGTGGTGGCGAATGTTATAATAACGCATAACGCTTCCGACGACACGTTTGGGTATGATCTCAACAAATACACCACCAAAATTGACAAACAGTTTTTTTAATGAACATATAACGTCAAGCCTGTTCGTTTCTATCTAGCAGCTTATCTTGAAGTTATTATGGAAAAATGGTTATATGTATATCACAGGAGAAAATGGATTTTTGTAAACATTTCGAAGTCACCGTTATTGACCTTATCCAATTTTTTTTTTATCCATAATGCCCAACAAAACATCTCTAAGCAGCAAAATGTTTGTATCAGTAGGCTCTTGACAATTTAGCAATTGAAATGAGTCTGTACAGGTCATCTCAGATGGCCATTTTGTTGATGTGAGCTTTGGAGTTTTGCTAGTAATGAAGCGAAACTGCCTCGTGATTTTCCGAATTAAAAAAAATACAAATTAGGTTATCAAAATGTTTGTATCAGTAGGCCATTGACAATTTAGCAACTAAAACGAGTCTGCACAGTAGGATTTTTCATCTCAGATGGCCATTCTGTTGATGTGAGCTCTGGAGTTTTATTGATGAAGCGAAACTGCTTCGCGATTTTCCGAATTTAAAAAAATATAAATTAGGTTATCAACTATTTTGAGGCTTCGTGGACCCCCAGAAAATACTTCGCGGTTGAGAAGCACTGTGGTATGATGATTAGCACACCTCGAAATGTATAGGTCCAAACTCATTTTACGACGAAGATGTGTTGGCAAACCGAGCGAAAGCGCAGCAAGCAACCATAGCCTCTCAAAAAGATGGTGAGCTTCCAATTGAAGAAGCTCACGCCGATATCTCGGATCCTAATCTGAAACAAGTTGACGTAGACATTGATTCTTATATCAAAATCCACAGGATGAACAACTGCAATGTATAAGACAACATTGTCATTATGAAGTAACAGGGTGTGTCACCAGCAATAAACGCTGAACTTCAGTGCTGTCAGCCAACACTGCTACTGCTTAATATTATTTCTACATTATTTACAGGCGAATTCTTGGACAGACGTTCGGAACCATTTTCATAATATCGCAATCTTGTGGTTCTTTTGAATCGATAAAATTTCAATAAATGATTGACCGACTGACTATCAGAAAATAAAGCAAATTATCTCCAGTGGTACTGCGATAAATTTCGAGTTTTCATACAATATTGTGTTCTTCATAAGTCAAAATGTTGTAAAAAAAGTTTTTTTAACTTCAATAAATGTGAAAGTTTTAGTTTTTAATTTTAGGAGCAAAATTATTTGTTCTTTATGTCAAAAAATATTCGCGCTAATGATTAGGTACATAATAATCGTGATACGATGGCCCCCCGATACGGGTAATGCCATTTAGCCACTAGTGGATATGATCTGATCAGTGACGTGTGGTCAGGGTAGGCATTTGAGGCAGTCCCCAACCTGTCGTAAAGATGAGAAAAAGAAAAGTGTGAAAAACTTCGGTGACTATAAATATTTTCTATCGATGTTCATGAATGACCAAATTTTGAACATTTTCAACGCAAAATCACGCAATTGGAAAATTAATTGTTCGCAAATAAAGCGTGGAGGTGAGACAGAGGTGAGGCGCAGTTGAGACAGACACGGCCCAAGCCTCACCTGTGATGGCCCCATTCATCATAAACACCTCAGAATTTACAATAACTGGTATTAATCGAATACTATTGACGCACTGATTCCGAAAATCGAAATATTATTAATGTGAAAGTATAATAACACCCTTAAAATAACGAAGGACTATAATTCGACTCAGTTGCGTACAATGCCGGCGCAGAAAAACAGCAACCACACTGTAAAAAATCTGGTAAATTTACTGGGAAACCTCTGTAAATTTTGCAACGAATTACCGGTCGCCGCCAATAACTGTGCGTAGCTTGTAATTTTACATTTTGATATGTTATATTACCTCAATTTAGCTGAAAAGTCAAGTTGCCAGAATTTCTTCGCAAAATTACTGACAGTTATTCGTTACTGAAGTTTACCGGGCTATTGGCAACATTGATTAGCTTGAAAATCTATGCAGCCAATGTATACGTGGAACTGAATGTTACTGATATCATTCTCGTGGTGATTATTTGACCTGATTCAACCTCGTTCGCGAGATTGGCGTCTGTCATACGGAAATTGTTGGCCCTAGTACCGATCCCAGTATAGTAAATAGTAGGGTAAAAGAAACAACCGACAATCGTAGCTAATGTGATACACCATAGCCACTCTATTATATTATAAGGCTATGGCTATAATGCCGGTCTCGATGGTTACATTCGTTGTCACGGATAGAACTGATGAGTTAGAATATCAGTTTAGGATGTATAATATTGTTCGGGAAACTAGAAATATCAGCAACGCAAGCTCTGTTGACCATTTGTTAAAGGCAAGCAAGGCGACCTGTAATAGGTTACATTAGGTTAACGTTACGCGTTACTGATTTTTCTGAGATTCGGAGTAAACAACCAACGCACCACTGTGACATCACAGGCAGCGTCTGGTTTAGTTGGTACGGTAAGTAGTGCACAACATATGGAAGAAATATCAATTCATACGCAATAAGATGGAAAAGAGAGGGACTATATGTAATGATGAATGTTTCTGTATGAAAAAACGACCTAAATCAAACATTATAACGAAGTGGCCAATAGATATGATTGGTGGCATGTCAGCGGATGAATACCGCTTATTTCAAATCGTTCGAGTGTCGTATCGTCGTCTGGCCATTATTGAGATTTGAGCAAAGGGTGGAGCGAGGCTTGTTGTGCGTGAAGAAAGTGGACACGATCGTTGAAGATTCCTAGGAATGCTGAATGGGATACGCATCGTAAAAGGTATAGTACTACATAGTATTCGTTACCGTGAATATAATATATACGACTGTGCACACCACCGGGATGACTTAGATTCCATGATTGATATATTTCATTCGCCGCATTATTTGTTCTATTTTGGGATATTAGTCGACTTATATAGTGACCTGTGACACCACATACTCCGCCGCGGAGGAGTTGAAACTGTTGGTATGTTTATGTCATTTTCGGGCCATAGCATAGAGATGTTTTCATCCACTGCTGGAGTGCTGGATTTGTTTGGCGCACATGTCACCTCAAATGAGGAACCTTTTGCTTCAATACATAAGATCAGTGGTTCTCAACCTGGTGAACGCGAGAAATTGACCAATTCTGTATGAATTCTGACTAAACGTGTTTTGCAACCATTTTCAGAAGACGATTGTTGAAGATGAAACTTATTCCGTATTCAAGAAAGCTCGCCAAATGCGAACTCCAGCAGTCGCGCTCAACTTCACCGGTACGTTTAGCGTAATATCTTTGGTGTGCCAAGACCGTTCTCAGCGTCACACATGTATGTAGTCAGTAGAATATTTGGAATCAGAAACGTGTGCTCCTCACGGAAGAAATTTTTTTATGGTACATTTGGGCGATTTCAATATATTTCCACTACCGATACGATGGACAATCCTGATCGGGGGCCAAGAAATAACAGCATGCAACAAAGTGCATGACTAATAACAATTGGCCCACACGAAGATGCATTATCATGTATAACTTGCCCTAAATTTTTAAAGCACTCCCTCCATGAACCCTACCGGTGAATCTGATCACATGGGCTGAAAAAAGATAAATATTTGACAGTAATATGTGATACTGCTACTATTACTTACGGTAGTCATTCGTGAATCTAAAAAATTTTCGCGTTCCGCTCTGCGTGAAAATATGAAATCCCAGCAACTACTCATAACATTGCCACTCGCAATTTCGGTGCGTACAATAGGTCTTTGTGGAAAGTATAATAGTCCGGACATCCGGAGTTCACCGGGAATTGATATGGACAGATTAACATAGCCTATCCCTATATTAGATGATGTGCTCTTTTTGACATGACGATAAGTGCAGAGGCGCAATTTTTTTGGCCATCGCCAAGGGGGGCGCATGTCAAAAAAGGTTGAAAACCACTGCATTAGATCAGGTAAGTCATTAATCTCTGCTATATCATGTAAAAGGCAGAGCCGTCATCACACAATGTAGCGGTACTTCAAAAATTATTATATTTTTGTTCGCCTATTTGTCTTAGTAGTCTTTATAATGTCATGTTTAGGTTAGGAACTTTGCTTAATATAGCGTCTCACGCATGAATTCTTTTTAGGGGAACTGCAAGATACTAGTTACACAGAAGGAATGAGGACGAGAAAAAGAAACCATTGGAAGTTTGGCCGATGGTGGGAGACCACTCGTGTTACTGCATGTCTCCTAAAGAAGAATTAGACTTCAAACAGCAATACGTTTCCATCGATAACCTTCTCATCGTGAATCATGAATGAATATACAGTTTGTTCCAAAGTCGTTTTGGGGTGTGAAGAAGCTTTTGCGAAATTTTAGCATTGGGTTGCTTTGCGATAGGTATGGGATGTACGTGGATTTACAAGCTGGTATGTAATCCTGATTTACACAGACAGCATGTATGTAGGTAGGCGGTAAAATTACAGTCTCAGTGGCAAATATACAGGAGAAAATGTAGATTGGATACACCGGAGGTGACTGTGACATTACAGTCTGGCGTGTAAAGTGAGATTACCGGAAGAGTGTAAGTTAAATTTACATTGACTAACGGTAATGTTACATTACCACGAAATGTCTGGCTACCGTGCTTCCAAACATTTCGCGGTAAATCGAGGTTGTTTTTTTTTTACAGTGCAGGTGAGGCACAGGTTAATCTGCCTCACTGATTTGTGAATAAAAATCCGACAATCGCAGCGCAGTGAAACAATGCGCTATCGTCGGTATAGTATGAGTCATCGCTGCCCGTTGGCACATTTTGGTGTCGAATTTCGGAACTTAGCGACATTTCGTGTTGGTTAGGGTTACCGTACGTCCTCCTTTAGGAGGATTTGTCCTACTTTTTCAGGTTTTTGAAACTGTCCTCCGAGGACGCCTACGTGTCCTTCTTTTTGAGATTTTGTCCTCTTTTTTGAGAAATGTAGGGCAAATTCGACTGATATACAGTTAATCAGCACTGAAGTAACGCCCCGGCGACTATTTCGGGAGCTGAGCCTGAAATTTTACCTTTTTTTCCACCTGGTAATGTGAAAGAAAAACTGTAATTTGGGCATTGAGCGAGAAAGTTGACCTTTTTCATGATTTTCCTCCGGTATTCTAAGTTTGTAAAATTTTGAAAATTGTCCTCGATTCCCGATTCCAAAATATGGTAACATTAGTGTTGGTTGGCCCCGGGATTTTGGGTTTGGCACATTGTCACTGTTTTGGCATTTTCGACTTCCTTCCCCTGTCACAATGAAAATTTGTTTTCAGCACGTTAGATCAGTGACAAGTGTTGTTTACGCGTGTATTTAGGCACGTATTTAGGTTTTAAAAATAAAATGACAGTGAGCAACTGAGCATATTGGTGTCTGACGACCTACGAATCGTTATCTTGCAGTAGGCTACATCGAATAATTAGGTCGTGGTTCACTTTATCTGCTGCCCATTGCAATATCATGTAGAAATCAGGCTGCTATACATGCTTTTCCTGTCTTGGACATATGAACTCAGGCCTGGTCTAGATCATTAAGGCATATATAATATATAATCACTTAATCAGCGATGCCGCTATAAGCCTACTGATCCATGGGAAGAGTTTGCCTGGTTCGTGTCCGGTCATTGCCGCTTGTATCGTAGAATCGTGGTCTCGTAGAAATGCCGACTCCAAGTTCACCAGGGGACGACGTAACCACGCTCACTCTGATAGAACTCGCCCGAAGGACGTGAGTCGCTTCTCCTAGTTAAAGGGAACAGATAATATCCGGCTTTGCATATTCGATGAGACACGGTGTCTGCGGAGACCATCTGTTCGTAATCATTGCGATTTATCGCCATACATTTGAATTTGGCAGTGAGTTAGCTATCGAAAAGTCTGAGGTTCGATTATATTGCGTGCAGGTGGGATAACACGTTGTGATTGTATAGTCGTATCTTATGTACGGCGCTTTATGGATGTTGGGAATCACGTAGATTCGACACTCATGTTCGGTAGAGCAAATACGCACAGAAAGCGATATGATAGACAGAACTTTACCAGCGGCAAAGAGCCGCTTTTCTCAGTCGAACTGATAAGCAAACGAGCGAGGGAAAGCGTATCCATAGAAAAAGGGCAGTAGGGATATTATTGCAATCAGTTCTCTCCGTATAGCTCCTTTGGCACGGATTGCGCGGAGGTGCCAATTCCATTGTGAGGTTTCGAGAACGTGCGAAGTGCTGCGTCGGTACGAGATACGTCGCCACCATGATGAATCTAGGTGCCGAAGTCTGCTGATAGCGAGGGTTCAGTTTTGAGGTCGATCAGCGGTACACATGCGGTACTTTGTGATGAGTAACGTAGCTACAAAGCTTGCAGGAAAGGGACATATATGAGCGCGATTGATGTAAACCAATATGCTTAGCCGTGGATAGTATCGTGTCTGTAAATCTGGACTCTGGAGTAATATGGCAGTATTGTGCAACAAGATAGATATCTTAATCATTGCAAGCACTACTGTGAATTTAACAATGTCCGTTTTGTAACAATACCACGAATATTACCGTGTTTGTTCTAGAGATAATTCACGGATTGTTTGTGTTAATTTATCCATGCGCTTGGTTGCAGACTATAAACCTGCGTAATTCGGCTGAGACGGTTAGAACTTGACACTGTATGTAAGCGGTCGATTCGAGTTGCACTGCCAGGATGTGGCATTTACTGGAAAAGATATCTGAACAGGTATACGATACAATTACCGCAACTTCGTAGCTTTGCCGTCAACATCTGCTCGCTTTCAGGTCACGAAATACAGCACGTGTCTTGGTCAGCTATGGTATCTTTGCGTGTTCGTATTTCGTCTCATTGTCGTGGTGACGATCGGTGGTGCTGGTAAGTTAACACTCGAAGTTTATATGTAATGTGGTTGTAAATAGTTTGATAACAGTCTTTGTTGATCAACTGCCCGAATTATTGATAAAATCGGCTTCATGTCGCGTATTTCTATGCCCACTCGATCTTGCCCTCTTGGGAGCCAGTGCCCTGGTTTTGAGCACTTCTAAAGTGCTGTAACACAATACCTCGCTTTGAAAGACTTTAAACTGCTGTTCACTTAATGTTTTATCTTCGAAAACAAGCCGTATCTCAATGGGTACTTCGTTGATCAACGCACTATTGAGTAACAAATATTTTTCATATTTCTAGTTTACGGCGACGAACAATCCGCCTTCAAATGTTCAACTGCGGAGCCGGGCTGTCAGAATATGTGTTTCAATGAATTTTCGAAAATATCTCATATTCGATTTTGGGCTTTCCAGGTAAGAATGTTTGAGGATATCACAACATTGTTCGGTTTATACATCGCATCGTGATCACGCGTAGTAATTTGGTTTCCATTATACCAATACTTGCCTTCATATAAGCTTATTCATCCATGTAATCGTATTCCAATTCATGGGGATGTATGCTCGGGAACTGCATACGTGATATAATCTGGCAGGCTTTTTTGGTTGCTCATTATATCTTCAAAATACACTTACCAGTGGGTGACCTATTTGTATAACGCCATCGAATACGCGATTCCGGACTCGAATATATGCTAATTGAATTACAAACCTGACTTAACATTCGGAAACCACATAAGTTAGACATATCATTGGGAATATTCATAGATAAGCTATTACATATATAAAAGTGTTGGGTTGATGGAATCTACGTACAATAAATAGAGGCCGAATAGTGACCTACTTCGAACAACTGCGCTGTTTTATTTGAGCAGTGAAGTGCCATTTGTAAACCGTGACAGAGTATGTTATACTGATAGAACACGGGCGTTTGTGAAAATGTATCTGGATGGTGGATATCAGCTGATTTCCTAGCATTTGGGTCAGTATAGGCTATTGAACGCCGTTGCAGCGGTAATTGAAATTCCTGACGTTGTAACGGTTGTGACTTGTGACCACTTCGCGGCACCGCGCGAGCAGACTTCCTTTTAGTGGCTTGGATTAATATCGCATTACATAGCGGATGCCCGCACGAGTATCCTGCCTTCGTTGGTGGCTTAAAATCTTGACAACGATGTATTTTGTATCTTCGTGTGGGCGACACGTTATGCATGTAAAAACACGCACTTAGGGGACTCCATGGCACTAATTTATGAGGGAAACCATTCGTGCAACAGTCCTTCGTTGCACCTGATGAAGGGGCGCGGAGCGGAAAGTTTGTGTACGAAATAAAATTATTTTGTTGAAAAATTAGACGTGAAATAAGATTGGAAAAGGTATCAAGAACTTTATAACCAATCAAAAGTTCTACCACTGTTCGATGAGCTTTATAGGGTTACATCGGTCAATGGGATGTGAGTCAGTCCAGAAAAATGATTTTGGTAGCTGGAATCGAGAATTTAAATGCGTAACATTCCCCCAGAAGGCGTTCGCTTGATTGAGTACAAAACTCAAGAGTCAACGGTTTCTCATGTCGTACCACTCATATATCGATGGCACTGAACAGTGTACAATCATACACCGTAAATCTGGTCCATAGCGGAATTCCGGAATGTGTAGCAAAGTTGGGGAATATGTCTGCAAATCGAGGTCGCATCCAGACTAGAGATGAATGCAACTTGCAACTCATACAAGCAGCCAGATTGCGAAACCGAGCTCAACAACACAGTTACCATGATAGGTAACGCTGTGTTGTTTGCAAGTCTATACGTACAGGAAGTGTATCTGCTTACAATGCATTAGCCTACTCCTTGTGGTTTTTGTATTGCATCACACATGGAACACGGGAACTCGGTTTCAAAGTTCGTGTGTGGTAGCAGAGGTCAAATTATCGTGTTCTATCGAGCTACTTGCTATACTCATTTCATAATGTATGCACGCTACTTGCACGGTTCTGAGTTACTGACGCGATATTTTCATTTTTGCAGCTTTTGGCGGTCGCTGTACCGGTAGTTATATTTCACTTCTACTCAATGAGAGTGGTCGGACAAATCGAGAAACTACGAAAAGACGAAGAGGCAATCAAAGCGGAAGAAGGCGAAATGGATTTGGTGGTACGATTTAGAGTGCCGGTAGATAATAATTTAACAGACCGTAACATTCCACCTTCAAACTACGTTCACTGATTTGACTGTGTCATGAGCAACATTTGGTGAATTGGGTTCCAAATGTGAATCAGTCGTATATCAACCATGTTCAATGGTCTCTGCCTCGTGCCCATGGGTGACATTTGCAAAGGTCGATATTGATCAATGACCATAGTAGCAGTGCCTTTGACATCATCGTGCGCGCTTCTTTTGACCAACTGCGGAATCGTGAATTTTGTTGCCCATTTTCGGTTATGCGTGCGATTTGATATATCCCCGAGGTATACATATTCACCTGGAAATACCACAGTTAATTCCCAACGCCAACCCTTCATGTAAAATCCTGTCAGGTCAACACGAAAGTTGGTATTATTCCTAGGATGATCCCAGGCACGAAAAGGACTTCAAGAAAATGGCTCGCAGGCGTAGGAGTATCGGACATGTTAAAGTAAAAAAGATCTACTCCGGCGGAGACTTGAAAGAGGTGCATTCGACAAGCTCATGCATAATCGCAGTGCGAAACGGGACACTTGATATTTTTAGATTCCCTTCACAAATAAAATCCACACCGCCTACTTCGTGAGCATCATCGCGAGACTGGTTGTGGAAGCAGTCTTCATATACTTGGGATATGGTCTTTTCAAATTTATGGTGAGTTGTGATATTAGATTTCGCACAAGTCGGTAATGGCGCGGTTTATCCCGTCAAGTGGCCTACATTTTGTGATCAACCCATCACAATTACAGCGTCGATAAGGTACATTCATGGAAACATCTCGCCCTGTGACCTATACAACTTTATACAAAATTTCCCGCCATTTAAAGCCAAGGTGTTTCCTGGGATCGTCGCCTTTGTATGGCGACTCGGTTGGTTTACAAAAGAATGTTTCGTGACCCTTCAAATAGAGACCGGCATTAGATCACTCGCCTCTCGTAAGTCGTTGGCGCTTTGAGTCATGCTATATCCCTCGCTTTCCACCCGTGATCGGCCTTTTAGTGTGTATAGTGTGGTACACAAACAATAGAGAAATATCGGGTTTGGAATTTTCTGTCAACTCACCGCCAATCGGTGAAGTTGTGCAGTGCGTATAGATAATTATCTAAATATTCGCCATTGACTCGAATCGCGACCCATTGTATTATCTCTGTGCTTGATATTGCATAACACAACATGGTTTGGCTCATCGATTGACCGAATTAAAGGTAGCTATTCTACTTAACATTACGTCTGCGTAAGCTGTCGGTTGACCCAATTCTGCCTTCCGGGCTTTGCACTGAGAGTTGCATTGTAGGATTGTACTATTAACGGATGCCCACGGCGTTCTTTGTTTCGACATAGTACTTTCTAAAAGAGATAATGAGGGGTCATATTGACGAGATTCGCATTTTCTCCCCGGGGTGTTACTTTCGCACGTTCTAAACCCGTCTGCGTGGTATATGCATAATTGCATATGCTCGTTACGCAGAGAAATGTGGAGTTCTAGATAACCCTATTGTTACGTTGCGATATTCCTCCGAATTCGTCTCGTACCACCGATTATTTAAGCAGCAAGCTATTATTTATGGCTGGCTTTATTGCGAACTGAATTTCATGGTGCTTACACCCATTATCGACCCCAGCCGGGGTCAAGTATGGGAAACCATGCTGACTTATCGACGCCAGTTAAAGACTTACAAACTCGGTTATACTTTATAACTTTTCGACTCTATTTTGTTCCCTTTTGAAACTAGCTTTTAGTTATATTCAGTCAAAAATCGAATATAAATTATTTTGAAACATTGGCTGTGTTTGATATCTCACTGAGCTGTTGCTATGACCAGTTCAGTTCTGTTCGGTTTATTAGCAACTTTATCAGTTCAATACAGCAGAAAAAATGCGATACAATGGATACGCTCGATACAGGGTATGGAAAACATGCAACTAAAATGGAAATTTGACAATTTCACATATATTTCCTGTAATACATTGTTGTGACCATCACAAAGCCATTATAATTGGGCGAACTTGACCGACACAAGCGGAGATTTCGGAAGTGACGTTGTTGGCGTCCATTTTATATCCGTTCTGGTCAGTTATCGGCGATCCCGGTCTAATTAATTATATTCCCGGGATTTTCAGGTCGCATCGAGCTTCCAATGACATAATTCCTTAATCAAAGCTGACCAAATAACAGTAATCGGGTTAATAGTTCGTATATCGCCCGGTTTCAATGAAGTGCTTAATCCGATTTTCCTGAGTGAGCTGGTTCGCATGTCTACATATCTTCAATGATATAGTGAAAGTCGCCTCCCAATTCACCGAGAGCGGTAAATTCAGTCGGTATACCCTTCACTCACTGTTTGATTCGTTCAACATATAGTTGAATTGAATTCGTGTCTTTCATTTTAAGACTTCTAAAACAATGTAGGTAGTTCAATCGATGAATGAGCTCCGAACTGAGCAATGGACATGATTAGCTCCGAATCACGGTACTATTGGTAAGTGAAAGACTAAGCGACGTGTGTAATATTTTGGCTTACTCACATTTAACGAACTGCGCTAATTCAAGATTCAATTCGTGTCGCTCTACTTATGAGCTCTCACCCCATTCGCCCCTACTACAATGATTTCCAAAGAGGGACGGATGCGTTGAGATGACTCATGTTGGGTTAAAATTGACTAATAAGCCGTTCCCGGTCACGGAACTGATGGATTGCTTTACCGAGAGCTTTTTACGCATCCACGGCATCACCCGACTTGGAAGTTTCTGAGTCTTGTGCTATTAGCAGAGACCAATAGTTTCTTGAGGCTGGTTTTGTGTAGGCCACTGCTCGAATGTGACGTCATAGTGGCGTTGACGTGTTAAACGACACGTGCGTGTTATGAAAGAACGCGCTCGGCCAGTCAGTAGCTAATGCGCTTTATATTCATTTCATTTATTTGCTCTTCATTACTTCGCACGCTTACGTGTACCTCGTTCCTGCAGGACCTCACCCGCTCAGAAATGAACGGTGCGTTGGATTTCGTATGGATTCGCGTACCAGCGATGTATTCGTGCACCGACACTTCTCCCGAAGTCAGAAATGCGTGCCATCAATCCATTGGTCTCAAGAAAGATAGCCATGTACCATGCTGGGTTTCCAGGCCTTGGGTGAGTGATTTAGGTTTTCGACTGTGGCGTCGCTTTAATCCTCAAGACGTCCGTGTAACACTTCTCACGGATGCATTTACTTGCTTTAAACGTGGACTGCGGGCCTGTTGACAGCTGTTGTACGTACAAATAGTACCTAGACAATATATCATCATTGTACAACTAGATAATTTTAGATGATTTAAAAAATAAACTGCGTAGCTATAATTAAAAATTCAATCCAATCTGGAAAAGCTGTAGATTTTCTAGTTGTGATGCAGTGAATTTCCTATGCATATTGCAAGTTGTTTAGTAACTTCGATACTCAATGGTTTGTTTTCATAATCCTATTATGTTGTTCATTCGCATCCACCATACAATGGCGCTATGTGACTTGATTCTCGTCCTCCGAGATACAGTTACCTTCCTGTGGGATTTAAAGCTCGCCGTATGCATTTGTGATCAATGAGCTGGTGGCTATCGCACCATATGCGTAAATATCGCTTTTACGGGGTATCATATCTGTTCGACAACATATCGTGAGCCCCGTATATCGTCAGCCTGCTCTAGCAGCGTCCTTGTAATTTAGCCGACTCATAGGGCGAGTCACGTGGTGTTGAAATCACACATTAAATCCAGATAATTCCAGTCGTTTAATTTGGCTAATTAGTGCTGCATGTCGGTAATCTAATGCTAATCTAGTTTGCGAAAGGAATCTGCGCCCTAATTTCAATCTAATTCTTGGTTTTCGTGAATATGCTACTGGAGAAGAATGTAGTGTGAAAGGAGCCGAGCTTGGTGTACGGACATTTGCCATTCTCATGCTTGAATGAACTCTGAACTCTGAACTCAGAATGAACTCTGATGTGATATGAACAAAACTTGATTGTTGTTTTATTTCTATCCAATTGGAATTTAATTCGAGATCCAGGTTTATGCTTATGAACTAGGCGTAACTCTACTTCTAATATAATTTTAATTATAATCAATAATCATCATCATAATTGAAAAAAAACGATCGGCTTATGGAAGATTTAGTCCTTTCGTCCAATTATGACAGCTGTCGTTGTCTTTTGCTGCTTATTATCCCTCTCACAGACTCGCCGTGTTGTTACACATAATTTTTACCATTGGTGGCTTCCGTTTTACCGGTGAAGAATCGGTGCATGAGTCGCTATGGCAAAAACAAAGTTACCCGCTAATATCAATCGTTATATTACTTCTCAAATAGTAATCACGCCTATTCTTCACTACCAGGAAAAAACGATCTTCATACGTTACATGAATGTGCTGAGTGCGATGTGTTTCATCCTATGCGCCTTGGAACTGCTCTATCTGACCATAAGATGGCTGACGAGCTCTTCGCGGAAACGCAGTTCTCCGAAAAAGTAACATGAATTATTTTATTGTACACGGATAAAAGAGCCTTACCCACGTAAAACGCTTTCCGAAGCGTGCAAAATTTTGTGAGGTGTAATGTGAATGAAATTTCAGCTTACTTCTGAACGGTCTTCACAAACGCGGACATCGTCAAGATTCAGTATTTCACGCCACCGCGCCAAGTGCTTACCATATGGAACACGAAACTTTCTATCCGACGCTCGCAGTGCCGGTCCGACTCGGCAGCAGTGAGTATGTATTGTGTTTGTTGTTAGGTGGAACCGTCTCATGCCGGGTGGTGGTGGCGCATGCATACTAACGCTATTAACACGGACGCCAGGCTGGAAGGGCACATCATTTTTTTCGGCTATAGTTTCGTGACCGATGAACCTAAATGTTTTGGCGTCTAGTGATGCATCATATTAAGGCAGTAGTTCCCAACCGGGGGGAATTCCCCTCTTGGGGGTAAATTAGAAATTTTTAGGGGGTAATCTGGCTTTCGGATTGTATCAGAAGATACACAGGTTCACAAGATTTTTAGATTTTTATGGTAGAACTGTCGAGTATGAAACTAGCTCTTTACAATTGTATGTTCTCTGGCGGATTTTAAGCTATAGGTATATGTTCAAATGCTTTCCGTAGATATGGCACCCCCTGATAAAGTGAGGCTCGCGACGCGATTTTGTTGGGCTTGTGACAGCCTCTCGACCAAATTGCTACTAAGCAGGAAAAAGTCAAGCCGAATTCAGCACAAGGTCGCTGGTGAAAATGTATGCCTTTTCAAGCCAACATATGAGCTAACGTGAAAAACATACCAAATTCACCTATTCAACTCGGGACCATAGCAAGCGGACTTAGTGATTTATTTTTCGTCAGCGGCTACCAGACCAGTAGAAAACAGGTCAACTTTAGCTGTACTTTTCCAAAGTGTAGTGTGGTCCGCATTCGAATAGTTCGTTTATTGACTCAGCAATATATGTTTGGCCATATATTGCTGAGTCAATAGATGGCTGTGCGTTAAAAAGCACCTTTTTTTTAGTCACAGGCAACTTTTTCATAGGGGGGAATTTTAGCCCAAATATCGACCAAGGGTTCCACGAGACGAAAAGGGTTGGGAACCACTGTATTAAGGTATACCGTGCGCTAGTTGCGCATGCGTTTTTTCGAGCCTCTAATGACCAGAGCAGACTCGGACAACTGGATAAAATCAGACTAATTGGAGCGACATGAGTGCTACAGGAGAACCAGTGCGAAACTATAGCCTAGCTTGGTCTACAGACATTTGTACCATTGTCTGCTAATGTGAATGAGTTCTGATTTAATATGAGCCGAACTCGATTTTTGTTGTAGCTGTAAACTGTAGCAATAATTCTAATTGTAATATTATTTGGAGAAAATGAAAATTTTCTAGTCCAACTGTTCCGGTGCGGTGACCGTGGTTCACTAGCGCGTTTGCACCGCTCTATCGGAGTACGTTCATGTACAATGTACATATAACCTTGGCTGGTTGGTTGCTATGTGAACTGAGTCACTATACGAAGGGGTGTAGGCCTACTGTACTGTACATTGTACAATGCATTGTACATCCTCCGTAATTGAGATAACTCGGTAAGGGTTGACGACAGGTTACCGTTGTGTGGCCATAAGCTGTTAAAATGTACTAAAACGAGCCTTTCAGTTTGCGATGTATTGATTCGATAATACGCCGTATCTGCAGCCATATCCGGCAGATTCGTCGGGCTGCGGTCGGTTATCTGGGTTATCGCGCGATCACAAGAATTTTCAAACTTCCTTATCTCGTTAGTAAAGCGTGTAATCGGGCTTTCGACTCCCGCTCGCATGGGTCTTCTCGGAAATCTGCACCGAACGCTCTGCTGCGGTGGATGTGTCGAAATTAGGTACATGAGCACTGTCAGTTCACAGCTGCGAAATAGAAATCTTGCCAATCACGATCGTTGCGACCACTAATAAGCAGTAACTTCGCTACACCGGTCTTACATACTTGAACGTCAGGAAACCTTGAAAGCAACAATGTCGTGGAGTTATAACAAAAAACGAGCAGATAGATTTTGTAAAACGGCAATGTTTGATTCCTCAGAACACGAAACTGTTACCTGCGATGCGACGCGCAGCGGTATACGTCCTAAATTTGAGCATGCAGCATAATGAATAACGTCAGTTGAGCATGTGGCTACTTAAAAGGAAAAACTAACCCTAATCTAGATATTAACACGTATATTTAGTTTTTGTCGTAATGCGTTAATATCCAGTAGGAGGTACCATTGGCAATTTATTTTCCTAAATACGAACTTGCGGACGGCGGTAAACTTATTTCCTCGCGTGGAAAGAATATATTTGATCACCGGGGTTGGATGCAAAGCAGCTTAACAATATCAGCTGATGTGGCGAGATAGCGCAGTTGTATAATCCGCGGCTACAACACCAATGGGTGCGGGTTCGTGTCCGACCGATGTAGACTTCCGAATTCCGATACCTAAGTGCTTTGGAGGTTTACCTAGGCTCCTCCTCGCCACCTTATCCGCGTCAGGGGTGTCTTACAAAAAGCCTAGAGGTGGGCCGTGCTATAAGTCGGCAGTTACGGAAAATAAGAATAATATCGGCCTGGTTTAAATGACCATAGTAGTCGACAAACACCATGAATACCCCAAAAATAAACAAACAATATCAGCTGATTGTCCCGGACAGTCCACATACTATGGTGATACCAACTATATAGCATAACAATGAATCGCTTTGCTTCGCTGCCACGGGTAGTCTGTAATACTCGATAACATGCTGTGATTCGAAGAGCTTCTGGAAGGTACAGAACTTCAATATACTATTGAATAGTATATTCATATTGAAATAAACCCGAATATTTTCGGCTGACACTCGTCAGGGGTAATCGTCAGCAACTAGTAGAGAATTGAAAAGAACATTGTATATATATATTGGTGGTGGTTCAATCTAATTATACCGTGAAAACGGTTTGAAATATGGCAAATGGAGCTGGTAGGCCCATGTTTAGTGCCACCTCCCGAGCCATTCTGACATGTCGTTCGCCAGATAGACGCATGCCATCATCACTGAAGTTGGTGGTAGCAATCATATTCCCATAAGCCTCGTGGTTCACTCAAATCCTCGAAAATCACTGCTGCATTGAAAATTGAGCAATTGCTGTAGCAGTGTTGGACCAGTCCGATCTCGATTGAACTTGCTTTCGACTATTCCTTGTGACTTCATTATGCGCCACTGTGACGCAACTATTACAACAGACTTCCGCGCGCGTGATCATGATCACGCAATCGTCACCCGCTCCCGCGCCTATGAAGCGCATGTGGGCAGTCGCGAGCATATCGGCAGCATTGCAAAATATGATTGTGTTATGCATGTCGCTAATCTTACGCATAATTTCCGGCTATCCCACCTTTTGCCGAAACTAGTAGATTCCAGAAGCTGCCATGACGCGCATTTGACATTTGAATGAATGTTGAACACGAACAACCAACCAGCTGAACTTACCTCTGCTCTGGATCAATGCAAATTTTGGCGACTCTTAAGGGCATGAAACTAAGTAGGAATATATCATTTCATGGTTTTGTTGGCGTCATTTCGAAATCTATATTTTATGCTAACAATCCATGTAACGAGGCTAGGATCAAGCATTCAGCATCGTACACTCAAAGCATTTATGAAAATAATTTTAAGTCTAGACTTGGTTCTTACTATAGACAAGTTGTTTTGCACTTGGCCCTCTATACACGATCTAGAAATTAAATCAGACCGAGTTTGTCGGGTACCTGAAATCGTGTGGTGCGTCAGCAACAATGTTCATTTTAGTGCTGTGATGGTTGGTGGGTGGATTTCGAAATTCTAGGCCAATCGGCTGTTGGTGTTGCGCAATTTATGCGTTTTCGTTCAAACTATGGCGTGCGGACTTCGGTCGAACACGCGAAAGCAATGCTCGCGGGCTGGTTCGATGACCAATTCCACTTTCGTTCATTACTTAGTCGCTGCATGATTACAGTCGGTTCTCTGCAAATCTGCAAGCGATTTTCCCATACCAAATCCTCAATACGAGGCATGACAGAAATTGTTCGAACTCTATTGTCAATATCATAAAACCGACGTCGCTGCTATTTAATAGATTGTGTCAACTTGCCGATAATCTAATTGGCGAATGTTTCTTTGCTCTATTTCCTATCTAATTTCTGGGTTTATAGAAAAGGCTACACGAGTACTGTATATAGTGCGAAACGAGTCAAGCTTGCTGCACCGACATTTACGATTCTCGTGCTTATGAGGATATCCTCTGTTTTGATATCAACTGAACTTAATTCAATTTCCAAGTTTTCGCGAATTCATGTCGGACTCTAATTTGAAAAATACTATAGCTATAATGATATTCGAATGTAATTGGGAATAGCTGAGAGTTTTCTAGTTGTCCCGTGGCTCACGCTCATGTATCCCGAATTGCGGCTGCAGCTGTTAACTACACTCAATTGCTCAACCACTATATGAACTCTTCATTTTCTCTTCGTCCAGGATACGTAAATACGAAGAGTCAAAACGGTCACGCAAAGCGAGTGCGGATAAGCGATGAGGACGATGTCATGGAGGGACTGGAACACGAATCTCTAGCAAGTGTGAGGAGCGCTACGCATCAAACGGAACGATTTTGAGAACTGCCATTTACAACATTTTCCGACTATCTTTTTTTTCATTGTAACCGTTTGAGCGCAAGTTTTCGCAATTGCAAACGGTGCCTACGTTTTGTACAGATGCCTTGCCAAGTGTACATATCAAAGGCGTGCTTGTAACATCGCTGGAGGGGTACTTTTCAATCCTGATAACGTGTACTAGCTATGTCTTTATGGGAGAATCAAAATAGGGTATTCCCCACTATATTTATCACCGCCCCGTAAGGTGGCGCTGTACTGTAAATATTTGACCGACTACTTTTGGTACACTTGAATCGTACTTGAGACTGTGCTTTAGTCGACATTCTGGGTATACGCTCTGTGATGAGAAAACGGTGTTCATATTTTTACAGCGTCATGACTGCAATCCGTACTGTGCAACAAAATGGGTTATTGCCAACCAGAACTTTCATATTATACTTGTCGTTGAACTGGACGCCTTAGTGAAATTTCGAACACGACATTATTTCTTGCCTCTGAAATTGTTTTGTTTATTCGTCGTTGGTGCGTCAATCATGAATTAATATCGAGATTACTCCTAATGTGTTGTGCGTGATTTGTGTGTGGTGACGTCTGGTTTCTGTCATTACGTCATCGGTTTCATTGTACTTTTGTTGGTGCTGCCAACTGAGTTTTTCGTTACGTTACGATGTTGAAATCTTTCGTTTTTTGAATGACCCATCGAATTATGTGGAAGGTTTAGTGCTCGCTCATTGTGTGAACCCCGATTCCAAATTACTGTTGTGTTGTGGAACGGTGTTCTTTATACATAATTGTCAAGCGTATGCATTACTGTGGCAAATCTGAAGCCGCTGTTTTGTCAATCATTCATATAATTGTTGTTACAAGATTCAACTTTACCGGTGGTAAATGTTATCGTGCGGAGTAGTCCGTCAATTGCATTCCGTATCAACTTTTGTATCGCGGATGCGAAGTTGATGTGAATCCGTGTGTTACTGTTTTACGAAACATGTTGCATGTATCAAACCGTGGTTTATTACTTGATTTATAAGGTGGAGTGTGGGTTCTTTAGTATAGGTGACTTGGGGCTGCGGCGAAGACGACTGAGTCGGTTGCGTATACTGGGGTCATGGCCGGATTGACCATTAACCATTGGAGGCTCAGAACATAAGTTGAAAATCGAAGTCATGAAATTTTAAAGCCTATTTCTTGATATTGGTCAATGGTCACTTGGTCAGGTCATAGTTGATGATGGTATTGGTGCCTTCACTTTCATTCACAAACATTAACTCGTTTATTTATTTCATCAATTGAAAGCAGTTCTTTTGGCGACATGGCATTAAGTAGATGACTGACATTCTTTTCAGCCGTCTCAAATAATAATGAACTTGGCCACGGATATGCATCGCGCGACCAGCGTATAGAAGTGCAGATTTTGGATGGCGTGCTCCAAACAAGGTATTTATTAATTTTGGTAATTAAGGAGTCGCTGATGAGGTCGGCCCAACATATTGCAACTTTTTTGATAGCTCAACCACACTATAGGACCACAAGACCAACGAGTTTGAGGATCAGTTGTAGTCCGGTTACGGCGCAGTTTGTAAAACCATAAATTGTCATATATACTGTTCGCTATGGTGGTCTTTACGTATTTAAAAAAATATTATTTAGGGTTAGCCTTCATAATTCAGGGGTACCGCGGGCTAAAAAATTCCGAGGTAGGTCCATGACTGGAAAGGGATTGTGAACCATTGTTATTGAAGGTTGAACCATGCGATATCGTAATATGTGTTCGCAGTCAATCCTTCGTTGAATATTTTCCACACTCACAAGCGGGATGATGATAGCACCATTATTAAATAATTCCATGCATTGTACAATGAATATTGTACGTACCGGACGGCCATATTCCTGATATTATTATGCATGCAGACACTCATCGAAACGGTACGGCCGCATTGCGAATCATCACCAGTACATTTCCTTTTCCTTAATGTGAAGAATGAAATGAGTATTCTCATCATAGCATGCATTGCATACATTGCACCGCAGAAATCAGCACACGAAATTCTCGGCTTATCTCCATTCCCAGTACTTCGCGGACGATATTCGGTGAGGTTAAATCATAGTGATGTAATATTGCGACACTATTCGCGTTTTCTGCAGTTTCGTCTTCGCCGGCTCTCATTATTTTTGTAGCGCATCACATCAGCAAAGCTTGCCGAACAGATGTTTTAAATTATCGGGGAGGTTTATTTTTCAGCGTGGACTGTGATTGCTCCGATTAGATTTTAGGTTCTACAATCTAGTTGATTGAGTCACAGCGGCTTGGCACGGATTCGTACCAAATGTCGAATTATTAGTCACTGTACTGTACCGTGTGTAACAGTGTCAATCCATGCAATATTACGAGATCAGACAAGATCAATGAAGCACACTTCATGGCAATGAAAGTTATCTAGATATCTATGTTGATTGATTTCGGTTTTGAAACACAACGTGGAAATAATGCGATCGGAGACAGAGAGCGCAGTCGTTCTGATTCTTTGTTGTATTAGCTCATTAAAATTACAATTTGATAAGTTAGAAGCCACCCTCCTACCAAAATTGTGCAGAGTCGTTACGTATGCGGTAATGCAATCCTGTTTCTTTCGTCTGTTGCAAAGAGTGGGACAATCGCGTCATCGTGACGCATGTTACCAGTGATCACTCGATGAAATTGAATAATTCACAATCATTTTAATATTTCTATCCAGTCAATAATGTACTGGTATTGCTATACAAAACAGAGTGACATATTCTACAGTTGATTACTGTAAGTGCCAGAGTAATAAGCGAAATATTGCTGTTAGCTTGAAGCAATATTATTTCTCTCTGGTGCCAATCTATCATTCTGTATGGGAGAAAACACTAATTTTCGTTAATTACTCATTTCCTCTCGTATCAATACTCATCTGTGGCATGAAAAATTACGTGCAGTCATGATATTATGCTTTTTTTGTGAGATCAGTCTGCTTTGTCATTACAAGACGTAACAAACAGTGTCAATTAACGATTAACCGATGCGATAAAGGATGCAATCTGCATTTGACGCTTTCATCCATGTGTGCACTCGACAATGGACGTTTTGCACATTGTACAATTGTGCACCAACTGATGATGTTATTCCGAAGAATGCTAAAAATCATATAAGCTCAGACGAATCAAATGTATTGCTGTGCGGCGATTAGTCGAGTAGATGTTCGAATACAGTTTGAATTTATTCGAAATTAGAAAATATTTTGCAATGTCATAATCTGGTAGGTCGACATGCTGACTTCATGATGATACTTCGATAAAACAGACGAAAAGTTGGTCTCAGATCAATAAATAGGCCTATTGTCACGTACATCCGGTCGACTGCAGAACACCGACACATCCGAAAGGTCAGCTTTCAGTATTGCAAATCGTCACTTCGGCTGAGTTCGAATAGAAATGATTAAACGAGCTTTGGTTCCAGTAAAGGTTTCGGAAATTCGGAAATATTCGCGGGAAAAGGTCTTGATCGCTGGGTTAGAATATTTAATAAATAACATTGAGAATTAGAGTTACACGAGAGGGCAGGTAATCTTACTATATTACTTGAGGTTGTGTACCATATCTTTCATATGGGAGTTAAGTTGGCATACTTGCATTCACGTGGGCCAGATAAGCTCTGTGGACAGTATCAGTTGATTTTGCAATTTACGTAGTTTATTAGCCCACAAGTCAATCATAATTTGACGATCAGTAACAATCATAAACTTATGAAATACACTATGCGCGTACGAAAATCTAAGGAAAGCATTTAGGTAGCTGTGTGTATATATCAGTAGGAATATATTGTGCAAGTCTGTTTCTCGAGTGTAGAATTTTGGTTTTGATGCATAATGGCTTTATTTATATCTATGTTTGTGAATGAAGCACCACAGATCTTATCGTATATTGATCATGTATAGTTGAACGCCATTAGACTCCTGTTCAGTCGGTTGCAATATAAAAATCCTCTTTCTCCACAGTGAACTATAAACAAAATCTGTCAGGAATATACTACGTCATTTGACAAAGGATTCGTTCTACTCGCACTTACATGTATTACATTTTGAACAATGTGGAATATTTTAACATCGATCAAAGACCAGGTGAGGATCTTCTTGCGATGTGGGGATATTTAATGATCACGACTGGAATGATGTGATGAATTGGGATGCACGAGAAAGTAGATACGACCTTTTGGTTTCAAATTTAGGGGTATCAAAAGTACGTGATATTTGCATGTTGGAGACAATAGCTCGCTGTAGCGTTGAACTAAACTCTTTCATTTGAGCATACGACTGAGAGTTGTATTCACAAAACTTCGCCCATGCTAACAATATTGCAAAACGTTCAGTTTATTCTTATGTTTCACACAGGTGACAAAATACAGCACATGGTTCGGACAGCTATGGTATCTATGTGTCTTCCTTTTCCGTCTTATCGTTGTTGTCACGATAGGAGGAGCAGGTAAGAACCGTAGCCGTATCGTTATCATAAATAGGACATGACTCGTATTCAGGGGCATTGATTATGGCCATATGTACCGGAGTACTGTGTTATTGATATGGCATAACATGGCGCCTTGGCCGTTGTGTAACACACGGAACGTATTAATCATTGCGCGCGGCTAATTACGTGAGGATTATATCCGTGATCTGCGTCTGTTTCTGTTTCGTGACGTACCGTTATAACTGTCTGGCGTATGAGAACATGGAGATTGTAGCATTCTAATAAAAGTATTTCATATCATTTATAGCATGATTTCTTATCGGTTGATCTTAATTGATCAGTAAATGGTCACTGACGTGCGGGTCAGTTGTCGCGCCTGACAGTTAGTGTCACTACTTGCTGATAGAATATTCGGATCCACAGGTAAAGGTGCTCTCTCCCCTCTGCTTTTCGTCATTTCATCATTATACAGACGGCAAACGAATGTCTTTGCGCACGCAGGCTATGTCACGCGCATTTCCGCTGGCACGGACGCCTATGTCCATTTCCAATGTATATGAAATTATGTAAGTGTCAAATGGTCCACTGCGGTTTCGTATATCACTTCTCGAATCACTGTATGACCTAGTAATACCTTGGCAGCGGCCTCTACAGTCACTTCTTGACCACGTATGTTGATGTCATTGCAAACTGACGGAAAATAACCCGGCAAATCAATATTGATCTGCAGATCGCCGTACTTATTAAATATTCGAATAATCTGTAGAGGCACGCAGTTAATGTCTCTTGCCAAGAACCTCTTCAAAATCTCACGGATAGTTCTTCCATTGTGCATTTTACTTAGAAATAAGCGTGCATCAGTAACGGTTTTGACTGAATGCTGTCGTAGAAATACGGGTTTAAATCATCATGGTTTAGGACAGTGGTCGGGAACCTTTGTTGTCAGAAGAGCCATATTGGCGCTATTTTTTCACATCTCAACTCCCGAAGAGTCATACATGCTAATCAATTGTTATGTCACAATTGAAAATCCGTGACGTCATGGTAGGACTAATTCGAACTCAATACATGGGATTCCTCGTGTGCGCCCTATTTTCTCAGTAAAAACTGGTATTTATTGTTCGATAATAAAGCTCGAAACGATAGGTAAGGCACTGAAGGGCTAAGCCTCACCATTGATAACGCAATTCATCGTAAGTAGCTTAGAATTTATTATAACTGATATTAATCGAATGTGACTGTCACACTGATTCCGAAAATCTAAATGCTTAGCGACTTCTCAATTCTCAAAGTATTCGGCGGTAACATAACGTTGTGCTACACGCCTGCATTTTATCGCCGGTACTACACAGAGCAAAACGTACCAATTAAGAACGTGGATAGCAATGACGTTGTTTGTAATTCGAGTTTGTAATGACACATCCACATTAGTTCATTTCGCGCCGTAGATCAGAAAGACAATGCGTATTTGAAAACTGCGTTTTGAAATGGGCGTCGCCATGTATGCTATATGCTTTTTGATTAATCAACGTATCGCACAATTCGAGTTTCGAGTCCGGTACATAGAATTCGCGAGTAGGGCTGGGCACAATGATTCGAGTACTCGAATCTGAATCGAATCTGAATCGAATCTGAATTTTAATGATTCGAGTCGAGTACTAAAAGACGATTATTTCGAGTACTGAAATTATACGCCCCTCGCCACTGAAAGTTAATTTATCAACGAGAATTATAGTTTCGATACTAATTTCCACTCAGCAGCCTTGAAACCTTGATTGGCCGCATCGCACCGAAACGTTAGTCCAGAGCTACGAACGCTACTGGAAATAACACATTCCCAAAGTCAACACCCCACAATATTGTCATGAAGTGCAATGAAATCGGTATGGTCGAAAATATATACCAAAGCATCTTTATAGTGTGATGTGGATAACAGTCATTATGTTCTGTGTGGTGGCATGGAAGGTACATATTTTAACTTTGACATATTACATTCTGTTATGACGTCATAATGAGTGATACTCGATACTCGACTCGACTCGAAGCATATTACGTGATTCAGAATCAAATCACTAAGATACTCGATTTTGCCCAGCCCTATTCGCGAGTGATATTGGGCATCGTCGTGACAAACTTAAATTTGATGATTTTGAAAAAAAGGGGGTTCGAGCTCCCAAACCTGGAGACGACATCGTCTTTACCTCTCAAAGACATGTTTATACTGCCACGAGAATAATTATTCCGGCCGTGATGAAAATTTACCAACAAGTCGCTGCAATATTGATCAATTCAGTATAAAAATATATATTTGGCAAAGAGCCATATCTTATGCCCAAAAGAGCCATATATGGCTCGCGAGCCATAGGTACCCGACCACTGCTTTAGGAGTTAATCCAAGCGTCCAGGCTTTCATAGCTGCTACATGCGGCAATTCTTCATTATGGCCGTCGACCGTTTTTCATGATATCCACATTGAGTATGGGCCACTATTGAATCTCGACTTTCCACGCTTAAACTGTTACATTTTCAGTGTATGGCGGGGAGCTGGGAGAATTTGAATGCAGCACGGGAGAGCCCGGGTGCAAAACGATGTGCTTCAATCAGTTTCAAAAAATGTCGCACATCCGGTTCTGGTCGTTTCAGGTGAGATAGTGCAATCTATATGACGGTCGATACAAGTACAAAAACTGACGTTAGGAAATTATGACGTCATCGTGGTAATTCATAATGATTTGAAATAGAGATACCTTACGTGATTCCGCTACATTGCCATGACGTTCCGAAATCTTCAATTTTTGATATATTTAACATCAGTTTTGTATGCTTGACTTTCTGCTATGCTGCTAAAAAAATGCTTCTTGGCAGTAATGCTTTTCATACATCTCCTAGCCATTTGTAAGACCACAAGGTTCATGTTGGCGTGGATTGTCGGTAGCGTGACCGAGTGGTCTAAGGCGCTGGTTTAAGGCACCAGTTATTACGATAGCGATTTATAATTACATCAAAGATGATTCCGTCCCTAGTTTTCCTCCGTCTCAATTTACTTTTTTACAAGCGTACAGGGTAGCTTCATGAACGACATAATGAGTGATATGACCGCCGGACCTGGAAATACTTCGTCACTGTTGTGTTGGCTTGGTTAGCAGTCATTCTATACTGAAATTTAGGTTACCGGGCTGTCGTAATGCATTCACGAGCCCGATTACTGGTCATGATTGTGTCTGAGTGACAAAATCAGTTCCATATTTTGAATTCCGATCAACGCATTGACAGATGCTATCTCGTGATGAGAGTCAGTCGAAAAGCTCGAAGTAGAATAAACTTATCATTTTGAATATATTTTCGCGGTCCGACCTCTCTTCCAAATTATTTTCAGCTCCTCGCGGTCGCGACCCCAACAGTCCTGTTTCACTTTTACTCGCTCAGCGTGGCTGGTGAGATTCAGAAGATGAAGGAAGAATCGCAGGCGCATCAGAAGGTCAACGACGCGCAGTCAGAATATACGGTCGGCCCGCCCGGATCGTACGACGTGAGTCTCAACAAGACAAGGTTTCTGGATTAGGACTATGGATTTCGTCATCAACGTTTTATTATAAGTTTTCATCGATTCAGAACACCACATCCGTTGCGATGCAATGAGAATAGAAAGGATAGAGTCGAAATCACTGCAGTTCATTAATCAGACTCCCACGTTGGACTAATAATATATAGTAGGCCCTACTACTACTAGCATATCAAATAGAGGCATGTTGTATACACACTTACACAGTGCACACTCGATTAGATTTGGCTTTCGGCAATAATAGAAAATGGCCAAGCGATTATAATGAAAATTATGATGTTTCAGCCCAGGTTACTACGGTAGTCAGTGAGTTATAATCGATCTGGCAATTCCAGTATCCGGTGCGATGCCAGACTATTTGATGACTCGACGCTTTAAGGGTGTCCCGACTCATTTATCGTTTTCTTAATGCACACCTCAGTTATGGGAATAAATGAAATTACCCATATGGAGACGCAATTTTGCTCAAAGTCATTAAAATAGAAATGTAACAACAGGCGGACTGTCATCGTAAAATTGAAACGTGATGTTTCCTGTTAGCATGTGGCCCCTCGTTTACTAGTGTGCAGATGGACCATGATGCGAAACCTTTCGATACTCAGCTGAGACTTATGTGGAATGTAGACGCTGTGATTGTAAGTTTCGTGCTAAATTTCAGGACGAGGAGGGCGAGAAAGCGGAAAGGGAAAAACATAAGCTTGAAAAGCGCAAGAAAAAGATTGGACATGTCAAATTCAAGAAGGTCTACACAGGATCTGCGCTGCAGGAAGTATGAGTGCTTCATAATGATGTGCCAGTTTCTGCCTGTACGATGTGCGGCAATCGTGGGCGTAGTGTTGTGTAGGAAAGGTGATGTACATAAACATCACGTTGAACAGTTTGAACACGGATAGCGTATAATTCCATACATTTACTTATAACCTCTTTTTCGAGCGGCTGGGAGCTCATTCCCGTGAAATGAATCAATATAGTTTATAGCAGGGGCGGGCAACTTCTCCAGTCGCCGGGCCGGATATAGGAAAATTAAGTACTTGTCGGGCCGGATTGCTGAATCGATACATTATTCGCCCATTTATCCAGATATACAAGGAATAAATGGTATTTATTGAATGTATTTTTACGACAGCAATGTCACTTCAAAGCCATTTCCCGCCGATAATGACGAAGACAATCTGGATTTGAGAATAGCATTGGCATACAGGCACCGCCACGTCTGCTTCTCTCTGATCAATCAACACACGACGCTCTTAATAAAGATTTCTAGGCGTTCGACGAGCCCGGTACCCCAAATTTACCAAGATATCAATTCATCAGGGTTCAGTAGGTGACGAGATAGCGTCGTTGTTCAACTGTGTGGCCAAAATTAATCTCGATATTGAATTCATGCGGCCCACGTTATCTACGAAATTTGAAAAGTGTCCCGCGATCTGTTTTGAGTTGGCGACCCCTGGCATAAGCAGTGTCTTGCAAAAGCCTAGAATTGTGCCGCGCTGCAAGTCGGCGGTTACGGAATCAAAGATATGAAATATCAGCCATGTGCAAATGACAACTTGACCAGTGTAGTCGACAAACACCATGATTACCACAAACTACATTAGAGTTGAGTACATCGTAAATGCCGATAATGCAAGTCTTATCGCTTCGACGAACTTACGCGTGAGCTCCACTCTCGCGCGCTGCGCTTACACGTATATAATAACATACAGTCACTAAAGTTTGACGTAGTAAGCAAGTAGTGGGGAATCTCGGCAGACTGGGGCCGCGGGCCACATTATCATGTAAGACGGAAAACTGTCCGCGGGCCGGACAAAATCCATTCGCGGGCCGGATTTTAGTAGAATGTCAAGTTTATCCACATACCATCTTGGTCAAGTCTTACCCGTGTACAGGTCCTGAAAATACTGATACACAAGTAATCAATATTATGGTGTCGAGAAGGTTTATACTTACACGCCGCGCATCATGTCGGTATAGGTGTTATACGCGCATTGCGCAATCCAGCTTATTTCGTACGGAAATCGGATCTTTCGCAATTGGGAAAATACCTCGTTTTGAGCATGCAAATATTGAGCTGCATACCGTCTGTGAAATATTTGAAGCTGTAACCAAGCTTGATCAATAGTTAAGTTTATATCGCAGTGCTATTTTGCATTTTTGTCGCGAACGTGCAGTGGAGAAATCACATTCGGCGTGCTGAAGACACGCATTTGTAAAATATGTCGAATTGGCATGAAAAGAAGCAATTATTCTGAACGCAATCGATAAAAATGGTCGTCCGCGACAACACTTGGCCAAAAATAAGTTTAGATGTTTTCAGAGGTACCTAGTTTTTTGTTGTTGTTCATGGTGTTTCGACTGATATGGTGATTTACACCACGCTGATATTTCTTATTATGATTCCTGACGAGCCGACTATCTGTACGGCGCCACCGCGCACTTTCGTTCTAGGCTTTTTGCAAGACACCGCTACGCGGGTGTCTCCGTCTAGTGTTGAGAGTTGAGACACTTTGCGAGCTGCATGAATGTTTCCGAAATTACGTGTATCAGTGGGGCTCCGATATCAGGTCATTTGTAGTTAGACTTCTGCGCATCTTACCTAGACACCGGCGTCTCACTTGATTAAAATTGAATGATGATTGTATCGCACTTCGTATGTTTTTATTGGTTTACTTAATACGCTGACACAGACACTTCTATCTTTCAGATACCCTACACAAACAAAATACATCTTGCTTACTTCGTGAACGTGATATTGCGACTTGCAATCGAGGCGGTATTCATTGTGCTCGCGTATCAACTTTTTAGTGTCATGGTAAGTTAGTTTAAACTTTCAAATACCCATTCATTCATTATCTTCAGTTCAAGCAAATGCATTTTGTAATTTATGGCCAACTTACATTCCGAGAAATTAACATTTAATATTTGTTATCTTTGTATATTACTCTACGTATAGCACTGTTCAAGTTAATTTTATTGTATCAAAATATACATTATTACGCATCGCATTTCTTCATTGTTATCGATATCCTTTTCACACAATCGTACTCGCGCTTATTTGAGTCATGTATTCATGCTCAGCTAGTACTATTCCTTGCATTCGTAGTTCAATGAGGTATATCTGACATTAGATATACGCGCAAAACGCATTTAACTGTAAGATATCCTCTTCGCTCTGCAGTAATGTAGATCAAGTCAAATCGGAAATAAAAGGCAAGAAACACTAACAGAACATTCCAAGAAAGGTGGAAATGAGACTACGTTTTGTAGATGTCTACAAATTGCCTGATATGGAATCAGCATCTATCACAATACATTCCGCCAGTACATATTCATAGAATTTTGCTGTGAGGTTCTCAATTAAAAATTATAAGACATCAATTTATAAGATTACCGAATAGCAATAAATACTCTAGTGACCAGTACAATCAGTCATCCGCCGCATATGACCCTTTGGACATGAAGCGCTGCCGTAGAGGCTTTTGATAAAATCGAATGTGCCACATACCAAGCCAAATTACCACCCCTTCTACAATAAAATGGTCTTGATGACAATGTTAAACACGATTTATCGCGCTTGCAGGATTATTCCGCACTGAGCGAATCCTCCTCTATCAACTTCCTCGTATTCAGCGTTCCTGCAATGTACAGATGCGAGGACAACAGTCCAGCCGTGCGAATGGCCTGTTCTCAAGCGATCGGGATCGGCGGCGTGGTACCGTGCTGGGTGTCAAGGCCATATGTACGTACCACATCCATTCTTGTAATTCATTAGTGTATTGGACTGTTGTATTATAAGATGGCATACGAGCAATCGGTGTAGCAGTGTATCGTTGTTGCACCGCAATCTTTAAATACTATATGCTTGGCATTGCAACACATATGAATGAAAGTGTATTTAATAGCGGATAAGGACATAAATTTCGTCATCGTCCTAGCCCGTCCCGTCGGTGTAGCCTTGTCTATATCAACTAGGGCTGGGCAAAATCGAGTACCTGAGTGATTCGATTCTGAATCACGTAATGTGCTTCGAGTCGAGTATAATCGAGTATCATCGATAATGACATCATACCATAATGTAATACGTCAAAGTTCCAATATGTACCGTTTATGCCACCACAAAGAATATAATGCCTGCTATCCATCTCATAAATCAAGGGTCGGCAACCTACGGCCCGCGGGCCGGATCCGGCCCGCCAAGCGAAATCGTCCGGCCCGCGACGAAATAATTAGTTACCACAAGAATACGGCCCGCCGTTTCGTAATGAGTTCCAATCTGCAGTGCAGTACTGCTTCGACAAATGTCAAAATTTATAATGTTTTCTTCCACTTACTGATGATGATTCCGGAACATGTAATTCACGCACCTACGGGGCTCGTTCACTTTCGGACCAAACTCAGTACAGCGTTACGGAGAAAAAGGGTTTTTGGTCCACAAGTGAACGAGCCCCGCACTTGTCCGGGTTCGTCATATTCCGATTTTAGAATCAGGCTGCTGCGTGAGTCGCAGAATACCTTGTTTTTAAATGTTAATCACCCTAATAGCTCTCAGAGAAACGCAGAGATACCTCAAATGTTACTGGCGGTACTGAACTTGGATATTGCTCTCAGAACCACATTCACCACAGCAGAATCCATCACCTCAAAGATCCCCCGTGTGCCCCCATCAAAGAGTTAACGGCGCAATAACAAGCACAAATAGTAGGCCTATCTATGCAATCCTAAAATATTAAAATAAAATACCGCTAATTATCTGTGTTTTGTATGATTTGATTTTCTCTTGTCACTTTGTTATGACTACCGGATTACCGGTACAGCTGTTAGCGATCCTTTTTATTATTGCATTGTCACGTCATATTTTGCCAATTTGGTTTTCGTATGTCTATATTTCAGTAAGCTCTTCTTGTGTCGCTAACTCCTGACAAGGCGCACGCGAAAAGACTTTGAGTCAATATGTTCCACTGTAATGAATGCAGACCCAACAGCAATAGTAAAGATAGGCCTACCCCAATAAGCATTACTTTGTCACGTACATTTCAAACACAAGAACAACGAAACATAGAGCACTTTAACTACAAGAAGCTGTTCGGCATTCCAATCAATATGCGTTCTTCTGAAGTTTTCTGTGTCTTGGGCAAACCCGTCGGTAGAAAGTGTGACTGGCAAAACGGGTACATGCTTTGTTACGTCGAGATGATTGCACGAGTGTATGAACTGAGAAATGAAATAGCAACTTTCCTTGAAAAGGCAAACATCGCCGACTCATAATCTTGTCATCGAAAATGGGTATCTAATCTTGCTTTCGTAGAACATTTAACGTCACATCTAAACAAATTGAATTTGCAACTTCAGGGGGAAACAACTAAATAAGCTCACTTTCCTATACTGGAGGAGAGTAAACCTAGTATCAGCACTATACATTTGTAACTGTGATATACCAAATTTAATTAATGAATTTCCATCCGCTTTTCCGACATTCGTTCTGTACAAAATAAATTCTGACTACCCAGTACTCCGGTTAATGTGGGCGCCAATACCATTGCCAGAAAATTTCAAATGGGCCCATTTGAAATGCCATGCAGTTGAATTGCATGACAAATTTCATACAAAGAGCATATCGCTGATTGACTTTGACAAAGAGTACGTTCTTGAAATGGGTCTTCATCCCAGCTTGACCAACAATGCAAAAGAAATAGCATCGACTTTTGGTAGCACGTGCGCATGTGAACAATAGTTTTCATCAACAATGAAATTCACGAATAGCAAGCTAAGATCACGTATCCCAACGCACATTCTGAATATGGCCTGATTCTAGCTTCATCTGACTTGTTGCCAGAAGTTGAAAACCTATCACAAAGCAAGCTGCGCCAAGTGTCACATTTATCCTGCGTTGTTGAAGTGTAAATACATGTGTTGCTCTTTTTGTGATTTGTATGATTGAGATTGCAGCATTGTAGGGTAATATACCGACGTGACTGTTAACTATAGTAATAAGAAAAATTCCGGTCCGGCCCGCCAAAATGTTGTGCACCTGAAATTTGGCCCGCGACTAGCAAAAGGTTGCCGACCCCTGTCATAAATGATACTTTGGTATTTTTCGGACCAGACTTATGCCATTCCACTTGGTGACAATGTTGTGGGATAATCATGACTTCGGAAATGTGCTGCGACCAGTAACTTACATAGCTTTGTACTGCATGTGTCGTATGCTACGATACTGTCAAAGGTTTCAAGGCTTAAACAGTGACATAGTATCGAAACTATAAGTCTCGTTGACAAATTAACTTTTAGTTGCGAGGAGTGTATAATTTTAGTTCTCGAAAAAATGGTCTTTTACTACTCGACTCGAATCATTAAAATTATTACTCGATTCAGATTCGAGTACTCGAATCATTGTGCCCAGCCGTAATTGCAACCTGAATTACTATTTCTTGTTTCGCTTTGCTATTCAATGTCGCGGCGTTATGGGGAGAGTGAATCTGACTAGCTGTCTGACTGATGAATATTTGTTTGCATTTCCCCATAAAGTAGGGTTCCATATCTTGAGATAAGTAAAACAGAACACATTTTACTAGGGTTACCATACGTTCTCCATATAGGAGGATTTGTTCGCCTTTTCGAAGAAATGTCCTCCCTTCGTGCAAATGTTTTCCTTTTTAACAATTTGTTCTCCTTTTCAGCCTAAAATGCCCAAAAGACCACGAAAAACGTTGAGTTTTGGCCTATAAAAGGGTGGACGACGGATTATGCGATAGTCAAATCTGAAAACAGAATTTTATATTAATGAAAACCACAGAACCATATGTAATAATCGGAAGTCGAGCCGGACTGATGACTCTCCAGTAATTATTGCAAAATAGGCGGTTTTGTATTTCGGTAAACTAACTTGTGTGATTTCATAAAAGTGTCTACCTTTCCCGATTCTAAAATATCGTAACCTTACATTTTACAAATCACGAAATTTATAATATCGTACGAGAAAATATGCGATTTGAAAATCTTAACAGGAAATACTGTAGTGTTGACAGATATCGTGTCATCTATATGACGTTTTTATTTGTGACTGTACAATCGCCTGGCTGTCAAAGCTATAAAGGAGAACGATTTGCCAAAATAGAGGACATTTGGGCGTGCTCTGAAGACATTTTGGATTTTCTGAAAAACGAGGACAAATCCTCCTGAAGTAGGACGTATGTTCAGTGTTCACCCTACATAAAGTTACTCCTTAAGGAGACTACAGTTCGTGAGTTTCTGGTCGCTTTGAACTTGCGTAAGGAGCGTGGCCGAGTGGTCTGAGGCGCTGGTATTAAGCCCCTGTCATATTGATGACGTGGGCTAGACGAATCATACCGTTGTTATTGTGTTCTGGAATTAATCACATAGAATTGAGTCGAGCTTTCGCCAACACTTTGACATTTTGATTTTAGAAATACTGCTCAACTTCTAACGACGCATTTTACCCCCTTTTTTCCGCAATCGCATTGGTTTGAAATGTAACCTTATAAATGCCGTACTAAAACAGATGTTAATATATTAGCATTCCGCAGGAAAAAACCATCCTTGTCCGCTACATGAGCATTCTCAGCGCCTTTTGCTTCCTTTTGAGCGCGTTTGAAATGGTTTACCTCGCATTTAAAGGATACCTCGGCCACCGGAAACAAGCCGATAAAAGGTTGGTCTTGCCAGTTTCGGTCTCATTACGGTGGGAACTAAACAAGCGAATTCTACGGAACAGTAGATTACAATCATGCTCTGCAATTCAGGGCGGTGCGAAGGCTGGACCGTAGAACACATCGCGGCGGCTCCAGCAACGCAAGCCAATATAACCAGACAACCATGCGGTCTGTACCCGTCTACGTTTCCACAGGAAATGGACACGCACGTAAGCATATAGAAATTACAATGTGGACAAGCTTTATTATGGCAATCGATAAGATCGAACTTCTATATCGAATGGAACTTACTCTAATAGTTGTGAAAATCGTATCGTTTCGTTACTGTAGGCATGTAGGGGGTTGAGTGTAATGCGAGTACTCACTCCGAATCGAATATTGTGATGATTTGAGTCGAATATTCTTGTACTGAAATCATCCACCCCCTTCTACTAAAAGTTATATATAGGAATTATAGTTTCGATACTTGTCCTTCCGCGAAAGCCTTCAAACCTCAATTGGTCATATCACAGCATCCATATATTGCGCAAAATGTGAAGGAGTGATTCACAAATCATGTTATAAAACTATTTCTAGTATGGTTCTCTCTATATGATTGACTAGCTGCAACTTAGTGCTATCTATGAAGCAATGGCCAAGCGTTTAAAATCCGAGACAAGCACGACAGTGCTTGAACCATAGTGTCCTATATGGTGTCGACACAGGCGAATCTCACGCCTCAGTGAAATTGCATCACGTCACAATTTCCATTTGGCTACAGGCAATTCGACGGTCATTTTGACCGGCTTGCCGAGGATTAAATTTGGTAAAACGGGTATCAATCGAAAGCTGACTCTGGACTGATTACGAAAATATAAATTTTATTCCGCTCGTGGCCCTGGAACTCCCACAATCAGCCTCGAATTTTTCATTGTTATGGAGATTGGCATTGGGACGCAACAATGCTTAACAATGCTGTCTGGCTCTTCTTCTCTTGAGCTACTCTCTCGTTTCGCCAGACAGCATTGTTGCATCCCAATGCCAATCTCCATAACAATGAAAAATTCGAGGCTGATTGTGGGAGTTCCAGGGCCACGAGCGGAATAAAATTTATATTTTCGTAATCAGTGCAGAGTCAGCTTGCGATTGATACCTGTTTTACCAAATTTAATGCTCGGCAAGCCGGTCAAAAATGACCGCCAAATTGCCTGTAGGCAAATGGAAATTGTGACGTGATACAATTTCACTGAGGTGTGAGATTTGCCTGTGTCGACACCATATAGGACACTATGCTTGAACTATACGTAAATAGATCGCTTGATTGATTCACTGTTGTTTAAATTTGAGGTACTTCCCCATCTGACGGACGCCCAGGCGAGAGCCAGTCGAATATTACATTATCAAAGGGTCACCTTTACAGGCTATTGATTTTGTAAAATTCTCCAATACTGAGTTTTGCTGGAATGCCTCGGGTCAAGTTTGTAGAACTAGGGGGTTCGGGGTGTGGTATTTGAGACACGTATGAAACTAGGAATGCGGTCACGTAGGTTACAATCCTAAAGAATATAAAAATGTATGTATGATGATCGAACGGCGAAGAAAAAAACGGAACAAGCAAACACCCTCCAACTCTTGAACTGTTGGGTGATACAACGGAACCTTTCGAGTATCCCATACCCTAATAATTGTAAAAAAAATATAAATTCAACTTTTTCTGCAATTTTTGTTAACATTAAGTTCAGCTTTCTCCCCATTTTTAGTTCAACAAAAATTTGCCCGAGTTACCAGTTTACTGCTGTGGAATTTATGTATCGAAAATTATACATTGAAAGTGCCCTCGGAGGATGGCTAAATGTCCTATTGTTTTGGAATTTGTCCTCTTTTTCTCTGAAAAAGATATATAAATGCCATGAAAAATGCGACTCCGACGCGGCGAGTCAAAGTGATGACCTTTTTTTAGTCAACACAATACTATCGGTCGAAAATTTTCAAAATCAACAGTTTCCTTGGACCTTTCAGAATGTATAAAAGGTGTCCCCTTTTTAGGATCTTAAAATATGGTAAACCTATTTTAAAGGGTATATAGGAGTTTTGGGTAGTGGGGAATGAAGACTCGGAATAAATCTGAAGTGACGGGTGAATACAAAAAGGTTTGGAACCACTGCTGCATACTGACTCCGCATTATTGTATTTTGCAGCATACGACTCGCGCGACCTATACCCATCTTTGGCAGTAGCCGACCACGATGCTATGTCGTCTGTCACCGAACACGTGACGCGGGCGCCGGTCGCCTACAACGGCTCTCGAAACGGAGTCCATCCGTCTGTATCCAGAGTGCAGGCAATCGATAACGGCCAAGCCTTCGACAAAATGACATATATATTGCCAGGGCATTCGTCGATGGATGTGATACACGGCGAAGTTGACGGCAGGCCGTATACGCCGAGCGTTCATCGCAACATGGATTGATTGCGACATCTCCATTCCTATGCACTTTTCGAAGCATTCCTAATTGCCAATTCATTGTCGATCGCAGACAAGATAAGCCCGTTGACGTAAATATAAATACTAGCGCTCATCAAAATTGATACTGTTTGGAAGAAAGTGATTCAAAATTAATGTAATGTACATTGTTCAAAATCAGTAAGCGCCCGTCGTGGATGTTTGAATTTACAATTTGCAATTACTGGATGAATCATGAGCGCGTCGATAACGCGTCAAAATCTATTAGATATCAAAAGTATCGAAATGTTTATGGTCTTGACTGTTGTCGTAACACAGTAAATCATACGGTTTTATACATTGTCGCGATGGAATCAAAGTAGTTTATGTCCATTTTTAAAATTTGGTGATCCATCTTTCAATTTATAGAAAATAAAGTTTTTGTAGAATTTTCATTTTTCGGCCATATCTTAGCCATGTTTATGTTTATCACATCGATTCAAAGTTAGTCATGCCCGAGGTATGGCCGAAAGAACAGGAAAACTTTACATAAAGTTAATTTTCTCAAAATGTGTAAAATGGATATAATCTACTTTGATTTGATCCACGATATGTGGTTTACCGACAGTTTTCTTTATGAATCGGTCTAAACCAGTACTTCCCTACCTTTTTCATTTCGCGACCCACTTTTTCAGCCAGTTTTATAGTGCGACCCGCAAAGAAGCAATGTATTGTATGCACATGCACATGTTATTTACTATTAATTCGAAGGTTGACCTTGCTTATAAGATATTATCACATCAAGTCTAGTCTTGATTGGCTTGATTTTTCTACTAGGAAATATTGAGAAGTACCTGCATTTGAGGCACATCTTTTCTACCAACCGCAACATGTTTAAGATCGTCACTAGACCTATGAAAACGCTATCATATCAATTAGAAGATTGCTGACATTCCATAACAGCCAAAAGCCGCCGTCGATGACTTATTTAATAGAAATCTGTAACATTTGGAAATGTTGGGAAGCACTGGTCTAAACTGCTTAGCACATTGGAACGGCGCCAATTGAAGTACTCAAAATTACTTTAACTCAATATATACACACGGGATGTTTTGAAATATTTCAAGTTTATTTCCGATTGCCAATACTGTGCCATTTACTTTTTTGCCTATAGCCCGTTACTTCTGACTTTGCCTAATCGTAGCCAAAAGCCTTCACATCTCATGCTGTGATTTGTATTGCATACAATATCAGTCAATGGAATACCTTTACTCATCGCAGCAGGTTTTCTGAATTCAAATGCGGCTGCCTATAGTAATGCCTAAACCCGTTCGCGATGCAACACACACGTTGATAAATAATTACTCATCATGTAACTACTAATTGAAAATTGTGGGCTCGAACTACTAAATAATTTCAAAAATCTGTGAAAACAAGGAATACGCGCAGCCTTGCTGACACTGAGTGGACGTTTATTTCATAAAAAAAACGAGGCAGCACAAGAAAAGGTCCGTTATGATGACCCATATAGTAGCGCATGCAACTCATACGTTCAAAAGGTCACAGCAACGTTTGGCAATCCCCAACTTGGTTGAGCTGTGTATCAATGCAAATAAATCCAGCAAATGGAATGTCACGAATCCACTGATACATCGCAAACTCAAAATTGGACACAGATGACACTTTACCTTATCATCGGCTACTTATGTATTGTTGATCTACTTTTTACAAATATTTCATATTGTGTTCTATCTCGACGAATGATATTACCGCTATTGAATTTGTTGTTTTCAATATTTTTCATTCCCGCTTATTCAGTTTATAACAACGAGTCGCGAGCTAACAATAAAATACACATGACCACAGGCGAGAAATAATGGGGTCGATGTGGTCTGAAGTACACTAAGGTTCCGGACTAGAAATACAATCCCAAACAAAAGCACCTTGTTGGCTGCGGTACAAACTTCTGAGTCGTTTCATAGTGGGTGAGATACGACTTCGCTGTATTATTAATTGTGGTTTTCCTGTATTCATAAGGATTAATAAGTGTATGCATTAGCGATAGATTTGGCCCTCACAAATTCGCAGTCTTCATCCACTACCACTATAATATTAACCAAATTATCCTTGCCTATTCAACCGAGAAAACCGAAATACACCGACAGAGTTACACACTCGCAATCTTTTATGTTATGCAGGTAGCCTACATTGGGTATTGCTTCAAATAAAGTTATACCGCCACCGTTACGATGTCTCAAGTCTTTGGCAGAGGAAATATCCGAAGGGCCGTCAAAACCAACTGTCTGGTAGATGATGTATTTCCAGTAAAGAGCGCGATAACTACGATAAAAAATCTCTGTGATCTGCCGCAAGAGACAAAATCAAAAAGAATCGCGTAGTGTTTTATATACTGAAAAATATAGACTCATGCCCTGGCATTGGCGGAGCATGATCGAAGAGTACTGGAAGTTTAATCACGTAATCAGTAATCAGTTGTAAGTATAGAACTCGTCCGATGTAGAATTATTGAGCTGATACCGATAAAGCCGATAGCTCGCACCGTCACCGATAACCGCGATATATTTTAAGGCATCTGGCTTTCCAAAACTTTAGAACATTTATTCGGACAGCTTTACTGTCATTGTTATTCTTGGAGATGAAACTAGAAAGGCTGCATCTGGACACCAGTAAGCAGAGGTGGTTAGGAACGGAAGTACTTTCTCAGAACCTCTCAAATAGGTTTGCTTTCTTACACTAGTTATTCAAGTCGGCCAAGGGGTTATGATTGTAGACTAATTCTACTGATTCTAACAATTTTAGGCAAAATAAGCCTGGAATACTTGCTTTTTCATATATTTTGAAAGCGCTACTTCTACTTGTACTTGAGTAGAAATTTACGACTTTACTTCTACTTGAGCAGCAACGATGACTACTTTGATAGATCTGCCTGTAAGCTATAAGAAATATTGTATATCAAAATTCGCAGTCTAACCGTCGCAGAAATTCTATAACTCGCTATAACCATGCTGCAACGTCACGAAAATTGCCGATATTTTTTTTCCTCAAATGGCCGGTGCTGATATTCCTTTCAAAGTGTGATATCGAGTCGATGCTATCGGTCGGGCGATAGTTGTTCAGTTCTATTTGTTTAGTTAGCGATGAAATTGACTCGCCATCCTATAATCAAGTACGGCCGTGAAAGCCAACGTATTACAAGGACGGCTCTGCAAAAATGTCGTCCGCATATTCGTAATAAAACTGTTACCAGGTCGTTTAGGCGTCTGTGACTAATAGTAGCGCTATCGAGGAGCAAAATTGAAGCTCTCCTTCCACAATGTTATCCTGCATATTGGTATCTCGTACCCAAGTATACTTACTGGAAAATTTACTCTGGGTCGGCCGACCATTTTCGGTTATTCGAAGGGCCAGGGCTCGGCAGGCTGCATCAGCCATATAGGCTACTTATGATACTGGTATGGTAAACCTCGTGCATGTTTCAGACGACTGGTTTTAATCCTGTTTTCATCCTACTGTACGAAGTATTTGATCTTATATTCTATAGAAGTCCCGGATACCTTCAGAGGTGATCAGATTCCCCATGAATAGTTGCATACGGAAAGACTGTCAGTCAAAACCCTATCCGAGCTGTCCCGAGCAGTTTTTGATATGAAAAATGCGTAAAACTGGCCCGCAATATGGGTACCTATATGTGTAGGCCTATCATACAATATACTACATACTATACATATTCAACATCAAATTATTATGATGCACGAGGGCGGGGTTAAGTAGAACTGTATGACGGGAAGAGATTCCTGGATTTCGAAGCTATGCCCTGTTCTCGGTTATTTGGGTTTACTCGAAATGAAAAATGCAATTCCATTCATCTACTTGTTGTACCTTTAAATAATTATGTGATTGCTAGTTCATGCCTTGCATTAGTCATATACTCCCGTGCTCTGAATCCGCATGCTTCCGTTTTCCTATTAAAATAGTTCTGTTTATTATTAAAAATCTGTAAGTATAGGCCTATAACTTGCCGCCGAAGTAAAGTGAAACGGTTGTAGATATTGTAAATATATTCTGATATTATAGCCTGCCTACTTATCATTTTTACTTTTGAAATGTCCACAACAACAGGCGTTCAACAATAAAAATTAGCTATGGAATAAAATAGATCGGCTATAAGACTCAAATAAAATCTTAGCCCGGACAGGGATAGTATTTCTATATTGCAGTCACCCACCTAAATAGGTTTATGCGACTAAACATATGTATTTATTGTTATGTGAATGTACAAAACATGCATTGTATTGCGACATATGCATAAGAGATGGCGTGTATTGTATAATATCCGTGATGTGACGTCATCCTGTCCACTGATCACGCGCACGGATGCAGCACATTTTCTGACGCAATACGATTCATGAAACTTCGTATTAATTTTCACGAGTATCGTGCCAACGGTTATTTACGCTTGCACGAGGTGCAGTCAAGAAGGTTCACTGATTCAAGTTTGATATGCTGCGCCAGTATGTTTCTCGATTGTGCTACGTAATAGTGACGTAATCAATAAGTCATCCGATAAGCTGCTTGATCATGATTTTTCACCAACCTGCCTTCACTAAGCGGACTCTGCATGTCAGGAATTCAAATGCATGGGGAGTGGGAGTGTGATTGTCATCAGTAAGAACTAGAGAAACATTTACAAATATTGACTATATTTGTACTGACTAGAAAGTGTGACGATTGTAACGTACTGACTCAATAACTGGATATCGAGATCTCGGCTGAGCTGCAGTTTGGTTACCAATGTATCCATTGAAGATCACACAGCCCATGATTAACATGGCCCTAGATAATTTGTTGCGACGTCACTGAGCAATCATAGCCGTGTAATATGGCTTGTTTCACGCGGTAGAGAGGAAATTACGACAAGTGATTGATTTAGTTGTCAAATGAGCATGAGCATGCTTTGGCTTGTCCGATATTATGACAGGTGTTGATGTTCATTGTTCAGGCGACACCTCCGCTGATGTTAGCACTTGTTTGGACATAGCAGTAACATAACTATTTGTTTATTGATGTTTTGCTGCAGTCCATTGTCCTCAACTTTATCAAGCATTAAGGTTGCTTAATTGGGTGGTAGTAATAAAAGCTGGGGGCTATGTAATAATAGATTCCTTGGCACAATTCGGTAGTAGGTCTACGTCTTCAATGGGTAATGGTCAGGATCCAATGTGAGCAAAGTTGAACAAATATAAGAGTAAAGCAGTCAACAAACTTACAGTGAAACGAAAACTTTGAGGTTTCAAATTACTTCAGTCGCCTACAAAGATGATACCAATTGTCTGTATAGAGTACATTGCACAATTTTATTCGGAAGTATGCAGGCTTATGACCAAATCTCGATTAGATCCACGGATGTAAAACAAGCTTACTGAATTTCCACTCAACGCAACGATAAAGAATGCAATTGTTGGACTAAGACGAACACATCAAATTGCTCTTGTTGCTCGCAATGACCACAGCAGTTTCATTGCAACCGATTCGATTTTATGAATCAAATATTCGCTCAATATGACTCAACTAGCAAACCCGGAGAATGAGAATGTGCACTGTGCAGTGTGCACTAGTGCCGGTTTCATAAGCATCACGCTATATTTCATCAAAGAAAGCTATTAGCTCGGTTTCGATGTTGGCGATATCACATACCTTTACCGCCACTAGAACCATTTTATCTTGAGACTATAATCTTCCGAGACGCAAATTGAACACGCTAGAAAAGTCACACAAAATAGTAATTGAAGATGCGATCGGTTGAATATATAAATAAAAGTCGTGGATACGTTCCACTACGGAAAGCGCAAGAATGAACAGAGGAAACGAATTAGGAGTCTAGAAGTCTTGGAGCGAATTGTCGCCCTCCCTCTGCCTTGTTTTGAAGCTCACATCATACAAGATACGTTGAGTGGTAGAGCTTTTGGTGAACGATACCTTTACTGACTATGAGTATAATTACTCGAGTAAATTTGCTGGTCAATGACATGCGATATCCAATAAAATGATCATCTTTTAAAATTCAAACCGCGATCGAAATCTTAAACATGGTCAGAATGATCAATTGGAATACTGAACTCATATGTTTAGCCGGTTGTCACAGAGAATAGAATAAGTTTTATTGATTCAGGATATCAGTAAGGAGTGCAAATGAATGAATTTAACATTTCCCGAATACAAATGCAGAATGTGCTTGATATCAAGTCCAAATCAACCAATGAGGGCAGCAATTTTGAGATGCGACATCATTCAAAATAATTCTATTATTCCTGGATTATCAAACTTTCAAATCGGCATGCATGGTAGTCATGCACTACCTCAAAGTACAGTCATAATGGCTGTCGTTGTGTTACTAATGAGTAGACCGACAATATGAAGAAGAAAGGAAGAATATCGCAGCTTAGTTACAAATTTGTATCACGCACATATACCAGCTCGTGACTGGGCGGTCAGAAAGATATTGATAAGGCTGTTTCTGTCGCTGAGCTCATAACAGATTGCATTTATTATTATCGGTATGGACGCGAGTTTGTTAGGAACAAAGGAGCTCAGGAATGCAGGAGTTTGAATCGATAAGCAAAGAAGAAGTTGCATACCATCAATTTTATTCCGTTAATCGCGCATACCTGCCTCGTGAGAACAATAATCAAGTCGAGATCAACTTACTAACGTCATTATTTCGACAGGGATAACAGAGTTTGTATGGTTTGATAATCATATTGTTATCCAGACTGAGACAAGCTGTATAATTGAATATATTGAGTTTTTTGTTCGGATTAAATTAACTAAATAGGCAGGAAATTGCGCGGACAAAATCTCAAAAAAGAAGACATTTGGGCGTCCTACGAGGACACTTTCAAAAAAAGCAAAAAAAGAGGACGAATCCTCTTAAAAGAGGACGTATGGTAACCCTAGATTAGAATTTGAGTCACAGAATTCGCAAAAAGAAATGCAACGCAAATCAAGTATAGTTCAGTTCATATCACATTATACCATAATTCATTCTCAGGAAAGGCAGAAAGTAGATTAGAATTTAAATTAGAGCAAAGAAACGTTTAGCGAATTAGATTAGAATTAAAGCACGGAAACATTTCACAAATTAGAGCAGAATTGTATTACATATACATTTCGCTCTGATATGTTTAGTTAAACTACTAGAATTGTCTAGTTGTCCAAGTCTGGTTGTTGCTTTATGCACTCGAGTCACGATTTGTCTGAAAATATCATCTGCCGATTTCGAAATCGTATTCAAGATGTCAAACTGCTCTCTTTTTCCGCGAAGTGGAAACCAATGTTTCTTCAATCAGTAAGGACCATGCGAGCGACGTAATACACATTTGTTAAAGCAAGCAAGCCAGCCGTATGTGCTGGCCCTTATCTTTCGTTTCGAATGGAGTAGGCCTAGATGCGAGACACGAGACGTGCTATTACGGAGGTCGCAAACCACTGCAGAAGAGATATAGTTTCAAAAATATTATATGAATCCGTTACATGACCGGAGATGCGATATGAGATCAGAATGATTCAGTAGAGAATTGGTATTATTGATCTTCTTACCTGCTTCCTGCTTTTCGATATGTTCCTACTGGTTTCGGCACGCCGAAATTACGCTTGTAAGCAATACAGACGTTTAAATGTTAATTTCAACTTTTCTAGCGCATTAACTAAGAAGAAGCGGAAAGTTCTTCAGGCAAAACAAATCTACTTTCGTTACTTATACCTGCACAGCCAACATTTCATAAAATGTGGGATTTACTATCACAATTCAAGGACCAGGTAAAAGGCTTTGTGGTACGGCATTCAGTGTTAGCATATACCGCGAGATGGTGCAAAAGATCTTCACGATAGCATGGTTATTGATAATAATAATGATAATAATAACGAATAAGACTAACGCATCCAACGCCCTTCCACGTGATGACATGTCCCATCGTCTAGGGAGATAGAATTGGGTTATAATATGTGATATATACGAGTATAAATGTATTACTGTTGGTACATAAAATAGATGTACACTAGAGTTGTTCAGAATTAACCGACTTTCAAAAAGTAACGTTTTTCCGTCCGTTTCCCATGCCTTAGGCCTTAAAAAAATATTCTAGTTACTTTTTTCTGTAATTCCTCCCTTGCATCTGTGTGCATTAGGGCTCTTCGAAAATGACTTTTTTTTTCAAACCGTACTGGCTACTTGATAAAATTGTTAGGTTACCTAATTTAAGCCTACACACCAAATTTGGTTCAATTCCATCCAGTAGCCGTATTGCTACAGGAGACGAAAGTTTCTATTTATTATCTAAAAATAAATAACAAAAAATTTGAAAATTTTCTGTTCACCCCATAAAAGTGTTAGGTTGTCTATAGACACGATGTTCACCAAATTTGGTTCAATTTCAACCAGTGGTGGCAGCGGAGTTATTGCCATCAAAAAATTTGGATTATGAATAAAATAGTATTTACAGTGACCTTCACGTTCATGGGGTGAACAGAAAATTTTCAAATTTTTTGTTATTTATTTTTATATAATAAATAGAAACTTTCTTCGCCTGTAGCAATGCGGCTACTGGTTGGAATTGAACCAAATTTGGAGTCTAGGCTTAAATTAGGTAACCTAACAATTTTATCAAGTAGCCAGTACGATTTGAGAAAAAAGTCATTTTTGAAGAGCCCTAATGTGCATGTTGAGCTGGAAGAACATCGGCTTTAAATGGGAGATTTTCCTCAAATTAGAGTGTAGCGATTTTAGTTAACCTAATAAATTGCCATATATGTCAAGTTTTAAGCAGCTGTTGTGGGTTGGGGCGATGCAAAACTTCCCTGTACATATTTTTCCGAGTTCAAGACACCATTTTCATATTGCATACTGCCTTGGAAATCCTCAAGCTTACCTAAAACTGAACATCATTTTGCATGATTTACAATGTAAAAGAATACAACTGTAAATGCACCATCCAATCGCCCAGCGACATCTTAAATATCTTATTATTCAATGAAACGTAAGAAAAAAAACGGGAAATGGATTACAAAGCGAAACAACATAACAAGGAAATGGATTAATTTGACGAAAATCCAATACCAAACAGATCGATGGGTTAAGTTTTCGAAATTTTGAACTCTTTGCCGGAGATCTTCCACGGCTTGTGAGAGACAGGCTTGCTGTTTTCTGTTCTTTGGCATATACATGTATAGCGTACATAGCGTGGTCGGTATTTAATTTTATCATACATTCTGCTGGACTTTAAGTACTGCACCATTATTCACGAATTCCCGAGCACTCATGAAATGCGGATACCTATGCCATTCTGAAACTTGAAGACTCGTCCAATGGTGATTTACCACCATACTATCAGTGAAAACGAAGAAGCCGAGTCAAGCAAATCAACGATAAAAAACCTGGCATCGATCTCTCTCGTTTATTTCGTTTGCAGTGGCTTTCAGAGTAATAAATTTAGATGGATGATCGGGTAAATATTGTGTAACTACAAAATCGCTGCCATGGGGAGAATCAGGTGCTTGTGCAGATATAGAAGAGTTCTCTGTATGTTGACTTGGCCACTTGCTGCTGCGGTGCATCTCTAGCAGCTCAGTCATATTCTAGTTGACCGAGTTTAACTAACAATTCATCCTCTTTGGCACCAATCGTTCCTAATCTGGGACCCCGATCATGGTAACATGCTATGCCTTCAAATTTCTTTATCATCTGCAAAAAGGCTGTTTGCTTCAACTGTCCCAGATCAAATATATGTGGCAACATCACAAAGTGACTTTATAGCTGTACTGCGTAAGCTATGCGATATGGGAAAAGAAACCCTGAAGCTATTTCGAAAATTGATGCAAAAATGCTAATTTGAGACGATTAAAGATCTATAAGACATAACCTCCTACCTTGGTTAGGGAGGTCCCAGATAAGGAACGATTGGCAGCAAAGATAAAGTGTTGAAAGTTGAAATGAGACAACAAGAATAAGACTGAACATAACTAGAAGGCGACCTGCAGCAGCATGGAGTAACGAAGGTAAACTTACAGCTAGAGCACATCTATATCTTACTCACAGGCAGCTGACACCCACCATAACATGGATTCCGATCCGATCTGATCATTCATCTACATTTGTGACTCTGAAAGCTCATGTAAACCTATTCAATGACAGAGACATATGTCATGTTTTTAATTGGGTATTTGATTGGGACAGAATCGTGGTTCATATTGATGCTATAGCTGTGGAAGACCGTCTTCCAGTGTCAGAATGGCATAGTGATCCGCGTTTCATGAGTGTTCGAGAATTCGTGAATATAGTCGTCAAGAACTGAACGATACAGCAGCGCATATGATGAAAATAAATACCGACTATACGTAGGCTACATACCTGGCGACAGAAAACACAAGCCAGCCTCTTACAACCCGTGAAAGATCTATGGCAAAGATTTCAAAATTTCGAAAAATCAATCCATTCATCAGATGATTGGTATTGGATTTTTGTCAAATTAATCCATTTGGATGGTGTATTCACGGTTATATTCTTTTACATGGTGAATCGTGCAAAATGATGCTCAGTTTTAGCAGGGTTGTAATGACTCGAGTCATGACTCGACTCGAGTCAGACTCGAGTCACGATTTTTTTATGACTCGACTTGACTCGAGTCATTTTCTTAAAATGGTAAAATGACTCGACTCGACTCGAGTCAATATTTGGATTGACTCGACTTGTACTCGAGTCATTACGCATGACTCGACCCAAGTCATTGACTCGGCTTATTTTATATGACTTGAAGATGAAGAAATTTGCGAATCATAATGGCTAGATCAACGCATCCGACCAATTCTGCCGACATCGCTATTTGTCACCACTGCTTTCGTTGCACTTGTCTGATATCAGATATGCCGCCGTAAAAACAACAGAAAATGATCATAGTAGCAATGCATTGTACAAAATCGTCCAGTAATGAAGAGGTAATAGATCCTCCGCAATTGAAGTACTCAAGACTTTTCAATTATACAAGCAAACAATTGAATCAAAGTTAAATTAGAGACAATGAAATGACTCAGATGGTGAAGAGACTGATAAGCTCATGTGTAGATTTGAAGGCGATAATTCTTTGCATTTTGGGCGACTAGAAAGAATGAGTATTCAATGCCCTTCAGTGTGGTTCAAAAATGATTGTTAATTCCTGCATCTAGTGCACTAGTGGAACGTGTATTCAGTAGATGTGGATTCATTCTACGGCCATGCCGCTTTAACATATTTGAGGATCTCCTTTCCACATTAGTATTTTTGAGGTGTAACTCATTGATTTGATCTGCTGTCTGTGAAAACACAGAATGCCCCTCGTCCATTTGACGTTTTGTTAGGTATGTGCAATTGTGCATTGTGCACGTGAGTAATAATGAATGGCTAATGTTGTGTGATGTTTGTACAATATGGCAGTTCTAAAATAACTTATTTTTTATTTTACTGGGTGGTTACATGATAAAATTGTTATGTTGAAAGGAACACTGAATCTGGCTTAATTTGAAAAAAGTGGAATCAATGATCTGAGAGGAGAATATTTTGGATTTGAAAATAAATGGAGTATTTTAGTGAGAAATTCTTTCATATAATATAATTACATAGTAGTAAGCCGACTATTTTTCATTTTCAAAACATTCTACTCTAATAACTTCACTTTTTCTAGTTGGAATTGAGTCAAATTTGCTATGAATCATATTTTCACACAATGTAACAATATCATGAGATAGCCGGTAAAATTCGAAAATCTGTATTTGTAATTAGTCTAAAATTTTCTTTCATAGCATTGCTTTCGACTGGTTGGAATTGAGCCAAATTTGATTAATAGGCAATCTAGCAATTTTAAAAAGTAGCCGGAAAATTTGGAAAAATGTTTTTGAACAGCCCCATTGTACGATTATTTCTCCAATGCTGTAACTGCGATGTAGTCGGTAATGCAATTGGGAAAACCTTTAGTATAATCAAAAGGTATCTGTTCTGTTGTCACTGCACAATGCACATAGTTGCATGCACGCTTTTACAGCATGCTGGCCTGTTGTAACACCTCTACATAAACATGCATCTATTGATTCTCTATCAACTAGTATCTTGACGTGAATTTGTTGGTTCTCTACCAGATAGTATGTAGACGTGAATTCGTTGGTTCTCTATCAGCTATTCGTGAGCTATCGTCGATGTGTTCATAATAAAAACGGAATGCTTGTATTGGTGATGTGTCACTGTGTCAGACTGACAAGAGAGATATTTGATTTTAAGTTCTAAGATTAGTAAAATTATCTTTAGCATCGGTAAATGAGGCCAGGACCTGTCCGTTATCTGCCAAAATAAACACGTGCCAAGACTCTGATAGGGACAAAATGAGCATGTTTCGCAAACAGGGAATTCGATATCACCCAAGCAGGATTGAAAACATGAGTTAAACATGACTTCAACACTGTGACTTGGACTCGACTCGAGTCATAACACCATGACTCGGACGTGACCCTTTAAACGGTGACTTGGACTCGGACTCGAGTCTGTGATGAATTGAAAATGACTCGACTCGACTCGAGTCAAAACCACAAAAGTATGATTGACTCGTGACTCGGAGCCATGTGACTTGGTTACAACCCTGAGTTTTAGGTAAGTTTGAGGATTTCCAAGGCAGTGTGCAATATGGAAATGGTGCCGTGAACTCGGAAAAATATCTACAGTGAGGTCTTTTCATCACCCCACACCACAACAGTTGCTTAAAACCTGACATATATGGCATTTTAGTAGGGTAAGTAAAATCGCTACTCACAAATTTTAGGGGAGTCCCCCATTTTCAGCCGATTTTCTTTCAGCTCAACATGCACACAGATGCCAGGAAGGAATTACAGAAAAAAATAGCTAGACTATGTTTTTAAGGCATAAGGCATGGGAAGCGGAATGAAAACATGACTTTTTGAAAGTAGGTCAATTCTGAGCAGCCCTAATGTACACACGATTATGGATGGTGTGAACGCAAGGTTCGTGTTCTAGTTCTGTGTGTGACCCTCAGAAACTGGGAGGTTCGCGTTCGCAAACGAACCTTGGTGGATTCTGCACTATGAACTTTTTTTTACATATTACAATTTTTGATGCCATAATAACATCTTTGGCTGAATTTCTTAATTCTATTTAAACTTCGGACCACTCTCTGCATGGCGCTGACAGGATGAAAAAATCATCAATAAACTTGCATACACTTTACACCTTACTTCAGCATTGTGGTATAATGTGGCCTGAGTCGTTGTTGGGTATCGTGTACAGTTGCACAATGTACACAGTGCTTTAATATATTACTTTACGGAAATGCAGGGATAGAATCAGCAATATGACATCACGTCACGTCATAGGTTGGTGTTCACTTTCGTGTTCACATATCACCTTTCAAAATGCTACGCGTTCAGAACCTTCAGGGGTTCGCACCATCCCAACCTTGCTACACAGTGGGCCACATTATAAGTCGGCAGCAAAGATCCGACGAAAGGCTCATGGAACGGAGAGAGAGAGAGAATGATTCGTGAAAGAGTGACTGAAAAAAAAGGCGTTCTGAATAATGCATCGAACTGTTGCAAATGTCATTGTCGTGAAGCATAATACCTCATAATGCTACCTCTACTCTGTAACCCGCGTTAACTCCTCATCTACCACAATTCTGTAATCTGACTTCTTCAGTCTTCATGCATTGCGTAGGAATAACAATTTGACTGTATTACTGAAATTTTAAAAAATTACTCCAATCTCGTCATTTTCCTTTGGAGGCAGGGTGCTCCCTAGATAATGTGTGTATTCATCAGTTTTACTATGAATAAAGAATGTAAATAATAATAATGCTAATACCCGCTCCACATTAAAATGTTTTTCGCCAGACAATGTAGCCTACATTTAGACTCGCGTTTCGAGATAGTTTATATACATTTATTACAGTGATGTTTTGAATACCAAAATATACAATTTATTTTTCATGCAGGTGACAAAGTACAGTACGTTTTTCGGACAGCTATGGTATCTATGCGTTTTTTTATTCCGACTTATCGTGGTGGTTACAATAGGAGACGGAGGTAAGATTTTAACTTCAGTGTCAATGCAATGTCCTCAAATAATATTAAACACCGTGCGTGAAGTATGGTCTCTAACACCCAACGTATAGTAACAACCACAAGATATACTATTCCATGCATCATTGCATCACATAATATGGTATATGTCGAATCTAATTGAAAAATTATGTGCCAGTGTGCGGTATTGGAGGTCGCATTTAATTACAATGCTTTAATAACACATAACGTAAATTACAGCTCACGTGCACACTCTGCACAGTTATCTTCTCCGATAAGGTTTAGTACTCCCCGAAATATTTATGGTCAAGAGTCATTCACTATCTACATCACTGGCTCACAGCTTTTTGGCGGTGGTGGCCGCCTTTTCGCTTTCGAAATATCCCGTGGCGTATATCTTTCGAAATATGAAAGGTATCAATGTCAATTCCTGCAGTTGGTGATCATGGGAAGAGCAGAGTAGTATTCACGACATATCAGGAATGTTAGTTTTGCCCACTCCCATCGTACATTTGTGATTTCACGAAGAAAAGAGATTTTGCATAAGCCTTCTGCACAGCGCTCCACACCCTAGTATTTAATTACCGTCATACCTATTGAATGATTCACATCGTTTAGTTACTCCATCTACATCTAGCTGCTCGATTCCTGTCGTAAGACGTATAAAAATCGATCTCACGCCTTTCCAGTGTACGGCGGAGAGCTCGGCGAATTCGAGTGCAGCACATCTGAGCCCGGGTGTACAAAGATGTGTTTCAATGAATTCATCAAAATATCGCATATTCGCTTCTGGTCGTTCCAGGTGAGGATGTAAAACAGGAATAGAACTTCACTATCACGTAAAAATATTCTTATTTTACCGTACATACATCGAAGAATATATTTTTCGTTATGGCATTCCTATATGTAATACTTATATAATATTTATACCTGTTTGGCGACTGAAAGATCTAACCATATGAATAGTTAACGAATATAGTGAGTAGACCAGGAGTGACTGTAAAACATACGGTAGACACTTTCATCCGATCGCGAAGCAATTCCGAAAAAAAACACTTTTAATATACAGAAAATTTATAACAAAAATTCAGATCTCCAGTAAGAAATATTTGCATCTAAATAGCCCGCCAGGACAGCAAATGTCGAAAACGTTCGTAGCCGACATTATACCGGCAACCGCGTTTCGTTTTCACTCTTGACTCCAAATTTTGAGAAGGCAAAAAACTGCACACTCGGATCAGAGTTTTTTCGAAAATGGACCAAAAATAAATATTCACAGAGACAAAATCGTCAATGGAAAACCGATGTATGTAAGTGATATGGAGAATATATTATTTGAATATATTTCGAATATCTGTGGCAGCAGCGCTGCATACGTCCGACTCCATTGAAATCCGAATAGCGATTGAAAAAATGAACAAATTTACCAATGTCCGCGTGAACAGTTAAATCTCCTGTATTCGCCACATCACATTATGAAGGACCAACAACGCATCACGACTAAAACACTGAGAGCATGCAAATATGTCAACTTATATCGCCACTGTTTAGAACTTTATTAAATTGGCCAATCATCGTATTTTTACCAATTCTGCAGTTTGCGAATAAGTTGTTGCTAGAACAGAGTCTGGCTGTGGTCCGTATGGTACAATGCATATGTATACTACGTATAGGCTTGGGGATGAAGCATTCCAGCATACTGTCCTATGCGGTGTGGACGCAGCGAGATTGAACGAACGTCTCACTGCATTTTGGTTACGACACACTTTCCATTTGACCGAAGGCAACTTTACGGCCATTTTTGACCGGCTTGCCGAGCGCTAAATTCGATAAAACGGGTTTCAATGGAAATCTGCTGCTGTACTGATTACGAAAATAATATTTTTATTCTGCTCATGGTCCTGGAACCCCCCAAAATCAACCTTGCATACTGCCCGCGAACCAAGTTGAGTTTGGCACCCCTGGCGTAGAGCATATCTTCGGCAACGACTTATATAACACATTATTGTATAGTAAGAACAATCTGTTATGTTAATGCATTTTGCGTTGGTATCGGTTGTCTCTCATTTGTCTAGGATTAGTGATAACCGGCAATCATTATTTCCTCGTGTATCGTGCTTCGTATTTATAGCCTTGTTGTCTGTTGTCTACTGTCTTTCGTTTAACTGCACTCTGGATCGGGTCGCTTGTCCAAAAGTTATTCTGCTGATAATATACTAATTTTATATTGAAACATCGTCGTATGAGTTATTGTTCAAACAAGATCAAGAACATAACACAATCGTAATTAATTAATCCACATTATTCTTTTTTCAGCTGCTCGCGGTCGCGACTCCAACTGTCCTTTTTCATTTCTACTCCCTCAGTGTTACTGGTAACATTCGGCTGGCCGAGGAGGAGAGAAAAGCAGCAGCCAAGAGAATGAATGATATGCAGTCCGTGTATACATCAGCAACTCCTCGTTCCAATGAGGTATATGCGTTGCTATACTGGATAAATGTCCAGGTCCACGCATACATGCGACAAAATATGATTTCGAGTCTGAACCGAATGCACCAGAGTGTGAGACGGCAATTTATACCGTATAGGAAACCACGTTACCAACTACACACAGCCGGAATCAATGCTCCGAGAATCTAACGAATCGGAGAAATCTCTTTCGAAATCGGGAGGATTCCCGTCTCAAAGAAATTAATAATGTGTCTGCTACATTTTGGCACCTATCCCTCCTATTGATCAGACTGCTATGGATTCTATCGTTAATGTCCCGTATATTGGCGCTTCCGAGAATACAGATGGTCTCTACGTGTTTCGCAACAAGGGTGCTACGCTTCAAAGAGTGCTGCCTACACCAGTAATGAGTAGGACGATTGTTTTCTGACCTAAAAACGAATAATGTTTGTTTTAAAATTTGAAAACCTTAACATTTTTTGACATTTAAAATTTTGACTAATGGAGAAAGCAAGAAATTAAATTATACGCCACATTGTATGAAAACTCGAATTTTAGTACGGTCATTTATTGAAATTTTCAAAAGAACCACATGATTGCGACATACTGAAAATGGTTTGCACTGCCTGTCCTTAAGAAGTGGCTTGGCAAAAATAGATAAAGAATGATTAACAGTAGCAGTTGTTGGCTGCCAGGAAATACTCGCCCTAGTGATGAACATCATTCGGATTAGGACAGCATTCAGACAGAATGTGGCAGTCGGATCTGATACGGATTCTATTTCAGATTTTTTTCTCGAAAAATTTAGGTTAGTTGTAGCATTTGACCGACAAGATGGCGTAATGGTGAAGCGCCCGGCTTCTTGATCGGTATAGGTCGTGGGTTCGATTCCCAGCCGGGTCAGACCACAGAACACTGGTAACACTATGGTATCCATGACCTCCACCATCCGCTTATTACTATTGGAATCGCTCGTTGCCTTCGCCATTGGCAGTAATGTCATTATATCGTTACCCGATTTGAAGTCTTACTTTCTCGGAATGTATATGCGATTCCTCTTCAGCATGGTCACATATGACATATTTTCAGGGCGAAGACGAAAATAAAGAGGCACGAAAACTAAAAAAACGAGAGAAGAAAATCGGTCACGTCAAGATCAAGAAAGTATTCACCGGATCCGAGTTGCAGGAGGTAAGGCCGTTGCTTGCGAGACTATTCCATTCAACCGATTGATCTAAATATCGAGCTCGCTTCATCTTGTCAGTGGCTGTTACTAGTCATGATATTTCGAAATTTTCATGTTTTTATACCTTATCCGTTAGGAATTAAATTTGTAAAGTTATGTAAACTTATGAATGCCCACCGCTCTCTCGCATATATATACATACAATCTATAGGCGTATATCACAGCATCTATGCATACTATGACTCCATATTTCGGACATGGTCGTATATATGTAAAAGTCCTACCTATGTAGCGGACGATCCCCGATGTAGCGGTTGGACACGAATAAGGGGGAATATACAACACGATATATCACTATACTATAACTGTAATAGGGGGCAGTATAGAGCACGGTTTCTACAGTATACAACATTAACCCTATCATCATGATTGTTGAATGTGGCGAGGTCCCAGCAGCAATAACTATTACCCGAGGTCCCATTGCCTGAAACTGTGTTACCGAAAGCTTTTTACTTCAGGTTGCGTACACCAACAGTATTTATATCGCTTACGCTATCAACGTGGTATTGCGTCTCGTCATAGAAGGCGTATTCATATTCTTGGGTTATCATCTTTTCAAGGTTATGGTGAGTATTACATTCGAAGAATATATTATTATGCTATAAGATGCAGAAATTTGATACCGATTATTATTAACGAAGGTGCTCAAATTATACATTGTTACTGATGATCATGATCACCTCTGTCGGTGATGTTTCTGACTGTATCAGACTGTGTCACTTAAACTGGCTACTCATCGAAATATCCACAACAAAATTACGTTCAAAGCGTAATTAATAATATATTTCATACGCAGGACAGGTCCAGAGTCGACGAGATCACCCCTATCGATTTCCTACTGTTTCGAGTCCCAGCATTTTTCAAATGCGAAGGAACAAGTCATGCCGCCGAAAAGGCATGCTCCCAAGCAATCAGTCTCGGTGGCGCGGTACCGTGTTGGGTTTCACGACCGTGGGTATGTCATACGCTCTACTGTGTTACATATTTAATATCCTTTCTTCGTCTTTATGATTTAGGCGACTATAGCAATCTATATTCTATGTTGTGCTATATTCAGGAAAAATCATTACTCATTGGATACATGAACATCCTGAGCGCGATTTGCTTTCTCCTGAGCGGGTTTGAATTGATTTACCTCGCCGTGAAGGGATACCTCGGTTACATGAAGCAAGCTGGTAAAAGGTTGGTGTGCTTATTTGTATTTTCGTAACATGCTGACTTGTGTGCCGTTGTTATAATGGCCGTTTGCAATGTAGTTTGCTTAGGTTCACCTCAGGATCAAGATCTTGTAGTCCGTTCCTAATCAACAGTTCGAAAAATCGCGGGTTCTCCGAAAAAGCGGTCGCACCAAGTCATTCCGCGTGCCAGCAAAAAAACATTTCCAGTACCATGGCTGCGTGCCTGTAGAAGTGTAGATAGCAATGTTAGTACATAACAGAAGTACGCTTTCTCCATTCAGAGTAATACGACGAAGAGGCCGTGTAATTCAGGGAGGCTCCAGCAATGGGAGTCAATATTACCACACTAGTCGCCCTACTTTACCGAACTATTACTCTACAACGAATGCAGGGGAACCGGGTGAGTACATTATCAAACTCCAAGTGACCACATTTCAATTCATATCATGGTATAGGCTAGGGATGGTGTGAACGTGAGGTTCACGTTCGCGTTTTGTGTGTGAACCTCGGAAATTTAGAGGTTCACGTTCACAAACGAAACTTGCTTAGGTTCTGCAATGTGAACCTTTTTGTTTTATATATTGCAATTTATCACGTCATTATAACATCTTTGGTTGATATTTATTGCATTTCAACTGCGGGCCACTCTATTCATGGCGCTGACAGCGTAAAAAATCAACACTAATCGAGCATACACCTTGACAATCTCAAATATTTTAGTTGCTTTGTTACAAAAGTTTGCTCGAAATCACCTGCTCTCAGTTTGTGAATATTTAGTGACTCTCCGCTGTGAGCTTGACCCGCAATGACACATAACATCAAGAGCGAAATACCCTACATGTAGCCAGAGAATGATGCTTATTTAAACAATCAATGGAATTGATTATTTTACCATTTGATTGCCCCAGTTGATACATTTGCCGACGCATAAGACGTCAATTTGTACTTCAGCATGTGGCATTATGTGGCTCGAGTCGTCGCTAGGTATCGTGTACATAAATAGAGGCTATCACTTCACTGAAATGTAGGGTTATAATTAGCAATGTGACGTCACGTGACGTCATGGGGTTCATGTTCGCATTCACACAGAACCTTTCAAAAAGGTTCGCGTTCACACGAACCTGAACCTTTCAGAGGTTCACACCATCTCTAGTATAGGCCTAAACATATGTTTACGATTACTAATACACTAATCCGTCAGTCCTATATACGTTAATCGTATAGAGATCCGACATAAAACGATTGATTCAACAAACTGCGCGATAGCCTGAATAATATGAATAAAGAATATGCACAGGACCGTTCCGTTGCCTATCCGGGTTACGTCCAATTCCTCATGTGGATATCGTGTAGGCCAGTGGCTCCCAACCTTTTTCGGCTCATCGCTCCCTTTTTAAGCTCCACACCGATCATCGCCCCCCCAAATATTGGGAACTAAAAAACAGCACTTCGGCAGCACCCCCCCCCGAAAAAACGTTGGTCTTTGGCCCCATAGCGTGATAAACCAAGCCCCAGACTCCCCTCAGCCAGTGGGCTTTTTGTCGCTAAATATAAGCTATACCCTATTTCATGTAGTGAGTCACCGTATCTCGCCTTGAAGCGCGAAGCGCGACAAATTCATATAATTCATGTTTGAATCGGTCAATATGGTCGATGTGGTATGTTGGAAAAGGTTGGACCCCTAAATAATAATTAATCATCTTCGGGCGGAATCGCTGTTATATTGACTTCTTTACATGATGCTATTTAATTACCTCATATATCTGCTATGTCAGAAGATATAGATATCGTCAAAACGTACCAAACTAAAAGACGCACATGATTTCATATTGGTATTTCTTTACTGGCAAATAATTTTTTCCTTACGGGATGGCATTTGTCCTATAGGGTTAAGGTCGCCAGGACAGGAACATTCGACGCCAGCCATCAGGGCGCCCATGAACAATTAAACATATATGTATACATATCGATGTTTTCAGTCAGCACAAGGGCATTCCTTTTTGGCCAAGGTCTTCTCGCTGCTGATCGTTCTGGCACACTTCTCGGAGGCGCATGTTACATGGCCTCTAACTTCATATGTCTTGGTGCGTCGTGGCGCAGTAATGGCCGACGCCGAAGTCTCCCATTTACATAAATCATGAGTATTTTTGTTGGGTGACGAGGACCCCAACATCAAGATACATGAAAATAGTAAATCGCGCCCAGCGCGAAAAATTCTTGAAAAAGTCCCATGAATTTCTAAAAAATTACTCTATCATTCATGTTAATTCACGAAATAATTTTGGGCTTCCTTCTATTTCGGGCCCCCCACCCCCTAATTGGGGGGTTTGGGGTGCGGTAGTTACGGTCCCGACTCCAATATAGCCGTTTTAACGCACCATCACCCCCCTATCGCCCCCTTTGTTGTTTTCGCCCCCTATCGCCCCTTCGTCCGTTTTCGCCCCCCTATCGCCTCCTTCGTTAGTTTCGCCCCCTAGACCGCCAAATCGCCCCCTGGGGGGAGATATCGCCCGCGTTGGGAACCACCGGTGTAGACTATATGTTAACGAATAGTGTTTGCGTTACAAAAAAAATCCTCATAAAGCATGCAATGAGTTATATTCTGAATTAGATAGAAAAACGACAAAAATCATCACGTTCATTTCATATCAAATCAGAGTTTATGCTCGTGAGCATGAGAAAAGCTAATAACTTTACACCAAGCCTGACTCGTGTCGCACTATACAGTTCACCGTAAGCATGTTAGGAAATCCGAAGATTAGATAAGAAAGAGCATATCAATATTTCGCAAATTAGATTAGAATTATATTACCGGCATTTCGCTCCAATTAGTCTAATTAATTAATTAATTATACAACTGGAATTATTTAGTTATCCAAGTCTGTTCTCACGAGGCTGACTTTTGATTTATAGCATGCCATTGGTACAGTCGCAACTCACGGTGATATCAATGGGCATACTGAACTCAGACTATCATTATGACATTGGGATTAAAAATTCTATCTGAGTCCTAAACGTCGGCGTCTCATTTCAGCGTACGGTTACGAAATCCACGGGGTACCGCAGAATGAACACATACCGATGGCTGTGATAAACGATGACGCGATGTCATCGGTTACGGGACACATACAGAGAGCGAACATCCCGCCAAGTGTGGCTGGGAGTCAAATGTATCCGTCTATTCCCGAAGACGGCGGAGATTTCAATAGAATGGGTCACGCAGAGTCCATGAGATACTTGGCGCCCCCTGTGCTCAGCAACGACATGAATATCAGGCCGCATGCACCAGGTTCACACTACGGCCCGTAATAAGTCGGGAAATTTTGGCCATGCTATACAAATTATCGCACTATTGATCATTGAAATAAGGCTCATTGCAACAAAATACTAAATCAATATCGACGAAAATATTCAAAATGCATACATCTAATTTCCCGGATACCAGTACGAACGACAATAAATTGCTTCACAAGTGTTTACCCCCGAACATGTAATTCAGATGAAGCCCACGGGTGGAATGATTGCTCATTTTACAGCAAGGTTATCATAGACAAAGACTCGATCATCTCATGTCGCTCTGACGCACGTATAGAATGGATGACCTATACAATATGAAAATTGTGTATATGAACTAGAAACACCAACCCTTTGGTTACACGTATCATGCGACTGTGACAAAATAAGTGCCTGCGTTTAGCATTACCCTTGTTTATTGTTAATTCGCGATCATCCGTGAAGCATAACTTGACAAGCTGGAGCTATACGCTAATTGTGCAATTTTCAATGTACATTGTACATCTATTCTGTGCCCTTTTTATAAGTTTTCCAGATATTCATGCTTTATATTTACTTTATTTGCAATTGCATACGTTGAGATTGCAGATAATGAAGCGATATACATTTAACTTTTCATTTTTACTGCGTGTGTAGTTCGAAGTGTTTGATTCCCGCTTCCGGGGTCTGGATCTAAAGGGGTAACACGGAATTTTCATTTGACCTACTCTTTGTCTAAGTTTCTGTCTCTTTGTCTTGTCTCTGCTAATCTAGAACAGTACGCATATGTGATGAATCATTGGTAGAACAGCGGCAATCACAAAGTACGAAAATTCCCAAAGAAAAGACGAAGGAAATTATCGTCACCGATGAAAACCATCACCATTACAGACATTCGACGATTTCTAAGTTGAATGCAGGGCCTTATAGATCACCGCAATTAGATTCAAATCCGAAGTCTGGATCCTTTACGCAGTTGCTTGACAGACACTTGAAATCGCACTAGATATACACAATTATATAGCGAAAGTGCGGATTGGTACGTGTTGATTAGGTTTTTTTTGTATATCAGATCCAAAGTACCAACTTACGTATTTTAATGTGTAACAGCAGCCACGCCCTCTTCAAATTCGATATATTTTATACGTTTGAATCGCAAATCACGATTTCATACAATAAAAACATTGACGAGTACTGCGTTTATGGTATTTAAATTGGAACACGGGGAAATTCTGGTATGAGCTGAACGCCAATCAAGCGTACGAGTTAGTGCGTTGTTTTGCTATTGATTACAATATATGCCGATAGTTGGTCTGTGTTACGTAATATTTGCAGTAGCTCTCGTGACTGAAATTCCAGCGAAAATGTATTGATTAGCTGGAATTTGATATTTAAAAGATCTATAGTTGGCCCTCGATCATATTCTGTCTCGCTGTAAAAAGTGCCTTGGGCTGATATACTGTCCATTGTACTGTCGATTCTATGATATACTCTCCGGGCCCATGGGATTGTACTTTTTGACAATCTCCGATGGCGTAGTTGATACCGTGCGCCGTTTCACTCCTTAACTTTTTGTGGTATTTACCAACGTAAAAAAGAATCGCTCGTTGTTCCAATGATACGCTCTACTGAGCTTGCGAAGTTTAGGTTTTTTGTCATGGCGAATGAAGGAAAGTACATGATTGCGAAACCTTGCGACACCAATTACCCGGATAGCTCTCGCAAAGCATTTACGACAGAGCGCTTTGGAAATAAGCAATACATTTATTATTGTTCTGTTCAAGTTTTCTGCCAGATTTCTGCAATATGGACTCGCGAATTTTCAAGTATAATACGTTTTGGCCTACACGGGAAAGTGAGATTTACCACGATGAACAGGGTGACAACATGTCTCATACCTCTGCATCACAGGTGTGTGATGTGTTTTTCTGTAGGTCGGGACCGAATTGACACCCCTCGAATGAGTTAACTCATGACTACATACACCTGTACTCAAAAATTCGCTATAGGCTACATACAATGAAGGTTTTTGAACGAAATAATATTTTCATGGATTCTTCAACGATGAAATCACTATTAGTCAAGTCAAGTCACAGAATCGTCTTCATTACGCTGCTAATTTGGTTCTGTGACCATTTTACGACCAGTTAACGACGAGGATAGTGGGTTGTGCTCGCATTCATGACAATTTCAGTCAAACTCTGCGCAGCTATAGTTATCAGGTATATGCGTTATCGAAACTCACAGTATGGCGTTGAATTGATAGGAAGCATTGATGAAGTGCAGTAAAATCGAGGGTACATCAACTGAGTAATGAAATTGTGAAGTGCGGCAAAAATCGTTTGACTTACAGTTCATTTGCGTGACAGAAAGAAGGTTTCACATGGCAGCTGATACGAATCAATCGAGTTTTATCCATAATATAACTCCATCGCTAACTTCAACCCGTAAAATGATCCAACCGCTAACCCTTCCATTATATGACACTCACATGACCACCATTGGCATTATCTCTCAATTGAACTGAAAATGCATTTGTCCCAATTGTGCGCTATTTCGAATTTTAGATGATCTATGTTCGATCAATTGCATATTGGAAATGTTGCAATCTCATTGTTTTGCTATTGTCAGTTGGGCGTTGCAATAATTGTAGCAACTTGAAAACTTAATTCTGCGTTACACTCCTTTATATGTTTCGGTCGATGTACAAAAAATAGTATAAACCCGCGATGTGTCACTTTCACATTTGAGTTAGCTTAGTCATCGTGATTAAGAGGCGAGAAAGCATAATGGAGCCGTTTGCTATTGAATGATCGTAATCAATTGCATCTCATCGGGTTATTATGCTCACAGTCGCGGCAGTTTCCGCGGGTATTGTGCATCATACGCATGGGAGCGAATTTCCTGCGATACTCTGCATCTCATTCAATTTGTGTGCAGGCGTATCCAGTGCAGTCAATTGATGCCCATATGATGTTGATAACTAATGTCAATAGTCGTAATCGCAAGGCATACTGCCTACACAATTTTCGTGAGATTGCAATCGTAATAGCAATCGACCGAAGTATTAACTTGATCGACTTATCCCTTGTACCTAGGGTTGCATTTAAAACGAACATATTTAAAACATGGACCCTTGTTTAAAACATGTTTTTATTAGCCATGACATCACGAATCTTTAATTGTATCGTCACAGTGAACTGACATTAACAATTGAAAATAAGGGGAAATCTGACTCCTTTGTCGAAGACTGTCTTAAACGGACCAACAAATATCTTCTAACAGTCTCTACATTGTAATTTTTGCGGTCGGCGGTCATCATCATCAGAAGTCAGAACATCCATTCAGTACCAATGATCTATAAACACGTGCTATAAATATTGAACCGACGACGATTTCGAGGGTTCCAACAATTCTGTATCGTGTACGTCGAATATATCTGGCGCAAACCGTCCGTATAGACTCATACTTCATGTTTCTTCGAAAGTATTTACACAGATATGGCATAATTATGGAACTTTCGAAAAAAATTATTCTTTACAAAATAGCAATTTTTAAAATCACCGTTCAAAACATGTTTTAAACAAAGTGTTTTAAATAACCATTTGTTATAAATTCAGCCCTACTTGAACTATAGTGAGCTGCTGGACAAGACTTTGTCCCAACCAAATGCAAAAACATTCTTTTTCATCGCGCAGTCCAGACTTGGCCATTTGCTATTAATTGAGTTATCCATTAGATTGATTACCAGTTTGAGAACTTCCACATATTTTTAGGCGATAATGATCGAAGAGGCATGGGATTAATCACAAACTATAAGTAATTCGTACAAAACGAACACGGCATTTAGTGTTTGTAAAATCACCATTTCTTGATGATTCAAAAACAAAGGATATATTTTGTAGCCTTGGGCGGCCTAAGTATCTACAATTCGGTTTTCGAAAGTGCAATGACTTTAGTCGAACTGTTATTCTGTGGAGCAGTTGAACAATTCGTCAGACTTTGTCAGGTGCAAGTCAGTCCAATTATATGTGTATTAAAACAACTGGTGCAATGGTAATATAAGGTATATGTGCACCGGGATGGAAAGTATCTCTTAATTGTTGTACAAACTCGGTGCTGCACGGTAATAATAGCTCCATGATCGACTATGAAAACCAAAATTACGAGATTTAGTAAAGTGTTTTAAAATGAGTAGAGCGTCCCCGTGTTGTTTAATTAGCACAAGAGCGAGCAATCATCCTCTTCACGGAGAGTGGCGATTCTAAAATTCGTGACTGTCTTATTTCGAACTTAAATGTAGAGAAATAAGGAAGCATTATGCAATACGTAGCGACCTGCTATTGCCTCTCTTCAGGCCATTTCCGATTTGCGATCGTACACAAAATTTATGCTTGAACCTATAAGAAAGTTTTAAGGAGCAGGGAACCCTATTTTATCAAAAATTGGAATCAATTCTGCGGCTTATGTAACGATAGCCTATTCATGAAATCGCTGGAAAAGTATTGTTTCTTCGTGGTCGAGATAAAATCTTTCTCGGAAGGCTGCAAGTTTGCTAAAGTCATACTAAATTGCTGTATAATGTGCACTGAATGCCAGAAGTTTATACCTGCGGTATAGTCACCGTTCACTTGCTTACTTTTTCAGTACACGCATGTATAGATATACGATTATAAAGGGGCGAATCAGTGTAAGTATATCAATGCTTTTAATATGCAACAAAGCTAGTTTTCGAAACATAAAATTCACTAGCATGCAGCTCGTATAGCCCCTTCAGACAAATATGCTCGCATGGCAAATAAAATTTTCTTAACTGAGCACTGGCCAGCATATTTGCGATTCACGATTTAGCCGCGAGGAGAAAACGCCTCCGTGATCCTAATAGCTCATGACAATCCATACATAGGTCAAGAGACGTGAGCAAGACCATGGTAATTTTCTAGGTTAGACGAAACGAGGAAATAACACATTTGACATTGCCCGAAGGGCGATCATTTCGTATCGTTTAGGTTTAGACAAGGGAGCTAAAATTACGAATGTGAGAGTTCTATGGCTGTATAAGCAGATGGATCAATTATATTACATTTGATCGCTTTCAACGTTGCCCAGAAGATGCAAGCCAGAACTTCAAAATTCCTACATCATGCTAGGGAAATCAGCATATGTCAATTTGTTACGATACTGTAATGTTCAAGATGTTGAAATAGATTTTACGTCAGCACAGGTGATGTTTGAGTTTGAGCTATAGTGTTGATGTTGCCGTTGACGGCCAAGTTCGTTTCATTGGGTCCAGTGTTTAATTTAATTAATGATAAGTGATCATCCAGAGAATAGTGGATAACGTTACATTACTGTATAGGCGCTAGTCGTAAAAAGAGATCTTATATAAGATGAATTATGCGACACACTGCACGATAACCTGAATAATACGAATAAGCATAGGACCGGACCGCCCCGTTGACAATATGGGTAATAATTCCAATTAACCATACGGATATCGTTTATAAATTTACGAAAAGGGTTTGCTATATAAAAGAAATCCTTATGGACGATACAAGACGCCTTCGGAAATTCTATAGGAATGACCATGAGTGGTGGGTAGGCCTTCATTGTTCCGTGATATTCGCGAACTAATGCGCACAATCTTTGATGTCCAGATCCAATTCACGCCGATCCATCAATTTCAAATATAGGATCGAGAGTCTCTGGCAAGCGGACTTGAATTATCCAACATTTTTAAATAGTTCTCGTCAATTTTTTGGTTTGGTTTCAAAGACAGACAAAAGTCTGTCCCATTGCAGTCATCTTACGCCTTCGCACTTGTACTGGTTTCATTTCGAAATCGCCATATCGCCATATAAATGTCACGTCAACTCCCACATCACAAATTGCAAGAATGCAGTGTAGAGAGTCATAGTTGAATCGTCAACCGAGTCAAAGATCAAAAATGAATACAAAGGAAAGTTCTGGCCTGGATGACTCATTGCTGAAATATTTGATTTCATAGCATAATTTTGAAATTGAAGGCATCACGATTCACGACGAGTGAAAATATCAGCAACGAGGTGACCTGACCTTGAGAAGTCATCGTAACGCAGAGTTGATTACCCCACTGTCTAGTGGTCGCTTTGCTCACTGATAGAACCGTGATAAACAGCAAACCTTTGTGTCCATTTGTCATCTACGACAACAATAACCTCTCCTTTTACTCGTTAGGCTGGCACGAACTTTACCGGTTTACATTTTCTTACAAGCGACGAGTCATAAACTCAGGATCCAGGTATGAGGAAGGAATTATTGCCTCAAATTATTTACCCATCATATATGGTAATCTTTTTTCCGTTATTTGCACTGCATTGTTTTTGATCAATGCCGATTTCGTAATGACAGCAAATATAGTAAATAATTTGATTTAGACTTTAGACGATGTCAACATAATATCATATAATACTGTCTGTCGCCACGATATTTTGAAATTCAGATTTAGATAACATACAAATATCAACTCAACAAAGAACATTATTCTAGAAAAGAGCACTTTTCAGTCCGTTATAATATCGAAAAAAGGAAAATTATCGGTTTAAAAAATGTGGAGTTTTCTACAAAGTATTCAAGAACAGGTTAGTATCTATGATATATATACCCAAGTAAAGGTGATCTTACAATCACAGACAATATCCCATTTCTATATTTTAGGTTGCAAAGTACAGCACGTGGATTGGACAACTTTGGTATCTTTGCGTATTTGTTTTTCGACTATTCGTGGTTGTTACCATTGGCGGAGCAGGTATTTATATTTGTGTATCAATGAACGAAGGGGTGAACAATTATAGAGTTAGGAAGGACCAAGATTCTATTATCATTTCTCATAAAGCTACCGTTGGTCCAGTGTACCATTTCAGCTAGAGCTATGTTTAAAATGAAGATGAATTTAAAACACAGATTTTTAAAAAAGAGAGCTTGTCTTAAACATCCTAATTTTGCAACCTTATGGCATCTTCGATATCAAAATGCTAAATTCACACAACACGGAGCAATATTAAAGTGGTAATTATGAGGTAACATTGTAAGATAGGTTCACAGCTGTGCGGTACAGCACAGAAGACTACATTTCAACATTTCATAAAGCTATCCGATTATTTTTTGGCCGACTCTGATTTTGCACGAATACGCGGGTAGATGGTAAAAAACTGCACGAGCATCCACCATTAATCATATTGTCACGTTTTCACAATCTGTCGTAACATCTATAACCCAAAATGTCACCAAACATCTATCAATTCGAAAAGGCTGTCTTACAAGGACGTGCAATGCTTATATTATGAACCGCAGGAATTTCCACCGGTGTTGTGTTTTCGCTTCCACAAAAAGTTTCAATACCGCCTATTTATATACTAGTATGGAGTTCAAATGGAAATAAGAATTTGTGCCCGCAAAGTTTACATCGGACTTCATAATACATGATAATAATAATCAATGGGTTTCTACGCGAGTGTGCATTGAGTGAATACAGACTTGTTCTGTTGTGGCTGTTGCACGAGACAATAACATATCAGCTTGTTGATGGTTTTGGTAGCTTACAAACCGAGATGAGTATCCGTAAATCTGTTTTCTGATGATATCTTATGACGTGTAGCTTTCGCCTTCTAAAGGCAAGTACTCTGAATAAATGCCTAAGCAAATTGGAGTCCATGTGAGCACTTTCGAATATTAGGTTTGTTGAAGATTGCATTGCAAATTGAATAATTGCGAATGCATGCGGGTTACGGATATGTTTATATCAGTTTTGAAGTTTGTGCTTGCAGACAACATTCGAAACATGCTCAAACCTGTTTTGTGTGTTCCAATAGTCGATTAGTTGAGACAGTCACAGTATTTTGACTCGAACTTTGTAATATGTTGTAGTGACTCATCATTGCCGCCAATTCAACCATCTAGTGCAGTGGGTTACTAACGTTATTTTGTTACGTTCCGCCCTTTACCCACTTTGAGTCCATTTATTCCTCTCCATATTACAAAAAAGGGAAGTCATAAATCTTGGAAATGAAAATTCGTCCAAAGTGTATAGTAGAAAACCATGCTGCTAGGTTTCTGAGACTCATTCCTCATTCCGATCGGAAGTAAAGGCGGGATCGGAGACCACACAGCCGGTTGCCAGTTTGCCGGTTTTCGGTTATAGGCCAGCAGGCTTTCATTTCGTCGATGAAAACAGTCGATCGACTCGCGATCATTGACCGACTAGAAATATACCGAATGACAAGTGAAATCGCCCATCGTGTCGATCATCCTCATACCAGTCAAGCGGAGGCTAGGTGTGCGAAGGATTATGACCCATGTATCCCACATAACCCACTTTGTAGCCAGACAAATAATAAGTGGAGGTATCCCAAAAAGTCCCGAATCGCCAATACATATTCAGAAAAAGGATGGCAAAAACTGCATGGTCCAACGATCTGACAAAGAAAGGTGTTGTATGGAGGTGGTTTTGGGTTGTTTATTGCATCATCACAACGGATACTTGGCTATTATTATGTTATACAGTGGTTCTCAATGTTTTTGACCTCGCGGCGCCCTCTCAAAGGGAATAATAGTTCGCGACACCCCAGCACTTCAAGTATACTGGGTGCACGATTTCCGACGCTATAGTGACCATGAAAATGTCATCAAACGTACGTCATGCAACTGTTCAGCCGCAGAATCTGATTGTGGTTATTAAAAAAGGTCATTATTTTCGATAAGCCTCATCGCCTAGGATGACCATTTTTAGTCACCGTTATGGGAGCGGGCGTAGCAAAGATATAGAGATCACTAGGCGTAGTGGTAAATTTATCGCGAGTTTACCGTCATTGACGCTGCCGTTCCAGGCAGCATCGCAGCACGTTCCGAAGTGTTGGAGATTTACCTGGGCTCCTCCCATACTTCGCTGCTATTACATCGTCCTAACTAAAAAGACCAGTCGATGACAAATACAACGAAATTGAATGAGAAAAAAAAGTCGTCTAAAATATTGTCGACGAGATCAAGATGAAGCACAGTTACATAGGTAGAGTTTTAACAGACCATATACTTGGTCGATTCAGCCTCATCCTATCTTTTCATTACATCCAATTGCGTCTTGTGTATCACATTGTATATTGACTGTATTTGGAGCGGATAAAATAATAGAACTGTCGATCACACCGATTAAGTCTAGTCCGAATGCTACTCAGAATTTTAGGTATATGTCGACTCAACTCTCTGCCTCCTTTCTCGCGGCACCATCGGTTGAGATTTGAGAATAGGCTCTGCCCGTCCAGAGAGTCCAACTTGATAGACGATTTACCTCAACATTGACCACACGGACAGTAGCAAGCGTACAGGATTACAGGACTACTACAGTTGGTTCATCACAACAGCAGAGTTGTGATGAATAAGATACATTTCATCGGAGTTATTTCAGTAGGGTTACCGAACTAACATAAAAAAATGAGAGATCGTACTCCATCGATATTGCGACACTTTTTTTATATGCTACAGCCATCTGAACAATATATTTAGTGTGATAACACATGCGATTCAACAAATTTAAAAATAAAATCATTCCCTGAACTCAAAAATCCGTCTCCAGTGGAAAATCCTGCCCCGGTTGGGATGGAATTGTATCATATAAAATTACTTGTCAATTGGCTTAATATAATCTCATTATAATCATTCGTTTGTTTCAGTCTACGGTGATGAATTATCAGAGTTCCAGTGTAGTACCAAAGAGCCTGGGTGCGAAAAGATGTGTTTCAACGTATTCAGTAGAATGTCTCACTTAAGATTCTGGTGTTTCCAGGTGAGAAAAGGGAGGGGTAGATCGTTTTACTTCTTTGCGAATATATTCCCATATTGTCAGACATATCTTATGACTCTGCCATCTAAAACAGCCAATTTGTAGGGGAAACTTGCTGCGGACGACAAGTTATGTTTCTATAATTCTGCGCACAAAATATTTCTAGAACTAATAACATTTTTATAAAATGCTAGAGACGTCGAAGACAGCAGCGTGAGGAAATGTATATTAAATCAATCATGATCGGCTGTAATTCAACCTTAACAAAATGTGCTGAGACTTTCTCCCATTATAAGCCGTTTTATATCATGTTGTGTATGTTCCAGAGAATTGTTCATTTTTATACTTCTCTGCCGAAAACTATCTGCTCTGCTATATTTGACACGGAAGAACTTGATGTTTAGGGATATAGTAACAGTCGTTGCAACGATTAGTGCGAGGGTGGTTCTCCCCGTACGAAAAGCTATGCTTATATATATTTATACAATTGAATAATACATTCATATTGAAATAAACAAGAATATGTTCCGCTGACTCTCGTCAGGGATAATCGTCAGCAACTAGAACAGAGTTGGAAAGAACATTGTATATCAACAATCGACTCTCTCAATTGTCTCCAACTCTCTAAACTACAGTAGTTGGTGACGATTACGCTGAAGAGTGTCATCCGACAATATTCAGGCTTATAGTTTAATGTGAATATACTAGGGTTGCCATACGTCCGGAATTTCCCGGACATGTCCGGAATTTCACTGTTCAAACTGCGTCCGAGAGGAAATTCTAAAATATGCGTAAATGTCCGGAATTTTGAAGGCTCGAATTTGACTCAATCTATTTTCGTAAATTAGCATAAAAATCGTATTTTGGGGCAGTTTTATGTTAATTGAAATTTTTCTTCGCGCTTCGCGCGATTTACTGTCACATGTATCGATATCGATGTGGAACCACCGCCCTTGCAAAAAAATCAAAAATAAATAAAAATAACCATCTTTTACTGAAATAAGTCTAATAGTAATCGCAATTATAAGAGAACGATATATTCCTAGAGTCGGTCGAAAACGTTTGGATGCTTGCGTCGAAGACAGTGGTCCTAAACCCGGGGTCGATTTCCTTTATTCTTGGGATGGCGAAGATTTTGAATGAATAATCAGTTTTCAAAATAGGCCGTGAGTAAATTTGGGAAGAAAAGGTAATGGCCTGGTTTTAGTAATCAGCTTATCCATTTCTTTTCAATGGCCACGGAGCATAACATTACGGACCATGAAAGGTTGCAAACCACCGGATGTGCAATCTCCTGGTGTGGACCGGCATTTTGACTCATAAACAGTCTCATCCGAACGGCGGCCAGATGATTTCATTCGGCCCGTGACGAAGTCTGTTGTAGCTAGCAATCACCAGAGCTCACATTAGAGATGGTCCATTCCAGCAGGACCTATGTTCCACTGCTGTATACAATCGATAGACAAGGCTTTGCTAGTGTGACCTCATCTTAACATCCGCTAGTAGGCGCTAAAGGGTGTCCGGCTACCAAAATATGGTAACCCTAGAATACACTTTTCAATTGCCTATTTAAGTTCTTTACCTCCTAGAGCAGGGGTGGGCAACCTGCGACCGTAGAAGGGAATTCGTGCGGCCGTCGACATGCAAATGTAAGCTACGAATTCACTGCCGAATTTTCGGGAGATTTTGATTAACCTTGAATCTTTTCTTCGCGCAGAAATTTGTTTCTGGTACAATTAGGCGATTCCATTATAATTCCACTATACCGACAATCCTGATGGGGGGTAAAGAAATAACAGCATGCAACAAAGTTACTATTAACAATTGGCCCACCCGAAGATGCATTTATCATGTATAACTTTTATAACAAAAAGGTTGCCCACTACTGTCCTAGAGTCTCTTTATATATATTTACATACGCTATATATTTTCATACGTCTGAGGTCCATAAATGGTTTTCTGAATTCCTAATTATTAGCATATGACGGATGATTGATAGGTATTAATCCTCAAGTTGCATATAATACCCGGACAAGTGCAGAGCTCTACGTGTGCGACCGGCCGAAACCTTCAATTGAAAAATAATAACTTGCCGCGCCCATACTGCGCTCCATAATTACTTATATATAATAGGGCTTGAATTTGGTTCAATTCCAACCAGTGGAAGCGGAGTTATTGCCGTCGTAAAATTTGGATTTGAATAAAATAGTATTTACGGTGAGCACAACTAAGAATCGGTCACCGTAAATACTATTTTATTCAAATCCAAATTTTTCGACGGCAATAACTCCGCTTCCACTGGTTGGAATTGAACTAAATTTGGTGAGCATCGTTTCTGTAGACAGCTTAACACTTTCATGGGGTGAACAGAAAATTTTCAAAATTTTTATTTTTTATTTTTATATAATAAATAGAAACTTTATTCTCCTGTAGCAAAGCGGTTACTGGCTGGAATTGAACCAAATTTTGTGTGTAGGCTTAAATTAGGTAACCTAACAATTTTATCAAGTAGCCAGTACGATTTGAGAAAAAAAGTCATTTTTGAAGAGCCCTAATATATAATCCTACCTAATGTGTTTACATATATTAAGCGATCGTTGGAACCTTCCCGATGAAACTGATGTGTTTCCACTAACAATAAGCTTGCAACATATTGGGATTGTTTTGGTAGATTTTGACCGTTCGTATCCTTCTGTTTCAGCTGCTGGCAGTCACGACGCCTACCGTTCTATTTCATTTTTATTCGATGAGCGTAATAGCACAGATCCACAAGTCAGAAGACGAAGAAAAGCGATTACGGGAAGAGAATCATGTGAACGACATGCAATCCATGCTGTCGTCACAGCTACCCTCAAATGAGGTGGTTTATCTGTAATTCTACACGTATTCCCTTGATGACTATGCGTTACTTTTTAGAGCTAATCCAAATAGCACATTATCAGATTACTAACGTTATGGTTCGCTCACAACAGCTGCAGTATAGCTCAGTGGTCGCACCGCTGATCGTTTTCCGCTTTAGATGTTCCTCAAAACTCAGTCCCGTCCGAGCAAGTCAATCATGGTCTCAAGCAGACTACTGTAAAATTTGTAGCTATTTCAAATTAGATTCGACTTAGAATAACTGACTTCGAATCACTTGGAATTGAAGTTAAACTTCAAAATTTGGAATAAATACAACAAAAATCAAGTTCAGCCCACATACCATCACAGCTCATTCGCATATGTTTGAGATTGGAGAATATATGTACGACTGTACGTACACCTAGCTTGGCTCGTTTCGTGCAATACATAGTTGTGATGCAGCATTTTGAGTAAAACCAGAAATTTGATTAGAATTAAAATTAGAGCAGAGAAATATTTCACAAATTATATTATATTATTAGATTACTGGTATTTTGCTCTAAGTAGTCTAATTAGAGTCTGGTCGTAAGCCCCAAATCCAAATCCAATTATGGTGCGGCTTACTTGGCACTGCTGAGTGCGGATATATCTGTAATAGTGGCAATTCGAATAGGTCTTTGATATAGCAACACTACCGCCTAGCATGTCAACGGTTGGAGCTGACCCACTGCGAAAACCAGCACATTATCTTTGACAGCTAGCCTTTTGTGGAGTAACGTTCAAGCGATTACCAATTAGGGAGATTTTTACTACAAGACACGTCATATTTAGGATAATGAAAAAACGATGAAAACTATGAAGAAATTGGAGAGGCGCAAAAAGAAAATCGGCGAGATCAAGAAGAAAAAGGTGTTCAGTAGCGGTAAAGGTGAATTAACTGAGGTAGGCTATAACAGTGCTCTTCAACCTTTTTCGTCGTGGTACACCCTTTTAACGTTTACTCAAAACTCGTACATCCCTGTCCACATTACTTACCGATTCCATAATAAGCTTAATCCAGGCGCCGCATTCAACCGTAGAGTCGTCATGGCCCTCTGGACGATAAATACTCATGTTATATTGACCATCAGAAACTCCGCAAGGAGGAGAGCCCTTGTGGTATTCTGTGCCATCGCTGAACTCTTGAGATCTACCCTGTATATAAAATCTGCTAGTAGTAGAATCAGAACGACCCCGCAAGCTTACTATATATATACCAAAATTGCGAGGATAGAAACGAAAATCCAAGTCACCCTGAATCGAGCTCAGCGTGAAGAAAATTTTCAATTCAAATTAAAATCTCTCAGCGTTTTAGGTACCAATGTCGTTAATTCAAATTGTTTATTGACGGCCGCCAACGCTGGTATAAAAATGTGTGGACGGCCGCATGATTATTGTTTTACGGCTGTATGCGGCTTTATGTCCGCAGCTTGGCCACCCTGGCCTGATCGACAAAGCTGCAACGTACAGGAAATGCTGAATAATATTCAATGTTCGAAGCTACCAGACCACCATCTAACACAGTGATACTCAAACTCGGCCCCGAGACCCCTGCAATTATGTGCACCAACTGTAAAATGATGAGGAGATACATTTGCTTATGACATCACAAAGGGGATGTAATTTACAACCTGCGTCATTTGTTATGAACATTGTACGGCATTGCACATCCCGTCAACCTGTTCTGAAGCATAAACTTGCGAATTTATCGTAATAGCTAGTCTTCCGTCCATTGCAAAGCGTATCTGGTACACACCAGTACACCCCATCCGAGTGGTACATCCATTAAGAATTCTGGTACACCCTGGGGTGTACGATACACCCGATTGAAGAGCCCTGGGCTACAACGATACGTGTTTCTGTAGCGATGATCAATGTTCTTGAAAAATATTACGGGGTTGATATCTGCAATATAGTTTTGGTTAGATACCTCGCGGTACACTATTTCACACATGCTACATTTCTCAGGTGGTGTTTACAATGACAATCCACGTGGCATACTACATCAGCATCCTTATTCGGCTAGTCGTGGAAGGAGTATTTATATATTTAGGGTATACACTGTTCAAATTCATGGTAAGTATTCCTGAAAACTTGTTAAATTACAGAGGTACGTTAGTTAACTGAGAAATAAAGCAGTGTATTATTAAGTGACAGCTTGCATGACGGAATCTTAGGGAAAAATAAAGGAAACTAAAGGCATGCTTTATAATTTATATCAGTTACTTCATAAGCAATTAGGCATATACCAGAGGTTCATGAATATTAACGATAAGCAGTTCGCAGTCCACGTGAATTCTTTACGGCTTAGAGCGACTAAACTATATATCAGCAGCGTACATACAAATGCTCACCACTGACATTTCTGATATACTTTTGCTTTATCTGCCCTAATCGCGTGAAGCGCGAAATATGTTCATAATTTAAGATTGAATCAGTCAGTCAGTCAGTATGCTTTTATTCATCTCACCAACAAACACAACGTGTAAATTGGTATGGATTGGGAGACGACGAGGGACCGAAAGGTCTTAGATTCACTCGCCACACAGCATCGGTCAATAATATTGGTAATTGCAAATATATTGCTAGACATTTTTATCCTCTCTCAGTCCACGTGTTCAGATTAAAGGCAGGGATGTCTGGGGTGTTATCGTCTCGATCCATTTAAGGCCCGTAATAATAATTAAACATATTCGGGCGGGTCCGTTCGCATAATTACTTCTTTGCATGTTGTTATTTCATGACCTCTTCATCTGCTATGTCAAAAATATTGAGATCGCTCACACGCACTAAATTCAAAGACGCACACCATTTCAAATTTATATTTCTTCACTGCCAATTTTTATCTGTGTGATGGCATTTGTCCTTTGGGGTTCAGATTGTCAGGCAGGAATATTCGGCACCAGCCATTTAGGCGCCAATGGAAATTAGACAGCGGTCAGCATAAGGGAAGTCCTTGACGGCCAAGGTTTTCTGGCTGCCAAACTGTTTGGCCCATTTAAACATTATATGTCTTGGTGCGGCGTGGCGCGGTAATGGTCGACGCCGAAATGCCTATTTGTACATACTCTACAATATAATCGCTAAATCGCGCGTGGCGCGAAAATAATTTGAAAAAGTTGCACAAAGTTTCAAAAAATGCTCTCTAATTTATGGTCATTCATGAAAATATTTTGAGCTCCCTTCGAGCTCAGGCCCCGCAATTAAGGGATTTTGGGTGCGGCCGTTTCGGTCCTGGTCGTATGATAAACTAATAGGCTACCGTGATATAGGTAAGTTAGTTGGATCACATTTAGGCCTATACCGCTTTACGTAACAAATACACAGGCATTCAACGAAGAATTGAAAAATATTAAGGATCAAAGTCAGGAGGAAGCAGAAGCTGATGACGCATTGGATTTTTTACGGTTCAGCGTACCAGCGATGTTCAAGTGTGATCCAAAACTTGATGCGGCTGTGGAAAAAGCGTGCAGTCAAGTAGCTACTGTTGATGGTTCGGTGCCGTGTTGGGTATCAAGGCCTTACGTAAGCTCGACATCACAAATTTCCGATCGGGACACCTGATTAAGCTATTTTTCTGTATATTATACCAGGAAAAAACGGTTTTGATTCGATACATGAATTGTTTAAGCGCTGTTTGTTTTGTACTGAGTGCCGTCGAGCTTATTTACATCCCAGTCAGAATGTTTCTAAAAGAAAGAAAAGAACGGTAAGTGTGTGACCTTACGTGTGGGATTCGTTCATATAGTCTACTTATTTTTAAGATCCATATATTGTATCTGTAGTCTACTTGTCGCGTATTCGATTCCTATAGATATAGATTCTGTGGTTGCATCATTTTATTCCAGATTAGTATACGCGTTCATTCGGTATACGCTATCCAGCGCTCCTTTTTAGCGCTCGTACTTCTTGAGCTTTCATTAAATTATTTCGTACCCACTGTCCATTGTCAGGCCGCCACCAAACGCTATTCTTGAGTCCCAACTCCCAATAGGGTTTTCGACACAACTTCTAATACGGGTTATTCCATCACTACCCTTCATACTTATGATTCAAGAACGGATGCACTCTTTCCGCATCAAATAAAGCCCGGGATAACGCAATTCACTATCGCAAGATTCATATATTTATTTGTATCAGCCTACCAGGCATTTGTTGTAGACGTGCAAAGTATGAAAATTGTTTAAAGTTAGTTAGTGAATGAATTATGTCAATAATGTTGGTACTTGAATATGTTGCTATTATCATTTGACCCTCTCTCCGCCCACATGTGCTCAGATTTCCCGGTAGAGTTGATGGAGTTGATGACTTCTAAAATTTACGCCGCGACATTGTACATCTTAATCCATGTCACTGTTCATGACTTTCCTTTCAGTCAGGTAATTGTGAGGCGACAAAGGAACGGAAATGCATATGTTCAAAATCAATATGCAACGCATATGTTTTCGCCAGCTCCGAGTTATCAGGCGGGAAAGCGGTTCTCCGGCAATCTACCTTCAAGTAAGTGGACGACAACGATCGCATAGATTCGTATCAGAATGTTGTACTATCTGGTTGACGCGAATATATCCTACTTATTTGTCTGGTACACAGAACAGTCCACTTCAATTTCTCAGGCTGCGGACAATCCGAGGAGACAATCGTTGGTGATATACTATCTCGTAAAACTAGGCATATGGGCTTAAAACTAGTAAAAGTGATGCAAATCTATATCGCAAAGCTGCTTTCCCGAACGAAATCTATTGAGTGAAAACTAAGTATTTTGTTTCAAAACTCGTGAAGTAGAAGGGTTCTTAAATCACAAAAGTAATCATCATCACAGTAAGTATAGAGGTAGTAAGCACATGATAGGCTATTTGAGTATTACGAAAAAGCAGAATCACTTCGTTACTTGCCACCTCTATGGGCTATAGTGCAGAGGTTGGCAACCTATTTGCTAATCACGGCCACATTTCGATTACTTATGTAGCCTACGGCCGCATTCCAAGGCATAGCCGTAATGAACTAACTGGAAGCAAAATACCTATGTTCAACTGTCCACAGTGTCCAGTGTCCATGTCCATTTCCGATGACCTCTATGGGCTATTCTACTTTTCATATCGGAGTGGTAATGTGGAAATCGCGAGTGGTAATGTTTTGAATAGTTACCGGGATTTGCTATGGTCGCGCCAAGCGCGAAAATTTTTCAAATTCACGAATGGAGTCCGTCATTGATAGTAGCAGTATCACATATTACTGTCAAATATTAATCATTTCTCGACCCATGTGATCAGATTCAACGGTTGATATGGAATTGATGGCAGGAGTGCTTTCGCAAATTTAGTGCATGTTATAAATGATAGTTCATCTTCGGATGGGCCAATTGTTATTAGTAACTTTGATGCATGCTGTTATTTCTTCACCCCGCCCCCATCAGGTTTGTCGGTATAGTGGAAATATATTGGAATCACCCAAATGTATCAGAAACAAATTTCTGTCATGAGGAGCACACGACTCCGATTCCGGTTCAGATTTCAAAGGCGCTACTATATTGAAATCGAAAAATGAAGTCACATCGCGAAGAAAATCTCTCGAAAATTCGGGAGTGAATTCGTAATTTCAATTGCGATGACTACTTTGGCCTCCTCTGGGTATATGAGACTAAACTTCTTTCTATTTCAGATTTCGTATATGCCAATTCTGTGATATCGGAAAGTGTGGAACCTCCTCGATTCACGGTTCCCCATGATGGGATGATTCCTGGAGTAAACAACCCGCATACGGCGAGCTTATATCCACCCACGATGAACAATATCGCCATGCACAATTTGCACATGCACAACCAAGCCTACGTGCGCTATAATGGAGAACGAGAACAAACCACCCCGCATCCAAACATCGCGCCGTCGGAGTTTAGGTCTGTGAATGACGGCATGGCGTGAAGGAATATACGGCCCAAATTCCAAGAATCATCTTTACGATTCATAATAAAAACTGATGCTACTACAGTACGTGATATTCGCGAGAGATTCGGGTGCGTGAGATCAGAACATTGCTGGTGTTCACCGTAGGGCTTATTCCACGATTATTGTGCACCGAATTGAATATATGCCTTAATAAAAATGCAGAAACTTTGGATATCTTCGAAAAGTTGAGGGGTTTGGGGCAGAAATATAAGTGTTGTGGAAAAGAAAAAAAACATACTTTTGATTGATTTCAGGTAGGCCTACATTTTTTATTCGTTTAGCTTGTGCACAAGGTGGGAGTCCCCACATTGGTCGCCACCACCCACGATTTGGAGCCGGACTTAACATCTCATGTCTTGCGGCTGTGATACATGAGTGCGAACACCCGTTAAAACTTTCCTAATTGATATGTAGTTGAAGAGCTTCTTGGAGGTACAAAACTTCAGTATAAAATTGAATAGTATATTCATATTGAAATGAACCCGGATATTCTCGGCCGACCTCGTCACCTTGTTACCAAGCAAATACACGTGATATTATCTTATAGTATATTACTATCAAGGGGCTCCATTCTAGCAACACCGTTATTCGCAAACAACGGAATTGACAAAACTAGGATTATTGGTCGGTTGAATTCAGTTATACACCCCTAAACCAGTGGCTCTAGCGACGATATAAGTTGGCATATTTCAATTCTTCCTTTGTTATAGTCGTAATTAGGGCTGGGCAAAATCGAGTACCTGAGTGATTCGATTCTGAATCATGTATTTTGCTTCTAGTCGAGTCGAGTATTCGAGTATCCCTCATTATGACGTCATAACAGAATGGAATATGTCAACGTTCAAATATGTACCTTTTATGCCCCCACAAGAATATAACGTCTGTTATCCATCACTGTAAAGATACTTTGGTAATTTTTCGACCATGCCGATTTCATTGAACTTTGTGGCAATGCTGTGGGATGATCAGTACTTCGCAAATGTGTTATTTCCAGCAACGGTCTATAGCTTTGTACTATATGTTTCGTATGCTCGGACACGACTAATCAAGGTTTCAATGCTTCTACAGTGGAAATACCATCAATACTATAATCCCCATTGATCAATTCACTTTCAGTGACGGGGAGCGTACAATTTCAGTACTCGAAAAAAATCGTCTCTTACTACTCGACTCGAATCATTAAAATTAGTACTCGATTCAGATTCGAATACTCGAATCATTGTGCCCAGCCCTAGTCGTAATCCAGCATTAGCCATGGATATGCGTTGTGAGGAGTACAAGAGATTCAACTGTAAACGCGGTTGTTGGAATTTGCTTCATCAGGATTAAATCGCGATTCAGGTTTCTATGGAGGCCAGGGACTTTTTGAGCCAAAGCGGATGCAGCAGTGTGACATCAAATATTTGAATTATATTTCGTGACTGTTTTATTCTCCATGCACCTGCGTATAACGGTTTCGCATTGATATTTTCGCTTCTGTGAAAAATTACTTTTTGGTCCATTTGTCCCCAAATCTCTGACCTCAGTGTTCACATTTTGCCTTTGTGGAATTCGATCTCAATACCAGCGACTTGGTTCCTAATGGTGATTAGAGTGAGACCATAACACCGCTGTCGGGTGGTTATAATGAACATATTCGGCATTTGCTGTCTTGGGGGATTAATTGATGGAAGAATTTCGTCCTAAGAATCTAAGCATTTGTCAAATATGTGTTGAATAATTACGACTATTTTTTCATTTCCTCAAAATTGCTTCGCGGGCCGGATGAAATCGTCTGGCGAATCGAATGCGGCCCGCGGGCCGTATGTTTGACACCCCTTACCTAGAGTTTTGCTTGTGTCCACACCATATATGACACCACCGGGGCATTACACAATGACCGTTTTATTTATAGAGCGGATTTCACTACTCACATATGATAATAATTATTCAATCTACAGAGTACACTGGTATATATCCTATGTCTTTTGTAAAGCCGTCAACAAATACGATGAAAATCTAATTTATTATCTTCACATAAATCACTTCCTTGGCCGAGAGCACGATACAGTAAGACACCCCAAAGAACAGATAAACGATAGTAGGTTAGGGCATGAAGCACACGAAATCAATATTAAAGACAGGAACACATGTAAGTAATGATAAATAATATCAATTGGACAGGACGCCGATTAATTACTATAGTCCTGTATTCTGAAATACACGAACATGACAGTGACAGCTGGACGTTTCACGCATGCTTGTACCAAGGTCCCAGGCGGAATATTTGAATTCCTGGGTCTATCATGAATATGCGTGTTACTAATTCATTCAGAGGACGACTAGCTTGATTTTTTCACTTATTTTTATTATAAAGGAACTTCGTCGTCTCTATCGTGGAAACATCGAGGTGCGCAGACACCTATATGCGGTCATGGCCAAAGTCCATCGCCGACCAAATGTCGGATCGTTATATTGAGGAAATAAAATCATTTAACCACGAAATGAGCTTGATATTGATATAGGTAGTGCATTTCCGGAAAAAATCTTCCACGCATTAATTGATTCAATAATTTTGACGTGCATTTTATGCAACGCAAGCATTAACTCATTATCATTCGACTTGCTAGTGATGGGGACACCAGACATTAACAGTTCGATGAAATTGTGATAAGTTATCTGACACTTTATCACTTCTGCACAGCATGATAAGCGCCTCATGGGCTGCTCTTTTTATTATATGCTCTGGTAAGCAGATCTATATTTTTGCGTAAGATCGTGATATCACTCTGCAGATATCTTTGCAGGCATTGCGATGAGGCCGATACTCGGAGAGTGGAGGTACGTATATGAGATTGATCATTTAAAAGGCCGTTGGGTTTAAGATCAGATTCGTCCTATTTTATTACGTTGATCGTCAGGCGAGTGCATAGAGACAACCCAAAAAGGTCATATCGCACAAAAATACACATGGATATGGGTTGTAATGTAATTGATGCGAAGGTATACTAAAAAGGTAGTCAACCGACGAGTGATCCCCTATTTTCTTGAAGATATCCCGTTATAATGTCTGTTAATGTTCGTTGCCAATAGTGTCCTCTTTCTCGGCTCTCAAAATAGGGTAACCTTCAATTCGATACCACACCAGTCGCTATACATTCCAATTGGCCACTAGTGAGCAGAGATGAGCATGGATTAGGATTAGGTTTTGAATAAACAGGATTTGTGAAATTTTGTCGGATTTGGATTGGATTTGGATTAGATATTTTTTTCAGAACGGATTAGGATTTGGATTGGATTTGACTATTTTCTGGGAGATTGAAATGTCGTGTGGCGAATGGCGACAAACTTTATTCAGATCAGTTATTTATGTACTTATGGTTACTAAGTTATCTTGAATCAAGTGAATCGTTGGTTGTGAAAGAAAATTTTCGAATCCCTCCATTGCATAAATTAGTATTTTTTCTGAATTTCCAGTTGGAATCGGATTAGGATTGGACATGGACTTAAATATGAAAAAGTTATGGATTAGGATTTGGATTTGGATTTGAAGGTTCGGATTTGGATTGGATTAGGACATAGAAATTTCAAATCCGCTCATCTCTGCTAGCAGAGGTGGTCAGTAACGAAGTACTTCTACTTTTTGAAGTACTTGAAGTAGATTTTGCCTACTCAAACTACTTTTTAAGTAGTTATGATTTTAGACTACTTCTACTTCTACTTGACAGTTTTTAGTTTTGTAGGCAAAAATAAGCGTAGAATGCCTACTTACTTACTTACTTGTGAACCACCACTCCTACTTCTACTTGAGTAGAAATTCCGGCGTTACTTCTACTTCTACTTGAGTAGCGACGGTGACTACTTTGACAACCTCTGTCTGCTAGTGAGGTCCCATGGAAACATATTAGTGATTAATGCATCCCTACTAGCGCTAAGCCGCAGATCCAACTTTTACAACCTATTAGATGCTGAAGGTATCTGTCGGTTTAAGAATTTAAAAAAATATTATGCGGTAACCGAACTGAAGACGAAAAGCTGATATTATATGCATGAAATCCAATCCCTTCACGCCCCATCGGTGCTATTTTCCAAATTCTCGCTATAGCTAATTAAAAATAGGCATCGTTGCTATGGCCGTTATAGCAGCGAGAACACGCTGGCATGCAGTAAGTAGGCCTATGTAAATAGCGTCCATAATGCTCAAATTCACGATCAAACATCTTCAGGATAGAAGACGGTGCATATCGTTCCGACGGTCAAGTGAGAGGTGAGTGGATGTGCTTGGACATGGCATCGTAAATCGATCATAGTGTGTGCTAATTAATATTGAGATTCAAACATTTAAGTATTGGATTGCGATAAACAGAGGTCGACTACTTACCGACGCGTAGTGGTATTGCTGCTTCAATATTCTATAGTTTGAAGTCTCGGTATTGGTGTACAATTTATGAATAGTTGAAGAAATTTCCATCAAAACCGCGTGAATATTCGCTGTGTTCTGTAATCGAGAAAATCCATCTTAGGTCGGCGACAAATTGATCAAAGAGAGGGTCAGTCAAAGGCGTCACCTGGTTGGTTTGAAAATGGTTCGATACTCTTCATGGATTACATAATGAAACGCTTATTTGTTCCTAGCTGACATATGCAAGCAGCCCGAAATAATAGACAAAGACCGCTACGCGTTCGTGCAGGACTGTATAAACTATTACATATGCATAAATGGCGAACTTTACCACGACCAATGCCCGTCTGGCCTTGCTTTCGATCCGTCGTCAATGCTATGTGACGATCCGGGTCGTGTGAAGAATTGTTCACATATATCGAACACAAGTGAGTTCTAACATTCATATTGATCGATGAATTTGAGGAGTCTAGATCGACAACCCTCGAGACGAGAATTGTGTAATTTTTTGATCACTCGACTTGACCCGAGTCATTTTCTGAAATATGGAAAGTGACTCAAGTTATGGTAGTCACTTTGTGTATTGACTAATATTGTACTATTGTAGGCTACTACTTTCGGGCTCAAATCACATTTTCACTAGAGCTATTACAAGCAAGCCACCGAATTCGAGACCAATGTACACAACACGATTTCAACTCTGAAATTGGCAATATGGTGAAATTACATTGGTTTTTGTATTACTGGTTTCTGTGAATAGTAAATTACCCCATAGAGGGGGGCCCCGTGGATATACTCAGCTATCGCAGCTCCCGCAGCTATCGCAGCTATCACTACTGTGTATATACTCAGCTATCACAGCTACCGCAGCTATCACCAGAAATCGCAGACATACAGGTCATTTAAAGGTCACGTATCGTTTAGGGCGCAGCTATCAGCTCAGCAGCACGTCTGGGTTCAAATAGTGCGCAGCTATCAGCTCCGGAGCACGCCCGTATGCAAATAGTGCGCAGCTATCAGCTCTGGAGCATGCCCGGATGCAAATAGTGCGCAGCTATCAGCTCAGGAGCATGCCCGGATGCAAATAGTGCGCAGCTATCAGCTCAGCAGCACGTCTGGGTTCAACTGGTGCGCAGTAGGGCTGTTCAAAAATAACTTTTTTTCCCGATTCAAGCCGGTCACCTCTTAAATCGTCAGGTTACCCTAAAAAACGACGCGCACCAAATTTGAATTCATTCCAACCAATATTCGATGGTTACGTGAAGCTTGAAAAATTTGAATTTTCCCAAAAACGCAAAAATTATATATTTCCCAAATTTTTCTGCCAACCCCATGAAATTGTTGAGCTATCTTCAAAGACGTTGCTAAACAAATTTGAGTCAATTCCGACCAGTAGAAGCGGAGTTATGTGAGTTTTTCGTTGATAAATCGCGGATTATCCACCAATCAAGGATAATCCGAGAAATATCAACGAAAAACTCCAATAACTCCGCTTCTACGGCTTGGAATTGAGTCAAATTTGTTTTGCATAGTTTTTGAAGACAGCCCAACAATTTCATGGGGTTGGCAGAAAAATTAGGGAAATAAATTTTTTTGCGTTTTGGGGAAAATTCAAAATTTTCAAGCTCTACGTAACCATCGAATATTGGTTGGAATGATTTCAAATTTGGTGCGCGTCGTTTTTTAAGGTAACCTAACGATTTAATCACGTAGCCAGGAAGATTCAGCGAAAAAGGTTATTTTTGAACAGCCCTATTGAAACAAATTTAGATGGTACAATAGCCTACACCACCCATCTACACTTCCGTGAGAATATAAGCGGACTGACTATAGTTGTTCGATTTAAATCATACAAAAGGGTTTGTAAAGGTGGGCACTGCGCAACTTAAACATTGAGCCGTCTAAGAAACAGAGACACATGGCTATTAGATTAATCTACTACTACGGCATCATCATCATCATTAGTTTATTAGCAATTTTATCAGTTCAATACACCACGAAAATGCGATACAATGAAAAAAAAGACAGGGAGGTGTCGAAGCGACTTGGAGTAGTCTATGGAATTAGACACCAACCTTGGCCTAGGCTAGTGGCTCCCAACCGAGGGGGGGGGGGTTGTTAGGGGGGAATGTGGCTTTGGCGTTGTATCGGAAGATACACAGGGTTCACAATGTGTGGCGAAATAGCGCAGTGGTAAACTCCACAACTGCAACACCATAAATGGGTTCTGGGTTCGAGTCCGACCGAGATCGACTCCCAGAATTCCTATACCTGAGTGTTAGGGTTTATCTAGGCTCCTCCTTGCCATCTCATCCGTGTAAGCGGTGTCTTATAAAAGCCTATAGAAGTCGGCCGCTACGGAATATAAAAAATGCAGGAAATTGGCCTGGTGTAAATGACCATACTAGTCAACAGTCAACACACACCATGAACACCTCAATACAAACCAACTGGGTTCACAAGGTTTTTAGATTTTTATGGTAGAACTGTTATGTAGAAACTAATTCTTTACAACTGTATGTTTCTTTGGCGGATTTTCAGCTGGGTGTATGTTTAAATGCCTTCCGTAGAAATATACACCCCATGATAAAGTGAGGCTCGCGAGACGATTTTGTTGGGCCCGCGGCAGCCTCCCGACTAAATTGCTACTAAGCAGGAAAAAGTCAAGCTGAATTCAGCACAAGGTCGCTGGTACCTTTTTTAAGTCAACTTATGTGCTAATGTGAAAAACATATCAATTTCATCGATTCGACTCAAGGCCATAGCAAGCGGGCTTATAGTGATTTATGCTTCTTCAGCGGCTACCTGACCGGTAAAAAAACAGGTCAAGTTTAGCTGTACTTTACCACAGTGTAGGGTAGTGTGGTACGCATTCGACATAGTTCGGACATATCTGAATATGATTGTTCAGCGATTGCTCAGTCAACAATGGTTGTGCGTTAAAAAGCACCTTTTTTAGCCACAGGCAAATTTTTCGCAGGGGGGAATTTCAACTCAAATATCGGCCAAAGGGGGCCACGAGACGAAAATGGTTGGGAACCACTGGCCTAGGCGATGTAAAGAGGAGGCATGAAACACTGAACGAAAAGTAAAGAAGATAGCATAGAAAAAAGAAAGAGTGATTTAATAGACAGCGATTACTTAATGACTTGAAATTGACTCGAAAATTTTGCTCAGAGTCACGAGTCAAGTCATGACTCGAGTCATCCCAACCCTGGTCCAGACGTGCTCTGGAGCTGTTAGCTGCGCACTATTTGAACCCAGACGTGCTCCTGAGCTGATAGCTGCGCTCTATTTCAACCCGAATGTGCTCCGGAGCTGATAGCTGCGCACTATTTGAACCCAGACATGCTCCTGAGCTGATAGCTGCGCACTATTTGAACCCAGACGTGCTCCTGAGCTGATAACTGCGCACTATTTGAACCCAGACGTGCTCCTGAGCTGATAGCTGCGCACTATTTGCATCCGGGCATGCTCCGGAGCTGATAGCTGCGCATTATTTGAACCCATACGTGCTCCGGAGCTGATAGCTGCGCACTATTTGAACCCAGACGTGCTCCTAAGCTGATAGCTGCGCACTATTTGAACCCAGACGTGCTCATGAGCTGATAGCTGCGCACTATTTGAACCCAGACGTGCTCCTGAGCTGATAGCTACGCACTATTTGCATCCGGGCATGCTCCGGAGCTGATAGCTGCGCACTATTTGAACCCAGACGTGCTCCTGAGCTGATAGCTGCGCACTATTTGAACCCAGACGTGCTCCTGAGCTGATAGCTGCGCACTATTTCAACCCAGACGTGCTCCTGAGCTGATAGCTGCGCACTATTTGCATCCGGGCATGCTCCTGAGCTGATAGCTGCGCACTATTTGAACCCAGACGTGCTCCTGAGCTGATAGCTGCGCACTATTTGCATCCGGGCATGCTCCGGAGCTGATAGCTGCGCAATGTTTGAACCCAGACGTGCTCCGGAGCTGATAGCTGCGCACTATTTCAACCCGGACGTGCTCCGGAGCTGATAGCTGCGCCCTAAACGATACGTGACCTTTAAATGACCTGTATGTCTGCGATTTTTGGTGATAGCTGCGATAGCTGTGATAGCTGAGTATATCCACAAGTGATAGCTGCGATAGCTGCGGGAGCTGCGATAGTGGAGTATATCCACGGGGCCTAGAGGGGTGATAGAGTGGAAATATAGTAACTAGGGCATGGGGTGTCAAACATACGGCCCGCGGGCCACATCCGGCCCGTCAGACCATTTCATCCGGCCCGCGAGGTCATTCTGAATAAATTGAAAATTTATTGTATTATACAGCACATTTCTAATGGAATTAAATGTCGAACATGTTTATCGGCCACACTATTACCATCTGTCGACAGTGTTGATTTCTAACTCAAGTAGCCTAACTATCAGGAACAAGGCAGTGACATTGACACTGCATAATGGGAAAGCAAAAAAGTGCCCTTACTGTTCAGAGTTTTCTGGGAAAGAGGACCAAATAATAGGTATTCACAGAGGCAGAAACGACAATGAAACGGCTTCCATTAGAAATGTGCTGTATAATACAATAATTTTTCAATTTACTCAGAATATATGAATATTAGACATGAATATTATAATAGATACACGAAGCATAGAATTCAAATATCTCTGGTCGCACTGCTGGTAACATTACTCGCTGACCCCGGTCTCCAGAGAAATCGAATAGTAAATTGGTCATATAAAAATGATGAACAAAATTCCTGCGACCTCGTTTACAATCTCTTATATTCCTCACAACAAATACGCAGGGCTCACGACGCATCACGATTACAGCAAGACATTATTGAAATCTTCCAAGTTATATCTTCGTTAGATACTTTGTTTAGAGGTTTACAACTGAATTCAATCGTCAAATCATCGCATATTGTCAATTCCATTGTCTGCGAATAACGGTGTCGCTAGAATAGGGCCCATATGATCCGTGATATAATATATTATAGTATTTCGCCTGTAGGTTGAAAATACAGCATTCCAGTGAAAAACAAAGGTATGTAGGCTATTTGGACTTTCGAGGTAACATTTTGGGTCATTTGACTATGGTCCGGCCCGCGAGCGATCAAAACATTTGAATCTGGCCCGCGACCCGAGTTGAGTTTGACACCCCTGAACTAGGGTATTGTATGTTTATATTGGTGATCCAACAGGCATTCCATTGAAATTTCGAAGAATAGTAAAATTACCGCATTATTGGTAGTTCTATCTCTTCAGTGCCGATACACGAACAATACACCCATAAACATTCTTTTATCTATAATAATAATAACCATGTCAAGCATAAGAAAAATTGGTGTATACGTGCATTATGAATGCGCGGCAAAGTTGTAGAAATGTAAGCTGAGCATGACTTGTACTCATCTCTGTACAAGTGTACAAACAGTGACCACTGACCCTTACGACTTGGACACGGGCTCGACTCTCAACACTACGACTCGCACTCAATCCTTTGCAGCCTGACTTTACTCGAGTCAAGGTGTAAAAGTATGGCTAACTTGTGACTCAGAACATTATGACTCTGTTTCAACCTTGTGTAAATGTATTATATGTAATGTTGTGTCAAAATAAAGGAAATCGGCCTGGTGTAAATGGCCACTGTAGTCGAAAACGCCACGAATACCACAAACAAACAAACTCCTTGTGTTACGTGATAATCATCTTGATTGTTATAACCTTAACTATCATCTGCAGGATGCAACTTAGTTTGCCTAAATGGAGGTTATTGTCTGGGAGAATCTGCATGTCAATGTCAACAAGGATACTACGGATATCGCTGCAGCTATGGTAAGCAATTATAAATGCAATTGAAATTTGCATTTTTCTGAATTGAGCATAGCTGCCAGTCAGTAACTTTTATCGTTTTTATGAATGCATTGTAATTTCCTGTTCACATCAGGGGGATATGATAGACCACCAGGTTTGCCACTGCAGAATAATGTATGGAACACCAGCATGTGTGTATTGTATGGGACTGGTCATGTAATCACTTTTGATGGCTACGCTTACGATTTTCCTGGAGCATGTCAATACGAGATGGCATCATCTTCAAATTCTCACGACTTCAAGGTACACCCTGTGTTCCCTTTTGATTGCATTGTCTTGTTGAATTTTATTGTTGGTAAGCTTGACTGTGACATGCAGTCAGGTTACATTTTATACTGCGGTAATTTGAAATTGTATCAGCTGTATGCATTCATATTGTCCAGGTACTTGTTCGTCGAAATCCTGCCTGTATTTCTGGTGGAGAGTATCGATTTGATGCTATGCCTTGCATTACTGGCGTTAGCATACTGGTTGGTCAAGCCAGCAAAATTTCAATAACGGGCTCCACTGTTGAAGTGAATGATCAAAGGTAAAGTTTGCTACTTCATTACTATAAATTATTGACCTGGAGATCTTGTATCAAGTGTTTAAGTTGTTGCAAATATATTTCAGATATCAATGATGATAAAGTATTAACTTGATACTAACATATTTTTTGATACAATACTGTATAATTTTGAAAACAACTGAAATCTGATAGGCGGAAGTGATATTTCCAGATAAAAAGTGGCATATTACCAATACATTTTAACTCGATGGCATATGTTTATATTGTTTCCTGATGTATGAGCAATTGAGCATGAGCATGCAATTCAATGAAAGACAGCAGTTGAGCATAAAACTAATCCACATGCTGCATTCTTGTATGTGACTTATACATACGAATTATGATTTGAATTTTCTCTTATGGACATCACTCCTTATCAAATATAAATGTATTACATATATAATATATGTTGCCATTTGGTATGAAGTTTATTACAACCGTGGCTGGAATATCCTTTCGGTCTTTCAAGTTATTTCATGTGACAATGTGATTGCTCGCGTGACAAATTGTCCTCGTGATAATCTTTCAGCTACTATGGAATTGTTGCTGATTTGCAGCTTCTGACACTTTAATTTCTGAGCTCTTTCTTCAATATATATCCTTATTTTTAGCATTTCCATGCCATACGACGGGTACGGATTGCTGATAAGCAAAATGGACCCATATGTTATCGTCAGAGTCGGAGACATGGTGTTGAGATGGGATCATCTTTTGGGTGCGGTGTATGTGGTACTGCATGGCGATCGATATTTGAATGACACTGCTGGCCTGTGTGGAAAGTTTGACCACAATAGAGACAATGACATTACCAACCGTGCATGTAAGTCTAATGATGAAATGATTTACTAGAAAAAATAAATCCAATATACAGAATCTTATGTAAATCAACGAGTTAAGTATGCAAAATTGTTAATGATGGGCTAGTGTGTCCACAAATATTCTCCTCGTATTTTTTAATTAGATCATATCCACTTACAGACTTCAAACTCGGGCAAAATTATTATTTAATGCATTTACATGTGTTCTTCTAATGACATGTTTGTTTTCAAATGTGGTAATAATTCCAGTTATAACTACCAAAAATGATTACCGGTATTGATATTTTATGATGCAATATGATACATCCGTATTGAACAGAGCCATCCAATTGTATTCATGAGGTAAGTCCCGTATATCTCTTTTAAATCCTTTTATTTTCAATACATAAATTCAACCATGAGCAATTGAGTATCCATTTCAATCAAATTCATTACATCGCATTACATTTTATCGCATTGTATATGTGTGCGTCTTGTGATGAAAATATAACTCAACGATTATTGATTGCCACAATTTTTATTGCTCACATTTTCAAACATTTTCGGAAATGAATTTATGTTGTCATGTTTACCAGATAGTCACAGGCGTAAAGTGTTTTCCTCAATATATTATCTATATTACATAAATATTGCAGTGGACACTATTCGTCTTTCCACCGATGGAATCCATTTAATGGCAAAATCCTGGAAAGTAAACGATAGAAACGAAGAATGTGCAGATACCATGGACCTGGCTGAGGATAATGTAACTCAATGTGTACAGCAAGAGGTAAGATTTGGACTTCAAATTTCATTTTCATGTGCGTCTAATTGATCAGTGACATTGATCATGTTATATGAGATGTCTAACGATTTTCCTTGATGGTTCGTACTATAAATTTGCACACCATCAAATATGTGCCAGATTCAATTTGATTCTGTATACCGGTATATATTTATCCACACCACATTGTTACTATTGCAGGATGTTGTGAGGATATGCAATTTTCTGTGGTTGAGCTTTTTCGAAGACTGTCACTCTCAAGTACCAGTTCACGTATTCGAAGAATTGTGCCACCAAGAACTATGCCGGTGTGATTATCTCAGTACTGTGGAGTGTCATTGCAATATCATAACACAATACTCGAGGTTTTGTGCGGCAGCAAAAGGAAAACCTTCAAGTTGGCGGACTCCCACTACTTGCGGTAGGTTAGACTTGATAAAATATGAAGTAGAACTTTTTATGACATCCTACATCATCGTATAATATATTTTAGGATTTCCAATAAGATGCAGCTTTTTGTAAGGATTGTCTTTCTGCATACTTGTTGGAAATTTCTGTTCACTACAAAAAAGCAGTAATGTTCGGCTATATATGTATTATCGTATAAATTATGAGGTGTCAACATCATTCTGTGACATTGATACTTGTACAAGGTCAATTTTAAATATGTGTCTTAAGAAATGGTGCCGTCAGAAATTGCTTGTCTTCAACTTCGGTGAACATTGCAAAATCTGAACATCAAGTGCTTTGTATCATTGGTTGCTTGTCAAACTTTCAGAAAAAAAATGTGACTGGGGCCAGGTTTGGACTGAATGTGGAGAGGAATATCCTTCCACTTGTTCTGTGCCGTGGACCGTGTTCAACCAGGGATGTATAGATAGATGCCAGTGCCCGGAAGGTAAAGATGCTAGCTTGATGGTTTGTGTTTTCGAAGATGTGTGCTGAGAATATCATAATGCAACAATTTATATACGTTTTCATTTGGCGATAAATCAAAAAAATATATGATTTCTGTTTTAAAATACTCCCAGAAGTTGAAATTTTAGATTACTTTGTAGCAAACAGCAAACAGATCTCTAAGGTATTGTCATTTATTTTGCTTCAACACCTGATGAAGGAGCGGTGATCCGAAAGCTCATGTGTCGATAGCCGATTGTTCATAGTGTACATGCGCGACAAGATATCAACATCCTAAGTAAATTTAAATGTAACCTCTAATCTTGATTCCTTAAAGTCATATAATAGATCAGAAATCGCTATCGATTTCTAGACTGGGACTCAGTTTATATTGCTTTAATTTCTGACAAATGTATAATTTAAACACTCTGTTGGGTGTGAAAGTGGTGTATTCCAAGATACTGTAATAACAACGTTTGCGAAATTATTTTATAATGAGGAAATATCGGTAGCAAGTATACAGAAACGCGTTTTACACTCTGCTCAATATCAACGTAGCAATACTCAGACGCCGAATACATTGTCCGGTCTGGCCTAGATCGTTAAGGCGTAAGCTTATATTCACATGCAAGTTGTCGTCGTGATTGTTGGCAAATCGATGAAAGATATTGATTTTATGGGATTATATTATCATTTGATTACCCCAGTTGATACATTTGGCGACTTTTCAAACGTCAATATGTACTTCAGTATTGTCACATTATATGGCCCGAGTCGTCGAGTATCGTGTACATTATTATAGGCTATCACTTCACTGAAATGTAGGGTTGGAATTAGCAATATGACGTCACGTGACGTCATGAGGTTCACGTTCGCGTTCACACAGAACCTTTCAGAGGTTCACACCATCCCTAGTAATTATGCTCGTCAACACTATGAGATGACACGAATTCTATAACTTTATCAGGTACTCAGGTATGAACTCATTCTCTTCATAGCTGTGCTTTCTTTTTGATAGGCACATACCACCATGGTTCTCAATGTGTAAATGAGGCAAACTGCCCATGCATACATAATAATGTGGAATACAAGCCTGGGGAAAAGGTGTCATTGTACAATTGCCATACCTGGTAAGGACAGACACATGTTAATCCGTACTCGAGTGATCGTATTTGATGTTTGATTTTGCAGTATCTGCACCATGGGCGAATGGTCATGTGATGACGCAACGTGTCCTGGAACAGCATTTATTCATGGATTTTCACATTTCAAAACGTTTGACGACAATTTTTTCACCTTTCAGGGCAAATGCAAGTAAGAATCAACGTCAGAGTTATCACTGGTTCAAGTGTGGTAGCGCCGTCATTATATTATGAAAATAGGGCCCAGGGTCAAGGGTAGACCATGGAACTGATCATTAGGCCTTTTTAATCTCTCCATAAATTGTTAATTCATTAGCCACAAGAGTTAAAAATCTTGTCAATTCTAGAGTTTCTATCAATGTTTGATATATTTTTTAGGCACAGTGATATTGTATGATGTGTTTTGTAGATATCTGTTGGCTGAAGACACCGGCAAAAGCTTCTCAATCATTATCGAAAATTCCGATTGTGGCGCAGATCCCGGGATTACATGCACGAAGTCATTCACTGTGACGCTTCGTTCATACGGAGCAGAACAGGTGCGTGGAATATTCACATATCTATTATTATGATTATCTTTTATTACTGTTTTGTTCCAACTTGATACCGGGGACCATATTCTATAAAATAATCTGTCTGTTGTGTTCCAGGAAATCAAATTTCGTTACGGTGGTACCGTAAGCATCAACCACTTTGATGTTCAACTGCCGTATATATCAGGTATGGCAATTCTAGTACCTTTAATTGATATTCTGTAACTTGGTCACACTTAACCTTCTAAAGGGTTTGACGGGCACATCCTCCACACATTGTCTTGCAGTCTCACGATGAAAAGAAGGCCGTTGCAGGTCTGGTGCGAGACACTTGTTACTTTTTATTCTTTTTTAGGTGGTCTCATTGTAGAAAGGGAATCATCGTTATCGTACTTGGCAAGAGATGTTACCACTGGGTTAGAAATTTCCTGGAACGGGAAAGGCGTAGCATTTTTCACAATACCACAGAAATATGCAGGTTGGTCAATTGTTTTTGCATTCTTTGGATTGTCGGATGATTTTATACTGTTTGAATTTCTTAAAATTTAGAGCAAGTCAGAGGATTGGTTGGAAATTACGATTCAAATGCAGCAAACGATTTTGTTACATCTGGCGGAGTAATCGATGAGAGGGTGATTTCGTTTGGAAATTCTTGGAAGTTGGGCATCAACTGTCCCGATGCTATTTCTGACGAAACAAAACCGTGTCAAATAAACAGTCAAAGAGGTTGGTAATTATAATTGGCTGTGCATTGTACATAGTCTAAAAATATAGCTAAAACTCGTCTGCCGGATCTTGAAAATTCAACATTCACTCTTGCATTCGCAATGGTGATCATATTTTCCTCTGAATCAATACTCAATTACCAGTGGCGAGATAGCGCAGTGGTATAATCCGCGGCTGCAACACCAATGGGTGCGGGTTCGAGTCCGACCGAGGTCGACTTCCGAATTCCGATACCTAAGTGTTGGAGGTTTACCTAGGCTCCTCCTCGCCACTTCATCTGCGTCAGCGGTGTCTTACAAAAGCCTAGAGGTGGGCCGTGCTACAAATCGGCAGTTACGGAAAAATAAGAAGAATATCGGCCTGGTGTAAATGACCATAGTAGTCGACGAACACCATGAATACCCCAAAAACAAACAAACTCAATTACCAGACAGATTCATAATTTACAAGTCCCTGTTTCAAAATTTATTAAGCTACTCAAGGGGATGAAAAATTTGCTTGTGAACAAATAAACTGTGTATATCTATAAAATGCCTAAATTATATCGTATGATACTTGATAAGATGTTTCCTGATATATTTTAAGACCAGTCATGGGAACGAAAGGAAATTCTTGAATACATATGTCAGACTTTAATGTATATTTATAACTGACTGTAACAGACTGTATCTGTATAACAGATCTGCTTTAATATTTGCTAGTGATGCTAGAAAGGCCAAAGTCATCCATATCATTCTTGTTCCAGAGCCGTATGCAAAAGAGATGTGCGCAAAGCTGTATGGGGATACGTTCCGGTCGTGCAACGATGTAATCGACCCGATTCCATATCATAAAAATTGTTTGTATGACGTTTGTGAATGTCAAGGTGACATGGAAAGAGATTGTGTTTGCGATTCTCTGGCCGTTTATGCCAGAGCCTGCTCATTCAAAGGTGTCACCTTGAAGTGGAGAGCGAGTGGATTTTGTGGTATGAATATGAATATCTCTCGCATATATAACAGTTGATATAGGCCTTTATGTGCAATATCCCCTTTGTACATCTGTGTAATCTTTCGTGATTGACTAAATGCTTGGAAAGAATACTAGTTGAGGCATGAACTGTAGTTTTTTTACCTAATAGGTTCAATCTGATAATAATTCGTTATTGTATCACAACATAATCTTTACACTTGGAAATATTATCTTAATGTATTAGTGGGTTCTATACAATGTTCCCTCTAAGCTGCGCACGTACGCAAATGCGCAGTGCTGACATGGTCTCTGCGCACAGGAAATCCAAGTTGCGCACAAAAAATCCAAAGTTATGACCTTTTTGGAGTCGTTACGCACTATTGTCCAATAGGGCTCTTCAAAAATGACTTCTTTTCTCATATCGTACTGGCTATTTGATACAATTGTTAGGTTACCTAATTTAAGCCTACACACAAAAATTGGTTCAATTCCAGGCAGTAACCGCTTTGCTACAGGAGAAGAAAGTTTCTATTTATTATATAAAAATAAATGATAAGAAATTTGAACATTTTCTATTCACTCCATGAAAGTGTTAGGCTGTCTATAGAAACGATGCTCACCAAATTTGGTTCAATTCCAACCAGTGGAAGCGAAGTTATTGCCATCGAAAAATTCGGATTCGAATAAAATAGTATTTACGGTGACCACAACTATAATAAATAAACAAAGAATCGGTCACCGTAAATACTGTTTCATGGGGTGAATAGAAAATTTTCAAATTTTTTATTATTTATTTTTATATGATAAATAGAAACTTTCTTCTCCTGTAGCAAAGCGGTTACTGGCTGGAATTGAACAAAATTTTGTGTGTAGGCTTAAATTAGGTAACCTAACAATTTTATCAAGTAGCCAGTACGATTCGAGAAAATAAGTCATTTTTGAAGAGCCCTATTGTCCAAGGGTCTGCGCAGTGAGTTTGTGAGTGTGCGCAGACTCGTCAAAAATTAGAGAGAACATTGGTTCTATACTCATAAGCGTCTCTTGGTTAACATAATCAATGTTGTAATGCTGGTCGTAATAATATCGATGCTTATATCAGAAGTGGTACGTTTTCACAGATGCTCAATGTACTGGAGGCGAGGAATTTCAGCTTTGTGGCAGCTCCTGCAAACGGACTTGCCGATCATTGTCTCTTCCGGAACTTTACTGTACAGCGAACTGTGTCGAAGGTTGCAACTGTCCAGCTGGGCTCTACAGAAATCCTGAAGGTACTCACGTTTATGTGTTTGTAGGTTCGCTGTCTGGTATGTATCCTTGCATTCAGGTGTATGCGTTGAAAAGGAATTTTGCCCTTGCTACAATTTGGGAATGTGGTACGAGCCTGGACAAACCATTCACCATGTCGGAATTATGTGGTGAGATGATTTAGATATATAATTCTAATATAATTTTCACTTTTTCCATGATAATTTAGCTTGAATTTAGCTCCATCACAATATCTAACAGTATATAAATATTGTGACTTATATGTGCAAGTTGTTTTTAAAGACGTTCCTCATCTCACCATGAGCTGCCAAATATTGTTGTAGGTTTTTTTCATTCAATATTGTGAGGATTGTCGGATACATTATGTGTGAGCATTGCAAAATCTGAAAGATGAAAACAATAGCTCTAATTTTATGATCTTATGTAGCGAAAACATACATTAATATGTATGAATGAGGCGCCCATCTTTTTCCAGCCAATGCGTCGCTGGGGTGTTGAAATGTGAAGGCGAGGGCACTTTTCCCACCATATGCCCGATCGGTCAAGTTTACAGGAATTGTACCGCTGAAACGATAGCTGCATCAGCATGGATTGGCGGGATAGAATGCGCAAAAACTTGTCAAAACAGAGACCTGTCTTGCCCTAAAGTTGGTTGTGAATCAGGTATATTGAGAAGACCATTGGTTTGTTCTGTTGATTTAATCCACTACCAGCTGCATCTGTATATTTTTCCATGTACAATTTACATGGCCTGTTTGTGAAAAGTTTATAATGTAGTGGTAATTAATAACTCAGTATTGTCGGAATATCTAAATATCGATTGAAATATTCTTTAAGCGGTGTTCAACCATTTATTATCAGGATGCATGTGCCCTGATGGACTAGTTCTTCACCAGGAAAAATGCATTTCACCCACGGATTGTCCCTGCTATCACAACTACGAATATTACGACAACGGCAAGGAAATACAATTAGATTGCAACACATGGTATGTCTTTTTTGGCTATTTGCAGTGACCATCTGAACATGAACAGAAACTACATTATCCCTAATCCACAACATTCCATATTTAGCAGTACCATGTCTAGTTTATATACTAATGTGTAGCATATGAAGTTTCCACCATGTTTCACAGCACTTGTAAATCCGGTAAATGGTCATGTACTAAAGTTATGTGCGACGGTGAGTGTCATGCTATCGGCGAATCCCATTTCTCGACATTTGACGGGAAAGAATTTGATTTTAAAGGAGACTGCGAATACCTTTTAGTTCGGGTATGTCTAATATTTTCCTCTTATTCCTCCTTTTTTTATATAATTGTGGGATTTGCAGGACTTCTGTGGGAACAACCCTGAAAATGGCACGTTTGTTATCTCATATATGTCAAACTTATGCGAAACCTTGGGATATACATGTTCGCGGACAGTACATATCACACTCGGGGTGAGAATCAATGATTTCTTGCCGTAGCAAAGTGGTACCGGTATCATTGGTGGAGTTATGAATATAAGGAATCCCATCCACATGAATTGCATAACAATCCGGAAACACACTTATTTCAAGTTCAATACATTGTCAGTCAGCATTGTTAGCAATTCATCTTACTTGCATATTGAAATGTAAATTGCCGTTTTCATTGATCCTTGTATTAGTTGATACTTGCTATATCTCAAACATCACATTGAATGGTAGCAATCTCTGAAATTCTTTTTCTGTTTTTCACAAAGAAATTTTCCATATTTATAAACCGCATGCAACAATCTATTTCTAGCACTCATTAATAACTTTGAAGTCCGGTGTAGCACCGATCGTGGCAGAAAATCCAAATCCTCTTCAGCAAGGCATTCCGTTTCAAATATCGAATCATGGATTCTTTGTCTATGTCACTACTGGTATCGGTGTGAGAGTCTTGTGGGATCAAGCCACGAGAATATACATCCATCTGTCGCCGGTTTACAAGGTAGGATGTGTCGATTGTAAAGAAGGTATATTTTTATCGCACTAGAACTGATCGGTGCGATTATATAGAATCAGAATGTTCAATTGATAGCCTTTGAAGGAAATGTTTTTCATCAGATTACTTCTCTTTCTCTTGGTAGTCATGTAGATCTTGTCCTCGCTTCGACATATCATGAAGCTTTTGGGCATTCTTTGTTAGCTAGCAATTCAAAATGTAAAATTTCAAAATGCAGTATATGACTTAGATACAATGCTCTAAACCAGTGGAACTCAACCTTTGCTGCTTATGAACTGAGAAATTCTGCGAACAGATGAAACTTTCAAAAATAGATATTAAACCAGAATGTATAAGTAGGCTACGGTATGCATCTCCAAACAAATAATTGGAATTTTAACTTGATGAGAAATTTGTTGCTGTCTTTTGATATTAATACATCTGTTATGCGTGGTTCCATTGAAGTTTTTGGGAGTCCTGTTAAAATTGGATTGCGCTATACACTACTTCTACTTTTCCGTTGCATCAGAGATGTTGACAACTGCCAGTTACTTGTCTACCTCAGAGCCGTGTCTGTGGCATGTGTGGGAATTTCAATGGGAATAGCAATGACGATTTTGTGAATCCGAGCAAAGGCTCTGTCTCTACTCCCAACGAATTCGGCCACCATTGGCGATTGATGCCGCAGTGTGTAGGAAGCAACCGAATCGTTCCCAATGAACTTTGCGATCAGTATCCTGTGAGAAAGAGCTGGGCAGAGAGACAATGCGCCATTATCGAAGGGGACGTGTTTGCACCATGTCACAATGTGGTAATGGGAAAGTTGTTATTTTGTTAAATGGGTGTTACTTTACTGTAGTGATCATAAGAATTCAGCAAATACATTAAAAAATTTGAATAGCTGAATGGTGGTACAGAATATGACTACAGTTTTGAATTCAACTCCGTTTAAGTCCCTTATCATGCCTATAGCTTTTTAGTTCTTCGAATGAACAAATGTTATTGTGGACGCACCTTTCAAAACAATGAAAAGCGTATGCCGTCGAGACCTTGTACACAGTTGTCTGACTGGCATCAAATTCTTTTTTTGTTTGCAAGTTTGATACAATCACAATATTCTAAGATACAACTTACAAATACCAAATATTCCTTTTTACATTATCATTTATAGGGGAATTTTGTAAATTTAGCATTAAGCATGCCATGGGTATACGGTATACATAAGTCAACTGAAGAATAGAACGGTTATCATGCACCGAAAGAAAAGGTAGTATGCCATATTACAACAGTTTTGTGAAAATAAGTCATAACCAGCATATCTAACGAAAGGTCAATTAATAGTTACTACGTACCATGATTATTCAACAACTGTATCCTACAAGCCTCTTCGTTGCCGGTATTGAACTGCAAAATCGTGTGTTGATGTCAGGAAATTGTTAATATCTGTAATGTCCGGTCGTCATTAAATTGAGGATATTAACATAATCATACATAATACATGTGATGGACTTCTTTCAACCCTTGCGTGTGTAACATCCAATAATATTTATTCAAATTATTCTCTCTTCTATCATCAAGCCTTAAATTCAAGTCTCTAATTCTACATCATCGTATATTATAGGTGAATCATGAACGATACTACGAATATTGCTTGAGTGACACTTGCGGTTGTGAATCCGGGGGTGACTGCGAGTGTTTCTGCACTGCCGTAGCCGCCTACGCTCACGCTTGCTCGCTGAAAGGAATTTACGTGAAGTGGAGAAGCCCGCAGATGTGCCGTGAGTATCAATCATAACCTGCGGGAAATTTCAATTTTTATTTGCTGAAGATTAGAGGTGGTAAATGTAGTCAGCATTGCTACTGAACTACAAGTAGTAGTGATTCCCAATGTCCACCAAGACTCCTTATAGTGGAAAACAACTGAGGAAGATAGATTTGGTCAAGATATCGAATACTATTAGTACTAAATCGAAGGCAGGGTACTTACTAATTTTCGAGATGCATCTTTTCGGCAACAGAAAATGACTGATGACTAGGGCGATTATTTTTTACCTTAAAAACGGAGGATTGAGATTTTTTGACAATAAAAATTTTCATTTTGACAAAATTTTGCACTCAAGTATTTAAATTAGGCATTGATGCACATAATGTTGATATTGTATTACTTTTTTACATTTTGGCTGGAACTCAATGTCCTTACGAAGTAGCAGTACAAGAATAAGGATAACACACTTGTTACTTCATACTGGCACTGTTGTCGACATCGCACACCGCAACCCAATTCTGAGTTTTGTTAACTTCTTGCAATTCAATGATACGCTGAAAACCACTGTGTTATAAAAACCAATGTCCACCACGCAGTCAAGTTTCAGATTCAGATTTGACATATCGGCGTGAGCTAGGAAAAAGTTCGGACCTACTGAAAATTTTATCGTTTTTAAATATGCTGATCGTCACGCCATGTCAACTTATTTGTTTCATTTGATGGTTTATGATAAACAATGAGTAGACAATGGGCCATCTACATCAGTAATCCTGCAAAATAGGCTACAAGGTGTAAAATGTCAAATGATAAGTTCACTGACAGTGCAATCTCTACAACACCGACGAAATGCAATTTGATTTTGAATTTGGAAACAAATTTTGACAATTTTTTCACCTAACGCTACAATTTTCACAAAATTTTTCCTTTTTTTGCAATGTCAAAAGAGTTAATATATTCTTTTTCGCCTGCACCATCGAGATGCTTTGACGATGGAGATACGACCGTATCGTCACCTAGTCACCTTTTTTCTCCTCCATGCTATCCGTGGATGCTGAGCACCTAGAAGGATAGCTGCGGATACCAGTTTTCGAGTCTTCAGAGTCCTACCGATCAAGAAGCCGGAATCATCACCATTATACCATCACCCTAATAATGACACTTAAAATCGAGCGATAATCGAAAATATATATTGCGACCAAGAAACATCGGGTAATTGGACCGGGTTGTTATAATTTCACACATAGAAGTGGTGCAAACCAATCCAAAAACTACTTTATGCTACACATATGTCCAATTGTAAAAAGCAAATAGTTTTGCATCGAAACTGATCAGTATGAGTAGTCAGAAATCATAACCACTGGTGTAAGTAATTAAAGTAGGCAAAATCTACTCGAGCACTCCATCTCCACTGAGCATACTTGAAGCTTTTTTCCAGATACAGTGCTTTTACTTTCCTGAACGATCTTGAATATTCAACCATTTGAACTCAGCTTGGGACATTTCATTATCTTTCAGCCACCATGTGTGAGACGTACAATAAAAACGACACTTGCGTGTGGAAGTACGAGGTGTGCGGAAACCCTTGCCCGGATACATGTTGCCACAGGAACGCACCATGCCCTCTTCCATGCGTAGAAGGATGCTTTCCCCATTGTCCACGTCACTATGTTTATGAGTGAGTTCATTCAAGCCTGTCAATAGTAATGATACACGATCTATTATCAAGTCTTTGTGTACTTCACAGCGTCGCTACGAAATCTTGCATGCACGGTGATTTGTGTCCTACGTGTCCAAGTCCTGTTACTACTGTAACAACGACCGCAACTACTGTCTTTACATCAATGGTCATTTCATCAGGTATTTTTCACGTTTAACAGATTTAAAATCTCGGTTCTTTTTCATTTCTGATGAATTACAATCTACGATAGACCTCATATTAAGATGATATATTGATATTTTGTGGTATTGTTTATGAAAAACCGACTCTCAATTTGACTATTTCAGCCATTTCCACTACCGGGGTCACTACTGGTACAAGTGCATGCCCACCTTGTACCACTGCAAACGGCACTGTCGTTGAGGTAAGTGAAATTTCGGAGATCAAATTTGAATTAATTATGTCTAGGTATGCTAAAGCTAAGCTGCGGTGATGGTAGTTGCTCTTGTTCTGCAGCAATCCTACATGTTGAACATCTATTTGTAATAGTAATATGGGAATACTGATACAAGGTTTGGAATTCTATCGTTTTCATTCGAATATTTTTTGACATTTCATGCCATCCGTGTTCATATATTTTGATTGCCTGCAGTTATAGATACATTACAAACATTCTACAGTAGCTTAGGTCTGACTTAAATTACTTTGCCACCAAAGTAATATCACGGTAGTCTTATCCTTCTTTATTTAGGTAAATCATAGCTGGCAAGAGGGCCCTTGCATAACAAAGATATGTCTGTCTGTTGATGACAAATGTCCTGCTGCCGTTACCACGGAAAATCGTACATCAAGCTGTGCCGCGGTCACTTGTCGCGCCTGGGAAGTACCTGTCCCAATCACATACCCCTCCGCAGATGATCCGGATAGGTGTTGTGTCGAAGAAACTTGCAGTACGATTATTTATATTTTTGTACATTCGTGAACAGTTCATGAAAAACTAGAAGATTCCAATTTCCAGTTGATACAAGTTGTTTCATGGTCTTGAAATCTAAGACAGTTGTAAATTAGTGTAATAATGATCTCGCCTGATATCGTTTTCAAGTTCTATGTTATCTTTTTGGGCTGTATCATGAAATTTCTCTGCCTCATTCAGTTTGCAATAAAACAAAAGAAGACAAGTGTCCGTTGAAGAGGGATGACGTTGCATGTTCTGAATATCAACAAAGGAATTACATCGGCCCATATCCAGGCACTGACGGATGCTGCCCAAATTTTGAATGTGGTATGCACTGCTTTTCGCTCAGAACAGTATTTATAAGGAAGAAAATTGGATTTCCCTAAAAATCTTGAATTTTTGGCTTGTTAAAAAAGAGGTGTGAATATTTCTATTACCCGGTTGACATAAAATGTTCATTTATTATAAATCGCAGAATAGCAAGGTGGTGTCTTGCTTTGCTGACACGTCGCGTGTTCTTTTCTATCTATCATTCTGCTAACTTTTAAATAGTGTTTAAATTTAAAGGCAGAATTCATGTTCATTTGAGTGTCAGTGTCGTTCACTAAGCACCACCGTGTTATTCAATGACAGGGTTCACTATGGCTTCATTGCCTATTCACTTGCGTTCTTTTATGAGTAATGCCATATATCCAAGGGTTACCATACGTCCTCCTTTAGCAGTTTTCAATTTCGGTAAACTAACTATTAAAGTGTCCTCCGTTCCCGAATCCAAAATATATGGTAACCCTAATATATCGGTATTCACTGTGAATGCCGCACTGTATTAGTGTTTTGTAGAATGCCAGTGATCTGTTACCCTAAACAGTGATCCAACATATCTGACACGCCTAACATATTTCTGTTTTATTGTAGCCTGTAATAATGCGACGGTACTCAAAACGCTATGTGACACTTGGCATGATTTCAGCTGTTTCTTTTCACAAAGTCGTGTCTATGCTGGTAGCCAGCCTGGGACAAATGATTGCTGCCCTTCATATAGATGCGGTGAGTTCGACGATGGTTAATACACGGAAACGGTTATAACAAAAATGTAACTAACTTTTTTCGATTACTGCTGTAGAATCTAATCGTTTAACAAACCTACTTAAGTTTTTTCAAGACAAAGAAAGCTAGGATTCTAATTTGAACATCTTTATTTTCAGTGTGTGATAAGTACTCCATTGGGGGTAAAAAGTACTTGGTGAGTCTATTCCAAATTGTGATATTGAAATACGTGCATTGAAGCAGTGGAAAAAAAGAAATGCTCTTATGAAACAGTCTCGTCTTTGTGTACCTGAATATTCCCATGGATATTCGTATAACCTCGCACATCTGCCTAGTGTGCCTGCACTCTAATACTACGTTTGTGGTCAAGGTGGGAGATGTATTTCCGGATCCGTATGATCCGACTGGATGTTCTACTTTGAAAGTTGTCAAAGATAGTGAAGATCCCGACGATTGCCCGACTGTGATGCCTGGCAAAGTAGAGTGCACCAATTCATCAGCATGCGATGTTTGTGAAGATGAGATCGCGGATGAGACTGATGTTTGCTGTCCGCATAACACAAAATGCGGTAAGCATTATTTTGTAATTCTATGTACTAATATTCAAGACATATATGAAATACCAACTCATTCGTCTGATATTTTATTAGGGAAAAATATTAAAGCAAACATAGTTTGGATTAGTGAAGTTAACCATAATAATAAAATGAGAAATTGTAACAGCCTTCATCAGCTAATGCAGGGCGGCCTGCGAATAAGCGCCAATTTGAATGGTGTGTTGCGTGCAAAATCATATTTAGTCCGATGCTCAAGTGGGCCAAGGAAGCGATAAAACGATAGAATTTTTAAAATATGGATATTCCACCGGTTTTGTGCATTTATTCAACTATTTCCAAGCTTTCAGGTATTGATAATAATTTTCCGATATCAAACTTTATTGATAAGTCTCGCCATCACCATTACCAATTCTCGATGAGATGTTCTTACATATTCTAATGTCAGTGATTTTGCTTCTAGTAAATGTGGCTAAATTCTTTTTCAGTTCCAAAGCTGTGTCCAGCCAATGAAACCTGTGGCCCTAACGAGGTGGAGTCGTATAGCACCGTATCGCCATGCTGTATCCAGAGGCGGTGTTCATGTAAGCTTCATAGAATTGCGGTACCGTGATTCCTTTTAATGCTGTGATTATCCAGGCGCTTGTTTGGGCATCGGATCTACGGCATTTAAACCGTTCAACTGCAACCAGACATACACTTTTGAAATGGCGGTGTGTGGTTATACCGTTTTCCAGGTTTGTGATATTAAAGACTGGTAACTTTTGCCTTCATCATATCCTTACTTTTGAAATTCAACAAATGTTGTCCGTAAGTTGACTGTAGCATTATTTAATTGCCATTGGTAAAACACAGTCAGAAAATAAACGACATTTATTTTACATATGCTGTAATTACACAACAGCGGGCATGATAAATAGGAGTAGTCTTATCTAGTATAATCTTAGGTGTACGTACAGTGTTCACTGAAAATATTGAATTATTATTTGAGTTTGATTTATAACATATAGTTACATATGCAAGTAATCACAGTACAAACATTTTCGAAAGCGAGTTTCCATACAAGGTTATAAATGTTGGCATCGGGTCATGTCATAGCCCAAATCTTCCAATTTGAAATAATTTATTAAACTTCGTCATGCAGATGGGCAATTCCTCGAAATTGTCTATCGCAATTGAGTCCGATCGATGTTCAACGCTGTATCCGGACTTGATGTCTCCACCTGTGTCCTGCATCACTGTTCTCAATGTTACTTACTACGATTCGTTGATCCAATTTGACGTTTTAAACAAGGAAGTAAGTCACGTCCGAGTACTTGAAATTCCAAATTCTCAAAGTGTTTTACTTCAAGATTTACATTGACGGGTATCACACGACAAATGACCAGACCGGCTTCTTCGATTTGATGTTCATGCCAGATTATGTCTCCCGTAGCGCAATATCATTGGACATACACAAATTGGGTATCTCTCTCATCTACGAGACTAGGGATCAAGGAGTATTCAATTTGTTTTTGAGAAATGCCTCCTTCGGCGTTGGTGGCTTGTGTGGTGAGTCTGACGTAGTTTACGTTTGTATATTTGAGTCTCGTCACAGCTAAAAAATCTCCAACACCAATAATCCCAAGGGCAACAATGTAAGACATACAACATGGAGTTTTTTTTGTACTAAGTTATTTGCGCTATTTACCAGAAAATGCACATTTAAAATGATTTCAATGTGATGAGTTGGCATTTTAGTTTTAAAAAATCCTTGCAGAATGAAATTTGATGGCAAAATTCACTTTAGCCAATCACAGCCCTTGTGGTCATTAGATATTTAACTTGAATGTGATGATAAAATGCTCTGCAGAAAGCAATGATCCAGATTTGAAGTTTTTTTGTCCTCTCTATGGTAATTCTTCCGGCATAGGTTCAAAAGGTCTGAATCAATCTGTCTTTAGACACAAACTCAGAGAGAGAGAGAGAGATATGATATTCTTTCTCGCCTGCACCATCGCGATGCTTTGGCGACGGAGTTGCGATACGGCCCCATGAGGTCATCTAGTCTGCGCCCCCGTTTTTTTTTACTCCTCCATGCTATCCGTGATTGCTGAGCGCCTAGCAGGATAGCTGCGGATACCATTTTTCGAGTCTTTGGTATGACCCGGCCGGGGATCGAACTCACGACCTACCGCTCGAGAAGCCGGACGCATAACCATTACACTATCTCGCTCGACACTCAGCTTGACAATCCTGCCCTAGGAAGTTTCCACAATTTCATTTAATTTCCTTCATACAAGGGGAGTGCTCGCGGAATGGATCTCAAGGTTGCAACGTCTCTGCATCCAATCTCGATCAAGAGACTATTGATGACAATTGCGTTTTGGCATGCGAGGCTGAATTGTGCAATGATGCCGCCTGCATTAATGCAGACGTTTGCTCGTCAACATCTTGCGGCAACTGTGCACAGTATGGACATGTCAATCCTTGTGAAATACTACTGTCACCTGAACTTGGTGAGAAACGCAGTATTTTGTTTAATTGGTGTTTGTGTAATGAACTGTTCAAAATTGACCGACAGTTTTTATCCCACATCTCGTGCTCTAAAATTGTAATCTGAGCCCTTTTTGACAACTTCTTTGTTAGACCCACCTGCAAATTGATCTAACCAATGTTGATGAAGTATCAGTTCAATGAATCTACATCCAGTCGCAGTGTTACTACATAAGGTATGGCAACAATGGCGAAGTCCCACCATTCAACAGGTTCATATCAGTCCTTGTATAGAACATTGGGCAGCACGCATAAACTAGGATTGGGTCATAATCGGGTCAGTAGTTGAACGTCGACGGTGTTTTACGGCCACTAGACACACAGGAAACTGACTGAAATCAATCATTTCCCGAGAGTCAATTTTTGAACAACTCTACTATACGACGACAGGCGTCTAAAACACGCGGCCCGCGAGATCATTTTGCTCAGACCGCGTCGCCATTTTGGATTTTGAAGTATTCGACAATATTTAACTGCTACATATCCCTTTATAGGTTTGAAAACTTAAAATTTTCTTTAACACTACTCCACAAACCCGAAGCTATTCATCAAACTACACTATCACGTTACTTTCAAAACTTACCATGCGATTAAAGATCCGCTATTATGTCACATTACCACCAGTTTATGATGGTGAAACATGGCCCGTTGATAATAGTTTGTGACTGAAAATTGTATTTTTGGACTTGGACGCCACCTTTTGTAGAATTACTCGAACTAGGACTGAATGCGTAACAGAATAAAAATGACTATGTGCTACGAGCTATGACACATTAATCATTATATTCAAGTTGTTATTGATCTGTTCCAATATTCGAAGGTAAATCTAACGCTGATTTAATTTGACTTTGATAATGGCATGATCAATAGCCTAGTTATCAGGAGCATGCCTGAAGTCCGGATTCGGCTGTAACGGTCCAATGACAGTTGATAAATTGTTATACGTTCATGTCGTTGTGTTTACGGGCGAATATTATTAAATCACCGCATCAGGCTTATACAGTATAGCCTACACAGTTACTTCAAGGATGCACAATTGCACATTGCACTTGCCACAATTATCCATGTGCAATTCATTGACTTTTTCAACAGCGGATTGCTTCGACAACCCTATGGCAGAATATCATCAGTGCAACATGTCGAATTGCGTATCTAACTCCTCACATGCCGCCGTGCAATGCTCTGTGTGCAGCAGTGTTGTAATCCGAAAATTTTTGGACAAATGTCACCCGTGCTCGAAGATCTACGAGACATTGGGGTGTACCGGTAATGCAAATTGGTAAGTGATTCTAAATTGACTATGTTAACGATGTTATGTTGCAGTACCAACGAACATTACATGCCCTGGAAATCAAACCCTGGAATGCATCGATCGATGCCGTATTTCGGAGACTTGCGGTAGCACAGCCTTTGTGGTAATATTTCATTGCTGTTCTAATAATTTACAATGAATGATGAGTCTTTTATCTGTATTAAGAGCTGCGGAGAAAGCTATGTTGAGGCATGTCGGTGTTTGCCGGGATATGTAAAAGAAACTGTAACGAGTGATAACTGTGTCAAAAGGCAATGTAAGAATTTGTGGTAATAATTTACAATATGCCAATATCTTTTCTCCCTGTTGTTAACCAATGCTTTTCACATGGACAGTCTTGAATTTCATTCTATTAGAATTCATTTTTACATGTACCGGTACTTCTGACTCTGACTCCAAACTGTACACTTGACCGTTCTATTGAGGGCAGTGCAAATTTTACCAAAATGGAATTGAGTATGATAACAAGCTTTTCTATGAAACCAAGATGACTGATCAATCTTCCAGGCTGCAGAGAATGTGAAAATCCGTGTGACTCTATGCCAGCTAACATGCAAGCGACAATGACAGGTGTCGATGAATGTGGATGCAATGTATATCAAGGACAGTGCCGTAAGATAGTGTTTGTTTTCTGACAATGTTTGTGGTAACCGAATCCCAGTTGTCACATGAAAGCTTCCATGATCCTCGATTTTCTTTGCATTGTCACAGCATTTCTGTTTGTGATATATTGGTTTAAATTGCCTGTCATGAAATCCTAATGTTTGATTTTATCGCAGTGTGCACCCCGAATTGTGTGAATCCTGTGAATGGCGAGCTTATAAACCCAGGTGAATCATCGCCTGGCCAAAATCCATGTGTAAGCTATTTCTGTCCACAAACGGATGCCGGCAAATGCGGAAATTATGAAACGCTGGATAAGTCGAGTGATTGCCCAAACGCGACAGAGTGTCCCAGTGAAAAGTACACGAAAATGCTCAATACAACCTCCACCGATCAATGCTGTAAAGAATATTACTGCGGTAAGACTGGTAATGAAGTCCTTTGGGAATAGATTAATCGGGATATTGCATGTGTTCTCATAATTCGGTTCTATGGGATATTGAAAAATCAAGCACCACTGGATTTCAAATATGAGCTGACTTGACTACTATGTCAAGGGGATACTGGCAATAATAAAACCCGTATTTCTTATCTATTACAGTGTGCGACCACTATGTTGTGAATGGTGTACGTTACAAGGTAGCGATGCTTGATGTTGTAGTTATGATCAAACGTATTTATATTTGAATTATTCAGGCTGGGGTGATCGTGCCAAATTTGGATTCTGGCAATTGTAGTACTTGGGTTGTCCAATATCCGGATGACAATCCGAACACGTGTCCTATATTGAAGAAACAGACGAAAATTTGTCAAGCTGACCCGATTTGTGGAGCGTGTGAAGTTGAGAAGAATGCGACATATGACGATTGTTGTGGCCAAATGTACGAGTGTGGTGAGTGCTGGAATATAATTATTTTACTCCTTGACATATTTCAAATATATTAACAAAGCAAATTCCCAGTGCCCTGATTGACATATGACTTAATAAGTTGAAATAGTTTGAATACAGAATCAAGCACTTGGCTGTAAACGAAACCGACTTGAGTACTTCAGAAAAATGTGCTTACCTCTCAGTTGAAATAGCCGAGTAATTGGTAGAACTGGTTTTTGTTCAATGATGCTTTCTGATATCTTGTGATTTATGAGTATGAGTATGAAACTGATTGGTTAACCTTGTGATTGAACTAAATTTTAAAGGTCTTGCTATTCATCTAGTTATGTTCTCTTGACACTAGGATTTTTGATAAAAAAGAAACTTTGCCTCCTGAATTTGATAATTTCCCTTAATTTTTACTTTATTTTAATTTCCCATTTTAAATAGCTTTTCTTACAGCCAGTCTGTGTAGAGACAAGTGTACCTGTTTGATGCGGATGTGACCAGACTAGTTGACCTCCAAGGTCGTATTTATCATTCCTATCTAATAACGAATTATTGCTGTCTGGTTGTTATGTATATCTGTTGGATCAAAAATAAAGACTCTCTCTCTCTCTATAAATATATATATATCACTTTGGTGGGAATTGGCATCAAATTCTTATATTTTCTTATTACGAAACCCGGTTCAAAGCTCTTTACTTTTGTTAAATTATGCATAACATCCTAAAATATTGTTTCAGTGCCTAAAGCCTGTCCAAATGCAACACAGTGTCTCGGAACTCAGCATCCCATTAGAACTATCAACGATTGCTGTGAAAATATTACCTGTTCATGTAAGTATGCTGCATATAGTTTCTGTAATAATCTAAATATATCAAAGTGAACTTTTTTCTGATCATCTCATGTGGGCAGTATGCTACTGGACGCTAAAATGTATGTGACCATTTATATGATTGATCAGGTAAAGCTACCGGTATCGGGACATCAAAGATCAACACTCTTGATTGCCGGCAAAGCTATGAATTGAAAGGAAATTGTACTTATCTTGCTCTCAAGGTACACATAAATTCAGAATACGATTTTCCATTAGCTTTTTTATCACATTGACGAATTTTCTCAAAAAACCCACTAATATACATAATGTTACACACATTAAACATTTTACTGAATACTTCAGCTTGTGACATTGATCTCTTTTTGACAGGATGTGAAATCAGACGATTACAAAATTGAAATCACGGTGGTGCCGTGTAATCAGCTCAATCCCACAAAATCGGATGAGACATGCCTGGAAAGTCTGAGACTGACATACTTGACTGCAGAGTATCGGATATTTGCAGCAACTGGATATGTAAGCAGATTGATAACTTTAATTCGAGTGTTGTTTCGATCGGGGTTTGATCCGCACTGTTTCACGTTGTATTATTGAATCACACTCACATTTTAATGAAGAAATATAGGCCTATTATACGAGGGGGATGTCACGATATTTAAATGCGAATGCTTTATTTTCATTTCAAGTTGAAAGTAAAAAGCCTAGAGGATTTTCGTCTCTAGGTATACCCATACAGCATTTTTATCACTACTTCTTTGGAATTGACCTCAAGAAACACCCCTTTCAAAATTAGAATGTCTTAGTAGTGGACTGAGGCTATTCACCTGTACAGTTTATTATAATGATTTTCTTTCGGATATTTTCGATTTAGCTTGAAATCAGTAACCCGAACATGGCTGACGTTAAAATCGGGAATATGTCAGAGTATATATCGATAGAAGTTGCAACCGTTGGTCTGTTTGTCGGTTGGTCCCGGGAAGGTGGTGGTATTTTCACAATAGTCTTGGACGCCGCAGACAACGGAAGGGAAACTGATGGAATTCTGGGTAAACTTTTTTAATAATTCTCATTATGATTTATTCTGTAAATGAGCTTATTTTTAGGCAATTGTGCTTGGAGTGATACCTCCACTAATATGTGTCCTCTGAGGCCGATTAATATCACACGGTATCAAACGGACTTGAATTGCGTGACTCCGTGTGGTATGGGCATGTCTTGTGTGGAGGATCGTTGTAACGATTCTAAAGATTGTATTGCGGAATGTCACACTTGTGAAGATCTGGGATTTAGCAATCCGTGCTTAGCCTTGATGAACGAGACGTTTGGTAAGATGTAATTTTTTAATCGTTTTTAACGCAACATACATAAATTTAGCAAATTGATCATTTTAGATTTTGTCTTGCACCAAAAAATATCTTTCTGCTGAACATTTTTGTCATTAGTGTCGATTATTCCAAGTCGTTTCGACTCTTTCCTATCTTTTCATTATATTGTACTATTGCAGTGTTCTCAAGTGATGGAAATGCTAATGAATGATAATGATAACCTGTGTCATTGGCGATAGTAACTGCAGTGATTTTCCTATTTACATTCTATACTTTCTTCATTTTGATCATCCATCACGTTATTGAGGAGATTTTTTTCATTATTCCTTTTCTTTGGAACCTAAGACTCTTCTAATTTTATCCTTCTTCAGAGGACTGCTTTCGAGAGGAGAATATCACTATGTTATTGGAGGAATGCGTATTGCATCAGTGTTTCAATGGCACGATAGACCCCGGAGGAGTTTGCGATATATGCGGCAATCGTTATATAGCTGAAAAAGTCGGTGAATGTAAACGAGACAAGGGCATCTGTGGTAACTACACAGCTGAATTTGGCTGCGTGCAAGGTGAGATGTTGTCTAATCGTCTCGCAGAATCCAACTTCTACTTTTATGATTACACAATTTCAGCACTTCCTGTAGTTTGTCAAACATAATCATTTCGCATTGACACATTTTCACGAAGACTCTAATTCAAGGATATTTATAATCTGCGATCAATATTATTCAGCATGTCACATAATCAAAATGTCAAGCTTGTTGAGATATCCCTCAGGATTTTATGTTGGAAAATTTTGAATTGTTCTAATTCACTGTGTGGGTTTCAATTAAGAGTTGGGCAGATGGTTCAATGAATTTGGACGGGTTTTAACCTGTCTCATTCTGACTGTCAGATTTTGAACACTATCGAGAGGATATTGAATTAGGATTAGGATATCCAGATTTATGTTGCGATTTGCCTCTGAATAGAGTAGGTTTGGATTAGTTGGTCGAGATTTGAAAAAATATAAAATTTTGTTTGATCCTAGCGTCGTGCCAGATCTATTCACACAGTTTACGTTACCGTATCTCCATCAGCACCGATACCATCATACATTGGTTTATGTAACCGGTCTAACCAGTTGCTTGTTGTGCAGACAAGAAAAACGTGACATGTCCTGGTGCACAAATCTACAGTGAATGTTGGGATATCTGTAGCATTGAAAGATCTTGCGATTGGAATCAGGTAAGATATAGTTTTAGCAACAGCAATCAATCAGTTACATGATTATAATTACTAACATATAATACTCAGAAGCAGGGGCTTTCGAGCTTTGACAAGCATTAGGCTACTTGAAAGCGATTGCCAGCACGACGCAAACAGTCCATAACTCCACACCTCTGACAGCCCTGATATTTTCAAAGCAAATTTATAGATGAGAAATGAATAAAAAAAATTGTGTTTAGCCATGTGGACGAACCTATGCCCCGGGCTGTGCATGTCCTGACGGACTGATCAAGAAAAGCTCAACCAGTAGCGAGTGCATAAAAGAATCTTGTAAGTCTACATTATCCATAATGCTACTTACTCCATTGTTGGTATATTCACTGTGTATGCCGAACAATTTCCTATGCTCTGTTTATTTCTTCACATAGCTAACATCTGCTCTTCAATCACGCAGGTTGCAACGGATGTACCGAAGACCCGTGCGCACCATTCGGATCTAACATACAATCTAACGTTTTACGGATTGACGAATGCGACTGCCCGGTCTACGAGGAGAATTCTTGCGGTAGGACTTTTGAGTAACTTCAAGTTTGTTTGTACATGTGCGATTTTTGCACTGTCGATTTTCATGAACACATGTAGAAAATCATTTTGATCCTCGGAACACCTTTGAATTTTTATGGTATGCGTGTACCATATCCTGGACAACTTAGATTACTTTGTTACAGACAGCGCTCTTGAGTCCGTTCACTTTACCATCAACAGACAGTTTCAATATAGTGCTCTGACTATGACTAGTAATAATTTCTTCACATAACTCTGACTCCAACATTCCTGTAAATCTATTTGGAAAATTATGTGTTCATTACATTTTTCGTTATTATTATTATTACCGATTGAATCAACCTGTTTTTTTTTAATTTAAATTAATAGTCTCTGAAAGAAATTAAGTTTGTAAATGACCGCCTACGTAAAAAAGTTGATAACTTCATGCCGATGACGTCATATTTGACGATATGATTGTTGATATAAAATGTTCTTTGCAATTCTCTACTAGTTGCTGACGATTACGCCTGACGAGTGACAGCAGAAAATATTCATGTTTATTTCAATATCAACATATTATTCGATTGATAACCTCTGTATCTGAAATGACACTTTTTAGTAGCATTTGAGAACGTTTGATTTGATTTTTAAGTAGCTACAGTCAAAGTTAGGGCATTTTTAGCAAGTTCAGACTCCGAAAGGTGTTACAAAATTTCTCTGCTATCAAAAAAATATTTCATGAAACGCAGACTCCAAGACTTGGAATCCACAGTCGTGTTTGGAATCAATTCACCCATTCATTTCCGTGTAATTGGTAAATCCTTATTTACATACTCCTCTAACTTCCACTATTTGATTCGTGTGTGTGCATTCACTCCATTATTTCACAGCGTGCACCCCGAAATGTCAAAATCCTGACACGTTCGAGGCTATGAACCCGGGGCAGGAGTCCGAGAGCACGACTGACAAATGCATCACGTACTCGTGTCCTGTGAACAGAACTACGGAATGTGGAAAAGTGTCTACGACAAACAGACGGAGAGAGTGTCCAGACATCAACGTCTGTACCGATTCTAGGTTTTCACTTCGTGTAAACAATACGAGCAGTGATACATGCTGCACTCGATACACATGCTGTAAGTTGGATTGTGAAATAATTTCAGTTTGTGATGATGAATACTGCTGGTTTTCATTCAGTTTGCGACGGTACGATCCACGAAGGAAAGCTGTATAAGGTCAGTCGTATATTTTGATCAGGGTTGTAATCACTCGTGTCGCCATTTTCAGTTGACTTGACTCGACTTGAGTAATTTGTGTATTGACTCGACCAGGTCATATGACTCGAGACATTTCAGATGACTTGATTCAAATCTCGTGTACCAGGACCGATACTTGAAAATTAGACCTAGACATTGACATTTATCTGTTTGAATGAACTTGTTAAAAGTGAGAAATTGAGTATATTATGAATGTAAGGCATTCGATATCACCTAAGAGTTTCAAAAAAGTGAGTTGAACCTGACTTGAACTCGATAATGAGCAATGAACACTACGATTTGGGCTCTCACTCGAGTCTCAACACCTTGACTCAAATTCTACCCTTTGCTCTCGGACTTGACTATGTGACCCTGTTACTTGGTAACAACCCTGATTTTGATGAAAATACTTGTTTAATTTTGTATCTTTTGAATGTCGGTACAATGCTCATGTTTAAAGTGAATGTGCACTGCGCACCTTTTTCATTTTATACATTTCATTATAATTTCTAATTTTCCCTTGCTGAATAGGCAGGGGAGACTATTCCAGGTCCAAACTGTTCCGAATCGCTGGTAAAATATGTGGATGGGCGTGAGTGCCCCGAAGTGGTCAGACAAGAGGTTCTTTGCCCCACGTTGCTCGAGTGTGGCGATTGTGAAACCAAAGTCGACGTGAGCTATGACCCCTGCTGTGGAGAGCAGCATGAGTGTGGTGAGTGCCGTTATTATAATCGAGAATATTTTGCATTGATCTTGAATGCACTGCTTGCAGCATACCCGGCAAAATTCGCTTTGAACTGATTGATTCCGAAATCTTAAAATTTAATCCTATTTAGATATTTTTAGGATTTACTAGGATACTTCTGCACTCAGTATGTCTGACACTAAATTATAAAATAGTAGTAATGATAATTTGACCACAAAAACTAGGATGAATAAAGTGACGGTCTGCATATTTATAATATGCTAGAGCAGTGGTTCTCAACTGCCGGTCCGCGGACCGGTGCCAGTCCGCCACGTATATTACAATTTTTACCGTAATTTCAAAATGAAATGTTGAACGCGGCAAACACAATAGAGATACGAGCTGACTCATCGCTAAACAGCGCAGTTTTCGCGATCATTCGTTTTTGATTGATTCATTTTGTACAGGACCGTCACTGTGGCACCCCAAACCGCTTAATTGGAGAGGGGACGAGCTTGAAAATGGCCCAAAATTATTTTGCAAATGAGCATAAATCAGAGCGTATTTTTTTGAAACTTTTTCCAACACTTTTCAATTTCTTTTCGCGCGATTCAATGTCACTAAATGCTTTGCTTATAGGTGCCCTTCTCCGAGAAATACTCAAAATATATAGAACTATGCATTGCGACGTCAGTCATTACCGCGCCACGACGAACCAACGCATAATGAAGTTTAGGCTAACATGGGACTCTGAAAGTTGTGCCAAAAATTTGGCAGCGAGAAAACCGATTCAGTCATGAATGATCGAAAATTTTTGCTATTGTTGCGTTTAAGCAACATAAACTCTTTGTGCTTGCACTGAGTAGAACGAATGTGCGGACAAGTGCATGTGAAAACATCCACCCAACTATTGGGTCCGGGAGCAAATCCCCTGAAACTTTGGCTTATCGCCCTGTGGGGGCCAGAGACCAACATATTTTTGGGGTGTGCTGACGAAGTAATTTTTCGGCCCGGATTTGTGTATGGCCAGTATAGCTGCTGTAAGGTGTTTTTTCTGCGGCACGCATGGTATTCGTAGTTACAAGAGTAGCCTGCGTTTGGTGACAGTGGACAATGAACAAGGTAGCACGACAAGGTGCTTGCTTCTACTCCGAAACGCTTCTTCTCTCGGTATTGTCAAGGACAAGAATATTATTCGCGTTGGGGTGGTCGGTTAGAGCCACTGCCTTCGGCACGAAAGACTGTAAACGACACTCGGTGGTAGCACGTTTATCTTGACCAGACAATTTTACCTCGACTCAGCAGACTCACTGCCATAAAATCATACGGATGCCATCCAAAAGCGAATTAATTACGATCAAAACCCACTAAGTGTCACTCTCTAGCACCATATAGTTTATAAAAAACGGTTGCATACTTTACATTTTGGCTTCATTTCAATTTTGAAAGTTCACCGGTCCGCCAGACATTTTTTGAAATTTTACCGGTCCGGGAGGTGAAAAAGGTTGAGAACCACTGTGCTAGAGTACATGCACATCTTTTGTTTGGAAACATTTGCAAATAACACACAGCTTTTTACCACCCTCGGCATTTATTGCACGCTCATACTGAGTTCCAAGTAAATCAAACTTTCATTTTGTTGCCCAGGGCCAGTCGATTGCCCGCCTGTGGAACAGTGCGGCACCAACCAAGAGCAGAGAATCAGTGATATTGGATGCTGTCCGCAGAGCTTGTGCGTATGTAAGTAACTCTTTTTCTGGAGTAATTTTTGCCTGTTGCCACTAACAAAATATATTGTTATTGTATATCAGGCAAAGCGACTGGTATCGGAACGACCATCATGAGTTCATTCGATTGTGGCGATGATTTTGTTGTCAGCGGCAATTGCACTTTTCTTGGAGTCAAGGTATTGATTTTTCTGCCATGATATAGTTTGATATGTTGGCTTATATTTCTCAGCAAGTTCTCTATTAGCGGTTAAGCTGTTGTAGGTATGAATTGCTATCTCAGGGTCCCTTGACCAGATTCCACTTTCGAATAAATTATAAATATAGTTTGTGTGATTTTGTCGTGACATTTCTCTATTTACATAAAACATTGTAGATTCAACTAAAAATAGCATTGGCACACATCTGGTTGCCATATTTCGTGTGTTCTAGGATGTCACTAGCGATCGGTACAGAATCGACATCACAGTTGTGCCGTGTGTCGAGCTACGGCCAGATGCGAATGTGACACAAGACGAGACATGCCTCAAAATGCTGTCTCTTTACTATGGATCCACAGTGTATCAGATTGACGCCGAATCAGGACAAGTATGTGTCACCGCTAACAAGTCTATGTCTTTCTTTGTATTCATTAAGTGACATTCGCAGTTACCATGTGGTTTCTGTGTTGGGCTGTTACGCTTATGCCTCTTTTTTCATTAGGTAACCCATATTAATTGATAAATTTGTCATTCCTGTCAATGGTCAAGTCTGATGCTTTGATTAGCCGTTATTTCGATATCTTCTTGTCTCTTGATAGTCTAGCAATCTTGTGGGACTTTTATTGTTATGAAATTCATAACTGAATAAATGACTTCAACGCATAATGTGTACGCTCTTTCCATTGGTTCAAGTACATACACCTGAATGCCGGTCATGGAAAGCTGATCTCTCGATTGTTAGTGTGACCGGGGTGTGACTAATTTGAGAGTTGCCTAATATTCTCCAATATTTGTTGCCTGAATGTTCAGACCAATATTATCGGAACCCCAGCGGCTGACACTGCCGTGATAATACATGGCTCGCAAGTTCAAATTATAGCCGGTGATATTGGACTCGAAATCACTTACACTCATGAAGTAAAGGGGGCCTTTACTATCGTGCTATATGCTCTGGGAGAAAGGGAAACGGAAGGAGTGTTTGGTATGTATTAGGTCAAAAAACTGTCAATAACAGTTTCCAGTCTATTGTTGCGGTTCGACGCAAGGCATTTTTTTCCTGGGTATTCATCTATCTGCATTAAATGTACTAAAATCCCAGTACTTACGTTTGATACCCCACCATTTTGGAACATTATTAGTCATTGTGCTTTATTCACGATGGTGCATATTGAACTAGGAAAGTAGTTGTAGATTCCGGATGCATCTTCCGTACGTACATAGAGAAGTCTTTTGAGTTCTTATCAAAACGTCCCTAGTATTCCTATTTATGTAGAATTAGCTTGGATTGTAGGCCACTACATCCTACGTCTATTCAGAGGTGGTCACTGGTCAGTAACAAACTTTTAACACTTCGTATTTTTAAAATAGAAAGTATTTTAGGAGATGTTTGCATCACTTTTAAGAGTGAAATTGACATAACAACCGGGCAAAATATCCCCCGCATCAAGGTAACTGAATAATTATTTTTATACATTGCCCCCATCGGTAGCTTCATTACTCATTATGCGTCAGTCACGAAGACACAGCTCGCAGTTTCGAAATTAGTCACCACCAGTGAATTGCTAATAGGTGCGATCCCTCGAACAAATCTACGATTTGAAACTACTTACTGAAGTACTTGCCAGGCTTTGACATTCTATTTTCAATTGAAGTACTATGGATAAGCCATGGAAATTGTGATTGAGTAGAAATTTATGTTTTACTTCTATTTATTCCGCTACATGATTTCCAACCCTCACCACTTTTACCAACTCTGCTTCTACTTAAGTAGCTGCAATGACGTCTTGGAACAGAGAAAATTGTATAGCTCTTCTAGTCTACACTCACATTAAAGATATGTCACAGGTAACTGTGCGTGGAGCAACACGACAACTGAGTCGTGTCCATTGGAAAGTGTGGATATTTCCTACTATCAAGTGGATCCCAGCTGCTCCGCACCCTGTGGGCGTAGTGGTACATGTCAAGAGGAGAGATGCTCGCGCTATGCGGAATGTTTCAGTGACTGCCTGTCTTGCGAAGACTATGGATACCACAATCCTTGTTTGGTGTTGTTTGATGAAAGATTGGGTAATTTCTTCACTGTTTCACTAATATCCTTTTAGATATCTCAATATAGTTGAAAATTGGATGGATTTCGAACTATAAACTCATAGACAACAAACTAGCATATTCATATTGTAATAATTCCGAATGTTACCGGCTGACACTGTAATTGTCAGCAACTACACTAGCTACACATACTACACTAGATGCTGACGATTACCCCTGACGAGCGTCAGCCGAAAATATTCGGGTTCATTTCAATATGAATATACCTATCAGTTGTGTATTGAAGTTTTTAAATCTATCCCAAGCAAGTTTATAATATCCCGATGACAATGATGTCACAATGAAATCAGGCTGTTGCATCACATAAAAATAATTAATCATGTGTTGTATGCTCTGTTTTCAGCAAATTGTACTGGTGGATCAAACATGACTTTGCTCGTCAACAAATGTGAAAAGTTACTGTGTTTCAATCAAAGTGTGACACCGCTGGATACCATCAAAGCGCAATGTGAAATTTGCACCAATTCTTTTGTTTTGGACAAAATCAGAAGTTGCAAAAGAGATAACGGACAATGCGTTAATTACTTTGAACTCCTAGGCTGCGATGCAGGTAAATCTGGGGTTGCATGTGTGCAGTTTTTGCGTTTATAATTATATTCTATTTAGCTGAAAAGAATGTTTCGTGTCCGGCTAATCAGATTTATTATGAGTGTGAAGACGTCTGCCATTTTACAAGGACTTGCTCGAATCTTATTCCTGTGAGATGTGTTCTTTTGTTGTGGAAATTATGCGCGATTTATGTTCTGTGTAGTTTGATATTAAAATGTGCGTTACATGGTGGCTGTAGTATTCAATACACGAATGCGGTGCCATATATGCTTTCAACTCTTTGGGATCACATTTTTTAAAGTCTGCTTGTATGGTTTTTGTCTGCCTTGTAGTGTAGGCTGTTTATTATGCTGGAATCTAGTTATATACCATTATTTTTAATCTACATGGCAATTGCGTCAGTACTTTGCACAACACTATGAGCATGAAATCAGTCAGTTCTAATTCAAAAATGTTCCTTGACATTACCATAGCATAATGGAAAAAAACTTATTCACATGTTGCATTGCACTGATTTTATTTTATTTGCTATTTTTAATAACTTAATAATATTTTGTTTCAGTGAATTTAATGACTGGGTACTGATACCCTGCTCTGGCTTATCTTATTAACAATATTATTCTTCCATTTTGCAACCAAAATATGGAATTGTGTTTTAGCCCTGTGGAACATTTACGTCTGGCTGTGGCTGCGATGTCGGATATGTGAAAGATAGTAGCAGTGATACTTGCATCCTTGAAAAATGTGAGTTCATCTTTTCATCCATATCAAACACACGCCCATTGCCCAAATTTCCATATTCTTTTGACGTGCAAAATGTTGAATGGTATACTTTTTGTCGTCTGTATCTTGCTGGATATCTTAATTTTGATTAATATTAGTTACGGACATAAAGAATTCATTTATGAAACAGGCTGTCAAAGTTGTGAAAACCCATGCAAAGATTCACCTGCGAATTGGGAAGCTCCTACCAATGGCACTGATGAGTGTCTTTGTCCGATTGTTGTCGGCGATTGCGGTGAGTATTGATGGTTAAAGCTAGCGGATAATTAATCGTTTGCGATAGAATAAGCAACATATGTAGCATATTATGGCAGCTTTTTTATGCTCCGCCATTTGAAAAATCCCAAACGTAAATAGTCATGGTATTGATATGGTACCATGGAATAGCACTTGATATGTTGTATGTCATGCTTACCCTGGGTTATGAAATTGTGTACTCCAGTATTGAATATTTTGGGTGTTGGTGCCCATTGGCGAACATTAGTGAAAGAAATATCCAAATATAGCTATGTAATAAGTTAATTAATAAATATTGATATACTGGCAGTGCTAATGTTCGGTACCAAGCTATTGGGATTGTAGATTAGTGAGGATCTCGACAATTTCAACTACGAAAAACCACCAAATTGCAAATTTCAACCATTGTCGTGTTCTGCTAACATCACAACTGAAGATTTGTATCATATTTTCAGCTTGCACCCCTAACTGTGAAAATCCCGTTGACGGAAGTGTATTCTCACCAGGCGAGGTTGTTCACACTAACAATCCGTGTCTCAGTTACATTTGCCGAGTGTCAGAAACTGGATGCGGACAGCATGAGATGGTTGATGAATATCGAAATTGTTCGACAAACATCACATGCACCGATTCCAGATATACTGTCATAGTAAATGAAACGGCATCAACCGAATGTTGTCAAGTCGAATATTGCAGTGAGTAGTAATAGTAATGAGGGTTTATCAATATGATATCAGTTTTATGGTGACTTGTATTGCCGTTGTATAGTGATATTTGAGGATATATAGATATCCAAGCACGTTGGTTTCTTTACATAAATGCTAGATGCTATCGATGAAGTTCCGGGTCAGCATTTCTGTTTACATCCTAAACTAAGCTCATTTTACCAAGAGATAACTTTATGATGCTATGCTATAATTTGTTCGTATTTTCCCTGAAGTTGCAATAATGATCATTGATCATTTATCATTCACTTACTTGCTAGTATGTAGTATGTCTGTCTGCTAATCAAACAATTCCAGGTCTAATGGCTTGTTCGTGACTACCATGTGTTGTGACCTTGCATTTATACGTTTGGATGAGACAGCTTCAAGATTTTCTTTAACTCTGCTTTCTTTCTGTGGATTGGATAGCATGAAACAGTTTTATATACTTTGATGTGATCAGAACCCATTACATTATTGTTTACTATTATCAGAACGCTCTTAAATCACAATTGCTTGAATGAATTTCATAAATCCGCCTATTTTCAGGATGTGACCACCATATCTACGAGGGAATACTTTATGAGGTGAATACTTGTACTGATGTGCAAAACGCTACAATAAGAGTCACGCACTTGTTGGAGTAATAATATACAATTTACATAGAGCTGCAAACTGTTTCAGTAATTCTCATGTATTCACTCAATGGCAATCAAGCTCCACATAAGTTTTCAGTTTAGAACTCGTCTGGTTTTGTTATGTTACATACTAGATTTTCACTATGTCGGGAGCCAAAAGAATTGATCTTAGCCAAAGTATAAACGGTGGTGTTTGTTACAAACAATCACATTTACAAATTCTTCTTCTTTATCAGGCTGGCCAAATGCTGCCTATCGATGACGGTGATCCATGCACCATAGTCATTGTCAGTTGGCAAAATAATAACACAGACGCATGTCCCGAGCCAGCGGAAGTCGTGAAAAAGTGTGATCAAATGACCGAGTGTGGTCCGTGCGAAGAAAAAGTCAATATCACAAACGACCAATGTTGTGGAGAACGATATGAATGCGGTAATGCACAGATCCTTGCAATGTAAAAGTACTCAGGTTGAATAAATATTCATATTCAAATAAAGCCAAGTATTTTTGGCTGAAACTTATCAGGAGTAATCTTCAGTAACTAGTATAATATTTGGTGATACGACTGTGGATGTACAAAAATATTTTGGATTCTTTACTAGTTGCTGACGATTACCCCGTGCAAGTGTCAGCCTAAAATATTTGGGTATATTCCAATATGAATGCGTTATTCGTATTCAATTATGTATTGAAGTTCTGTACCATCAGTAAAAGTAAATTAAAATCTTTATGATAAAGCTATTACAATTCAGCAGGTTCAATAATGTCACAGCACTCAAAATGCAATATTTGAAGAAACTAAGTACCCGAAAGCCTCCTTCAGTTGTGGTCCTAACAGTTGACTCTATCTAATATGATTATCCTCTACCTAGTGACCAAGCAATGTCCACCTGCGCGTAAATGTAACACAAATCAGAAGACCACGACGAAGTTTGACGGTTGCTGTAATCAAGTTATGTGTAGCTGTAAGTGTAGTCATCCAGGAATGAGAAACATGTATCAACTTTAGTGGTCGTGTTACAGGTTTGGCCACTGGAATCGGGTCAAACAGTTTGCAGCCGATGGATTGCCGGGAACCGTTCAATCTACAAGCAAACTGTACCTACTTAGGCTTGAAGGTATGTTTTCAAAGTGATGCTTAGTAGCAGCTGGTCTATACCTTTGGATGTTGGTGCCTGTGCTTCTTTGGCAGATGCTGACAGCTTATTTTATCCTAAATCCTAACGTTATCAATATTTCTACAGGAGATCCATACCGATCGATTTCAGATTGAATTCAACATTGGTGCATGTGATGAGCTCTATCCGAATGGAAATTTCGATACTGGAAAATTTTGTGTGGATTATCTAAAATTGATTTACGAGAATCGAACTTACATAGTTTACGGACGTCCGTTAGAAAGGGTTTGTAGTGTTTATGTCCTTTATGTAACTTCTCATCTGACGGATGGACACCTTACTATCAACATCGATTGCATCGCAATCTGAGATTGAATGTATATCACTGTAGAGTGGACGTTCAATTTTCTCAGACGTGATCTCAAAATATTTTTAACACAAATGACTTTTCCCGTATAATCATTATTTTGTTGAACATATCTATAATTTACAATAATTACCATAAGTCATATGCCAAATTCAACTTGAACTAAAATGAAAAGGGGTAGCTGAGGATGATGTATGGAAGATCTCACATAAAGTACAAAAATTAAAGAATTATCAACTTGTCGGTAGATAGCAGTACTAGAGAGGTGTAATTTAAATTCTATTTTTCTTGCTTTGATATAGGTTGCATATTTTCAAATGGTTTTGACTATTTCATCTAAGTAACGTTGCAAATAATAATGTGACTATAACAAAACACAATGGTGCTAGTCCGTTAAATGTACTTCTGCGCAAGAGTTGATGATGTTTTAACAGCTATTTATTGATGGGAAAGTGAGCATGTTGGCTCCTGAATCGGATAATGGCGTGCAAACCAAGTGGGCGTACAACCATTCGGCAGAAGAGAGGGCCCGGTTTTTCACGTGCTATCAACTTGCGACTATGCGCTTTCCAAAGCTTGGACTCTTCGTATCGGTGTCGAAAGGCGTGTTTTCGGTGGAGTTGGACGTCACAAATGGCATGAGACGAACAACCGGCGTGTTTGGTTAGTTTGGCTGTATGAATATACCCGCACAATATATAATTAGTAGTTTGTTCATCTGTGGTATAAAATCACAATCTTTAGCTCCACATTACCAAACTAGCCTGTTTTACTCAAAGTAGTCATATTTGCTACCCAAGTTGAAGTAGAAATAACATTTACTTTAAGAGGAAGTAGATAATGAATGAATGAATCAATGATGACTTGGAAGTACACAAGTAGGTAATTTGGTTAAGGATCACAGTTAATCAGGAGTTCCGTAAACCGGGGTAACTTTGGACAATTTTCAACAATTCCGCTTTGTATCTTGGAAATGCTAGGGTGTAGGGGAGGCAAGTTTTGTGTTTTTCATGGGTCATGGAGCAAAGAATAGAATTGCTTAATCCAAAATCTTCATGTTCATAAATAAATACCTTATTTTCGTAAATTATCCGTGTCCAAAGTTACCCCTGCATGTGGGGTAACTTTGGACAATGTAGATTTTTGTATGCCTTTACACTCTATTATTTATGGAACCTCGTAAATGATGCTTATTTGGTAAGAGTTGATGAGAGCAGTGGCTAAAACTGAAAAAAAAATAGTATATGTCTGGCCTATTGCATGATTTTTACCTAATACCCCCCCTCCCCCCCCAAAAAAAAATTAGGTAGTTTATGAAGGGTAATGCCCCCTTATTCATCTCTTATCTCAATTTTCCCTCATGCTTTCGCCAATTGGGACTTATAAATAACATATGGGGATAAGGTGTATCCCACTGGCAGTGTCAGCAATCGACAGCAAACATTAAGCATGTTACCGTGATTTATTGCTGATTTCAAATATATTACTGTCCTTTAAAAGATACACTTTCCCTTTCTTATGTCCTCAGATGGATATATTTGTCATAATTTACGATATCCCATATTCAGCAGGCATATGTTTAGGAGTATGTGATAAGTTTTTGAAGTAGTTTACACCCGATTACAATCTCTCAGCTCATTGCGTACCCATTTTTTCATATTTTGGCAAACTCTTAATTTATTAACCTTCTCATTCCATTTTAAAAAGCCATTAGGCTGGTCATAAGGAATATAGTTGACGATACACTTTGACACAGACGAAGCAGCCACTTTCCAGAGCTTTAAATATCACATTTTCCACTGTCCAAAGTTACCCCGTTCTGATAAAATTTGACGGGGCAACTTTGGACATCACATTTTCTTGTACTGATCTAAGGGTGAGCCCACTGAGATTTTTGCCATGGATTAAGACTACTTAGAGGTATCTGCTGCCAAGTTTTGAATCTCTGAATCACATGCTATCTATGTTTGGATGTAAGAAGTTTAATGGCTATAAATTTTGATGAAATTGACCCCCGACATTAATTTATCAATGTTGGGTCAAGTTTAACTGGTAATGAAATGAATCCATCTTTTATTGAGACTACTTGTGGTACTGTTGCCTCATGAAAAAGAATTGGACATCCATCGGCAACCCTTTTTCATCAATAACCATTTAAATCTTTTACTTCTTAGTGTCAAAAGTTACCCTTAAGTCCAAAGTTACCCCGGTTTACGGTTTCTACTTTTGAATTTCCATCTTCGCGACTAACGCAAAATAACTGGTGACATTACGAATGGTGCAATTTTCAAAAAAGATTCAGTTACTGTGATACGAGAGCTATTTCACCAGGTTGTTACGACAATTTCACTGATAAAAGTAGTGCAGACATTCCAATGCTACTTTACACTTTACAAAATCCAGTAAAATGTAAGTAGTTTCGTCTAAACAACTAAAATAGAAGTGGACGTATAGTCTAATAATATAAACGCTTCGGTGAATAGTTGGAACTAGAATTCACTGGAAGAGCAGAAGTACTTTATCCCTGGCAATCTCTGAGTATTATATTATATTTACAGGTCATTGTGAGTGGTCCAACGTATCTGCAGACAGCTGCCCATTACCAGCGATGAATTTGTCCCATTTTGAAACTGAGGACGCTTGCCCGGCCCCTTGTGGAGAAGATAATTCCTGCTACGAGGATTATTGCAAAGACGCAAACAATTGTGTGCACAACTGCAGTTCATGCAAGAAAGTGGGAAGGACAAATCCTTGCGAGCAGTTATTTGATGCTGTGTTTTGTGAGTACTCTCTTATTAATTGCAATGTCAAGTTGATATTTCAATTTGAGAAAACCGATAGATATCTATTAAGATCTTCAGTTAAATCTGGGTATCCAATACTACCAAAATTTCCGTTACGCTGATGCGAGTGCTGATAACTTGAAAGTTAACAGTGAATGCTTACCGTCACGGGCATGCGCAGTGTATTCACGGGCAAAGGACATCCGTATAGAAATAATTCCGGCACTTAAAAATGATAAATCGCAAATTCAGTAGCTATTGATTTTATCAATTCTTTAGCAGAGGGCAGCTCTACGAAATATATAAGCAATTGTTCAAATCGTCTTATTTGTGTATTTATCCCAAACTGGCAATGTATATCAGTTCACTGTATATTTGAGATGTCTTATTATTTTATCTAATTGGTGATCATGAGCTCTTATTCAGCAAAGTGCTTTGAAGGAGAAAACGTTACTTCGATGGTGGCTCAGTGTGAGAGACGCCAATGCTTCACCGGCAGTTTATCAAGTTTGACGACGATTGACCATGAATGCAACGTCTGCACCAATCCGTTTGTGGCACAGAAAATCGATCAATGTCGCAGAGAGAAAGGAATATGCGCAAACTATTCTGAGGAATTTCGTTGTGAAAAGAGTAAACTTTTCAGAATTGTTTTAGACGTATCGATGTATCGACATACAGTCTGTCCTTAACCCGTGAAATGATTTACCTGCTTGACACAGAACCCGTGGATATATCGGGATATAGCTCTATATATCCCTGTCAGAACCACAGTGTATAAGCATCCAAAATCATGCTACACTGAGTATGCGTGTATGTATATGTGCCAAAGATTATACTGCTTTGAAGTTGTAACATTCTTCCCAACATATGCTTGCTAAGTCATTTTTCGCAGATGTGACAAGACGGACTTGTCCGAAAACACAATTATATCAGGAATGTGTCGACACCTGTAGAATAGAAGAATCTTGTGACAACCTGTATCCCGTAAGTTTCATCTCAGTGTATTTACTGCGTGGTGCTGCTTACACTCACTGTCTTTCAGACTTGCGGATCTGCTTTTGTGTCGGACTGTGCCTGTGCTGTTGGGTACGTTCTCAGAAATTCTTCGAGTGAAGATTGTGTCGAGAGGAAATGTATGTACGACGATTTATTTCAGGAATCCGTGTTTAGAAATATGATTTTGATGTTGCGATATTTTTGTCAACTCTGTTCACATACTGCGTGTATAGAGACATACAGCATTTCGGTATTTTCATTCATGCTCCTGCGTTACGCCCAATTTCACCTGTCATTGAACATTACTGTTCTGGTACCATATTGGTCAAGAATTATGTAATTCGTTGAATTGCTGTTGAATATAGGTAAGATGATGTTGGTGTAAATAATATAGGTAGAATGGAATCTTGAATTTGGAAAGCCACGATGATGTAAGCAATCTGCATCTGATGCCAAACATAACGCGCATTGAAGCATTTTGCAATCATAGTGATTTTTCCACGTTTCAGGCTGCACTCAATGCATGGACGATCCTTGTAGCGGCACTGCAGCAAATCGGCAGGCAAAAGTCACTGCTGTTGACGAATGTGGGTGTGCAATATTTGGGCCAGAGTGCGGTGAGTTGCATTTTCTTTTTCATTGCTTTTGACTGTGCACAATGTCCAGTTTTACTTCCAAATGATTGACACTTAGAGGGTGGACACGCACATGATCACTGGTAGCATCATTATATTTCATATTAGTTCATCATGATTTCAATTGAATGTACTGTGAATTATTATTTACTCAACTACTTGCCTTCAAGACACGGTATTTCTTTTCACTTGTGTTAACACATATATTTCGATGCCGTACTACGAATTGTAAATTACAAGTACAAATATAATTGTTTAAAGAAATTCTGTGATAAAATCAGCCTGCAATTGATCGAACAGTAATTATAGTACATATTAGCCTATTTTTGAAACAATGCCCTTCAAATTTCAATGTATTTTTACACGCATCCAAGGTTTAGCATAACCGAACCAATTGATGTTGCAGATTAGATACCGTATGCATGTTCAAATATTTTCAAGTTGAAATTATTCACAAAAGTAGAATTGTCTGAGAGTAATTGTGAGCACTGCATACACAAAACCAAGCATTTTTTCCGCCTCACTAAAGTAATTTTAGCAAAGAGCCACACGCCGTTGTATTTTTTCAACAGACTGCACTCCCGACTGCATACATCCAGACACCGGAGATCTGATATCGTCTAATGAAACCGTTTCGTCCACAACGAATCTGTGTCTCAAATACTACTGCCGTAACGACACCACACCAGGCGAATGCGGACGATACGACATTATCGACTTGTCCTCCACGTGTCCAGATCTGTCCAAAAAAGGTTGTGACGAATTCGGAAAAATCCCTGTCTATGATGAAAGAGAGTGCTGCGCTATCGGTTGTGAATGCCGTCCTTTCAATGCAAGTGTCGCATGCCAGTCGAGGTTTCATGTGTTAAAAAACACGACAGGAGAATGCCCTGTGCAGTATTGTGATTGCGAATGTACGAGTTTGAATGACAGCTGCGCATCCTATCCTGGATGTAAATCAAACGTGACAGAGTACGATGAGATATGCGGTTGTCCGACTAAATCTCAATGTGTCCGCGATGGCGATGCTTGTAACTCAAAAATAGATTGTGAAAAATGCCATGTGCCGGTTTATTCCAATGGAAATCATTCAGCTCCTTGCGATTCCCCTTGTGATGTGTTACAATGTAAGAAACGTGCTTGTGATAACGATGGTTTTGCTCAGCCAAGCTGTAATCATTACGAACGTGCGGTAGCCTATTTTGATTCGAATGATGAGGACTTTTGCTGTCCCATTGTAAGTTGCGCCTGCAAGTCAGAGGAGGATCTGCGGATTGTGTGTCCTATGTGGAATTACACTTGTTCGCAAAACTTTACGCGCATGAGAAATAACTCGCTCGGAGAATGTTGTCCGCAGTATGAATGCGTGTGTGATTATGAACACTGCCCGCAACCTGAGCCCTGCGAATACGGCAGACTACAACAATACCTCCCCGTTATTGTGTCAGGTGATCATAACAAAGTATGCTGCAACACCTCTGTTTGTACTTGCGCAGGAATATTGTGCGAATCAAAACCGACTTGTCCGAAATACAGAACCTTACACATTGATAATGATACAGACCCGTGTTGTACACAGTATGAGTGTGTTTGCGATCCAAATATGTTCCCTGATAACGTGACAGAGACTCCGTATTTTCCAAATAACGAGACAGGAATTTGCGACTCGGCACCGGGGATGGATTATATACCCATCAGCGATCCATCTGGATGTTTTGACATATGTAGCTGCTTGCCGACGATAGAAGCTGAAAGAAAATGCATTGATAACTTATATTGGAAAAAGCGCACCTGCAGACCGCCCATGAGATTGGTTTATTCTGATTCCCCGGAAAACGACACCGATTACACATGCTGTCAGAAGATAGACTGCGAGTGTGCAGGGTGCTATACCGATTATATGTCGAAGGAAGCTTTGGAAAATGTTGCAAAGGATTATGAAAAAGTTGTGATCAAGGAATACGATATGTGTTGTCCGGAGTATGAAATCGTTTGTGACAACACAGTCGACATGGAACGATTCTGTGAGGCGTACAACATCACCTGTCCGTACGGCTACAGTAGAGTCAGTAATGACGTGATGGAAAACTGCTGCGAAACGTATAGATGCGAATGCAATACATGCATCGTTAATGATACTCTGCACAATCCCGGGGATGAATGGTACACGGTAACTAATGGCGACTGTGAGAAAAAGGTATGCACGAAGAAACGCTCGGGAGATGGTTGCTATGGAGTTGAAGACACAATCTCGTATTGTATTTTTGAAGGAACATTCCTGTCCGTAGGCTCTCACAGATTACATCCCTCTGACAAATGTAAAACTGTCGTATGTAATTTGGTTTATGACAGAGACGCAGATGTCTGCCGGGAGGATATTGTAGTTACAAACAATTCGTGTCCGACTCCAATCGTGTGTCCAGGTGATCAGATTTCCACTCCTTACAGAGAGAAAGCTGATGATTGTTGCGATGAATACACTTGCGTATGCCCGCCTTGCGACCCAAGTTTTGTTACTGAAGAAGATATTCTTCTGGGATTAGGGCCGGATGAAGAAATAGTCGTGGAGAATATAACTCAGTGCTGTGCCAACTATTCCAAAAAATGTAAGGAAGACAATGTCGATTTCTGCAGACGATATGAAGTTGCTTGCCGTACTGGATATATATCAATGGGTAACGGTACAAAGATGGGCTGTTGCGAAATGCACCACTGCGTTTGTGATGCGTGCATTTATGATGGCAACATCTATGACCTTGGTGATCGTTGGTATGCAGTCGAAAACGGTACGTGTAGAAAACTATTTTGTACGAATGACACCAACTCAGCTGGTTGTTACTCGGTGATGTATGAGACTGCAGTCTGCCGTTATAAGGAAAGTGAAATATCAGTGGGAGCATTTATCGAAAATCAAGATAACAAATGTCAGTTTGTGAGATGCGACTGGAAATCTGACCTGTCTCAAGGATGCAATGTGGAACTGATATTTGAGGATAAACACTGCCCCGCACCACAGATATGTTCTCCTGACGAGGAATTAAACACGACGAAACAAAACAATGACGACTGTTGCGGTGTTAATAAGTGTGTATGTAAGGAATGCGATATCGAATATGTGGCTTATGAAGAATTGAAAGCGACATTGGGAGAGGATGAAAGAATCGTGACCGAATCTGATGCAAAGTGTTGTCAAAATTTCGCAAAGGAATGCCGGCCTCAAAATGAGATTGCCGCTATTTGCAAACGACACCACCCGTCATGCCCACCAGGATTCACATTAGAGAGAAATGATACCAAAATCGGATGTTGCGACGCTTACGATTGTGTGTGTAACGCCTGTATTCACGAAGGTAGAATTTTTGAAGCTGGCGATAAATGGGTGGAGCTCGATAACGGAACTTGTGTTTCACAAGTTTGTTCTTACGACAGAAATACAGACGGATGTTTTGCTGTTATAGATTATCGAGAACTATGTGAGATCCAAATTGACAATAGCACGCTGCAAATTCCGATTGGAACATTTGTGGACCATCCAAACATCTCATGCTCGTTTATCAAATGCGATTGGGTCGTAGACAACGGTACTTGCGTCGCGAATGTAAGTGTACAAGAGACTAGAAGAGCCAACCCTCCTACCTGTCTTCCGGGAAAATTGCTGAAATTTACCGAAATGGATGAAAATGATTGCTGTGGCACCTACGAATGTGTCTGTCCCGATTGTGGCGATGATTATATGACTAAAGAATCGCTGGAAAGAAATTTGACGGATGATCTCATGCTTTTGCCTCTTGCAAATACTGAATGCTGTACCGAATATGTGTCGGTATGCAAGCCAGCTGTTGCTATCCAAGAATATTGCTCTCACTACAATGAATCATGCGGTATTGGATATGTGTCAGTCAGAAGTGACTCTGACTTTGGATGTTGCCCTGCTTATCATTGCGTGTGCGATCCTGATACTTGTCCCACTATACCGAAATGCGAAATACCGAAAGTACCAGTGGCTTATCGTAACGAAGAATCGTGCTGTAGCACTTACGAATGTGAGTGTCCCATTGATCCAAATCAAGCTACTACATGCTCTGCCCCTTATGTTGCGATTGTGGTGAAAAATAATTCCTGCACTTCGATCTATTGTCAGTGTCCACCAGCTGAAGACTGTCCTAAAGAACCTACCATCAACTGCACGTCGTTGTCTGGGTGTAGAGCAGTGGCGTTGGAGACTGATGATTGTGGGTGTGTCACTCAAAGCGATTGTGTAGCGCAAATATGGCCTTGCGATCCAGAACCGGATTGTGGTGAATGCTTTGAGGCTGTGGTGCAATCAGAGTATGCTGTCGTAGGAAATTGCAGTACGAGTTGCAAGCAATATGTGTGCAGGCGCGTGTCGTGTCCGCCATCTCATAATGTTGAGCTGTGTCCGTGGAACGTATTATCACCGACAAAGACAGATGATGGATGTTGCACTGTGGACATGGCTGTTTGCGACAGAAAGCAATGTCCAAAAAGTTTTTGTTCTCCGGGGTATCGCAAAGGTCGTGTCGTTGGCTATCGGCACGAGGCCAATTGTCTAGTTCCTGACTGTTGCGAAGAGATAGAGTGTATTTGCGAAGTGTGTTTCCACGGCGAGGACATGTACAAACCAGGGGAGAGATGGTATGCGATAGATAATGGTGCTTGTGCTGCTTACAGGTGCAGTTACGATCAGTTGGAGAATGGATGCTATGTTATTGAAAGTGATATCGCTAATTGTTTGTATTCTTTCCCTGAATACGATGTTACTGTATCAGTTGGTGCGCATGTTGTCAATCCCACTGATCCGTGCAGTACGATTACCTGCGATTGGCAATATCCTGTCGTTGACGAATGCACTTTGACTATAGTGACCGTGAAAGATGTTTGTCCTCCACCACCTATTTGCGAATATGACAAAATAATAATTTCATCTGAAAAGGGAGATGCTTGTTGCCCGATTTATACTTGCGAATGTAAACCTTGTGGTGATGGTTACGTTTCCAAGTCTGAATGGCTGCGCGTCATCACCGATGAGCAAAAACTTATGGTCGACGCATCAGCGTTCTGCTGTCCCGAATACACTCCCGTATGTAAAGAGCCGCACGAATTACGTGGTTTGTGCGATGTACAATTTATTACTTGCACGCAGGGTTATGTACTGACGAAAAACGATACAAAAACAGGGTGTTGCGATCGGTATTATTGCAAATGTAACGTGTGTATGCACAAAGGATTTTATTACAATGTCGGCGATGTATTCAATGATGTAATCAATGGATCGTGTATGATTAACACTTGTACTTCAATTAGGAATGAGCTTGGCTGTTTCACTATCGAGCAGATGCAGCCTTTTTGTGATTTAAACCAAGACGGTAGCATTGTTAAAATTGTGCCAAACATGTACTATGATGATCTTAGCAAAGAATGCCACCATTTGTCTTGTAGAGACATTGCTGGTAATTGCACGTATGTGCTTGTTTCGGAGAAAAAGCGGTGCTACAGCGATGTGACTTGTCCAGAATTTATGGAGGTCAATGTGACTGTCGGTTCTGACAAATGTTGTCCCCAAGGCGAGTGTGTTTGTAAAAAATGTGATGACCAATATTACGCGAGTTTGGAACAGAAGATTGAACCATGGGAACAGCTTGCGCAAAGGCCGGTATCGGGTGACTTGAAAACGTACTGTTGTCCTGAATTCGAAGTGGTTTGTGCCGAAGACAGCATTTTAAGTCTGGTGTGCGAGGATTGGGATAAAAAGTGCCCGACTGCTTTCGAGCAAGTGAGGCGAGATGCTGGCCAATGCTGCCCGCAATATGAATGCGTGTGCGTCGAAAGCAAATGCCCTGCGTTTACGGAAGACAGAGTGATCCATGCCTGTCAAATCATAGTAAATAAGACTCTCGAGGAAAACCCGAGTCAAAACTGTTGCTTTGAGACTAAAATCGTGTGTAAGCCGACCGACGCTTGCTGCGACGACGTAGTCTGTAAATCTGACGAAATAGCATTTGCTGACGGCGCGCTAGATCCACTTACGGGATTTTGTTGTCCTAAGACAAGATGTGTGTGCGTTGAAAATTGTGGCGTAAGCTACAAGACCAAAGGGGAATTGGAGAAGGAATTGTTACCTGGCGAAATAGTACTGAATAGCACGCCCGACTTGCATTGCTGTCCTGTGTATGAAGTCTTTTGTAAATCCGAACCAGAACTTCGATCCGACTGTCTGAGATTTGAGAAGAACTGCACTGCAGGATATGTACGCCGATACAACGGTACTTACGGATGTTGCGACGTAGTGGAGTGCGTCTGCGATTCGTGTATTCAAGATGGATTCCTACACTCGGTAGGTGATGTTTGGACCAATCCAACTAATGTGTGCGTCACGTATCGTTGCGATTTAGAAAGGCAAAACGATGGATGCTACACGATACGCGAGACTCCTGCGCAGTGTTATTACGAAGGCCGTTTTTATCCGATTGGTGTTGAAATACCCACTGTGGACCCGTGTAAACGTTTGAAATGTGTCCAAGACACTGATAACAACACCCATTGCAGTCAAAAGTTGATCGAAAAAATGGTTACATGCCCGAGTGTGATTTGTGGCCCTTACAAAATCGCGAATTCGACCTCTATACCTGGTGAATGTTGTGGTAAAACGGAGTGTGTATGCAAACAGTGTGACAACGAAGTAAAGATATTGAAAAAATACCAAAGATTAGTGCCAGTTTCCGAACTGAACAATCCGAACCACGAGTGCTGTCCGAAATTTGAGATTGACTGTGCAGACGTCTCCGTCTTGATACGAGAGTGTCCTCAATTCAATGGGACCGACTGCGGCCCGTGGGAGGAGAATCACAGAACCAACCCTGACTTCGAGTGCTGTCCGGAGTACGAATGTAAGTGCCAGGAGTGTCCGCCATACCCAGCGGTGCCGGAACCGGGCGTGTGTCAGGAATATGCGAACATGACGCTGGAGGAGAATCCGATCCAGGAATGCTGCCCCAGAAGGAAATTGCGATGCGGTGAGACTAAAGCCTGCTGCGAGGTTAGTTGCGTGTATAGGTGGTCAGTAGTGAAGTACTTCTGCTTTTTTCGAAGAGCTCGAGTAGGTTTTGCCTGCTTGCTGTACCTCTTCGAGTGCTTATGGTTAGGGCTAGGTACAATCATTCGAATACTCAAATCTGAATCGAGTATTTAATTGTTGTCATTCGAGTCAAGTTAGTGTAGTTAGTGGCTACTGAAATTTTTTGCTCCTTGCCAGTAAGATTACAGTTTCGATAGTATTTTCCACTAGGGAAGCCTTGAAACCTCGCTTGGTAGTATCACAGCCTACAAAACATGTTATACAAAGCTACTCGGAGTATTCACTTTATGGAAATACCATATCAGCATTGTCACAAAGAGCAATAAAATCGGTATGGCCGAAAAATGCGAAATGATCTATAATGTGATGTAGAACTGGGATTGTATTATTTGAGGCAGTATGAAAGGTGAATTTTTTAACTTCACAAATCTTTCATACTTTTACGAAGTTATGTTGAGTGATACTCGACTCGATTCAGGATCGAATCACTCTGGTACTCGATTTTGCCCGACCCTAGTTAACGTTTCAGACTACTACCACTAGTACTTGAAATTATTTTAGCAAATTTTAGCAAACTATTATTTAGGGTTTGGAGTGCATTTGTATCTTTAGAGTTACGCCAATGATATCGAGTTGGGAAAAGTTTGTCTAGTCGTGAGATACTTTGACCGCCACTGAGTTACACCATACACATGCGTGTTTCTTTGTACGCGATTTGCGCTCGGTTTGAATCCGTCGTTAATTTTCAGCCGATTGCGTGTCTTCAATACCAAGAGATGTACGAGACTGGTGAGATGGATCCGGACAAAAATTATTGCTGTCCAAAGTGAGTGAATTGCGCTTCTTGCTACAAAAGCAGTTTCATTCACAAGACCAGGAATCACAAATATTTTTGTGTGTCTCCCTCTCTATTCTAAATCTTTCAAATTATACCGGAATGCAATTCAGCAGCCTGCAGTATACATGAAAAAAAAACATTTGTTGCACTAACAATTAATGCACGCTATGTTGTGCAGAAGTGGTCAGTAATGTAAATGGCCATATTTTTAGGTGACTCAGGTAGGCTTAGGCCTTCTTAGACTACTTGGATAGCGTCATAGTGAGCGTCACCGCTATCTATGCAGGCGGCCCGGGTAAAAGTCCCGCCGTCGGAGGTTATCCTGGGCTCGTCGTCCCCCATATCACTGTTGTTACGGCGATAAAAAGCCCAGTAAAAAAGACCCAATGAAGAAAGAGAGAAAGAAAAGAGCAAGGAATAGCGACGAAGAAAGATTGACACCGAAGAAGACTAGGATAGTGGATGTCAGTCTAGAGACCGCAAATGGTCTTTCGGCATACTCCAATCTGCTCATTACATCACTTTGTGCGTCTTGTATATCGCGTTGCACATTGTGTTGCACAAATTTATAGTGTAGTTAGTTGGATGTGCTTTTTAATTTATAAAGTAGCTACCTTCCGTCGTCTACTAGAAGTAGTACTACATTGTCTCGGCCAAGTCTACTTAAAATCACTTTTCAAATCTCCAATTTCTAAACTCACTTGAAGTAGTTCGGACATCACTACAGAGATACTTCCAGTCTGGTACCAACAAGGACTACTTTGCCCACCTGTAATGTTTTGGCATGGCTTTGAATACAACCGTTTTTCATTTAGATTATCCTGTCGATGCAAGGACGCAGCTACGCTGAACGCGATATGCCCGCACGCAAACGTAACCTGTCCGGCCCACGCAAATAAAATCAATATCGCCCCGATCAGCCCGGACCGGTGTTGTCCGAGCTACAAATGCGTGTGTCACAGCTGCACTTACGACGGTGCCGTTTTTCCGGTGAGATATCCGTCATTAATATTTATGTGTTGCCGTAGGAGACAGACAGATGAAGTTTCAGTAAAATGGGGATCTGTGATATGATCATTGCGTCATCAAGTCATCAAGCTGGTCACGTTATACAGTCATATATAGGTCTATATGTTATTTTTTTTGTAGTCAACACCACAGAACTATAGGTAAAAGTGGGAGATTTGGGAGTCGAGCTAGTATGATGACCTTTTTTTGGTCAACACCAGAAAAGCATCCATAAAAAGTGGGTGATTCGGGAGTCGAGTTGAAGTGATGACCTTTTTTTTAGTTAACACATCGATATTTCAACATCAGCTGTTTTGAATTTCGATTAACTAACTTTTGTAATTTCAGAAATTCTCGTCAATTCCCTACTCCAAAATATGGTAACCTTAATGTTATATATGATGTAAACAAGGGTAATGCAATATTGTATAACAATATATGTGAATATAATATGCATATCACATAAATTGGCATATTTACTGCTGTCCAGTGTCCATCAGACTAGATAAAACAACTGTTTATGTTAAAAGCAAAAAAGAGCAAGCAAGCAGTAACAAAATTGCACAGTTCTATTTTCATTAGCTGTTTTTTTATATTGATATTTGAAGTCATTAAACACCATGATTTTCATGCGTTGTTTAGATTGACGCTGTCTGGTGTGGGAGTTCAGATCATTGCACGGAAATGAAATGTGTCGCAGGCGCAGCTGGCGAATGTCCAGAGGTTGTTTCCTACCCGAAATACAGATGCGGTGATTTTAATGAGACCGCCTGTCTGATGGTAAGTTGGTGTTTGAAGAACGAGCTGGTCTGTCGGAATCGAGCTGGATTGTCTGCCAATGGTCTGTCGAGTTTAATGTGCTTACAAAGGTGGTCAGTGGCGAAGTATTTGTACTTTTTCCTAGTAGTCAAGCAGGTTTTGCTTACTTCCACTTCTACTTGCTGCTTAGACTTGGTAATGTAGGGATTTTGTAATGTAGAAATTAGTTCTGGGATGTGTCCCCATCTCTTTATGAGTGAAATTGTCATTGGCTGAGCGAAATACCACCTGTATGAAGGTAACTGAATATATTTTCGAAAATTGCAGGAATTTGTAGTGTAATTAGTCGCTTATGTGCACAGTGCAATTTCACTAACACTGACACTAACACTGTTGTTACACTAACACTGTTGCCCTACCTCGCCCAGACATTGCTTCATTGATCATTTGCTACCATCGTTTAATTTTTCTTCTATTTTATTTTTTTTAACTACCGTAACATTTTTTACAGCCAGACTGTTTAGAGTCAAGTGTACCTGTTTGATGCTGGTGTGATCAGACTAGATGACCTTCACGGTCTTATCGATCATTCCTATCTAATACCGAATACTGTGCATGCATATTTTCTGTACCACCACCACTGCCGTGTGTTATGCATTTTGGTTTGATGAAAATAAAGACTCTCTCTCTCTCTCGAAATTAGTCACATTCGATCACCTAAAAACAGGGTTGTAACCAAATCACACGGTTCCGAGTCACAAGTCAATCTCACTTTTATAGTTTTGACTCAAGTTCAGTCTGAGTCCAAGTCAGTGAGTAGAGGGTCGAGTCCGAGTCACAGTGTTGTGACTCGAGTCTGAGTCCAAGTCATTCTGGTCGCTGTTTAGTCTTCAGTTTTGACTTCAATCCGGTTCAACCCACTATTTTCAACGCTGCTTAAGTGATGTAGAAAGGCTCGCATTCCTAATATAGTAATTTACCTCAGTCTTAATAGTTTCTAGTCCTATTTTCCAAGTATCAGGACTGATAAACGAAATAACAATAATGTGGTGACTTAGCTATTCTTCAAAGTTACAATGAAATGTCTGAAATGCCGTCCTAGTCTCGAGTTGTATCACTTGGTTTGAGTCGTGCACGAGTACAAAAATTGACTCGAGTCAAGTCAAGTCACCAAAAAATCGTGACTCAAATCATTACAACCCTGCCCTTGCCATGTCTTGGAAATCGCTTCTTGTACTTTTAATTAAGTATAAATTTACAGCATTACATCTATATCTACTCAAGTATCAATGACTACTTTCACCACCTTTGTTGTTTATGTACGTAGTTGTTTGCATGTGATATCACAAGCACGAGGGCCTTGAAAATTAGGGGATTTCGAATATTCAGCCCCATTTTCTCGACCAAGGCTAGAGCAGACTTGGACAACTAGATCAGAGCGAAATGACAGTAATCTAATTCTAATCTAATTTGTTAAATGTTTCTATACTCCAATTAATCCATTATAATTCATTGCTTTCCTGAAAATGCCTCATTGTCCGCGGCATGTAGCAGCAAGCTAACAAGAATATCCCGCTCGCGCAGCGAAATCCAGTGGCTAGCCGCCGTCGCATTGATTACACCGTACGGTCATAGTAGTTATCGTGACGAATAATACCCATGCTAGCATAGTGGCTTGTAGTCTGCGAACAACCTTCTAGTTTCGATCACAAACAGAACAGTAGCTGAGAAAAAGAGCCATGCTTAAGAACTGTACAGTGCAAAACGTGCAAAGCTTGCTGTACGGACATTTTACGATCTCGCGCTTTTGAGAGTGATCTCTGATTTGATATGAACTGAACTAAACTCAATTTTGTTGCATTTCTGTCTCATTCGGAATTTCAGTCAATTTCCAGGATTTTGCAGACACAGTTATACAAGATTCTAATCTAATAAGCTACAGATATTTCAAGTAGTGACGTTGTTGTTTTATTCCACATGCGATATTTTGATACGTTTCGTTGAATTGAATATCAGTGTCATACAGACAAAACAATTTGTTTTAGAAAACTGTATTCTAATGACATTTTGTGTATCTTGTAGGCCGGTGGGGAAGTGATGTCTGACATGGAAAAAGAAGGCTGCTGTAACTACTGTGAGTTATGTTGGAAATGATTCCCTTTTATTGTATTGACCAATGTGTGGCTATACAATATAATTGATAACATCGGATCCACACGTACTTTTCCATTTCCGGCAACTTAATGCTCACGAATCATGAATGCTGACAGGGCCCATTGAATTCGTGAGATAAATGTTAAACACTTCTGAATATTGTGATTTCAGAAGTTGAATGTTATTTTGTAAATTTTGATTCTTGCTTTATAAACTTTCAAGTTGAATCTGTGTGCTTATTCCTCGTTATGACTCGATTAGCAACCTCTCCTGCCATACTAATCAATTGAGGGTTTAAGAGTCGGTATTTTGTATAATGATGGTATGTGTATAGTGTACACCACTACAAGTCTCACAATTCAAAAGCACATCACAAACATAATCATGAAAACTAACCTAACACTGCGATGTCACAATCCAGGTCGTCAATCTGGAGAATGCTTACTCACCGTTACTACGGAGTCCATGCAAAATGTGTCGATGAACGGGACCACTTGTCAAGCAGGCGATGTTAACGTGCCACGTTGCAATGGCACTTGTCCAACCGTATCAAGATATAATTTGTAAGTATTGTATTTTCGTTTGCGTCACATATTTCAAGGTAGACGTCAATCTATCAACATCCAATCTCTTGCACGTTAGAGGAACATTCCCACATTCAGTTTCAACTTTTTAAATAATATCATCAGTTCAAAAGGCCACAAGACAAAATTAAAAGGCAGGAGGAAGTCGAAATGAATTGAAATAGTCTTTTAATTAGACACGCCCTTGGCCTACAAAACGTAAATAAGAGGCCCGTGCAATTGTGGATTGTACTCTGAACTAAAAGTAACAGAAGACAACACAAAAAGGACAAACGTTGAAAATGAAGTACCATTTGACAGTGAGCGAAATATATATATCTTGTCCGGGTAATCGACAGCGCAGACTAATATTAGATCAGAAGAATCTGCTTGTATTTTGATTTGAATGCGACGGACATGCTCGACGACCGTCTGCCATTATCAGAGTGCCAAAAATTCCGTAAAACAATTCATGACAAAACCTCCAATTTCAATTATTAAGCTCAAGCTGAAGGCACACTGCAGTAGTTTTTTGTCATAATCATGTATGTATGTATGTATGTATGCATTAACGGTCACAACACGGTGGTGCTTATCGCTTTTTAGGCCTTGTGCTCCACGACACAGTTTTCATAAAGTTCATGGAGCTTTGCTTTTTGTATTCTCATGAACGTCTTTCAGTCACTCTAGCAGTCGATCCCATGCGTCCCAATCGTGGTTGTTACTGCCAGCTCACGTTACGTCTAGGCATATCCAATGGACTGCCATTGCAGTGAGGTCGACGATGAGGAGCCCAGATAAACACCCGACACATAGGAGTTGGTCAATAACGTGATGCGAAACCACTTCCATTGGTGTCGTGACGCTGGTGTTCAGGCAACTGCCCCACTCGGCTTCCCCATCACGTGTGAATGGTTTGTTTTTTTTAACACTAATGTTGATGCACAGTGCATATGGTGCACCAGTATTCTACTGTAAGTAGATTCTTGATTTTGTGACACACCGAAAATACGGGGTTCTTCGAGGGCTTTCTGCTTAGCGTAAGAGTCCGCCAGGCTACTAAAAGTTAAGAACCAATGGCATAAGCGGAATATTGTTTGGCAGCGAAACGGGTGACTTCGAAAGTTCCTGCAACTGCTGCCAGGCTTCCCGGCACGAACTCAAGTCCGTGACTCTGGCGTGTAGCGACGGCAGCAGCCGGTCACTGTCGTATCGCTTTATAACTGCGTGCGCTTGTGCCAGCACGGAATGCTTTGCCAAATCGCCGACTCCGCCGGACTAGCGGACGACATCGCTCAAAGACTTGCCAATATTATTATTTGTGTTTCATTTCTGTTTGTTTCATTGTATCTTGCCGATCGGACCTACGACCTCGAACCTGTCCCTGACCACGATTCTATGTGTTACTTTTCTATTTTTATTACGAACGCATGCAATAAAATCATAGCGGAAGCGAGACGCTGTATGACGCTACACAAGTTTTGCGTGATGTGTTTCGAACTGAGGACTAAGCCAGTATCTACAGTTCTACACAGTAAGCCAGTATCAGTGTCAATTTAGTTATAATGTTATCATTTCGAAAAAATACCACAAGACCGCGATACAATGATATAGTACAATACCCGAGCTACCTGCATATCCATGATATGCAATTTTAAACGTAAGAGCGATATTCGTTCGATTTGAATAGGTGGTTCTTAACCGGGGGTCCGTGAAGCATTTTCAGGGGGTCCGCGAAACCTCCAAATTTGAAAAAGGGTTGATAACATTTCTTTAATTAGAGAAATCGCGAGGCCGTTTTGCTTCGTTAATGCTAAACGTTCGGTTCTCACGTAAACAGAATGGCTATGAGATGATATATTGCACCGTGCAAACTCATTTTAATTGCCAATAGCCTAAACGCTTTACCGTTTAGAGATGTTTTGTTGGTATTTTAGAAAAAAAAATGTTCACAAAATTCCATTTCCTCCTTTGATATACATAGCCGCTATTCCAGAATAACTTGAAGATGAGCTGCTGGATAGAAATGATAAAGAAATGACCAGGCTGGTATATCTACATATAATAATATATCTTTTTCTCGATTTTGGTGCGATATATGTTGAGATCATACCCAAAGGTGTCGAAGGAAGCATTGCGCGTTATTACTGCATTCGACACCATCTTTGTGAAAATGGATTTTCGGCATTTGTTCATATTAAATCGACAGCGCGGATTTTCAAGACACGACCGTGTATTTCAAGAAATGCAGCTACAGAATTCGCTTTGAAATCATAAAAGTCTTCCCAATTTCTACATAAATATTATGATGTTTGTTTTTCAAGAAAATTCCTTTTATTGCAGTTCATCACTACCCTACAGTTTATAACTCCACAAGACAGATGATGGTAGCACGATAATTGAGCAAAATTTGTACTAAAACTTAAGGGGTCCGCGGCGGTCCGTGACGGTACAAAGGGGTCCGCGAAGACAAAAGGGTTGAGAGCCACTGATTTAAATCATATACAAGAGGGTTGGTTAGTATGAGCAAGTTTACGACAACGTAAGCTGTGTATAAGCTCAAATCACCGCGTTTGCGACCAACGTATTTGTAATAGGCTATAGCAATGAAGGCTCGGTAAGACGCACAAACATTTTGTCATTGTTTAGCAATCCGACCTGATACAAGATACGACTATTTACTCGACATCGATTTCTTGATGACTTGAAATTGACTCGTAAATTTTGCTTCGAGTCACGAGTCAATATGCATTTCTGAAGCGTCAAGTCAAGTCGTTTCTCCAAAGTGACTCGAGTCAAGTCAAGTCATACGGAAAAGGTGACTCGAGTCTACCCAACACTAGTTCCCACGCACTACAATCGCGGGAATTGGTGTTATGAAAAATCGTTGTGCATTCGTTAACTAATTTCGTGAAGCGCTAAGTAATGTCCAAATGTCCGGAATTTTGAAGGCTTGAAAAAAGCTCATAATTTTTTCGTAAGTGAACATGAACAAGATAGTGTTTTGGGCAGATTTATGAAATTTTTCTTCGCGCTGCGCGCGATTTAGTAGCACATATCTTCGTTTGGATATCGGGACCACCACCCTCTCAAAATATGCGATAAAAAAATGTAAAATAGCAATTATTTACAGAAATAAGTCTCATTGTAATCGCAATTACAAGGTAACGGTATATTCATAGAGTCCGTTGAGGCCGTTGGGATGCTTTATTAAAGGATAGTTTGCCTTTATTCTCGGGTTTACGAAGAGGTTGAACGTAATCAGCTTCGAAAATAGGCTGTTAGTATAAATCTGGGCAAATTTGCCGACCATTAATTAGTAATCAGCTGGGCAATGCCAAGTTGGAAATGGAGTCGCGACCATAAAAGGTTAGAAACCACCGGATGTGCAGTGCGCACAGGCATTAGGCTGATAAATAATCTTATCGGTGTGACATGATCATGACTTACAATTACGCTACTTGCATTTTCGAAGTCATCACCCTCCAACAGCTCGACCGCTAACTCTGATCATGTGGGCGGAGAGAGGATCAAAATTATATAATAATATATGCAAGAACCAATAATATTGACATAATTCCACAATACGCGAGGGAGATAGCGAAGTGGCGACGATAAGGGCCGACTAACCGGTCGACCCCGGTGCGATTCCCGCCGGAGGCTTATCTGGTCTCCTCTTTCCCCGCCGTAAAAAGCCCAGAAAAAGATCCGACAACAGAAAGCACTCACAAGGAATAGAAAGAACTATAGAGGGCCGCGGGTTCATAAAATGTCAACATCGAAAAGAACTGTGACGTCAGGCACTATAGGCCTATCTCTTGATTACAAAGCAGTGTGTCTTATCGCATTGTAGGCTACCTTGTGTGTCTTGTTCAGATAAAAAAAAATATTCCAACGATAAAGTATTATCATTATCGATATTGATTATCGAAGAGGATTAGTTCTCCGCACTCTTCTGTAATTCATTCAAATCATTTACGACCAGATGCATATAGTAAGCCCCCAAAAGTTGCATCGATTACCGTACGGTTAGGGTTCTGGTTTAAATCAGTTTGCCCTTGATTAAAATCGATTTTAATCAATTAAATAATTCAAATCATGATTTTTTTGGTTTTTTTACGCATAATAACAACAACAACACGAACAAAAGAAAATGGGATGAATGACTACCATGTCAATCAAGGTGATGAAGGATTACGCTTAAACTTCAATAATGTGGGGCTGTGAATCATCATCCAGATAGCTGAAAACATTCAAAATATGCGTTAATGATGGGTCGCCCGAATCATTACTGATCTGTTCTAGTAGCGAGAAAACATTTTGAGTCAAATCAGGACCATCCATAATAGTTGCATCTTCATCTTGATCGCAGGATTGGTTTCTGCCAGCAAGCTGGATCAGAGATGAGGGAATATTTCGAATTCGATAGCGACTCCGGATTGCGCTGCGTTTGTGGTCTCCCATCAGTGCCTCGGAAATAGCAGCAACATGTCACAGACAACTAACTAGTATCCACAGCAAAACGTTAACATATTAATTGACTTTCGCTATTTGCTTTTTTCCCGCCTGTCTGACAAATAGCTGAGCTATACCGGTGCTGGTGACGAGATGCTATCTCTGCTTTATATAAAATGCACAATTGCACATGATTGTCCGATAATAAATCACATTCACTGATTCACGCATCTCGTCCGAAAATTTGAAAAAATCAAAATAATCAATAAAATCAAAGTGGTAAAATGAAAATCAAAAATCAACGAAAAAAACCTGATTTAAATCACACTGATTTAAATCAGCCTGATTAAAACCAGAACCCTACGTACGGTTGGCCGATCAGTGTTTATTTGTGCGGGAGTGAGGTGAGAAAATGTGGTTTCGGCCGTGGTTACAACTTACAACACACAGCCACATACTCCTGAACCGGGTCGTGACCACCTCTAGTCGATAGACAAAGCTTTGCTGGTGTGACGTCATATTGATCGAAATGTGCTCATAACTCATTTCAAATCCGCTAGTGAACGCTAAAGAGCGTCCGGAATTTGGGTCACAAAAATATGGTAACCCTAGGTTAGACACTCCCCTAGGCCTAGGCGATGGAAAGAGTACATTGAATGAAAAGTAAAAGAAGTTAATATAAAAGAACAAGCGACAAAATGAGGTGGCATGTGACGTTGGCGAGATCGATATGTCAGATCGGGGTTCGATAAAATAGAAGGCTGACTAGTATTCGTCGAAATTGCTTGTATTTTATCTTGAATGTGGATTGTGGACATGCTCGACGACCGGCTGAGAGCCGGCGAGATACCGTGCCTGCATATTTGATGGAGCGATGATCTTTCGCGTCGATCATATGATACTTGGACGTCGAGGACGCGCGTGGATTGTCGTTCAGATTATTATTAAGAATTTTCATCGTTTCAAAACACCACAAGACTGCAATACAATGGAAAGATGGGAAGGTGTCGAAACGATTTGGAGTAGTCTTTGAAATCATAGACACCCCTCGTCGTAGGTAACGTAGAATCTCCGGACGATGAACTCTTTAACGGATTTATACTCAGGTTTCATCATGCATGAGAGAATATCGAAGTCCGAGATAATAAATTACCGTGATATGATGCGTTTTATGCCTGTCACGTGTTAAATTATTACTAGGAGAGATATAGACTACTAATTTTAAGGGATGGTGCGAACCCTTGAAATGTTCGTGTGAACGCGAACGTGAACCTATGACGTCGCGTGACGTCATATTGCTAATTCTGACCCTACATTTCAGTGAAGTGATATATTAATGTACAATTGTACATGTACATGTACAGTGTACACCAGTGATTCCCAAGCGCGGCCCTGAGGGCCGCATGCGGCCCCCAGCAAGCCTTCTTGCGGCCCCCCAAAATATTAAGAAATCGAGTTATGACAAAAAATTAAATTTATATTTATAAAATACACTACCTTGACTTGGAGTCTTGAGTTTTGAATTAAGATTGCAGGAAAGTCGTGAGTAGACTGCTATCGTTACGTCCAGTTGAACGAGCAGTAGCTATAGATATAGGTAAAGACAGGACTGTGACTGCCGCACGCCAAACACCCAATGAAGGGGGGGGGGGGGCGGGCGAGCTCGAACGGGGCTCAAAATTATTTCGTGAATTAGCATAAATTATTGGAAAATTTATGCATCTTTTTCAATTGTTTTTTGCTGTAGGCGTGATTTCATGCTGCCATATATCTTGATTTTTTGGTACTCATCCCCAAGAAAAATGCGCAAGATTTATAGAAATGGGCATTGGGCATATCGGCGTTAGCCTTTACCGCGCCACGACGCACCAAGCGAGAAAGCCTTGGCCGAACAGGACTGCCCTTATATGCTGACCGAAAACGTCGTTATATATACAATCTTAACCTCACGAGACAAATACCATCCCGCAGGGAAAAATTATATTCCAGTGATGAAATACCAATTTGAAATCGTGTGCGTCTTAGTTTAGAAGCCTGTTCGGGCGATTCTATATTTTTTTATATAGCAGACAGGAGGTCACGAAATAACATGTTACGGAATAATACTAATGGACCCTACAGTTTCCATGACACCTCACTCAGCTCTACCGGTAAATCTGATTACGTGAGCAGCGAGGACAAGAAATTGATAGCAATATATATGCAATTCCCGATCATATTGACCGATTCTATCATGAATTATCGAAAATTTTCGCGCATGGCGCTGGCTCACTTAACAGTACAACTGGTTTCCTGGGGAAAACGAACAAGGTGATAGGGATAGGTTTATCACCCTATCGGAGCCCAGGACCCAAGTTTACTATTTTTGGGGGGGCGGGGGGAGCTGACGAAGTGCTGTTTCGTTCCTGCCGACGGGTATATACGCCGAAGATGTTATTATTGAGGGGCCCTACCATTTCAAACACACTTCCCTCGACCCTACCTGTAAAACTGATTACGTGAGCAGAGAAAGGATAAAAATTGATGGCAATATATATGCAATTCCCGATCATATTGACCGATTCAATCATGAATTACAGAAAATTTTCGCGCTTCGCGCGTCTAGGCGATAAAACCTGACTCACTAAAGCAGCCCGAAAGCAGCATAATTGGTAGTCCTATAGCTCACGGCCGATGCGTCCGCACAATTTGATAGGTCCGGTCTTTATCGAAATCTAGTTTCGCACTGATTCCAAAAATGCAAATTGGAATCTCGCCTGGGCAATAAAACTACTCCGAAATAGCCTCCAAAGGTCGACTGTTCTGAACAATGGGAGCGCAGCAACACAATGATCATAAAACAATGGCCAATGGCGTCAAGTGATCGATCGGAAAAATGCCAATTTTCATATTTTGATGACATTTGGGTCCGTTTAATTGCCCTGGTATTCGTGCGGCCCCGACCGTGGTCTGAAATTCTCAATTTGGCCCTGACACCGAAAAAGTTTGGGAACCACTGGTGTACACGATACCTGGCGACGACTAAGGCCGCATTATGCCGCAATGCAGAAGTACATGGTGACATTTTAACGGTCACTAAATGTATCAACTGGAGCAATCAATGAAATGATATAATAAAATCCCATAAAGTCAATATGCTCCGTCGCTGTGCCAATAATTTCGACGACGCCTTAACGATCTAGGCCAGACCGGACAATGTATTCGTCATCTGACTATTGGTACATTGATATTCAGCAGAGTGTAAAACGGGTTTCTATACTTGCTACCGATATCAACCCGTAGACAAGTTATACAGTGGAGTCACCACCCTAATCGCACGGATTTGATTTTTATGATAGCATAAACATATCAAATCAAGATGGATCCCGTACGCCTGCTGGATTATTTTACATTAGACAACGATCGATGTATTCTTTATATCAATTTCATTGATTGGTGGAATAAGCATCATTCGCTGACTGGCTACATGCAGTGCATGAGTGCAATTCGTTATTCATTTTGGGTGACTGCGGGTCAAGCTCACAGCAGAGAGTCACCAAATATTCAAAAAACGGAAGGCACAATATTTCGAGCAAACTTTTGTAACAACGCAAGTAAAATATTTTGAGATTGGCAAGGTGATTTTTTATGCTGCCAGCGCCATACATAGAGTGATGCGATGTTGAAATGCAAAGAATTTCAACCAAAGATGTTATAATGACGTGAGAATTGTAATGTATGTGATGGTTCACAGCGCAGAATCCACCAAGGTTCGTTTGTGAACGTGAACCTCTAAAATTCGGAGGTTCGCAAAGAGAACGCGAACGTGAACCTCACTTTCACACCATCCCTCCTAATTTCCTTCGTATCAGATACATTGCGTTAAGGAGCCGGCGGTTCGCCACGATAGCCAAATATACCTATATATTGGCTATAATGCATCGAATCGGGTCAACGTGCCTGTATTGATGAAATCAGAGGGCTTTTTGCGCAAACATAACTCCCAAAATGCACAAGTAACCAATCACAAACGCGATCGTCTTAGAAATGCGATTTGAATGATAGCTGAATTCTTTCGAAAGTACTTCAAAAAATGTTATGAATATGAACGTCCCCGTAGCTATTGCCTGCAATATGCCATGGATGATTTCAGTTCCACTATCGGTCTCCTTCATGACTATGCCAACGGAGATTCCGGAGGGAGACATCACAGCTAGTACGGCTGATGCGATCAATATATTTCTCGCCGACTGGCCGCTTTGGAGCAAGTTATTGCCCACACTGAAGAACATAAGTGACTTGTAAAACAGCACCGCAACAAAAATGGATAATGTGCTGCTCGCGTTGTTTTGTAACCCAATAGCCAGACCTTGAAGCACTGAATGCACACTCAATATTGCTACCAGAATTACACAGCGTACTGACGAATCATTGTGGTGTGTCTCCTCCCTTTGATCCTTTTCTGGTTCACAACTTTCGATTTGTAAATCGCCATTCACCATAACCTTCGTCTCGATTGTATTTCTTAAAAGAAATGGCTTGCCAGATACTTCGACCATACTTGGTTTTGTCTGGGTCGTGGACACTTCATTGCTTTCTCGTCTTTCTGGGGTTGTAGACTTTTTATCGGCATGCTCATCGAAATTCCAAATAATGAATGCACGCCCCGCTCTGCAAAAGATTACAACAACTGATAATTAGGTGCAATTGTGCATAATATTTTTTGGGAAGTAAATTGCCCCACTGGAAACTGGCGATAGCCACGTAACTAACCGCAAAATTGCATGGGAAGAGTAGCCTATGCTGAAATATTTTCAGCACCCGAAAAGAGGACATAGTTTTGCCGGCAAATAAAACGACGGTAGAATTGTTACGTTCGGGTTCGATGATGTTACACATTTCCCAGGTAGTTGCAGGCATAAGTTGAAAACAATGCAAAATATTTTGCGGTTCCCTTAACTTTTGCCAATAAGGAATGATCATTTCAACGACTTCGTGAAATTGTCGCGGACCGGTCAAACTTCAAAAACGAATGTTGCAGACAGGTGAGCCCACAAAAATCAAAATTAACCATAAATATAATTAGCAGCAATGTATGTAACTCAAATTAAATCTAGGAAACTTCATTTTAAGTTCTTTTTCTATATTATGGATATGTATAGCCTACGTCGTTCTATTGAAGTTACTGCAAGGCGAATCTCCGAAGTCCCATTAAAGACCACATGACTGGATTGCAAATGTGGGGTATCCGTGAACCGGACTTTTTAGTCTATGATGAGCACCGAGCATGTCTTCACGTTCAAAGAATATAATTTGAGTCGCCATTATGAGAGAAATCACGCAGCGAAATACTTACACTCCACTCACGCGGAAGACCTGTTGGCGAAGCCAGCAAAACAGCAAGGCTATTTTATCAAGTCATACAGGGCTCGGGATGCAGCCTGACATTGACACATTCACTTAGCTTTCTTACCAGCACGTGTCAACGATTTAATTCACTGCAATCAATTTATAAATAAAACTTCACGCCGCAGAATATTGTCTAAACTTTTGTCTCGGCCCGTCAACGTATTTTCTGATTGAAATTTGACCCGCCGGGAATAATGATTGCTTGCCCATGCACCCCTGATCTAGAAATTGTATTACTGTATAGGTTTAGCCAAAATTGTACTGTTCTTGTTGATGTTTTGGTGTTCATGGTGTTTCGACTGCTATATGGTCATGTGCACCATAAGGATAGGTCGATATTTTTTAATATTATGATTCCTTACGACTGGTACCACGCCCACTTTCGTTGTTGGCTTATTGTGAATTGTGATACCGCGTAAGCGAATCACATTTTCACCAGTCGTTGTTCTCAGGCGACGTACCTTCGCTATAGGTACGGCTGCTATAGGCCTACTCTTAAATACTGCTTCGTATATGCCAGTGGTTCCCAACCTTTTTCCACCCACGTACCATTTTGAGGTTTTATGCAGTGCTCGCGTACCACCTGTATAAGTTACGCGCGTTTCCACTATTTATGACGTCATACTCACGTATTTGACCTATGCGAGGTGTATTAACAAATTCTATTAAACTAGGCCAGGGATGTCAAACATACGGCCCGTGGGCCGGATCCGACTCGCCAGACGATTTTATCCGGCCCGCATAGCGATTCTGAGTACATTGAAAAAAGATTATATTATCCATCACATCCACAGTAATAAACCAAATTACAAAGTCCGCGTTGACAGTTAAATGTCTTGTATTCATCACAACGCATACGCAGGGATAACGCTAGATTATGACTAAAGCAGGGGTGGCAAACCTTTTTGCCATTCACATTTCGACTACTCGTGTAGCCTACGGCCGCATTCCAGGACTTAGTCGTAATGAACGAGCTGGACTCTAAATATCCAGGTTAAAGTGTCTATGTCCATTTCTGGTAAACTCCGGACTAATCTATTTAATGGTAGGCTTACTATGCGCACCTAAATCGCGAGTGGTCACTGGTAATGTTAAGGAAGGAAGTGCTCATAGTCGCGCCGAGCGCGAAAAAAATTCAGATTCACCAATGAATTTCGTCATTGATATTAGTAGTTTTACATATTGCTATCAAACTTTTATCCTTTCTCATCCCGTGTGATCAGATTCACTGGTATAGAGTTGATGTAGGGGTGTTTTCGAAAATTTAAAGCAAGTTATAAATTATGATGCATCTTTGGGTGGGCCAATTGGTATTAGTCACTCTGTAGCAAGCTGTTATTTCTTGACCTCCCATCAGGATTGTTAGTATAGTGAGGAGCACACGATTCCGAGCTGATATTTCCATGTGAGGTGCATCATTTTCCATTGATGTTCGCATCTGTATTGTGGGGCTCTGATTGCAAAGGGTGCTACTATATTAAAATCGAAAAATGTTGTCGCATTGAATCGCGCCCAGCGCGAAGAAAATTTCAAGATTAATTAAAATCTTTCAAGAAATTGGAAGTCAATTCGTAAATTCGAATTGCATGTCTACGGCCGCCAACACATACTAATTGAATTGCGTGTCTACGATCGCACAAATTCCCTCTTATGGCCGCAGGTTGGCCACCCTTGGACTAAAGCAAAGGGAACCCTGAAATATGTCTACTTGTATCGCCGGTAATGCCATTGTATTCAACCGGACAACAAGCATCGTATTTTCGCCAATTTCATTGCTCGCAAATAATGGTGTTGCGACTCGCTAGAATGAAATACCCCCACGATCCGTGTATTATCTATATATGCTTGATAATAAAGTATTCCAGCGAGAAGCAATGGCACGAGGCAACATTATGGATTCCGTTGACTGGTCCGGACCGCGAGCGATTTCATGACTTCGATCCGGCCCGCGATGCAATTTGAGTTTGACACCCCTGAACTAGGCCTTATCACTCAGGGTTGATGGGATGTATGGAATTGTTTTTTCACCACCAGTCACAAGAAGAACAACATAATGAAATAACAACACATATTCAAAAGTCAATTTATTTAATGCGATGGCTGCATTTGTTTATTTTCCACTAGCTTGTCGATGCGTGGTATACGTTTGCTTACAGCGCATCGAAAGTCATGTATGGGCGCAACAAGTCGGTTTCGTTTCTTCGACTTGATAGTCATCAGGGATGAAAATCCTTGCTCGCGCATTCCCACGTATACGGGAAAATTAGCAGCTGATGGGAATAGCGTGAGGCGACGGCTTCAAAAAAACTCAAAATCAACCTCACCTGAACTAGTAACTCCGTTCGGTCGAAAAAAAAACAGAATCAACTCGCGTACCACCTGGAGGACCTTCGCGTACCACTAGTGGTACGCGTTCCACAGGTTGGGAACCACTGGTATATACTTACCAATGCACAAAATCAGAAATAAGCCAGAGAGGTCACGAGAATTTCCGTTATTGGCATCAAAGGCGCCGACGTGTTGTCGCTGGTCGTAGTATTTGTGATGCCACTATGAAGATAAACAGAATACGATTAGGTATCATTAGAGTTTCAGTTGTATATCTAGGGATGGTGTGAACGCGAGGTTCACGTTCGCGTTCTGTGTGTGAACCTCGGAAATTTAGAGGTTCGCGTTCACAACAGAACCTTGGTAGGTTCTGCACTGTGAACCTTTTGCATATATTACAATTTTCACTTCATTATAACATCTTTGGTTCATAATAATTGCATTTCAACTGCGGGCCACTCTATGCATGGCGCTGGCAGCATTTAAAATTAACACTATAAACGAGCATGCACCTTGACAATTTTAAAAGTTTTACTTGCTTTGTAACAAATGTTTGCTCGAAATATTCAGCTTTCCGTTTGTGAATATTTAGTGTCTCTCTGCTGTGAGTTTGACCTGCGATCACACAACATCACGAGCGAAATACGTAGTCAGCGAATGATGCTTATATTCAACCAATCAATGAGATTGATATCGTTTTCTGATGCAAAAAAGCTAGCAGGGGTACGGGGCAATCTTGACTTCATATCTTTACTGCATCACGAGAACCAAATCCTTGTGATTGAGGTGTTGTCTACTGCTGTAAAACTTGTTAATGGGGTAATATCGGTAGCAAGTATAGAAACCAGTTTTACACTCAGCTCAATATCAATGTAGCGATAGGCTACTCAGACGCCGAATACATTGTCCGGTCTGGCCTAGACCGTTAAGGCGTAAGCTTATATTTCCTGGTAAGTCCTCGTCGAAATTGTTGGCAAAGCGACGGAAGATATTGATTTTATAGGAGTATTATATCATTTGATTGCCTCAGTTGAAACATTTAGTGACGTTTAAAACGCCAACATGTACTTCTGCATTGTGACATGATGTGGCCCGAGTCGTCGCTATGTATAGTGTACGCTAATATAGGCTATCACTTCATTGAAAGATAGGGTTGGAATTAGCAATATGACGTCACGTGACGTCATGAGGTTCACGTTCGTGTTCACACAGAACCTTTCAAAAAGGTTCGCGTTCACACGAACCTGAACCTTTCAGAGGTTCACACCATCCCTAACATTAATAGTACAGATATTTCGTCGAGGTAGCTATATTACCTCGACGAAATATCTGTACTATTAATGTTAGGGATGGTGTGAACGCGAGGTTCACGTTCGCGTTCTGTGTGTGAACCTCGGAAATTTAGAGGTTCGCGTTCACAACAGAACCTTGGTAGGTTCTACACTGTGAACCTTTTTCATATATTACAATTTTCACTTCGTTACAACATCTTTGGTTCGTATTTATTGCATTTCAACTGCGGGGCATTCCATGCATGGCGCTGGCAGCATTAAAAATCAACACTAAACGAGCATGCACCTTGACAATCTCAAATGTTTTACTTGCTTTGTTACAAAAGTTTGCTCGAAAAATCCAGGTTTCGGTTTGTGACTCTCTGTCGTGAGTTTTACCCGCCATCAAAAACATCACGAGCAAAATACGCAGTAAGCGAATGATGCTTATTCAACCAATCAATGAAATTGATATCGTTTTCTGATGAAAAAAAATCTAGCAGGCGTACGGGGTCAATCTGGACTTCGTCATCATTAGAACCAAATCCGTGCGATTGAGGTGTTGGCCACTGCTGTATAGTGTATAACTTTTGTAGCAAGTATAGAAACCTGTTTTACATTCAGCTCAATATCAATGTAGCGATACTCTGACGCCGAATACATTGTCCGGTCTGGTCTCGGCCGTTAAGGCGTAAGTTTATGTTCACTGGTAAGTACTCGTCGAAATTGTTGGCAACGCGACGGAAAATATTGATTTTATGGGAGTATTATATCCTTTAATTGCCTCAGTTGATACATTTAGGGCAAAGATAATAAAGTTGGATTAGCAATAAAGTCGATTAGTGCGTTCGTCAGGATTTATCAACCCAGGATTAAGGAAACCGGTTGATCGCGGCGCATAAAGTTAGTGTTAATCTCATGATTTAACAAACTGGAACAACTATAGATTTCTGGTTATCTATAGAAACTGCGTGCCATTCCTACGTCTAATTATTCCCGATAATGACCGTGCCGATTGTCTCCTAGGTTATGGCTTCACTAAACAATCAACGAATTATGTAAGGCTACCCGCCATTGCAAAGCGATATCCGTTTCTTAGCTGTACCGTACTAATTGGACACGACTTTCATTTCGCGATGATGATAATTCTACCTGTTACAGTGGCAGTATCGTCGTTAGCAGCCTGCTGTTTCAGTATGGAGATTGTGGGATCTGTAGTTTTATTCACCAACTAGCAGCCAATATATAACGCATTTTCGCATTATGATGCAACAAATAACGCCACTTGATTGAAAACTCGGGATACCGCGACTAACCATCACGCGTAACCCTCTTCACCTTCATGCGTCGCGATTAGCAGTATTTAATCACACGATTAGCATTCTCCCGAATCAGCTAACTTAATTATCTCCGCACTCAGCGACGTTTAAAACACCAATATGTACTTCGGCATTGTGGCATTATGTAGCCCGAGTCGTCACTAGGTATCGTGTACATTAGTAGGGTATCACTTCATTGAATATAGGGTTGAAATCAGCAATATGACGTCACGTGACGTCATGAGGTTCACGTTCGTGTTCACACAGAACCTTTCAAAAAGGTTCGCGTTCACACGAACCCGAACCTTTCAGAGGTTCACACCATCCCTATATAACGCCATTCCTTCGTGATTCCCGAACTGGTCCAATCTAATAGTTAAATCATAAAATGATTGCAATTAATCATGTGAACGATACAACCAACGCAACTATACTATGACAAGTTCAAATTCACTGCTATAGCCTCAATTAACACAATATAGATATAATAACACCCAGCTGTAGTAGACTCGGTGATCGCCGGATAACTTCGTTGCAGCTTCATCTCGCAATTACTATAAAATCATGCGTTGCGTGTACCCATCACAATTCTTTTATGAACTACATTTCCGTGACTGCGACCGCTAAATGTTTTCTGTGCCATGTGGTGTAGTTTAATTACATGTTTGAAGTGTTTTGCGACGATGAATCTATCTCTATCCCTCTCTATCTATCTATCTATCTATCTATCTATCTCTCACACACACACACACACACACACACACACACACCCTATACTATGTGGCGTTGCGTGGCGTTTGCACAATTATATATATCGTGCGGTGTTACATGCTTGCACTTACGGCTACTATCGCCACAGCTACTTGTAGAATACCATGAGATGATCATTCTTCACCAACCTGTATATTTGAGGCCAGGTGATACCAACTTCATCGAAAATCTCGCGAATTTCAGGCATCAAGGCGAGAAAACTTGTACCAAGTAAAACTCCCCCAGAGAAACAATTCATTACGCTGAGTGCCGCGCGAAATCTGCCATTCTTCGATATCGTTTCTGTCGGTGACATTTCTTGTGGTAGTTGCTCATCGGACATCATTTTCTCGTCGTTCCGATTTTGTAACCGCGAAAGACATGGTGAACAACACAAAGCCGTCCTTAAGCGATGCAGCGATTCTGAAGCCTTGGCCTGTTTGTGACGTGCCTTTTTCGCGTAGCCCAGAAATAGCACCAATGGTAGGCAAGCAGCTCCAAATGTAGCAAATAAAAGACCGAATATAACGCATATTTTAACACCAACAACCTGCATAGTTTTGCGCTATCAAAATAACAGTTCCAGTGATGTGCCTCCTCGGTGATCAATAGGGCTCCGCGAAGTCAAAATTTTGTCAAAACTGTTCCGTTAGGTCAAAAACTTGTCAAAATTGTATCTTTCAAAAAAGTATCTTTCGTTGTATTACAACAAATTTTAATTATTTCTACCATGCGTTATGTAACTACTGGAATTCTTCATATGTCCAGATTTCGGTAAAATAAAGTTTTTTCCGTGTAAAAATTTGTCAGTTTTTGAGTCAAAAAGTTATTTCGGGTTAAACTACTCGGTAAGGACAGACAGATCCAACCAGAAATGAAGATCAGCGGAACAATTCTAACATTATGTGCGAAACACCTAATTTACATACATGACGTCAAAATTAAATTTTTAAAGGTCAAAAAATGTCAAAATTTTGATTTTCTAGGTCAACATTTTCCGTTTCTTATGTAAAAAAAATCGCCCTAGTGCTCGGTCGGTCCAGGCGTAATTCGGCGACTTCGACTATTGACCACACACTGTGGCAAACGTTCTCCTATACACGTATTCGATTGCGACGAATCCATACTTTATGTACTCTGGATCAAACTCTCGTTTTGATATGGTTAAAATTTATTTTCCTCCTTACCATTCTGGTGAACGAGTCTGTTAACACCAGTATACTAGTTAAGCATACTCACCAGTTTTATCTGGTTTTCTTCTTGCTGTGAATCTGCTGCGCAAGGTTGGCAATTGCTGGAAGGCTCTGAGGCTAAATTATTCGTAAAATAGTGCCTAACTGACTGAAAAAGTGCCAAATTTTTAAATAGTATTCGAAATGCCCGTACATATAAAGAGAAACAAGCCTTAGCAGTCAAAGTAAGCTTAAATTAGGCTGCAGAAGGAAGCTCGCAAATCTTGGTGGAATTCCATTTGCTCTGCGTGATCGTCAAGTTAAATCTGTAGAAGTCCACGATTCTAAAACAAAAGCGGCAGATAGACAAACTAGGCAAATTTTACGATGAATCAGATCACTTCGTGGCATAACGAATTATATACACGGCCGTAACTGCTCACCCCAAACCCCCCAATTGGAGGAGCCCGAGCTCGACGGGGGCCTGAAATTATCTTCCAAATCAACATAAATTATGGAGTATTTTATAGATTCCCTACAGCTTCAAAATTTTCTTCGCAGATCGCGCAATTTAATGTAATTAAATATCTACTTTTATGGGTACCCTCAGGGCCTCAAGAAAAATATGCATCATTTTTTTTATAAAACAGGCATTTCAGCACCGGCCATTACCGCTCCACGATACACCAAGTTTCGGCCAACATGCGACTTCGCGAAGTGTGTTATCAAATATACCTTAGCCGAAAATGGCCACGGCATGTTGGTCGAAACCATCAACATATATATTGGCAATTTTCCATTGTTTATAGGCGCAGAATAGTCCTGTACTTGCTATCTGAAGTCACCTCCCTCAGCTCCACCAATAAATCTGATCACGTGGATTGAGAGAAGATGAAAAATTAATTGCAATATATGCAATTACCAGTATTATAGACCAAATTCAATCCTAAATACAACATTTTCCGCGCTCCGCGCAACTACAGATATACATATACATGGAGCTCCTTCAACAGTAAAACGTGCTAGTGGTGACCAAAAGGACCGTCGTGAAGGGGGGTCTATGAGCCCCCCAGAAGTTTGCATCAAACAAATATATACAACATCGCTCAGTCTTAGTGGCAAACTAACACACATTCAATATACTGAAATAGCTCAAAAGATACAAAACATTGTTAACACCGCCGTACACATTTAGTTATACAAACAATCTATATGCAATAGCAATATGCATGTATCAGCTAATCTGGTTCACTCGCGCAACATGAAGTACTTGTCTTCTTTGCATGGTATATTTCACACATTGTAACAAAAACTGTTCTACATATTATTCTTCATTGAACTCCTGACAGAGTGGTCTGTCAGAAAACCCAATCTTATGTAAATGTTTGTTTAGTCTGCAATATTCGCTTCTTAGTCTAAGGAAAATCACGTCTCGTCGCCGTGTCCCAATTTTTGCTATATTCGTTAGTAATAGATGGTTGTAGTGTAGATTCTTAATGCTCTTCAAGTCTATATGTTTTGGTAAATTTGATCCCATTCGCATCTGCAATGGTGCCATAAGACTGATAGCGTATCACGCAGAGGTAATAGTTGATTGTGCCCGTCACTCTTGCCTGAAGCGGCGATTTCGTTGCCACGAATACCAGCATGTTCTGGTATCCAGATGAACGCTATTAATTTTTTGTTATTTTCAAGTTCTTCCAGTATATTATAATATATTGTTCACAACGTAGTCATTGACCGATCCATGATTGGCGATGACGGTTAGCGCACTCAAACAGTCACTTAATACAGCAATTTTACTGTCCGTGTCCCTTTCAACCCAGGACAATGCATCATTGATGGCATGCAATGCAACTCTACATAAAATACCGAGAAATCTTTTGGAAGCGTCGCAGACATTTTTGCATTTAACCAAGGAATGTATACGGCATATTCACACCCTGACAATGTCTTCGAGCCATCGGTGCAAGTGCATGATCACAATATAGTCAGAGAAAATGTGGTCGAGGAATACCACCTAATCAGTCAATCAGTTTTATTAATATTTTCATCATTTCAAAACATCACAAAACTGCGATACAATGAAAAGATAGGAAGGTGTCGAAACGACTTAGAGTAGTCTTAGAGATCAGGCCACCTCCTTAACAGTTTCTGTAGGGCGATGTATTTTTATTTGTTCTTAATGCCATGGTTAGTTCTGTCAATGAAAAGGCGATATAAAGTTGATCATTAGCAGGGTTACTGTAATTATATCAGTCAGAAGAAGACTTTGCAAAGTCTTTCAATCAAACACCCAGATGTTCTTGATTGGTGGTTTTCAAACTTTTTGGACTCATCGCCCCCTAAAAGCCAGAGGTCATTCGCATTTTCGCAACTTTTCCCGAGTGCTCAAGTAGTTTTGTTTGTATGCGACTTCTACCGTATTATGATGTAGAAATACTAATTTCGCATACTTTAATTTTGTCAGGTGAAATTCAATTATTGGATGCACTTCAAACACTTATATGAGAGAATGCATCAGCAGACGGGTGGGTCATACAGTTCGAATCTCTCCCTATGAAGACCAAATTATATGCAAAGCCAATCCAACTTTCGCAAGAAACCGGAAATAAATGCTTGAAATGCTTGAAAAAAACTCTCCCAGAGAAGCAATTCATTACGCCGCATGCCACGCGAAAGCTGCCATTCTTCGATATCGCTTCAGTCGATGACATTAGTTCTAGTAGATATGAAACCGCGAAAGACGTGGTGAACAACACAAAGCCGTCACAAAGCGAGCAGCGATTCTGAAGCCTTGGCATGTTTGTGACTTGTCTTTTTCGCATACCCCATAAACACTAAACAACACCAATGGTAGGCAAGCCGCTTCAAATGTTGTGACCAAAAGACCAAGTACGACGGATATTTTCACGCCAACAATCTGCATAGTTTTGTGCTGTCGAAATAACAGCCCCAATGATATATGCCGCCTCTGAGATGTCTTTGTATATAAGCAGATCCGATCAAACCGATCGGTGGGTTGGTGAATGCTCTTTTACTTCAGTGACTTAACTTCGCCGATCTTGGGTCAATTAAGAGCAATTTGCATCTGACTTCTACCTGATATTGGCATCTGAAAGTTGGGGTTAAATTTTCGACCCATGCTGTTGTTTTTCGCTATTGTGAGCGCTCGCTTTCCTAATGGGCCAGCATAATTGGTTAACTCAGTGTTGCGTGAATTGGAACGAGAAACCCCGACTCGGTAACATGGATATCTGGGTCAACTCGGAAACGTGAATAACATTAGCTCCCCATTTTTTAAAAAGTGTAGCTCAATCTCGACTAGAGAGACGGCATCTTTTCTCCAAGCCCCGAAATATCAGATGTTTACAATCTTCTTGCTGGCCTGACTTTGTGGCAATCTCGGAAATATCTCGAGCGAACCCATTCGGAACGGAGGTGTTTGAATTTATTTTAAAGAAAAGTTGTAAGCCGGTAAGAACTACAATCTGAATATCGACGACTGTGAAGAATTATGACTAAAATTGATCACCCAATTGGGAGTCACAAATCATTGCTTGTGGCTGTATTATTTCGTCATCCCATGGATACCCTCCAATTCACAAAAGTCCCAAACAATGGACAAAGTCAACAATGACAAAAAGATCAGCTTCATTACGGAAGATATCAATATAAAACTTCTCGAAAATAAAGGGAATGCGAATACATGCTCCAATGCCGTCAAATCCGTCGGTCTTTATCAAATGATCAAGCCATATCAGAACTATCTGCTTCTGTTTTCAAAGACTACTCCGAGTCGTTACGACACCTTCCTATCTTTTCATTGCATCGCAATATTTTGGTATTTTGAAATGATAAATTTATTAATAAACGGATACTGAAGTTCTAACACATGTGTCCATTAGGGTTATGACTAGAAAAAAAATTTCGCCTGTAGCAGGAATTGATGAGCATTTCGGTATAAATTAGAAAAATTATAATCATTTTGTTCAAATCGAAAAGAATGTCCCGCACAAACCAACTTCAATTTTCGACACTGGTCCAAATATAGAAAAAATTTACAATTCAAAGGTATTCTTTGCTACTAATTTAATCTTCAGATATATGTCCTTTTGTAGTTCTGCTAAAGTTCATCCATCAATTTGACTTCTCTTTCTGTTATTATGTTAGTGCCAGGGACATCTGCAACGGAGATATCCGACTTCCAATGGGATTTTAAGGCACTTTATCGCTGCAGGACATTCGAGCGCAAAAATAGCAGCAAATAATCTTTGGTATACTCTAGAGCAGTGGTTCTCAACCTTTTTTAGACACGCCCCCCTTTTTGATAGTGAAAAATTTCGCGCTCCCCTTATCGTCATATCACAAAATCCAACCGGGATGCTGGCAACCCCAACAGATTGTTTGGTGGCATGGAAGGTTATGAGTATTGTTGAGAGAAATAAAAAGAATGAAATTCGGTCTGTATATAGAGAAACACGCGTGAACTGGAGATAAATCGCGCCAAGCGCGAAACTTTTTTTCAGTTGACCGCTTCTTCGCGCCCCCCTTCAATGTTTGCACGCCCCCCCCCCCCCAGGGGGGCGCGCGCCCCAGGTTGAGAACCATTGCTCTAGAGCCCGATCTATATTGGATTTTTGGGTCGACACCGATAAAACCGATATCCCACACCTTGACCGAGAACCCCAATACATTCAGCCGATATTCAAAAGACGTTGGATATACATAAGCACATTTTCAAATTAAGCTTCATAGCATTTATTTTAACATCTTTACCGCCATTGTTATATTTGAACATGAAATAAACTAGAAAGGCTACATCTGGACACCTGTTAAGTGTAAGCTTGTGACATATATCAATATTCTCAATCTAGCGGTCAAAGATTATAGTTTTCTGACTTCCTACCGCCATGTTGTGACGTCACGATAATTGCCGATAATTGTTCAGCTTCAATGGCTGATACTGATAATTCTGTCAAAGTGCGATATCGTCCCGATATTATCGGCGATCTGATAAACGGTCGGGCTCCAGTATATTCCATCTATAGACATCTGGTTAGAATACCAGGCTTCCTGACACGCATTTGCGAGGAATAAGCATGCTATCTCAAGAGATGGTCTCCATCTGGGGACTTGGAAGTATGGAATTATAGCCCCTGAGCTCCATCTCGCATTGCGTAGAGATGGAAGTTTATGCCATTTGCTCAGTGGTAATCTACTATTTTCTCTGAAAGAGCGGCATGCTCTGCACAACACATAGATAAACTTAAAATCATCCCTCCATCCTCGGTTTTCTAATATTTCAATTTGAAATCCTGGCTTGACGGATTGTACCAAGTTTCCGTAGTATTTTACCATATCATCTCCAAATTTGTAGCTGAGAGTTGGATTTGTTGAGGATGTTGGATTGAAGAACTCTGATATATGCTTTAAGAATCTATAATATTATGTTGGCAACCAATGTATTGTGGTTTATGAAAACCCTTGCTCATCACTGCAATTTGCACTTTCACAACAACGCCATCCCGCCGCCCAGTATCAACAGATGCTGAGTCACATATGATATGACATTTTCAAATTTTCATCATATTCCTCTAATCGGTTTTCTAGACCGCTGAAAATATGTTGAGTTTTTCTACTCTCGCCTTTTCGAACACCCAGTTCGATTTGTGTCAGACAAGTTGAAATTATACGATCTATACAGTCTACATCTAAAATCGAAATTAATAATTATTTATTAATTATTTAATTTTGACTGTAAGCAAGAAAACGATAGAAATAATTCAATATGAGCTATCAAAATTTACCAAAATACTATTTTAAATCTTCGCAATTGGAATTGTGTCAGTTAAATTCAAATCAGTCGGTATATATGTTATATAGTCTGTATGATCTACAAAAAAGCCTATCCTTCATACCGCGAAAACTGGAACATTTTTGTGCGGGAGGTTTTTGTTTAACCAGTCTTAACTTTTGGTAATTTTGCAATCAGAACACAAAAGTTCATCGTTTGTGACTACAGGACACACAAAATTTTGAATTTTTTTTCTAGTCGCAGTGTCCATGTTCTATTTCAGCAGTGTCTCCACAACAAAATCGCTGACACTGACATTACTATATAGTATTACAATTTACACATACATACATTGCTATATTCCTTGTAGTTCTTCTATCGTAAACCTCCTATTGCAGGGGCGGGCAACATACGGCCCGCGAAGGGATTTTGTCCGGCCCGCGGAGAGTTTTCCGTCTTACCTCATAATGTGGCCCGCGGCCCCAGTCTGCCGAGATTTCACACTACTTGCTTACTACGTCAAATTTTAGAGACTGTATGTTGTGATATACGTGTATGCGCTGCGCAGCGTTCGAGAGTGGAGCTGATACGCGTAAGTTCGTCGAAGCGACAAGACTTGCATTATCGGAATTGACGATATACTCAACCCTAATGTCGTTTGTGGTAATCATGGTGTTTGTCGACTACAATGATCATTTACACCAGGCTGATATTTCTTATTTTTCATTCTGTAACTGCCGACTTGTAGCACGGCACACTTTTAGGCTTTTGTAAGACGTAGGGTTACCATATTTTGGAAATCTAAAAGACGACACTTTTTTTCAAAATTTTCAGACCTGCAACCTGCAAAACCGGAGGAAAATCCTGAAAAAGTGGTAAATTTCTCCTACTACGTGGTCGGTTGACTAAAAAAAGAAAGGTCAACACTCTCGCTCAGCGCCCAAAATACAGTTTTTTCTTTCACATTATCAGTTGGTTGACTAGAAAAAGGACAATTTTCCGGCTCATCTTCTGAAATAGCCGCTGGAGCGTTACTTCAGTGCTAATTTACTGTATCTCAGTCGATTTTGCCATATATTTAACCAAAATTCCCAGAAAAGAGGAAAAAATCTCAAAAAAGAGGACGTATGGTAACCCTATAGTAAGACACCGCTCATCCCAGTGATCGCCAACTCAAAATAGGTCACGGACCACGTTTCAAATTTCGCAGAGGACGCGGACAGCATGAATTCAATATCGAGATTAATCAGGCCACACAGTTGAACAACGACGCTATCTCGTCACCTACTCAACCCTAATGGATTGATATCTTGGTAAATTAGGGGTACCGGCCTACCGGGGTTATCGAACGCCTTGAAATCTTAATTAAGGATTGCACCGTGTGTTGATTGATCAGATAGAAGCAGACATGGCGGCGCCTGTATGACAACGCTATTCTCAAATCCACATTGTCTTCGTCATTGTCGGCGAGAAATGGCTTTGAAGTGATATTGCTGTCGTTAATATACATTTATTAAATACGATTAATTCCTTGATGAATGCGCAAATAATGTATCGATTCAGCAATCCGGCCCGCCAAGTACCTAATTTTCTTATATCGGGCCCGCGGACAGGAGAAGTTGCCCGCCCCTGTCCTATTGCAAGATATGCGTCTTCGCCTGAACTTTTCATATTGCCTATTGATGACAATGTCGGTACAGTAGCCTACTAAAATCCTCGATGTTTAGTCGCGGTCGGATTGGTTGTGCGGCCTGCCATTATATTCACGCCTGCTCATTTTGTCTTATTGTGGTTGTGGTAATCTTGTTACGTAATCAAGAAATTGAGAAACGGACTAATGTCAGTCATAAATATTCATTTTTGAAGCATTACGTATGTCAGTGACGATTAAATAGGTTATAAGAAGATGGTGGCTGTGCTGTAAGATGCTATTAAACAATCGCTATACTTCAAGGTGATGCTACAGGACTGACTAAATTATCTTCCAGCTACTCAGCAGGTTACAAATTTCTCTGTCAGCAGTCAGTGCGCAGAATGTTTGATTCGTCGTTTACTGTCCGTTAACACAGGGGATTCATACCGTGAAATGATGTTCATACGGTATAAATTCAGAATACTTAAATTGCCTAATAGATAACAGTTCAGTTCAGCACGTTGAAATTTCAATATATCACAAGATAAAATGAAAAGGGTTCGAAATGACTTTGGAAAGTTTTTCTATCAAGCAGCCAGATGTGTTCGAACAGTAGTTTTCAAACTTTTCCGATTCACAACCATCTAAAAGCCTGAGGTCATTAGCAACTCTTCCAGAGTAATCAAGTAGTTTTGTTTGTATACGGCTTCTATATACCGTAATAGTTTTGATGCAAAAATGCAATTCACACTGAATTGACAGTAAAAGAAAATAACATGAAAACGACAAGCGATGAAGATGAAACGCCGCAATAACTACGGTTTACAAGAATAACTATATATGAATTCATTTGGCGATTTATATCTTTCTATGCATGACGCGGTAGCAAAAAATATTAATTAGGCAAAGAACATCTGGCAATGTATAGCACTGTCGCCTACGCTTCACATTCGTTATCTTGTGTATTGTCATAGTTTTGCGGTAAAATGTCGCTGTTTTCGCCAAGAGCGCTGTGGTTGCGGCGTAACAACACATATAGCTGTACTCCTTTTTGATCCTGTCCTTCCCGGATCTGATCAGTACACTGACCGAGCAGTGACGGGTAAATTCGGGTATATTCTTTAACGACACATTTGTCATTAAACGACAATCGTCGTGTAGGCTATTTTACGCTCATGCGTGCTCTGCTCTGTTGTTGTGCGGACAAAGGACTTTATAGTGACTTAATGTGACACAGCACTGCAGCTAGTACAGCTATAGTATCATAGGCTGTATGATAAACAAACCCATCGGTAGCCTATATATATGATATATATTCATTCCAGGGCATTCCATGAACATTTACATAAACAGAGTGCATTTGTGCCAATGTAATATCACGAATTAAATATTGTACGATTGTTCGTATATAGCGCATATATACCTATTAATTACCTATATGCCTAATACGTCGAATCGGGTCAAAGTGCTTGTGTTGATGAAATTAGAGGGCGTTTTGCGCAAACATAACTCCCAAAATGCACAGGTAACCCAGCACAAAAGCAATTGTCTTAGAAATACGATTTTCATGATTGCTGAATTCTTTCGACAGCACTTCGAAGAATGTAATGAATAAGAACGTGCCAGTAGCTATTCCCTGCAATATACCATGTATGATTTCAGTGCCACTATCGGTTTCCTTCATGACTATGCCTACGGAGATACCGGTGGGAGACATCACAGCCAGTACGGCTGATGCGATCAATATATTTCTCGCCGACTGGCCGCTCTGGAGTAAATTATTGCCCATACTGAAGGACATAAGTGACTTGTGAAACAGCACCGCGACAAAGATGGATAATGCGCTACTCGCGTTGTTTTGTAACCCAATAGCCAAACCTTCCAGCACTGAATGCACACTCAATATTGCTACCAGAATTGCAGAGCGTACTGCCGAATCATTGTGGTGTGTCTCCTCCAACTGGTCATTCTCTTGGTCGCAACTTTCGATTTGTAAATCGCCATTCACTATAATCTTCGTCTCGGTTGAATTACTTCGAGTAGATGGCGTGCCAGACACTTCGACCATACTTGATTTTGTCTGGGTCATGGACATGTCATCGCTTTCTCGTCTTTCTGGGGTGGCAGGCTTTTCATCGGTGTGCTTATCGAATTCCATTAATGAATGCACGCCTTGCTCTGTAAAAGATTACAACAACTGATAAAACAGTCCAGAATATTTGATGAGAAATTAATTGCCCCCACCGGAAACTGGCGATGGCCATGTGACTAACCGCATGATTGCATGGGAATTAGGATGAGTATTGAGTACGCTTCAATCTATGGCACGTCTAGAGGTGTTTTTAATTCCCGCGTTACATGCATTCGTTATTTAAATATTTATGATTCTAAAACATCTTATAGCCAAGTGGTATTTTGCGGTAACGACATGCCATTGACTATCTCCGAATCACCATGGTATCGGTCCCTGCAATTTGTTTACTCCGCGGTTAGTTGCTTCAAGCAATCCGCGTAGTGTGGTGAATGTATATACTTTACAGTCTGCATACAATGTTCTCGTGGTATTGACCTATATAGCTCTGTACGCTTGTACGGTGTAGCCAATATAGAGGGAGACAGTCCCGTTCCGTCATCTATAAAGAGACATATGAGGTATATTATTTGAGCGGTAACGAGTTTTACGCCTTACAGATTATTTTCACCTCAGAAGACTTATAAGCGAAATGTTTACTCTTCATATCCTTACCAATGCACAAAATCAAAAATAAGCCAGATGTCACGAGAATTTCCGTTATTGGCATCAATGGAGCCGATGTTTCGTCGATTGTGTTCGTGGTATTCGCGATGGCGCTGAAAATAAACAGAATAAGATCAGCTATCGTGAGGGTTTCAATTGTACATATCACCATTCCGTCAGTGAATAGATCCAATCTAATAGTGGAATCATTGAATTAATCGCGCGAACGGTAGAACTATCACAGCTATGCTATGACATGTCCAAAGCCACTGTTATATATCCTCAATGTACACAATATAGATTCAATTATACTTCTAACAGTTTACAGTAGACTCGATGATCATCAGATCACGCCGCTGCAGCTTTATCCGGCAGTTACGATATGGCCTACCTACACATCAAGCATAGGCCTATGCATCGACTAGCCCTATATTATTATATATTTCATAGCACAATTCCATTATGAACTACGTTTGCCTTGCTGCGATCGGTGAATTTTTTCTGAGTCATGTGTAGTTTGAATTACACGTTTGAAGTTTATTTTGCGACGATGAATGTATTTTCTCTCCCCTATTTGAATAGGCTTTTCGAAGTACAGAACTTCAATATTGCAGCAAACAATACGCTCATATTGTTAAATTTATTCCACTGGAAGCTTTTCGATTGGCTCTCTTCAGCAGTGAACGCCAGTATATGAGGTTAACCAAGTTCGAAATATAGGAAGAATTTTGTCGTTGTGACGAAATAATCACAAGTACAAAAGTCGCGAACGGCAGTGAACAGCGCACGCTCTACACGCTGGGAATCTTCCATTAGTGTTGTTTTGTCATTCGGCTGTTACAGCTGATTTTGTGTGTGCTGTACCGTAACCGTGCGCTGTTTACTGCCGTTCGCGACTTTTGTACTTGTCATTATTACGTCACAACGACCAAATTCTTCCTATATTTCGAACTTGGTTAGCCTCAGCCCTCATATACTGGCGTTCACTGCTGAAGAGAGCCAGTCGAAAAGCTTCCAGTGGAATAAATCTCCCCTATTTATCTTTCTCTCTCTCTCTCTCTCTCAGTCTCTCTCTCTGTCACTCTCTCTCTCTGCCTATCTCTCTCTATCTCTATCTCTCTCCCTCTCTCACTCTCTCTCTCTCTCTCACACCATATACTACGTGATCTAATTTCTCCGGTGATAGGCATATTCACTATTCCGCAGGAGCTTCAAGATGAGCTGCCCGATAGCAATGAATAAGCTGGACGTGATATGTAGGCCTACAATAAAATTCTGAGTCGGAATTTTGGTTCTTCATGTTGCGGTCATATCCAGATGTGTCGTCGGAAACGCTAGGCGCGGGGGCTGTGGCGGACTAAAAGGGATCCGCCATGACCAAAAGGTTAAGAATCACACAGTATTCACTGAATACTAACCTGTTCAGCTGGGGCCAAGTGATACCGACTTCGTCAAAAATCTCGCGAATTTCAGGCATCAAGGCAAGAAAACTTGTACCAAGAAAAACTCCTCCAGAGAAACAATTCATTACGTTGAGTGCCGCTCGAAATTTTCCATTCTTTGATATCGTTTCGGTCGACGACATATCTTCTTGTAGTTGCTCCTCAGAAATAGTTTTATCGCCATTCCGATTATTAAACCGGGAAAGACATTGTGAACAACACAAGGCCGTACTTATCCGATGCAGGGATTCCGAAGCCTTGGCATGTTTGTGACTTGCCTTTTTCGCGTACCCCAGCAACAGCACCAATGGTAGACAAGCAGCTCCAAATGTAGTGACCAAAAGACCGAATATGACGGATATTTTCACACCGACAACCTGCATAGTTTTTTGCTATCGAAATAACAGTCACGATGATGTGCCTCCCCGAGTGTCTTTATATATAAGCCGACCGAACCCAACCGATCGATGGGATGGTGAATGGTCTTTTACTTCAGTGACAAGATTAATCCCGGTCCCAGAGCGAAATTGGCTTTACAAATTTCTACCAATCATCGTTTGCCGTTTGGTCAGGATATGCATTCTCTGTGGAGTAATAATAGCTGTATTATAAATGGAAATCAAAATGAGCCTTTGTTTTAGCATCAATTATTCACAATATTTATTTGAAGTTATGCATCGCCATTATATCGGAAAAGTTATGCCTATTACGCGAGATCGATCCCCATTTTGACATCCGCATTGAGTTCCATTAATGCAGATAGGAAGAACAACTTATTGACGATTTGCAATAAAGTGATGGCGAGGATTTACGAGCATACAGACTATACATGAGACCGGTGCGAGGATTTTTTTTGATCGTTGCATTGAGTTTTTATGTATTCTGAAAGTAGATTTCTGCACAAAACAAGCAGTTGAAGTATATAGTGTCATGGATGAGTTATTGTAATAAATATACCCTGTATATATTAATCTTATAAGCGAAGATTTGTATTTATAGATTTCACCAAGCCATTTCACTCCCCCTACCTTTTCATAGTAAATCGAAATCTTATGATGTTAACTGATATCCTGAATCCATATCCAAAATTTACCTCTAACGTGTAACTATAATGACGCACACCAACCTCACATGCCTGAACTGAATTTTGAATATGACTGTCATGAAACGCAGGCTTACAGACACATTATAGTATACGATTCCGCGAACACAGAAGTATTGCAAAACATCGTCAATTCTTTCCTGAAACTAGCAACTATTCCCTGGCTCCAACTCGTGAATGATGCTTAAACTACAATACTGGTTACTGAAATATCCACAAGTCTCCCAATTCAGAACGAGGAGACGTGCCTTTAGATTCTGTACACAGAACAGAAACGACTTTACGGAACTTTTTGAAATGGTCGTGCAAACTGTAAGCATAATTAACTATAGTTGTTGTGGCGCAAATTTCGCTCTCTGCACCTACTGAGCACGGTGCACGGTACCAGAATTTTAAAAATGAAGCTTCACGGGTATAGATATCTTGTTAGCGGATCTCAAACATTCCGTAATAACATCACCGGAAGTCCCTTTTATATTGAATCTAATTAATGAGCGGATAAATTATCTATGTATAGACCTCTCTCTCAGAGGTCATTACAGCTTCTCAGAGGTTGCCAAGAAGTGTGTCATGAAATGTCGGAACAAACACACCTTTTGTTATCATATTCAGATGAATTATTCTCGAGTTTACAAATACTTCGCAAGGGGAACTGAATTATTCACCAACTTCGCATTCTCCTTAAAGTTTTTGTAAGTGGGATTTACTCTGAACCGCAAAATTTCCCGTACAAGCATGTTGTGTCAGGTATTGTGTATGAAAATTCTGCAACTTTGTCAAAAATATGCATTTTGTTTTAGTTCAGCTCGGTTTAGTAATAATTTTATCGGATCAAACACAACAAGATTGCGATGCGACGAAAAGATAAGACTCGAAATGACGTGATTAAGTCAATCAATCAAACTACAAACAGGGTCTAAAAAATATAGCAAAAAAGCGACGAACGTGTCAAAAGAGGCATATGCAACGCAATAGAGCCCGATCGATATCGGTTTTGAGCCGATACTGAAATACCGATAACCAGCACCGCCACCAATAACCCCGATATATTCAGCCAACATTTAAAAATATGGCATCGTGCTTGACTATAACCGGCAGTCCAAAAACTTCAAAGCATTGATTTCAAGATTTGCACAGCTTTGCAGTCATATTTGGACATCAAATAGGCCTATGCATGAGGACACCGCGGTCTTGCATATACTTGGCACTTGCACTGATAACTCTAGAAATTCAGTCGTCAAGTATAGTTATGATTACTACTTCTACATAACAGTTTTTTGTGCACAATCTACACAATTTTATGAAGAGCTTCTTAGAGGTACAGAACTTCAATATACAATTAAATAGTATATTCATATTGCAATGAACCCCAATATTTTCGGCTAACACTCGTCAGGGGTAATCGTCAGCAACTAGTTGACGATTACCACTGACGAGTGTCAGCCGAAAATATTCGAGTTTATTTCAATATGAATATAGTATACTATTCAACTTTATGAAGGTAATCACAGCAAAACGCGTCACATTGCGAATGACAATTGGGTGATTCGTTTGACAAGGTAATGTTTACGATTGTCAATTCATTGTCTTCCTTTACTTTCCTTGCGCAATTTCATCGTTGTAGCAATGTCATTATTAGTAATCTTGTTTATCGCGTTTTTCATTCGAGGTATATATGGCGTCTGTCGGACATTTATGTTGGATATTTTTGATGACGCTTAATTAGTTGTGAATCCTGCTCTGTACTCGCCACAATTGGATAATACATTTCTTCAGTATTTAACATTGGAGTGCCAGACAGTTGAATTGCAACAGTTTTGCGTCAGGATATCTCAAGATTAGAATTAAGGCTTCTGCGCCTGGAAATCGGCAACCAAAGCCGCGCAGAAGCAAGTAATGTGGAAATAGGGGGAAATAAAGTGACATTCTCTTGTTCGTTCCCAGCGATTTTATCGTCAAACTGCAATTGATTGCAATCAGACACCTGCGAAAAGCTAAAGCTCGTTTCCGTATATAAGCTGACGTGACAGCACAACGGTGCAGAAACTTCTCAATATCGGAGCTGTCGCTACTTATAATAATTAATTTTACATTACAATAGCTATGTAATCATCGAAGGCTGCAGGATTCAGGTGTCTTACATGGGTATATTTTAGGGTTGCCATACGTCCGGAATTTCACTGAAAAATCTGCGTCCGGGAGGAATTTCTAAAATATGCCTAAATGTCCGGAATTTTGAAGGGTTGAAGTAAGCTCAAAAGTTTTTCGTAAATCAACATAAACAATATTTTTCCAAGCAGATTTATGATATTCGAAATTCGAGGTAATGCAACGTATATTGATATTAGTATGGGCACCAGGCACCACATTCGCCAAAATATGCAATCAAAATAAATATAAATTACCATCATTTACTGAAATAAATCTAATGGTAATCGCAATTATAAGCAAACGGTATAATACTAGAGTTCATCATCATCATCATCATTGGTTTATTAGCAATTTTATCAGTTCAATACACCACAAAAAATGCGATACAATGAAAAGAAAGGAAGATGTCGAAGCGACAAGGAGCAGTCTATGGAATCTGACACCCACCTTGGCCTAGGCGATGTAAAGAGGAGGCATGCACACTGAATGAAAGTAAGAAGATAGTATAGAAAAAAGAAAGCGACAATAAATAGGGCGGCATGTCTTGGGAAGCGAGATCGATAGGTCAGTCGTGGTCCGGTAATCTTGAGGATGGAGGATGAGTTGGTCATGCAAGGCCGATTGGATGCTTAGTCACAGATAGTGGTTACAAATCTTGGGGTCGTTTACCTTTATCTGGGGATCGCGATGATGTTGGACGTAATCACCGTTCTAAGCCGGGAGTAAGTTTGGGCAAGTTGAATTTTTTAGTAATCAGCTTATCAAGTTTTTAGCTGGGCCACGGAACATTTTTAAGTTTGAAATGAGTTCGCGACTATTGAAGGTTGGAAATCACCGGATGTGCCACCTGCTGGTGCATTTTATAGTGGCCTAATGGAAGAATCAATATTATTGAAGAATTCATCCATAAAATTTCACAGCCAAATGCATATAGTAATTCCGCAAGAAGTTACATCGATTACCCTATGGTGGGTTAGATATCAGTGCTTTTTTTTGGGCGGAAGGGGGCGGAAAAAATGTTGTTTCGGACCTGATTAAAATAAAAACACACAATGAGATAGCCGCACCGACCTAACAGTATAGCAGGGCTGTCAAACACAATCCCGACAGGCCAAACACGGCCCGCCAGACGATTTCATCCGGCCAGTGGAGAAATCTATTGCACACCATAGCAAGTAGCAATCACCAGAGCTCACATTACAGAGGGCCCAATTCATGACCTATGTTTCACTCCATTCCTGTATACAGTCGTTTGACAATGCTTTGCTAGTGTGACGTCATATTTTCACTCAATGCGTTATACCTCATTTTTAAATCCGCTAGTAGGCGCTAAAGAGTGTCCGGAATTTGCTTCACAAAAATATGGCAACCCTAGTATATTTAGATTATACGTTGCTCTGAACAAACTAATTTACGATTTGAGATACGTCGTAGACCTCAAGTAAAGAGTTACCACAGGCCTCAGCAGAGGTACCGACACGTGCCACATTCATTTCCATTGCTTGCCATTTCATGTTGTGTTATGTCTTCTAGTACTTTTCATTCTGCGCGCACGTCTTTGGTTTTATGTGCTCTCGGGCGGCCAAGGTGGGTGTGTATGGTTAAAACACTGTACCCTAAGTCATTTCGAAACTACAAATCCATTATATTTTTCAAAACCATAAGCCTAAATCCAAATTGCATTGTGTCCAAGTGAAAAATATCGCAATCGCTTAATTTCATTTAAAAAATGTATGATAAGTTTTAGAAATTCAATGTTCCAATTTAAATCTGGTCAATGTCTTCAAATTCGTTGTTTGTTCCAATCCGCATCCATGATTATTGCTAATCTCTGGCAAACCCACCCCGTACCACAATAACTATAACGCTGCGACTATGTTCCATGAAACGGTCAGACTATATTCCTAGTATACCGTGCCCGGTAGCAGGCGACTTTACTATGCAAGTCTTCGGGTTTGATTAAAGAATGGCGTCATATTATGTACTTTATTGTATTTTCAATACGGCCAATGATTTATAATGAACTGCAGCTCAACATTTCCGATATGTTTCTGCTTTAATTTTACTTCTAATCTGATTTCTGGTTTTCCTGAAAATATGACAGACAACTAGAATTATCTTGCTGTCCAAGTTTTTCCGTGGCAGACTTTTGGTATCTGTGGCGGTTCATCATGCGCACAACAGCGGAGTGTATTTCTTATATTAACGCTTTTGGTGGCAGGAGTAGTGCAAGGTCCTGCGAGTCACTGTTCGAAATGAACATAGATATATCTATAAGTAAACGCATCCTAGTCCTACACAAGTAATGATCTCCTTTTCGCTGGATTCAAGACCATAAGTTATCCGATATCATCCCAAATATCCCTAGTCATCTCAGAACCATCAATACCATCACCGGTATCATTCTTTTTGTCAGCCTTCTTCTCTTTTGCCGATCAGTCTTTCTCCTTCCGGTTTCTTTTTTCTTCTTTCCTCTTTAGCTTCTCTTCTACTCTTTTTCTTCTTTTCATCTCGTCTATCTCTTGAAATATTATCTTCGCCTCGTAGTCGTATTTCTTCTTTGCATTGGCCGCTTCGATTTTTATTTTCTCTCGATGCTGTTTCCTACTCGCTCGCTCTTTCTTCTCTTCTTTTATCTTGGACTTCTTCTCGCTGTCCGCTAATTTGCATTCTTCTTCTTCCCGAGATTTGTTCGGCATGTTATCTTTTTCCTGGCATTTGTTGTCACTGCTTCTCCCTCTTTCACTTTTGGTATCTTCTTGTACGCTGGACTTTTCCGTGTCGCCAGTCAGCGATCCCGTAGATTCAGCTGCGTATCTGACAGATGCAAGCGTTGCATATATTATAGAATCAGTACCGTTACTAGATGAACCGTGATAGTCACTTCACATGAATATAGCGATTTATGGGCCCACTGGGGGAATAATGGTATATGTTTTTCCCGAAATTTTCAAGTGCGCCTGACGAATTTTCATCATGGCCAATAAGCCTCTGTTCAACGGCAGAAAAGGGGTTTGGAACGCACGCCTCTCACTTATAATTTATGATTAATTTATCCATCATTCATGACTTCTTTTAATTTGATTGAACCACCGGTAGTGCAATGCATTTAGCATTATTGTCATTGATGAGGAATGTGAATTTATACGTAACCGATGCGAACTAATTGCGATACCGTAGTGGCGTAGTCCGTTTAATCACCGTAAAAATAAGGATGGCAAATTTTCTGTCGCCTGTCCATATAGTTGCGGGGTGCAAGTGTACATAATGTCCTGATTGGAAATGCTGGTCTGTCTCGAGGTAACCATACGGTAATTTTTACCGTGTCGCCTATAACAAGTTTTTTCCTAATTTAACCACTTTGTCGGGTATAGCTGCGAACCAGTTTTGGAAGAGCAATTATATAAGTTAAAAGGAGCTTCGAGTGGATATTATTATTGAACCATGATATTAGATCACTGATTTGAACCGAGAAAACATACCGGTATAGTCGGTTGTCTGTCCTAACGTAATGCCTTAGTGCTAACCTGTCCATGTCCACATAGTTATCACCGCTTTCTAGATACTGAATGCCACACGTTTCTGTACTCTTCTTTTTACTTCTTTTCCAGGTTTTCCACCACGGCATAGCTTCAAGCTGTTCGATGAACGAACGAACACCCTTGGACAGGACCATTTAGCGCAAATGAATGTGAAGTCGTTTTTCGTTGTGATGTCACAGACATATGACTCTAAATTGATTCACCTTTTGCAGAAGCAATTCGCTGGTCTGCTTACTTAAAACTTTACAAGCGACATTTTTTACTCGAGAAAATCCATCACTCTGACAGCCACCGTAGCTCGGTGGTTTAAGCGCTCCCTCGAAGTTAGCGCGACGGGTTCGAGCCCCATCGAGCCTGTCATCCTAGAAATCGGCGATAAGGCAGGCTAGTTTATGGGTGTTGCGGGTTCCAAGCAGTGCGTTACTTCTGGGCTCTTCCAGGACATACTCATACGTATTCGCGGCTTCCAAGATTGTGCGAACCTGCCTCCTTCCAATTTCGTTCATCGGCGCATGTCAGCTGGTGTACCATACGTCCTCTTTTTTGACTTTTTTGACCTCGCAGTCGCAGGACGCCCTTTTATCCTCCTTTTTGAGATTTTACCCTCTTTTTTTTTGCGAATTTTCGACGGCTTAAGTCAACTGAGGTGCCGTAAATGACCTGATCACCAACCTCACCTGAACTAGTAACTCCGTTCGGTCGAAAAAAAAACAGAATCCACTCGCGTACCGCCTGGAGGACCTTCGCGTACCACTAGTGGTACGCGTACCACAGGTTGGGAACCACTGCCCTAATGGCAGGTTGCCGACTATATTCACGTTAGAATGTAGCTCAGAGAGATTCTTGGTCGGTTTCATCTCCTGCCGTGTCACACCACAACCCTTCAGACGTAAAACCGGGCTTCTAACACATGATCTTCAAAGCAGACGGAAATGGAACTGACCTACGATCATCGCACCTTCGTCATGACAATTTCCTATGCCTTCGTATGCGGTACCATTCCGGTCTCGTACTATGGCAGATGTTGTGTTACAATGGAATAGCAGAACAAACCATTCTTAACAAAACGGAGTCGACAGAAGACTTCCTCAGAGAAATATGACGACTGTCCGCCATGATAGACAGGTATTGTGCGGGAAAACAAATTGTGGTGCAAACTCGATAGACATCCTTACCTTATATCGTTGAAGCACCGTTATGCTGTGGAGCAGATCTGATAACAGTATTATGGTGTATGTGGTTCAGTACTTAATCTGTCCATGACGCGTCATGCCAGTGCCTGAATACTAGATTACACTAGGGCCCTTGGCTCCTACTGACGAGACTTGAATAGCAATCTACCAAACATTCGCGCCATCGCATGCGAAATATGCCACACGCAAGTGAGTGATGAGACAATCTCATAAATTATAATTTTATGATGACAACATATTTATCGACAAACGTTCGCAAACACAATGGCCGTCAACAGAAGTCACAATGTCCCTGATTTTGCATGCAAAATTGCAACGGCCGCATTTGGCAAACTCACCACAAATATGAAACGAGAAATATGTGGGTTCCAAGTGCAATATAAACAGAATCGATTCAGAATATGTGTAACGTGATAGGAGCAAGAAACAAACGTCATTATAGAAAAAGGAAACTTTTACACAACGGTATAGGTAATATAAGCCGTATTCGACATGACTTCTTATTCGAAACGATACATTTGATACGTCATTAAAAAGAAAAAATACAAATGAAGATGCAAAGGGCAGCCATGTTGTTCGCTTGCAAATATAAACATTCGTTACACGAAAGTTGATTCATTGTTGTTTACATTCGCTCTTGGCTTTGCTTTTCTTTCTCGAACCATTATTTGGATTTGAAATGTCTTCTTCGGAATACGCGGGCAGGTTTTTAGTGTGCCCCGCCTCGGCTCGTTGCCTTGGGCTTTTACCTGTTGAAACCAAGTCTGTTAACGTGGGAATTCGACGTGTGCAATACCATATCTAAGGGACTTATGCAGGTACAGCACTTTAATATACATTTGAATAATATATTGTGTTATGAGCACTCAAGTAAGCTCAACTTCGATTTCTACTTTCTACAATTACATATTACACATTGACTTTGACAGATATTGAAAAGCACATAGTACTTTAAAGGTAACTTTGCGTCATTTTATGAGTGAAATAGCTGTAAGCCAGACAAGAAGTAGAGGTGGTTTTCGGCAATAAGTTGTGCGTGGCAGAAGGGTTTCTTGCACGGCATAATGACGAAATTGAATGGAAGTTTGCAAGTGACGTTGACACCAGTTCCACTCTGGGTTGTAAGGCGAGTAAGGCTCTGTATCATGGATTCACAGTAACTGAACATTCCTAGTCATTTCGCGAGCATGCGTATTTTGAATGTAGCCAGCTCCGGTCAACTGCCAGAAGTATGCTAACCCTCCATTTTCTGTTTCGACTTGAAATATTTTTGACATGTCTTGTAAATCGCTACTATAACTTGTAACCGGGTAGAAATTTACGGCATTATTGATATTTTTACTTGAGATGACATTCAACCATTAACGGAAAGTGAGAAATCACACCAGGTGCGAAAAAGCAATGTACCTGTGCGGCCTGGAGTGGATTTATGATCTCTTTCGCTCGGCGATCGGGGAGAAGGCCGAGGGTCGAATTCATCGACGATCTCACGTGACCCCCTGCGTCTATCGCTGTGACCCCGTCGTTCAGAAGGCCGAGGGTCTAATTCATCGACGATCTCATGTGACCCCCTGCGTCTATAGCTGTGACCCCGTCGTTCAGAAGGCCGAGGGTCTAATTCATCGACGATCTCACGTGACCCCCTGCGTCTATCGCTGTGACCCCGTTGTTCATGATAATCTTCGCGAGGTCGGGCCGCAATAGCATCTCGTGACGATCTCCGGGGAACTTGATGATCTTGTCTGTATAAATGAGACGTAGATTGAGTATCTGAGTAAACGCAACCGTGGCGAATATGCAATTGGATTTCAGATCGAGATGCGAGGACAATCGATTAGGGCCGTGGCTCTCAACCTTTTTTTTTTCATTCTCAACTTCTGATGTATTCCAAATATACATTCCCCACAGCCTAAAATCCACCCTTAAAAATGCTTCCTCCAATAACCTTTGTTCAGATTATGTTCAGTTAAGACTCGAGAATGGTAAAAATTGGGCCATTCCCAAATTCAGAGTCACATTTTCCATATATATATATATAAAAATCGCAATTTGATAAAAACCAAGCTTATAGCATGTATTTATCGAATAAGTAGCCGGTATTAATCTGTTGGTGAGCCAGAAGCAGAACTCCAAATATGTGACTAAGCAAACTGGAGTCATGGTCAGAATTTGGATATCTTAGTCACTGGACCGCCTTGATATCACCTTGTTCGATTTCCAGACCAAAACAGCTTGACAGTGAAGGATTTAAGTCTATATAATCGAGTTTCAAAACACTTCTTTTTTCAGAAAGTATCATTTTTACATTCGAAGCTGCTTGAATAAGTTATTGTGTTTCTATGCTCTGATTTTGATTTTAATTGTAATTTAATTTCTGATTTTCTTGAAAATGTTACAGGAAAACTGAATTGATGTGAAGGCAGGGGGCACAAGAAAAGTCTCTGAGTTGATATATTTATACTATGATGGATGTAGTTGTGAAAGCAATACTCAACATGCGCGGGTAAAACACTAAACCAACACCAGTTACCTTCCGCGGCTACTGCGTACAGGCTCGCCCAAAGGCACTTTCACTTCTGTATTTTGACGACTATCAAGATTCGGAGGTGGTGGTCGGCTGGGCTTGGTCTCACGAGCCCGCCTCCTGTCATAGTCCCGTCGATCCCTTTCCTGTTCATAATAACCAGGAGGCGAGTGCCTCGCCTCCTCCCTGGACACTTGCGCGTCATGCGGTCGGTGACCATGGTGACGCCTGTCACTATGACGATCACTCCGTCTGTCATCGTACGGAGGGGGGTGGGCCCTATGTTCGTTCCGATGGCTTTCACCACCGGAATGACTCCTTGGGTCCCGGTGATGGTGATGGTGACTTCCGTGCCGATGATCGTCTCTGTGTTGTCGGTGCCCATTGGAATATTGCGGCAGAGGTGGATTAGAGGCTGAATTGTAATTCGGCGGGTCAAGGTTGTCGTCGTAGTACAGCGGTTCGTTACGGTGTTTTCCCTGTTACACAATAATAGAATTACAATTTTATAGAATTGTTTCGTTAACTTTTATACACAACGCAGGGTTGTAATCAAGTCACAAGGTTCCGAGTCACAAGCCAGTCTCACTTTTCAAGTTTTGACTCGAGTCAAGTCGAGTCATTTTCAATTCACCACAGAGTCAAGTCCGAGTCCAAGTCAGCTAGTAGAGGGACAAGTCCGAGACATAGTGCTTTGAATCGAGTCCAAGTCATTATTATGTTCACTGTTCAGTTCAATCCACTTTCAAATGCTTGAGTGATATAGAATGACTCGCCTTCATAATATAGTAATTTTCCTCAGTCTTAACAGTTTCAACAATAGTCGAAATACCAATCATAAGGTAACTTCATATTCTGCGAGGTTATAATGAAAGGTCTGTCTTGGCCGTCCCAGTCACGAGTCATATGACTTGGTTCGAGTCATGCGCAATGACTCGAGTCAATACAAAAAGTGACTCGAGTCGAGTCATGCTACGCATCACAAAAAAGCCAAGTCGAGTCACTAAAAAATCGCGACTCGAGTCGTTACAACCCTGACACATAACGTAGCCTCCGGGCAATACACAGAGCGCCAAACGCCCCTCGACTGGAACAAAAAGTTGTTTTAGTTATTGCCAGATGTGTTCAGAAATGAAGCACTTCGACTTTTCAAGAGTACTGAAGTACGCTTTGACTGTTTGTACTACTTACTTGCAAGTGAATATGAATTCAGGTTGTACTTCTATATGTATACGAGCACAAATTTACGACGTTACCGTACTACCACTCCCTCTGGAGTACCAAAATTGACGACTTTGCTCTCCTCTGCATATTGCACAGACAAACTGAGTTGCCGCTTACGCCCCTTTTAGGTTGATCTAATTCAAAGGCGTTAGTGATGATTTCCTATCAATTCAATCAAAATCAATCTTTGGAACGAAGCACCCGCGGCTCTGCCGAGCCCTAATAAATCAATACATGATATTATCATCAACCCAACTGAAACTTAGCATACCTTTTTCTTTGCTTTACGAAACATTTTCTCCGCCTTTTCGATGTCTCTCTCATGAATATACCTAGAATTTGGATAGAAGTCATACAAAAACACATAATTTTATGCGACAGTCATCAAAGCCATGACTGAAATCATCATGTGGAACGCACACTGCGTACCATATAAAACAGATTACTTAGGAATGACAGGCAATGTGTACGGTAGACCTTGCCTAGCAAGCACATAAAGCATTGGAAGACATTATTTTGATTTTCAGCACGCGTATTAAACCTGATGATTCGGGTTTAGTCGACCTAGGTTTCAAAGATCCTACAGCAGTAATAAAATATCGAAAGTCGAAACTATAATTGTCAATGATAATATAATAATTCACAGTGACAAAAAATTCACTGTAAAAAACTGTTTGTCATTGCTTGACCCGAATCATCGAGTCCAGCCATAGCTGTCACCGAGCGATACTAACTTGGCAAGTTCCTCATCTTGCATTTCGACAGCAGACTGAAGCTCCTTTTTCTGCCTACCGTCGCGTTCCGCTTTCAATTTCTCCTCGTTCTGGAGTCTCCTAGCCAATTCCTAGAAGTAAATTTGTAAATTGAAAAAAAATCAACACAAACATTTCGCGAATAAATTCAGGCCAAAATTACTTTTACTATGCCACATCATAAAGAACAGTACCAGCTACGTACCTTGTCAGACATTACTCTCATTCTCCGGCCGTCTTCGCTGTCCGCGGAAGTGACCCGCGCTTTTTCCATTTGCTTGGCGAGATGATGATCGCGTTCTTCAGACCGTTTCGCATATTCGATCGCTAATGAGAACAAAATTCTTGATTATTTATTATTAGACACGCTTACACAAACACACATATAAAACAGTTATTCATACTTGAACATTTTGACTCGGAAATGAATTTGAGCCTATGACTAAATGCAAATGATAGATACTAGCTCATCAAATATAACACTAACATACATTAAATGATGATTCAAAGTGTAAGATGTTATACTCAATACCTATGATACAGAAGTTTGGCAAAAAATCAGGCCATTCAGAGCATCAATATTTTCAACTTTCATGGGCATCAAGAAGCAATCCTTTTCATTCTACGTGAATAAGTAGTGTTAAATTTTATCAACTACTTTGTACGATTTTCGCAGACAGTGGTATTAAGGTAATACTGTGAGCCAAAAGCAACAGCAAACTTGACTTTAAACAATCTCCTCTCAGCTACTAATATGGGTGCATTTAAAATTTGTTTTGAACCACGCATTGACATGTTATCTTAAATCCAACCAGTACCATTATTTTAGATTCAAAAACACAATAATTGCAACCAATGATCGAAAACTAACATCATTAGTGTGTCAAAATAGCCAGTCATAATTAGCTTGCACAAAAAATCTTTTCGAATCATAATCACGAACCAGAGAGCAAATCCAAATCCAAGAGGGCAAATGAAACAAACAGGAAATGACATGCATCCATGAGTATTGAAGAAACTATCAATCACAATCAAGTCACGATATATTAGAAAAGTACTTATTAATAGTCAATGAAAAGACTCTCCTAGAAACAAGATTTTTGTGCATACAATGGCAGTCATTTGTGGACTTCTCAAAATGAATCATAAACACAATTTCAATACACTGGCGATGTTGCCACAGGGTTTCCATGGTGTCACCGCCAGTTGGCGATTACAATACGAGTAACATTTCACTTTAATCACCTTTTCGTCTCTCCGTTTCTTCCAGCAGCAGAGCAAGCTCCTGGAAATCGAAGATTTGAAATTTTATTCAAAATATCAGAACATTGCAGCGATAGTCTTAATACAGCTGAAAAAGTTCTGTACCTACTTGTCATGATTTTTCAAGTAGAGTAAGTTGAGTCGATCTACTCCAGTACTAGATTCAAGTCGAGTACCTCGGAAATTTACCAACTCATCAGTTTGGTGATTTCGGAAATTGGAATACTTAATATACTGGCTGAAAATCAGGCACCCGAAGAGACGATCTAGGTCTGAATGAAAGTCGGTGAGATGGTGAAAACTACCGTATCTCTTTCTTCGCAATCTTTTCTCTCCTTTTCCTGCATTGCCGCGTCTGTGAAGATTTGCTCCTGTATGATCTCGGCCAATTCTTCATCCATCTGCTTCCTATTAACATTAATCACACATGAAGATGAATACATATGAGAAATTAGGTTAATTGAGCAAGGTTACTACTTTAAGAAATCCTACGTTTATCCTATGTCCTTTGAATGGAGAATTGTGAATTTATTATTGCCAAACGCAAACTGCAACATTAATCTTACCCCCAGTGGTTTTGTCAACATACACTCAAGAGCAGCTTAGTTTAGGTTAGATTAGTGGTCTGGCTTAGCTTACATTAAGAAAGCCCAAACTATATTGCACTGAGGGTATGAAAAGCTTTCATAGTGAACATGGGTAAATTTGTAAACAAGAAAATGCTGCTGCAATGGCTCGTTATTCTGTAATATTCGTCGTTGAGACTTGCACGGTTCCAGTGGTCTGTCGTCTAGTGTTGGTCCATTAACAAAAATGACCACCCAACACAAACAGATAAAAAATGATTGCTCACACTTCCTCTTCTTCTTCCAAAGTTCTGATCCTGGCTTTCCGGTCCTCTTCGTCTTGCAATTCTTTCGCGGTTCTGAGGTCTTCCTGAATAGCTCGTCTCATATTCACATTTTGGGAATAGTGATGTTCAACTTTGAATTGAAAATGAAATTTTTGAGTGGTCAAGGATTCGTGATATTTATTACCTCTATGATTTGGGATTAATATAAAAAGGCAGCAGGACAGCAGTTTCAAAGAAGTTCACGCGAGATACCTTCAAAAGGATTGATATAGCTAATTGCAGTTTTAGGAATTGCATGGTCGAATCGAATAACCAAAAACTTTTTTATGCATCTACCAAGCACTCACAGGATAACTCATTGATAAAAATAGGAGAGATGAAATACAAAACATAACAGTAACACACATGAAACAGGCTATACATATAAAAAGAGTTCTACGTACTTTCTTGTTCCTGTAAATTGTAGGCATATGCTCCATCTTCAATAACACGATATTCCCTGACAACTGATGTGAATAGAATTGTAATAATCATCAAATGTACAGAACTTATTCAAGAGTAGCATGCACATACCGTCCTGTACTGGAGCTAGGTTTTTTGTTTCAATTTCACTTCGGCGACCTCGACTCTTTGGTTGTGGAGTACTCATTATGAATATAGGCTAAGCGTGCTGTAAATATAATAATTAATTAACAACTTACATCTCACAGCGACAGCATTGTTGGAGGCAGAACAGGACAATGTACAAAAGAAATTTATCTCTACCGTCACAAAATCATATTTGATAGGCTTGTGCAAAAACGCTGACAATCACCCAGTTGCATTGACCAACCATATAACATTATTAAGGTATTAGGCCTACATTGGGTAAATTGCTTTGAGCGGAGGCCGGCATCATATTTAGCTATGTGGGCTTGCTTCAAAATAAATTTTTCTGCATAATGGCCTTCAAAGAACACATAGCCATGTATGTTCAATATTTGCAGCCCATACATACATAGGCTACCTATATTTGTGACCTAACCGTGGCCACTCTAATTCTGACTCTTAGCTTGACTTGCAAAAGTATATAAACTTTTCTTGAGCCAGTAGTAACAAACCGCCCGCGACCAGGACTGTGATAACAATGGTGGATTTGCGGAAAACGAAAATTGACACATAAATGAAAACTACGCAAAAACTGTAAGAAGGAAAATGTATTCAAATACACTAACGTTGTTGTTTTATTAAAACTAAACCAGTTTAAGCATATTTGTGAATGAAGCAGGATTCCCATTCAATTCAACTCAAGCAAGATGCTTCGTTTGCAGTTTTGAAGTGATTCAATGAATATGAATGCATGTGTGCAATCCACCATTTAATGCACTAAAACAAGGGTGTGTCAAATTTGACAAAATAGATTCATGTCGACATGGGTGACATTGACAAATTAGATACACCCTTAAAACAGTATATCGGACGTATACACAACACGGAGCAACTTTGGCTGACAACTTAAACTGCAACCAAGTCAAACTGTACCTCAGACATTCAAGGCAAAATGTGCATCATACTAATAGAGAGAGAACGAGTTTATTTATCAACCGTCAATCAAATACATTACAATGATACATAGCAGCGAAGAATATAAAAGATTAATAGTACAGAGGAGTCTTTGATATGAAATATCCGGAAACTTTTTAAAGACTGTACCACCCTTTACTGTCGGGAACATCGTAGAAATACCAAAACAGGGTAACAAAATAAATAAGTTCCATCAACAATATGAACTTATTACGGCCTAACTAACGTGGACGTGGATGAGCGGTGGCATTTCATTCGCTCCATATCATTAATTCATATCATATCAAAATCTGACATTGATGATGAATATTTGATGAAGATGAAAACACTACAAAATATCAAACAAACAACCCCCGTTGTGGTGTGAATTCCGCACATTTTTAGAAACTTCGTCTTATACGCGGATTTAACCGTTTCTAACTGACACTGTCGCACAGTTGATCGCCGGACTTGACATATCCCGCAGGTGAATCTCGACTATGGTACAATGATCTCACATTCACAACGACATCATGACACAGATGATAAGACCCGCGCTGGCGGCCCTGTGGATATAAAGCCGTATCAGCTGTACCAGCTGTATCAGCTGTATCAGCTGTATCACCCTGTGGATATAAAGCTGTATCAGCTGTATCCCAGCTGTATCTCGATCTTATAGGCCGATTTTATCATGAATTATTGAAAATTTTTGCGCTTCACGCTGGTTTACTAAACATTACAACAATAATTTCGTGGCAATAAAGCGAACAACGTGATGCGGGACGTTTTATCACCGTATAAGAGCCCAAGATACCAGGTTTTTGGGGAGCCTGACGAAGTGCTGTTTCGTTCCTGCCAACGGGTATACACACCCGGAGATGATTAATTAATTATTATTCGAGGGCTCCTACCTTTTCAGGCACACCTCACTCAGCTCTACCAGCAGCCGGTAGCCTAAATTAGATTACGTGAGCAGAGAGACGTTATAAAAATTGATAGCAATCTATATGCAATTCCCGATCATATATTGACCGACTCAATCATGAAATATAGAAATTTCTCTTTCTTCGCGCGTGTAGGCGAGTAGAGCTGACTCACTAAATGTGTGACAGCCTACTAGACTATTTCGCGCATCCCAGACATAGTATAGACCTGATACTAATTGCAGAGTGATACCTGGGTGAATCTCGGTACGGCTTGTCTATAACAGTGGTTCACAACCTTTTTTTTGACGCGCCCCCCTTTATGATAGTGAAAAATTTTGCACCCCCCTTATCGTCATATCACAAAATCCAAGTGGGATGCTAGCAACCCCAACAGATTGTTTGGTGGTATGGTCCTACAGGGTCGGTTATGAATGTTGATGAGAGAATAAAAAATATGAAATTGGGTCTATATAGAGAGAAACACGCCTGCATTGGAGGCAAATCGCGCTCCCCAGGTTGAGAACCCCTGGTTTATAATATGGGAGCAGCGATGATTCTCAAAGTTAAAAGTAATTAAAAAAATAATAATAAAAAAATCAAGAATTGTTTGAACACAAGACACAGATTCCATACAGGTAGAGTGATACAGCTGATAGAGCCGTGATACAGCTTTATATCCACAGGGTGATACAGCTGATACAGCTTTATATCCACAGGGTGATACAGCTGATACAGCTTTATATCCACAGGGTGATACAGCTGATACAGCTTTATATCCAACCACGGTGATACAGCTGATACAGCTTTATATCCACAGAGTGATACAGCTGATACAGCTTTATATCCACAGGGTGATACAGCTGATACAGCTTTATATCCACAGAGTGATACAGCTGATACAGCTGGTACAGCTTCATATCCACAGGGCCGCGCTGGCCGCGCACAGATCTGCCTCAGAGAAGCCTCTCTCACAACAAAATAACATGATAAGCAAAGACAAAAAGACTCGGACAAGGCAAGCTATCGCGCAAACCCGGACCACACTTGAAGCATAGAAATTTACAAGCGTTATAGCGATATATCATTGGTTGTTGCTATGCTTAAAGAGTGCATCAATCACCCATAGCCTCTATATCACAGCAAGGCAATAATGTATAATATATCGTATAGCTATTACATAGAGAGTTACGACCTACCTACGACCAACGACCTACCTTACGGACGAAGAAACCGGACGCTCCAGGCTCCACCATTACGCTATAATTATCTCCATGGGAAACTGTCTTCCATGCTATCTCGCTCGGTGTACGATATTTCATGCTCGTTGTTCAATGATCTACTAAGATGGTTCAATCGAAGCATACCCTCCTAACCCTATGGGGGCTAGTAGGCACTAGGCAGAGATGAGCGGATTTGGAATTTCTATGTCCTAATCCAATCCAAATCCGAAACTTCAAATCCAAATCCAAAACCTAATCCATAACTTTTTCATTTTATAGTCCATGTCCAATCCTAATCCGATTCCAATTTGAAATTCAGAAAAAATGCTACTTTATGCAAGGGAGGGATTGGAAAATTTACTTTCACAACCAACGATTCTCTTGATTTGAGATAACTTAGCATAGGGCTGCACCTCTCATGTTCATTTGCACCGAGTGAACCATAGTGTAGTGTCCTATAAGTACATCAATAACTGATCTGAATAAAGTTTGTCGCCATTCGCCACACGAAATATTAAGCTCCCAGAAAATAGGTAAATCCAATCCAAAGCCTAATCCGTTCAGAAAAAAATCTGTAATCCTAATCCAATCCAAATCCGACAAAATTTCACAAATCCTGTTTTTTCAAAACCCAATCCTAATCCATGCTCATCTCTGCTAGTAGGTATCTATAATAATTTGCTCACTAGCATCACTTTGCGGAGCAAAGATTCCACGGCTACGCTCACGGATGGCGGACGCGCATCATTGCTGCGCGATTGACAGGGGAATCACCGCAAACACGAATTATAGATTAGCAAGGTTAGTTTTCTATACACGAATATGTTTGGTGTGCGCTTGTAGAGAATTGGGATCAGTCTCTGTGATCTCTATAACTACGATGTTGCTTCAGCTGCGTTTTTTATGAGCATCAGTGATATGATGGCAGGGTTATGCTTTTCACAAAGTCACAGGGTTCCGAGTCACAAGTCGATCTTGTAGTTGACTAGTTGTAGACTATCCCACTATTTAAGTTTCGACTCGCCCTTTTCATTTTATCGCAATTCTAGGAGTACTTTGAATTGATAAAAGTTCAAATGATGATAATGATTAACAAAACGAATTATTGGTAATAAAGGAGATGCAGCTATATTAGTAACGTTTTACAAAAACATCAGATTAGCAATTCAGATGCTTAAAGCTTAATATATACCTTGTCTTCCACTGATTTACTGTTTTAGTCTATCAATAATAATGTTTGCCTAAATATGATATTCACGTAATTGGAACTTGAAACTGCCTCTGGTTAACATTTTTCACAAAGTTGTTTCGAGTCCTTCATGTCTTAGTGCTTTACTGCTTTAGAATGATAACATTAGCGAAGTTGAGATAGTAGTATTGGTAAGAAAAGCACTTGTGACAGTACAAAAATCTTTTTCCTGACTGATAAGAATCCTTGTGCAATTCTCTATACCAGCGTCTATTTTGAGAAAATAATGTTTAACGATTCTAATCCCTGCATTCAGCGATACCGAAATAGATGAGGCCTCAAAAAAAGAAAAAACTTACAAAAGAAAGTGATAAGGCGGCGACTGCGGAAGGACCTACATCTTTGCACTGTTTCAAAAGACAGGAATACAGAAAAAATGGATTCACTCATCAAACCAAAGTCTGGAAAAATCTAAAAAACATGGCAGCAATGGAGAAAGGCTTACAAGAACAAGGTTTTATCACCCATGCATCTCTGTCCGCGCCACCGTCTGTCAAACCAATCAAGCTGTACTCGGATTTATCAGGCCTTCCCGCACCATACAAAGACCCAAAAACTAAGCTACGATATGCCAACACGCAAGAATACCAGATGATTTTACATCTTTCACCTGATGTGATTCTTGGGTTATTATCTCTACGCAAGGGATGATCCACTTTGACTTGGACCTTCTCAGTGTTGGGATGGCTCAAGTCATGACTTGACTCGAGTCAACATATTCATATGACTTGACTTGACTCCAGTCACTTTACAGAAATGACTTGGCTCTGCGTTTCAAAAATGTGGATCGACTCGTGACGTGAGCAAAATTTTCGAGTCAATTTCAAGTCATGAAATAATCGGCGTTGGCTTGGTCGCTGTACATTTACGTACATGTTCCCAACGCGCTGATAAAACCTGTGTGAGCAGCCAGTCATTCAATGGTTAGACGGCCTGGTTTTACTGAGCCTTCGTCGGTATGTCACCAATAAATTGACCGCAAATGAAATCAATCGAACTTATGTTGTCATAGACTACTAGTAATCTATCTATAACAGTGTATTTCTGTGACATCGATTGCTCAGTGCTCACATTAACGATAACCTCTCGTACGATTTAAATCTGTAATTCGTATGGTAACGTATGTATGGTATGGTAATTTATACCGTACATTTATATTACCAGTCAAAAATTGATGTAGGATTAAATTGCATTGTATGGACGTTTAAGTGGATTGTGTGTTGCGTCATATCAAATTCTTTGAACTTTCCGAGGTTTCATATTCTATCATATGCTTGGCTGACAGTTACAAACGTAGTTTATCAGTTCAACATAGGCTATATGTGAGCCATACATACAATATTTGTTTCTCAATTCCGAATTAATAGTGACTCACTCTGTATACTTCAATTATCTTGCAAAATACAATGATTTCTATCATGCCTCTAACTTTGAGAATCCAACGTGACTTTGTGTCATGACTCTTGACCTGACTCGAGTCAAAACGTGCATGTGCAATGACTCAAAAATAGTGACTCAACCCCAAAACTGCTGAGGAGTAATATGTAATTCTAATTTGGTTTTCAATATGATGATAGGCCTGCTTCTAAATGCATTTTTGTTTTTATAGCAACTGTCTCTTTCGTTCATAGGCAGCGCGTATAAATTCATCAATCATTACGCTAATCATAAAAATTTTGATTGTTGAATATTCATGCTTATTGCAATGTTTGTCACTATCTTTTTATAGCATACTAGACACTCTACTTAAAATGACCGCAACCACCAACGAAGACGCAGTCGGGTGTCTGTTTGAATTCTTACATAGTGAGATTGTGCGTTACGTATACTCAGCGGCCGACGACGTAGCCAACGACAAATGTATATCTCATCTGGAAGCAATGGGGTGCAGAGTCGGCCAGAGCTTGGTCGAGCATCTCGCAAAAGACGGCCAGCGCTTCAAAGAAGATTTGGATGTGATGAAGTTCATTTGTCGTGATTTTTGGACTGCGTTTTACAAGAAGCAAGTCAATAATTTGAGGACCAATCATCAGGGAGTCTTTGTACTGCAGGACAACAAATTTAAATTGCTTACCAAAATGTCCACTGGAAAACAATTCATTGAGCACGCTCCGAGGTATCTCGCGTTTTCTTGCGGACTCGTCCGAGGTGCGCTGGATGGACTGGGTGTGAACAGTATTGTTACGGCGGAAGTTGTGAATATGCCTGCCGTCAAATTCCAGATTATGATCCAAAAACCAAATACTTCATGAAGATCGTCTCAGTAATAGGCTACTTTTAAACATCGAATGTTTCACCACCCACCGCAAATATTAAAATAGATACATGCAGAGGAGTATAAATGATTCGGTTTGATTTCATTTCCTGATGGCTTGTCGCAGCATGTACAGAATTGGAGACCAAGTAACGGGGTGAAGACCTCCAACAAATTTGAAAAGAACATAGTAATCCAGCATGTTTTGAAGAAGAACGCCAGACCAGTGTAGATATTAGCACCAAACTCTAACATGCCCTTGGAACATCCATCATGCATGTATGGTAATATGGGTGTCCCAATTCCGGAATTATGTGTCAAAATCAACCTGTGTGATATACATGAGTAATCATCATAGTCTTGTAACTGCTAATTAAATTTCTTTCCTTGCAATTATACATAATTACACTTGGCCTTTTTAATAGATTATTTTCACAAACTATCTGGAGTCTTTGTCACCGTCTAACCTCACTGAAGAGGAAAACGCCATGAATATATTGTATGGGCAAAAACTATGGTTGCAATCACAGAAAAATATAGAATTAGCTAACAGCTCAAATGCATCTCAGTATTGTATCATAATATTGAGATGCCAGTTCTGTGCTCCATCAACTCTTCTGTTAGCTAGATTTGTTATTGTATTATTGTGTACTCGTCTGTGATGAAATGGACTGAACTGGTTTGTTATAATGCTGTAACTTTCAAGATACTGAATTATCCATCTCTAATCACAGACACAATATTTTGTCGAACTTTTTTCCATGATGGTTATACAGATTCTATGTTGATCAATGGATGTGATCATGTCTCTTGTGTAGTTGCTGAAACTCTGTTAAATCCATTTTCTACTTTACCTGATTTGAAAAGTTGAAAGTGACAGTAACATAATTCTTATGTAATCTTCTGGACAGAAACTTCTGAATTGTGCAAATCCAGCTGTGCCGGCAATATATTGTTTTGCTTTTAAGCATATTTATGTTTGAAGTGATCTCTTGTTATTTCACAATAATATTTGAATTATTATTTAGTGCATAAACTGCCTGGGATAACAACCATGGCCTGTATCATTAGCAAGTCGAACTTATGTGTGAAATCACTGAAGAAAATTCATGGATTACGGTTGATTCAGTCACAATTTCAAAGGCAAAGTACTTTGTCAGTGCAGGAGCGAATTGATGAAAAGAGGAAAAAGGCTTTGCTAGGCGGGGGTCAGCACCGATTGGACGCTCAACATAAAAAGGTAGACAAGATTTATGCTTATTATTTTAATCAAGTCATACCAATAGTTTAGTTGGCGGTATTGCTATCAATGCTATGTTTACTAAACTTGTTCATCCAGATTCATATTGTGCATTTTTCTTTAAATTCTTTACGTCCATTTGGTTTGTCACATTCCTTTCATCACATAGGAGTAGATTCATTATTAGGTACAATCATGCCTATGGATTTATAATCATGTCGGAAGTGCAAATGCTCCATATTTACACTATTGCGAATAATCGTTCAGGGAAAACTTTCTTCTCGTGAAAGAATCGAACTTCTTCTTGACCCCGGAACATTCATCGAGTATGACATGTTTGTCGAACAGCGGTGCACAGACTTTGGTATGGATGCAGATTCGAATAAGGTATATCCCTTTGTACAGCGGCGCCAAATAAATTTTAATTGTTTGATGTTTACATTTCAGTTCCCTGGTGATTCTGTTGTGACTGGCCATGGATTGATACATGGCAGGCAGGCTTTTATATTTTCGCAGGACTTTTCCGTATTTGGCGGATCATTATCAAGTGCTCACGCACAGAAGATATGTAAGGTGTGTGGTTAAAGTTTATAATGGCAGAGTATTTAAATGGTTCACCGTATGGTAATGTTCTTCTCTAAATTACAAATTATTATTTAAATAGTCAATCATAAGTGCTTCGGAAATCTTTAACAAAGTCATGTGTGCAACTGTGCATGAATTTCGATGTTCAGGTCATGGATCAAGCTATGTTGGTCGGAGCACCTGTAATCGGTTTGAACGATTCCGGTGGTGCAAGAATACAAGAAGGTGTCGAATCTCTAGCTGGATATGCCGATATCTTCCAGGTGATTTATTAGCCTACCCTGGCTTTGCTTCATTTAGCATCTAATTCTTGGTTAAATTATTACAGAGGAACGTAATGGCATCGGGTGTGATCCCGCAAATATCAATGGTCATGGGACCTTGCGCGGGTGGTGCTGTGTATTCGCCCGCACTCACTGACTTTACGTTTATGGTGAAAGACACATCTTATCTATTTATTACGGGACCCGATGTTGTAAAGGTTAGTATACGAGAAACTCTTGCCCCATGCAAGCTATGAAATTGTGGTTACACTGCACTATTTATTCCTACCCAAAATCTTTCATCTTCCTACTTGGCGTACTTCATCGACATATTCTACTATATTCAGTCAGTAACCAACGAAGAAGTCACTCAAGAAGAATTGGGAGGTGCAAAAACACATACAACAGTGTCTGGCGTGGCTCATAAAGCATTTGAAAACGATGTCGAAGCATTGCTTCAGCTTCGTGAATTGTACAGTTTCCTACCACTGAGTAATTCGGATTCGTCGCCAATTATAAAAACCAATGATCCAAGGTAACCAATAATTGTTATGATTGATTCACTTATAAGGTTTTTCCAGTGTGATGTTATTCATTTCTTTAGCAATCGATTATGTCCCGTTTTGGATGACTTGGTGCCATTAGACAGCACAAAGGCCTATGATATGTTGGAAGTGATAACAGCGGTAAGTATTATTCACTTTCAGTTCAACATCCCATATAGGCTACACATCCACGTTTTTTCTAGCTGTCAGACAATAATCATTTTTGGGAAGTTATGCCTAATTATGCCAAAAACATTGTGATCGGATTTGGGCGGATGGATGGGCAAACTGTGGGATTCGTCGGGAATCAACCGAAAGTCGCTTCAGGTATGTCCAAAAGCTATCTCCTTAAACTGGAATATATTAATGAGACATTTAATATTTGTAGGCTGTCTGGACATAAACTCTTCCGTTAAGGCGGCAAGGTTTGTCAGGTTTTGCGACGCATTCAACATCCCGTTGGTTACTTTGGTTGATGTACCAGGATTCTTACCTGGCACCGCACAAGAATATGGTGGTATTATTAGGCATGGTGCGAAGTTATTATATGCATTTGCGGAGGCTACTGTTCCCAAAATTACTGTCATAACAAGGAAGGTTAGTTGATAGCTCGGTAGTTTTAACCCATTCAGTGTCTAGTAATTGTGCTTTATTTCAAGGCCTACGGTGGTGCTTATGATGTGATGTCATCAAAACATTTACGGGGCGATCTCAATTATGCCTGGCCCGCGGCGGAAGTTGCAGTCATGGGCGCTAAAGGTGCCGTTCAAATTATCTTCCGTGGGAAGGAAGATCAGGAAGAAAGGGAGGCGGAATACATCGAAAAATTTGCCAATCCATTCCCAGCTGCAATCAGAGGTATGGTGTTTGTACGTAATTATTCGCGATTGTTGTTTCAATCTCGTTTCTGTCTTGCTTTACAGGGTATGTTGATGATATTATCGAACCGAGAATGACGAGGTCCTTGATATGCCGTGATCTTAAATTACTTGCCAGTAAAAAGCAAGAGAATCCAAAGAAAAAACATGCCAACATACCCCTATGAGAGTTCCTTTGCACCTGCCTATTTTCATTTTCCCCTTTGAATTGTACTTATGTGATCATGTTCAATTGGTATCATGGGTATAATACTCCGATCTATATGTGCTCTATCCGTGGATGTTAGCTATCAGACATTTTGACGAAAATACACGCTGAAGTTCCCGTTCTGCTTGAAAGATAATAGTGTGTTATCTTCATCTGTGAGAGATTTCCCTGCTGCATTTGCTTGGGATATACTGCAGACAGCTTCGAAAGATTAGCGTTGTTTGAGTACCAAGCTGGTGCAACAGGAATATGCGGTGACTTGTGTCGGTTATGATATTGACCTGAACCTCTCGCTTGGAGAAGACATCTGTAGATTTGTTTATCTACCTTAACCATGGTTCAGAGTAGTCAGCAGTCGGACAATTTCTTTAGTGCTACTCAAGTAGCAGTAATATAGAAGTTACTCAACGAATAGGGGTTGGCGAAGTGGTGATAACAGCCGCCGGCAATGCTGGTTCGATTCCAGTTGGAAACGTGGAAAATTCGTCTGGGCTCCTTCTGGCCTGTGCCGCTCGTTAATGCATATTGAGGAAGGTAGGCTACTCAAAGAAGCGAATGGAAGCGTCTAAATTAGAAAGACAGCCGAGTAAAGATTGACATGTGACACTAGTCATCCCCCGCCTTTATGATCATTACATCGCATTGTAGACTACGTGTGTGCCTTGAGCGAATGAAAGTATATAATATGGTGGTTATTACGAAGCAGCAATTTCTATACTTATATTGAAAGGGGTTTCACTTTTCAAAAAAATGTACGACTTGCTTGTGAAGTTGTTTCCGTGAATGCATTCTGTCCCAGAATTAGTAAGGAAATTGATACGCTGACCACAATGTAACCGAAGTATTTGCTGATCTGCTGAATACAGGTTTGCATCGAAAAAGAACTGTGACATCTGGCGCTAGGTCGAGGTGGATGACAGTATAGAGACCGCAACTCGTCGTCCGGCACCCTCCTATCTGTTCATTGCATCGCATTGTACATTGTGTGTGTCTTGATCAGATGAAAATATAATCTGACAATTATTGATTATTAAAGACATCGTTGACATTATCAAATTAGATCCACCCTCCTAAAGTCGAATCGTATCAATCGAGGGAATGCCCCGTGTTTTGAAAAGCCGAGGAATAGAATCCACTACATTCGTGGTTTCTCTCGATCAGACCAAAAAGTTTTGTTGTGAAGTATTCCGTCGTAGACATCATACGAACTTGAAAACAAATGGTGTGTGATATTTGAGATTACATGAAAGACGATGGCCGATAAAGAAACTGTAAAAGTAATCATTGGAAAGGTGTCACTTGAAGTTTCAAAGATCTTTCATAAATTCATCGAAGCTTACCGTGGGGACATAGTGTCAGCGTTAAATTTTTTAATGACCAGGTTAGTAAATTCCTGTGAAATCACGTTATAGTTATGGTGATTTTTTTCTTGTTGTATAGAAACTGTTCTACGAGAGATATTCAGTCCTCTGGCATGAAGACAGATCTTGTGGCTGAGGTAGAGAAGACTCACGTTCAAACCATATATGATATGATCGATTATTTCATATCAAAGCGCAGACTATTATCTAGAGGTGATGCACTTGAAATACTTGTATTACAAAGCGGTAAGTTCTGGCGTAAATCTTCTTCGTTGACAGTATGCGATTATTATCAATATGTTTTCCAGGTATTGAGTGGATCAATGATTCATCCATACGAATTTCCACCCTCAAATCGGATACAATGATAAGACTGAATGAGGATAGGAAGCTGAAGAAATTTTGCGACTTGGAAATATCTGTTTATTGCAAGAATACAAGTTTGCTGTTGCTGTTATTTGTAGGAATTGTTTCGAAATGCTAGCTGTTTATATACATCAGTTACAGTAAATATTGTATTTATATATGATATAATTTGTCAATTTTAATGAGCAAACTGAACTTTAATGATAGTTTGCATCCACTGTGCCATAGGAATTCATTTGCTTTATGAATGACGGGTTTAAACCATCGTATCAGATATAGTATGGTGCCCTTGCTTTACAAATATGATTTTTCATTCCGGCACTCTATAGTTGACTCAATGATAACTTTCAACTTGACTTCTTTAGATGCAGTGAACGTTTTTCACGCTCATAAATGTGTGCTAGCAATGGAGAGTTGTCATTTCCATGGTATTTTAGAAGAAGATACAAAGCTTGTTCAGGTAAGACAAATACTCAAATGCATCCATTGCCTGACTAATGACTGGCCTACAAAATCGTTAGCTGTGGACTGCAGCAACCTATGTTATTTTAACAAAAAACTGTATTTTTGTGACTCTATCAAGTTGTCACTAAGTTTCCGCCTGCAGATGAAATATGTATTGCTCTCAAAGTCTCAGTAATACTGTTTCATTTCAGATCGGGTATATTGCTGAACCAGATCTCTTTGGATACATTCTCAACTTTGTATATACTGGGGAAATTCATTTTGAAGCTAGCACTTGTTCACATATCTACTTCCTAGCAAAACACTTAGGAATCGACAAACTGGTAGAGTTATGCAGAGTAAGTCTGTGCTAAGCATCTCTGTATGAAGTACTTGGTGTAACAATTGTTTCTGTTACAGGATTATTTGAAAATATCCCACACTGTTCTGGAAGATGTGTCTATGGAGATAACTATAACGAAGCAAATGGATATTCGTAATTCGGTAATCATGCATATACATTATCAATCTGGCGTGGATTCAATTCTCTTTGGTCCGACAGGATCAAATTAATTGTATCCAAACTTGAGTAGTAGAGTCTAGATTACATTGCTATTCAAGTACATTCAACATTTCTTTTTTCTCCTTGGAATAAATTTACATTTTTACGAAGAACACTTCTTCATAATATTTGAGAAAAATTGAGAGAATTATATCAGGAACTATCCTGAATAGCGACTGAGTTACTTTCGTATTGCAGGATCCGGACTCAGAAGATGACCAATTGCTTCCTAGGAGATATGCATCGTCAAAGGATGGTAGGCGTATTCCACATTTGGCCAAAATAATTTTTGCTTTATATGCAAATGAGTTTATTTAGTCAGATACTTAATTTTTCCAGAACCATCATCTCCCATTACCAGGCCGATGAAAAAAACTGAAAAGGAATCCAAGAAAAATTACCTTAGAGCTGAAAATGAAGGTGATTCCTCATACTTTCAGAAAGCCGTTGTTTAGTTGTGTATGCTACGTATTCATAAATGGGTATATTTTGGATACAAGTCTACATTTTCTGATGCTATTATAGATTATTATATTAGATAGAACTTGAGTAATCCGCAGTTCACGAACAATCGTTATTCCGGGTTTAAATATAGCCTTGATGACTGATATGGATGTTGTTACAGGGGAAAGAAAGCACTGTTGTACGACATGTGGTAAACTATTTTTCAAGGTAACTGGACATACTAAATCAGTAGTTCTCAACTTTACACTCTTTGGTGTTTGCTCTTCATGGTGTCACAGCAATGCAAAATATCTCTTATTCTTCTGTACATCACGCACCGATTACAAATCAGTTTCACAAACGCGCCAAGAACGTCATTAACGCTATGACTTAACAGTACATCACAGATCCAGAACATATTGTTGAAAATGATTTAATCTATTTAAAATGGTCAGTAAATCCACAAAGAATGAAAATGTGCCAAAGGCAACGGTTGAGAACTGCTGTGATAAGTAGTCGCATAGAATTAGTTTTTATTATATTATCTTTGGTAACGTCCTCAGTCTGATCATCTGAGGAGACACGAACGCACACATTCTACTGACCGGCCATTCAACTGTGACCAGTGCGATAAAAAGTTCAAAACAAGAGACAACTTGAAAGTAAGATTCAACATATTTTGATTAAGAATCACCACTAAAGCTAATTTACTTGCGCAACTTATCCCTTTTTGTTTCGATATTTGTAATTCACATTAGCCGTTCACTACTATTGTCACTTCATGTCATCTCGTAAACTGCATAATATGCATGACCAATCTCCATAAGTGTATCCAGAATAAAAAACATTTAGCAGCAAAGTGACTCTTACAATCGACATAACCAACCAAAATCAATTCACAAATCACAGATTTAGAATGTGTACTTGTACGTGCATATTATACATCTTCATCCCTCATGGCCAATGGCTATAGGCATTGCAAATGCACAAACTGTGTTGGGGGGCGATTAAAGTTAATGGTGGGACGAATTTTTGGCTTCACTGATCCGCTATGAGGTAATAGGAAACAATGACATCACAATACCCAGTCTGGGTGTCATGTCAGTGAACCCTTTGCTACACCCTTCTAGGTTGAGCTCCTTATCATATTGGCATGAGAATGAGGACCTGTTTGCTAACCGTTTTTTCCTCCTGAAGAGGCACGCCCTGACGCACACAGAGGACCGGCCGTTTTTCTGCGAAATATGTGCAAAGCAATTCAAAGACAAGCCCGGGTTGCTGGTTCACCAGAAATCACACAGGAAAGCGAAATTACAGTGTCAACATTGCGACAAAAGTATGCCGCCATCGCTGTTGCTATATAATTCATTACTATCCGCATATCTAATTCAGCTTTCACACATCGAAATCGCTTGACCAGTCATATCTTAATGCACACCAACCCACCGTCTTGCAAAACTTGCGGCAAGCAATTCAAGCATCGGACTCAACTCGTTAGGCACGAGATGATTCATACCGGTAGGAAAATGATCTGTGACGCGATAATGGTTTCGTGACGAAATTTTCAAAACAGGCGACCGTCCGTTCAGCTGCGAGAGCTGCGGGAAACAGTTTATCGACATGCACAGCCTGAAATTGCACCAGAAAAGACACACCGGTTTCGACATGCACGAATGTTCACAGTGCGATAAAAAATTTATTGACAGATATCACTTGACAAGGCACATGAAGATGCACACAGGTGACTACCGTCGATCAGGGCTGGGCTATTTTTTTCCTCCCTACCTATTTCATTGCACGTTGTGACAATGCTGTGGGTTGATCACGATTTCACGGAAATGTCATTTCCGCTCACGGCGTAGCTTTGTAGGCCTACTACATTTTTTCCGTACGGTGAGATGCGACAAATCGATATTCCAAGGCTTCCACAATGGCAAATAGAGTCAAGACTATAATTCTTCTTGATAAATGAACTCTGTAATGGCAAGGAGCGTATAATTTCAGTACAAATCATCTCCCACTATTCGACGCGAATCATTAGGCTACAATTAAAACTCGATTCGGATTCGAGGACTTCAATCATTGCGCCCAGCCTTACCGGTGATGTTACTAATCCTGAAAAATATTTAGCACGTTGTGTTTTATCCAGGTGAGAAACCTTACATGTGCGACCATTGTGGTAAATCGTTTTCGCGTGGAGATAATTGCGAAATTCATAAATTGTCGTGCGGCTCAAAAGGCATCATACCGCAAACGAGTCGACCAACGGCGGACAAGGCTGTAAGAAATGACTTAATTTAATAAAACATCAGAATTTAGATGATAAGAAGGGCCATCATTTTCAGGCAGCAAAAATGAAGAAGAGTTTGGTTCCGCAGAGGAAGGTAGGCTACTACGCATGGTTTGTCAAAAAATATGAATGTTTCGCTATCAAGCATTTATTTAAGGAAACCAGTTCAATCGTGAATTTCATTAAAGACGCTAATATGGACTTCGCGACCCTGAATGAGTTGAATGGCGGCAGATATGTGAAGATTGCAAAAAAGTGATTGGCATCAGCGTCCCTAGTGGCTACGAATTGTTTTGGATTTCTACTGGACGGCCGGAGATTTTCCAGCGAAGTACTGAGGCATTCATTTTGTCATTGTGTTTTTACAAAACTAAAAATAAGATTTGATACTACTCACGGAATCTTAAAAATTGACAGACCTGACGGTCGTCAAGTCGTAATAGTAAACACTTACTATGAAATGTAATAAATTCGGAAGGCTGAAATTCTGTAGATTATGGCCGATGGGTCGGATACTTTAAACTGTTAATTGTGGGTGGCGACTTCGGCAGGATGCGTCTTCGCGACTAGCGCAAAATGACCAATTACACTACGCAGGTTGAATTTTCAAAAATCTTCTCAGTTACCGTGATACCGGGGCTCTTTCACCTAGTTGTCATGCCAATGTCACTCTTAAAAGTGACGCAAACCTATCCCAAAACTGATATGTATTTTACAAAGTGCAAAAAAATGAGTGGGTTTGCTGAAAAAATTCTCAACAAGTGTAATTAGTCTAAAAACATGACCGCCCAAAAAAGCAGTACAAGTAGGCCTACTTGCGAGCTCGGAAAGAGCAAAACTACATAGTTACTGACCACCCCCTGCTATCTATCGTATGAAGAAAAGCGGCAAACTTCAGAAATCTTGGTTTCGCGCGACTGTGTTCACCAAAGGAGTGACCGGTTAGGTGCGTTTCCGCTTGTATCGCGAGACGAAGGAGTTGTAGTGGTTTCTTGATTATACTGATTCGGACAAGCATACGTCGCCATGTCTATCAAAACTCCCAATAAAATACCGACTCCCAACGCCACGACCGCCACGATTATGTACGGAAACAAAGTGTTGATCCGCGACCTGCTGTCGAATCTGGACGATCGCAAAATTAAGTCGGCGTCGCTATGCGTGCGATCGCGCATGTCCGCGTTGCCGCGTTCGCCTGCTCTTGTCAAGTCTTCATCGTAATAGTATGTCTCCCCGTTCCCGTAACCGTCGTCCATTGCTTGAAATTGGTCGCCGCCAGTGCTCACGTTGGACCGATCACCCATTTGTCCGTCGTTGGGTGTTTCTTCGTGTCTATTGTAGCAATGGAATATGTCTCTGATTTGCTATTGATTCTATCCATTTTCATCAGCAAGGGCAAGGCAAAGATCATATAGACAGCATACGAATGTTAGAGTGGCATAATTTTATACTAATGCAATGACGTCACATAACCAATAACCATGGTGTGTGCACACAATATGACGTCACCATTAGTAAGTAGAAAAATTTGAGGGGTAAAAAGAGACCTTCCACTCCGTCGACTGCAGCAGTAGCAAGTAGGTGGTACCAGAGGTGTTTAGTAACAGAGTACGTCTACGTTTCTGGGGTAGTCTAGTAGATTTTGAGTACTTGTACTACTTAGTCGAGTGGTTAAGATTTTTGAATACTATTAGCCAAAACTAGGCCTACTTGCGGGAAAATAGAGTAGAAATTTATGGCGTTACTTGTACTTGAGTACGATCGATGACTGCTTGACTACCTCTGAATTAGCATCGCATCTGATGACAGCATAGTTTTGACCTTGCAATTATATAATAAATATTTGCGGAGATGTAGCCTGACACTTGATAAGCTCTCTTGATTTGGTGACGACTAGTGAGTATATTCGCGCCACTTGCGCGGTCAATAACTTCATTGATTTCACCCGTATAAACTGATAATTTGAATATCCACCTATAGAAAGAAACCAACTCGGGTCGCATACCGGGAATCCGTGGATCCGGAATTAGTTTCGTCTTGCATCTCTGCTTCGAGCTGTGCTCCCTCCAACGGGCTCAACGTCTCCCTTGAAATAGTCAATACATACATGATTGACGCTATAATCTAGCTGCCTCTAAACAAGCTGAAATACCTCTGTCGACGCCAATCGTGCTGTCCACTTCGTATTTTGGGGTTGGCATCAACCGCGGAATATTCTGCTCGGCCACTACTGATCCATTGCTCATCCTGATGGGTAAGTATCGGTTGAAATTCAAACTGCGTTATCAAGTAGGCCTACTTGGAGTTACAAAGAATATAGGCCTACCTCGCTTCCGTTATGGAAATTGCCTCCTGAATCATCTGCAACATCTAACTCCCATTCCTCGGAAAAGTCAGCTACTGCCATTTGATTGTACTCGGTGTACTCAACTTAGACTGGAATTGCTATGTTGAAATTGAAGTTGGTATTGCTTGATATGTCGAATCGATGGCCAGATTTGATGTGTGATGCATGAATGCATATTGTGTAGTGTTGTTTGGTTAAACAGTAACTGGGTGTATGTGTTGTTTACGGAGCCGACAAAGGACGGTTACGAGTTTCTTATACCTGGCTTTGTATATAGCCATGTTATCTAGTTCTTGCCAATTCGATGTATTATGGAAAAATCATCTATGGCCTTTGATTCATGCATGCGTTTTTAACATATTGGGGCAAGCTTTGAGTACACAATGGATATCCGAACCCAGCGCAATGATTCGGCGTCGAGGTAGTTGGTAATAGACTGTTCTGAGTCGATACCAGTTCAAAGTTATTGTCACGCCGTAACTTTCTATTCAATTACGGCTAGAAGTATATAATGGAAGGTCTGAGAAGTACTCAATATACGTAGTGTGAAAAGGTCGATTTTGTTTAGGGTTTGCATACTTTTATTTGAAAGTTAATCGGTGGTGGCTGCATTCAAAATTGCATAATGTATATTCGCGACAAGCGCATAATGACTATATAGTGACGCTACAATAGTGGCTCGATTGGAAATATATTCAGCAGTTACTGTGATCACTATTTCGCACATGACTGCACAAATGGAAGTGGTATCAATAACTTATCCGAAAACTATACTCACTACCGAAGAAGTTTATAGCCTAAATATCATAACCACATGAGTAAGTATCGTGCAAGTTGACAGAACCTACGTGAGTTGCGAGAAAGTAGAAGTACTTCGTTACGACTCTGCGTGTATGCGTGACATTCTTGGCGCTGTGAAACGATTGCAAACAGTGACAATACAGGACGTCTGCCGTGTACATTTAGCTGTATTGTTGAAATTTCCTTCAATGCCAACAAACAAGGTTTAGCAGAACATAACTCCCCACAACTTTTTGTTTGATGGTATGTTCATAAGGCGAAAATTCCACAGTATTGGCGTATAATACGTTTTGGCATGATGACCATCACAATGAGAAGTTCATATACTGCATTCGTTAATGAAACATATCGGCCCCAGCCCGAGCCCCACAAAGTAATTCCATGAAATATGAATGTCAGATAACATCTCCTTGTTGTCCGCTCCTTCACGAGTCCTTCATCTGTGAGATAGCCGCTTTTAGGTGTCCGGCAGGAACGCACCCTTCCTTGATGGCAGTCTTCAACGAATGCTGTTTCAACGAACCGTCCCCATTTTGCTCAAAGTCAGACTTTCCGAAAAATTTCTTCGGCACCTCCTCAAACAAAGCGGGAACTCGCTCTTTCCAGGCTTGGAGCATCTGAAAAAGGATAATTACTTCATGGAAGATGCGGCATGCACAGGATACTGAATGAAAAATAATGGAAGATAACGTAAAAGGACAAGCGGCAAAATGAGGTAGCATGTGACGAATGGCGAAGTCAATATATCAGATCGTGTCCAGTAATCCCGAGCTCGGACCAGTATTTATTAGGCAAGAGTCTGATTGTATTTCGATCTGAATGTGGATGGGGACAGGACATGCTCGTCGACTGCCGAATTGTCGTCGAGATATCGTTCCCCAGTTCTGGCATACTTGATAAAACGGTGATCTTTCAAGTCGACCACATGATGGTTGGACGACGAGAACGCGCGTATGTACGGTGTAGTACTTTGCGATTTTGATTGCGAGGCAAAGAAGTCATTGAAATTTGTGGGGCGGTCACCTCGGTTGAACTGGTAGATAAACTTGGTACTTTCTGGTTTCCGCATATCTTTTTGTGTTTCGAACCCCGTATCTTTAGAGCAGCGACTTGTTGGACGCACAACCAGTGATACTGAGTACCTGATTAGTTGTATTCTTTGCAAGTAATAGAATATGTTTCATTCGGGCTGTAATCATAGACGTATTGTGAACGATAACGGTATGCGCAGTTTTAAATTTAGGTAGTGGCAAGAGCACCACTTGAAAATTACAGCCTTTACATAAATTACATCCTTTACTGACCTTCTTCCTGTCCTCGTCGCTGACAAACTGTACCGCGTAGCAAACATTGGCCGGTAATACACTCAATCCACAAAAATGTAGTCCACCCGCTTCGATAGGCCATAAACACACATCTATATCACCGCAGATGCCATCAGCGCGATACGCATTCGGCGGCCCACCTGTCGTACAGGATATCACAGCCCTCTTGCCCTAGAAAAGAGCACACGCGTTATAACGATCCTCTCTGATATCAGCATCATATTGCTCGCTAATGTTGATAGTTGTATGTTATTGTATATAGTGTAGACACAGCCCTATCGTCTCGTACTAACCGCAAGAAATCCGTGATCCTGGGTATGTTCTGGCACGGAGAAAGCAAATCCATCAAGGAAAACACGGTCAAACCAACCTTTTAAGATGGCCGGCATGCCCAGCATGTAAATGGGGAACTGTTGAAAAGGTGAAATATTTATATCTACAGATCGCGAGTAATTGGCTGCATGAATGCCTTGCGCTTGAGGTATATTTCATGTACCTGAAATATTAGAAGATCGGCCCATCTGACTTTCTGCATTTCCGCTACAACATCAGCAGATAATCGATTGTCCTTGCATGCCTCAGTGATTTCATAAGCGTAATTAAACACTTCGTTCTTGAAGTTTCCTATAAATAGAAAAACTAATGTTTGCGAGAAACCATATAGCAATATCCTACTTATTAAGTAATTCATGCTCAATTACAGTCGTCTCCGTTTAATTCGGACACCAGATAACCCATACAATCGCTTATTCGTCCAAAATGGTCAGGCACGGAACAAAATTGTAAATTGCACGTAAAAAATTAATTCGGACACATGTCGCAATTCCTTGTCGCTAGATTACGGCATTCGTTTTAACACAAAATGAGTGATTACAGTGAATAATGACGAATCATGCATTAATAATCGACCAATGAACTCAAACAAGTACGTGCCAGCTTCATATATAATCGCTTTTAATTGAGCACAATTGCGTGTATCTTGTAGAAAAGATTGGTGCAGGAAAGTTAAGCAGAAAAAGTGAAATTGCTCACTAAAGTAAACGAAGAAGAATTTAAACACGCTCCCTATAGACAGTTCCGGTTGTTAGTTGCGCTGGTGGGGGATATCAAAAAGTACTATTTGAACTTATATATAGGATACTATATATATGCGTGTGTTACACAGTACCGGGGATATCTTGATAACCCTGAGCAATACAGTATGCGCTATTTTTTGAATGGTTTGGCATCGAAAATACTGTACGATACAACTAACCTGAAGGTATAACTCAGGGGTTCTTAAAGTATCGGTCGGGTCAGGGTATAAAGTTGCGTCGCGACCGCACTAGAACGATTTTTTAATATGCATATAATATTTTCCAAATTTTCCGCAATCAAAAAAATTATTCGCGCCTACCGCGATCTCGAGTGGATACTTCGTTCGTGTCCGTGTTCAATCATTGTCTTCGGTGAGGTATCACCAATAAGCGGGGAACGCATGGTTATGGTTACGACAATATGGCTTGATGATAAATATGTGCAGACCCTTGTATAACAAAAATTGTTTGATGTCATGATAAGATTTGTTTGACATTGGTTTCTGTGGAAAGCTCTAGAAATACTCGGATATGGAAGAGGGGAAAGGGGCCATGACTACACTGTTAAAAATATTCTATGCCAAATTACTGGTCTGGTCCTGGCAGCAGTTTTACGACTCTGCGACCGGTAAATTTGAAAAATATATTCCCGTAAATAATATTGACCGTAATTTATTTTTACAAAGACTGACTGTTAAAATTTCTACGGAAAATCCCCGTTACTTGACGTAACGGGAAACGGCTGTAATACCAAGTTACTGGTCTGTTTCAGTGCAGCAGTTTTACGCTGATGAGACCAGTAAATTCGAAATAACTCTCCTCGTAATAATATTTTACATATGCTGACCGTAGAAAATTTTACGGAAAATTTCCGTAACTAAACGTAACAGAAATCTGCTGTAATATCAATATACTCGTCTGGTCCCTTGCAGCAGTTTTACGTTCCTGAGACCAGTAAATTTGAATCAGGTTTATTTGATGCGGGAACACGTAAAAAAACGTAAATGTGGATAATGACGAAAATCCAGTCTTTCTTGTGGAGATCATCAGTCACCAGTCGCCTGAATGAAGAGGGCTTCATCAAAACTTTAGCAGCAGTTGAAGGACTTTACTTTGGGCCATGCTCTTTTGTAGGTTCTTCTATAATCTGAACAAGAATTATGCAGTCATCAATACATTTACAATTTGGAAACTTTGAGACGCTATAGTATGACATACTGCGACTTTTCATATTCTTGTGAATTTGTCGAATAATGATGGCCTAGGATAGGAGTGTCGAACATACGGCCCGCAGGCCGCATGTAGCTTGCAAAGCAATTCTGAGTAGTTTGAAAAACCCCTGTATTTCCCAGCACATTTTCTAACAAATGTTGAGATATTATTGTAAGAAATACTTCCCGGAGTTCTCGCAAGGCCACAAATGTCAAGATCATAGGCCGTAATATAATTATCCGACAGTGGTGTTATGGTTTTACTCTAGTCATCATCAGGAACAAGTTGGTGATACTGACATCTAATTCCCAAGACTCCAAAAAGTGCACACTGAGTTCAGATTTTTATGAAAAAATGAGACAAAAAGTAGTTCTTCGTACAGTGAAAAAGAAACTGTCATATGCAGGTCGCATGGAGAATATAATAGTTACAAAAAATACAATTCAAATATATTTGGTCGCACTGCTGTATCACTTCTACTCAAAGGCCCGGCAGACAGACAGAGAAACCCGAATGACGATTAATAATGAGCCAAATTCCAACGTCTGCGTTTACAATTAAATCACTTGTGTTCCTTAAAGCGCATACGCCGAGTTAACGGCAGATTACGAATAAAACAAAGGGAGCATACAAATATGTCAGCTTATTCAGTCGTTAGAGTCCATGATCCATGATCGTCAATGTTATGTAATATACCATAATGTATACAGCATTGATAATAAACTATTCAAGCGAAAAGTAAGGATGGCCGTTTTGAGGTACAGTAACATTTTGGAATGATTTGACTGATCCGGCCCGCGAGCGGTTTGAAAGTTTGAATCCGGCCAGCGACGCAAGTTGAGTTTGATACCCCTGGCCTAGGACTTCGTACCTGAATCATCTTTTACAGCGTGATTGCACACTTTTCTGGCAATTTTCATTTGCATCGCACGTCCAACGTATTTCGCACGGCACAGTGCTAGAAGCGAGAGACGAAATGACCCCTTTCTATCACATAAGCATTCGACGTCATGATTCATAATGCCATAACGCTTCCATTTTCGTGTAGTTCAATGTCAGAAAATGTAATACATTCTTATAAGCCATAGCTTCTGTTCACCATTAAACTGTAACGAAAATAGATACGTCTTCAGAAACAGGACTGAGAGCAACTTGCCAGGTTTGAGCTCAGATACTGCTATACCTACAATATCTGCTATCAACACCTGCAATATTCTAAAGCTAAAGTTAAGCTGTGGCTTCGAAACCCTCAATATCTTACAGCAACGCATCTTGTTATTATCCAATACGAAAACATTGCGTCGATATAATATCTACCTCGGAACATTCAGCCGCACGTGCTCAGATATGTCTGACGTCTGACGCCGCTACGTCTGGAATATGTATGACGTCATAATGTACTGTTCGCTCGATCAGCTACGAATTCATGATCAAACAATTCATAAGGCCATTCGCAGGAAAAAGGTAAAGGACGTATATTACTATAGATAACTAAGGTAAACCGGTTTACCTTAGTTATCTATAATATTACTCTCGTCGCAATGGCAAAGGAGCAATGGCGGCTATACGCCAGCTCCAGTGTTTCGATATATAGTTTGCATCATACATGCGTTAAGGAGTCTACAATGGTGGCAGAACTGGTCCAGCAGATAATTACACAAAAGATCATACCTGCAGTAAAACTAAATAAGATACCGAATTCGCTTGGCATGCTACTATTGCTAGACCTTGATGTCTCAAAGGATACTATTGATAAATCGATATAAACGATGGTATCTGCAATGCCCAATGTTCGGATACCACTCACCGATTAGCATTCAGCACGGCCATCGATGTCGTAATTTGCTTGATGATTGAAACATGATGTAATGACGAAAATCACATATATATGTCCATAATAAGACCGTAAGCGTGTAAAATGATCGAATTGTAAAGGCAATAGCAATGTTGCAAATAATGATTATCCAGTAAATCGCTTTAACGAATGCAAAAGTAAATCCGGAATACTGATTATCCAGTAAATTGCTTTTACAAATCAAAAAGTAAATCTGAAATACTGGTTATCCCGTAAATTGCTTCTACGAACTTAATCTGTAATTTTTTTAACGTTTAAAAACAAGTAAATTTACTTTTGACGTGCCCGTATATTAATTTAACGGGCATTTACCGTTAATATAACTGACGGGACGAATTTACCGGTATAATTTGGGTAAATCTACGAATATTTCTAAGAGTGTACGGCACCCCATAGTATTTTTTAATGCGTATAATTTACAGAAATAATTCTAACCGTATTAGCAATTGGGAAAAAACGGTATATTCCTGGTATCGCTTCACACCGTCAAAGACCGTTGGGGTGCTTTAGTCCTAGGGGTGGCGATATGCTGCGGGCGCGAGACTATTGGACACAGGCGTTTCTGGGCTGACCCTTTCCGCAGCAGGACACGTGAAGACATGAAGTTTTGGACAACATACGTTTGAGTCAAGTGTGGTGCCAAAACGATCGGCGGCGACAAAACCGTCGCTGGTTGGCCAAAATCCTCGATATTGATATGTCCGCCTGTCCGGTCGTCAAAATGGTCTTCGCAATCTGAGCCCTGCAGCACAAACGCGACCCACCGAGGAAAACAACGCAGACCAATTCGAAAACACCTGCGTCACGCATGTTTCATAGATCGGTATTTTGAACAACTAATTGGCTCGACCTTTTATACTTCATTTCATACATGCCCGTGAAACGTAGAATCTTTCAATAAAAATGCATATATTTCGATTTGCTAGGCTTGAGTCGCGAGATGCGATCAATGCCAATTACTGCAGCATAGCGCAGATACAATTAATTTATAACACAGCAGTACTGTATTTTGAATCCGTTGTGTGCCTTCGAAAAGAACAATTGATTTTCCGCATAACTCGGGCAAAGCCGTTATATTCCGCTTAATTCGGCCAAAAGTGAGCGAAACCAAACTTTCCGAATGCAACGGAATCGACTTGTATTGATATGAATACGTTTGCTCACCTCTAATATCGCTCTTAGTGGTGGAAGGATAAAAATGCATCGAGTACAAATCTGAAACCTGGACTTGACAGCCGGCGTCCGTCAAGGCTTCGATCGCTGCATCTTTCAACGCGCTGTTGAACGAGTGGCAGTCTTGATGAGCATACACGATAAGAACGTTTTTGCATTTACTCATAGCGATGTAAATGCATGAACTAAGTCGCCAATTTCGTTATTAAAACTGTTGAGTCCTGATAATGGTAAACGACCTCGGATTAAATTCGATATGAATTGAAATAAACCATTTCAACTGTCATTGACGTACCAATCAATCGCATCTTGCAATGGTGGATGACCTGGTTTTGCATTACGTGGCAAATGAACAGTTTCCAAAATTTTGCTTTGGTTTCGACAATCTACGCGTTCAGTATATGTCTTATTTTTCTTATAATATGACATACATTGGAAATTTGCCCTGGCATGGCACACCACGACCTGTCTACACACGTAACAAATGCTGGCTAACCATTTGCTGTGGTTTTGGCAGTGGCCTGCGTATTGCGATTGTAAGTGAAAGAGAGCTTCGCGTGACTGAACTAAACTAGCTGTTCGTTACAGATCACGGTATGATACGATGACTGATGAGTAGCCCTATCAATGTTCTGCTTGGCATGACGAAAAATGCCGATTATCTCCTGGCCGGACGGCATTGAGTAATTATTTTCGTCGGCTAGTGGGCCAACTAACACGACACTGTGTCTTATGCATTTATTCGGCAATGACCGTATCTGTCGTTATTCAACTGCTGTTGCCGTATCGACACTTTGTCTGTGGCCTAATCAACCGATATTTTGATGATATACTATACGGTACACTGCATATGATTGCCGCTTTACTGATGACAAATAGCCCTACCCTACACTACATCACAATATTCACGACTCGCACGCAGAACGGACGCTAAACACTGAGCAGACGACCAGACGTGCATCGCGTCACCTATTCGATCAAGCTTCGAATTGAAATGTGCGGAAGTGCCAGATGAGGCTAGTTTTGTTGATGTTCTAACCGACTCAAAAGTCGACAAGATTTCTTGCGATGCTATGGAAGCCTACGCGCCTCGGGCAACGGCTGTGCTATATATTTAACAATTAGTCTATGCATATATATTAGCATCATATTTACCTTGGAGCAAGTGTCTGAGCGACGTAGCAATCCGCCGCTGTTTCATTTAATATACTTTCATTAAGACCTATTGTATTTCACTCGAGTTGATCTTTTTTTTTCAATGGAGAATAACTCGACTCGACTTTAGTCGCTTCGTGTGTTGACTCGAGACCAGGGCGGTAGCTGTCGCACTTCAAACCCCCAATCGGGACAGGGGCGAGCTCGAAGGGTGCCCTAAATTATTTCGAAAATCAACAAATTTTGTGGGAGATTTCCTACAACTTCGCGATGACAACCGTCATTTGTATTGAGCGAATATTAACTGTAGGCTGGTGATAAACGGCAACAAAAAGACCTTACTTAAATGGGATGACTTTTAGTATTTCAAAGCGAATTCTGTAGCTGCATTTCTTGATATACGCGGTCATGTCTTGAAGGGGTACCGAAAATCCCTTTCCACAAATATAGGTGCTGGCGGCGAACGTGATAATAACGCGTAACGATTCCGACGACACTTCTGGGTATGATCGCAACCAATGTTCTCTCAAATTTTTCGCGAGTCTGCGCAAACTCTCCAAATCACTGCGCTGTCCTTTGGACAAGAGCGCGTAACATGGGGTAGGCACGGCTGGACTCCCGATATACACGCATTTTCTGGTAATGTGTGGTGTTGAGTAAAAAAGAGGTCATCACTTCGGCTCGACTCACGAATTATCCACTTATTTACGTTAATAGCTGGTGTTGAGTAAATAAAAAGGTCATCTTCGACTCCCTACCTCCCCGAATTTTACAAAACTCTTAACGTTCGCTGCGTCGGACTCGAATTTTATATCGCATTTTAATACATTTTCTACAAAAAGAGATGGTGATCATTTTTTTCGAACTCCAGATGAATTCTTTTTGTGCGCTGCACTGTAACTGTGTGCAGCTTAGAGGAAACATTGATCACAACATGAATAACAGCAAAATTGAGAAACACAGTCCAGTCTAGTCATTTCTATCCGACAGTTCATCTTTGAAGTTATTCATGAATAGCGGTTATGTATATCACAGGAGAAAATGGATATTTGCTAATAATAATTTTTTTAAACATCTCTAAACAGCGATATGTTTGTATCAGTAGGCTATTGTCAATAAAACGAGTTTGCACAGTAGAATCTTTCATCTAGGACCGCCATTCTGTTAATTTGAGTCACTGCTCTACCTGAAATCACAAACCCGTCCGGTTGAAAAAGCTGAGACGGCAGAAGTCAGAGGCGATATATATATTGAAACGAAAAGTTCCGTTAAACACGCAAAATCACCGGCGAACACTCAATACAATTGGATTCGCAAAATAAATGCAACTTGAAGACAGTGAATTTTCGAAATAATAAGCAACATAAGGGCGAGACAGTGTCGCGGAACGCTGGCAGTAACGTACGCAATACGCATCAACCTATACCATCACAACACGCAAGTCAAATTGTCAGAGACAGAGTCCGCGAGATGCTTATAAAAGCACAGTGCAATTTAGGCCAACAGGTGATTGAGTAATATTCAGTACAACACGGAGGCACACATAGTCCACAGCAGTTTTGGCGATTTTCAAAAGCACGAGTACTACAAATAGCAATGGAGTTACTGCTGAATGACTGGTAACTAATGGCACTCAGAAAAATATGCATCGCGGATAGGATAGGCTGATCGTATCAACATTGTCAATTCTTTCTGCTCATACATTTCAGTTGAGTGCATTAATAGCATTCAATCCGGGCTTCAACCGATTACATCAGTATCAGAGCACAAGGAATAAAGCTTCGGCCTTGGCGGAAAAACAGCGAATGCAACAAAAATGCAGCTTATACTTTGAATGGTTATTTTGAGGGTATGCAACGAATTTTTAAAGGCATCAATCTAAATAAGCAGCAATACACAATTTTAGCAAGATATCTTTCACTTATTACAAATCCCATCCAAGTTTTTCACGAGATTTTCTAGTTCCGCGAGTCGATTCTTCAGACTGAGGGTGACACCCTTTGACAACGGCAGCAGTGGGAAGCCGAGATCTGATCCTGAAATTACAATAGGATTTCAGAGATCGGGAATTAACAAACATTCGATATCTAGGATTAAGTGGTTTTTCTCCAGCAATAAGAACGGAATCCGGGCAAATGAGTATTGAGACAGCAAGTGTCATAATAATGATGCATTTGAGATAGGGTTAGGGCAGAGGTTAACTACATGCTACTTTGACGTACCTGACGAAACGGATAGGGTATCATTAGACCCCGCAACGTCGCTCTCACGAAACATATCCTTCACTCTTTCGATTAACAGTGGCACGTGCCTGACGCCGTATTCCAGAACTTCGGTAGTGAATTCTTCCGGAGGGTTTTTTACTAACGAAGCCATGTGTTCGACTAAGCGTAGGGTTACCTGCAATGCATATTGTAAGCTGTCGAAGCCATCGTTCAACCAACAACGGACAAATTTAACACATCATATATAACAAAACAGGCCTGTTTCATGGACCGCAAACATGGCTAATGCGACATAGATAAATGTATCATCAATTTTCCCTTTACAATGATTATTCTATTGTTTGGAGCGTTCATTGTCACCAGTTCTTTCCATTTAATGTACTTCAAACCAGTGGTTGGCAACCCCCGGTCTGCAGTCCTTCGCATATTTCGCCAGTTAAGAGAAGGTTCAGAGTTATAGTGGTCAAGATCACTAATATAAATTTGAAGAGCTTCTTGGAGGTACAGAACTTCAATATACAATTGAATAGTATATTCATATTGAAATGAACCCGAATATTTTCGGCTGACACTCGTCAGGGGTAATCGTCAGCAACTCGTAGAGAAATGGAAAGAACATTGTATATCAACAATGCAACGAATGCAAATGATGTTGATATACAATGTTCTTTCCATTTCTCTACTAGTTGCTGACGATTACCCCTGACGAGTGTCAGCCGAAAATATTCGGGTTCATTTCAATATGAATATACTATTTAATAATATAAATTTAAACAAATCCAAGTTAATCTCTTTAATCGGAAGATGTATGATACTGCCAGTGGTGTAGGGAGAGCGGTGTTTTATACGTCAGACCACCCCACTTGTCCTCTCAATTGAATACGACGGCTTTTCGAATCCATGCATTGATGAACGTATTGCCATATAAGTAATATAAACCTTGCTGCTTCATGAATTTTCTTCAATGGCTGCAACATAGACGGAACCGGACAGGAAGATGCAGTACTGGTGTCATTGAGTTCTATAATTCCTAAATGCTAGTTTCCAGTGACAATACAAAACCAGTCGAAGGCTCACATCGAATAACGATCGGATAGTGTATAAACCGTGTTTTTTAAGAACTGATATGCGAAAAATCCTCATTTTGAGGCCATTCCGTAAAGTAAAAAAGATTTCCGATCTATGCTTTACACTACAAATTCATATTGATAATCGAAAAATTGGATAGGAAGGTATGACACGACAAACCACAGTTAATATTCAAACCCGGAATTCTCACCATTTCGTTATAATGCCGGCTGTTGATAACTCCTTCCGCGCTGTCCCTGTGCCCTTCATATCCAGCTTCATTATAATACGGTTCGCTGTTCAAAATCAATCCTGCCCATGCGACATACGTAAGATTAAGTAATCACGCACACTCGAACCGTGCCGATATACAATGTTACAACCTTGAATCGATAGCAAAACTTGAAGAATCGTAGAGTCCTTTGTCCATCGCTCACTTCCCTAAACAAAGCATTCATCATCATTTTCCCACATCTCCATAGATTGCATGGCACTTATCAAGAACAAAAAATGTCACGACCAGGATACAATACTGCAGCTTAACTGCCAATATTTTTCATTAGGATGAAATCGGAGACTCACAACATGACACTGCTTGGGCGAAAGCGCTAATGAAATTATATATTACGTATTCAAAAATGCCACGGAAAAGATGATTCAAAATGGTCCTTTCAGGCACTCAGCAGGTCCAGAATCAAGACGAAACATACAATCAGATTCTACTGAATGAATATTATGCTCGAGATTACAGGGCCACAATGTGACATTTCGATTTTCGCCTACCGACACATTCCATTTCATTTTGAAGAGACTCTTGGAGGTACAAAACTTCGGTATCCAATTGAATAATACATTCATATTGAAATAAAACCATATTTTTGGTGATAAGATTCTTGATGGACGTTTGCTTCAATTTTCCACTATTGTCACCAGGAAATATTCGGTTTTATTTCAATATATATATCATTTCATTTTCATCGCAGGTACGTTTTACGTTTTTTCTTCTACTTGCACACCAACAATTGTGTTCGATTGAAGCACTATTTTAAGTGGTTTCGACACCTTCCTATCTTTACATTGTGTTACCATCTTGCTATGTTTTCAAATGATCAAATTATATTAATAAACTTAACTTAAACCGCGACACATAACTATGTACTGGAAACTTACCTTCCCGCTCCAAGTTCCTAGCAAACTGACGCATACCCTTCCCGTTTCATACAGATTAGGATTGAGACGAGGCGAATAGGAGATGTAATGCACGGAAGGTGGAGATTCGGGGTAGTTTCCCGAGAGGTAGATTTGAAAAGCGAAAAGTCCATTTTCGTACGGTGTTCTGTGTGGTCCTTCGACGAGAACTGACAGTAAATCCTGAAAAATGGGAATTGCTAAGATAAATGCGTCAACTTTCAGTCAACAGCAGAATAGAGGCACGATGGTACTGAATTAGCATACAAGTCAATTTGAGACACCGATGCGTTAACAGAAACTGGCACAGTTGGCAAGAGGCAAGCTGTAAACGCCTTCAAATATTCTCCAGCAACGCATCAGGAGAGAAAATTTCCAATTGAATAGTATATTCATATTGAAATGGACCCGAATATTTTTGGCTGACACTCGTCAGGGGTAATCGCCAGCAACTAGTAGAGAATTGGAAAGAACATGTATACCAACAATTGTATCACAAAATATGTACGCTCTCTTATTCGAAATTTCACACTGGTGACGTCTAATTTTGTGATACTATTGTTGATATACAATGTTCTTTCCAATTCTCTACTAGTTGCTGACGACTACCCCTGACGTGTGTCAGCCAAAAATATTCGGGTTCATTTCAATATGAATATACTATTCAATTGTATATTGAAGTTCTGCACCTCCAAGAATTTCTTCAGAGAAAATTTAGTAACCCGCAAAAACGTGTCGATTTGGAATGGTTTGCAGAACTAATTTTTACTCGAGCTCATTGTCTGATAGTTTTGAGGTAAAGACAAGAGCAGCTGGTAGAGAATTGGAAAATACATTCCATAACAATCGTATCACAAAATATGACGTCGCTGGCAGATCACTTAAGCTCAACGTACTCTTTTTAGACGGTACACAAACTCCTTTTGTTGGCACAAACTAGGTTGGCAAAAACAAGAAATTTTTTCGCAACTCTCATGATTTTTCACCGGCTATTCACACGTTTGTGAAGTGTAGTTCGATATCGAGCTATATTTATAAGTCTCGACATCACCGTTACTAACAATTAAGAAGTTTGTAGAGCTTTCCACTACAAATATGCATATGTGAGGCTGACGGTCTTACTGTGCTATTTAGATCTGGCCGTCTTGTCAAAACGTTTCCACAATGCACAACCCAGAAAAATAATTACAAAATTCAACTTTTGATTCGAAGATAAAAACAAATCCCGCAGCTGCCCGTGTAGTTACTGAAACTAAATACAACGTTAATAACATAGTCAGCATTCTTACCATTCTGTCTTCGTAAGCTTTCACGGTGATGCCGGCAGGTAGAGACGAACGTAAGAGCGTCAAATCCCTCTGTGCCGCACGCACAAAACTTTTCGAAGACGACCCGTCGAAATATCTTTTGGCGAAATGATGCGTGCCGGGCGTCGCGGAATGCATGGAAAATGAAGAGGTGCCTGAAGACAATAGAATTGAATAAGAGAGGTTGCTTACCTTTGTATTAGTTGATGTGCTGTTTTTGACATCACGATAAGTGGAAGGGGGTTAGGAGGGCAATTTTTTTGACCATCGCCAAGGGGGGCGCATGCGCAAAAAGGTTGAGAACCACTGCTGTAGACAAAGCTTAGCTCGTTTTGCACTGTTTAGTTCTCCTGTAGCATTTCAGGAAATCAAGAAATCATACTAGCACTAAAACAAGTGTAGAGACATTTCACAAATTAGATCAGAATTAGAATAAGAGCAATGAAACATTAAACAAATTAGATCAGAGATAGATTAGGGCACTTCGCTCCAATTGGTTTAATTAGTCCAATTAGGCGACTAGAACTCTCCATTTGTCAAACTGTGGTAACCAGAGGTGTTAGAAGTAAATTCGTTGACCATTGAACAACGGTCAATTGCAGTATGCACTGATAAAAGCAAAGTCTCAAAACGATTCAGGTTGGCCAGTTTTGACGTATCCAAAAAAGGCAGCTTACTTTCATCCGGTACTAAATCCGTGTTCGAAAGCGACGTTTTGGCAGTCAGATCGTCCGAAGAGTTTTCCTCATGACCGTCGAAAGTAACGCGTTCCAGCTCACTTTCTTCCGGAGGCTGTGTAATTTGATGTAAGAATTTGACAGCATGGTGTCGTTAGTGATTAGACAGCATATTCGTTTTCGCTATTTGGTTCATCACAATCAAATAATCTGTGTTCCGCACATACCAAACGAGCTCTATCAGAAATTTATAAAATATTTTTCATGCAATGCATTGTTAGCATCATGCACCATTTCCAAACATCTGGGGGTAAACTTAGGTCCCTGGGAGCCAAGCACCGTTCAAGGTAGACAGTCTATATACATTTATATTAAAAATCAGAGATGGTTTAAATTGTCCTCGTTGATATTAAGTAGAAGCAAAAAAGGCGTAACCGCGAAAATTTGTACCAGAGTATAAAGTAGAAGTAGTGATTTCCAAGTTAATAAAAAACTTTTCAGGCCTAGGTTTGTGTTACCACATTTAGAGTACCGTAATTTTATTCCATGTATAATGCGCAAAATTTTAGCGATTTTTGTCCTAAAATTGGGGGATGCGTATTATGCAGGGGTACAACAAGCATTGAAAAAGATCTCCCTCGGAATATACCTTGAAATCACACCTTTCTTCAAGTCTGTTCTAATAGCGCACCACATTCAACCGTCGTGTCCAGTGATTCGTATTATCAGCGAGAAGTGTGTTGCCAATTAGCGAGAGTCGTCTGCGCTGCACGACCGCAAGCGATCTGCTTAGTTGGTTTGCCGTTTGTACGCGAGCGAAATTAGATCATTGATTGCTGCATGCGCGCGCCGTCATCCTCGCAAATTTATCACATCATTGACAGGCCTGAACAATTGCCTATATAACACGCCATTTACGCAAGATGTTATCGCTGGGCTGAACAATATAGTCGCATCTCCAACAGGCCTGGTGTGCACGACATAATCGTTGGCCTGAACTATCGCGTCGCGGGCCTCGCAGGCTTTGGCTGCTATCCACTATCGTTTAGAGCAGGGGTTCTCAGCCCTTTCTTGGTCGTGGCCCATTTTCCGGTTTAAAAAATGTGCTGTGGCCCACCTGATATACTAGAGTCATAATCCTGTTTAATACGTGGTCATGGACAGCGCCGATATGCCTATTTCTCCAAATTAGGCGCATTTTTCTCTAACTGATTAAATTTAAATCTCGATCAACCGGGATATGAAATCGCGCGAAGCGCGAAATAATTTCACGTTGAATAAATATCCTCCAACAAACGACCAACAAAATAATCTTGGGCCCCTTCGAGCTCCCCCAATTGGGGGTGTGGGTGCGGCAGTTACGGCCCTGGTAGAGCTAAAACTCCTAAACAGATTATTTTCGACCGCTGCTCCATTCGCGTCGCGAAACACAATGAGCAGATCCCCGCACTGTGTAATTCCGACTTTAGTGATACTATTATGGGGAATATTATTATCATTCTCTGCCGGCATCGAACAATTCATTGGTGAATGGGGTACGGTATGGTATATAGCTCAGTGGGTACTACAGAGAAGTGGAGAAAGATTTTCCAATATGCATGATGTAGGCTACTTTGTATGTCTTGTACCGAAACTACTGGAGTCAGAATATTCAATCCAATGATACAATCAAAATCTGTGACTCTTTCATTATGTACAATAATTTTCAGGCCGGACATTTTAAACCGACTTCAAAGATTAATGCGCTCCGATAAATCCTCAATCCATTAAGATTCGTTGCGGTGATGCAGTTTACCTCCGCCAGAAGTTGCAAATAATTTTCAATTATGGCTGTTTTTAGCTTGCAATAATACGGCCTGCCGAAGTGCAGTAAATCTGTACATCAATTGCACTTCATTGCGAGTTCATTGCATACCCCTTTAAACGGCATACGACATATGACCCTACCGGAATACTTGGTTACTTCAGCATTATCTTCCAGTTATTATACGCTTGAAATTATTTTAGTTACTGTTTGTCGTAGGTTGTCATAGCCAGTAAAAAAGTCACCGTTTCTCCCTAACGTTTTCGATTTGTATATGCTGAATTCATACACGTGCGACTACGTCTAATCAGAGTCGGATGAAAAGCTTTATGTAGCCTACGTATAATTCGATAATACGAATATAATTTTAGCGAATAACATAAGAAATATAACTAAACCTACATTAATTCTGAAATTTTCTAAATAGCTCTGTGGCCCACCTGGAAATGCTCTGTGGCCCACCCTTTGAGAACCCCTGGTTTAGAGACAATGCCGTATGTGTATAATGATTAGCGATGGTTATGTCATGATTGTTCAACAGTGACATCACAAAACAGAATGACATCGGATAGTAAAACATAACTATTCATGTACTGCGAATGCAGAGTGCGTACTATACATGGGTACAGGCTTTTTCCCAGAATTTACACGGCATTTTAGGGGTGCGTATTATACATGGCGGCGTACTATAGTTGGAAAATTACGGTAGTCAACACGATGTGGATTAACCATGGCACAACAAGTTTAGTTCAAATTTCCTCCAGACTGGGACAACTAGAAAATTTCAAGCTTTAAAAGATTAGACTATAATTAGAATTATAGCTACACAATAGTTTTGACATTACATTAGAATTAGGATTCAGGCCACGCAGTTTTTCCAAATTAGATTAGAATTGGAATTACTGAACTCGCAAATACTTGGAAATTTAATCAATTTCAGTTCATACCAAATTAGACTTCATTCTAATTAGCACCAGAATGACAAATGCCAGTACAGCGAGCTTGATTCATTTCATATTCTACGGTTCTTCCGTAGAAATGTCAGGAAAACCGGAAACTTGATTAGAATCAAAATTAGACCATAGAAACATTTAACAAATTACATTAGATTGCACTAATTAGTGTAATTACACAGCTCCTTGGAGGCACAGAACTTCAATGTGCAATTGAGTTGTATATTCATATTGAAATGAACCCAAATATTTTCGGCCGACACTCGTCAGGGGCAATCGTCAGCCACTAGTAGAGAATGCAAAAGAGCATCGTCTATCAACAATCGCATCACAAAATATGACGTCACCGGCACGAAATTTCGAACACGAGAGCGTTCAATGTTCTTTTGAATTCTCTGCTAGTTGCTGACGATTACCCCTGACGAGTGTCAGCCGAATATATTCGGGTTCATTTCAATATGAATATGCTGATTCAATCAGTCTAAACAGAAAACTAAAATTATGAAGTTTTCCATGTATGCTCACGATAATGTCGAAATTACAAAGCGGACTCACGGCACGATTGTCCGACTCTGAAGTCGTAACATTCCCGGTTTGAGAACTCCGCCCGATTCCCCGAGACACAGAACCGATGATATCGTCAACAAAACGTGACACCGCTTCCCGCGCGTCACCGTCTGACAAGTCCGGCTCACGTTCCGAGCTGCCGTGGCTCGAATCCGACCCTGATTCCGAACGAGGCAGGACCGCCCCTTCACCATGACCCCGGTCACGATTATCCGCTTCGGCCTGGTCTGGCACGGCCTCCGGTTCGGCCGCGTCTCCGATAATGTCGGACTCCTCGCTCGAATCGAGGATGTCCCCGGACGAGGCAGTGGTCCAACTCTCTTCGTCTGATGCTGTGCTTGCAAAGATTGAGTTTTCCTCCTCGTCGTTCGATATGTTCATGACATCCTGGAAAGTTGCATAGATGGTGATCAGTAGGGCCATTTAAAATCATTAAAGTCATATTTTTTTCTATGCATCAGTAAGTCGTGAAATCAATTTTAACGCGAAAACCACGTCACTATGGGGTATATTAAGAAAGTTATAAAGTCATATAAAGTCATATTTCCTTGTTAGGTCACATTTGAGTTATAAAGTCATATTGTTGTATACTTTAAATAAAAAGTGCCAAATTAGGCGGTGAAGCAATTAAGCACTAAGAAAGTAGGGCAATTTCTGATTGAACGAAGGCAAGCTGTAAGGTTAGCCTACATCAGATTACAGTCACAGACCTATGAGGTCACACATTGCGTTATGAGGTCACACATTGCATTGTGTTGCTACACAATCTGTTTTACTTCTGTGCACTGAAGTAGGACGTCATTTGACGTTCAGTCAGTGGGTAGGCAGGCTAAAAAACTCTATCTTTTTATATACAAATACATTTGGATTTGAATAAAATAGTATTTACGGTGAGCACCACGATAATAAATAATTGAAGAATTGGTCACCGAAATATGCCTCCACTACAACAATATTTCAAACTTGACACAGAAAATGGAAAGTTGTACGTACACCATCAGAGAGGCTAATGCTGATCTAAATGCCCTTGATTTCAGAAAAGATCCGCTCGAGCTCAAAAATTACATTAAGAAGCGAGTGGACAAAAACGATGTGAAACAAATTATGGAGCTACAAAGGCAAGACATTTCACCAGCGCTGTATGCAAAACTGCAGAAGTGTCAGCCCACATCAGCGTTTGTGGAGCGCTCATTTTCCTTACTAAAGTCATTTCACGTCCAAATTGTCACTTTAAAGACTCCAACATACCACACAACATGAAACTGTACTACAACAGTGGTTTAAAATAAAAATGGATGCGTATTACTGCTATGTTGTGTATGTTTTACTCGTTAGTTCCATGAGTGACGTTGGTTACATGTAAAAATACACTATTTTCACATAAAGTCATATAAAGTCATATTTTCCATAAAATAAAGTCATATAATTGATTTTTTAAGGTCATATAAAAATGGCCCTAGTGATCAGGCAGGTAGGCAGCCGAAAGTAAAGGAGAGAGAGGTGAAAAGAAAGGGGGGAGAGGAGGGATATTTTGAAATTGCAGATGATGTTATAAATCCTAATAGATTTATCGGGATAAATCTATGTAACAAATGCCAATACAACAAGGATAAGATAATCTTTCTGGTGTTTAAGTCTTGGAATTGAATCAAAATAATGAAGAAACTATATGAGCAATATGCAGATGCATTCAGAATAAGAGATAAGCAGATTACTCTCTTCTAGAGAACAATAACGGATTTTAAAAGCCCCTGATGGTGACAATGGGAATGGAGCAAGAGCTGGTATGGACAGTGAAGATGTACTTTTTTCGAGATGCTCATGAAGATTTATCAAATGCATAGTACCTAATCAGGCGGTTATGATATCAGGCTACTTCTGCTTCCAGTTAAACATATTACCAAGTTTTCAAACTACAATTGTATCGTGTTCCTGAGGAATGGCTGTGACAAACAGGTGGATGCAGCGGACACTGATGGAGGCAGATATAATTTTGAAAATCGCACTTCCAAAAATCACCATCGCCATTACTGATTCTGCATTATTCTAGCAATCGGCAAAGTAACAATATCCAGCTAAAACTACTTACGTATTTTCAATACATTTTATTCTCCACTCTCTACTTACAAGGACTACATTCAACCAACCCAGTACCTTACACCATTTTCTGTCTACAACCACGGGCAGCGAGCACATACCAAATACATGAACATAAAATCATGTTGACCAACAGCACTGTGAGGTGGTTTGTAGAGGGGGTCACGAATTGCACCAGAAATGAAGTTTTTGATGAGTAGAAGTATTTGTATCAGCAAGAACTCAAATACCATACTATACACCATCAACATACTTGGAATTGAAAAAAAAAGTTTACCAAGGGATGTGCGAATGATGTTGAGCCGTCAGTCCAGAGAATTTGCAGCAAGCCTTGGTCAGTGATTTTGAGCAATTCACCGACTCCGTCATTTTCGGAATTCTTCTGAAAAAGTAGCTTATCATCATCAAGTACATAACGCAATACATATCTACGTAACTGAGCTTAATTCGGGTTTGTAAAGCAGGGTTTTAATGACTCGAATATCGATTTTTTGGTGACTTGACTTGACTCAAATTATTTTTTGTATTGACACGACTTGTAATCGAGTCATTGTCCATTGAGGCTAGGACTTCTAAGACAGACATTTCATTGTAACTTCGAAGAATAGCGAAGTTATCACATTATTGGTATTTCGTCTATCGGTCCTGACACTTGTAAAATAGGACTCTGAAACTTACTACATTAAGAATTCGCATTCATGAGCCATTCTACGTCACTCGAGCAGAGTTGAGAAAAGTGGATTGAACAGAAAACTGAACACTGGAACTCGATACTTAACAGTAAATACTATGACTTGGACTGGACTCGGTGGTGTGAATTGAAAACGACTGGATTTGACTCGAGTCAAAACTATAAAAGTGAGATTGACTTGTGACTTGGTTACAACCCTGTTATAAAACCTGTGACATTTCAAAAACAAAATCATTAGTTCGGCAATTAACATCCATGTTGCCACTTATAAAAAATAATTCAAATATCATAAGCAATATTGAAAGATATAGGTAGGGCATACACAAATTACTTGATGTTAAGGACTTAGATAGTGATCTCATCTCACGGTCCCTATTAAAATTTACATGGCAATCTGCATTACAAGCTTAAATAATTCAAATATCAAAAGCAATATTGAAAGATATAGGTAGGGCATACACGACTTACTTCATGTTAAGGACTTAGATAGTGATCTCATCTCACGGTCCCTATTAAAATTTACATGGCAATCTGCATTACAAGCCATGATTTTTCCCATTAAAACACAGCTCACAGCTTACCTTATTTCCTACCTTGTCCTGGTATCGGTTACCTATTCTGGCTACGATATCGGAAACCCGGAATTGGATGTCTTCGTTATCAGCGATCTCGTATGAGCTGACCTACAAAAACGGCGGCAGATCAGACAATCGAGGAAAAAACAGGACTAGAGAGCATAGGCTGGATCGAAACTTGTTTCCGGTCCGTTTACATGAAAATTTTATCAAGGTATTCAACGATTTTTAGTTTTTATTTTGACCACAATCTGATCAAATTCAACTCGAAAGTAACCTTTCCCCATGTCAAGATGTCCTTTGCCACTGGTTCTAAATGTTTTTAGCTTTGGAACTGGAAAATTTCGAAAGTAATTTACGTAACCGGTTAACCTTCATGGATGGTTATTAACCCAAAATAACGCCACAAATGCATGCAACTAAAAAGCAAATATTGGAATCTTCAAATTAATGAGAAAGTCGCATGAGCCATTTCGATATTATAGTCTTACATACGTTAAGTTCGGAATAGACAGTGAACTCTAATCTCTATATCGTTGCGGGGGAATCGAACTAGCTTATGTCGCTTCTTCAAATTTTGAGATCTATTTTCCAAATTTAATAGAAAATCCAAGTCTTCGTTTTCATTCAGCCATATCTTGGCCATGATTAATTGTGAAACAATGCTACAATCGTAAACATAGCCAAAAAAAAATGAAAATTTCACAAAGACTTGGATTTTCTATTAAATTTGGAAAATAGATCTCAAAATTTGAAGAAGCGACATAAGCTAGTTCGATTCCCCCGCAACGATATAGAGATTAGTTTTCATTTTTTTTTGGCTATGTTTACGATTGTAGCATTGTTTCACAGTTAATCATGGCCAAGATATGGCTGAATGAAAACGAAGACTTAACATGAAGTTAAATTTCTAAAATGTGTAAAATAGACATAAGTTGCTTTGATTCCACATCGATGATATTATTTATTATATTTCAAATTTCTGAATCCATTTCAAATTTGGTGTCTTTTCTATGGTAAATGGACCCACTGGCCCGTGCTACAGAAAATTGAACGGCAGGGTTCGAAGTGTATGTTTCATAAATATATCAGAAGATGGACACGAATAACCCTATCTAATCCTCAGTTGTCAGCAGAAGCCTGGACTAGCGAAACAAGTAAATCAAACCTCTTCAGTCAATTCCGGCATACCGTCCTTCATCCATTGCACCTTAGCCATTCGATTTTTATTATCCATTTTCACAATAACGCCGTATCGAGAATCATCCGTGGACCCTGAGTTACAACATTCCTCGTTCAGAAGCAGAATACTTGCGACGCGAATATTGCCGAGTCACCTCTTTTATCGACGACGAAATCGCCCGGGCAAAAGTCGTTATCGTCGACGTGATGGGCCGGAAATAAATTTTTAGCCTCCAGATTTTTCTCCACAGTGCCGTCCTGCCACTGAACGTTGGCCCGGGTGTACGTCTGCCGGACCTTGATGGTGACCCTGTCAGAGGCAGACAAAGTAGTCGTCGTTGGTACTCGATTTGACGGAAGTAGACAAAACTTTCTCGAATTAACAGGGTTGTATCGACTCGAGTTCTGACTAAATCGAGTCCGACACGAGTCACAATCTTTTTTTGGAATGCGTCAGATGACTCGACTCGAGTGAATTTTTGTATTGACTCGACTTGTACTCGAGTCATTGTGCATGACTCGAACCGAGTCACATGACTCGAGACTAGGACGGCCAAGACAGACATTTCATTGTAACTTCGAAGAATGGTAAAGTTACCACATCATTGGTATTTCGTCTATATCAGTCCTGATACTTGGAAAATAGGACCAGAAACTGCAAGCTCTGATGAAAATTACGATTATGAATGCGAGTCATTCTATATCATTCGAGCAGAGTTGAAAAAAATTGGATTGATTGGATTGAACTCAAAACCGAACAGTACTCGGACTCTCGAGTTACAACACTATGACTCGGACTTGCCCTCTACTCACTGACTTGGACTCGGACTTGACTCGGTGAATTGAAAATAACTCGACATGACTCGAGTCAAAACTATAAAAGTGTGATTGACTTGTGACTCGGGAACCTTGTGACTCGGTTACAACCCTGCTTGAGTACTCCAAAAAAGCAGAAGCACTTAGTTACCGACCGCCTCCGTGAGTCCCTTTACTTTACACTTACCATTGCCCATCGTGAAACTTGACGTTTGAACATTTGTGATGAGACGTTTTGCCGAACGAGCCCATATTATATTCATCGTCGCTATCGAACGCTTCGGAAATGATTTGCAAAGCTTGATTGAGACCAGAGTAATCCTCCGCGTCGCCGTCGAATTCGATTTCCTCCTGATAAACAGAGATGGTCAGCATTACCGGAGTGCCATGGAGACAGGGAGAGTTAGAAAGCCTTACCACAGTGTCCTGTATGGTGTCGACACAGGCAAATCTCACGCCTCAGTGAAATTGTATCACGTCACAGTTTCCATTTGGCTACAGGAAATTTGACGGTCATTTTTGACCGGCTTGCCGAGCATGAAATTTGGTGAAACGGGTATCAATCGAATGCTGACTCTGCACTGATTACGAAAATATAAATTTTATTCCGCTCGTGGCCCTGGAACTCCCACAATCAGCCTCGAATTTTTCATTGTTATGGAGATTGGCATTGGGACGCAACAATGCTGAACAATGCTGTCTGGCTCTTTTTCTCTTGATTTACTCTCTCGTTTCGCCAGACAGCATTGTTGCGTCCCAATGCCAATCTCCACAACAATGAAAAATTCGAGGCTGATTGTGGAAGTTCCAGGGCCAAGAGCGGAATAAAATTTATATATTCGTAATCAGTGCAGAGTCAGCTTTCGATTGATACCTGTTTTACCAAATATAATGCTCGGTAAGCCGGTCATAAATGACCGTCAAATTGCCTGTAGCCAAACGGAAATTGTGACGTGTTACAATTTCACTGAGGCGTGAGATTTGCCTGTGACGACACCATATAGGACACTATGGCCTTACTATGCTATTTCGGCACCTGCCTTCTTCAGCGGCATATGCTCATCACGCATGGTATATATATGCACAGACCCTGTGTCGATCCCTGGAGCATTAAAAACTTCAACTATATACTACAACTTGGGTCCAATAAGATCACACAAAGTATAGTGTCATAGTTAAGCTTTATGTTTATATTCACTGATGATGGATCCCTTCTGAAACGGGGAATTCGTTCGTCACTTGCTTATAGGCCTTTGCTTTTCTTCGATGAAAACAAGGCATGTAGGCTATAGCCGTTTCCTTTACAATAAAGCAGTCATGCTGTAGAAGCTTTTGTGAAGCAGCTGTTGTTTGTTCATAATGTATTTTGTACCTCATCCTGAATTAATCTTAAATCATCATCCGCCGACCTACCAACAGTGCGCTTTCAGATTTCCGGCCGGTAGCAGACTCCTTGAACACCTAATCAGCAAGCTACTGCTGTCGTGATCATTGAAGCATAGCCGATTAGCCAATCAAGAGCCGTGGTTATGTGATTACTAGTCTTCTCACCGTTCTATGGTCGGTGGCAAGCCCATTCTTGGGCAGCTACTTTCAGACGTAAGTCTGAGTAAGTCTATATACCACAAAAACATCAAAAACATTCCTAGGTTTACGGCACCAAATAGCTCCTTTGGTTAATGAAACACAACTGAAAATAAAACCATATCACCTTTTTTCCATCTTTATCTATCACGCCGCTAGTTCGTCGACAATCAGTGGTGTATTCGAAGTAAATCTCTGTCACAGGTATGACAGGGTTTTGCAGCAGGAACGCGCGTACCGCCAATGGAAATTGAGACATCAGTGACGCGCATGAGCTTTTATTCAGAAGATTGTTGTTCTTCTCCAAGACCGACTTGATGAATTTTTTAAATTGTTTTCTGAAACACGGAAGGTAACGAGAATGTTGTGTCTGGAGGATTTTATAATGCAAGGAAAAGACATATGAATACTATGAGAAAATACAGCGCCACTTCAAAGTATGTAAGATTAGGGGAAAATTTCAAATATACAGTAAGCATGCTCTCATGCATCAATGAAAATGAAAAATCGAAATTGAAGAGCACTTTTCGCCTCTGGAGTGTCGCAATTATTGTCTAGAACCAATGCAACACGAATGGTTCAAAAGCAAAGGATGGGCATTGCGGACCACTGGTACGATCGCTGCCGTATGCATATCGGTCAGACTATGTTACTAACACATAACAGACCACCAAACCGATTTCAATATACCAATACAGGCTACATTGTCACTAGATAAAGGGATATCTACCCCATTTTTGCAATCTTTTCCTCAGAATGACCGGGGTGCTGTATATTGAATAGGAAGCGCTTTTTGCCATGTATGCCGTTGTCTTGGGATAACGTGAAATCGAGCTCACATTCAGCAAACTGGAAACAAAACCATAAACGCATCATGAGTGACAACTGCGACTTATACAACTTTCAGATTGCGACACTTCTGTAAGCTGCACAGCAGTAGTACCTAGTTGAAGACCAGACTAGGTCACATCATTTTAAATTTCATCGAAAGAAACTTTCATGGAAACATATTTGCTCTCTTTTGACCATGTCATTTCTGATATGGGTTGTCATTTATGATATGGCTTGAGCTGGCGCTTTCTAGCATAAGTGGTTATCAAGGTACTGCAAAATTAGGTACTTGGGACTCACCTCGTGAAATTGCATGGACACTACAACGTGCAGAAAACCTAAATCATGACAGAGGTATTTCATTTGATATTTGGGGTCATTTATCAAGACCAATTTCTGAAATTAATTCCTACTTCAATTTTTCACTCCACCGTATGCACCATTATTGTCTTATTATTATCAACCAAAATGGCTGTACAATATTGCTGTTAATCAACTTTTTCAGAGTTAAACTGCACTTAGAAGTACGAAAAGCCAGTTGTTATCTTACAGCAAAACAGAAGTATAGCAAACACGATTGCCTACCCGGCATTGCATGGTTCCTAATATGGTAGGGACTTGGCCAACCGGTGAAGCGATACTGAGGTCCGAGTCGTTATTTACAACAATATGAATGTCGCCCTCCTTTGCTTCAGCGCTGGCTTGAGCCCCGGACGATGGTGTGATGTTACTGTGACAACACAGAAGGCATATGAATTATTCGAAAATGTATGTACGGTATATGAGACGGACAATAGAGCTGCAATCACCATTATCACGAGGCGAGCGACAGATGGGTAGCACGTACCCTGGAAGGGTGTAACCAAGTTCAAATGTACCTTCCATAATATATTGAGGAAAACAATAATAGTCACATTTAGCAATAGAACTTCATTCTTATTTGTTAGCCATAATTTGTGACGATACTCTGGGTTGATGCTATGATGACCAATTAAAGTTTCAAGGATTTAATGGTGCGAAGACAGCGTCCAAACAGTAATTCCCAACCCATAATGTCGAAATGGGTGTGTAATATTGGTAGTGGAAATGATACTCGACTCAAATCATCGCAATCAATACTCGACTTGAATTCGAGTATTCAAATCAACGTGTCCAGCCCTAGTTATAAGGGAGTAATAGAGACAGACTACACATTTGGTTATCATCGAATTTACAGGGGCTCATGCATACGGGTAATTACCTACTGAAACTGACTTGACTTATTGACACAGACACAAGCACAAGCAAGTAACCACACATGCAAAGACAACAGAAGCCCTAAATCAACCTCCCTTCATTACCCAATGAGTATTGAATACAATTTGACGACAGTAGGCACAACTGCAAGCGTCACAAAAATTGTACGTCATCGTAATTCGCACCATTGCACATTTTCACATTCAGAGTCTTCATCATCACCCTCCGATGCTTCTTCTCCATCTTCGCTCGAGTCATCGCTACCGTCTGACGTGGAGTCCTTCCCTTGCTGCTTGTTAGCGTATTTTGAAAGAGTTTCTTCACTGGTGCTATGCTTGAATTTTCTGACAATATCACGTGACACAACAAGTGAGTGTGTGGTGACTCGGCGATTGGCGGAGGACTTTTTAAAAATTTGCAAATATCGCTCCATGATTTTTATCGAGCGAGTGTCCCATTTCATAGTTTTACATAGACAACAGCGAGATTTTCGAGAAATAAAGATGGTCAAAGTAGTCAGCTTTGGTACCCGAGTAGAAATAGAAGTAACGATTGCGTGTAGAAGTAGAGTTTTCTGAGACATGTCCACAGTAGAGAATGATTGGTTTAGAAGTACTCAGGAAGCAGTAAAGACAGATTTGGTCAGCGCTCGCCTGCTTTTTGCAGTTTATCGTGGATGGCTACTTTAAAAATTGAAAAATGTCTCTTCACAACTTTAATAGACTACAAATTGGCAGAATCTTTGTAAAAGTACTCAATCAGGAGACCTATCATGCTACTCTCGTGACAATTTCACCCATGAAACTGATGCAAACTCATCCCCAAAATCAATTCCTAATTTGTAAAATGTAAATTAAACGAGCATATGCGCTTCTGCTCAAAATTCTCCTAGTCTAACAACATAGGCACTTGACTGAGTAGTAGGGTTGTTGAAAATTTGGAAAATGTTTGGAATTCTGCGTGTCCATCGCTTATTCTGTAGATTATTGTTAAAAAACAATAATGGGCTTGAAAGAAGCTCCCAGGAAAGCCGCTAACATTTGTCTAAATGCGTTTGAAAGTCGTTGTTGAAGAGTGGGCGGGCAACCGACAGCAGAGGCGGGCAATCACGAAACCACGGTTCTTGATTGGGTAATCGGCTAAGCTTCACTGATTACTGCAACAGCTGACTCGGATTCGGGAGCTTCGCTTTACTAAATTGAACTCTGTTTTGCTGAGGTAGAGTCTGTTAGTAGCGGTTGTGGTTCTGTACAAGCGCGTTGTGTGTTGATGAGTCATTAGTAGTACTGTAACACGTGTTCTTTGAATGCTTCAGAGTCGATAGCAGTAGTTTATGCTTTGGAGCAACAATAGTGCAGTCATGGCAGAGGCAAAACGGCGAAAGATTGCACACATGCCGCAGCGAAGAACAAGATCCAAATCTGAGCAGTACTTGGTCGGATATACTTGCGATTACATCTGTGGCTCGAGATTACCTACTATACGAGAAGTAATGAGTTACTTGCTGCATCTGAAAGAGCATTGTCCTCAGTCAACCCCTACTCATGAACTATGTACTGTGGTGGTGGATGATGTAATGACAGTGTGGAAAATGGCGAGAATTGCGACAATGCAGAAATCACATGTGGTGCGATCACTTCAAAACCTGCACGAAAGATGGCGTGATCTGAAGAAGAATCCGAAACAGGAAAGTGATCCCAAGGGTAAGAGGAGAAAATTCACTGATGATTTGGACAAGCTGTGGGATATTGGAAGTAGAGATGCCATAACAACAATAAAAAATGACATTTATCTATCACATGAAAGAAAGCTTGAAGACATTGCAATTTATGAATATCAACGGCAATCTCGCCAGTCAATAATGTTGGGAAGAGACAAAATTCTGGCTAAAGACCTCAAAAAGAAAACAGCAGCCATTGCAGATCAAACTGTTGAAAACGTTTCACACGACTCAAGTTGTGACTATGTTGTTTTAGCATCATCGTCATCTTCAAAAGAGGGTGACAGTTTGAGTTCAAGTTCTGACTATGATGCTGATGTTGGACTTGGCACCTCGACCCAATCCGTTAAACTGATGGCACCTAAAAATATTATGAAAAATACGCATGTTTCACAAGCTCTGGATCGATTGCAAGTAACTGACAACGATGCAACGATGCTGATGGGAGCATTTATTAAGGCTTGTGGAGGAGATATAGCCATGTTCTCCCTGTCAAGATCTTCAACGAAGAGAGCCAGGGAAACAAATCGCCTGGAAATATCTCAGGACATTTTGGAAAAATTTGCCGAAAATAGACCACAGCATGTTGCCATTCATTGGGATGGAAAGCTCACAGAGGATAGATTAGGAAATCGATATGAAGCTTTGTCAATTGTTCTATCTTGTCAACCTCAATACTCGGAAGGAAAACTACTTGGAATTCAGAAGATACAAAATGCGGCAGGTCAAACACAAGCTGAAACTACTTTCGACATAATTAAAAAGTGGGATATACAAGATGCTGTAACAGCTTTGGTTTTTGACACCACAGCAAGCAACAGCGGCTGGAAGAAGGGTGCAGCGAAGATCCTTGAGGACCTTCTAGGAAAGAAGGTTTTTTACCATGCGTGTCGGCACCATGTGTATGAGCTAGTAGTCAAAGACGTCTGGAAATGTTTATTTGGAAAAGCAACAACCGGACCAGAGAACACATGGTTTGCCCACCTTAAGAAGAGCTGGAGCAGTCTTGACAGAAAACGGCAATTCAAGACTCTGACTATTCCTATATGCTTTAAAGAACGAGCAGCAATGACAGTTGAGAACTTCAAGCTACTACTCGCCAGAAAAGATTTATTCACACGGGATGACTACAAACAATGTGTGACTAATGCTCTTGCTCTTCTCGGTGCAGATGGAGATATACATCATCACAAACCTGGTGCAACACACCATGCAAGGTGGATGGGCACAATTCTGTATGCTCAGAAGATGTTCATGTGGGCTGATCAGTTACATTACAAATCTGAAGAAGTGGAACTGCTGCATCGCTTCAATTTATTTTTAGTTCTTTTATATCCCTGCCTGGGTTGCTTCCAGCATCGGTCGTGATGCAGCCGGTAATGACTTGAGATTCATCCAGGACATGTTGAGTTACAAGGAACATGATGAACAAGTTTCCAAAGCTGCTTCACAAAAGCTTTTAAAGCATGACTGGTATATCGTGGAGGAAACCGCTGTATATGCCTTGTTTTCGCCGAGTGAAAGCAATGAAACCCGAGAAAATATGGCAAAGACGCTCCTACAGGTAGAGCGAACTTCAAGTTTCAGGAGAGGCCCGCCCTCGTTGAATGCAACTGTACACATCAACAAGGACACTACTTTGTCTGATTTTATTGGGCCACAGTCGTGGTACATATTTGATGTTTTTGAATGCTCTGGGGCGTGGCTAGCTCAACCGGTTGAGGTTTGGCACTTATCAGATTCCTACAAAAGAATGAGCTCCTACATCAGTTCTGTCAAAGTCGTTAATGATGCCGCAGAACGAGGTGTAAAGCTAAGCACAGACTATGCTGCAATCTTGACTGACAATGAACAACAAAGAGACAGTCTGCTTCAAGCTGTCGAACAGCATAGGAAGACAGTTGGAGACAGCAGGAAGTCAACTCTAATCAAAAGCCTGTAATCTGCAACTTGTGCCTGACAATGCAACACTGATCTGCAACGTACTTTTTTAATGTCTTTTGTAAATAGTGCTTTTCGCCTTCATTCAATTGTGAATAAAAAGTGTAATATGCGTTTGTTTATGGGTGAGACGTCGACCAGTCATAACAAGTACTACTAAGATGTTGACTCCTGGTGGTAATTTTTTGAGTTTCACTCACTGTCAGTAACTTTTGGAAAGGTTGAAGGTAGCAATATGCATGCATCTAGTTTATTCGTATCTCAACTAGCGAGAGCACCTGTGCAATACATAGCACTTTCTGCAGGTAGATATTAACTTAGGCGGTTGCGATGTTGTACTATGGACTCTTGATGACAACATTAACAAAGGCAATATATCATGTCTGTAATGCCACCAACAGAAACGACTGCACAACAGAACGCAAAAATCGTTACCAGCAGTGTTCACAAAGTCGGTCTTTCAGCCAATCATTAGCTTATTATTACCGGCTTCAACCAATCAGGATTAATGGCTTCTCTTTGCCCGCCCACTTCATCGATTCCCCGCCCACTCGCCGACGGCTACTTTCAAACGCATTTAGACAAATATTACCGGCTTTCCAGCGAGCTTCTTTCAAGCCCATTATTGTTTTTTAACAATAATCTACAGAATAAGCGATGGACACGCAGAATTCCAAACATTTTCCAAATTTTGAACAACCCTACTGAGTAGTGTATGAAGGAAAACCTACTTGAGTACTCCTAAAAATTAGAAGTGCTTTGTTACTGACCCCTTCTGCTGAGAAGTATGAGTAAGCGCTTGAAAATTACCCTCACATTAGTTAGCTTTGTTAAGTAAATCACACAAGTATTGAAGACTTATATCTATGTTCAAGCATTTTGTATCATACCTATCCATTCTCTTTTTCAATCTCCTCGTGAGTGCCTTGGAGCTCTTTTTCGTCGACGCCTTCTCCTGACGGTTCAGATGCCTGGCCTGCGACGCGTTAATGCGATAGCGAAAGGTGTCGTTAACCCATACGTGTCCTTGCCAGAAATGGTTCAGATGACGCAGTCTAAGGATGAAAAATGTTGTTGCCTTGGCGATGGCACCGTTGAAAAGAGTCGCTTACTTTGGTAAATCATCTGTGGTAAACACATGAGGGGGTGGCTCTGCAGGGTTCGTGTCTGTCTGTGTCTGTGCATCGACGGATGATCCTTCGTCTATATCGACCTGCAGAAAGTGTTCTTATTCAGTGACGGCGGCGGTATTGTTTGTGTTATACTGGAGCCGAACCTGGCTCCTGTTATTTGGTAGGCTAATGATTAGTTCTCTGATTATGATGTTTATTCAGTTGCCTTAAAACCCACCCCGTGGATTCCGCCAGTGTTTATATCAACAAATCTGGGCTGGGCGGAAGCGCAGTTATTGATGTCAAAAAATTTGGATTTGAATAAAATAGTATTTACGATTGGCACAACTGTAATAAATATTTAAAGAATTGGTCACCGTAAATACTATTTTATTCAAATCCAAAATTTTTCGACGGCAATAACTCCGCTTCCACTGGTTGGAATTGAGCCAAATTTAGTGAGCATCGTTTCTATAGACAACCTAACAATTTCATGGGGTGAACAGAAAATTTCAAATTTTTTTCATTCATTTTTAGATAATAAATAAAAAACTTTCTTCTCCTGTAGCAATGGCTACTGGTTACTGGCTGGAATTGAACCAAATTTGGTATTCAGGCTTCAATTAGGTAACCTAACAATTTTATCAAGTAGCCAGTAGAATTTGAGAGAAAAAAGTCATTTTTGAACACCCCTACTGATGCGTGCATAGGATAAACACCTCAATCAGAATCAAAATAATGCAAAATAAGCATACGAAAAAACCTTGTTGCAATACAATGAAATATTCGAACTTGATTTTGAACTCGACGCAATCTATTTTCCAATAACACCAGACCTGTCACTTTCGTGTAGCCATTAACAACTGTGTGGTAATGATTAATTGGCAAGCAGCAACTGTTCCACCAAGGTGAAAATTCATTTTGATAACTTCATGTACAATACGGTGATCTTTTTATATATTACAAACATCCAGTAAGCGTATGTGGGTACATTTTTCAAATAGACAAGAGAGTAGAGTGACTCCAACATGGCATACCGAACTTCCATTTTTTGCTTTCATAAGTTTTGCGTTCTTCTCGTTCTCGTCAGAAAATGCACGCGCACCCCATTTGATCTGCACGCTTGTGACCATCACCTGATACAAACATCACACAAAGGCTACGATCAGCAATTAGTCATATGAAAGTGATAAAGTACGAGTGTTTCTTGATTATGACAACAATCCTAGTCTTACTGAGCTCCCTTTCATGGGATTCTAATGACAGATAAATATATGGCGAATATTTACAACAGTAGTAAGACAGTTGAGAATAACCTTGTACTGTATTAAATCACAGACATTGATATTCAGAAATAATGCACAAGAAAATACTGATTATTATCAATGTGTTTTTGAAGTACATTTTGACACCTCCACAATGATACCTGTTCAACGACCATCTTGTACCAGGTACGCATCCTAAAATTCATTTGGCTCCCGGATATCCACTCCACGTTATCGAAAAATTTGCCTTTCGCAGACAGCATTTGCCCAGGATAAGGGTCGTCCAACTACGAAATAGAAAAATTATGCACAGACATCCCAACATCGTACAAACAACTTCGTACATCATCGCTCATTCTTGGACAAATCACCAATGAGTCGTCAAGGTTTTCAGTATCAACTCCAATCCTGTAACAAGAGTAAATGAAAAGTGGTCAATGACACGAGCTCATACATTGGAAACTAGAATTCTTGTATAGTCGGATATTATAAAAATTTCCATTGCCAACATCAGAGGATAGTATCTTAAAGAATAACTACCCTACTTTAAAGTTGGCGAAAAAGATTCTATCAACACCAAAAAGCTCTTTAGTCAACCAAATTAACTCAGACTTGGACAACTAGATAATTCTAGTTATGCAATTAAACTAATTGAAGCAATATTCCAGTAATCTAATTCTAATCTTATTAGTGAAATGTTTCTATACTCTAATTTTAATTCTAATCTCCCTGAAATTGATGCGGGAGAACCGTTTGGTTTGAAACGAGCCCAGCTTGGTGTACAGATGTCTGCCATTCTCGTGCAAACGAGAATGAACTTTGATACGAAGTTCATTTTTGTTGTAATTCTTTCTTATTCGGAAACAAATTCAATTCCAAGTTTTTGCGAATTCAGAAATGCTAATTCTTATCTAATTGGTAAAAAAACGTGTAGCTAAAATTCTAATTGTGAAATAATTTGTGGAAGCTGAAAATTTGCCTGTTGTCGGCTCACCAAATTTTATTGATCAAATTACAACTGAGTTTCCAGCCTCTACAAACATCTGTCTTAAGAATCAAGTATCCAAAGAGACGCTTAGGAGTACAGAACATCATAACACATTTGAATAAAATATTCATATTTATTCTCGAAGCTTTTCGGCTGACCCTCGTCAGGGGATATCGTCAGCACCATTGCGAGAATTCGAATAACTAGTTCAACAACAATATACATCGCTAATTATGACGTCACACAGAAAATATACAAAGTTAGGAAAACGAGAGAACTGAAGCGTTGGCATGGAGATAGCGAAGCAAAATAAGTTAATGCGCAATTTTCAAATGATACACAAATTCTTTCTGTTGGCATAGACTAGGTTTACTCATAGTGATGATGGTGAACTCAAGAACAGACAAATGAAATAAATTGCGACCCTTAGCCAATACAGAGAACATGTCCTCGTGATAGTTAGCAGCACATGTATGATTTTCCAGTAAATGTTTGCCGATAGAAGATTTTTGATCCATGGCCTGGTTATGTTCGAGAACAAGCTGGTTGTTATGCTGTGATTTCGAGATAAATATGAATATTTTATTCAAATGTGTTAATCAAGAATCCATGGTTCAGAACAGCTATTACAAACCGAGCTCCATTAGTAAGCTTCAAAATAACTTTTTCTTTGGCTTCTTGAACCCGCCCGATCCATGGTCCATGTGAAACAATTTCATCAACTTCAAAATCCTGGAAGATAGGCATTGCCATTCGTTTTAGATGTGTAACAATAGCGGAATACATACTGATGTCATATGAAACAAAACACCAATGGTTGAAAATAAATACTATCTAATACGAGAGGACTGTTTTAAGTTATTATTCTCGTGTGAGATGTATCAACATGGTCATTGGAAAAATGTAACATAATTCACTTACTACAACTGGCATCAAATCAGACATGTCAATTCCTTTTAATATCTTCCGGGTTCCAGTCACGACAGCATCACAAGTCACAGAGGTAGAGAGGGCAGTTCCTAGCTAGAATAAAAATCACCTTGAATACCTGTAACTGCCGAGTGCCAATGGACAGCCAACAAGTCAAAATTTACGGCCTCTACTACATTGAGACAGGTTTGGAATCGAGTTTGAGTAAAGAAATTTCTAATAATGGAACAAAATTTGTATGCCAATGAGCTGGAAATGAATCAACTTCATTGATATGTTGGTCATGGCCAAGTGACGAAATTTGCTACCGTGTTTATAAGATGACTGAAATTTCAAATTGGAATTGGATTGCTGCCAAATATATTTATGCAACAAAAACATTTATTCCCTATGCCATTAAATTCAGACAACCAAGTGTTTTCAACATCCCACTTCACATGTAGCATAACCTTGTTCTTGGTCAAAGTGAACAACATAAGCTTACATTACACAAATTATAATCCTGACTGCCAATTAATGTGGGTGCCTAGAGCGCAAGTGTGCATCTGGCTTACTTGATCTCCATTTTCAATTCTGACAACATCTCTAGGTAGACAGGACCGATCCACCACTTTTATCTGAAAAGAGATGATGTACGGTATGACAAATGTTTCAGCCCAAAATCCTACTGCAAAATAAGCTACCAAAAATCGCAATCATCAAATATAATGCCGGCTGACAACCTATCTATGTAATGAAATATGTATTGCTGGTAGAAAAAAAAATTAATATGCATCCTCTGTGGCGTTGCTATATGGCACATTAACCTACGCTATACAATAATATATATACGCCTACTTGATTATCTGCAACAATTTGTGTCCTTTTATTAGTCATCCATTCGACAGCAACAAATCCTTTCTTCACGTCACTAGAGGAAAAATCTGACTCAGAGTCAGACGAGTCTTCAGAATCTTCAACACCTAAAAAACGGAGTTAATTTCCAATAAAAATATGGCATGTCACACTATGTCAGGGCATATCAGCAGATAGCATTGGTACTGATGTATCGATGCATTTATAATGGGAAAATCTATGTAACTAGCATTAAAAACACAATTTACAAACTGTTTTAACAGACCTAATAGAGTAAATGTGTTATATAAACATGTAGTGAGAAGCGAAGATATGTTGTTCTAGTGACATATCTTTCAAATGGTAAAGTTAAATAGTTGAAAAGCTGAATAGATTTAGAATGCAATGCATTATAAGCTCGAAATGGAATATTACCTCCAACTTGTTTCACAACACCAAGTCTTTCTCTTCCATCCTTTGCAGTGCTCACCACAAGATCATCACGGAAAAATAAGCAGCCAGCCATTGTAGTGTACAGTTTATAGAAGATTGAACTATACTTCTGACTTTGACAGATTATTATGCAAGATTATTCGATAAAAAAAAAGCTCAATCTGGGTATTCTACAGAAAGGTACATTGTGTTCAGCCGTTCAATATGTATGGTGGCAATATATTGCACCTTGTCCTTTCTTTTAATCATATTGTTATTTGGGACTTTCCGGAATTAAGCACAGACCAGATATAGAGATAACAACAAACTCAATCAATCTATGACTTCTCAAAATCCAACCTAGATTCGAATCAGCAATTATCCATATCTTATGTGTTATGTGTATCCAGTAACCAATAATTCAACTGTATGCTGCATCATCAAGAATAAGAAAGTCGATGAGCTGTTTTAAGTGTCTTGTCTTGTCTTGCAATGCAATTATATATTTTTTTAACGCAGTGGTACGGCCGTACGGGTAAGTTAATCTCATCATTGGCTGCCACTATCGTATCGGTGTGTGGTCGCAAGCGGATGAGGATAATCGTACTACTCTTTCACTATCCCTAAGATTAATCTGAAGCACAATGCGGTATACTCATTAGGAGCAATATTTATTCCTGCCAATGCAAAAAACAGCTTGAGGCCGGTGCCGCCGGACAACAAACTGCGGGGAATTCCCTTACAATAATTTATGCATGACCTGGCAAATGATTCGGCAAAATACGATGGCGCAACATGAAGTAATCGACCACACTTTCGTCCATTCGTTTATTACGATGATTTATGTTTATATCATTCGTTGAAAAATATTTCTTTTAGTTCAAAATACAATTGTCGATTGCTGCTCAAGAATGCCGACGCCAATGCTCAATGACAATGATCTGTTCTCCACGATTTTTCACCTACTAAATTTCAAACATCCGAGATCCTGCTGACTTCGTTATCGCTCGGGTTATAAGGTATATATCAATCAAGCTTCAGTCCTGGGTTTTTCATATATGAGTTGAAATGAGTCAGAGGACTTGACGAAATTGGTAATCCGCCGTCGCTGGCAAGACGGGTTACAGTTCCCGTTCCCATTCTATAGTACCACATTTTGAAGTGTCTGTCAAAGGTTTATCGCGGCTGATCCAACACTGTGTCGCTGTTATCGCGGACAATTAAAAAAAATTAACGAAATCGTCTCGATGACATGAGTCCTCGGTGTAAAAAGGTTGGGAAAACTGATATTCTATGTCATCGGATTGACATATCACAAGCAGTGCCAACCGATGGCAACACTGCGCAAAGAACTGTGTGGATGTGTTACCGGCGATCTATAGCTATTGACCGCACTGGCCTAGTCAGATAGCCACTATGAGACTGCGGTGCCAAGTCTACTACAGCGGTACTCCTTTGAGAAACGGAACGCGCACTGGCCAGTGACCAACCATAGCAATTTACAACGTACGTTGTAAATTGCTATGGACCAACTGACCATGTCTGCATCACCAGGATTATTACTGCCCTCGACCATCGCTTCTTATCATGTGGAAATAGGCTCAGAAGCACGCAGATAAATTGAAATAATGATGTTCTGATTACGTGTTCCTACCACAACAGTTGTATCCTAGTCCGATTCTCGTCAGATAGAAATGAAACTAACACATTTGCGAAACGTATTAGGCCTGTTCACTGTGTTCTGTCCAAGCTGATGTGGTCCGCTTTCTGGAATTCCCGTAACTTTCGATGTCATTGACCTTGTTTAACACTGAATTCACACAATATCTTGAGCGAAATAGAAACAGTGCGATTGATATCTCGATCACATAGACATGTCCTCTCAAAAATTCACTTGGCATTTGCCCTTATCTTCTTAATGTTCAAATTCCTTTTCGAACACCGAATGAATTTCGCCGATCAGATCACTAGTAGTCGTTGATCGACCCATCTTTGAAAATGATGCTTCGGCGCAAAGTTTGGATAGGTGGCATGCTGCATATGCGCTTAAAACTCCTGGATTAACGTCATTGATAAGTCTGAAATACATTGTTGTGTTAAATGAAAATTTAAATCGATTAAGTCGCAATAAGAAGTTCTTACGTTGGTAAGCTTGATCTATGATTCAGTGCCCAATGGAAGAAAACAGCAGCGGCACCAGATAGCAAATCTCCCTGCCCGCCACATCGACGAGGACTTCCATTGGTCTTTACTTGAAGAACTATTACAAATTCATATATCACTCCAGTGTGAAAGGCATTTAAAAAGTGATTGTACCTATATTGCTATCCGTTATAATATCATATTTCTGTTTTTTTGCGACAACTACTCCATCGAGAGCGTTACTCATTGAGGCTGCTATATCGTGATCTGTCTGGTTAACAGCAGATAGCCCCTGTAACAGAAACAAAACTATATTATTCAAAAAGGCTGCTAAAGATGCCTGAACTGAACAATGTAAAGAAAATGCAGAAGCAGTAATATTATAAGAATATACTCACCAATGCCTGTGATAATCGCTGAAATTCGATTGCATTCGGTGTGATGATAGTGTTTATATATCCCTTGATTAATGGAGTATTTTGCGTCACCATGAACAGACCATCCTGAAACAAGGTTCAATGACATTAGTAGTACTTATAGATTATCCTCATTTAAATTCCATGAAAATGAATCGGTGCTAAAACAAAACACATATCTAGTTAGCACTTACAGTTATTTTTTGTGTCCTAATATTCAATGAATCAATGATTTTATTGAAATTTTCATCAAATCAAAACATCACAAGATTGCAATATAATGAAAAGGTATTATTTTTTTTATTATGCATACAACCTTATATTTATCACATTCTATTCATATCTACTGGTCACAGTATCATTACACATAGCAGTCTATAATATATGTTGGAAAAGTAATATATTTGTGTAAATAATTTTTGTGCATTGGTTCAATAGTCCTATCCTAATAATTTCCTTTCTGTGTCACATAAAGGAAATAGGTCCCGAGGTATTGTAAATGAATATTGAATACCTCCCATCTTTTCATATTATCACAATCTTGTGGCGTTCTGAATTGACCAAACTATATACACATTCAGGGTATAAACGAAAGAATGAATATCATGGAAGTAGACGTCTCAATATGCTCATAGCCAGATGTGGTCAAAGTAGTCAAGAAAGCTACTCAAGTAGAAGTAGAAGTAGTGACGCTAAAATCTACTCAAGTACAAGTAGTCCTTTTGAAAGCATCCTAAAACTACTTCAAGTAGACGTAGAAGTAGCGAGGCTAAAATGAACTCAAGTAAGTAGTTGTAAGAAGCTGTTATAACTACAACAGCTGGAAACAGCCCTGTGAACGGTGCCGAGAGGTGGATTCGTGCTGCTACATACCAAGATGTACAAAGTTTTCACACAAAATAACTGGACCACATCACGGGATGCAAAAGATAGTGTTGCTATGGAACGGTGGTTCCTAACTTTTGTTTACCCCAGACCCTATTTCAGGTTATTATTATTATTTATTCACAGTAAAACTGGTAAATTCACACATATCCAGGGAGAAACCTGCTCCCAAAGGAAAATGACGAGAATGAAGTAAATTTTTAAAATTTCGGTAATACAGGCAAATTGTTATTTCTACGGAATACATGAAGAGGTCAGATTACAGAATTGCGGTAGAAGAAGAATTGGCACGGGTTGCAGAGCAGAGGTAGAGATGATTAAATAAATTTAAAAAGATATCATGCTGTGATTCATGTGCAAGTGTAATTTTAGTCCAGTGGTGCAGTGGTGCCTTCCGAAGAATATGCACTCATTGCACAGTGCCCAATAAAGAGATATTTTATTATTATTCTTAAAAGCTTTCAGTGGAACTTATCACCTGCTAAGGTCATGTATGCCACGGACGCAAACAAACTCAGGAAAATTCATGAAAACGGCACTCATATGAATCTACTACTGGCCATGGGTCAAAAATCTTCTATCGGCAAACATTTACTAGAAAATCATACATGTGCTGCTAACTATCACGAGGACATGTTCTCTGTATTGGCTAAGGGTCGCAATTTATTTCATTTGTCTGTTCCTGAGTCCACCATCATCACTATGAGTAAACCTAGTCTATGCCAACAGAAAGAATTTGTGTATCATTTGAAAATCGCGCATTAACTTGTTTTGCTTCGCTCTCTCCATGCAAACGCTTCGGTTCTCTCGTTTTCCTAACTTTGTATATTTTCTGTGTGACGTCATAATTTGTGATATATATTGTTGTTGAACATAGTTATTCGAATTCTCGCAATGGTGCTGACGATATCCCCTGACGAGGGTCAGCCGAAAAGCTTCGGGAATAAATATGAGTATTTTATTCAAATGTGTTATGGATAGAACAAGTTCAGCAACAGCAGGCGATAGAGCGAGGTTAGATAACACATCAAACAGAGTTAAATGAAAGTTGAGCCTAGTACACTCATCGCCCAGAAATCTGTGATGACCCTATTTCAGATAATTCCATAGAATGTTGACCCCCCCACAACCGTATCATAAGGCGATTATTGTAACGAAAATATAGTAGATTGTAAATATGCCATTTACATTTATTTCACTTCGTGGCGAAACAGAAGGCAACAGTGCACTTCCACGTGCATGTGTTCCGCACAAAAGAACTCAGATTAATTGTAAGACCTCTCTGTTACAATGACAGCTTGCATAAATAGAAATACAACTATAATTATTAAAAAGAGGGAATATAGGCCTATTACATGTATTTTGTCCAGAAAATTTCAACGGTGGTTAACGCTAAACCATCTAACGCCTAAAAGTCAAGTACCGATTTTTCCATATTTGAACAGTGAACACACCTTGTGCGGCTGGAATGCTACATTACGATAAGATAGTTAGAGGCCAGATTACGATACACTAGTTCCAAACATTTTTTCTGAGCCATATTGACCCCACCAAATTGTATTAGCCGATACTACCGTCAAAACATATCTTGTAACTCCATATCTATATCGCTTGAAGCACGACGAAAATTCGCGCCATTTCCTAAATTATGTGGTACCGTAGTTAAATTATTTTTGGTACTCAGAGAAAACAGTCTCCTAATTTCACCGTCTCAGTCTCTCTCTCTCTTACTCGATACTTCTACTTGACAAACTCTAAATAGCAAAAAGTAAGTAGGTAAATCACAAAATATGACGGAGTAGAACTGGCGTAAAATTATATCTACTGCTTATAACTACTTGGGTACATGGAAAAAGTAGAAGTACTTCATTACTGATCACCTCTGCTCATAGCATACATTGTAGAAGACGAGAAAACAATAACAAACTATGAAGTATACGGACATACGGTACTATAGTAGCAGCACAATTTGTAAATAAACAATTACACGCACGGAACAACACGCACTAATGAGAAATTTGTGGGTTATAGAGGAAATCTTTTTGTCTGCATAAAATAGGTTTGCTCAACTGTTTAAATCCCTTTAGTGTGCCGATAACTCTTGAAAAGAGGCACCCGAAAAGTCTTCGAGTTTAATAAATATACTGCTACGATGGATGTTGTATTGAAAGCTATATTCAAGTTCTGTACCACGAACCAGCGATCAGTATATTGTAAGTCGTTGATTTTAGAATGTAGATTCTTACTGCGTCAATAACCAATGGCTTCTCACTCGCTTTCAAGTCTTCAATGATGCCTTCCACTGTATTCATAATAGCAGGATCCCTACCCAAACCCGGTCCGATAACAACAGCATGAAGGCGGGGTATCCATTGTTGCATCTCTTTCCTGGCATTTGCCTTATCTCTGTATAGAAAAACATGGTTACTGACAACATATAAAAATCTGACACATACAAAATGATTGGAACAGAACAATAAACTCACAAACATTTCAAATGATAGTTGTTAGGGGACAAGTAAAAGATTACGATTTGAGTTTGAAGAGGTTGCTTATCTTCAATTCACTTCGGCCATATTCAATTCCAGTTATAAAACCCAGGAATAGCCAGTCTTAATCGAAGTAAAAATACTGAAGTAGAAGTCTTTAGCATACAGACGAGAAATATGTAGTCATAGTCAAGATATAATATTAATGCTCAGTCATGCTGTTAGCCACTATTATCTTTATTTAAAAAAATACAATAAAATATTTTACATCCGATGATAGTTGTTGATTAAACAGAACTCACAAGATTGGATGTACAATCAACTCCGGACTATATGACTTGATCACTGGAGCAGCTGACGTAGAACAAAAAACATGAGACAAATCTGCACCCTGTGAAATTATATGTCATGATTACATCAAAATAATTACTGTGACTGTGGGTGTTGACCAATGCAAATACCCAACAGAACACCATTCATTATGGAATAGTGCCAATAGTACTCACCAGTTTCAATGCTGATATCGCAGCAAAATATGGTGCACCAGTGTATCTGTTATGCAGATATACAGATGTATGTAAGTGAACAACTGAGTCATGATATGGGTTTATCGATATAATACATACTCTTCACTACCTCCAATGACTCCGATACGTCCTGATTGACCTTTATGCTGGTTGTAAGTGAGAGGCGGAACGATATTCCTGATTTTCTGCAGAATGTCAGTGTCAGAAGGCGCCACTGAACATATTTCCCGATTCATTTTGGATAGGAATCTGTAAATTATATGTAGAAATACTACTTCCACCACAGATAATACTATATATTACTATATATTATACAGTTTCATATAGTTTTTATATATCCTCTGAGTATATGAATAGATATTATTAAATGAATGTATTATAAATTTGAAAGACAATATTTCAAAAAGTCAGCTAGTTTTTAGAACTCTGAAATAGATAGGTTACTTACTTGAAATTGATTTTGTTACATTTAGAATATCTACTGCACAGAATTGGCAACATTTGCATCAAATGCTGATATAAAACTAATCTGGCCACCAAACTTGTCATACATTTGGCTATGGTCTCTCTATCATATGAGTTTCTGTAAAAATATTCAGGACTCCTCTAGAACGGAGAATATTATGAAGTTTGTAGAAGCGGAAACGGAAGCAGTCACAATGTATCTCCAGTAGTAGATACAAAGTAGGGTAGTATGAAAATGTAGCAGTTTTATATTACTGACCGCATCTGGGTAAATAAACTATAGCCCCAAACCGAGATAAGCAATACATTAAACAATACACTCTCCATGATACTCTTTAAATCCTTAATCCAATCGAAGTTACATTATGGCATCCTCTGTTGGGGGGCTGCCAGTAAAACTGCACTCAAGCCACTGCAGAAACTACAGCATAAAGTACTCCGAATCATAGCTAGGGCCCCAAAGGGGCCTGGCTGCCCATCCAATAAGTCGCTGCTGAAGAGATTCGGCGTCCTAAACATAGAAGATATGCGGAAACTAGAAATCGCCAAGTTTATGTATCAGTTTCACTGCGGTCGTTGCCCCGAATATTTCAATGACTTCTTTACCTCTGAATCAAAAGCGCACAAGTACAACACACGCGCGTCCACGTCGTCCAAATATCATATGATCGACCGGAAAGATCATCGCTCTATCAAATATGCCGGACCTGATGTGTGGAACAGCATCCCGCCGGCCATCCGACAGTCGACGAGCATGTCCACATTCAAGTCAAAATACAAGCAATTACTACTAAATAAATACAGTCCATCCTCAAGATTACCGGACCACGACTGACCTATCGATCTCGCTTCCCATGACATGCCGCCCTATTTCTTGTCGCTTTCTTTTTCTACACTATATTCTTTACTTTCATTCAGTGTGCATGCCTCCTCTTTACATCGCCTAGGCCAAGGTGGGTGTCAGATTCCATAGACTACTCCTTGTCGCTTCGACATCTTCCTGTCTTTTCATTGTATCGCATTTTTTGTGGTGTATTGAACTGATAAAAATTGCTAATAAACCAATGATGATGATGTGAGCGAAGGAAGCAATGATAGGGATTGCCTGTTTCATAATTTTATGTTGAGCTCTGCGTAACGCTTGATCAGTATGTAGCAGACCATGCAAGTTGACAAGTTGCAATTCAGAATCCTAATCGAGTCCGAATTTTCCAATTTTTAAATCTGAAAATATCTTAAACAAAGTTACGGTATAGAACAGTGGTTTTAAAACTTGTCGAAAACAACACGCAATGATCTCCTGACGTATTTTTAAATAACTCACGGTCCCTTGAAAAAATCACTTTGGATCTTATGGTATCATGACGGGAGTAGCTGATTCTTTGCGACGAGATCGGCTATGTCTAGTTGGGGCAGTGTTGGGATGACTCGAGTCATGACTTGACTCGAGTCAGACTCGAGTCACCTTTTTCGAATGACTTGACTTGACTCGAGTCACTTTGCTAAAATGACTTGACTTGACTTGACTCGGCGTATCAGAAATGTGGATTGACTCGTGACTCAGAGCAAAATTCACGAGTCAATTTCAAGTCATCAAGTAATCGGCGTCGATAGAAATCACGGTATCTGGCATATGATCGGATTGTTAGCGAAATGCTGGTGTAACCCGTGAGAGCGACCAATCATTCAATGATCGTGCGTTTTACTGAGCCGCCATTGTTCTCTCACAAATAAATTGACCGCAAACGAAGTGATCGAAACTTACTGCAACTTACGTTGTCGTAAACTAGTATAGTAAAGTAATTTAATAGCAAAGTGTATAGTTCTGTTTTCTGTTCTTACCTTAACCAAACATATTGCTTGATTGAAATTGAATTCGAATATAGTTTATGTAGTCCTCAACCACTGGCGCAGGCTCGAACTCTAGGCTATCATATCAATTTGTAATTGGGCAATGTAGGCTATTCCATGTTATCAATTCTTTTCTGTATTCTCTATTTTCGCTGGTAACTATAAACTGAGGCTGTGCTGTACGTATATGTGAGCGATACAGTGCCTTTTTGCATGTATATTTAACTCTATATTCGTTCATTGGCTGGTAAAATGCAATGACGTAATCATTGCTAATACTTCAAATAGGCAACTTGACTTGAATTGTGACTTGACTCGTGACTTGACTTGACTTGACTCGACTTGACTCGAGTCACCTCCAAAAATCGAGTGACTTGGCTTGACTCGAGTCACCTTCGAAAATCGATTGACTTGACTTGACTCGAGTCAAAATGTGCAATGACTCGAAACGACTCGTGACTCGAAGATAGTGACTTGATCCCAACACTGAGTTGGGGTTTGGGCAGCACAACCCTAATATTGTGAATCACATTCAACCCAACAAATCGCTGGTCTTGGACTACAAAGGGGAATCAACTCAACCTTTGTAGGACCAAGTCCGAAGGCCGCTCTTTCCAGTGGTTCTCAAATGACTGATATGACAAATGACTGAACAATGTGCATTGTGCAATGTGCATTAACGTTTTAGTCACGCAAGGCACGAATGTTTTTGAGTTTCCGAATCAATATATCCTAGGTTTCGGCCAACGTGCAGCAATAGTCATCTTGGGCAACGGTTTGGTCACCGCTGGCATTTTAGCGAAGTCGCAAGTTTGCTAAACCTTCATATGTATTGGTATGTCGATCCAAGCGAAGTGATTGGGAACACAGTTTTTATTTTATATTTATTTCTGTAAATTAATGTTGGTATATGTTGTTCGAATGTTGGTATAGTGGCTACCCACAATATAACCAAGGATTGTAGCGACACTATAAATGCTAGAATTTCATGTTGAGTAACTCTAAGACAAAATAGCCTACTGTTTTTAGAACGAAGAAATAATTAGGAGTCCCTATATATATGCGATCAAGCTACGAGTTTATAGAGAGAGAGAGAGTCTTTATTTTCATCGAACCAAAATACATAACAAACGGCAGTGATGGTGGTACAGAAAATACAGTATTCGGTATTAGATAGGAATGATCGATAAGACCGTGAAGGTCATCTAGTCTGATCACACCAGCATCAAACAGGTACACTTGACTCTGAACAGTCTGGCTGTAAAAAATGTTTAGTTAAGAAAGGAAAATAGAAAAAAAATAAACAATGGTAGCAAATGATCAATGAAGCAATGTCTGGGCGAGGTAGGGCAACAGTGTTAGTGTAACGACAAGAGGCGATCAAGTAGGGCTTTTTTGAATCTATTATAAGGCAATTCACGGATATGTGGTGGTAATGCATTCCAGATGATAGGTCCCGAGTAGTCAATAGATCTCTTAGTTAGGTTGCTATTGGGTGGGGGTAAGTAGATGTTTCCTTTAGACGAGGATCTCGTGTAATGGGAATGGACATGTTTAGCAGGTATGAAAAAGTCATCAAACACAGGAGGCAGACTATTGGAAAAATATTTGTGAACAACTTTTGATACTTCGAAGCGATATAGTTCATCAACTCGCAAAATTCGATGCTTACGGTAGTAAGGCGATAAATTGGTACGTAAAGGTACAGATGAGATCAGCCGTATCGCACGGTTTTGCAGGGTTCGAATTCTGCACAAAAATGTTGTGCATGCATTTCCCCATACTACGATTCCATCATAGTGTCCTATATGGTGTCGACACAAGCAAATCGCACGGTTCAATGAAATTGTATCACGTCACAGTTTCCATTTGGCTACAGGCAATTTGACGGTGATTTTTGACCGACTTGCCGAGCATCAAATTTGATAAAACGGGTATCAATCGAAAGCTGCCGCCGTACTGATTACGAAAATATAAATTTTATTCCGCTCGTCGCCCTGGAACCCCCACAATCAGCCTCTAATTTTTCATTGTTATGGAGATTGGCATTGGGACGCAACAATGCTGTCTAGCGAAACGAGACAGGTGCTCGAGAAAAAGGGAGCCAGACAGTATTGTTGCGTCTGTCGTTTGGCCAGACAGCATTGTTGCGTCTCAATGCCAATCTCCATAACAATGAAAAATTAGAGGCTGATTGTGGGGGTTCCAGGGCCGCGAGCGAAATAAAATTGATATTTTCGTAATCAGTACGGCGGCAGCTTTCGATTGATACCCGTTTTATCAAATTGGATGCTCGGCAAGTCGGTCAAAAATCACCGTCAAATTGCCTGTAGCCAAATGGAAACTGTGACGTGATACAATTTCATTGAACCGTGCGATTTGCTTGTGTCGACACCATATAGGACACTATGATTCCATATTGCAGATGAGAGTGGAAAAGAGAGAAGTATATGGTTCGTAGTATAGTTTGAAAATAAGTTGATTGAAAATTTTTATACTCACACAAACATTTTATTCTAGATCGTGCAAATTTTGTGGAAGTTGTGTAAATTTTTATTGAATTTTGTACGTCGATGGCTAACAAAATTTCGTATTATGTATCTTGATGAAGGAATCTAACACTGTATGCAAGACTACGTGGGTTTGGGTTTTCTTACATGAAGAAGCGTATGATGAAAAATTGTGATGTAGACAACATATTGTCAGAAGGAATAATCATATTGTCCTATATGGTGTCGTCACAGGCAAATCTCACGCCTCAGTGAAATTGTATCACGTCACAATTTCCATTTGGCTACAGGCAATTTGACGGTCGTTTTTGACCGGCTTGCCGACCATTAAATTTGGCAAAACAGGTATCAATCGAAAGCTGACTCTGCACTAATTACGAAAATATAAATTTTATTCCGCTCGTGGCCCTGGAACTCCCACAATCAGCCTCGAATTTTTCATTGTTATGGCGATTGGCATAGGGACGTAACAATGCTGTTCGGCGAAACGAGAGAGTGGCTCAAGAGAAGAAGAGCCAGACAGCATTGTTCAGCATTGTTGCGTCCCAATGCCAATCTCCATAACAATGAAAAATTCAAGGCTGATTGTGGGAGCTCCAGGGCCACGAGCGCAATAAAATTTATATGGTTTGTTAAAAAAAAATGATGATGATGATTCCCGATATTGCTGACATTACCAATTTATTCGCACCCTCTGCAAGCAACCGAAGAAGAAGCGCCGAACTTACGAACGAACGAACCATTTTCATATTCAAAGCATTTGGATTTTGATCGGAATTTAGATTTTTGTGTCTTAGATTTTCTGAAGAACTTCACTATACATTTACAAGGCAACCGTGCTATTAGTATAGTACTAACATGGAGGACACTACACAGTCGGAGGAAGATGCAGAAGCAATACGCAACGATTGCCTCCAGCGTTTGACAAGTACCGACTACATCATGGAGCCATCCATATTCCAGACTCTGAGAAGTTACTTTCAAACTGGCGGCATTCCGGAAAAAGTCGTTGAAGTCCTGTCGGAAAATTACACCGCTGTAGCCCAGACTGTGAATCTTCTAGCAGAATGGCTTATCATTTGCGGATACGCACCGACCGAAGTACAAGATATGGTAGAAGATCATCTAAAAGATTTGCTCCTGAAACATTTCGACCCAAAACGCGCGGACACTATATTTACACAGGAGGGAGAGACACCTTCATGGCTGGAGAGGATGATAGCACACAAAAAATGGAGACAGCTGTTTTACAAACTGGCTGAGGATTACTCGGAATGTCTCATGTTAAATTTCACCGTGAAACTGATATCGGACGCTGGATACCAGGGTGAAATCACAAATGTATCCACCGCTTGCACACAGTTGGAAGTCTTTTCTAGAGTATTACGCACATGCCTCGGCTCGATTTTAGATGCAAGCGGAGAGGTTACGATGAAAAAAAGCATACCTGACTTCGCCAAAATGGTGTGTCATTCCGAGCACACATACTTGTATGTTCAAACTGTGATTGCGGTCCTTAGTAAAGAACGTAACGGCGGCTCCGTTGCTCGTAGAATCAGCCAAGAAGTTGCAAAGTACGCGAAAAACCGGGGGCACGATATCACTCACATTACATTAGCTTTGAGTAATGCCGCATCACATCCACGCGCTTGTCAATGCATTATGTCTCTTTTATCAAAAGGTCAACTCAATCCTGGTGATATAACTGTCTTGCACCGGCTATATTCTAGTTCAGACCCTCCCCCTGTTGAATTACTGCGATTCTCATTGTTTCTTGAATTGATGGTCGAAAGCTTATTTACCACAACCGCCACACGCATCAACCCCGATCACAAACACAAGTACATATTCTTACTCGGGTACGCTGCGAGTGTTGTGGAAATCCGAAATAAAAATCACGCCCCCAAAATCAACAGGGATGAATTGAAACAGACGTTGCAGGCTATCGAAAAAGTCCATGATCTAATAGGCAGTGAAGGTCAAATTCAGCTTCTCTCTGAACTCACTGCGTTGTACCAATGTATTAGATTTCCGGTCGTTGCTATGGGAGTTTTGAAATGGGTTGATCAAACTGTTTCTGACTCTAGCTACTTTGAAAAGCAAATGGACCACACACCCATCCATCTTACTCTGCTGGATGAAATTGTTACTTGCCATCCTCTGTTGCATTCGCAAGTACTAAAATTATTGGTCGGCCTGTTTGAAAACAATTTTCCCGATCTGGATACTTTGCTACAACTCGAACTGAAAAAAACAGTGTTAGATAGAATGGTTCATCTCATGAGTCGCGGGTGCGTTTTACCCGTGATTTCTTACATCCGAGAAAGGATTGATCACCAAGACACCGATATGTCTTTGATTCGACATTTCGTCACTGAGCTTCTCGATATAATTTGCCCCCCTTATACGTCTGATTTTGTGCACATGATTTTGCCGATAATTGAAAATGATAATATCACTGGGACGTTACGGAATGTTGAAGGTAATGACCCTGTGTCGGATTTCATTGTACATTGCAAGACCAACTTTATTAGGTCTGAAGCATGAACAATGAGTGACTTGATTTGGGATAATCAATAGAAAGGCTCATTTACGTAAAGCCATTTGCATCATGCATCGCTTATTTTCAACCAGGGTCGACTTCAGAACGATGCGTGTAGGCTATGCCGGTTGCACCATTTCCTTGATTTTACATTATAACAATCTTTGACAGTTTTTTATACTCATGTTTGAGTTCAATATCTCGGAGCCGCCTGCCCAGTGCTGATTTATTTAATTGGTCCATGCAGGGTCCCAGTCTGTGAAAAATTGTTCAAACTTGAACATTCCACTCAAATAAATGCCTTGTTGCCACACAGTTTTGGTTTTGGAATATTTTCTGCTTGTTCCTCCTAAGCGCAGCTCAATTGTCCGTTCTGTACTGGCCTCAATGAGGCATTTGGGGAACTGGTGGCTATATATCATGTTGTTTTATATTATCGTACAATTTGGTTGGCTTAGTTCACTAATTTAATATTATGTGCCTGTTGCTTTCAAGTAATAATGGAGTTAGCGGTAACATACGATTGCAGCCTTTACTTGCATTTTCAGAGACTACAAATTTTACCGGATGCAAAACTATAGCGCATATCTTCTAGTGCTGGTGCTCAGCAACAATTTTCATGTTTTTCAAATCTCGTTCAATGCCAGTAAGAAATTGTGCTGATTGCTTCAAACCCTTTTCCTTTGAATCACATAACGTGGCATTTTTTGCATGTGGTTAAACCAGTTACTTAGTTGTTTTACCAACAATCAATGTTTTACTGGTCTAGTCATTGCATGATTCACTACTGTATGACTCCTGAGACTAAGCGGGACCTATCTAAATGCGCTGCCTACTTCATTTAACAATAAAGGATTAAATGATGCTATGGCTCTTTTTTGTGTATAAGACTGCCCTTGGTTTATCATAGCATCAAGATTTTTTGTATCTTTTTACTCAATGTGTCAATTTTGTTTAGATTTAGCTTTACTACTTGAAGTGTATAGTAAGTAAACACACTATCATATTTGTATATTGAATGGGGATTTCCAATATTGTATATCGATACAATGAAATTGTGGAGTTTTGATTGCCAGTTGTATCTTTGTGAAATTCTGCTTCTGCAGTCTGCTCTATTGGAATTGACAAGCAATCAGCGCCAGTCGTCTTGCTCAAGTAAAGCAATTTACCTTTTTCCAATCTTGGAATGTTGTCATTGCTTCCAAGTCCACTTCTGGCATATATTAGTCGACTACACAATATGTGGTAGTTATGGTAAGCATATTATTATTGACAATCAACTGTCGTTGTCAGTGCCCAGTGGTATCTACTCGGTAATCATGACTGTATTCACTATAGGTCTGTATACACTGTAAGCTACTGTTGACTTATCTAATAAAAATGCCGCTCACTCGTAGCGGAAAATCTACCATTGATGATACTAAAACATGCATATCTGTAACAAAAAGCAAGCGAAAACTGCCGAAGGTAAATGAAGCATTCGGAAAGGCAAAAAGAACAAGAAATCTTCAACCAAGTGTTGAAAGTATTCCTGGAGATGAAATAGCTGGTGAAGATTGTGATGGGGTTAATCTTGTGAAAAAGGTTGAGACCCAATCCGCTGAGGCTAATTTGCTCCAGCCCCGGGACATATTTCCTGTTGATGAGTACTGTACTCTTGAAAACTTCCATGTATACTCGGACACAGAAGTTGAACCAATGCCCCGGCGGTTAGGAATATTTCATGCCTCGCTCTGCCACACTGATGTCCGTCGTAACAAAAAGAAGTATTACATCCTCCAATTGCTGGAGCATAACACGAGGTACGAATATGCCACGTGGTGTAGATGGGGAAGTGCTGGCACGCTGTCCGGTAACGAGTTGAAGATGCATGGGGGAAATTTAGTAGCTGCGCAGAATGCTTTTTGTTTCAAATTCTATGACAAAACAGGCAATGCTTTCCCGGCCATTAGTGGCCTTAATGCGGCACCGTTCAAAAAAGTTCATGGAAAGTATGACTTGTTGAATATGGATCACGGAGAGATGATGCAGATGCACAACACAAGTCCAAGTCAGTTTTCTTAAACTCCAGGCCAATGGGCCAAACGTGAACGTAAACAGCCCCTCCAAATTTTTTACCTGAGCTTTATGATGATACTCGAATTCACTATGTCACAGTGAGCAACCATGATGTCATGTCATTATTTGGAAATTTTTATTGTGCCTGTCATCACTGTATGACATTTAGCACACTATGCACTGATCTTTCAACATGAATCTATTCACACAATTTCATATGCAATGTTTGTATTCCGTTTTCCAAAGCACCGAAAATAGTTTGACTGTTTTTTATTCTGTCGTAACAATTATTGAGACTGCACTTGAAAATGATTACAATTAGTTCTATATGTTTCCTGTTTGCTCATAATATGCTTTACTAGTTCACCAGTATCCTATATGCTTCCACTGATTGTTAGATCAGACTGTAATCACTCGCAATTTTAAGTAGATTTTGAAGAAATGTAAGTTCTTCACTGTCACCATATCATACTTGTGATAATTCTTGAAAAATGAAATTCAATACTTGTGATTATCCTTGGAAAATGAAATTCATTGATGTTCTTGTAGGTAGGAATTTGATATCGCAGCATTAATTGATAGCTCACAAGCCAGATCCCAGCAATGCCACGCACGTCTAAAGCCAAGCCTTCGGCAAAGAAGAGAAAGGGGAAAGCAGACCCGCAGAAAGCTGTCGACGATGCACCTATTCCCACCAAAAAGGCCAAAGACGAACCCGATGACCCCACGACTTCCACGGGCGAGATTAAGAAAGTGACGTTCAGCGGCACTGTTCCCGTTGATGAAAATTGTACGCTTTCTGGATATCACGTTTATATTGATAAAGATGTCGACGGCCCTTTCGGGGTCTGCAATGCTACGCTAAATCAAACCAACATCGGGGCGAATAACAATAAATATTACATCCTTCAAGTGCTAGAGCACAACAGTGTATATGCGACTTGGTTCAGATGGGGTCGGGTCGGTAAAGTCGCCGGTACCGATTTGAAAATGCACGGAGGCAATTTGAATCAGGCGCTGGCTACTTTCCGAAAGAAATTTCGTGAAAAAACCGGTAATACGTGGATAAATTTGTATGGCTCATGTGCAGCTCCGTTTCAGAAAGTCAAAGGAAAGTACGACTTGCTCGAAATGGATTATGACGAAACAGAAGAAAAAGATGAGAAGCCGACAAAGAAGGATCCAAAGCCTGTCAAAGACGAACCCCCCTCGAAGTTGGACACTCGAGTACAGGAAGTAATCGATCTCATCTTCAACGTCGAAGAGTTTGAGGCTTGCGTGAAAGAAATGGAATTTGATGTCAAAAAAGCGCCGCTCGGAAAACTGACCACAAACCAAATCAAAAGAGGTTACGAGACTTTGAAGAAAATCGAGAAATGTATCCACGATGGAAAGTTTGGATCGGACCTCGCCGACGCTTGCAGTGAGTTTTACACGCGTGTTCCGCACGATTTCGGTATGAGAACGCCTCCGTTGATAAGGACTCCGCAGCAGCTCAAGAAGAAAATTGAATTACTGGAGGCCTTGGCCGATATACAGATTGCGATACAAATGATGGACGAGGATGACGAAGACAGAGAGGAAATGAACATCAAGGATCGTCACTATCAAGATCTCGGTTGCAAGTTGGAACCGTTTGACACGAAATCTGAAGAGTTTAAAATGGTTGAGAAATACGTGGGAAACTCTCATGGTTCTACTCACAGGCAGTATGATCTGAAAGTTGAAAATGTCTACGAAGTGACCAGAAAAGGCGATAAGGAAAGATTCAAGGAAAATATCGGTAATAGAATGCTGTTGTGGCACGGTTCACGTTTGACCAACTGGTGTGGTATCTTAGGGCAAGGATTAAGAATTGCCCCTCCCGAGGCACCGGTGTCAGGTTATATGTTCGGTAAAGGAGTGTATTTTGCTGATATGGTGTCGAAATCAGCCAATTACTGCTACGCCAACCAAAGGCAGCCATACGGGTTTTTATTACTGTGTGAGGTTGCTCTGGGAAACACTAACGATAAAACCGGCGCCGACTATTACGCGGATCAGCTTCCAAAGGGCAAATCTAGCACCAAGGGGCTGGGCCGGGAATTTCCAGACCCGAAAGGAAATAAGAAGCTCAAGTGCGGCATGGTTTGTCCGCTAGGGAAGCCTATAACGGCAAAAGATGCAACCCAGTGCGGTCTGATGTATAACGAGTTCATTGTGTACGATGTTGCGCAAATCAAGGCTAAATACTTGGTGAAACTCAAATTCAATTTCAAGTCCTATTGGTAGTGATGAATGATAGGATTTTGTAGGCTTTTCTAGTAAAGATATATATATACAATGCAGTGTTGGGATGAATCGAGTCATGACTTGACTCGAGTCACCTTTTTCGCATGACTTGACTTGACTCGGCGTATCAGAAATGTGGATTGACTCGTGACTCGGAGCAAAATCCACGAGTCAATTTCAAGTCATCAAGTAATCGGTATCGATAAAAATCACTGTTGTATCTTGTATATGTTTAGATTGTTCGCAAAACGCTTGCGTAACCCGTGAGAGCGACCAATCATTCAATGACCGTGGGTTTCACTGAGCCTCAATTGTTCTCTTAGAAATAAATTGACCGCGCACGAAGTGATCGAAGCTTACAGCTTACGTTGTCGTAACTCTAGTAGTAAAGAAATAGAATAGCAAAATGTATATTTCTGTTCCCTGTTCTTACCTTAACCAAACCTCTTGTTTTATTGAAATTGAAGTCGAATATTGTTTATATAGTCCTCAAACATTGGCGCACGCTCGAATGCTATCACATCAATTTGTAAATAGATAATGTATTGCATCTTATCAATTCGTTTCTGTATTCTCTATTTTGGCTGGTAACTATATAAACTGAGGCTATGTAATTGCGTAGTTTAACTTCTACGTATATGTGTGCGATACATCGTCTTCTTGCATGCATATTTAACTCTATATTCGTTAATCGTGTCGGAATCAATGACCACTCAAACTGTATTTCAGACAGCTAGCAAACTGCAATGACGTAATAATGCCTCATATAAACTTCAAAAGGGCAACTTGACTTGAAATGTGACTTGACTCGTGACTTGACTTGGATTGACTCGACTTGACTCGAGTCACCTCCGAAAATGAAGTGACTTGACTTGACTCGAGTCATCTTTGAAAATCGATTGACTTGACTTGACTCGAGTCAAAATGTGCAATGACTCGTGACTCGAAGGTAGTGACTTGATCCCAACACTGATACAATGTTTAATTGTGATAGAAATGTTTAATATGAATGTTTAATGATAAAATATAAATCATAGTTAGCATGGTCTAACTTGCACATAGCTTTAGTTATCTTATATGTTTTCCGATGAATTTTCATTATTATGCAGCATGATTGGTGTCGTTGATCTTTGACAAAAGTCTGTAGTTTTTTTAATATTTCAGTTCACATAACTTGATGTTGAACGAATGTTGCAAACCTCATTTGTTGATGCTGTATAATAGTGATCAATGATCATGAATGATTAGTTTTGATTCTTCAAATCTTTACATCAGATTGCGTGAAAAAATTATCTTATATGCACTATGTAGACTAGCCTATACTGAGAATTTGTTCAAATGCTGTTATTCTGCTTAACAAGGTCTCACTTTCAATTATGTGATATATTCTTAGGTTCTACATAGCTACTATTGTCGGTTAAATGCCACGCAGAGCTATTAAAGGCACGCTTTCCAATAAAAAGGGTACATCGCTACCTAGGAAAGAGAATGGAAAAGAGCATGGTGTTAATGATGTGACTGAAGCAACGGAATATGAGGCACTTGTCAATGATGATAAAGTCCATCTTCAGGCAAGAGTAGTTCTGAGGAGATGTCCGGCTAACGGCACAGTGAGATCTTCCTCCAGAAAAAGAAAATTTGAAAAGGACAAAGATAGGGATGTTGATTTCGTCAAAGTTGAATCTGGTAATAACGTGGAAGACGATATGGTAAAAATTGTCCCCAGAAAAAGAAAACCGAAAAAGGCCAATGATAGTGATGTTGACTTGGTCGACAGTGAATCGGATAAAGTGGATGACATTTGCCCACAAGAAGATGATGCTGACTTGAAAAAGGTGCAATTCAAAGGTCCTGTACCTGTTGACGAGCATTGCAACTTGACCGGGTATCACGTATACATCGATAAAACCACGTACTCCAAATTCAATGTGCATAATGCCATGCTGAACCAAACAAACATTAGTTTTAACAACAACAAATATTACCTGGTTCAGCTGCTGGAGCACGACTCCAAATATGAATATGCAACCTGGTTCAGGTGGGGCAGGGTCGGCAAAATTGCCGGCACGACTTTGAAGCATCACGGCGCCAACCTTGAAGCGGCCAAGGCCATGTTCAAGAAGAAGTTTCAAGACAAAACCGGGAATAGCTGGGATCATTTAGTCACCACGTGGGGAGGGGATTTTATAAAGTTTCCGCATAAATACGATCTACTTCAAATGGACTATGGAGAAAATGAGGAGGACAAGGATACAACGAAAAGGCCAAAAAAAGAAAAAACGGATGTTGCTTCGAAACTTGATCCGCGTGTTGAAGAAGTCGTAGACCTGATCTTTAATATCAGAGAATTCGAGGCTTGCATGAAGGAGATGAAGTATGACGTGAAGAAAGCGCCTCTCGGCAAGCTGACAAAAAAACAGATCAAAGCAGGGTACCATTCCTTGAAAAAGATAGAGAAGTTAATCGAAGGAGACTCGAAAAGATCTGCTCTATCGGAAGCGTGCAGTGAATTTTACACACGCGTACCTCATGATTTCGGAATGAAAGTGCCTCCATTGATATCGACTAACGGTGACTTGCGAATCAAAATTGAACTTTTGAAGGCATTGTCCGACATACAGATTGCCATCGAAATGATCAACGATGATCAGCTTGGAAGCGAAGTGAACATCAAGGACCGTCATTACGAATCCTTGGGATGCAAACTGGAGCCACTTGATACTAATGAGATTGAATTAAAGACCATCATGGACTTTGTTGCCAATTCTCACGGATCCACCCATACCCAATATAAATTGACTGTTGAAAATGCATACCGAATACATAAGGAGCAGTCTTCGCAATTCAAAGAGGAGATAGGTAACAAGATGTTGTTATGGCACGGATCACGCTTGACTAATTGGGCAGGAATATTGAAGGAAGGCCTGAGAATAGCTCCACCGGAAGCACCGTCAACGGGATACATGTTCGGCAAGGGAATTTACTTTACAGATATCGTTTCAAAGTCTGCCAATTACTGCTTCGCTAATCATCGACAGCCATGTGGATTCCTTCTTCTGTGTGAAGTGGCGCTTGGGAACACGAACGACAAAATACATGCTGATTATGATGCAGATAAATTACCAGAAGGAAAATCAAGTACCAAAGGTCTCGGCAAGGAGGTCCCTGATCCCAAAGGCAATATCACTCTCAGCTGTGGTACCGTTGTTCCACTTGGAAAGCCGATGAAAATGGAAAATAGGGAAGATTATTCTTTGATGTACAACGAATACATCGTTTATGATGTCAATCAAATTGTACCAAGATACTTGGTTAAAGTCAAGTTTGACTACCAGACATTGTGGTGATGAATTTTGTGGTTTGACATTTTGGCATCGGTGCTGTGCAGTTTCGTTATTATCTACACTCTCCTGATCGGACGGACATTCCGCACCTACACTGTTCTTTTCATGCTCCTCGTTTTATATTACACTGTATATATGTACTTTTAAGTTTTTCCAGTCACAATGTTGCCATTTCTGTTGTTCCAAGTTGGTTTGAAGTGATTTTCCTTGTCATATGTGAGTTTCTGTACAAGCCACCACCAAAATCATAATGTACTCTGCCTGCATGTTTTAATATGATCATCCGTTACTTGTTGCAATTGCTGCATACACACTTCCATATTTTTTGATCCTGTGCTAATCTTGGTGAGACATTGGGAATAAATTTAACAAGCATTGGTGTTTGTTGCGAAAGCCAAATTGGTGTGGGGAAATTATACACATTTTGGCGAGGTATGAAGATAGTCGCGACAGGAGCAACCTTTCGAAGACAATCCCAATACACAAAAGAACAGATATCGGTATGTTAGTTAGAGGCATCAGTTCTAACCCCAGCATTTTGAGATAACTGGGGCCGACACCATTTTTCTATCATGAAGTTGAAAAAACGAGCAATAAAATGTCCAATGTGCAAGCTGATCATTTTCCGAAACCATGATGGGACTTGATCATAGCCGACGGCCTTGTTCGATTTCATTTTGTAGATGGCTGCTTCGGCGTGATCGTTAGGTTCGAGCATAACAGACTGAGATACAGAGGTGGTCAGTAACAAGGTACTCGAGTACTTTTCCTCTACTTACTTTTCGCTATTTTCAGTTTGTCAAGCAGAAGTAGTCTATTCCTCCATTAAGAAAGATAGCCTAAAAGGAATTTCGGGGCTGATTTTCACGGAGTAGCAACATAAATTTTCATAGTTAACGAAAGTATCGCTGAATACCATTTAGATACCGGGTTGCGTGGTTCCGTTCGCACTGCTGTCGCCTATATCCATGGCCATGACCCCATAACGTTTGAAACTGAGGGTCACCATACGTCCTCTTTTAGAGGATTTGTCCTCTTTTTTTAAAAGTGTCCTCGGAGAACGCCAAAATGTCGTCTTTTCGGGAATTTGTCCTCTTTTTTGATAGTTTTCGTTGAAAGTACGTGGAAATTGGACCGAGATATAGGAAAGCAGTGGCCTAGCAACGCTCCGATGTGATTTCCGGGACTTGAGCTAGAAAAATGACCGTTTTTTAGGCAACCAACACAGAAAACCTGATAGAAATGTGTATTTCGGATTTTGAGTCGGAAAGTTGACCTTTATTTCTATTATATATATATTTTTTTATCAGCCAACCATGAAGTCCTAGAAATTTACCATTTTTCCTGGATTTCACTCCAGTTTTGTTGATCTGAAAATTTTGAAAATGTGTCCTTTTTTCACATTTCCAAAATTGAAACTAAAACCGTTTCGCAATCTAGCAATACCTATCATATTCTAATCTAGCAGCCCATACGTGTCACGTGCCCTAATGTGGAATTGACTTCGACATTTTTAGCGGTAGACCGGTTTTAGCAGACCACTGTTGAAACTTTCTAGACAAAACACAAGAAATATATTTTCCGCTTTTTAAATGTAGTAGCCTACAAGTAGGCCTATTTGTATTTCTCTTTCAATTGCGAGCATTATAGGTTGAGTTCTAATTATAGCTTCAGTTTTTTGTCTAACTTGCATGTCGAAGTATAAAAGCAAGTGTAGTAGCCTAGGCCTATAATGCTTATATTTCCGAAAATAAAGCTAGCTATATTGCATTAGCATTATTACGATCCGCCATATGTTTAATTAACGTAGCCTATACTAATCGAGCAAAGGGTTGAAGCCGTTTCCGATACAACTTCTCCGTATTGCTCTTCGACTAAACTAGGAGCCTTATAATGGGGGAGGGTGCCATGCCATATGATCGACCGAAAAGATCATCGCTCCATCAAATATGCCGGACCTGATGTGTGGAACAGTATCCCGCCGGCCATCCGACAGTCGACGAGCATGTCCACATTCAAGTCGAAATACAAGCAATTACTACTAAATAAATACAGTCCATCCTCAAGATTACCGGACCACGACTGACCTATCGATCTCGCTTCCCATGACATGCCGCCCTATTTCTTGTCGCATATTCTTTTTCTATACTATCTTCTTTACTTTCATTCAGTGTGCATGCCTCCTCTTTACATCGCCTAGGCCAAGGTGGGTGTCAGATTCCATAGACTACTCCTTGTCGCTTCGGCATCTTCCTGTCTTTTCATTGTATCGCATTTTTGTGGTGTATTGAACTGATAAAATTGCTAATAAACCAATGATGATGATGATGATAATATTTTCTAAAACGGGGTGTTCTATCTAGTGAACAAGGATTATAGTATCGCATTTCCATATCCATACTATATCATTTACATCCAATGATGCGAACGAATGCTTATTTTGTCGAAAATTGATGGAAAATTTATCCTCCTGGGATGCATCAATATGAATCAAGCTCTCGTCTCCATCATTGGTTTATTAGCAATTTTCATCAGTTCAATACACCACAAAAATGCGATACAATTGTATTGCATGCCTCCTCTTTTCATGAAAAGATAGGAAGGTGACGAAATAAAGCAACTTGGAGTAGTCTATGGAGTCAGACATCCACCTTGGGCTAGGTGATGTAAAGAGGATGAGGCATGCACACTGAGTAAAAGTAAAGGAAGATAGTACAGAAAAAAGCAAGCGACAAAAATGGGGTGGCATGTCATGGAAGGTGAGATCGACAGGTCAGGTCGTGGTCCGGTAATCTTGAGGATGGAGTAGTATTTATCAGTGTTGGGTAGGGCTGTTCAAAAATAACCTTTTTTCCTGAATCTTGCAGGTTACTTACTATTGATTAAATCGTTAAGTTGCCTTAAAAAACGACGCACACCAAATTTGAATTCATTCCAACCAATATTCGCGGATTTCGTAGAGTTTGAAAATTTTGAATTTGCCTAAAAATGCAAAAAACATTTTTTCAAATTTTCGTTCCAACCTTATGAAATTGTTGCGCTGTCTTCAAAAACGATGGGAAACAAATTTGACTCAATTCCAAGCTGCAGAAGCGGAGTTATTCAAGTTTTTTGATGATAATTCTGGGATGATCCACCAATCAAGAAACAGAGACACATTGCTATTTAGGGTAATTTTCTACTTTGCGGTCAATTTTTTGCGATCTAACAATAGAGGAACCTTTGTTACGTACAATCAGTGAATGACTGGTTATGTTCTCACAAGTGACACCGGCGTATCTCAAACAATCAGAACATACACAAGATACAGTGATTTATTCGACACCGTTGACTTGATGACTTGAAATTGACTCGTAAATTTTGCTCCGAGTCACGACACTCACGAGTCAATGCACTGCACACTTTTGAAGCTCCGAGTCAAGTCAAGTCATTTTTTCAAAGTGACTCGAGTCAAGTCAAATCATACGAAAAAGTTGAGTCATCCCAACACTGGAATTTATTTAGTAGTTATTGCTTGTATTTCGACTTGAATGTGGACAATGGACATGCTCGTCGACTTCGGATGGCCGGCGGGATACTGTTCCACACAGTCATATGGTCCGGCATATTTAACCCTTTTAAAATCGGATTCCGTATACGGAATCGGTCAACTTCATCTGGCCCTATCTTTATTTGTCTACCTCCTATAGGCTTCATTTTTGTTTGTAGGGAAAGCTAGCAATCTTCTGATTTATATGATACCTAATTCGAAGGCATAAGGCATGACAATTTTCGAGCACCGACGATCTTACATAAGGAGTTCGGCCGAAAATACGCATGCAGAAAAAGTGGTTATCACCAGAAATTTCCAGATATTTTCCGAGTGGGAAATCTAGTCAGACATTCTGCCAGAACATCAGAAGTCGACTTGTACGGTGTTTTGTGTAATTTTTCACCGTCTCTAACATCAAAACTTGTTCTTGGAAGTATTCTGAAGGGGTTTGGTAATTGTGGTCACGCTTCGGTGATTTTCTAGAACATAGGTAAGTTCGTGACCGAATATGAGTCATAAACTGGTTTACTATGCCTGCAAATGGCTGGATACGACAAGACAAAGTATACCATGTTGTTTCATGTCATTAACTGGGCGGTAGGGGTCCGATTCGGTATTGATCTTGAAGTTGACCATAGTGACCACTTACTGACCACGCCCATATGTAAATTTTTCATGTATTTTTGATTTTTCGATAACTGGCGAGCGGCATGGTTTACGGCCATGGTTGACGGCTTGTTTGAAACCAGGCAACGGTGGCTACGCACTCATGCATCATTTTTGACTCTCTGGCGCTATCCTGGGGGTCAGTCTTTAAAATGAGAGAAAGAAAGAGATTTTTTAGAGAAAAACTTTGTTTATTTAGTCTTATACAAAACCCTAGACATGTCTTGGGGTGTCGATCGAGGGCGGAAACGGTAAAGGGATATAGTCCGCCCACTTTTAAAATGAAACAGCCCAGAGTTAAGTCTTGCTGAGGTCACGGTATGAATTTGAAAAGTGATGGTCAGTTTCGCGAAAACTGACCCGATTTCAAAAGGGTTAATAGAGCGATGGTCGATCATATGATATTTTGACGACGTGGACGCGCATGTGTTGTAGGCTACTTGTGCGCTTTGATTCCGAGGTAAAGAAGTCGGGGCAATGGGACCACAGTGGAACTATAGATATACATAAACTTGGCGATTTCTAGTTTCCGCATATCTTCTATGTTTAGGACACCTTCCGCATAGCTGAATTTGCCGCTTTTGACTGTCCACGCGAATTTCACAACTGTACTTACTGGAACAATTTGCAGAACAGACTTGTAACGTTTTGTCTAACGTTTTGTCTGTCTTAAGACAGAGGTAACTCTTGGCCAGATTTTGCGACTATGTCTTTGTTGTTGCTGTTGAAAAATCTCTCATTGTATTTTGTATTTGCCTTGGAAATGAGATGCGCGATGTGATTCCTGAAGCGTCGAAATCTTTCTCGTTCATCTTCTGAACGCTTCTTGGTACCCAGTCTGTTATGCCACCGGTTTCGTTTGCGGTTTCGTTGACGGCCTTGGAGTGTGTGCCTATTCTGTCTCGCAGAAGAAAATATATAGAATAGTCAATAGACAATGATCATTGAATATAGTTAGAACTCGGCACTTGGTGAACTTGGCACTCGGAGCACTCGGCACTGTTGCCTTACCTCGCCCAGACATTGCTTCATTGATCATTTGCTACCGTCGTTTCGTTTTTCTTCTATTTCCCTTTTTAACTAACATTTTTTTTACAGTCAGACTGTTTAGAGTCAAGTGTACCTATGTTTGATGCTGGTGTGATCTGACTAGATGACCTTCGGTCTTATCGATCATTCCTATCTAATACCGAATACTGTGCAATGTGAATTCATATTTTCTGTGCCACTATTACTGCTGTGTGCTATGTATTTTGATTGATGAAAGTAAAGACTCTCTCTCTCTCTCTCTCTCTCTTGAAGAATATTGTATAAAAAATGTATTAACAATTATTACTATTATCATGAATTTATAAACTAATAACATTAATATTAGGTGATGTGTCAATATTGTACGGAGTGAGGGCACGCAGCACGGCATGATTATATCACGTGATCACAAATTGTGGATGCGCGGGAGACAACACGACCTTCACCGCTTCACCTATCGACCATGCGTTGTCTGCTCGGTGTTGCTAAATTGACGGCGTCGGTGACGGAAATGCTTTGGTAAGTTTTGAGAAGTTGGATATTTGCGTTCTATGGGAGATCGAAGTGTTTGAAGATCAAGCTGCCTTAAAATGTGACGAGTGCAGCACGTGGCAGCATATCGATTGTGACCCGCAGGCTACCGGTATGTCACAAGAAGACTACCGGTACTGGAGAATTATGAAGGAAGAATGCAGCGTGTGATTGAAATGTTCAGCATGCCAAGGTCATTCGATGGTGAGTGCTCCGGATCTACCTGCTTGTTGGGTGATAAGTTCTTGATCAGATTTTTTTTTATATAGCTCCCTCGCCATCTCCAATTATTCATGTGATGGTGTTCAATAATTGTTGGGGCGTGTGAAGGCGCATGTATCCCTCATGAACTTCAAGCAGGGCCATTTCACAACCAGGTAAGTCGAACTATCGAATGTGACTATGGAACGGAAACTCCCGTTTTCCCATTGTTAAGTCACGCTCGACTGAATCTAGCGGCTTTGGTCATTGGCAGCGCAACAATCGAACAATTTGCCTTATGTTTAATGGCATATCACACTTATAGATACTCGACTTTGATAACGAAATTACTAGACTAATCAGTCAGTGGCAATCTTGAAACTTCCTACAGTGTTAGATGATTCATTAAGATATACAATTCGGAAGCTAGTCGCTCATCTGGGTATGCAATACAATGGAAATCCACATAGACCGATAGCGGCTTTTGCGAAAAATTCGTTACACGCTAGGCTGCGCGCACCTATATACTCGACTTCGATAACGAAATTACCACCCTAATCAGTTAGTGATAATCTTGAAATTTGCTACAGTGTTAGATGACATCATCAATATATACAATTCGAAAGGTAGTCGCTCATCTGGGTATGCAATTAAAATCCACATGGATCGATACCGGCTTTTGCGAAAAATACGTTACGCGCCAGGCTGCGCGCACCGATATACTCGCGTCAAATATATTATGCGATAGCGCACTTTGCGCAAACCTATGCAATATACAAATACGTGCAACTTCAAATGGGCATTTCGGCGTCGGCCGTTATTTATCACCCTATGTAGGAGTAGGGGTTAAACCCGCTCAGAGGCCAAACGCCGAGCGGCGGCCAAATGTCTGTACGGTACGGCGTTTAACGTCTGTTATGTTCAGACGCCGAGTAGCTAATAGCTATACGGCGTTTGGCGTCTGTTATGTTCAGACGCCGAGTAGCTATACGACGTTTGGCGTCTGATATGGTGAGACGCTGAGTAGCTATACGGCGTTTGGCGTCTGGTATCTCGGTAAACTGAGCAAAGGCTAAATCCTTTCATGGCGCGACTATATGATATCTAAGATTGCATATTGTTAAATTTTTGTCATAATAAGCGGTGGCAGAATCCCAAATCATCTATTGCATGTTCAGCTGTATCAAATCATTGCATCACCGCCCAGGGTTGCAATGAATCGAGTCATGACTCGACTCACAATTTTTTTGATGACTCGAGTCATTTTCTTGAAAAGGGATTAACTCATTGTATGACTTATTCAATAATGGTATCAGGACTGATCAATGAAAAATATGCCCAAACCTGCCTTTCATCTGTTATAATAACCATGTTTAGAATGGAAAAAATGAACATAAAAATTATCCGAAGCCTTCGATATCGCCCCCGCGAGTTCCACAGAAGTGATCTGAAGCTGAACTCGATGGGGAACAGTAAACACCATGACTTGGACTCGACCCATTGCTTTCGGACTTGACTCGTTAGGGATTGCTCGGACTTGACTCGTCGGTGAATTGAAAACGACTCGACTTCTTGAAACCTAGTGACTTGGTTACAACCCTGTCACCACCCCATATTTGTACACTCGCAATGAATTTCAGACCCAAGTCTGCAGATACAGTGTGTAATGAAACTGCAATACCACAATATGAAATAGCCAACGGAACCACAGCAGAAGGCAATGAAACCACGGTAAAAGTCACAAAGAAATGAGCAGTGGAACCACAGTAAAAATGACTGAGAAATAAGCATTGGAACAGTTAAAAGTCATCAGGAAATGAGCAGTGGAATCATAGTAAAAGTCACAAAGAAATAAGCATTGGTGCCACAGTAAAAGTCAGAGAATTATGCAATAAACCACAGTAAACATTGATAAATTAGCAGTGGAACCACAGAAAACGTCGTTAAGAAATAATTCACACCACGGTACATATCATGCAATAAAAATCATCATCAGGATCAGGTATCTGGTGCCCCGGGCCACAGTCCTTGTGTGTCCATCGACCACAGCCGTCACACGCAACCTGGAAACGAGTTAGAATCAATATACCTGACAAATGTAATCTCGTAATTGCATACCCATTTCATGTCTTTTTTGGGTGGTCTTGACCTTGACTACTGCATTTAATGCAATAATCTCCCAATTCTTTCTCATCTGCAGGAAAAAAATGCAACGTATTTAATATGGTTTTCATCTGACATGGATCAACATACCCGTCGCATCAAGCAAGATTTGACCAAACTGCTGGCGGTAGCTTTCGCAAGCTCGTCGATAATGATCAAATCAAGGTTGCCATATGGGATTGATGATCCAGTGGTCAAGTAGAGTTTGGCGGCCTATTAAATGAAAGTTTGCAAATCAATTTTCTCAAATCTTAATACATGAACGCATCACAAACCTTCAACGCAAGGACTCCACAATTAAATCAGTCATTTTGAACACTGGTCCTTATTAATCCTGTATATCTCGCAACTGATTCTCTTCTTGAATTCGCTGGATTAATACAGAAATGAAATATGTCTTTTGAATACTACCTCATCGACTTACTCAAACTGCTGCAAGACATTCCCATAGCGATCCTCGTGACCAATTGGATCGTATAGTAGAACCATATTTGATTCAACGTCAGATATCTGAAAGAGTATATACAATACACACATTACACTAATACAGAATATATTGACGAGACAGAACATGGGTGAAAGAGGTGAGAAGCAATGAGTTTCACAAACTTACAATATCAAGGTAGAATCTGCCAGGTATGTAACATGCTTACCAAAAGAATCCAATGGTTGCCCCTGCCCACACCAGTTCCGCCACAACGAACATTGAGTGGCGCTACAAAATATTTTGTAGCTGGTTCTTTCTAGAGTGAATCACTATATTAGAGAATATTCAAAAGTCTTGTTACTATGACACATACTGTTTTCTTCTTGCCACACAACGAACATTGAGTGGCGCTACAAAATATTTTGTAGCTGGTTCTTTCTAGAGTGAATCACTATATTAGAGAATATTCAAAAGTCTTGTTACTATGACACATACTGTTTTTTTCTTGCCAGAGGCAAATTTCACACCAACAAACCATTCAATTACTGTTAAATTACTTAATTATTCTGACTCCGCTGACATGTCTTGCTAACTAATATTTGATGGGTAGTACCTTTAAATTAATTAACATATTTACATAAATACTTCTGAACGCATTGGGTTTAATTCAATTTGAGATTAACCAAAGCAGAGATTGGTTCACTTTCAAGTTGCTGAAAATAGCCTCAAAACATCACTAATTGATATTTGAATAAATATCAATTTTTTTAAATGAATTCCAGTTTTCAAGTAATCGCAAGCCATGATAATATCAAGCTATTAACACTCAGTCAATTACCCCTAAATCACAATCAAGTAGAGATTCTTAACTGAGGAATGCAAAATGGCTAAAAAAAAAATGGCAAAATGGTAAAATCTTTACATACCTTGCACTTCGTTGTCGACAGCGTGAGGTACACGATGAGCCCAGTGTACCGCCTCGATATTCTCATAGCTTTTCTGACGTTTTGATTTCGCAGAGACCACAATTAAGTTCTTGAACTGTTTTGATTCTAATGAGGTGTGTCAAATCCTCAGCTAGAGCAATCGCTGTCATTGCTGCAAGGAAACTCGGTAATCATAAACATCGAAAGACGTCTACCATAGTGTAGCAGACATCTTTTGTTTGTCGGCGTTAAAGCTCCCAACTTTGACTCTTTAGCAATCCTTCGTGAGCGTGACTACCCTCGAATAACGTCCTAGATGGCGTTTGGCGGCTACAGTTTTGAGACGCCAAGTAGCTATACAGCGTCTCACATTTCAGACGCCGTATAGCTACTCGGCGTCTCTAAACTGTAGCCGCCTAACGCTATCTAGCGTCACCAGTTCAGCCGCCAAACGCCGTATAGACATTCGGCCGCCGTGCGGCGTTTGGCCTCTGAGCGGGTTTAACCCCTGTTGCTATGTAGGGCCCAAGACCAACGTTTTGGGGGCCTGACGAAGTGCTGTTACGGTTGTGCATCCAGCCTATAGGCCTGCTTGCGGATCTATTATTCGGATTATGCGTTCTAACTCTGTGCGAAATTTAAAGGCTCTTCCTACACAGTTTGATCAGTAATTTCGTTACCGAAGTCGAGTATGTATTGTATAGGTGCGCAGTGCGCATAGCCTAGCCCATTTACAGATTTTTCGCAAAAGCCGGTAACGGTCTATGTTGATTTTGATTGTGTTGAATACCGAGATGACCGACTAGCTTTCGAATTGTATATCTTGATGATGTCATATAACACTGCAGCGACTTTCAAGATTGCCACTAATATTAACTGATTAGAGTAGTAATTTAGTTATCGAAGTCGAGTATATAGGTGCGCGCAGCCTAGCGCGTAACGGAGTTTTCACAAAAGCCGCTATCGGTCGATGTTGATTTTGATTGTGTTGCATGCCAAGATGAGCGACTAGCTTTCGAATTGTATATATTGATGTGTCATCTAACACTGTAGCAAATGTCACGATTACCACTAACTGATTAGGGTGGTAATTTCGTTATTGAAGTCGACTATATAGGTGCGCGCAGCCTAGCGCGTAACGGATTTTTCGCAAAAGCCGCTATCGGTCGATGTTGATTTTGATCGTGTTGCATACCCAGATGAGCGACTAGCTTGCGAATTCTATATCTTGATGATATCATCTAACACTGTAGCAGACATGGGGTAATCGCGATTAGTAATCGTAATCGATTACGACGATTACAGCATTTTCAAGTAATCGTAATCGCAATCGATTACATTCGAAAAAAATCCGAAGTAATCGTAATCGTAATCGACTACTTCCTATATTTAATCGATTTCTTAGTGGAAGAACGATTACTTTTAATCTGTACGTACAAGAACTATGACAGAAACTGAACATTCGTGGACAAGGAAGAGACCAGGTTGAGGTTGGTGATATCACAAACGTCTGACTTCCATCGTCACTGCTCATTATAACGTCAGAAGTATTAGCTTTGCTCGTCATTGCGTAAGAAGTATCCACACATAATATAGAATGAATGCTTTGTTGCGCCGATAGCAGACGATAAATATAAACCTAAGACCTTAGTCACTTTCACATCCTATTTAACGTCCACTTGCGGATGAATATAACTTTCTTAGTTACATATAGATATATAGAGTACAGATATTCGATGTAGGCCTACATTGTAGTGTAGTTGTAAGAACATCACGCGCCATGCTGTATATCAGGTTATCAATACACTCCACGCACCACTACCTCGTAGCAGCATAATAATCACCATTCTTACTATATTTTCAAATACTAACTTATGTATTTATGTTTGGTTATGGCTATTTGAACGCAGTTTGACCGTTGCTGCTTGGCGAGCAGTAGGCCTCGCCAATGTACGTTGGCATACTTAGCTACGTACATCGAACAAAGATATGAAATTTTTTACTCGTCAAATGAGACATTACGATTTCCACAACGAAACAATAAAAATCAACAGCTGCTGATATTTATCATAACCGATTCGTTCTTTGCCGGTTCTCGTAACGGCAGCTTGCAGTATCTGTATTAAGTGGAACACCAAATTTTACGTTCACTTTATCATATTTTCATATGCCTCTACCTGAAACGGGTTTCATCGTTATTTCGCAATTTTCACTCAGCATATGGACCTGTCGCCATAGCTGCTTAGTGCTTATACACCATGTTAGCGTGGGTCTAGCTAGAATCAGGACCAAAACAACAATTCGCCCCCCCCCCCCCCATTCCAAACGTTTGTCTTGGTTCGCCATAGGGTGGTCAATTTTAAAGTTGATGACTGAGTTTCGTCAATAATATTGGTAATTGCATTATATTACTATTCATTAATAATCCTCTCTCAGCCCCCGATGGTTAGATTTACCGGTAGAGCTGTGGGCACGTAATTCATAGCTATAATACCTGGTATCATTGTTATAACTTTAATTTAATATAAGTTGTTAATTCGTGACCTCCCGTCTGTAATATAATCAAAAGATATTGTAGTCGCCCAAACGTAGCAGACTAGTGAAAAACTTTCCTCAGACGAGAAACGGACAGTGAGCGTCACACGCACAAATTGTCATGTCCTAATTCCTCTGTGGGTGCCCCGGGTGACATTTGTAATGTGGCGCTCAGATTGGAAGGACAACACTATATATTCGTCACGCCCACCCTGCGCGGCTATTGATAATGGACACACAGGCGTACCCAACATTTCGGTAAAGTTCTTTCTTTGGTAGCGCACTTCGTGAAGTCGAAACTGCATATGTCTTTTGGTGTGTCGTGGCTCGTTAATGGCCGGCACCGAAATATCTATAAATTATGCACGTTTCAGGGAGAGGTATGCATTTCAAAATCCAGCTATATAGAGACATTAAATCGCGAAGCTCGAAGAACATTTTAAAGTTGATTAAATCTCTCGAAAATACTCTTTATAATTTATGTTGATTTACGAAATACTTTTGAGTCTCCTACGACCTCGCTCCCCACCCCATTGGGGAGTTTGGGGAGCGGCAATTACGAACCTGGCAAAAATTCAAATCGTTGGGTGCGATGAATCGTCCACTATAAAGCTGGGTAATGGGTACATTATGACGCAACAAGCAAATGATGTATCATTCATAAAGAAAGTTGTCATCTCATTAGGCATTTTCGTCGCATCCTTATTGTCTTCAATATATATTCTAAAACTAGTTCTAAGAAGCGAAATGAATGTAATCGTGAGTAATCGTGATTACTTTTGCAATGTAATCGTAATCGTAATCGACTACTTCCTGATTTTGCTGTAATCGTAATCGTAATCGCGTGATTCAGAAGTAATCGTAATCGTAATCGATTACATTCATAAAGTAATCACCCCATGTCTGCACTGTAGCAAGTTTCAAGATTACCACTGACTGATTAGTCTAGTAATTTCGTTATCAAAGTCGAGTATCTATAAGTGTGATATGCCATTTAACCTAAGGCAAATTGTTCGATTGTTGCGCTGCGATTAACCAAAGCCGCTAGATTCAGTCGAGCGTGACTTAACAATGGGAAAATGGGAGTTTCCGTTCCATAGTCACATTCGATAGTCGAACATATCTATGCAATTTGATGCGATCAAAATATAACTATATTTTCTTTGCAGGAAGATCATGTTGTTGAATCATCGCTAGATCTGACCCTTACGCTGCTCAGATCAGTTCTGAAGTGACTTGCTCGGGCCAGTCGACTTATAATATATGAAGGGTGTATCGGAAAGAGGGTGTGATATGCTGTTTGACGGCTTACACCGGGAACAAGAGGAACAGTAAGGATGGCTCAATTCTTTGGAGGTGCAAGAGGTTCACACACAAAAGCAGGCCGAGCAATGGTCAAATGATCATGGCACCAAGTTCATGAATGGAAAGCATCCTAATAATCACCCTGGAGTTCCTGATGTCTATAAGAGTGCTTTGATTTCTAAAGAAACTCGAGTCTACAGCTAAAGATATTCTTCTTAAAACGGCTGCATGAATTGCTCAAGCTGTCACCAGCAAACGCCTACTCAGTAATAAGCGCCTTATGCCGGGATTAATACCAATTGCGGCAGCTTCAAACAATTCTTTGATATGAATGAGGTATTACAGAGTACAGAATTTTTAAATATGCAACCTGTACATTTGTACAATGTATATAGTATGTCTTGTACCTACTGAAGTTGCGATGTCAGAACATTCAATCCAATCAATTCATGTGAGTCTTACATTATGTAAATCAATATCACTCCATACCTGCCACTACGTCTCATCAGGGTCAGATGAAAAGTTTCAAGTAGCCTATGTATAATTCGATAATATGAATATATTTACACGTGAATAACATGATAAATATATCTAAAAGTTCACTAGTTCTACAACTCACCAAATAGCTCTGTGACCCACTTCAGAATGCTCCTATGGCCCACTGTTTGAGAACCCCTGCTACATGCGGATGTCGAGTGAAAAGAGTTGTAGGCCTATTTGAATTTTCAGTTTGGAAGTCTTCCCCGGGAAGATGCAAAGGAGTGTTCCTTCCACTTCCAACAATGTATATTTCAAAACATGAAGGATTTAGGACTTTCCAAATATTATTATCCGAGGAAAGCCACTCATCTTGGGAAGCAGTAGTTGACGAGACTGTGCTACATGCCCTCGGAACTTATAGGGCTCAGTTTTGACTGCGGCTCAAGCATACTGACCCCAAACTGGAACCGTTATTTGACTATATGCAGGGCGCATGGATAACCTTCAAGAATTGGCAGCCACACAGTTGGAGTGTTTATCCAACAGCAATCTGTACCAACAATGACATTAAGAGATGGCGCAATCACCTGAACATGCAAAGAGGGCGCAGCATGCCAATGTATAGCCTTATTCTTCTCTTGAATGGGGAACCGTGGTTCTCATACGAGCCAGTGGCCCTTACCTTCGGATGACAAGACCAAGAAACGCTGCTGCAAAGAGTCTTAATTTGATTGATGGCTAATTATACACACTGTGATGCAATTCAAAAAAGCAAGGAAGACCCCTCGTCGACCTCTTTCTGACGAACAATTCCGATCTTTTGATATTGTATTTGCTGTTGATTCATCTGCGATCATTGTTTTGTATGTTAGATATGATTTTGTCATTCTTTTTATTAATTTGATTCAAAGACTTTATGATGCAGCTGTAGTTGGAGTATAGAAAACAAAGCACTAGCAGATGTCACCGCGATTGAGTTACATTCTTTTCTTTTGATCAAATGTAACCACTGCTAAGCTGCGGCAACGTATTCCAGATGGCATTGCTGTGTATCAATACCAAATTTCGTTACCATCCAAAATTTGAGTCTGAGTTCCGGTTCTTGAGCAAAGTAAAATATATATTTTTGTAATCAGCACATCTGGCTTTCAATTAATACCAATTCTATCGAATTTAGTGCTTGGCAAGCCAGTCTAAATGAAACTAAGTTGTCTTTGGTCAAATAGAAGAAAATAACATAACCCAATCGCAGTAAGCCGACTGTGTACTCTGTGGAGAGTTCGTTATCAGGCTTTTGCACAACAAGATCTGTCACGGCACATGAAACTTTCCCATCCAAGAATATACATGTGATTTTCAATACATTTCTAATACAAAATTCTCCAAGTGCCGAGTTCGCTGGTAATCCAGCAGCTATTTCCTAAGCACCCTAACCACAATGCATCTGTGCATGGTGATCACGTCAATTTACATAGCTAGAGATGACAATAATTCGGAGCATAATAGGGACCAAGACCATTGTTTATTGAGGTTGACAAATTGTTATGGTCCTGCTTGAAACCAACACTCTGTAGCGCCAGTCTTATTATTCAGTCAAAGCAGGTGTTTACGTGTGAAAAACTGATATTTTTTAATCATCGGGCTGATTTCTAGAGCATTGGTTCTCAACCCTTTTGTCTTCACGGATCCCCCAGTTTTAGTTCAAATTTCACTATATTATCGTGCAACCATGATCTGTCTTGTGCAAATATCAACTGTAGGATAGTGATTAACAGCAACAAAATGATCTTTCTTGAAAGCAACATAGGCCTACTATTTGGGTAGAAATTTATTATGTCAAAGCGAATTCTGTAGTTGCAGTTTCTGAAATACGCGGTCGTGTCTTGAAAATATGAGCCTTCGATTTGATGTAAACGAGTGCCGAAAATCAACCTTTGGATATGATCTCAACATCTATGGCACCGAAATCGCGAAGCATATTTTTAATGAGCATATCACGTCCAGCATAGTCATTTCTATCTCATCTTGAAATTATTCTGGAATAACGGTTATTTGTGTGTATGACGGGAGAAATTGGATATTTGCAAAAAAACATTTCTAATCCGCGATATGTTTGTATCTGTGAGCTATTGGCAATTGAAATGAGTTTGCACAGTATAATTTTCTAATCCTTGTGTTAAATTGAGTCCAGAAGTTTTAGCAGTTATAAAGCGAAATGGCCTCATGATTTCTCAAAATTGACGAATTAGGTTGTCAACCGTTTTGCAAATTTGGGGGTTTCGCGGGTAATTTTGACGAAAGAGGTACATGGTGTGAACAAGGTTGGGAACTACAGATTTAGAGTCATCAAATCTTTACATCAGATTAAGTTTGTATACCACCCTAATCTAATGCAATGTTTTCAAATGCTGATTCTGTATAACAAGGTCATTACTACCAATGAGTACTCTTGTGTAGGCCTACTCCATTGAAAAGTGACGACTGTTTTTCCAACTGGCTGCTTGTATGTTTCGATGCCCTTGATTAATATAGTTTAGGATCTACTCCTTCGCATAATTTCATTAAAAGGCTGGTTCTGTATGTTAATACCTTGATTTTAATCACTTTCAATTATTTGATATATTCTCAGGTTCTACATAATTACTCTTGCCGATTAAATGCCAGCAGCACGAGCATTAAAAGGCACGCTTTCCAATAAACATGGTGCGTCGCTACCAAGAACAAAGGATGTAAAACGGCATGGTGTTAATGATGTGACTGAAGCAATGAAACATAAAGCACCACCCGTCCATGATGACAAAGTAAACCTTCAAGCAAGAGTGGTTCTGGGGAGATATCTGGTTAACGGCACAGTAAAATCTTCCAGAAAAAGAAAATTTGAAAAGGACGAGGATAGTAATGTTGATTTGGTCCAACGTGAATCTAGTAATTACATGGATGACGACGCAGTAAAAACTGTTTCCAAAGAAAGAAAACCGAAGAAGACCAACAATAGTGATGTTGATTTGGTCAAAAGTGAATCTGATAAGGTGGATGACACCTGTCTGCAAGGAGATGATGATGACTTGAAGAAAGTACAATTCAAAGGCCCTATACGTGCTGACGAGCACTGCAACTTGACAGATTATCACGTATACATCGATAAAACTACGTATTCTAAATTCAACGTGCACAATGCCATGCTGAGCCAAACTAACATTGGTTTTAACAGCAACAAATATTACTTGGTTCAACTGCTGGAGCACGACACTAAATATGAGTATGCAACCTGGTTCAGGTGGGGACGGGTTGGCAGAATTGCAGGCACGACTTTGAAGCATCATGGCGCCAACCTTGAAGCGGCCAAGGCCATGTTCAAGAAGAAGTTTGAAGTGAAAACTGGGAATAGCTGGGATCATTTAGTTGCCACGTGTGGTGAGGGTTTTACAAAGTTCCCACATAAACACCATCTACTTCAAATTGACTACGGAAAAGATGTTGAAGGAAAAAAGGAAAAACAGGATGTGGCGTCGAAACTTGATCCTCGTGTTGAAAAAGTCATAGACCTGCTATTTCATAGCAGAGAAATTGAATATTGCATGAGTGATGAGAAGTCTGTCCCGAATAGGATAGACCTTCCTGGTAAGCTTATAAAGAAACAGATCGACGCAGGTTACGATTCTTTGAAAAAGATCGAAAAGTTAATCGAAGGACGGTTGGAACTGTCTGCTTTATCGGAAGCTTGCAGTGAATTTTACACACTCATACCTCATGCTTTTGGGATGGAAGCGCCACCACTGATACTCACTAAAATCGACTTGATATTCGAATTTGTTTGTCTGCTGGCATGGGGTGACATGCAAGCTCTCAAAATGATGAACGGCGACGATCTGCTTGGGTGTAAAGTGACCATCAAGGACCGTCTTTACGAATCCTTCGAATCCTTAGGACGCAAACTAGACCCACTTGATGCTAATGAGATTGAATTGAAGACCATCATGACCTACGTTGCCAATTCTCACGGATCCACCCATACCCAATATAAACTGACTGTTGAAAATGCATACCGAATACGTAGCGAGCAGTCTTCGCAATTCAAAGAGGAGATAGGTAACAAGATGTTGTTATGGCACGGATCACACTTGTTTAATTGGGCAGGAATATTGAAGGAAGGCCTGAGAATAGCTCCACCGGAAGCACCGTCATCGGGGTACATGTTCGGCAGGGGAATTTACTTTTCAGATATCGTTTCCAAGTCTGCCAATTACTGCCGCGCTAATCCTAGTCAGCCGTGTGGACTTCTTCTTCTGTGTGAAGTGGCGCTTGGTATGACGAATGATAAACTACATGCTGATTATGATGCCAATAAATTACCAGAAGGAAAATCAAGTATCAAAGGTCTTGGCAAAGAAGTCCCTGATCCTGAAGGCAATATCACTCTTAGCTGTGGCACCGTTGTTCCACTCGGAAAACCAAAGATGATGGAAAATCAGGAAGATTATTCTCTTATTCACAACGAATACGTCGTTTATGATGTCAATCAAATTATGCCAAGATACTTGGTCAAAGTGAAGTTTGACTACCAGACATGATGATTTTTGTGGTTTGACATTTTGGCATCGGTGCTATGCACATGCAGTTTCGTTATTATCTACACTCCTGATCAGACGTACATTCCGCACCTACACTGTTCTTTTCATGATCGTTTTACATTACACTGTTTCCAGGTATTTTTCAGTTTTTCCAGTCGCAATGTTGCCATTTTTGTTGTTTCAAGTTGGTTGGGAGTGATTTTCCTTGTAATATTTGAGTTTCTGTATAAGCCTCCACCAAAATCATGATGTGCTTTGCCAGCGTGTTTTAATGTGATCATCCGTTACTTGTTGCCATTGCTGCATACACTTCCCTATCTTTTTGATCCTGTGCTAATCTTGGTGAAACATTGGGAATAAACTTCACGAGCATTGGTGTTTGTTGCGAGAGCCAAATTGGTGTGAGGAAATTATACACATTTTGGCGGGGTATGAAGATGAGCAACTTTTCGAAGACAATCCCAATTCACAAAAGAACAGATATCGGTATGTTAGTTAGTGACATTAGCTCTAACCCCGGCGTTGTGTATCAGAGTTTTTTGATAGCTGGGACCGACACCGTTTTCTATCATGGAGTTGACAATATGGGCAATAATCAGAGGTGGTCAGTAACGAAGTCCTACTTTTTGGAAGTACTCAAGTAGTTTTCCTATACTTCTGGTACTTACTCGAGTAGATCTGATTTTCGCTACTTGTACCTCTACTTCGAAATATTTTGTGATCTACTTACTTACTTTTCGCTATTTTCAGTTTGTCAAGTAGAAGTAGTCTAATCCCCCAGTACGAACGAAAGCTTGAGGAATTCCGGGACTGTTTTCATGGAGTACCAACATTCAATATTCATAAACGTCAAGTAAAGACAAGAAATTTTATTGCGCTTCGCGCATAGTAGTGATGAAGTGACAAATATGTTTTCATGAAAGTATCAGTGAATGTAATTTAGGTACCGGATTGCTTGGTTCCCCTCACACCGCATTGTCGCCCATATCTAATATTTCATCACGGTAAATATGGCCCACCAAAACGTTTCGCAATCTAGCAATTACTTTTCATATTGTCATCTAGCAGCCCCTTGCGTGTCTTGATAATCTTTAAAATCCAGCTTTTCTGAACGTAACACATGTTTTAGCAGATGACCTTTAACACTCTGTAGACAAAATACAGGAAATATATTCTCCGCTTTTTAGAAGGGGTATTTGTGTTTCATTTTAATTGCGAGTAACATACTTTGAGTTTCAATTACTTTCATAGATGTTAAAGCATAAACACAAGTGTAGTAATGCCTCAATTTTCAGAAAATAAAGCTAGCCTACACTAAATATAACTTTTGCGATCCACAATATTTGTTATTAACTTATAATAATCACGCAAAGTGATGTAACCGTATCCGATACAACTTCTACGTATTGCTCTTCGCCTAAACTTGGGGCCTTATAATATGGGGTCGGGCTCCATCCCATGATATTTTCTAAAAACGGGGTGTTCTAGTAAACAAAGGATAAGTATGTCAATACTATCATTTTCATCCCATGATGCGAAACAATACTTATTCTGTCGAAAATTGATACATCCTGGGATGCATCAATACGAATCAAGCTCTCTGCACGTGCCACATAGCTCAATTCGCAGCTTTTGACAGTCCATGCGAACGAATTAAGACTGTTTTCAAAACTACTTAGGCCTACTTACTTGAGTAGATTTAAAGTCAGTTAATTCTACTTCTACTTCAAGTAGTTTTAGGTGGCTTATTGAAGAAGTACTTGTACTTGAGTAGATATTTCCGTCGCTACTTCTACTTGAGTAGCTTTCTTGACTACTTTGACCACCTCTGGCAATAATATGCCCAAATGTGCAGGCTGATCATTTTCTAAAACCATGATGGGACTTGGTCATGGTCATAGCCGACGGCCTTGTTCGATTTCATTTTGTAGACGGCTACTTCTGCGTGATCGTTAGGTTCGAGCATAACAGACTGAGATACAGAGGTGGTCAGTAACGAGGTACTCAAGTAGTTTCCCTCTACTTCTGGTACTTACTCAAGTAGGTATTTTTTCGCTACTTCTACTTCATAATATATTGCGATCAACTTACTTTTCGCTATTTTCAGTTTTTCAAGCAGAAGTAGTCTACTCCTCCAATGAGAAAGATGGCCTAGGGAATTTCGGGACTGTTTTCAAGGAGTACCAACATTAATTTTCATTAAAGTCATGTAAAGCCAAGAATATTCGTTGCCCTTCGCGCACAGTAGGTATGGGCGAATGACAAATATGTTTTAACGAAAGTATCGCTGAATATAATTTACCGATACCGGATTGCGTGGTTCCGCCGCCTATATTAAATATTTCATCACAGTAAATAGCCCATAACCCACCATAACGTTTAAAACTACCGTTTAGCAGTCTAGCAATTAGGCTACCTATCATATCCTAATCCAGCAGCCCATGACCACGCGTCCTAATCTGGAATTGGAATCGCACAAAGCGCGAATTTTTTTTCAGTTGACCGCTTCTTCGCGCCCCCTTCAGAGCTTTCACGGCCCCAAGGTTGGGAACCACTGTTCTAGACAAAAGACAAGAAATAGGCTATATTTTCCGCTTGTATTTCTCTTTTAATTACGAGTATCATAGTTTGAGTTCTAATTACTTTCAGTTATTTGTCTAACATATGCTTACCATACGTCCTCTTTTAAGAGGATTTGTCCTCTTTTTTGAAAGTGTCCTCGGAGGACGGCCTTTTGTCCTCTTTGTTGAGATTTTGTCCTCTTTTTTGCAAATTTAGGTCAGATTTAGAGCAAATTGCGAATGATATGCCGTAAATTAGCACAGAAGTGACGCTGCAGAGGGTATTCCGGAGCGAAAAACGCTATTTTGAGCTCCGAGCGGAAAGTAGACCTTTTTTTTAGTCATCCACCTGGAAATGCGGAGAAAAAAAAAACGGTATTTTGAGCTCTGAGCGCGGAGAGATGACCTTCTTTTTTTTTTAGTCAACCACTCACGAAGTGGGAAATATTCATCGGTGAAAAAGTGTCCTCTTTTTAGATTTCCAAAATATGGTAAGCCTAGTCTAACATGCATGTTAAAGTATAAAAGCAAGTGTGGTAATATGCCTATATTTTCTGAAAATAAAGCTACACTATATGGGATTTTTACGATCCGCCATATTTTCAATTAGCGTATACTAATCGAGTAAAGTGTTAAAGTAGGGTTACCATATTTTGGGATTCTGAAAAGAGGAACCTTTTTCAAAATTTTCAGATTTGCAATACCGGAGGAAAATCCTGAAAAATGGTAAATTTTTCGCACTTCGTGGTCGGTTGATTAAAAAAAAGGTCAACTTTCCGGCTCAGCTCCCGGAATAGCCCCCAGAGCGTTATTACTTCAGTGCTGATTTATTGTATCTCAGTCCAATTTCGCCGTACATTTGACCAAAATTCTCAAAAAGGGGGACAAAATCTCAAAAAATAGGACATTTGGGCGTCCTCTGACGACACTTTTAAAAAAGCCAAAAAAGGGGGACAAATCCTCTTAAAAGAGGACGTGTGGTAACCCTAGTTAAAGCTTTCCGATACAACTTCTCATCAGTATTGCTCTTGAACTAAACTAGGGGACTTATAATATGGGGGATGGTACCATGCCATGATATTTTCTTTAACGGGGTGTTCGAGTAAACAGAGAATTATAGTAGCCTATAGCCCATATCAATACAATTACGCGAACGAATGCTTATTCTGTCGAAGATTGATGGAAAATTTTTCCTCCTGGGATGCATCAATATGAATCAAGCTCTCTCCACTTTCCGCATAGCTGAATTTGCCGCTTTTGACAGTCCATACGAACGACCGTTTTCACAACTATACTTACTTGAGTAGATTGGGTAGATTTAAGGTCAGTCAATTCTACTTCAAGTTGTTTTGGGTTGTATTTTGTATTAAAAATGTATTAACAATCATTATTATAAATTTGTAAACTAATAACATTATGTAATGTCTCAATATTGTACGGAGGTCAGACTCAGGGTACGCTTAGATGACGCTGCGGCAGCACGGTGTGATTAGATCACGTGATCACAAATTGTGGAAGCGCGCGGGAGACCACGCGACCTTCACCTATCGACCATGCGTGGTCTGGTCCTACAGGGTTGGTGTGATTGCATGCAAAATAAGGTCAGAAACATGCAAAATAAGGTCAGTCGCAACATGCAAAATAAGGTCAGTCACATGCAAAATAAGGTCAGTCCCGACATGCAAAATAAGGTCAGTCGTGACATGCAAAATAAGGTCAGTCACATGCAAAATAAGGTCAGTCGTGACATGCAAAATAAGGTCAGTCACATGCAAAATAAGGTCAATTGCCACATGCAGAATAAGGACAGTCACAAACTCACACATGTTAGTGTTATGGAAGGTCCTTAAGGTTGTGGGTTAGGGTCCCGGGTGGAGTTCCTTAAGGGTTCGTGTAATTGGGTAGGGTTACTTAGGGTTTAGGGGGTTTGTTAGAATTGAGGTGCGGTTCATTAGGGTTTGGGTAATTAGGGTGGGGTGGGGACATTAGGGTTGGGTGTTAGGGGCATTACACCCCCCAAAATACGCCAACCCAGCCCTAATGACCCTAACTTCAACTTAAAGGACCCTCATACCTACCCTAACTAAACACGCTAACCCCCAACCCTAACATTATGGTGCTTGACCTTATTTTGCATGTCGCGACTGACCTTATTTTGCATGTTGAGACTGACCTTATTTTGCATGTTTCTGACCTTATTTTGCATGCAATCACACCAACCCTCCTCGTCTGGTCGGTATCGCTAATCTATCTGGCGGCGTACGTGTTTTGTCAAGTTTGGGAGGGATGGATCTTTGCGTTCTATGCGAGATCGAAGTGTTGGAAAGCAAGCTGAAATGTGACGAGTGCAACACGTGGCAGCACATCAATTGTGACCCGCAGGCTACCGGTATGTCACAAGAAGACTACTGGAGAATTGTGGATGAAGATTGAAGCGTGTAATTGAAATGTTCAGCATGCCCTTCCGCTCCTCAGAGATCAGTTCTGTAGTAACTTCCTTGGACCAGTAAACCTATAATATATTGGAGGGTGTATCGGAAAGAGGATGTGATATTCTGTTTGACGGTCGAGGTCATTCTTACACCAGCAAAATGAGAACAAAGATGGCTAAATTCTTTGGAGGTGCAAGACTCGCCCAGATGCATGCCAAGCAAAGGTCAACGTGCATGGTACCAAGTTTACGGAAGGCAAGCATCCTCATAATCACTCTTCAGTTCCTGGTGTCTTTTTAGACTGAGTCTATAGCTATAAATAATCATTTTTAAATCGGCAGCATGGATTGCTCAAGCTGTCTCCAGATAACACTTGCTCATTGCTCAATAATAAGTGCCATAAGCCGGGACTGATACCAATTGCAGCAGCTTCAAACAATTCTCTAGTGACTGGGATACTGCATTGAAGTGGAGTAAGAACTTAGCTGTACATTTGTACAATGTATATAGTATGTCTTGTACCTACCGAAGTTGCGATGTCAGAACATTCAATCCAATGATCCAGTGAATTCATGTGACTCTTACATTATGTAAAACAATCTGAATCTGACTTCATACTTGTCACTATGTCTGTTAAGAGTCAGATGATATATGTAGCCTACATATAATTCGTTGATATGGATAAAATTTGGAGCGAATAACATGATTAATATTAATTAACTTTCACTAATTCAACTATTTTCCAAATAGCTCTGTGGCAAACTTCTAAATGCTTTTATGGCATATTGTTTAAGAACTCCTGCTATAGGCAAATGTCGGGTAGAAAGAGTTGAATGTGACTTGGAATTGGCAATTTGGAAGTCGTTAGCTGCAACTCTTCCTGCGGTAGATGTGAAGGCAGGGGTGTTCCTTCCACTTTACACAATGTGTATTTTGAAAAATTTCGGAGTTAGGGCTTTCTGTCATCAAGTAGTTGTACGAATACCTGCTACATGCCCGTGGGACTTACGGAGCTCGGCTTTGACTGCGGTGTAAACATACTGACCCCAAACTGGAACCGCTATATGACTATATGCAGAGCGCATGGATAACCTCTTTGAACTGGCAGCCACATAGTTTGAGTGTTTATCTAACGGCAATCAGCACCAACAATGACGTTAAGTGGTGGCACACTCGCCTGAACATGCAAAGAGGGTGCAGCATGCCAATGTATAGCCTTATCCTCTTGAAGGAGGAATCGTTTTCGTATGAGCTTGTGGCACTACTTTCGAACTGCAAGATCAAGAAACGTGGCCTCAGTGGATTGATGGCAATTATACACATTGTGATGCAATTAAAAAAAGAAAAGAAGACCCCTCGTTGACCTATTTCTGACGAACAATCCAGATCTGTTGCTGATTCATATCTGATCAGTGATCATTGCTTTAGATATTAGATGTGATTTTGTCATTATATTTAATAATTAGATGTGGAGGCATTATGATGCAACAGTAAGTTGGAGTGTATAAAACAAAGCACAAGCAAATCTCACTGCGATTGGGTTGCATTGTTCTTTTTATTTGACCAAAGGCAACCACTGCTAAGGCAGCTTATTCCGAATAGCATTGTTGTATCACAATACCAAAATTTGAGTCTAATTTCGGGGGTTCCAGGGCCAGGCAAAATAGAAGATATATTTTTGTAATCAGTACCTACGTCGGTTTAAATTGATACCAATTTTATCAAATTTAGTGCTGCAAGTTGTCTTTGTCAAATAGAAGGGATGATGTCAAGGTCAACCAATGGCAGTGAGACGGTTGCGTACTCGGTGGAGAGTTCGATATCATGGCACATGAAACTTTCCTATCTGAGAATATTCATCTGATATTTAATGGATTTATACTTGAAAATTCTTTAACTGCCCAAGTTCATTGATAATCTAACAGCTTTTTCATAAGACAATGTACTAAATCACTTGGCCCCTTACTAACAATGCATCTGGACGTGGTGATTACGTCAATTTAAATAGTGAGAGATAGCAGAAGTTTGAGGCTTAATTGGGACCAAGACCATTTTTTTGAGGTTGACAAATTGTTATGTCCTGCTCTGTAGGCCCTGTCTTAATCTTCAGTGAACAGGTGTTTGTGCATGAAAAAGTGACTATTTTTAATCATCGGTCTGGTTTCTCCTAAGGCAGTGGTTCTCAACCTTTTTGGCTTTGCAGACCCTCTATTTTTTAGTTCAAATTTTACTCAATTATCGTGCAACCGTGATATGTCTTGTGCAAATATCAACTCTCTTTGTCTCGAAATTGGGAAGACTTACCATTTCAAAGCGAATTCTGTAAATGCACTTCCTGAAATACGCGATCGTGTCTTCAAAATCCGAGGCGTTGGTTTGATATGAACGAGTCGTGAAAATCCGTTTCCACGAAGATAGGTGGTGGTGAATGTAATAATGCGTGACGCTTCTGACGCCACTTTTTAGGTATGGTTGCATCATATATGCCACCGAAATTGCGAAACATATTTTATGAACATATAATGTCCAGCATAGTCATTTCTATCTAGCAGCTAATCTTTGAAGTCATTCTGGAATATCGGTTAGTTGTATATATGACAGGAGAAAATGGATTTTTGCAACAAAAAAAACACATCTCTGAACCGCAATGAGTAGGCTATGGCAATTAAAATTTGCAGAGTGTAGTTTTTCATCTCGGACGGTCATTGTGTTCATTTGAGTTTGAGTTTTTGCAGTTATAAACCGATAGTGCCTCGTGATTTCTCAAGTTAGAAAATACAAATTAGGTTATCGACCATTTTGCAAAGTTGGAGGTTTCGCGGACCCCTTGAAAGTGTTTCGAGGACCCCGGTTGAGAACCACTATCCAAGGGGGTAATTTTGGCAAAAGGGGTCCACGAGGTCAATACCGTTGGTAGCCTAACTACTGATTTAGAGTTCCAAATCTTTATATAAAATTGAGCTCGTAGACTAGCCTATACTGAGAGAATGTTTTCAAATGCTGATATCCTGTATAACAAGGTCATCACTACGACCAAGTCAGCTTCTGTACGCCTACTCCATTGAAAAATTACGGTTGCCCGACATATGAGCATGCGACACAATGGAAAACGACAGTTCAGCATGGAACACATCAGCATGCGTCACTTCAGCATGTGACTGTATAACCCAAAAACGTACCCTAACCCGAAACCTAACCTAACCTAGCCTTACCTAACCTAAAGCCTAACCCTAACCCAACCATAAATCCAACCCTAACCCGTAATTTAACCCACATGCTCATGTGTCGCATGCCGAAGTCTCGCTTGCTGTAGTGTCGCATGCTCATATGTCCACGGACCAGAAATCACCACTGTTTTCTGTTTATCCAAATGACTGGTTGTATGTTTCAATGGCCTTGATTGACAAAGTTTAGGATCTACTAAGTTCTCTATGTTAATACCTTGATTTTTACCACGTTCAATTATGTTATATATTTTTAGGTTCTACATAATTACTCTTGTCGATTAAATGTCAGCAGCACAAGCATCAAAAGGCACGCTTTCCGATAAAAATGGTGCGTCGTTAACAAGGACAGAGGATGGAAAACGGCATGGTGTTGATGATGTGGCTGAAGCAACGAAACATAAGGCACCTGTTCATGATAATCAAGTCATCCGTCAACTAAGAGTGGTTCTGTGGAGGTTTGACGACATGTTAAAAACGTCCACCAGAAAAAGAAAATATAACAAGGACAAGGATAGTGATGATGATGATTTGGTCACAATATATAACATGGCTGACGGCGGAGTAAAAACAGTCTACAGAATAAGAAAACTGAATAAGGCTAACGATAGTGAGGTTGATTTGGTCAACAATGAATCTGACAAAGTGAATGACATCTGTCCGCAAGAAGATGATGCTGACTTGAAGAAAGTGAAATTCAAAGGCCCTGTACCTGTTGATAACTATTGCAACTTGACAGAGTATCACGTATACATCGATAAAACTACGTACTCCAAATTCAACGTGCACAATGCCATGCTGAGCCAAACCAACATTGGTTTTAACAGCAACAAATATTACTTGGTTCAGCTGCTGGAGCACGACACTAAATATGAGTATGCGACCTGGTACAGGTGGGGACGGATTGGCAAAATTGCTGGAACAACTTTGAAGCATCACGGAGCCAACCTTGAAGCGGCCAAGGCCGTGTTCAAGAAGAAGTTTGAAGACAAAACTGGGAATAGCTGGGATCATTTAGTCGCCTCGCCGGGTGAGAACTTTGTAAAGTTACTGCATAAACACGATCTACTTCAAATGGACTACGGAGAAGATGTTGAGGAAAAGAGAGAAATGAAAAGGCCGAAAAAGGAGAAACAAGATGTGCCGTCGAAACTTGATCCGCGTGTTGAAGAAGTCGTAGACCTGATATTTTATGTCAACGAATTCGACGCTCGCTTTAATCAGATGAAGTATGACGTGGCGAAAGGGCCTGTTGGTAAGCTTTCGAAGAAACAGGTCATAGCAGGCTACCATTCGTTGAAAAAGATTGAAAAGTTAATCGAAGGACGCTCGGAACTACCTGCTCTATCGGAAGCGTGCAGTGAATTCTACACACGCGTACCTCATGATTTCGGAATGGAAGTGCCTCCAATGATATTCACTAAAGGTGACTTGCGAATCAAAATGGAGCTATTGAAGGCATTGTCCGACATACGAATTCCTATTGAAATGATCGACGAGGATCAGCTTGGAAGCGAAATGAGCATCAAGGACTATCGTTACAAATCCTTGGGATGCAAACTAGACCCACTTGATGCTGATGATGTTGAATTGAAAACCATCCTGGACTATGTTGCTAATTCTAACAGATCCTCCCTGAACCCATGGATATTGACTGTTGAAAATGCATACCGAATACATAGCGAGCAATCTTCGCAATTCAAAGAGGAGATAGGTAACAAGATGTTGTTGTGGCACGGATCACGCTTGACTAATTGGGCAGGAATATTGAGGGAAGGCCTGAGAATAGCTCCACCAGAAGCTCCGTTAACGGGGTACGGTATGTTCGGCAAGGGCATCTACTTTTCAGATGTCGTTTCAAAGTCTGCCAATTACTGCCACCCACCTCCTTGGCAGCCGTGTGGACTTCTTCTTCTGTGTGAAGTGGCGCTTGGGAACACGAATGATAAAGTACATGCTGATTATTACGCCGATAAATTACCAGAAGGAAAGTCAAGTACCAAAGGTCTTGGCAAAGAAGTCCCTGATCCTAAAGGCAATATCACTCTCAGCTGCGGAACCGTTGTTCCACTTGGAGAGCTAAAGATGCTGGACAATCAGGAAGATTATTATCTTTTGCACAACGAATACATCGTTTATGATGTCAATCAAATTGTGCCAAGATACTTGGTCAGGGTGAAGTTCGACTTCGGTATCTAGTGGATATGATATTGGTGCTGTGCAATTTCTTCATCACCGTTTCTACACTCTCCTGATCGGATCTGACATTCGTCACCTACACTGTTCTTTTCATACTCCTGGTTTTTTATTACGATGTTTCCGGGTATTCTTCAGTTTCTTTAGTTGCAATGTTGCCATTTTCGTTGTTCCAAGGTGGTTTAGTGATTATCCTTGTCGCATGTGAGTCTGTATGAGTCACCACGAAAATCATGTGCTTTGCTTGCATACACTTCCATGTTTCATTTCATCCTGTGCTTATCACAATCTTGGTGATGCATTGAGAATAAACTAGACAGTTTCAATGATGCAGTAGCCCAAGGTTATCTGGAAGGTTCCTGTTAAGTTCTAGCTACCTATATTAGGTCAGGTGAACAGTGACAGTGCAGATAGACGGTGTCAATGTAGTTACTGATGGTACTTGAGTCGGTCATTCTAGGGTTACCATATTTTGGAAATCCGAAAAGGGGACACCTTTTCAAAATTTTCAGACTTATAATACTGAAGTAAAATCTGAAAAAGAATGGTTAATTTTTCCCCACATTGTGGTTGGTTGACTGAAAAAAGGTCAACTTCCCGGCCCAGCTCCCGAAATAACGTTACTTCAGTGATGATTTTATCTCAGTGGAATTGAACCAAAATTCTCAAGAGACGACAAGGGCGCCCTCCTAGGACACTTCCAAAAAATTGGACGCATAATAACCCTATATTTATTGAAATTTAATCAGACCAAAACACCACATGATTACGATATAAAAATTGGTGGGTGTCGAAATGACTTGGCTTTGTCTTTTAATTTGACACCCCCTGGGCCTAGAGAAAGGGGTCCTCCACGGACTAGTTCCGTGGTCAATGACCACTGGTCATGGACATTCAATATATTGCCAACGATTTCATCATTTCGATACACCACGAGACTGCGATGCTACAATGGAAGATGGGAATGGTGTCGAAACGACTTGAAGTAGTCTTTTAAATCAGACACGAGAAACCCAGATGACCCAGAGGCGAAGTAGAGGCATGCACAGTGCACAGTGCGCACTGAATGAAGAGTAAAGCAGATAATATAAGAGGCAAGCGACAAAACGAGGTGACATGTGGCGGAAGCACTGAGCGAGATCGATATGTTTGGTCGTGGTCCGGTAACCCTGAATGCTGACTGTCTGATAGCCGGCGAGATACTGTTCCACTATATATAACTAACCCACGTTCCACACTGCTGGTCCGGCATATTTGATTATGTAGATTACCAACCCACGTACCTACCGTAGGTAAGTTATGTCTAGTATGGTAGAGCGGTGATCTTTTTTTGTCGACCACGCTGGGCAAAGATCAAGTGAAGTCTGAACTCGATCACGAAGGTCGAAATATTTATATCATTACTGTTCTCTGTTCTTGCGGTTGGAACAATGAGAAATATACATCTATATATCATTGGGTTGGAATGAATATGAAAATGATTGCGATGTTCAAGATAGCGTAATGGTTAAGCGTCCGGCTTCTTGATCGGTAGGTCGTGGGTTCGATTCCCGGCCGGGTCAGACCAAAGACCTGATTAGTAACACTGGTATCCATGGCTTCCCTGCTTGGCGCTCATGCATTACTGGGATAGCATGGAGGGGTGGTGCATGACTTAGAAAGTCGTAAAGGCTATATCTGCACTTCCTTGTCCAGCGGCATATGCACATCATGCACTCATGGTATGCATATGCGCAGATCGTGTGTATGTATATCATGAGTCGGTGTATATGCCGCAAAAACATCAAGGACAAAAATAAACTACGTCCTTTCCTTTCCTTCCTTTCAAAAAATATTGGCCTAATTTTCTATTCCAAGTTCCAACCAACCGTTAGCTGGCGCGGGCTCGCGAGTTGTCTGTAGCGAATCGATGTTGATTGATGGGCACGAAGTGAGGGAAATCAACATTATATACAACTTGTCGACTGTGCGGTTTTATATTTACGAGAAGAAATGGAGTTGAAGAAATCAGGATACCATATGTCTATAATGCTAACCTACCAAAGTACTGGGATATAAGGATATGATTATGAATCAGCCAAAAGAGGCGAGACGCATATACGGTATATGAGTATTGTAGTTGAGCTATTCAAGGGCAATTTGATAGCTTTATACTCCTCTTTCTTGGTAGAATGACCAATTGGTACAGGAGAAAATATATTTTCGTTGTGCAAAGGTACAATTTTTAGGCTTGACCAACTGTTTCTTGACAAACAATGATCTCGCATCACGTCATGTTAATATTGATTGAATAACTGAGCACGACATAAGGGTTTTTCATAATCATAGTCAATTGTCTATATATGCTCAGTATAAAAGTAAAAAAGACCACCATTTATTTGCTACCAAGTGAAATATTTGGGGTAAATAGAGTAATTTTGATGTTTCAGGGCAGGGGCGTAGACAGGGGGGTAGAATGGAAGAACGTTCTACCCCCTTCCAGGCTCGATTCTATCCCGGAAATCCCAAGTCAACGCTACTGCTATAACAACATTTCTTCACGTTATCGCCTAATTTCAATTTGCTGCGCGCGACGCCGATCACCGACGCTGATTACATGCCTTTTTTTCGTCGATCTCTCGTCTATGGAAGCACGTCTATGCAAGCGTGAAAGGGGCATTGTTACATTTCTCTCTTGGCGAGGTTAGCGATCAGCTTAATCCCTTTATTCTGAATGCAGTCGTCAAGCAATAATAACATTTGTCGTGTCGTTCACGCGTTGTTTTCTCATCAACAGTTAATTGTAAACGATAAGGAACATTAATAACATGAAAATAACAACTTATAACTGAATGAAATCATGTTTTATAGCAATCGCATCTGATTCGTGCTTTGCCGAACTCCAGCCTGTTCCCCAAAACAGCGTGAAGACACAATACATTCGATTCACATTTTATTTTTGACGCCATTGTTGTGCATTGTCTTGACCTCAATGACCATCTATAAGTCATACTAGATTATGCCTTTCGTGATCGGTATCCCACCGGGACGCATTCAGCCTTCAATAGCCGTGCCGAAACTTTGAGATCCCCTCACTTTGCGGATAAGTCATTATTCACACGCCGGTACAATTAGTATATGCGCCATGTTCGAAATGAATGGAATTAAAACGCCGAGAAGACGTTACTCTTACACGCGAATTGAATCATGTCCAAATTCATGAAAATATAACAGATTCTGCGCTGTATAGATTGTTCGTCGTGAAATGTTGTTGTGGTATTCTTTCAAGGTCGATTACTTATTTGAATACAAATAAGATCTCCTGCACTGTCACGGGATGAGCGCGTGCGCATCGTAACATGATCCCCGTGCAAGTTGTTGATTGCTAACAGACCCCCGAGCAAGCTGTTGATTGCTAACTCGCTTTCAGTAATTAGATCCGCCAATCAGTTACGCTTTCAAAAGCGTGCGGTACGTAATACAGAAGTCGCTGTCGCTAAAGGTATGACGCATAGAGGCTCATTCTTCCCCCTTTATTCAGTTCTACCCCCTTTTTATCTCGGCTGGCTACGCCCCTGTTTCAGGGGTACACGTGGCAGGCACTACAGGGTTGGTGTGATTGTGTGATATTCGAAATCAGCAACCTGAAGAACCCCAGAAACGCCTCCGAGATGTTCTGCCTAAAATTAATTTTTTTAATTTTGTTGACCAGTGCAATTTATCCTTAAACTCCACAAGATTGCAATACTATGAAAAAATTGGAAGGTATCACCGTATCAGAACGACTCAGAGTAATCTCTGTTATCAGAGACTAAAAGTTACATAAATAATAATGAGGACAGCCAATATGTACAAATGCAGAACCAGGCTGCATATGGCGACGGGGTCAAGGAGATTATCAAGTTTGCTACAGCCTGAATGCAGAATTGCTGTATCATGCCCTAACATGAAATTTCATCATAGAAACTCGGAACAAAACAACAGGCCTATCTTACTCTCTCCAACAGATACAGTAAATATAAATAATTCTGCTTCTGGAAAGTTGTGACCATCAAGTAATTTAGCGGTTCCACTCTTGGAAAGTATGCCGCCGAAGCGTAAACTGCCTCGGGAAGCTTCGAGCACTCAAGACTCGCCATACAGCAAACGCTCTCGCCGTGCAAAGCCAAATCAGGTCATATAATAATGAAGCTTATGCAAGTATTGGCTACAGACGATGGATAATTTTTTACATATGAAATTATGGTTTTAGACGGAGCTGGCTGAACGTATTCTGGATACTATCAAGTCCCACCAAAAAGACGACGGTACATTATTGGCAAGCACTTTTACAAAAGTGCCGTCCAAAAGGTGTAGTAGCCTACTAAAATTCATTATTTTCAGCTTTCTGTTGCAGTCGGGTTCTCATGCATAATCATGGCTTAATTAGCATGTGTACAATGGGATGATTTTGCAAGTTGGCATCGATTAAAAATCAATGCAAACATTTTCAAATATCCACGTCCAGTGTGGATGTGGATATGTTTTCACAGAATCACTGAGCAATAGAAAGAGCAGTGTACTGCCCTGTGCTATAACTGTAGACCTTTTGCAAAATCCTCATGCAACTTGTGCATGATGTGTGCTATCTGTGAGAGTAATTTCTGTTACTGCTTTAATAAGCGTATTGCATCTGTGGTCTGTGTTCACATTACCGATACTATGCCGTATTTGACCCATACTCTGTCTAATAGCAATTATTTCTCAGACCGGTAATGAGGTTTTTCATTGCAGACATAATCCAGAATACCATGAAGCTGTCCGTGAGCCTATCGACTTGACTCGCATAGCACAAAGGATGAGGATGGACGAATACAGGGATATTGAATCTCTAACAGGAGATATTGACCTGCTAGTGAATAACACAAAGAAATTTTATGATGTAAAAAGTCCATTCTTTTTTGACTGATAAAATATATAATTAGTTCATTAAATTATGCTCCATCTGTGACCACATAAGAATATTTTACTAATATTGAATTTTTCAACTTTGCGTCAATTCACTGTGTGGGCCGATAAATCTCAATCTGATAAATATACAGGCCTTTTCTGTTATTGTGACTATGATACCTATATATAATGCTGTTCTACTTGCTTCCACTCTTCTTTAATTCGTAAATCTGTAGCTATCACGTCATGGCTTTGTTTCTTCAGGAGGACTCCGATGAATTCAAGGATGCCATTACACTATGGGAATTATACATTGACACTAAAGCCGCCATTTTTTCAAACGATACGTCCGAGGAAACCGCAGTTCCAAAACAGCAAGAGGTGGACCTGTGTTTCTTGAATATATTAAGCTAGTGTGTCGAATGTGTATCTATTTTATCAGACTATTTATTAAGCACTGAACAGGCTACTATCATACCTGTTCCCCTGCCTGGTCATCTAGCTATGTTAATCGATTTTACTATGAATTACAATTTATTAGAACCTTATTTTACGATATAAATCCCACTTTCTAGATATTCTCTTCATCATTTGCATTGCTGAGACTTCCATTTTTGTCACTGTCTTGTCCTGAAAATTTTCTGTAATCAAATTCGACTTGCAAATTTGATAAAATTATACTGATTGTCGGTTTCTCTGTGTTTGGCTGTATGAGGATGGATGCATCTCATCTTCAGATGGATGATGTACTCGGCAAATTGGATGATATCTATAATTCCTTGTTGGCTGAGGTTGATGAAGAGGGTCAAGGATTAACCGACATGTTTATGGTCTCACCAGATGCACAGGTATGTAATACATTTGTGGAAGACTTACTAGTCTTTACGTCTGCAATAGAAATTTACCTGCCATAAGAAATTTTGTCATGGTGCAGTAATCTGAAATTTTGGCTGCTGATAGTGCATTGCGGAAGGAATTACGTGGAGATCTCTAGTGTTAAAAATGTGGTACTTATACTGGAATAAATGCTTCATATTTGGTTCTGTTGCATATCAAGGATTCCGGGAAAGGCTTTATATTGCAAATTCTGCAACGTGTTAACGGATTCACTGCTACCATGTGTATGTTTTGTAAATAGGAATACCCGGATTACTACCAAAAAATCAAGGAACCCATCGATCTTACGATCATCGGGGAAAAGATTGCGAAGAAAGTGTACAAAGCAATCTCGGAATTCGAAAAGGACATGAAACAACTGATCAAGAACGCGAAAATCTACAATGAACCAAATTCAAAGGTTCTGAAGATTTTGACATCAATTCTGCTTGTTGTTCTGACACTCTCAAAATATTCTAGTTCGGGTGCATAATTGTCGATGATTTTCAGATATACAACAATGCAAACGCGCTGAAAGCTATTGTGCAAGAAAGGTTGCAAACTGAGCCTGAAAGGGTTGAGAAAACAGAGCCAAGCGTGAAGACCAGCGCAAGACTCAAGTAATGTTTTGTTCGAATGTTGTTGCTATGGTGTATTTTGGATATCAAATTTGAAATGCTAGTTTATCGTTTAGTCAATCATGTCCGCTTACAAATTTTCCATGAAACACACCATTTAATCATTCGCTGTTGGTCATGCGATTGAATAATAAACAGAGGCTGCTTTAATGCGCAAGCGGCGAAACCCCTCGTGAGCTCGTTTCATTTCTTTTTTATTCAGGCAACGAATCAGTACGAAGTTTGACGGGGATAGCGGTCTACGAAGACAAGATGCCATCGATTTATCGGTACGTTCACCACTTGGTATAGAATACGACAAATTCAGAACATAGAACGCATTTGAACAATATCAAAATTGAGAAAACTTAGTGTTTAGTGGTTATAGAAATGCAAAAAGCGGTGCATTTGAATTTTTGGTTCAAGCAGTGAAGCAATTATCACATTCACTTTGAAGTTAAAATTTCGGCAACAGTAATATGATCCTTCCCTGTATATTTTTTCGTCTGAATGGAGAAAAAATGTTAAATCTTGTAGTTACTTCTACATAGAATATATATCTATTCCGATTTCTGGATAAAGAAGTCATATCGGTGAATCATTACAGTATGCATGTGACAGATGTATTATTCCAATGAGTCGAGCACTTAAAATTTGCTTTTTCTGCTGCGGTGTGTTGCCCACTCCTCGCTGCGATATGTAACCTACCTCGAGTTGTGAATTAATTTCACTCAATCCATCTAGGAGTCCGCCGTGAGAAGCAGCCGGGGCACCGTGCTAGTTCAAGCATCTATAACAGAGACGAATCTTCAGGACAGTGCCGAACTTCAGGTAAACATTTAAAATTTATTTCCCATTGCTTCATTCTTTGATCTCGTCTTTCTGTCTCAGGCCAAACTTTACAACGAAATTGTCAACTACAGAAACGCGCTCGGACATTCCATTTCCGATGCGTTTGTCCGTCTGCCCAACAAGCATCAACACCCGTCTTACTACGAAGAGATAGCCAACCCGCTCTCTTTCAGGACGATAAGAAGAAATATCTTGACTAAGAAATATGAAGTAATCGATATTCTTCGATGTTAAAATTCTGTGTTTATTAACATACAAAGTGCAGGTTGAAGTGGAGAGAGAAAGAGACTCGCTTTATCGTCAAACCCAATTGTGTAATAATCGAACAGCAACGATATTGATGCAAAAATTCGAAAACAGTAATCAGCATCAGATAGGTGATGAATGATCAATAAGACCTTTTAAAGTTTTAATGTCAACTAATCGGGGGCTTCCAAAACTAGAGAATAAGTATCCTACCAAACACTATAAGATGAAACTGTTGAGTGATCATGATTAATTTCAAGAATTTACCTATATGTAAATTTGTGGAGAATGATTATTTTAATTTCAACGTCCTTAATATTGTTATATTCCCGGTAATCTTTTGATTTGTAAACTGGTTCTGCGCAGTTAATCTTGAGTTCCAATTCATTACTGCACAATGGCGTTGTTATGATTTAGTTTGATAGAATATATAATATGGAATGGGGATATACCGCGTTGCGCGTATAGTGATTTGACAGGCGTATATTTGATTGACTCGCGTTATGGATGGCAGCATTCACACTTGATGCAATTTTAATCTATCCATCACAAATGTCTATAGTAGCAGTGCTTTTAATGGGATTTTACACTGGTACATTCTATTCTCCGTTTTAGGACTTGGATGCTTTGGAGGAGGACCTGGTTCTGTTGTTTGACAACGCAAAGCATTACAACAAGGACACGTCGCAGATTTACAAGAACGCTTCCACTCTGTTCAAGCTGATGAAGGAAAGGCTGTCGCACTACAAGAAATTGGAGGTGTGTCACGTCTGTACGAGGGTTGTTAATAAAGCCGGACTGACAGATATCGTAATTTTTAGTCGATACAGATAGCGCCGATAAAGCATACATTTGCCAATATCAAAATGTCACATTTTCAGCTGAAACTTCTAAAAAGTGACAATAATTGAAATAATCTCACCCAAACTTCACATCAGTAAGAAACAAGCACTTTCAGTCCAGCAGGCGTATTTTGTAGCTCAGGAAACGCAGCATAAATATTTGTACCGTGCCCATAAATCAATCACACAGTAGCAACTCCTGGAACATTTTCAGGATCAATAGATATTAGCTAAATTTGGCCGATACTGATATATCTACTGAAGCATATATCGAACCGGCTCCAAGTTATAAAATCACCTTATTTGGGTCATATTTGACCATTATCTTCAATTTCTGCAACATGATATTTCTCAAGTCTTGTGATTTCCTCAAGCACGGTTATTTATTTTTTCATTTCTTTGCAATATAGGAAGATCTTGAGATCTCCGACGAGGAAATGGTGAGCGATGACGCAAATGCAGAAGATGACGAGGACGAAAGCGATTCCGAAGCGAAAAAGAAATCCGCAGTAAGAGACGTCTTGATGACGGGTTTCGATGAATTGCGAGTAAACCGAATTTGCAGACTCCGAGGACCTCTGCGATTAAAGAAAAGCCGCAAGACGCATTCAGAAAAGTGCTCCAATCCGTCTATGATGCAATAGTCAACGGAAAATATGAAGGTACGCCCGATTTTCGCAATGAAGAGATTTAGCTATCACTAAATTGGCGGGATATTTTTAATGTTGGAATTAGTTGACAATAGAAATATTAGATAGTCTTACTGTACTATTGGAGCTGATGAAATTTAGCCTTTGCTTCCCCAGTAGTATGATTTCGATATGTTGAATTACCGTAGCATGGCCTAATTATTGCATAAAACTTGTCAGTCTAGTTCACAATCTACTCTATGCCAATGTTGTGGTTGGTGATGGGGATACATTAGGAAAATATTATGATTTGATGATGATGTAACTGAGTGAACTAAAACTGCTCTTGCCTTTGCTCGCCAGTAGTAATTTTTCTCTTTTACTTCTGTAGGTTCTGATGGTAAGAAGTCGAGTATTGGTCTGTGCGGTGTAATTGGTGATATTTTGTGCTTAGCGGACGTTCGCATGCGTAGAGATGTAGTTTGAGAAATTCTGTAGCAATGCAGTTACCGTTAATTGAATGGCGAAGCGGCTGCTTTTTACCACATTGTCCTGCGTGATTTGGTATCCAAGTGACAGACGAATGTGAAATTGCGTAGAAAAAAGCATGTATGAAAGTTGATAATTGGATTTGAACTCTATCTTCGTCAGCGATTTCGTGTTGCGATGTTTGATTTCTTGTCTGGGATAGCAAGCTTTCACTTAAGATTTAATGCATGAGTTGTAGACGAATATTTTACCGAGCGGTAATGTCAGAATTAATTATTGTGTAAAGTTGTAATTGATAAGTATTTATGATTCCCAACAAATAAATGTCATTGATTACTACTAATTGTACATTACTGTGACTTGAACGTCCGTTTGAAAATTTCTCATACACTTGCAGGTCGAATATTTCTGGGTTTAAAACACCGAAATAGTGTTATTTCTTATCCATCCCTATGACCATCACCAATGCTCCTTGTGAACATGTCAAAATTTATGCGCAATCAACTCTGTTTTCCACAAAGCTCGGTATATGCACATCGGTTTTTGGGTCAGGGTATTGTAGGATAATTTATAACTTTTACCCACAACTTTTCTAGCTTAGATATCTATTTCTGGGCAAGGTAGTACACTTACGATCTCCACCGATATTGCCGGCCACCAATTATCAAGTTTCGTGGTGGTCATAGTTGATGATCACATGAAACATCATACATTTGGACATGTTCATAGGAACATTGGTTGCTGATGGTCATTGGGAACTCTTCTCAATGTGGATAAGAAAGTACACTAGTCACAGAAAAAGCCAGTAAAGTGTATTCCTTATAATGTTTGTGTCTCAATCAATAACAATTAAGAAATACTATCCTTCTTTGGCTTGATTTGCGATTTCGCGCTTCAGGTCGGGACATGATTAGCCTGTTCATGGAGAAGCCTTCTCGCAAGGACTACCCAGACTATTACAAGCTCATCCTGGAACCGATCGACATGAAGACTATCGGCAAGAAGATCAGGCAGGACAAATACCCGACCGTCACGGCACTCGTGGAGGATTTCAATCTCATGTTCACGAACGCGAGGCATTACAACGAACCTGGTTCTGAGGTTGGTCAAATGCCAACACAGTAGGGCTGTTAGGTTACCTAAAACAACGATGCTCACAAAATTTTGCTCAATCCCAACTAGTAGAAGCAAAGTTAATACTATTTGAAATTTCAACCATTTTATATAATCATTGCCTTGTATTTACAGTGGCAAATTTCATCACCTAGCCGTGACCATTTTGCAGGCATGTCTGAAGAGAAAATGATGCTTTTTCGCCCGTTTTATCTCGAGACGGGCCTGTTATAACGTTAGTGTAAAGACATTGAGATGGATCATAGCTTAGTTAAGACTATGGTGATATGATTCACAAACGTTTTTTAGTTTCAACACTGAATTCGGCAATAACGATATAGGTAAAATGCAGGAAAATATGTTATCCAGTGATCGCTCATATCTGGAAGTATCTTTTATTGCTCCTATGTGGATTTCACGAGATCAGAAGTAAGCTTGTGGCTGTTTCTTCGCGATACAACCTTACAGTTTCTGCACCTAGCTTGTAAAATTTTGAAACATTTCTTCTTTTTGAACAGCCCTACTACACAGAATATATTCCATATGATCTTGAGCCGTTCCGCCTTGAGGCGTATATTAGGCTAGCATTGCTGCTTTTTGTTAAGTTCCGTCCTTTCTGACTCAGGTGTACGAGGACGCCCAACGTTTGCAGCAGATACTGAAAAAGAAATTGGAAGAAGTGAAGCCTCTCGCTGCCCAGGAAGCCGTGCACGTCGTCAAATCGGAAAGCGCCCAACAGAAATCGGTGCGTTAGCCTACTCTGAAAATCTCTTCTACGCTGAATTCCATATTTTCGTGCCAGGCGGCAGGCCGTAAAGTACCACTGTGTGTGCGGCTAGTGAAATATATCTTACCAATTTAGCTTACAGTCGGGTACTTTCGAGGAGAGCTCCAGTGGGCCAAAAGAAGAGACAGAAACCACTATATTTGTGCATCAATATTTTTGACATAATTAACTCTCGAACCTGAAAAGTTTGATTGTGCGATTTACGTCCACGCACCAATAAAAATTGTATCACCATCGACGGTACTACCGGGGTCGCAACCAAGTCGCAAGGCTCCGAGTCACAAGTCAATCTCACTTTTGTAGTTTTGACTCGAGTCAAGTCGAGTCATTTTCAATTCATCACCGAGTCAAGTCCGAGTCCAAGTCATTGTGTGGACTTCTCAGTTTCCAGTTGAAGTCTTGTTAAACCCACTTTTTATAACTCTGTCTGGTGATATTGAATGGTTGGCATATGTAATATACTAATTTTCCTCACTTTTAGCAGTTTCTAGTCGCATTTTCAAGTACTAGTACCAATAGACGAAATCCCGATAGTGTGGATACGTTAAAACTCTAAGAAATGTCAATGAAATGTCGGTCTTGGCAGTCTGAGTCTCGAGTCATGCGCAATGACTCGAATCCAAGTTGAGTCAATACACAGATTGACTACGGTCGAGTTGAGTCATTTCCGTATTCTGAGAAAATGACTCGAGTCGAGTCATTTCCGTATTTTGAGAAAATGACTTCGAGTCATCAGAAAATCGTGACTTGAGTCGAGTCATGACTCGAGTCCTAACAACCCTGGTTACTACTTCTAAATACAATGATTGGCCTTGCAAGTTGCAGCTACTAGAAAGCCTATGTGAGGACCGTGACTTCAACTCGTTAATTATATCTTGTCCGTTTGTTAAAAAGTTTAGTAACTCTCACTCGTCTCTGTATAATGGGGATTTTGTCTGCCTCTAGTGGTAACCAAGTGTGAAAAATCAAAATTTAGAACCCGTTTGCCAAAGCCATGGAGCTCGTGTACAACACGGTCCGCGATTATCGCGACGTCACCGGGCGCGAGATATGCGAGATCTTCAACAGGCTGCCGAGCAAGCAGGAACTCCCGGACTATTACCAAGTGATCAAAAGGCCGATGGAAAACGATAGGATTTTTCAAAAAATGCAGGTAAACGGACACGAGTGGTGCGGTATTGAATCTGAAAAGTGTCGATGTTGGTGTCAGCAGTGGGTCGACGCCTTCTAATTTTGATGCAATTTTTCAAGTATTAAGTTACCTGTAACCAGAGACAGTCTACCTACGCTACGCACTAGAGTGTTCATGCTTTGGACTACTTTCACTTCTACTTGAACAGCTTGTAGGCAAAATTACGTCCTTTTTACACCTACATTTTTGCGTTTTGAAATAGCCCACTATCACAGTAACTGAATATGTCTTTTCGAAGATTGTACCTATTTGTAGTGTCATTATTAGTCATTTTGCGTTGGATAGTAATGCCGCCAGCCAACAGTGCACTTCCTAAACTTGACATTCCTCGATGTGTCTACGATTCAGTCTGTTAACATATTAGGATTTATAACTTGTCCCACTCGAAATTTTGTAAATTTTATATTTTCAGTCGAACAGCTACGCGACAATGCCCGAATTCATGTCCGACATGTTGCTCATGTTCGACAACGCTTGCAGCTACAACGAGCCCGGCTCTCTCATCTACAAGGACGCGCTCATCTTACAGGTAGGCCTACATCCCTATGATCGAACGAACTTTCTTATCTACAGTGCTCCCAGTGATCATCATCAACCAGTGTTTCCGATGAGTAGGCTGCATCAAAATTTATGGTGTTTCACATTATTACCAGTTGTGTTTCCACGTAACTTGACAATCGTGGCAGGGTGATGTTATTGAGGATCGCAAAAAATCGCTAGTTTTTCCACGAGAACTAATTTTCCAGAAAGTGGCCGTGGACACATGCGATTCGGCTTTGGGCCCCGCCAAAGTACCCGACGTGCAGGCGCAGGTTCAGGAAATCCTGACCAATCTATTCGTTTCCGTCATCAACTATCAAGACGAAGACGGAAGGTGAGTTTGATGTGGACTCGTGTATGATACAACTGAATTTGTACCTGCAAATTGTGCTTGTGTATGAATATCCTATACCGGTGTTTGGAAATTGTTTAATTATTTAGAATCCCCCCGCGGGACTTCAATCTCCAGGTCTATTTACCATTGTAGTCAACTTTCATTAAAAAACTCCAACATAGCAGGACAACACACGGAGTTCATGCCTGTGACGTCACATTTGGTGATACGACTGTTGATAACTTGATATAGTTGGTATAGTACTTGATAAGTTCTTTTCAATTCTCTACTAGTTGCTCACGATGACCTCTGGCGAGTGTCAGCCAAAAATATTCTGGTACATCTCAATACGAATATATTGTTCAATTGCACATTGAAGTTATGTAACTCCAATCCTATTTTGTTTATGAATACGGTCCCTGTATGCTATTTCCGTTGTCGTGTGGTAAAACCAAGTTTTACTTCAGATGCTACAGTGACTCGCTAACTCTGGGGGCGCCATTGAAAGAAGGTGAGTTTGATAATCTCTTGATATTACATTCAGAGAAGGAGCACTGATAGCATAACTTACCCTTTAAGCATGCCTGGAACACTATGGCGAATGGCAGAATTTTGCCACCGTAAAGACTATTGTTTTATCAAATGGTTGAATTTTAAATTAGTAATTTCTTCGCTTCTACCGTTTTTTAAGCAGTTTCGCCGGGTATCTATTGAAATTGGGAATCAAAACTTATTTTTTAAACAGCCTTGACTCAGGTACATTTGTAAGGTGTGAGATTTTGTATTCACATCGAGCAGGGATTACTCATTATTACCAATTCCTATTTGGCTAAATTACTCGGTGAAACCTTTAATTGTTTTTCTGTAACAAATTTGTCTAAAATATAGGAAATGAACAGTCGGGGGCTATGAAAACAAACGAAGGCACCGCCACCGGTTCAAAGGTAAGCGTATTTCCGGCGTTATAATTTCTCAAGCAACTGAATGGATTTTATGAAGTAGAAAGTGGTTTAGGGATATGTATATAACACTATTACGAGTATAATTGTCATAAAAATGGCCGGCAATAGCCCCGGTATCATGGTAACTGAAGATATTTTTGAAAATTGCACCTATTTGTGTAATTATTTGTCTTTAGGCGCGAAGATGCAGCCAGCTCCAATCCACTACTTAATGTATGCGGACTATTGAACTATCTAGTTTTTAATACTAGTCGCCTGAGTAGTTTTTAGTCCTGAGCTTTTCTGGCACTATATACCAAGTATCAGGACTGATAGACAAGATACAGATAATGTGGTGACTTAACTATTCTTCAAAGTTACAATGAAAAGTCTATCTTAGCCGTCTTAGTCTCAGGTCATATGACTTGGTTCGAGTCATACACAATAAGTCGAGTCATTTTAGGCATTTGAAAAAATGATTCGAGTCACCAAATAATCGTAACTCGAGTCGTAATCGAGTCATTACAACCTTGGCTATCTTCTACTTAGTATCAATGCCGACTACTTTGATTGTAATTCAGCCCGACCCCGAGAATATCACGATTGACACGGTGCGTAGAAACCTCCACGCCAGAAGATACAGGAGGCTTGACGTCTTCCAGGAACATATGTTCCTAGTGTTCGAGTCTGCCAGGAAGAGCAGTCGAACTGACTGTGAGGTAACGGAATTTGAAAGTTTTAGTTCAACGAGTTTGAGATGTTATCCGGGGAGGCATGGTGAATCCGTCTTCCCTGAGCTGTTTAACCCTTTGTAACCGGCCGGCCTACTGACCAAAATTTTACTGCATCCACATAGAAAACGATAAAATGTCATCCATATGGCTCAAATCGACGCCCAATATATTGCCGTCAACCTGAAGTAGCCGCCTAGCGGTCTGAGATACTCTCACGGCTCAGACGCCAGAGGGAATAGCGTTATGCGAGAAAATGTTCGCGATTTCTTGAAAATAAATTACAATTTTGTTCTTCTATATCTCCTGACGTCATACCTAGGCCCTCTCTTAGTATATGACCACCTGATTGCCTTCCGCATGAATCTCTACGTTCCAACGAGACATTACATGCTACCATAGCGCTTCATAGCCCCGCGCTACGATCTTGGAAAGGTAGTGATGATGAGCACAATCACGCGGCCGCCGCCGATGAGTAATCGATTACGTAATCTCGTATTCTCGTTGAAGGCAACGCGCGTCCAGTTGTGCAGAACATAGGAACTGCCTTGGCAATGTTGCCGTTAGTATAGGCCTACATCTCCATGCTATTGAAGTGTTATCAACCCCAGTTGCTTGTTATATGTAACTTGCAGCTGCAAGGAATCCGTAAGTATACACATATTGCCTTATTAGACACTGCCCAGTGCCCATATACGCTCGGGAAGTCATTTCACGTGATACATTGCTTTATTTCGCTTTCGCTTTATTTCAATTTGAACTGTATTCTACACGGCTAATGCTCCATGTATGATCAACAGTAGTCATACAAGCCAACAGTAACTTTGTGTGCCATCTAAAACAGATATATAACTGCCTCTATATGATGTTGTTATCGCAGGCTCGGGTACAAAAATAGCCTAACTCGCACGCTTATTTGTGCGGTGTTAGGGCTGGTGTCGGCTTTCTTATACAAAACTAAGCTCCATGATATGGATATTGATGGATATGCCAGGATAATGGCTAATTATATGTATAATTTGCTATTGCCTGAAGCAATTGTACATCTGTTTGAAACCGCAACGAGTCAGGTCATCTTACGCAGCCATGATTTCCACGTAATAAGGTATGCTTCTTTCACGTCAATTTGAAACATCTTCTACGTGCTAATCTTTGATATAAGGACTTTCATAGAATAGTATGACCAACAACAAGTCATAGAAGATAACTGTAATCGGTTATATGAAGTCTAGAACGGAAGATACAATGGTTTATATTTCAGGCGGTCACTCACGCGAACATCATTACAAATTCAATTTTGCGGGAAACCTTTTTGCGTGTTCAATCTGCATTCAAAGCAGGATATACATTGCAACATTAGGTTATACATGGTCTGATATATGCGTATTTATAAGAGCTATACATACCAACCGATTGCAATCGTTTATGACCAATACAGGTCTAGCTATCTTGGATTAAATATAGACTCCTCTGCGTTAAACAGTCGCGGTCTAGTATACTAGACCGCCGGTCGCAAAGGGTTAATAGGGCTGTTCAAAATTGACTTTTTTTCTCAAATTGTACTGGCTACTTGATAAAATTGTTAGGTTACCTAATTCAAGCCTATACACCAAATTTGGTTCAATTCCAGCCAGTAGCCGCATTGCGACAGGAGAAGAAAGTTTCTGTTTATTATATAAAAATAAATTATCAAAAATTTAAAAATTTTCTATTTACCCTATCAAAGTGTTAGGTTGTCTATAGAAACGATGTTCTCCAAATTTGGCTCCATTTCAACCAGTGGAAGCGGAGTTATTGCACTCGAAAAATTCGGATTTCAAAAAATAGTATTTACGGTGGGCACACCTATAATAAATAATTAAAGAATTGGTCGCCGTAAATACTATTTTATTGATAATCAAAATTTTTCGACGGTAATAACTCTGCATCCACTGTTTACTTTTGTGAGCCTTTTTAGCGTGTTTTCTTAAAAATGGAATTATCGTCATATGCAGTTTGACACTCGTGATGTAAAGTCTTAGAAGTAGTTGAGAAATAGCTGGTTTCAATACTTTTGTGCAATCTGTGCTCTGACGCGGGCTGTGCTCTTGCCACGACAATAAAAGAACACCAAAGTCCAGTTCAAATTCAAATAGTGCACTATCTACTAGGGCTAGGCGAAATTAAGTACAAGAGTGATTTGAGATGAACTCGAGTATTAAGCAGCGCCTAGTCTGACACTGTCATAATTAAAATGACTCGAATACATCGAATGTATGTCTTTTTAGCTTCCACAAGGAATATGATGCCAGTTAGCCTTTATGTAATACAAAATAATTTCATACTTATCGAACAAAACCATTTCGTAGCACTTTGTGGTCATGTTTTGCGATTTGGAGGCTCCAACGGTGATAAAAAGTATTGAAACTATATTTGTCGCTGATAAAATGGCGTGTATTTTCGTTACTTAGGTCAAAGCGTTATTATTCTGTCAGGTTTACGAAGACGCGGTGGAGCTGCACCGTTTTTTCATCCGAATCCGTGACGAGCTGTGCAGGAACGGAGAGATCTTGATGAGCCCGGCGCTCAGCTACACGGCCAGGCATCTTCAAGCGGAGCTAGACGCCGAGAAGCAGGTGAGACGGCTTTGTCGTACGACGTAACGAAAACGCACCCGCGACGTCATCTTTGCGATTTAAGGAGAAACTCCCGGGAGAGACGCTGGAGGACGAAGCCGGAAAGGAAGAAGGGAAGGAGATGAGAGAGAAAGTGGAGATGTCTGCGGCCGAGACGGGAATGGATGTCGAGGTGACGTAGAATTACGACTGAGTACTTGTACTCTTTTAAAATACGTAAGTGGGATTCGCCCGCTTGAGTGGTTATGCTTTTCGATTAATTCCACTTCTACTGCATTTTACACTGTATTACGCATAGGTGGTCAAAGTGGGAACCATTGATACTCGATTAGAAGTAGAAGTAAAGCCACACATGTCTGCTCGATGGCAAGTAGAAGTAGTAATTTCTAATACAAGTCAAGACAGATTCAAGAGAAAATAGAGCATGTTGATATCGACAGCACCCTGGTACGGAGTTTAAAAACTTTGGTCAACGAGTGTTATACTTTTAGTGGTTTGTCGTAGATGGCTACAGCGGCTAACGCAAAATGACTGGACGATTTTTTTTTAAAACAGAAGATTTTCACTTAAAAATCAATAATTTGACATTTTTTTACCTTAAAAACTAAAATTTGGCAAAATTTTAACTACGTACGCGAATTAGGTATTTTCGCACATAATGTTAGAATTGTACTACTTAGGCTATCTTCAATTCTGGTTGGAGCTGTCTGTCCTTAAGAAGTAGTTTGTCCCGAAAAAAACTTCTTTTGACTTGACAACTGACAATTTTTGCATGAAAAAACTTAATCTTAATGAAATCTGACAATTCGAAGAATTCCAGTAGTTAGATCACGCATTATGGTAGAAATAATTACAATTTGTGGTAGTACAACGAAAGATACTTTCCTACATTTCCTAGACTTGTCAACAATTTAGACAATTTTTTGACCTAGCGCTACAATTTCAATGTCCACAAAAAATCGATCTAAAAATGACCAATAATGCCGCAAATCGGTGCTATTTTCGAAAATATAATCACTGAATATTACCGGTATTCAGTTTCTGCCATACCGGGCTCTTTCATCCAGTTTTCATGTGGATTTCACCTGTAAAAGTTATGCAATCATATCTCAAAACTCCGCTTCTTTACTGACCAGTGACCCCCTTTGATGGACACAGTGTTATTTTCATATTCCAGGGGGTCACGTATCAACCCGGCGATTTCGTGTACGTCCAAGACACGGCAGAAGCAGGTGCCGGCAAGCCTCCGCACATTGCGTGTATCGAGAAGCTGTACCAGGGCGAGTCAGGCGAGCAAATGATGTACGGCGTGTGGTTCTACCGGCCCCAAGACACTTACCACGTGCCGACCAGGAGATTTCTCATGAAAGAGGTTGGTGGCTCGGGATGCGTGCGTTGAGATTTGAAGTGCGAATGGTTGTGCGTGTTTTTAGGTGTTCAAGAGCGATTATTACAACACGGTGAGGATGAGCTGCGTGAAAGGGAAGTGCTTTGTCATGATTGGGAAGGACTATTTCAAAATGAAGCCTGTCGGTGGGTTTGTCGTTTATTTCTTTCTTTAATTTCTCTTTCGGCATGAAATTATAGGGTCTAGGCCGGTGGTTCTCAACCAGGGGTTCCCGTAACGTCTAAATTTGAAAAATTATTGATAGCATAATTTGTAATTGTTTTTTATTAAGAAAGCATGAGACAGTTTCGCTTCATTATTGCTAAAACTCCAGGACTATCGTCATTAGAATAGTCGTATGAGATAAAATATCCTACTGTGCAAACTCATTTTGATCGCCAAATTGCCAACAGCCTGCTGAAATTCCTGAATTTTTATCCTAATCTGTCCTAATGAAGGGATTGAAACCTCGCCACGGAATCCATTTTCTCCTTTGATATACATAACCACTATTCCAGAATAATTTCAAGACGAGATGCTAGATAGAAATGACTATCGGCTGGACGTTATATGCTCATTAAATACTCTGGTTCTCAATTTTTGTTCCATATATACCCAAAGCTGTCGTCGCAAGCGTGGCACGTTGATATTACATTCGTCGTCGCCTATCTATGTGGAAATATTTTCGGCGCTCGTTCATATCAAATCGGAGACGGGGTTTTTCGAGACAATAAATACTGCTTCGAAATAATAAAAGGTTCAAAAGGGGTCCGCGAAGACAAAAAAGTTGATCGGACTTGGACAGCTAAAAAATTTCAGCTTTTTCGCATCAAATTAAGATTTGAAATACTGAATGTGCAAAATATTGGAAATCGAGTTCAGCTCGTGTCAAATCAGTGATCATTTTCTTGAGCATAATAATGGCAAATGTATGTATAGCAAGCTCGTCGTGTTTCGGTCTTTCCAAAGAATGATGGTATTTGAAGTCTCGCACACATTTCATTCTCGCCGCAGGCTACATCGAAGACGACGTTTACGTTTGCGTGTCCCGGTATTCGAGCCGTGTGAAGTCGTTCAAACGCATCAAAGTACTCAGCCTCCCGCCGAACAACACAAAAATCGTGCAGCGAGAGAAGCCGCTGTTCCCGGTCCGAGTTTTGTCCGTGTACTCCGAGCAAGGACAGGTACTCGCAAAGATTTTGTGCGGCTTTAACATTTCTAGCACCTAGTATAGGGCTCGTACAAACTATCTGTACTGTACATTTTAGGATAGCGCCGACGCGCCAAAGCTTTCCGACATGCACGGCCCGTTAGTACGAGACAACTTGCCTTGGCCTAACACTCCGATCGTGAAAAAACGTCCTAACGTGCAAGTGGAACTGGACAAGCAGCCGTTGGCCGCAGGTCAGTTTTCGTAGCTACCCTGTTGAAAATCTCTGACGCCATCTTCTCTTGCAGGACAACAGACCAGCTACCTTCAGTACAATATCAACAACTTGCACTTGAAGGTCGGCGATAGCGTGTATGTTCAACAGAACGGGAGTGATCGTCGGTTGAAGGTTAGTGAGTGGGGTGTATCAGCTTTTCGTAAATGCGTTATTTGTAGAGCTGAACAAAATTGAGTACCTGAATCGAGTATTGGGCTTTTAATCTAGTATTCAAGTATCACGCATTATCACGTAAAACATTATGAATGATGTGAAAAGTTCATATATGGATTTTTATACCACTAAGAAAATAATGCCAGTCATACATCACATAAGGATAACGAGGTATACCTATTACATTTCACTGCCTGGGAATTCTGCTGGTTGAACACCCTTCACGTAAATTTCGTTTTCTCTATTTAGTGGTTAGCTTTGTACGATGTTTCAGCCGCTGTGACACGGCTCATTCGCTATTTTAAGGACTCCACAACGGGAAGAAACTATTGTGCATAGCTTTGTGTTGTAGGTGTAGGATGTTGTGATACGACGTATAGGGCTTCACGGCTTCCACGTTGGGAAAAAGCATTGAAACAATAATTCTTGTTAAAGACGTAACTCTCAGTAACTTTCAGTACTCGAAAACGCCGTCTCCCACTACTCAACTCGATTTAGTGGGATTTCAGTGGTCAATCATTTTACTAGTTATTTGTGGCAGAGCTGGAGGAAACTAGTGAAATAAGATAAGTAGTTGATAAATACTTCTGTGGCTTGTAAGGTCGTTGTAACCCCATCGTCAGTGATGTTTTCCTGTGTTCACAAGAGAATAGTTTCCATCTCACAAAAATCTCGAAAAATAGTCTCCCGTTTGTGATGTGGCGGCGTGGCATATTCTCAGCGATATTGTGAGCTGCTCTTTGGTTTATAACGCTGAACCTTCCGTTAAGATCGCTAGGATTGAATCGATGTGGTCCGATCAGAACGGTATGATGTGGTTTCAAGGATCTTGGTTCGCGCAACCCTGCGAGACGCAGCACGAGCCTACCAGGATGTTTTACAAGTGAGTATCTGGGAAGTTGGATTATGTCGTCATCAATATGTCGAGTTGTTTAGGAGGTGTGACAGTAGTAGCACTGCCAACCGCTGTGTGGCGATGTGTATTGAGTGCAACCTTTTTCACACACAGGCCGGATATAATTAGGCTGTAAATCTGCTGACCGCACAAGACCGTTTTAGTAGTTGCAAGTCTCGCGATCTTATTAAGAAGTTGTAACGGTGATGGCCGGACTTATCAATACGATTTTATATTAGACTGTCTATGTAGCAATTACTCAAGCTAAACAGAAGGAGTTTTTGTTTCATCTCAAAATAGTAGCGTAAGCCATCTGTAAACCTCGTATATAGTAATTTACATGCCGGTGACGTCATGCTTGGTGATACGACTGTTGATATATGTTCTGTTGAATTCTCTACTAGTTGCTGACGATTACCTCTCAAGACTGTCAGGCGAAAATATTATTCAATTTTGTCAAAAATATTGTTGTGTGAACTCAGCTTTTTTTATTTTGCCAAATTGTTACTTCTTTACTTTAACCAACTCTGGAAGCAGCTACTCTCACTTTTGCAGAAACGAAGTCTTTTTGCTCTCTTTCACTTCGACCCACAGCGACGAAATCGTCAACAGCAACCCGCCGCCGACCCCTCTGATGTGGGTGATTGGCGCCTGCTCGGTGCTGTCCGTACGCGAAATGACGCAGTGCCGGCCCACCGAGATCAACGAGCAGCACGTACACGTTTGCGAGTCGAGGTACATTGCCGCCGACCAGGTGATCAAGAAAATCAAGGGGTCCCTGAAGAAGCCCACGATAAGCCAGAAGGTATGTGTTTTCGGTCGTGCGATAGCGCGGGACGTGGGCAGTAGTTCGATTCAATTTTTGTCAGCTGTTTGTATGATAAAAAGCAATCTTTTGCAGTAAATAAACCTTTTTTACAAATATAAATAAAAGCTAGTACAATGGCAAGGCAAACAGTTGCAGTGACAGACAGATTTGGTAATAGTTTAGTAAGTACACAAATTTGTCCAGGCGCAAAGTCACTCTCTGTATTATGTCAAATATATGTATTAATTTAGTTGCGTGGTTAGTCAGTTTTGGGTTTGTCAGGCTCTAAATGATCTAATAGCTGGGTATAAATGAACTTCTGATAAAACGCAATGTAACCTTCATGAACATCAGTTTAATGATCTCATGTTTGGTGTTATGTAGTAGCTTGGTATTGCATGGTTGTGAATAGCACACTTGGACATCGTTATCGAAAGCAGAGTAGGAATTAGATGTTGTCGAATATTCTTGCACTACCTTTGAAAGGGAGAAAAGGATTTACAAATCCTACCCGGCGTAGGATTCAGAATCAGTTGTGTTATGTATAGATACAGATGACTTGTGATAAGGAATCGGAGACTAGTTAAAATCTGAAGGTCTTTTATCAGACCACCTGAATCGAGGCGTCAACACTGAGAAATCCCAAATTTCAGTGGCACGTATTGTAGCATCTATGTCAGAATAGCGAGACAGGAAATCAACTAAACGCACAGTTTTTTTCGTCGTGTTCAGCGCTGGATTTCAGCCGTGTGTTGCATTTTTATTTGCCAGTGGTTCGACGTCAGGTTTCGAAGAAATCAGCGAAGTCTGTACGCCATGTGGAGAGCCGGTCAGGTATATTTCACGTTTGTGTTGATTATGGGTATTAGAGAGAGGGATCAGATTTATTTTCGTCTGCCCCATCGAGATGCTTTGATGATGGAGATGCAATACATTTAAGCAATGTCATGTAGTAGTTCCATATACTACTCAGGCCAATGGTTAATATTGTGGGATGAGCTAATCCCAAGGCTGTGTGTTATGGTGACAACGTTAGCAGTATCATCCAAAAGCAACGCCCTTTTAAGTTTTCCCTCTGGTGAAGCTTTGGTACTCAGGTAAGAGTCGAAGTCATGTTGTGAATATGTACTCGAGTTCAGGTAGTAGTTCGATTCCTAGTAAGTATTGTTGGCTTAGTGTTGCCTTGAAAACTGAAAACCGTTGGGTATTAGTGGGTGTAGTCAAAAATCAAAACCACTTCAGTAAGTAGTGCGAGTAAGTACTTGAGTACTCCGAAAAAATAGAACTACTTCATTACCGACTACCTCGATGTTACATATATCTACGTTCATATGAAAATACAGAATTTGAATATGCAATTAAATGCAAACTGGGTTGTAATGACTAGGGATCATGACTCGAATCGTGATTTTTTGGTGACTCGAGTCATTCAATTTTTTTGGTGACTCGACTTGTATTCGAGTCATTGTGTGTGCGTGACTTGAACCAAGTCATATGACTTGAGACTAGGGCGGCCAAGACAGACATTTCATTGTAACTTCGACGGTTGTAAAGTCATCACATGATCGGTATTTCGCCTATCAGTCCTGATACATGAAAATCAGGCCAGAAACTTTTAAGACTTGAGAAAACGAATGCGAGCCATTCCTATATCGCTCTAGCGAAGCTAAAAAAGTGTGTTGAACTGAACAGTGAACATAATGACTTGGACTCGCGTCAAAACACTATGACTCGGACTCGACCCTTAACTAGCTGACTTAGACTTTACTCGTTAGTGAATTGAAAATGACTCGACTTGACTCAAGTCGATACTACGAAAGTGAGATTGACTTGTGACTCGGCGAGTTTTAGCTTTTAATACTTGGTTTTACTTGGGATATCAATATATATAGATCTATATACAGATATTTTAAAATGTCTTGCAATATTCAATGTTCTTTTCAATTCTCTACTACTTACAGACGATTACCCCTGACGAGTGTAAGCCTAACATACTCGGGTTTATTTCAATAGGAGTATTGAGTATACTATTCAATAATGAACAGTACTATTTCTGTCAATATACATATACAAGTATGTTAATAGATATTTCAGCTGTTTATCGCATCCTTATTCTCATACGCAAACATGGTTAAACGTTTCTTAGTCACAATTTCACTTAAAAATTTTTCCTTTGTACTAGGTGGTGGATGACGAGTACTTTTACTTCAAAAAAACTCTTGACATTCCGCGAGAGGTTTCCCCGCTGCTGGTCACCGCCGTCAGGCAGGAGATTGTGGAAAGGCAACAGGAGATGCAGCGGGAGCAGGAGGAAGCAAAGAGAAAGGCGCTGGAGGCTAGTATTTCTTTGACTGGGAATGTAAAGGTCCAGGGAAATTGCATTACGAGTAGTATGCCGAAAACTAACTTGCTCAGTTTTATGCCCGCCGCAAAGAATATTTTGCCGAATGAACTGGTTGAAAGTAAAACACGATTTTTTCTCAAAAAATGTAACTCGCTAGTTGATCAACTTGTCTGGATTGCTGGAAAATGCACGCCGCTTTTCGGTCATCTCTATCCACCATAAGCGAATTTATGAGAATTTGAAATTTGAACCGTTGTTAAAAGACTAGTGTTTACGGCGGTAAACTTTGCTTACGCTGATTGGGAATCATCCGTATTTCGTGGTCAGTGTTTTTCAGGCAACACGATAATTTTAACAATGCGTTGGTAAATATGAGGGAAATAACTTTGTGGGATGGTCGTTTCCATGCCACTCAAATGGTTTTGCTTGTTATGGGATTCCTTTGCCTTAATGTAGAGTTTTTCCTAGTAAGTAGAAAAGTAAGTAATCCAAGGCTAGTTTTGCTTACATTACTGACAACCTCTGGTATATTGTCTAATAGAGATCCTAACTCTGTCGACAATGTCGCGAAATATCCGCTTCCGACTGTAATGTATTTTCATCATCGATATTTCGATGAATTCCTGTCATAACTTTTTGCCAAGTACGCTAATCGCAATCCCATTTTCAGGCTTCTCAGCCCCAAGCTGCCGCCACAGCCCCACCTTACCCCCAACAAATGAACCCGATGATGCAGCAACAGAGGCCTTACATGGTGCAACCCTACCAGCAGGTGCAATACCAGAACCCGCAACACATGCAGATACGACCGCAACAGCCGTACATGCAGCAGCAGTACGTCGTACAGCATCACCCGTCTATGCCTCCGCAGCAGTACGCCCAGCAGTACCAGACCGGGTCGCCGTACCCGCATCTGTCCCAAATTGTACAGGGATCGCCCGCCGGGACTCCGGTCGCAAGCCAGCCCCAGTTACAGCAACCGTACCAGCAGCATTACCAACAAGCCCAGCCAGGGATGGTTCATGTTTCGCAGGTGCGTATTTTTTGTGGTCTCTAGCAGACAAAGAGAATATCTTTCCTGTGGTGCCTTTGGAAAATAATATTACGTTCGGCAAGTTAGTAAGTTCTATTACGTAGTTATTTAGTAGAAAGTCATTACGTTGAATATGAGCCAGTTGATAAAAATACAGATGGTTGCGATGTTTTTATAGATTTTAGCTGTTCGATTTTCCCACATATTGAACAGTTTGATGCTCTTAGGTGTTGAGTACTGTGTAGTGTTGTTTCCGACTAAGTTGTGAGTTCTATGGAGTTATCTGGGTCGAAAGTCGGTATAATTTAGCGTAAATGAAAATACAGATGATTGTACATTTGTGTTATCCATACAGATTTTGTGTCGCCCAGATTTTTCCCGCTTTTTGAACAGTTTTGATGGATATTGGTGTTAAGTACCGTGTAGTGTTTCATATTAGTTTTGATGGAGTGTTAGAAATTATACGAGGCAAGGTTTGTGGTTCCGCTCGTAGTTTCATCTTTGGTCCATTTGTAGTGTTTGCTTCAGTGTATGCAGAATTAGCCAGAAGATAATGACTGCTGCACGTGCTTTGAAATACCTCTAATCACAAGAATGATGTCGCAATGGTGAAATCGCAGTTTTTTTCATTTTCAATTCCGATGAAACTTGAGAAATCTTGAAATTTATCAGTTCGTGAAAAGTGGAAATGCGATGTAATACCTCCTGCGTCGTGAAGCCGATGTTGTGATAGAAATGGGAGAAGACTAGCAGCCGTATAGCGGAACTGAAACTCTGGAGATCTTTGAGAAATTTAGTATTAAATGTGATCAGTCTGTGACTTTGAAAGCAACAGACCAAGATTCTGAAGAATTTTGAGGCATACGAAATGGAAATCCGATGTAATAGTTCCTGGATTGAGGCAATGATGTCGTTATAGAGACGAGAGAAGACTAGCAGCTGTCTGGTGGCATTGCAACTGTGAAGATTTTGAGAATTTTTTTTTTTCTAATGTAATTTTATTTTTTATTAGATTAATTTGAAACGGGCAGACTAAGATTCTGGACAATGTGGCCATATACTAACTGGATCCGATGTTAATAGTTCTAGGATTTCTAAGCGGTTTCATAATTCGAATGAGAGAAGAGGAAAGGCTATTTCGACTCGATATACATCGGAGAAAGATTTTGACACAAAAACCATGCGAGTGGACTTATAAGAAAGGAAAAGCGGACGTATCAGAGAAGCGGACGTATCAGAGAGAGTTAAAGGGAGGACTTCTTGAATCGAACACCGGCGTGCAGACAGAAGAATTATAACTATATTTTTGAATACTGGTGTAGATGAGGAGGGTGCGAAATCTCTTGCCGGATCTCTTTTCTCTCTCTCTAGTCTCCGATGCAGCCTGGAATGAGACCGGCCAACGCACCTGCCGAAAATACAGACACTCCTGCCAGTACCCCGACCGCGACTCCGACCACGGCTAAGAAGAAAGTCCGCGGGGGCCACTCTACCGGGTACATTCTGTTTGCGAGCGAATGTCACCCGCGCATGCGGTCCGAACATCCGACCATGCCTTTTGGAGAGATCAGTAAATTGGTCAGTCGCTTGCATGTACTGTTCATACTTTAACACTGTTGATAGTATTTTGTATATTTTTGTCCTTCATGCTTTTGTGGTGTATACAGATACACCGACTCGTATACATACACACAGTCTGTGCATATGCACACTATGAGTGCATGATGTGCATCAGCCGCTGGTCAAAGAAGGTTCAGATAAAGCCTTGTTAGGCTTTCCAAGTCTTGCACCAGTACTGTTTTATGTTCTACATGAGTATGATCAGTTTCTGGTAGCAAAATTGCCAATGCTGATCTTATTGAACGGGAGAATATACTCTTGGACCGAGTTGCATCGACTGTATTTCAAGTCAAATTTTTGACGTAGCAATAAAGCTCGTACTTTCCGGCAGGTGGGCGAAGAATGGCGCAGTCAAACCGACGAGAAAAAGAGAGAATACGAAGAGAGAGCGAGAGAATTGACTGCCAAGGCGGAAGCGGAAGGCCGACCGATGCAAGGGAAAAAGAAAAAGAAACAACAGATGAAAAGGGAGATGGAGGAGGCCGCGGCCGCGGCTCAGCTTCAACAACAGCAGCAGCAGCAACAACAACAGCAAATGCAGCAGCAGCAGATGCAGCAACACCCACCGCAGCAGCCACACATTGCCATGCAGGGCCAGCCTGGTATGTGCAATTATGCAGCGTGGCTTTTCGTGCACAGTTGTTCTGTGTTCGAAGTTTCCAGTTATTTTAAGCAAAACTAGGTCCAGAATGCTAACTTTTTTACTTACTTGGAAATCACAACATCAGGTGCCAGTACAAGTAGCAATTTCCAAGTAAGTCGGCCTACTCTAGGGGCAGTGTTGCCTAATAAGCGAAAACTGTAAGAGGATCCATGCATGTGCCGCCCAAAATTTTATTGATATGCACAAAAAGGTTAAGTACCTCAGTATTACGGGCTACCTCGTGTTGACTTGGGACAAGCTTACCCAATCTCTTTCTCTATGATCACGTGCAGTAAGGTATACGGTATGAGCGTTAATCATATCGATCATTTTCACACAGTATCTCATGCCGTGATACAGCAGCCAGCCTACCACCCCGGGCAGTACCAGGCCACTCCTGGCTACCAGCCGCAGGTGATACCCGTGACTCCACAACATGTGACGCCTCAGCAATACCCTCAGCAAACACCACAAATGGTGGCCCCCCAGGCGCAGGTGCTTCCTCCGCAATCACAGGCGCACGCGTCCGGATACGCCGCCACGCCGATGAGTTCGGGTCAAGTCGAGCAGGTGTGTGAGTCCGCAGTAAGGAGTAGTCAACTAGTTTTTGCCTGGAACGTTGTATATTTTTGTCTGTGATGTTTTTTTGCGGCATATACACCGACTCATGATATACATACACACTATCTGTGTACTGCATATGCATACCATAAGCGCTGCTGGACAAAGAAAGTGCCGATATAACCTTGTAAGACTTGGCTTTCCAAGTCTTGCAACACCCCTCCCTGGTAATGCTGAGCGCCAAGTGGGGAAGTCATAGAGGTCTTTGGTCTGACCCGGCTGGGGATTGAACCCACGACCTACAATTCAAGAAGCTGGTCGCTCCACCATTACGCTATCTTGTCGGGGTAGCGATGTTGACTACTTTCCGCCACTCGCAGTCGGAAATGGGTTCGATAAATCACCAGGTGATCAGCACAAGCTGTGGGATGTTATATTATGAAAATTTGCAATGAATCGTATGGAATATGTCTCGAATGAGCTTGAGGCGAATCATCATCGTACCAGTATCACGCCATATGAGTGTGTTGGAAACCGTCGATTTTCTCAAGTTGTGTTTTTACAGGGTTCCCACCATCAAGCTGGCACCGGCATGAGACGCGGGCCGCTCTTTGTCAAACCGCCTCCGAAGGTCCAGAGGGTTCTGCATTCCGAGGCTTATCTGCGTTACATTGAAGGTAGGGCGATTTCATGTCACGCGTATCGATTTCACCGTTCGTCAAAGTAGCCAGAGAAGTACAAGTAACGCCGTACATTTCCACTCGATTACAAGTAGAAGTAGGGAGATTTGCAATACATGAATAAGCTACTTCAAAGGTGGCTCTCAGCATATGCATCTTCGTGACTAAAATGAACCGACTAATGACATTACAAATACATGAAATCGTGATATTGTTTTTTTCACTATGTCACATTGATGAACAAATTGGCCCAAAAATTTTCAATCCGCCCCTCTCAAATTTTAACCGCACGCCTATGGACAGCAGGACTCGTAAATACCTTATTCCCGTCATTGTGTTCCTTGAATTCTCATGATCTGGTACCTTTCTTGTGTCAGCCGGCCAAATTAAATGCCAGTTATCTTTTATGGTTACAGCCAGGTCAGCCTGCCAGAGTCACCTCAGCTGCTAGCTAATTTCGCGATTTTGTTCAGGTCTTGAGAAAGGACAGACCACCATCAGCAACTTCGAGAAGACTCTCTCTGTGGAGGAAAAAGATGTCCATCTTCAACCTGCCGACATGGCAAAGTACGCCGATATTGTTAATGCAAATGAATCATATCACAATTTAAGAAAGTGGTGCCACCTTTGCTTATTGGTGACTATTGCTAATATCGCCCTTTCGCAGATTGCCAACGCACTGGCTTGCCAACGGGAAAGGCCAGCACGAATCAGTCAAGAGCGCGTTGTGGACTCTCCGTAACTTAATGCTGAAAGACGCCTTGGCGATCAAGAACCATTTCGCATGAAATCGAACAACTTAGCGGGACAAGGATGATGATTCTGTGTAGGAAATGGAATCAGCCATTCACCGAATGATAGTGAACAGGGATGGGATTTTTCAGTGACATATCTGTGCTCAAGGATGACTAGTTGTTGTGTTTTTGCATGGGGATCGAACGTTTTTACTGACGCTACAACGACCGTCGTGGCTTGACTGTTGCGATGAACTTTTGAGAAATTGTAGTGTGGCAATGCTCGTTTTTACTATTTGTATGGTTGGTAAATGGAATTGTAGTTGGTTGTTTGCGGGGTCGGGAAATTGTTTTGGAGCAACGAAGTTTGCGACTCTTGAAGTTTCTTGTCTAGGGAAGGTTGCGAAATGGACTGAAACAGGGGTGTGCGCTGAGCAACTATTTTATCTGGTGTAAGGACTGTCTTCAGACAACACAAATGTTCAACGTGCGTCTCCTTCAGTACAACGTCGCTTATAGACTGCTCAGCAAGGCAGTAACACTCATTTGCTTTTTTTAAAATAGTTGTCAGTGGTCTTGCACTTGACTGTTCGCGGAACATGCTCAAGAGACATATCTGAGCTCCGAGTCAGTGGCATATTTGGGTTCGAAGTTATTTCGATAAGGTAAAATCAAAGTTGAAGGGTAAGGAGTATCGCAGAGAATGAGTTGCTAGTCGCGACTTTCGTCCTTGATTATTGGTTACGGGGACAAATTGCATCGTATTCGTTTGTTACCTTGGTCTTTTGAGTAACGCGACGGCTGTGTGCTAGCGTGAATATAAGTTGCTATGTTGAGCAGGGTTACCATATTTTGGTATCGGAAAAGGACGGTTTTATCAAATCATTAGGGTTAGTTAACCGAAAGTGAGAACAGCAGATTTTGAAATATTTACTGGAAATCTTGTTGACAAAAAAGGTAATCACTCTGGCTCGACTCCCGAAATTACCCACTTTTTACTTATAGTTCTGTGGTGTTGACTGAAAAATGTCATTATTCATATTTGACTCCCTCGTGACCCGTCATCTACCTTTTAGGCCAAAATTTAACGTCTTTCGTGTTTTATTTTTGGAATAAAGAGGACGTATGGTTACCCAATGTCGAGCCCTTCGCGACATATCGTTTTTTGGTAGTATTTTCTCAGCAGCCCGATGCGTAGGCTAAGTGACATGTGGTTGCCAGACTATGATGATTAAAATTAGGAGTGTCGTAAGCGGCACCATAGTGTTCGTGAGGGCTAAGGTGATACTTGGAAAGGGGCGGAAAACACAAGCTTAGCCTTGAACGTCAATTCAATTGCTATAAACATTTTCATTTCAATACACCACAAGACTGCGATACAACGTGCTGCCTTTTGATTAGTTGATTGTAAACTGAAAGGATTTTCAGGTGGAAAATCAGTCTGCATTTGAGAAGTTTATGTCCAAGTCCATCTTTCACATCTTGAGAAAATCAAGTTTTTGTAAAAATTTCATTCTCTTTAGGCCATGTTTATCATGTTTGTCATATTGTTTCAAACCGTGGCCCAGATATGGCCGAAAGAGAGCGAATATACTTCACAAAAACTTGATTTTCTCACTGATTCCCCAGCGACGAGATGGCATAGTCTTCCCTTCCATCGGGGTGGTCTGAGATTACGAGCATTGAAGGATAAGGAGAATCTCACCGGTCGCAAAGGGAAAACATAAATATAATCAGAGCGACGAGATTATCAGATTTGATGTTTATCTGCTCGCCATGTAGGCCTACTTCTTGTTGCCATTAAACGGCTTATTTTTAGACTCAGAGTACCAATTTCTGCTAGTTCCGGAAATCTGCAGAATATGTCAACAAGAATCTGTTGGTGATTGTAGCAATGCACACTATTGGGATGCCTGACATAATTTCGGTGGACGGTAGGCATGAACAGACATCCATGTTTTTTCAACGATCTCATGCATGAGAAAATGTTTGCGCAAAGTGTGTCAACGATCGCGGAGCGCATTTTCTGCCCAAAATCTAGTACGCGGGGAAACTGCGGCCCTCGTATCATGGTTTGGAAATAACCTGTATGGTCATAGGCCGATATAAATATGGGAGATGTTTTATTTCTTTCAGTAATTCAGTATGTACGCAATACCGGTCTAGACTAGGCTACTTCCAAATGAGGTATAAATACTAATCACACAAGGAAATCTATCCCCACGATGGATTCACCTTTATTTAACCCTAAAGTCAACTTTCTGAGAAAGCCTTCCGCCACAAATTGGTAATATTGCGTGAAGATGTCATCAATGACGCATGCCGGCTGATGGTGTTCGCTTTCCGCAGAAATAAATTATGACATAGGCGTAACAGCCTCAATATGTTTTATCCGCTTCGCAATCCTTTGTCGCTAAACAGCAATCGGTAAACAAACAACTGGTTTCCGCATCGAAATTGCGTCGCGAAACCTTTTTTGCCTGGTGCGACACTTCTCCGAGCGCATTATTTTTGTTTATTGTTTGTAGAGTGGTGTCTCATAGGTCAGATAAAACTCGCTGTAAACAAACAAAGAATAAACTCGGAAGGATTTCCAGCGACTTGTACCGGCGAGTGCTGCTGTGAAACTGAAATTATAGCTACACGGCGATGCCTCGCACACTCTTTGAGGTTGCAATTTCCCGAAAAGTCACATTCCAAATGAGATTTTGGGTATTAGGTATTATATACGTCGCTCTTCCGCGGTGGCCCTAAACATATTGCGTTATACATCACATTAATTATCACTACCAAATATTTTATTATTGCTCAATCTTGATATATTTGTAATTAATCTGAAATAGCGCATTGGCCCAATAAGCATGACCCATGACAAGGCTAGTCATTTGTTGCGTAGCCTACAAATGTGAAATTAGCTATGTAGGGTAGGTATAGATCAGAGCTTCTAGAACTCCCTCTTCGTCCTCTCTTATCATCATATAAATATCTGAGAACCCTTCACTGATTTACAGTGTGGAATGGAAAAAAGTCCACGTCCACAGGGTTGTTGCAAATTGCAATGACAATCCTGCTTGTTGTAAGATGTAGTATATTGTATAATTGTATACTCTACAACGCAGACTTAAGACTCCCACTTACAACTCTTACATCCCAGCATTTTATTCCTAATACTTTTTCGTGATCTCCTAGTTCGTTTCATGACCAAACGTAGCCTTTCCGTTAATTTTCACTGTATATTGTGGCGTGTGATCCTTTTCGACTGCATATTGTGGCCTCCAACCTCGTACTCACTACTCATGCCAAACGTGGTCTCTCAGTTCGTTTTCGTAGCAGATCGTGGCCTCTGTTCCTCTTCGGCGGTCTTCCGTGGCCTCTCAGTTCGTTTTCAGGGCACATCGTGGCCTCTGTTTCTATTCTACGACATATTGTGGCCTCCCAGTTCGTTTTCATCACAAAACGTGGCCTCTCGACTCGTTTTCACGGCATATCGTGGCCTCTGTTACTGTTGGTCGGCTTGCTGTGGCCTCTTAATTCGTTTTCATCACAAAACGTGGCCTCTCAGTTCGCTTTCACCACATATTGTGGCCTCGGTTGCTGATCGGCGGCAAGCCGTGGTCCCATAGTTCTATTTCAAGACAAATCGTGGGTCTCAGCTCGATTTACCGCAGACTGTGGCCTCTGTTCCTCTTCGACGGCCTGCTGAGGCCTCCTAGTTCATTTTCATGACATATCGTCGTCTCTCAATTCGTATTTACCGCAGACTGTGGCCTTCGATGGCATCTCAGTTCATTTTCGTGACGAAACCTGACCCATGAATTGGTTTTCAATGCATATGTGGCCTCTGTTCCTATTCAGCGGCCTATTATGGCCTTCGATGGCATCTCAGCTCATTTTCGTGACGAAACCTGGTCCATGAGTTGGTTTTCAATGCATAAGTGGCCTTTGTTCCTATTCAGCGGCCTATTATGACCTCCCAGCTCGTTTTCATCGCAAAACGTGTCGTCTCAACTCGTTTCCACGACATATCGTGGCCTCTGTTACCCTGCGTCGGCCTACTGTGGCCTCACAGTTCGTTTTAACGGCTCACCGTGGCTTCCGGTACTCATCAACAGCTTACCGTGGCCTCCTAGTTCGTTTTCGTCAAAAAACGTGGCCTCTCAGTTCGGTTTCACGGTATATTGTAGCCTCTGTTACTAAGCGGCGGCATCCTGTGGCCTTCTAGTTCAATTTCACAAGTTGTGGCCTCTCAGTTCGTATTTACAGCTGACTGCGGTCTCTGTTCCGCTTCGACGGCATGCTGTGGCCTCCTAGTTCATATTAGCTTTCGATGTATATTGCAGCCGCCTAGTCAAGTTGACGATGAATCGTGGCCTCTCAGTTCGATTTCGCGGCACATCGTTGCCTCTGTGCTTTTCGAGATCCAACTGTTACCTACGAGTTCATTTTCCAGGCAAAATGTGACCTATCAGTTCGTTCTCGATACATATTGTGGCCGCCTAGTTCAGTCCACGGTATAATATGGCCTCCCAGATCATTTTTATTACATAACTCGCCTCATTTTCACGTGTATAGTACGAACACAACATCTTGCTTCTCATATCTTGTCACATTTACTGAGTAAATTAGTAATTTCATTCTGGCTGTACCTCCGTAACCCTATATTGCTGACGATCAACCCGACGACACACACAACAAGCAGACGCATAGTAAGAAATTATATTCGCAATGTGAGTATAGCAATAAAATACACAGTTACCGTAAGATTGATTGCTATGCAAGTGGTCCTCGGTAGAAAACGATTCGCCAAAAGCGAAAGGGATTTACGGCGCGACGCCGCAATTACGCAAATGCAATATTTTCTAGAGGTCGTGGTTCCGCCAAAGCACCGGGAAATAAGAACAACGTCATTTGTGTATGCGATATTCGGATAGCAATGATTGCTCGTAGACTGCGTTAATTTCACAGGGCTGTTGCGCACCAGGGTACCGTGCATACCGAGTCCAAAACGCCGGCCGAGTACGAGTAGAGTGGTTTCCAAGCAAGTAAAACAGTAAGTATTTTTGAACAAATTTTGCAGAGATAACCGAAAACTGTTGAGTATAGTGACCACCACTGCACGAATAAATATGCATCACTAGAGTAGAGACGAAACACGTTTTAACGCCTTAAAAATTCGATTTTACAAAATGCGACTTATTTTCGTTTCTTCGGGCAAATTTCAAAAAATTCATTACGAATGAAACTTTTATCGCAAAACAAGCGAATCGACAGACAAAAGAGCGGGGGCGTCTCGAACGGGCACAGACCCCCCCCCCCCCAACGTCATTAAATAGAGCCGTATGAGAACGCGTAGCTCTGAAACAACAAGTCAAAAACCCGCACCAACCGACAGTCGCACCCAGAATCGTGGGCGTTTAAGCGACGACTCTACACAAAACACGTTTGGAACAAAAAATATCGCGACAAAAAAGAATAAAAAAAACGGAAATAAATTAAACTACAAAACCGACCATCCCACATCATCCGGGATTCCGCCGTCGTGACGTCACCACGGCTACAGCGTAACATCAAAATTGCCGTGCATGGTCGCTAATTTGTTTAGCTCTCAACAGCGCGCCATGCAATGGATGCTTGCTTGCACGCTATGAATGTTTTTCCAGTATCCACAATAACACAACTCTAGCTGTTTATCTATTCGTTCGAATCTCCGTGAATTTTTGACTAACGGTTCAATCTGATGCAGGCTATGCGAGCTTGATACCTCATAGCAACGCGTTTCTAACTACGGCACAGCGTCGCACAGCAAAATTGCATTGCTGTTAAAAAATCTCTCGAATCTGTCTTTTCCTGACTTTTTGGCTAGCAATTCAATCGGACACGGGTTCCGCTAGCGTGATACTTGACAGCAACGTGTTTCAACTACCGCGCAGCGTCGGGCAATCGAAAACCGTGCGGCCGACATCGCGGGAAAACACAAATCCTCGCGCAACCCAATCAGTCGCTCTGCCGTTCGTGCAACATCGTGAATGATACCGCGCATGTAGACTGCGGGCTACGGTTTTCGTCTGCGGACGCCTCCGACTCGGGTTTGGCGTCGTGATTTTGGTACTGCTGCTGAGGTTGCGGCGATTTTTTGCCTTCCGGAGAACCCGGTTGCGGCGAGTACGCGTCCCCGTCTTTGGGAAGTTTGCTGCAGTTGTTGTTCGCGTTGCGCTCGTCGTGCGGGGAAGACCGCGGGCTGGCGGGTTGCGGTTGGGAGCTGTCGAATTTGATGGAGGTTTCGGAGCGCTCTCGCTTGATTTTCCTGGACAAATTGAAGATTGATCCACATTAGATATAGGCGTCGACGCAGTGTCATAGAGTGCATACTGTGTCTTCACACCATAAGTTGGCACACGCAACCTACCTCAGAATAAATACCGCTGCATAAATGAAAATTTAACCGAAATGATGCTTGACAAACTAGAATATGTACAAATGCTGTACGGAGGAACGTAGGCACATACGGTCGTTTGAAGGTATGCACGCAGGCAGGTTGGTTTCACAACACTGTTTTAAACGATTAATTTATCAGAACGCCTAGTAAACAAAAGAACTTAACTAGCGGTTGAATATATACAGAGAAAGAAAACGCTGATTGATGACGATAATTGGCTCAAATTGGCTCTAAATTGAATCTACAATTAAGGAAATGTCTGTTCAGTCGTGATTCAAAGAAGTTTCGAAACCACTGGGCTAGTCAGTGAAATTCGAAAAAAATGTTTATTGGATCAAAAATATTACTCTAATAATTTCGCTTTTAAGGATTAGAATCGGGCCAAATTTTGTGTGCAGCGTTTTTTTTTATGCATCCTGACATTTTTTTTCAAGGAGCCAGTGAAATTTGGAAAAATTTGTTTTTGAACAACCTTAACACACGGAGGCTCGAACCAGGAACAAACGCTGTGACCAAACTTGTGCCAATCCGGTTATAGTCGACGGTCAGCAAGCTACTGGTTCTGGGAGCTTCTAGTTCTAATTGCAAATTCTGAAAAGTGAGTAGTTTAATTTCTAGTCGGGCATCCTCAAAATCCAGAACAAGTCTGGCTGTGACGTGAGAAATAGATGCGTTATCGAGCCTGGGATGCGCGACACAAATAAAGCCACTCACATTCTGGCAATCTCCTCGCTGTACCGGCGTGCGTCGGGCGACGGGCTTCGCTTGCGGCTTCTTGAAGAATTCAGATCGGCGGTCACAGAGTTGCCTTGCTGCGACATCTTGCCGAAGGGCTGCCCGGCGAGCATGACCGCCTGTGCTTGGCTAGCCAGGAACGCGGGGTTGAAGCCGTGCTCGCTCAACGCCATCTGGAAAATGGAATTACACTTACGTTAGCTTCGTAGAGCGAGTTGTTGTCATTTTGTATTTGCAAGGACTGCCAGGAACCCAACGAAATCGAAGTAATACTAGAGACACGCTACGCAAAATGGCGATAAACAACGCCGGGCATTCAGTTGTTACCTGGACACTGGACGGATTCAATGAGTTTCCAAAGTAACACGGTTGATCGACTCTACCCCGCATGATAGGACTCCTGAAATGATGATAGGAAACGCTCGCATTCATACGTCACAGATCGCTATACATGGCGACTTGTACATCCGCCAAGGATACATATCTGCACGCCGGGTCATACTGAACCATGCATTCAAGTGTCCTGTGTCGGCATTAATTAAACTGGCGCACGTACAGCAAGGATTCTATACACATACAATATCCGACCTCAAATTATACAAAAACCACACCATATCGTCGTTGTGCAACCAAAGTAGCTTATTTCCATTTTGCACATTTTGAGAAAATTAACTTGATGTAAAGATTTCATCTTCTATCGGCCATATTTTAGTCGTGATGATTTTTGAAACAATGTGATGAACATTAAACGTGGCCAAGATATGGCCAAATACATTGAAAATTTTACAAAAACTCGGATTTTCTATAAAGTTGAAAATGGATGTCAAAGTTTCAAAAATGGACTCAAACACTTTGATTGCACCGCGACGATATACACTATCACGCGACACAGCACGTATCACCATTCAACATGCAGCATGCTTTGTTAATATCACAAGCGGCCATGCAAAGCTTCATGCAGTAATAAGGAAAAGGTTCGTGAAGCCGAATTACGCACAATAGGCAAAATTACCACGCAGAATTACCGCGAGCAGAGTGGTTCATTGGTTCGCGAAAACGCTGTTTAGTCGCAGGGATGTCAGAAGTGTCCGCAGTTTTTTACGAGAAAACCTGCAAGATCCGGGGCCGATTTACACTGACAGCGACCGCGTGGTACGTTGCGATCAGCACAACGAACGCGCTCAAATCCAAACGGCATTTCTGTTCTCTCCCCCTGAGTCTGCGCACGTACACTACCTGACATCAGACTTGGACAACTAGATAATTTTAATTGTCTAATTATTGTGAAATGTTTCTATCCTTTAATTTTAAACCTAATCTAGTTTCAGGTTTTCCTGGAAATGTGACAGGAGTGCTGTATAGTGCGAAAGGACCAAAGCTTGGTGGACAGACATATCACATTCTCTCTGATTCGACATTAACTGAACCTGATTTTTGCTGTAATTCAGAATTTAATTCAATTTCCGAAACTTTGCGAGTTCAGTAATTCTAATTCTAATCTAATTTGGGAAAATATATGTAAAGCTATCATTCTAATTCTAATCTAATTTGGTACAACTGAAAACTTTCTATTTGTCTAACTATGCCAGCCACCCAAACTTTTTTTTTACTGTTCGCGAACGCTGTCAGCGAGAAAAGGCCCATAACGACCATGCGTGTCATCTCATTAATTTATTTTCATTTTTTGGTGGGGGCGTGCCCGCAGTCCGTGACGGTGCTCGTGGGATGCATTAGGAAACCGTGTGTGCTTGTGTGTGCCGGTGGTTAGCTTACTGCGCGGTCCGGGTAAAGTCCAGGGCCTGGCCGGGCTCGGCCGGTCCTTCTTCGTACTTTCGCGGGCGGCCGCGCTTCAGGTGCCGGCCCTTTTTGAACTCGGATTCGTCCACGGTCCAAAAGGAGCCCAGGGCGTCCTCGCACCGGCGGAAACATTTGTGGAGAGACAGATTTGTCCGAATTGCGCTCTGGGAGTGTGCGGAGCTGGTTAGTAACTGTGTCCCGGGGGCACCCTATGCTAGGGACATTGTGGCGAATAGCACAGTGGCCAACAACACGCGCTAATAAAAACAAGCCCCCAGCCAATACAATTCCATTTCGATGCAATCGAACTATATAGTCATCGCGTAGTCGAGATTTATCAGAACTGCGACACCTTTATTGTAAATAGGACATATGCCGCACCCTTGTATTGGTTGTTGTTGTTGTTGTTTTGGAATCCATGGTGTTTTTTCATGATATTCCTTATTAGGATGCCTGATCCGCCTTGAATAAAAACATGTCCAAGGTCCAGAGGCAGGAAACTTGGTTTTAGTAAACATGCAACCGGAAATTATGACACACGGGCCTGGATTTTTTTTGTACGCAGTCGATTTCTAGCATCGCGTTTACTTGTCGGCCTTACCCACCAACCAAAAGCGCACGACAGCCGCCCGGTGCCCTATCAATCGTCCGTTTCGTTCACGAACACCGTCACGGACGAAAAACCAACCGTCACCGCATCGAATTTCCAGGCCAAACAGAATCATTTTCAGATCAATGTCGTACGCGTAATCATCGGATTCGGTTGATTATGTTACGTGCTTGCAACGGGCTACGCTGAAGATATCACGTGATCACGATTTGCAGCCCGGCCTAGAAATCATGTGTTTCTCGACACCGCAAACCGCGCGATCGTCTTACCCTTGAGATCAGCTCGAAACGACATGCAGGATGCGTTTTGCCGATATACGTGTAAGAGGGTGTGTATAAACCAGAGGTGGTCTGGGTATTTATCGTTGGTACTCAATTAGAAGTAGAGATTTCAGATCAAGTAATAAAGTATGGCCTGGAGCTAAAACTGAAAGTACCCCTAATCGTTACTGATCACATCAGCTCCAACTACTGGTGCTTGTAATGAGGTAGACATATTCAAGGTCTCCAACAATTTACAGCATCACAGCGATTTGCAAGTAAAAACTGAGTATTCTAGGCCTAGTTTTAACTAAATAACTAAAGCCCGCAGAATACAAGTAGAAGCAGTTTAAAATCGCAACCTCTTGTGCTAGTAGGGTCAGTAGGCAAAACCTATTTAGCTCTCCGAAAAAGAGCACCTCGTCACTGACCACCTCTGGTATATATCCACGGAAGAGAGGGACAGAGAGAGATGGGACAGCCATCTATAGTACACTTCTACACCGACACAACGTGTTAGCAGCAAAGAACGCGCGCAACGAACAGGCGCAGTCGCGTGCAACACACGGGCGGCCATAGCACCGCATCTTCGCATTTACCCAGAGAATTTCTGCGGCCTCCGTTTCTGGTATTCGTTCTCGTCCACGGTCCACACTGCTCCCTTCACGTTCTCCACGCGCACAAAACACTTATGGAGGCTCAGATTGTGGCGCACGGCGTTCTACAGGCGGACCAAATTGCGGAAATCGGTAAGTAGGTGTCGTCAGGGTATTAACGGAGCATATCGTAACGCACCCATTGCTTCCGTTTACGGCAGCCGCAAGTCTAATTTGCTAGCTAGGTAGTGTCACTTTAGGTTCAGCATGTTACCGTATGAAAGATGCAGAAAGTTCAAAAGTGTTCCTTGTACGCTACCGCAAAGAATATAATGCCGGTTGTACACCACATAAAGGTAATTTGTAGCTAATGTAACACGTGTTTCGTATGCTGTGATGCCGCCACTAGATGTCTCAAGGCGAATTTTCGAATGTTAACACGGAATGACAGCGACCGTTCTTGCAGCAGCGACTTTAGGATCTCTGGCAATCCGAAGTTATCTTCCAGAGCGCAGAAATTACTGAATCTGGTCTTGATCGAAAGCTACTGTCGCACCGATTCCGAAAATATAAATATTAACATGATCAGGCACTAAACCCCCCGGAATTCGCCCTCCAAGTACGAAACACCGGCATTGTCCGAACAATCGAAGAGTCGCAACAGGTCATTGTTATGGTCATCTGATTGTTCTGGACAATGCAGATTTTAGATTTTGACAGTGATTTTTCGTCAAAGTCCGGAGCCTGACCATATTTTAATTTCTATTTACGGAATCAGCGCGACAACAGCTTTCGGCCCTGGAAGATGCCTGAAATCCTATAGTTGCTGCCGCAAAACCATTCTGACGACAACCTCGGCGAAGCTGCAAAATCGGTCGTTGCCATTCCATGTTTACATTCGATAGAAAAATGCTATCGAAACTATAGTTCTCGTCGATAAATACTCCTAAATCCTAATCCTAAATTCAAGCCGTGACTCTAACCCACATGTTCAACTGCAGTAGGCCTATGCTGTTGAGTCGCATGTTCAATGTTCATATGTACACTGTACAGTCATTGTATTTTGAAAGAAACATCGTACGATACCTTCCACGTGGCGGTATTGCGTCGAAAGTAGGCGAATTTTCTCTGGAACCAGTTGTAAATTTCGTTCAGCGTCAGTTGATGGTCGGGCGTCTCGATGATAGCCTGAAACGTCGCACACGCTCAAACAGAGCTAAACAACTATTGCCGCCGAAAAATTTGGATTTGAATAAAATAGTACTTTACTACAATTAAAGAATGGGTCACCGTAAATACTATTTTATTGAAATCGAAATTTTTCGACGGCAACAACTCCGCTTCCACCGGTTGGAATTGAACCAAATTTGGTGAGCATCGTTTCTATAGACAACCTAACACTTTCATGGGGTGTACTGAAAATTTTCAAATTTTTCTGTTATCCACTTTTTTATAATAAATAGAAACGAGCTTCTCCTGTAACAATGCGGCTACTGGCTAGAATTGAACAAAATTTGGTGTGTACGGCTAAATTAGGTAACCTAACAATTTTATCAAGTAGCCAGTACGATTTGAGAAAAAAAGGTCATTTTTGAATACCCCTACTATCCAGTTGTGTAAATCTGCATTAAAAAAACCCTGGTGGACATTAGCCCTTGTAAATGATTGTCTACGACTCAAGTTACGCCGGTTTTGGAAGTTAACTAGGGCAGTGAGTTTATACAGCGCGAGCCTGATGGTGCATGGTATTTGATAGACATTATAATCAGTCTCCTACATACGTAACCGCCGGGTATTAGCGATAATCGGTTGTTAGGTAACGTTATACCGCTGCATTAGCAGTTTCTATCGGGTCGATACCGTTCCGCGGTTTGAACACGTAACAATCAATCGCAATTTGCCGTTATAAATATATTAAACCGTCCGAACCGCAAGATTACGAGAAGATTTCTCTCTCGAAATCGAAACCCGAGCGCGCGGTATAATCCGAGAGCTGAAGGATCCGATACCGCAAGGATACAAGATTACGATCTGATTATCTGCGATTCTTGGGGGAGAGTTACAGCTATGGCACGGAGCAAACGCGCGTATCGATCGCTAGCATCTGAAGGTCTGCATCCCCGCATGAACACTGTGCTCTTGCACCTTCAGAGTTTAATTTCAAAACCACAAGAATAGTAAATGTCTCAATGTCTGCACGCCAAGCTTGGCTCGTTTCGCACTATACGGCTCTCCTGTAGCATTTTCAGGAAACCAGTGAAGAGCTTCTGCGAGGTACAGAACTTCAATATACAATTTGATGATATTGCAGCAAACAATACGTTCATATTGTTAAATTTATTCTACTGGAAGCTTTTCGACTGGCTCTCTTCAGCAGTGAACGCCAGTGAATGAGGTTAACCAAGTTCGAAATATAGAAAGAAATTTGTCGTTGTGACGTAATAATGACAAGTACACAAGTCGCGAACGGCAGTAAAATTGATGATATATTCATATTAGAAGAGCTTCTTGATCAACTGTTCAGTCATATTCATATTACAATATACCTCAATATTTTCAGCTGACACTCGTCAGGGTAATCGTCAGATCTAGCAAGGTAGTATATTGGGTTCTGTACCTCTTCTAAAAATCGCTTTAGATGCAATATCATAAACAACACACTGAACTGAAATCGCGTGCGTTCGATACGTGCGCGTCGGCTCGCGCTCCGACGCTGACACCGTAGCCGCGCCATTCCCGCATCCCGCGAAAATTGACCGCGAATCAAAACACGGCGAGATGCGAAACACCCGCACCGCGCGCACACAAGACATTTGAAATCCGGCCGGGCGTTTCGCGTGACACATCAACAATTGCGCGCCGCGGGTAACCCGTCGTGTCGCTAATCGGATTTCGGCATCCTCGAGCCTCGCGTTGCGAGCCAGAGGGTTAAACCGCGCGCTGTCAACACACAATATGAGTATTTTGTTGTGCTAACAACATGCCGTGTTTTGTGAGTCTTAAATTTCGTGATTATATTGGAAAGAGGACAACAAGACATCACGGTCAGGCGCGCCGCCAACCAAAGCGCGCAGCGAACGCCATAATATTATCGTTCGTCACAGAGACCTTGCCTATATAGTCAGGGTTGCCGTCGACATGGATCAAAAAGTAAAAACAGTACACAATTGAATAGTTATTCAGTGCATACTGAAGTTACGTACCTTCAAGAATCTCTTCAATTAAGGACAGGTCTCTAACCGCTAAATCTGCGAAACTAATGACTGAAAATGGTGGTTATTTTCAACCAGTCCTAATCACGGACTCAAGGACCTGGTTCATATCAGCTGCGGTACTATTGTGATCACTGAAAATATGCCAAAATAAGAACGGAACCCCAAAATCGGAACAATTCTTATAAGGACAATGTAGTTTCAAAATATGGACAATGGGGTTGTTCAAAAAGATCTTTTATTAAATTTTCGCGGCTCTTTGATAAAATTATTAAGATGGCTAAAAAAACGTTTTTCACCAAATTTGGCTCAATTTCTACTAGTAGAAGTGAAGCTATTGAATTTGATAAAATAAAATATTATTTATTTTTAATTTCACTGACTACCCCATGAAATTGCTACACGTCTGAAAAGATATGCGCTACAAATTCGGCCGAATGCCAGCCCGTAGGAGCAAAGTTATTGAAGTACAAAATTTTGGATTGAAAAACGGTATTTACGTTCGAAATTTCCATCATTTAGCCATTCTACTCCCAATAACCGAGTGCGTATAGTGTTTCTTAGCTTAAAGTCAAGATAGACACGGCATTCAAGTATGCACGGTCCGTGGTATGCATAGTACACACCGGCGTGTGATTGAAAAGAAATAATATCGCGCAAAAATGAATCATTTGTTTGGGGAACGCATGTTTGACCCGTGGTGGAGATGCCGTTCTGCGTTTTAAAACCGCGCGGTGTTACAATAAAACACAGGAGCGCTTTAATGGACTAAAAGCGTCTTGCTGCAACTGTTTCCCATTAGGGAAGATACGGCGCGAATATATAAACAACTTACTATGTTACGGGCGCGATCGCACGTTGTTGCATTTGTCAAAGTCTTGAAAAGTCGCCTTGGTAATGGACAAAGCGAGATTTTGTTTGGGCTCAAATTACGTTTGGGAAGGATAACACCCGCTGTGCAATACGCGCTGTTCGATGCGAAAAGTTTAACCTTCTAGCCGCAGATGCGCGTAGTTTTGACGGGTACGCATCTGTTGCGGTATGTCGCGATGGTATGCTAAACTGTATGGGGTTTTGTGTGGCTGGAACCGTTATACGTAGGAATTTGAAAGTCCCATAGCGAGGTGTGAACTATATTAAAATATTACTTTTGTAACTTCCATACTTATGTAATTGAAGAGCTTCTTGGAGGCACAGAACTTCAATATTCAATTGAATATATTATTCAGTTATGTATTTACGTTCTGTGTTTATCTCGATTTTCGAAATGTTCACTGGTCCACATGCTTGAACAAAAGGTTCGAGAACCACTGATATACGAAAGCAATTCAATGTTTAGCGATGCCGTTATTAATTCCATTGAAACACGCCTAGCGCAATGTGTATGCCGACCCAATTTCCAAGAATGTTTTTCTTTGTAAGCAAGCAAGCTAATTCGCAGCTATAATACGCCACACCACCCACGCTCTGACCGCCGCATTTATACCGAAGGGGTTATCTAAGTTCGCGGTGCGGATTATTTATTATTCCCCGACTAACGCGATTTCCTGTTTACCGATCTCGTAAGCGGGGTAGTGTTACGATTATTTATTGCGCGCACCGCCGTAAATCTCGCGCGCTATCGCCGTGTCATCCCTGTCCCACTGCGGTGTCACGCATTCCAAATTTCCTATATAATCCAGCGGTTCCCAAACTTCTCTAAAAAAAATTGCCTGGTGGGTCCCTTACAATTATGCTGCTGGTTCGTGGCCTGATAAAAATCAATGAATGATATAGGAAAACCGCAAAAACAATACAAACCACGGACAAATCAAAAGCTATCAAATTGGGTTAATGTTTAATGAGATGGGTGCACATATTTTTCTGAAAGGACTCTTGGGGGTACAGATACTTCCATATACAGTTGAAAAATATATTCATATTGAAATAATCCCAAACATTTTCTTTCCAATTCTCTACTAGTTGCTGACGATTACCCCTGACGAGTGTCAGCCGAAAATGTCTGTGATAATTTCAATATGAATATGTATTCAATTTTAATACAGCGCTAAAAGCCGAGCCAGGCGAGGAACATTCAGAAATATCGCGTCGCCCGACGCGTAATCAATACCCCAGACTTCCTAGCGAGTCTGTATGACCCATGTTTGTTATCTGTTGAGCCGGGTATGAGTGATTACAAACGTGTTTTTTGCACAACAAACTTATCTGCGTATATCGAATTCGCGGCGTTTCGGCCCTCGTGGGAAACTCTACACGAGGCCGCCGCCGGCGCGCATGAGCGTAAATAAACGATTGTTTGCGACGATTGGGGCATCCCGGAAATCGCCTGCTAGCGCAACAAGACTACGAGAGAAGGATACCGCCAACTCGCTCCTGAGATTACACGAGACTTCATAGTTGTATGATATACAGAATCCCCTTGCATTCACCAAAATATGGTATACCAAACGCCGGCTTGGTATTCCAAACGGTCGCATAGCTCTCAATTCGCGATGTTCAAAAGTCGGCCAACAAATATTACACCTGTAGCATCGCGACTCTATAATAACACCGCTGGAAGCGGACGCAGATGTTCGAAATACTAAACCTCATTCCGATAAAAGCCGTGGAGAAACCAGATCCTAATTCCTCGCCCAACATCAACAACAACACGGATAGTAGTTCGACATCACCTCGCCGCACTGTGACCTTGACAATGCGCTTCACGGCCGTTTGTTTGCGCATAAGCAACGCGTCACCTCGGTTGACATGACTTGGATCTAACATGAAATTCAGAACCAGTCTTGGACATATAGAAAATTTTCAACTTTTCCAAATGAGATTATAAATGTGATTATTACTACACAGTTTCTCTCACTCATTCACACTATCATTGAGAATTGCCAGAACTAGAATTAGTGCAAAGAAACATTTCGCAAATTAGATTATACTGGCATTTCGTCCTAATAAGCGTAATTGAAAACTAGAATTATCTAGTAGTCCAAGTCTGTTCGGGACATATCGATTCGTATTTGACGTATTTCGACGCAAAATAAGTTTGAGCAGAGTAGCTTTTGTCCATTTAAAAGAAATCCCTTTTACGAACGCATTAAAAAACAAGTGTACGTGTGAAATTTTTGATTTTTTGCGGCCTTACTTTGGCCATGTTCATGTTTATCAGATTGTCTCAAAGGTAATCATGGACAACAAACGATCAAATCTTGACATGAAGTTGATTGTCTCGAAATGTATATAATGAACACAAGCTACTATGATTCCGAAGCGACGGTATATTTTGTGATATCATCCGGTTTTCAATTATTATTATTATTCAATTGTCTATTGAAGTTCTGTACCGCCTAGAAGCTGTCCAACTATTTTTATTGTCACTATTCTCCCCAGTTACGACATGCCTTGAAAAAAAAAACATAATCAGGCCACCCGAGTTTATATCACTGCCTAGTGCCTATGCCTTAGGAACCACTGATCTATTGAATACTTGCATTTCTACATGGTGACGATTCGCTGTTTCTACTCGTACTTGAGTAAAATGTACAACGTTACTTTTACTTCTATACTTGAGTATAAACGAAGACAACTTTGACCATCTCTGCTCGTAATCCATCAAGGTCCTTGCGATTTGTTATAAAATAAACAGACTAAACAGAGATTTAGTATCCTAACACAGGTTGGGGGGGGGGGGGGTGAAGCGTTGAGATAGGTTACCCTATCCCTTTGTTTATGATATTCTTATAACCTATCCCTTTGTTTATGATATTCTTATGACTGTAAATTCTAGTAAGATACCCGAATATCTGTATCGAATTCGTCAAAAACTGTGTGCACCCATAATACACAAACGAAACCTTACATCATCACCTAGGGTCGAAATAAATGACTAGCACATGCGATTACATCCAAAAATATCGCGCCGCGCCGGTGAAAAATATGTAAAATTGCGTATAATTGCGCGCCCATAATTAATTGTAAATGATTTCGGAAATTCGAACCGCAACGGGAAATTGACATTGTGTCCGCGACCCTATTATTACATCACCGTGCCGCGGCGGCGTTGGGTATACCGATCGGGTACGTTTATGATTTGGCGCGTATGACGTCATAATTATGGAGATTCACGGAAAGCGCGCGCCTTTTCAACCCGAGCCGTTATTTACCTTATTATATTTAGTCGGCGTACTTTTGTAGTCGGAAATAATCATATGCGTTTACATAATTCGCAAATACAAAATGGCGTCTTCGTAAAAACAAGGCCGACCAATCGCGTTTGATTAATTGGCATCCGCGAACGACATAAACCGATATTTGAATCTCTTGAAAATCAGGCCGCGAGTTATCAATTACGATTGATTTCCATAAGTGTAACAAATCGCGAATTCTCCAATTTAAAGCAATCCAGTTACCGTAATGAATAAATATAAGCCTTGAGGAATAATACAGCGATACGGAGATTTCTAATAAGCAGAACTATTCTCGACGTATCAAAACTAATTTGAAAACGCTATTTTCGAAAAGAAAACGCTATAATGCGCCGATACGTGACATACAGTTAACAGTGCCGGCTTCAGCCGTCTATCCCAATTACCCGTACCGCTGGTAACGGATTTTGATAGGTTATCTCAAGACTTTGGAGGTCCAGAACTTGAATAGTATATATTCGTAATGAAATAAACCCGAATATTTAAGGCAGACACTCGCCAGGGGTAGACTTCATAAACTAGTAGAGGATTGAAAACAACGTTTTATATCAACAATCGTCGATTACTTCAATGTGAATGCATCATTCCGTTGTATACTGTTAGGATGTTGTATATTGGAACCGGATTTCATGTTATATTCCGGAGCCAAACCCGATTCGGAGGAACTTAGCGAATCCCCTGCAAATTTCGCATCAAGTTTCAGCCTTCCATAGTACAATGTAGTGTCGAACCGAACCTATAATTCTCGTTGATAAATTGAATTTTCGCGGAATTCAGTACTCGAAAAACCAGCAACTTATTTGAAATTCGTGCGACGCCGATTTCCCGCGCTTTTTATTTGTTGGCTACGGCAATAGTCATGTTTGTCTGAATGGGTTACGGCGTATGGGGTCCCGAGATTCAGATGACTAACAAAGTAGCATTGTAACCTTCCAAAAGGAGACTTTGCCTGGTATCAAACCGGTACAGTAGGAAAGTACCACCACGCCGTAATCAAGGGCACAATCAAAGGAAACGGGCGATTATTCATTTCGGGTTAACAGCGCTACAGCGTTCGGACGGTTACTCATTGTTTTCTTATCACCGTAATTCCAGCCTTGAGTCAGAGAAGCAACAAACAAGAAACAACGGGACGCGCCGCTTACGGTGGAAACATCGCAAATATCAGAAGCGAAGATCGATTTCAAAGCGAATCGCCTTCAAACTGCGTTGACGCACCGTCCGGGGCGGGCCTACAGCGTAAACGCGCCGCGTGGTACGGTTTAATCGGAGAAGTCCATGCACAATGTTCTTTCCAATTCTCTGCTAGTTGCTGACCACTAAGCCTGACGAGTGTCAGCCGAAAATATTCGGCTAGCCCCAGGGCTGCTCCGTAGAAACATCTCACAAATCATATTAGAATTATATAATTTCGGCATTTTGCTCCAATTATACAACTAGAATTATCTGGAATTACCTATAGTTGGAGAGCTTCTTGCAGGCACAGAACTTCAATATACAATTGCATAGTATATTCATATTGAAATAAACGTGAATGTTTTCAGCTGACACTCGTCAGGAGTAATCGTCTGCAGTTAGTAGAGCCTAGAGAATTGAAAACGCATATCAACAATTGTATCACCAAATATGACGTCACGGGCACGAAAATTCGAAAAGTGGCCTCTAATGTCAATGTGCTACTTTCAATTTTCCACTTCTGAGTGTCAGCCGAATACATCCCGGGTTTATTTGAATATAAATATATTGTTCAACAGCATATCAAATGGTTCTGAACCCCCGGGAGCCTCTTCGGCGTCCATATAATTATTAACGCAAGAAAACCGGCTATAAATATCAAAGCGATACGACGATCACGCCAGATAAAACGATTCGTATCAATTACCGTCAGTTGACAAATAAGAATACGTTAAGAACAAATAAAAATAAGCACGGTGACGCATAGTGGCGCATGCAGTGACGACGTTACGTATTTTCGAAGATAAGGAATCGCCCAAGGTATCAAACTATGGAGTGCTCCGTTAAAATCAACTACAAACATACTCTGATTTCAGATTTGTACAAACTACCAATATAGTTTGTTCACGAATAACGATCAACTGTAACTATAGTTTTTTGAGTAGTTCTAGTTGCGGATTTTGAAAATTGAGTAGTTCTAGTTCCAGTGGCTCTTTTGACAATTACGTAGTTTGTACAAGACTTGGACAACTAGAAAATTCTCAGCCTTTTCAAATTAGATTAGAGTTAGGTTTATAGCAACACATTTTTTTCCAAATTCGATTAAAATCATAATTATAGCAACACATTTTTTTTCCAAATTCGATTAAAATCACAATTATAGCAACACATTTTTTCCAAATTACATTAAAATTAGAATTATAGCTACACAGTTTTCTCGAATTAGATTAAAATTAGAATTGCAGGGCAGCTACACAGGTTTTTTTCCAAACTAGATTATAATTAGAATTATACCTACGGTTTTCTTTCCAAATTACATCATTGAATTGCAGATACACAAGTTTTTATCCAAATTAGAGCAGAATTAGAACTATACCTACCGTTTTTTTTTTCAAATTAGATTAAAACTAGCATTATAGCTACACAGTTTTTTCCAAACTAGATTATAATTAGAATTATACCTACGGTTTTCTTTCCAAATTACATCATTGAATTGCAGATACACAAGTTTTTATCCAAATTAGAGCAGAATTAGAACTATACCTACCGTTTTTTTTTTCAAATTAGATTAAAACTAGCATTATAGCTACACAGTTTTTCCAAACTAGATTATAATTAGAATTATACCTACGGTTTTCTTTCCAAATTACATCATTGAATTGCAGATACACAAGTTTTTATCCAAATTAGAGCAGAATTAGAACTATACCTACCGTTTTGTTTTTCAAATTAGATTAAAACTAGCATTATAGCTACACAGTTTTTTCCAAACTAGATTATAATTAGAATTATACCTACGGTTTTCTTTCCAAATTACATCATTGAATTGCAGATACACAAGTTTTTATCCAAATTAGAGCAGAATTAGAACTATACCTACCGTTTTTTTTTTCAAATTAGATTAAAACTAGCATTATAGCTACACAGTTTTTTCCAAATTAGATTAGAATATGAATTACTGAATAGGCGCGAACTTGGCTACTGAAGCAAGTGCATTTCATATCAACCATAGTTCATTCACATGAGCATGAGAATAGCAAATGCTGTACAGCAAGCATTTCGCACTATAAAGTTCTACTGTAGCATTTACAGTAAAAGCAGACATTAAATTGGAATTACAATTAGAGCATAGAAACCTTTCAGATATAATACTAGAATTAGGATTAGAGCAAGGAAACATTTCACGCATTAGATTACCAACATTTGGCCCTAATTAGTCTGTACTGGTTTGTACAAATCTTCCTCATTTCCTACGCTATATTGTAGGCTACATGTTTACTGCAATGGACCGTTGACTTGGTGATCTATCGAGTGCGCCGCGCGACAAACCAAACGAAACAAGCCTCACCTGGCGAATCAAAGACGCGTACGTGTACGGCGGTCTGACGTCCGCGTTCTTGTAGAATTCCTGGTTCTGGCTCAGCTCTGAAAAGCAAACGGCACAGATTGAAAACACCGACCATGATGTCACAAGTGCGGGCTGAGTAGAACTTCGCGCAGTCACGATAATGTATAATACAATACAATGCCATTTATGATACAATTGGATCGAGTCATAAACACTCACACATCTGGTGTGTATGTGTCCCTACACATCGCCCGTAATTGTAAAGATTGTAACGATAGCACGGGACACCGTTTCCTGGTATGTGTGAAAATTCTCATTAACCGACACTTGGCCGTTAAGTACGATAATAATAATATGCGAATTACGTAGAGCAATTGGATTTTTGTAATATTCGTCAGGCGGTTACGTGAGATGTCCAGCCCGATTCGGAAGAGGTATTGCGATGTTGCATATTTTGCCAGCGCGGCCCCGCACATATGACCTTCAGGTAACATGGATGCTATAGGCTACGTTGCTTGAAAGTTAGGTTCTACATTTACTTGTGAGATGTATTCATCGTTCGTACTCAAGTAGAAGTAGTGTCGTAAATATTTGCTCAATTGCAAGTGAAAATAGCGATTTTAAAGTGAGTAACAAGGTCAAGTTTTGTAGGATTAGTTTTTCCTTCAAAATCAAAACTTGATTAAATACTCCGAAAAAGTAGAAGCAATTCGTTACCGACCACCTATGGGTTCATGTTCGAAACCAGCGATTTCACAATTTCTGATACTGAACTCTTATCGTAGATCCCGAATTAAAAACACTTATACGAGGTGAAAAAGTCGACACTCCCCAATAACCAACAAGCAAGCTTCTACCACTGAATCGCCGAACAAACCACCGAATACAACTCAGCGATCGAAAGGTCACGTCGCATCACTTCATTACGGCTCCAAAGCCAACAAAATCGAATCAGTAATCGCTAGATTCGCGCTAAAAGACGCCTCGAAAATACGCGGGTTGCAATCCGTGTCGTTTAAAATTCGGTTTTAAACACAAATAGATCCGGGCCAATGCAATTTACATCGAGCGGCCGCCGGTCGTCTGGCGGTAGAAGGCTTTTTTCGAGCATTTTTCGACGAGCCACGCTTTTTGCGGTGTTTGTTTGCGGCCCGCCCTTGGGAATAGACGCGTAGCGCGCCGTCAACGCGACATCAGTAACGATACACTTTTCAGATGCGTTTCGAGGGCGCGAAAGTCGGTTGCATTATTTATGTAGTGGCCGTGTCAGAATGCATTATTTACGATCCGCGCGCGGAAACCAGGTAAACAAAAACATTTGCGGGCGCGGGACAACAAACAAATCCGCGGGGCCAGGACACAAACAAGATTAGGGCCACGGATAAAACGCGAAACGAGAAGCATACAATTGAATCAGATATTTGTATTACATAAACCCGAATATTTTCGGCTGACACTCGTCAGGGGTAAACGTTCGCAACTAGTGAGAATTGGAAGGAACATTGTATATCAACAATCGTATCACAAAATATGACAGATCTTTCTCGAGGTTCTAATTTGCAAAAAAAAGAGTAAATTACGCACGATTCCGCCGTTATGACAGAATCTACACACACGCGAATTGGATTCTTGTTAACGTCCCCCTCAAAGTAAATTAAATTGAAAAAATTATATACATTGTGACATAATCGAAACTCCAACTGACTGGTGCCCACAGCAATAGCACCCGCTAAAGTCGCCGAAAAGTATGTTATTAAACAGAGTTCGGTCATTCCTGATCACTATAATCCATTTTAACGCGAGGTCCGAGGGTTCAAGAACTGGTTTTAATTGGCCCGTGGAAACCCATGTTGAAACTTCAACTATAAAACCACATTGAACATGAAATTTATGCCCTTTATTTTGTCTTGATTTCATTGCTCACCGCTCAATTACCCTTCAAATGTAGGATTTTGCGTTAAATACGGTTTAGAAACACTGCTATAATACATCAGTGGTTGATCAGTTGATCAAATCAATCCGCGATTGTGATCGATACGCACACTGCGCTACGCGTGCAGCGGAAAGGAGTTTCGTCCCCATCCGGCGTACGCAGGATATCACGGTATCGGTCAAGAAGGATGATTTTATTAACGCCGGTAATTATGTGGAAAGACGAAAAGGCGAGATATCTCCTATCGCGCGGCCCACGCCAATGACTAAGCCAGAGAGCATTTCAAACGACAGACAAGCCCCTGGTCCTTGTGCTGGGAATCAATTGGTTTTTATGACTTCTTGTATTAATTATATCAAGTCACAGTTACATTGAATGCTATATATAGCATATTTGAATAAAATATTGGGAAGAGTTGCCATCGACATGGATTAAAACTAAGGACAGCCAAAAACCTCGAAATTTGAAATTGGTAAACTGATGACGAAAAAAGGTCCTTATCGCGGCCTCAGTGTCAAAAATAAGGTCACTCGTGAAAATAAGAAGAAATCCTAGAAATTGCAACGTTTTTTTAATAAGGCCAAATCCCAGAAATAAATTCAATGTGGTTTTATAAGACATTTATACGATTGTTGATACACAAGGTTCCTTCCAATTATCGACGAGATGCTGACGATTGCCCCTGACGAGTGTCAGCCGAAAATATTCGAGTTTATTTCAGTATGAATATATTATTCAGTTGTAAGACATTTCTCTTCAAAGTAAGGACAAATATCAAAAATAAGGACAATGCAGTTTATAAGTCATTCGAAATAAGGACGGGATGGCAACCGCGGTTATATAGCACGAAAGCATAAAGCAAAATCAACTTTGTTCCCAACTTGATTATCACTGGTTATCACATTTTAAAATATTCCACGAATACCGAAAATCACACTCCGATGATTGTTCCGAGCGTTGAGCAGGTAGGCGTGCCTGTTTACGCGCGCAATCTAAAATTAATAAAAGTGTTCCAGCGCCGCGAAAAAGCATAATGCGGGCGATCATTGAAATTCGCATCGCAAACAATGTAATTTCGCGTTTCCCCATCCTCAGATTAACCCCCGCTGCGCCCGAAGAAGACGAACCATCATTTGCGCGGGGTGAGTAGAAAGCGAGCGTGTAGCGGAGGGTTAATATTTCAAAGAAATTTCGTGAACGGAAACGAATCATCACAACGCGTCGATAATAACAGCAGGACCGAATCGCGCTAAACAAAACACAAATGTAAATAAGGGCGTTATTACACTAAGATGTAGCGCGTCGCGCGCATCGATCGTCAAAATGCGTTGCTACGGGCGGTTGCGCGACATTCTGGACCTAGTCTTGCCTGGGAAACTGAAAACTATCAAGTAGAAGCGCTCTAAAACTCAACAACTTGAAGAAGTAGTGCGAGTAGGCCGAATGAAGTAAAAGTAATTCATTACCGACCACATCTGCAGTTGAGCATGTGTAATTTCAGCATGCGACACTTGACCTCGTGCATGTGACTTTATAACCCAAAAACCAACCAGAAACCCATCCCTGGCCCGCAAATTTACTATTGACCGAACCCTAAACCAACTTTAATCCTAACCGAACCCGAAATGTAACCCTAACCCCAAGTGTAACGTACATGCTCAAGTGCGCTTACTCTTGCTCATATGGCCACTATTTTTTTTCCAAATTTCACCCGCCAGTTGAAAAATTGTTAGGTTGCCCCCAAAAAATCGTTGCTAAACAAATTCGGGTCAATTCCGACCCGTAGCAGCGAAGTTATCGGAGTTGAAAACTCCTCATTTTTCGCTATGGAAATGCAAATGTCCACCTGTTGTTGTAAAGGGCCGGACTATCTGCTTAAACCAGTGTAAACCGGTCGCGCGTCTGCGCGCTGTCCGAACGCATTAAAGCGCGCGTTTAATGGCGTCTCATTCATTATTAAAGGTGGCGAAGGAATCCCGCAAAAACTAACAGCTTACCGGCAAAAAGTCGCCCGGTTTTAAATCAGCTTCTAGCGGCGTGATTTGTAAACACTCGCCGCTTCAAAGTGCCCGGGTGATTTATATGTTGTAGCGGAAAAACAAAAAAAACAACACGCGAGCGACGGAATCGATTCGAGTGTATAGGAAATTGCGATGGGCCGTGTGCGTCACGCGGAGCCATTTCGCCACTAAATTGATCGACAATGTTTATATAGCGATTCGCATATATATATATGTTACGAATCTCATGCCTACAAAATTAACACGTCTTGTACTAGTATTATTATGTAGTGAATAACCATTCAGCACCACGGATAATATCTATCGAAATTACGAATAGGATCCTGGGTTGATGGGGTGCAAATGACGCTGATTCCAGAAGTAACGCTTTCTCCCGTTATCGCCACAAGACTTGGGCAGCTACATAATTCCTATGTTTAACTAGACTAATTAGAGCGAAATGCCGCTTATCCAATTTTAGTATAATTTGTGAAATGTTTCAATACTCTAGTTTTAGAAATCAGAAACTACAAGTAGAACTACTACAAAATAACAGTGGTCAGCTCATCTTCAACTATAACTAGATTAGTAGTTAGTACAAATCTGAAATCAGAGTATCGTGGGTTTGATGTTAACGGAACAGTCTGATTTGATACGAACTGAACTTGATTTTTGTTGTAATTCTGTTTATTTCAAGTGTTTGCGAATTCAGAAATCCTAATTGAAATCTAATTCGGAAAACCTGAAATTTCCTAGAGAAATGAATCGCGGCTTCATGGTACCCAAAACAGCACGAACCTGCAGATATCGGCATCGTGTTCGAGTGTCGCCTTCGGGAAGACTGCTGTTGCATCATGGCGGCGTTTTCCCGCGCGTTCATGCTGTTGGACTGGAAGTGCGAAGCCATGCTAGGCGGCGAGTGAGACATCGACCCGGGCAGCATAGAGGCGGGAAATCCGTTCGGGCTGGACGGGAGACTCATGCTGGAACCGGCCGCCGCGTTTAACATGCTGCCCGCCACGGAGTTGAACATGGGGCCCATTAGATGCGCTCCGGACTGCGTCTGAAAAAAATACAGTCTGATAACCACGCTATTCTATATATACATGGATTTGGTAATACTACTGTTGATATACAATATTATTTCCAAATGTTCGGGTTTATTTCAATATGAATACATTATTCAATTGTATATTGAAGTTCTGTACGCCCAAAAAGTCTCTTTAAACATAGTTGCTTGTTTATGACTAGTACCTTGATACAACCAAATACTCCACTTATGCCTAAGACCAGAGGCAGTCAAATCATAACCGCTGGAGCAAGCAGTACAATAGACAAAACATACTGAGCACATCAAAAAAGCACTACTAAGTTACTGACCACCTCCGTTAAGAACTCGGAAATGAGGTGAGGATCTATACAATCTCACAATACTAGGAAAACTTAACGACAATGATTTGCATGCAAAGCTAGCACACGCATGCTAACTCTAACAAGAACGCTCCAGGCCGCCTTGAAGTCTAATCAACGAAACCGAGTCGTCACCCGATATCTGTCCCGCAACATCGCTATGAATCATTTCGCGCCAGACAGGCAGCGGCATCGCAAACGCAAAAAGCAAGTAGTTCTGCACATTGACCCTGTGACTTCACTATTTCGAAAACAGGGCCTGTCGCTAACCGCGGTAATGATTGATGAGGTGAGGTCATGTATGCGATAGCGAGATTTCTGCGCGACAAAATCTGTAGCCGCTGAGCAATTACTTTTTGGAAAACAAACCGGAGCTGTTGCGTATCATAATCCGCGCTACGAAAACACGGCCCGCGCGCTAAAAATAGTTTTTCTCACGCGGCCAGACCGTTGGAAAGCGAACTCCAGATCGCCTACTACGGAGGAAGTAAATAAGTTCAGAATTCAGCTATAAACGACATGCCATTATTCAAGTCCCCTGTGCTATTATGTTATCACGGTAGCGCCCCCTCCCATTTCCCGGGTCGTTTATATCCCGCTCTCTGGTCAGTAATGACCACGTATTAGCTTTGAAAACGTCGAGTAAACATTGTACATGGATCGGCTTCGGACTTGATATCAATGGGATTCTCATTTTTACTCATTTTCGGATTACTATTTTAAAGATTAGACCCGAAATAAGATTCCAACTCGTAAATAATAAATAGGTTCATCTTTTGAAATGCACTCCCGAAACGTATTGGGGGCCCTGGACTACCATCTACCAGCTTTCTAACTGCAAAATGAGCCCCATCGAATTAGTAGGCCGTGTTACGATAGTGTAGAGTTTTTTCGAGTACTGAACTTATCCGCTCCTTGCCACTGAGATGTTAATTTATCAAGGAGAATTATAGTTTTAATACTATTTTCCACCGTGGAAGCTGTAAACAAAGATTGGTCGATTGTAGCATACGAAACATTGTGTGTGTGTCTTGGGCAGATGAAAATATAATCCGACGATTATTGATTATTGATTGATTATATGGTCGAAAAATACCAAATAATCTTAAATGTGATGTAGAACTGGGATCATAATTTGTGATAGCATAAAAGGTACATATCTCAACCTGGCACGACATTCACAGTGTAGTGATATTCTAATATACTTTATTCAGAATGGAATCACACATGTACCCTTCTTAGAGCGATGCACATTATTGCGTAATAGCTGACAGAAAGGGAATTAAAGCATTTGTTTCTCGATGTACATTGTACAATGTACACAGCGGCGAGAACGTCATGGTTTCATTTTCGGGAGCAATATCGCCGGTGTTACTGCTCCCATTGTGGCAGACTCACAGCACAGCACGTATGCGTTCGCCTCTTGAAATTTTCCAGGCGTCGCACTCGGTATGTCGAGTGTTGTTGTCAATTTCGTACGACAACAGACTTTGCGATAAAGAGTACGCGTCGCCAACATACAGTCAACAAAATCCCCAAGCACTCCAGCCTTTCGAGGATATCTGCTGTAAGCCTTCGCGAACCGTTGTTTTTGTTTGCTACTCGCGAAGACCGCGTTCGACACGAATGATTTGTCGGCGTGTGTTGACGGAAAGCGTTGACATTGCGCCATTGAATCGGGATATGGTTAGTTAACGGACTGAAAACACACTCGTACTCTATCACAACGCAAAATATTCCGCACATTCAAATACGAATAATAAGATTACAAGCGTTACTTGCTTCAAGCGATATTCACTCAATGAAGACACTATCCATAGGCGGTCAGTAACGATGTACTTTGCCAGAGTTTAAGTAAGTAATTGTCACAAACCCTCATACTCAAACTCAGTCATAACGCAAAAAATCATTCCGTGGATTCAAATATCAGAGATTGCGAACGTTACGCGCTTTAAGCTATATTCACGAAATGGCGAAACTGCCGCACAGGTGGTCAGTACGAAATTACTTTTTGGACTACTCAAGTAGTTTCTGCCTAATTGCATTAATTTATTATTTCATTTATTTATTATAATTTTAGACTACTTCCACTTCTACTTCACCGTTTTCAGTCGTTTAGGGAAAACAAGGATTACAAATTTACTTCTTTACTTTCAAATGACCATAAATTTACGTCAGCTCTACGTACTTCAGTATCAAGGATGGCAACTAGGGTTGTTCACAAATCTAAAAAAAAATCCGGATTCCGGGGATTCACTGATCAAATTGGTAGGTTGCCTAAACAAAACGCTGCACACCAAATTTGGCTCGAGTCCAACCAGTAGAAGCCTCCGCAGAGCTAATTGAAAATTTTGTCCCAAGCAAGATTCGCCCAAGCAAGTTTCACATCTGGATAAACCATACCAATGAAAAAGGCCAAACGTAATCAAGCACTGCGGCGCTAAGTCTCCCATTATTAATCACTCAATAAGCATCTGCGGCTCTCGTGCGGCCTGTTTGTTGGCGCAGCTTTTCATTACGCGGCTCGAGACGGAAGGTCACGTCTGAGAGGGCCGAGAACAATCGCGGACACGCAGTCCTCGCAGCTACAAAGTTGTTAAGCGCAAACAAACACACACAACAAAAGAAACTTGAATCAACAACTGGCGAAATTGACGCCCTCGACAAATCTTTACCACCGGAACGGCACAGCTGCCGCGTTGAATCCAGTATTATTACAAGGATTCAATATCGTTGCACATGTACACTGGGGCTGTTCGAAATATGGAAAATTTCAAAAATCCGGCGTTGTATAGTCTCATTCTGTAGATTATTAGTAGCGATGTCCGAGTAAGTCAAAAAGTGAGCATTCTAGGCAGAGTTTTGCATTAAAAAAACTAACAGATGTCAAGTATACACATAATGAGCAATTAGCAAGTTGTCAAAACATACTCGAGTGCTCCGAAAAAGTAGACTGACTTTTCGAGTAGTTCCAGTTCTAGCTGTGAATGCTGAAAAGTCAGTAGTTCTAATTCTAGTTACGGATTTCGAAAAGTCAGTAGTTCTAGTTCGAAATGTGAGTTTGAAAATTGAGTAGTTCTAGTTCTAGTTGTGCGTTTGAAAAATGAGTAGTTCTACTTCTAGTTATGGATTTTGAAAAGTGAGTAGTTCTAGTTCTATTTGTGAGTTTGAAAAATGAGTAGTTCTACTTCTAGTTGTGGATTTTGAAAAGTGAGCAGTTCTACTTCTAGTTGTGGATTTTGAAAAGTGAGTAGTTTTAGTTCTAGTTGTGGATTTTGAAAAGCGAATAGTTCTAGTTGTGAGTTTGAAAAATGAGTAGTTCTAGTTCTAGTTGTGGATTTTGAAAAGCAAATAGTTCTAGTTCTAGTTGTGGATTTTGAAAAATGAGTAGTTCCAGTTCTAGTTCAAGATGCGAGTTTTGAAAAGTGAGTAGTTCTAGTTCTAGTTATAGTAGTGGATTTTAAAAAGTGAGTAGTTATAGTTCCAGTTCTAGTTGTGGATTTCGAAAAATAAGAAGTTCTAGTTCTAGTAGTGGATTTTGAAAAATGGGTAGTACTAGTTTCTCATTATGAAAATCCAGCAGTTTGTACAAGCTTTAATGCGAGGCATGCCACATTTATTCACGCCTAAGCACTTCCCACGCGGGCCTTCCATTTTGGCATTTCCAACGCTGAAAACTCACGACATTACTAATTTCAAGCACCTGTCTCGTAACTCATACCATCATAAATTAATGCGGTGACTGTTTGCGACGCGCTAAATAATTCCCAGCAGCGCTATTGCGTTTGACGAATTACATAGCGTCGGTGGTCCCTGTGTACAAGCAATTGGAGAAGAATCACTTCGCAGAAAAAAACGTATACTGCTGATCTTGCACGCGAGACGCAATTTGATTACATGCAAGTCTGCGACGGCCAGGATTATGTATGATGTCAAGACGCTAACACTACAAAAAGAAACGGCTTATATCGCGTGTGGCGCAGACTAATTACAGCAATGTTTTCTTCGCCAAATATGTATTATTCGCGGTCGGATGTCTCACGCTTGCGAACACCTGTTGGGCCTATGTCTAATCAAATGATCGGTGTACTTATAACTAAGGCTACCGAGAGGTTTCCGGGCTTCACGCGGTGCAAGCCGTCAGGTGTGTTACGGCTATACCCGGTTAATTCTCGTGTAGGACAAAGATCTGGTGGCATTAACTTGTGACTCGTAAATCGGGTTAGCATCTACAGACCAAAACGATAAACTATATCCTTATGCTTTACGAGTGAAACTACAGCAGCTGGCCAAGATAGATGGGCTAATAATGGCTGGTATGCGGAGACAGTGTATACATAACGCACGACAGACAACTTTATGCAATTTCAAAGAAATATTGCGAGTTCTTAACAAACATCATCCATCTTTAACCTTCTTGCTGTCAAAGCTGAATCCAATCCCAATAAACCATCGTATGTAAATGCATTTAACGTGTATTGCAAACACTGATCTTGACACTTCATCAGGAACATTATGTAATATAGTACGATGGTCTGTTGGTCGCTTCCGTAGCATTGTTGCATTTGTATGAGCGATAGACATCGAGAAACCTTGAATATTCCACACAATGCGTTAGGTGGGTGAATACACGCGAATGCATTATGCTGACATCTAGGTCGCAATACTATATTAAAACTCCAACGTTACAAATTACAGGGTATAAGCCACGGTCGTAATTAGTTGAGTCGCGATTTTTTTGGGATTCGACTTGAATCGAGTCATTTTATTAAAATACCGAAATGACTCGAATTGAGTCAATTTGTGTATTGACTCAACTTGTACTAGATTCGTTGGGCATGACTCGTCCAAGTCAAATGACTCGATATTCGGACGGCCAAGGCAGGCATTTCATTGTAACTTCGAAGAATAATAAAATCACCACAACACTATGACTCGGACTCGACCCTCTACTCACTGACTTGGACTCGGACTTGACTCGGTGGTGAATTGAAAATGACTCGACTTGACTCGAGTCAAAACTATAAAAGTGAGGTTGACTTGTGACTCGGAACCTTGCGACTTGGTGACAACCCTGGTAAAAGCATTCATTTGGTTTCGTGTGTGTGATGTGACACTAGCCAATCTTTAAATCACGCTGCTAACTTGGTCATCACTTTTATACGAGTGTTCGCAATAGTAATCGTTATTGTGGACAAGTCCTATCATCATAATCCAACAGTCTTACGACTCATTATTGATCTCTGTGTAAGCCCATTTTTTAAAATAATGTAATCAGATCAACAACATGAATACTTACGATAATTCCTTCCCAACACCCAAAGCGCGCGTTAACTATACCACAAATACACATTTCCCGAACTCGATCCAGATTGGATCGGATGTCAACCGCTTAGTGGTAGCGTAATTCAACAGATACAAAGAAAAATAAACACCGCCAAGTCCGAAACGTTACACAGTAATTAGTAAAACATAACGATCGCTTTTCCCGAAGTACTACTCGAAGACGCAGCCGCAAAGACTTGAAAATCACTCAAGAAATTGAACAAACAAACACATATCGGTAGAGCTGCAACTATCAGAGGCAGAGGCGGCCTTTATCCGCCGCAAATCATTCTATTACAAATCTTTAAACTAATATCGCGTACTGTAAAATGATTGGATGGTCATCATATTTACGTAAGACACATAAATCCGACTGTGTGGTCTCGCCATACGTTATTATCACCAAATTATGAAGTCTTTCAGATTAGGTCCGATAATGCCAACACACTTCAAATCGTGGCTATCGTGGTCGGGATGAAAATTACGGGTATCCCGATAACGATAAGTATCCATCACTTAGACCTGGACAACTAGAAAGATTTCAGTTTTTCTAAATTAGATTAGAATTATCATTACAGTGATACATTTTTTGCCAAATTCGTCTAGAATTATAGCTACACGTTTTCCTTTTCAAATATTATTAGAATTAGAATTACTGAATTCCTGAAGATTTGGAAATCAGAGAGAAAAAACATCAAATCAGCGTCATTAGCATGATAATGGCAAATGTACGTACAGCAAGCTTGGCTCATTTTGCACCATGTAGTTCTCCTGTAGCATTGTCAGAAAACCCAAAATTGGATTAGAATTAAAATTAGGTCAAACATGGCCTACTAGTGGTAGGCCATGGGTCAAATAAACATTCCACAAATTAGATTAGAATTAGATTACCGACATTTCGCTCCAATTAGTGAAATTAGGCAACTAGAATGATCTAGTAACTATTTGTTTATATTTTTGGTATTTCTGATACATTTAGGCCTAGCAGAAGCCAAATTATAGGACAATTCCAGCCGAGGCTCAATCAATAGCATAGTCAACGGTCATCCCATACCCCGTAAACATAATAATGCATATGCGGACAGTGGTTACAGGCCAATTTGCATGGTACATCACTACACAAACACCGATATGGAAATAAATCAGATGATTTGTGTGCGGGATGGAATATGTCACACGCGTTATTCACATCTGTATAACTATTAACCAAGCCACTCTATCAGGCACCATCCCACAGAAATAATTGAGAAACTGAGGCGGAAAAGTTGAAATTCAACAAGGTTTCTAGGTTTATCGCATCAAAAAACGTTTACGAACGTGGATATTCGTGTTACAAGTAGTATAATTGGAATAAAGATAGACTTAGGTATACATCACGCGCATAACATAGATATCTTGTAATCTCATACGCCTTATAAAACGCAAGCGCGCGCATGATGATACAGCCTGTGTAGGCGCACACACCGACACAACATGCAAATAAATATTGCATGCCTTGTTTTTCTCAGTCGCGCGGCGACACGCCATTGTTTACCCGACGCGGAAAAACAACTTTGTGGGACGATATGCAAACTTGAGCAAGTCTCGACAACAAAAAAATGAAACGTCACCTCCGCATCGCGCGACTTCCTTTCCTAGATTTTGCATCGTGCTAGAAAGGCATAATTTGGCGCGAGGCTTTTCGGATAATACATTGTGTACAAGTCCGTATCGTACATTTCTGAGTTGCCTGTATACATCTGTGTTGCCAATGGCAGTACCAACTTAATTACTCATAAAAGTATAAGTACTTTGTTACAGACCACATCTGTAACTAACTGTCTTGCCAATGACGCCTGTCATCAGAATGTGGGGCCAGTGTATCTAAAAAGCCTGCAGCAAAAGTCGCAATCTGCCAATCTGGTAAAACCAAAACAAAGGTATGGGGCTTGCTATGATTTTGATTACAGCAGTCCAAACACTATGCAGAAAAAACACACCAGACATATTAGTGCACCAGCGTGAACTAGACGTGCACAAACTATTAATATAGTTAGTTGACGGTCAGCTACTATTTTTGGTGTAGTTTTACTTCTAGTTGCGGATTTTGAAAAGTGAATAGTTCCAGTTCTAGTTCTAGTTGCGGATTTTGAAGTGTGTAGTTCTAGTTCTATAGTTGCGGATTTTGAAAAGTGCATAGTTCTAGTTTTAGTTCTAGTTGAGGATTTTGAAAAGTGAATAGTTTCAGTTCTAGTTGCGGATTTTGAAAATTGAATGGTTCCAGTTCGAGCTGTGAGTTTTAAAAAAATGAGTACAATTCCAGTTCTAGTTGCTAGTTTTGAAAAGTGAGTAGTTCTAGTTCTAGTTGCGGATTTTGAAATCCAGTAGGTTGTGAACTCAACTGGCGAAATACCAATTCCCTCCAGTACCCATGACGTTTGAAATTAACCAAACAATCTATACTTCTACGGTAGGTTGTGATCTTTTCGCCTCTATTGATATTTTTGTTCAAGTGCCGCATCCCCGCGTTAATTAGCTGTATTTGAACCCGCATTCTTAAGAGTCGCGGCGATTTAATTCGACTTTACAAACCGTCATTGTCGCTCGGGTAATTGCCCGAATCACAAAACCGTTAAGATCATAACTTGAAAACAATAACATTTCTGCCAAGCGCGGCACTTGATCGCAACGAAAGTCTTTTGAAGGCGGCCCGCGTAATAAAGGTAGACAAGCATTCATTGTCGCGACCGTTGCTAGGTTTAGAAAAATAATCATGCGCGCTAATTGCTTTCATCTTTCGTGAAAACACAACAAGCGGAAAACTAGCCTCCTTTGGGCGGCCTGTATTTTTTGGATGCCTCTCGAAAATGTAACTTCGAATAGCAGTTCTCAGCTATTTGCTGAAGATTACCCTGACGAGTGTCAGCTAAAAATATTCGGGTTCATTTCAATAGTATTCAATTGCACATTGACGTTCTGTATCTGCGAGAAGCTCTTTATATAGCAAGAACAGTTTCTAAATTCAAATTCAAGTTTGCAAAGCATGTACCGTTTGCACTGATGCCTGTCGATAGTGATCAACAATACTGAGTACAAGACGTTATGGAATGCAAATTCACTATAGCAGGCTCAATGCGATAAAACATCGACAGCGACAAGGAACTTATGAGAGCAAACAATTTCAGCGTGGCGCCACCCTGTGGTTACACAGCAGACTTGGTCTCAACGAGATGCAGGAAATCTAATTCTAATCTGGTTTCTGATTTTCCCGAAAATACTACTGGGGAACTGTATACCATAGTGCGAAACGAGCCAAGCCTTGTCTGCAGGCTTTTCCCATTGTCGTGCTTATGAATATGAATTCCGATTTGATATGAACTTGAGTTTTGTTGTATGTCTTTCTAATTAGGAAGTTCATTCCATTGTGAAATGTGAGTTCAGTACTTCTAATTCCAATCTAATCTGGAAAAACTGTGTACTTGTGTAGCTATAAATATAATTTTAATCCAGTTTGGAAAAGCTGAAATTTCCAACTCTGGAACGCAGCTTCCAAAGCGTGGCGACCCCACGGTATAATATCCGCCCTAACAGAAGAAGCTCACGAAATTATCATTTCCGACACAGTCGTAACCTACAAGCGTTACGAGCAGCGAGTCCTATTCGAACGAGAGAAGAAAACAACAAATATCTCCCGAGACAAGATGTGCGCGCGATTTGAACAAGTCAACAAATCTCATTCAAGGCCTAAAGTACTTCCTCTTGTAATGATCGTGTAGTGGGTCCTTTCTTTCGCGGGAAATCGACGAAAAAAGATTTTACGCACTAATTCAAAATATTATCAAAGCCACGTTAATGCTCGCGGGCGCGAATCGAATTAGCCAAGACGCATCACCGACATAGGCGTTTTATCGTTGAAGGATGAACCCACAGTAATCGCGTTAGCAACAGTACCTAACACGCAGCGCAAGAATGTTTGGAAACAGCTGATACGACCGTAAGACGCATATCCTCCAACACGCATTTTTTTGCTCGTTTACTCCGATCGGCGTGCTTTAAAGCGGTTTCAAATTGGCTATTAATAGCGTGTTGGGCGTAAACAATGCGGTCGACGTCTATCCGGGTGAAACGGGTCCAAGCGAAAAAAACGACATTACAGCGGTCAGTCCGGTTATCAAAACGCCAAAAAAACGCGGTAACACGAGACCGGCTTTCGGTGTCTCATGCTGGGCGCGAACCGGTGAACTTTACAGTCAAGATTATGCATCAACACAAACACATCGACAAAAGACAGGCAGCTTCATTTGCTAAACACTCTTCCTGACTGACAAATGCCGAGACAAAGTCACGTTTGTTGATTTTAACACACGGTTCAACTCATCTCATTACGTCACGCTCCAAATCGCGCGCGCCCAGCCAGCTTTTTCAGCCCGAGATATTACCAGCAAAAAGGCGCACCCCACTAAAAGGGCGGGCTCAACAAGCGGATATAACAGAGCGTCATAATTCATAGCCCTGTATGATATCCAATTACGTGCGATATATGTTATGTTAACATTCAAAGTCATAAGTGGCGAGATACGGTAAACAAATTACGGTTGATACTGCTAGCTCTGCTAGCTGAGCATCGGTAGCATCCGGTTACTGTATTTATTATTGTTATTATATTTACATTGCTGACGTTACAGATACTGGCTGGGTCAGTTACGACACATATGATGAATCTTCTGTAAGCAACCAGCGTATTACCGTGGTGATAATACTTGTGCGAACAAAAAGCATATATCGGCTTTTATAACAAAAGGACCGGGCGGAAGTACACTCACAACTCATATTATATCCCAGAAAGCTATATTGTGACGTCATCTTTTATTTCACTAATTTGGAAACAACTGTGCAGCTCTAATTCTAATCTTCATCTAATCTGGGAAAAAATAAACTGTTTGAACAGCTTCTTGGAGGTACAGAACTTCAGTATACAATTGAATAGTGTCAGCCGAAAATATTCGGGTTTATTTCAATATGAATATCCTATTCGAAAAAACCTGTGTATTATAATTCTAATTTTCATCTAATCTGGCAAAAACTGTGTAGCGATAATTCTAATTCTAGAATAATTTGGAAAAAAAGAGTGTAGCTTCAATTCTAATTCTAATTCAAATCTAATTTGTAAAATGTTCCTAGGCTCTAATTTTAATTCGAATCTAATTTCTGGCCATCCTGCAAATGCTACAGGAGAAATTCGTAGTACGAAACGAGCCAAGTTTGCTGAACAGACATTTGACATTCACGTGCTCGCGGGAATGAACTCTCTGATTTATACGAACTGATCCTGATTCAATTCCAAGTTTCCGCGGATTCAGCAATTCTAATTTGCGAGCAAGTGAAAAGTAATTACTCCAGGCGTATCTTTTCACAAAATACCGAATACTGTAACCGCTTGAGTACGCAACATAGTCAAGCGAAACCTACTTGATTACTTCGCAAACGTAAAAATACTTCCTTACACACAGCCTCATAAACAGGACTTAGCCCATTGAACACGATCTTAAAACGGGTTCTATACCAATACCGAGAAAACCATCACCGAGAATGGACACCACCGAGAATGGACATTACCGAGAATGGCCAATGTCAAGAATATAGCTTACTGGGACTTTACGTTGTCGAGAAATTTATACCTGAGCATCGATACCGAATGTGGCGACGCCGTGATGCGCACACACGACCTGTGCATATGCATAACATGCCTGCATTGCATATATTGCATTCTCGGTAATGCCCATTCTCGGTGGTGTCCATTCTCGGTAATGTCCATTTTCGGTAATGTCCATTCTCGGTGGTGTCCATTCTCGGTAATGGCATTCTCGGTAATGGTTTTCTCGGTATTGACCGGACACCCTTAAAACTACCGCTAACGAGCGCTCTAGCTACTATCAAAAATTTCACTCACCAAAGGATGCGACATGAGCGACAGTTCCGATTTCGGGAATGCCGGCGCGGACCGTTCCGATCGGGAGTTGTCGTCCGCGTCGTGGTTCCTGCCGGACTCCCGGTCCTGATGACTGTGAATCTCTTTCGCCTGGTCTTCCATACTGTGCAAGTGTGTCATCATGGAGCTTAATCGCTCCCGCTCTTGATTCAACTGTGAAGAGCAATTCAAGATATTGAACTTGGTATCGTGATAACATGGACGATCTGGTTGGCGATAGACAGCTACAAAATATTCAGTTTTTTCCAAGTTGGACTACAATTAGAATTATAGCTACACAGTGTTTCCAAATTATATAAGAATTACTGAATTCTCAAAAAATCATAAATTGAATTATATTCTGAGCTAAAAGGAAATACAAGAGAAATCATGTTCAGTTCATATCAATCCAAACTTCATTCGCATATGAGCACGAGAACGACAAATGTCTGTACAGCAAGCTTGGCTCTTTCCGCACTATTCAGTTCTAATGTAGCATTTTCGGGTACATCGGAAATTACATTAGAACTAAAATTAGAGCATAGAAACGTTTCGAAAATTAGATTAGAATTATCGGCATTTTGCTCTACAACTACAGACAACTAGAATTATCTGGACCAAATTTACTTTCTGAAACTACTTACACTTTTCGTTTTCTGCTTTCCAAGTTCGCAACTATTATACTTGTAATTGACGGTGACGTCATATTTTTGGATACGATTGTTGATGTACAATGTTCTTTTCAATTATCTACTACTTGCTGACGATTACCCCTGACGTAAGCCGAAAATATTCAGATTTATTCCAATATCAATATATTATTTACTTGTTATTGAGTGAAAATTTACAGCGTTATACTTCTACTTGGGTAGCAATTCTGGCTGCTGTGAGTCAGCCTGTAGCATCCGTCGTTTATTACGAGTTTTATGCGCCGCGCGCAAACCGCCCCCTCGCCCACCACACGAATACACACCGATTTTGATACAGTGCCTTTGTCAAAATGAGTGATCATAACATAACGCCAGTGTAAATTTGCACGCGCTTGTCACCATGGCCATGTTGTCACTTATGTGGCCCGCAAACCGACGGCCCCAACCCACAGAAAAGGCGGAAAGTCGGCGACCCTGATGCCACATGAGATAATCTACATTCAGATCTATTTCCATCATACCAAAGGAAACATCGCCAGAAAGTAACAAAGGCAGACAGTTCCCTCGCAACAGAATGCAGTTAAACGGTGACTTTTATGCGTAAATAAAAACGTTCAATTTCTACAATACACAGTAAGCGTCGTAGCAAGGGGGGCAAAAGGCACCTAAGCACACTTCAAATTTTATTGGGCCTTGTGACGTAATGCATATTAACCACCTCACATAAGATTTGAATGTTGAAGACATTGATGAAATATTTTCAGCCTGGCTACAACTGGGCCCACGGGCCCAAGTCCGTAACTATCTAGTTCGCTATAGAGTTGTTGATACCTAAATCCCGCTCGTTGGTTATCAGGTAGCAGTAGAAGGAAAGTCTCAGATTTCTACTCGAGTAGAAGTAAAAGTACAGATTTTAAACTGATTTCTACCAACTACGAGCAAAAGTAGCAGACTTGTACAAACTACTAAATTTTCAAAATGCGACACTAGAACTAGAACCACTCATTTTTCAAAATCCGCAACTAGAACTACTCGCTTTTCCTATTTCAAAATCCGCAACTAGAACTGGAACTAGAACTACTCACTTTTCAAAATCTGCAACTAGAACTAGAACTACTCACTTCTCAAAATCCGCAACTAGAACTAGAACTACACACTTCTAGAACTTCTAAAAAAAAACATTAGTTAGTTAGTTGTCCGTCAACAATCTAAACGGGTAGTATGTGCAAGTCTGAAAAATAGCCATTTCAAACTATGTATTCTAGGACTATTTTGCCTAAAAAACTGTACACTGTTAATGAGAAGTAGTTAAAATTCATTACCAATTAGCAGTGCAAATCTATGTAAGTGATTGAAGAAAGTCGGTGTACTTCCGGTGTTAGTCAACAGAGTACCAGGCGCAATAAGTGTAGCGTAAGAAAGAGTCGAGTTCGAAAAAATGCGCTGTCAAGTGCACAAGGACCACACGCCAAGACTACAACGTAGAAAGCCTGTTCGCATGGACATGGTACACATATTTGCATCCTAGAATTCATGGAAAACTATAGAAAAATCCCGGACAAGGTTGCTGCAGCATTGCCCATGATAGGATGACGAAATATGTTAGCTATGTACTTTCAAATGATATTAGAAACTGACACTTTATGAAACCCATTGAATCGGTGTGAAGTGTCATCGCTTAATGTACGCCATTTTCCCCGTACTAATGACACTCCGTGATACACAAAGCAGTTTGCTTTTGTAAATAACCAGATGTATAAGACCGGGACCCATTGTTGTCGAGAAGTGGTCCGGGATCAAGATCTCTAAGTACCACTGCGACACACAATGCGCCCGTGTTGATTCTGAATAAACAACCGAGGCGCAACGATTATCAATATCGCGGGGGTCGAACAATAAGACAGGACATTACAATATCGCCATCTCGCCAAAAGTTAAACAGTCATCAAACAGCGCGTCACAAAAAGAAGTAATTTTCGCATGACATATCGCCGGGCGGAATTGTCGCTAAATAATCAATTGCGAGCGCTTTTGGGCGTGTGCGATCGATCGTTGCGCGGAAAACAGTTTGAAAAATACGTTCGGCCTTTGTGATCGCACAGATGTACACACGATTTCGCCTTTTCAGAGATTTTCGACACAAAGGAAGCCACCTAGCCCTATATTTGTTTGTGAATTATAAATATTTGACGGCGGATGCATCAAAGACAGACGGGCGAATGCTCGGAGGAAATTGAATGCTTTTTCCCGCTTCGTAATGTAGACAAGACAAAAATGATTACTCTCTGTGTAGCCAACATCAGCAATAATAACGATTCGGGACTTCATACGCAGAAACAAGGCGGGCAAGGCGCGAAAAACGATGCCGCGCGCAGCGCGCAATGTTGCGAATTGCGATTTCACCGAACTAGCCGTGAAAGGGCCAGGTGTCGCGGCTGATAACCGGCATCCAAAATAAACAGTCAATAAAAGCAATCGTTGGTGTGAGTGGGGTATCGCGGATAAACAACGGCGAAATTCAAAAACCCTGGATATCAGACAATGATTTGTATTTATCCTCCGTAAAGGAAGGCTGTCTGATCAAATTTCATCGAACGCATATTTTTGACGGCTTACACGATCGGTTGGTCAGCAGCAGACTTGAACAACTTCATAATTCTTGTTGCTAATTAGACTAATTAGAGCGAATTGCCCGTAATGTAATTCTAATCTAATTTGTCAAATGTTTCTATGCTCTAATTATGCTTCTAATCTAATTTCAGGTTTTCCTGAAAATACTACATGAAAACTGTATAGTGCGAAACGAGCATAGCTTGATGCTATTGCAATCATGTGTCCAAGTCCATGTCTATATCATACAAGCACTGGCGTAGCAGCATGTGGTGCCTTGACGGCTATTTCGGAGTGGTTCCATCGCCATGTTAACAAATTAATTCGTGTTGTCGGAATCAGCGCGACAATAGCTTTCGATTGAGACCTGTTTGATTAAATTTTAGCTCACGGGGCGCCAGCTATAGGACTACCAATTACGCTTTTTTTGGCCGGCTGTGTACACTGTGCCGAGCGAGGTAGTGTAATGGTGATGCGTCCGGCTTTATTGATCGGTAGGTCGTGGGTTCGATCCCTGGCCGGGTCAGACCAAAGACTCGAAAACTGGTATCCGCGGTTATCCCGCTTGGTGCTCAGCAATCACGGAAGAGAAAAAACGGGGGTGCAGACTAGATGACGTTACTATGAAGTCCGTATCGCATCTCCGTCGTGAAAGCATGTGATGGTGCAGGCGAAAAATAATACCATCTCCCTCTCTCTCTCACTGTGCAGCCTAATTTTGCCGCCCTCTAGGAGCCTGCCGCCCCTGGCGCAGAGCCAGAACCGCCAAGTGGCTGCTACGCCACTGCATACAAGTCACACGATCTGGCAACCGAAATCGACTCTGTATCATTCTCGAAACGCCGCATTACGAAGAAAAAACAGTCTGGGATAGGTTTCTAGATCTATAGACAGACCATGTGATTTTTACCCATTCCAATAGCTTGATTCGAAATCGCTAATCTTGTTAAGGCACTAATAAACCTAATTATAAAACGCCAAAGCAAAACGGTTGCTAAAAACTATACCCATTCATATCTCAACACGTAATTATAATGATAAGGTCACATCGCTACTTGGCGGTCAACCGATTCATAAAGTCAAGAGAAGCGCAATTTGATCGCATTATTACCATTAAACAAACCGCGCGGCTTCACACAAACCAAGCGCGATCCCAAGAAGTAGCTGCATATCAAAAAGGCATCATTATTTTACGATGAGGCACCGGCCCGAGCCGCAAATATAAACCAAAAGCGCCAAGGGTACCAAATCTGTTTACGAATCGACTTCTATCCGAAAATAAGGCGAATCTATAATCCCTCAAAGCGCTAACAAAATTACATTAACCCTCGCCAGGAAAAAGAGTTGATTCAAACTAGCGCGACACAAACCCGTCTCGAGAGAGTTAACATAAAACGACGCACTCATCCTCATTAAAACCTCGCGCGAAAATAACTTGTTTATGATTATTTAGTTATTTGTTTCCATTCCAGGCATGCTATTTCGCGCGGCGGGCGCGCATAGGATATTATCATCCGCAGGATATTGCCTGTAATAGCGCAGCTGACAGATGTCTACCAGAGCCGGGCGCATAACTTTCGGATAAGCGAAGCCCCGGGAATCCATTACAGGCGCGTAGCAACAACACCGCTATCGGGCCGCGTTGGATAAAACAACCGTCAACAGATAATGTACGCGTAGAGTCCGGATGACATGTTGCAATAATACACAAACATACGTTCTGACGCGCGTCAATCAAAATGCGAGAAATCCCGAGGGCTAGAGCTTCCGAAGAATTCCACACAAAAATTTCGACGACACGTATCAAAGCATCCGCAACCACAGTACAAGATGCATAATTACGACAGCATCGACTGATGATATTTGACATTAACCACGATCCTGCGTAGTTTGATGCCACCTATACATCCAGAGGTATACCATACATATTGAAATGAACCCGAATATTTTCGGCTGACACTCGTCAGGGGTAATCGTCTGCAACTTGTACAGAATTGGAAAGAACATTGCATTTCCAGAAGTGGTCAAAAACGAAGTACTTTTAGTTTTTCGGAGTACTCAAGTAGGTTTTCTATACTTACACTATTACTCACCAGAGTAGTTATGACTTTACAATACTCCTACTTAACAGAATCGCTCGCTACTCCTACTTCGACTGTCTTGGAGTACCCAAGTAGATTTTACTTCTACGTGATAACATGATGATATCGAAGGTACTCCGACCACAGTAAAGAAGTATAATTCCAAAACGATCGACTATTAACATTTGACATTAACCACAGTCCTGCGTGATTTTGACCATACAGTAAAAGGAGCATAATTCCATAATTAGCGACCACTAATATTTCACATTAACCACAGCCCTGCACACATTAATTGCACCTGTATCGTTAGACTAACGAACCGTGCCGTAAATGAGAACGCGGCCCCATATAATTTTCGAAAATGCCATCGCCTGGCAACGTATAATTTCGAAATTCATTAGCCCCTTTCCACACAATTAAACACGCAGCCGGATAATTGAGGGCGAAAATATAATCTCTCTGACGGATATCATAATCTCCCAGGCGTTGGTGGTAAAATGCCGCGCCCCGCGCGCATTTATGCGGGGGCCCGCCGCGTGGCATCGCGGTCACATCCCCGTGCGGTCAGAAATTTTCCCGAGGCGCGCGCATGAAATTAGTCATATTATTTTATCTCCGCGAGGGATTCTCTCACCCCGTTTGAACCCCGCTGTTTGGTTTCGGATTTTGTTGATTATTGGCAGTATACAAAGTGAAGCGGTACAACAACTCTGCGCGCCGACACGTTGTAATTGGATTGCGATCAGCGCATCGCCATTTTGAGTCATCAACGGTTATTTTTAGTCGACAATCAGGTGGCTTCGGCGGGAGATATTTCTCTAACGCGTTTCAACGCGATTACGAAATTCAACAAACAACACGACATAAATGAATCCTCTGTCAAGACCGGGACAACTACATAATTGTAGTGGTCTAATTAATCTAATTACACGAAATGCCGGTAATCAAATTCGAATCTATTTCATGCTGAAATTTTTATTCTAATCTAATTTTTTGGTTTTCCTGACAATGCTACAGGAGAACTGTACAGTAGGGCTCTTCAAAAATGACTTTTTTTCTCAAATCGTACTGGCTACTTGATAAAATTGTTAGGTTACCTAATTTAAGCCTACACACAAAATTCGGTTCAATTCCAGCCAGTAACCGCTTTGCTACAGGAGAAGAAAGTTTCTATTTATTATATAAAAATAAATCATAAAAAATTTGAAAATTTTCTGTTCACCCCATGAAAGTGTTAGGCAGTCTATAGAAACGATGCTCACCAAATTTGGTTCAATTCCAACCAGTGGAAGCGGAGTTATTGCCGTCGAAAATTTTTGATTTGAATAAAATAGTATTTACGGTGACCGATTCTTTGTTTATTTAATGTAGTTGTGCTCACCGTAAATACTATCTTATTCAAATCAAAATTTTTCGACGGCAATAACTCCGCTTCCACTGGTTGGAATTGAACCAAACTTTGTGTGTAGGCTTAAATTAGGTAACCTAACAATTTTATCAAGTAGCCAGTACGATTTTAGAAAAAAAGTCATTTTTGAAGAGCCCTACTGTACACGTACAGTAGGCTACGTTACGAGCCAAACTTGGCGTAGGCCTACAGACATTTGCCGTTCCAGACATGGAGTACTCGATAATTCTAATAGTTTAATTACACTAATTAAAACGGAATGCAACAGTTTCTTTTCAATGCTCTAATTTTAATTCTAACCCAATTTCTGGTTTTCCTGAAAACGCTACAGAAGAACTGTGCAGCGCGAAACGAGCCAAGCTTGCTGTGCATACATTCGACATGCTCCTGCTTATGAAAATCAACTATGGTTTGACACGAATTGAACTTGATTTTCGTTGTGCTTCTTTCTAATCCGGAAAAGAATTCTATTTCGAAATTTTCGCGGTTTCAGCAATCCTAATTCTGATATAATTTCGAATAAAAACTGCGTAGCCATCATTCTGATTTTATTGTAGGCTGAAGATTTTCCGGTTGTCAAACTCTGGTCCATTTACGCTGTAAAAAACGCGAACGTGACGTCACAGTATGTCCGTTACCTGTTTTTCGAGCTGCTCCACCACTTGCATCTGTACTCGACACTGGGCCGTGCTTTTATCGTCCAGTCTGTGGTCTTGGTTCAAATGCCTGTGATAAAATTTCGATGTCGTGAATTTGCGGCCTCGTATGTGAATCATTTTCACTGCTTACAAACTAAGTACTGATATTATACTATATCTAATATCGCTGCTTCCCACTGAGGGATAATTTATCAACGTGATTTACAGTTTTAATGCTATATTTCCCAGAGGGGTAGTTTTGAAACCTCGATTACTCTATGGCAGCAACGAAAAATGTAGTACGAAGCTAAGCACGCTAGTATAGTACCGGTGATGACATTTCGGCGAAGTTATTATCAACCTATAACATTGTCACACAGCAGCGCAATAAAACAGGTATGGTGGAAAATGTCAAATCATCTTTAATGTCATGTAGAGCTAGTATTCTTTTCGTCGTGATCGCAGAAAAGGTACATATTTGAACTCTACACATCATTCCTACTGATGCCCGAGTTACACGGTACAGTAATACCTTTGTGTTGCTGTATGGAAAGGGCCAAATATATAATTAGTGTACAGATCGCGCTATTGGACGCTTCGCCTCCAATGAAAGTTCGGCATCAGAGTTCAACAACGGGCATCAAAATGATGTCGTCAGCCCGGCAGTACTTAATCTTATGTCACGTTATACGGAAATTCTGCCCAGCGCAGCTTTTTACGTTGGATCCACCAGTATCCGCGCTAAAAGCATTGGTTTCGTCCGGATAAAAGGAAACCCGATGTCATTAAACATGATTGTTTATTTTCGCTACGAGGCCGGGGATTCGACAAAGCGCTGACTCTTGTCGGATGCATTAGCGAGAGCGCGACCGGAATTAGGCCGCTGCAAAAATGCCTCTACCGGGGTTCATTTAAGCACGAGAGTCGCACGCCATGCTATTGTATCAAAATGTTATTTAATGTAAAAAAAATGTCAACATTCTTAATCATTGGGTCAAACATTTTCGGTTTCTAGGTCACTAAATAATCGCCCTAGTCATGACTTATCGTGACTTAACACAGAAACGGGAACGGCGACATAGGACATACACTGGCTATTCGCAGCTAACGCAATCATCCAAGGCCCCGTATAAAGTATTTTAGGACTAAAGCAAAGCTAACTGCATCCTCAGGTCGTGCGACATCAGTGGTTTTACGGTTGGAATTCAGAAGCAGTGGCGAGCTTTGCGTGGTTAAAATCGCACGGAATCTGTGTCCAATAGTTCACATCGCCCGCGTCTAGTCGTAATTAATCACGCACGGGGTTAATTATTACCACGCGCCGTGGATTTAATACGGCAGCTCATGATGCATTTCGGAAAAAATAGCCAGATATCTTTACTCGCAAAATTTAGGCATTCAATTCATTGGCTGTATCTCTATCCGATACATAGCAATGCGAGAGTTTATGTCATCACTTGGTTTAGTTTGCGATTAGCAAATTGAAAAAAGCCGACCAGCACACGACCACGACCATCAAAGCCGAGCCCTATACGATGTCAGACTAGCAGGCGCGCGTCAACTTGTAATTATGAACTAAATGAGCTATCCTTGACGAAGCGGTCGATTATTACAGTTTCCTGTACGGGCGATAAAAGTTTACAATAGATGGATATGCAGCGCCGGGACGGATAACTTTCATACGTCTATTATTATAATAAACACTTTAAGGTGCGAGCGCGCGCGGCAGCAGCGGGAAACGCCTTTGACGAGAGGGGACTCGGTCTCGAAAACGCGGCGATAAAAATACCTAATTACCGGATTTCATGAACCGTGTGCCTATTCCCGAGTGCGTTCATCACAAATCGCAACTATGATATTCGCAACATTATACTTATCCCGGCGAGCGTCTCAAGTTTCGCAAGCTATAAACGGGCTGGGCCAAATCGGCAGGAGAAAATATACCATACTGCCTTCGAAACCGGAGAATATATAACTCAAGTCTATAGCGCAAAGCGTAGGTCTTAATTAATGTATCGCGGTATATGCAGGGATGGCAAAAAGCGGTCGCCGCTGGTACTCCAGCAGAAATAGAAGTAACATCGTACATTTCAATTCCAGTAGAAGTAAAAGTAGCCATTTTCAAGCAAGTAAATATTCTAGGCCTAGTTTCGCATAAAACTCTGAAAACCTTTGTATAGAACTGGAATCGATCTAAAATCATAACTGTTTGAGTAATAAACACGGGCACGGCAATTATTTTTGTCCTAAAAAACAGAAGATTTTGCACTAAAAAACTTAATTTTGACAAAATTTTGCCCTCGCGTATTAGGCGTTTTCGCACATAATGGTAGAATTGTGCTACTTTTATTCATTTTTTGTTGGTTTGGTTGGCTGTTCTTTTTAAACTTAAAAATGACAATTTTTTACATGAAAAAACTTTGTATCAACGAAATCTGGACGTATGAAGAATTCCAGTGGTTACAGTTATGGCACAAATAGTTTACTGACTTCGCACAACACCATTGCAACCTATTTCTTTCATTTGACAGTTTATGAATTACAATGTGCAGGCAATGAGCCGTCTACGACGGTAGTCCTGTAAAGTAGGCTACCAGCTGTAAAATATCAAACGATAAGCTCTCCGACATTACAAACATCTACGATACAAACGAAATGCAGGTTGCAAAAAAATTTTGACTTTGTAAACAATTTGGATATTTTTTTCACCTAACGCTGCAAGTTTTTTTTGGCAGTGTAAGAAAATCGACCTTGTAATATCTAATGCTAAGTAGTCGCCGTTGGTACTCGAGTAGAAGTAGAAGTAACATAGTAAATTTATAATCCACTACAATTAGAAGTGGAGATTGCCAAGTAAGTAAAAAGTATTCTAGGCTTAGTTTTGCCTTAAAAATGAACTGTCAAGTAGAACTTGAATTTGAGAAAGAAGTGACCGTAGGCAAAAAAACGTCTTCAGCAATCGGAAAAGTAGAAGTAGACTATTACCTCTATAGCTAGATGTAGATATGTATCTACTCAGGTTTGTGGTTAATATCAAATAGTATTGAGTGTATGAAATTGGCAGAGGAGGTGATATTTCGGTCTAGTTTTTTGTCTAAAAGGGGGAAACAGTGAAGTAAAAGTAGTCTAAAATCACGACCATTCGAGAAAATAGTGCGAGTACGCACATTCTATTTGCATACTCCGAACAGTATAAGTATTTAGCTACCGACCAGTGACCGTGCCTGGATGTAGGCAGCATCAAAGTAAGCAGGATTATAGGTAATATCGAATAGTATCGGGTATATGGTAGTGGCTCAGGTGATATGTCGGTAGGGAGTATGATCGCAAATGGCGACATTGTATGAGCAGTACGTAGACTGACCTCAATTCACGTCAAACAAGTCCACGGACAAAGCGCGCGGACACTCTCGCAAGTGACAATTTCCGTTGGCATTAGCGGAGTGATCGTGTGGCGAGATAGCGTTGTGGTATAATCCACAGCTGCAACACCAATGGATTGCGGGTTCGAGTCGGACCGTGGTCGACTCCAGAATTCCTACAGAAGTTTTGGAGGTTTATAGGCTCCTACTCGCCATATCATCCGTGTAAGCGGAAAGCGGTGTCTTATAAAAGCCTAGAAGTGGGCCGTGATACTACAAGTCGGCAGCTATGAAATAAAAATGAAGAAAATTTGCCTGGTGTAAATGACCATTGTAGTCGACAAACACCATGACTACCACAAACAACAACAGGCGGAGTGATAATTACGGTGCGTGCCGTATATGCGGGATACGTAAACAACTGACTTTTACACCGCTATCAGGCAATATATTTTATAATGAAACCACCGCGCACAATACGAAATATCGCTAATTCGAGTCCCTTTCATGGAGCACGCACAGAAAACATCCCGTCCGCTATGTCCACACGCGCGCCACTATAGACGAACATCGGGACGCTTGTAGGGACTAATATTGATTCAAAGTCTGTTGTTTCCGACTTTCGAGACTTTTGGGGCGATTGGCAATAATGGAGACTAATGGCTTTTCGCGGAATTCCGCCGTCGATGGCACCTTGTCACTCACCCTCGGTGTGTCGCGTCTGCGCAGTTTTGCGGGCCGCCGCCAGAGGTGGTAAGTAACGAAGCGCTCCTACTTTTCCGGAGTACTCAAGTAGATTTTGCTTACTCGCAATATTTACTTGAGTGATTATGGCTTCTAACTGACAGTTTTCAGGTTTTTAAGCAAAACTGGGCACAAAATACTTACTCCTGGAAATCGTTACTTTTACTTCTATTTGTGATTGAGTAGAAATTTATGACGTCACTTCTAATTACACTTGAGTACCAACAATGCTTACTTTTCACCCAAACTACTCATAACGTACTTATTTTATACTTACTTGCAAATCGCTTCTTCTACTGGTACTCTAGTAGAAATGTACTAGGTTACTTCCACTTGCATTCGGGTACAAAAGATGACCACTTCGACCACCTATATATATATATGCAATGGAATAATATATTCTATTGAAAACAACCAGAATATTTTCGGCTTACACTAGTTGCTGGCGATTACCCCTGACGAGTGCCAGCTTAAAGTAATAGGGTTGATCTCAATATGAATATATTATTCAATTGTATATCGAAGTTCTGTACCTCTATGAATCTCGTGGCCACCTCCGTGTAAAATAAATATATCTTGTGTCCAAAGTGCAGATTCGAATGAGAACTTGTATTGGGCGGACGCAGTTAAAATAAGGATTGAAGTTTCGGAGTAATTCTCGTTAATCACCGACCAAACCACAAACGGCTATCCTACGACACCCCGGCGCAACGGCAGGGATCCCATCCGTCCAAGTCCCGCATCGCGTTATCAACCAGAAATATCGCCGGTTTCGCTAGGCCTAACGCAATTACGCGCGAAGCGCACACCGTTTATCGCGCTGTTGGGGATAATAACAAGGCCGCCCGTCCAATTTCCCTTCCCAATCAAGTCAAAAGCTACCAATACTCGGTGTCTAACCGGGGATTAAGCCTCTCGCGAAACCGCCCGTTGTTCCTCTCCGCATTAGAACGACACATCATCGGCATCGGACGGGCCTCTAATTACGAGTTGCTCGCGCTGAATTAAGAACCGCGCCAGGCTTTGATGTCGCTCCGTAATCGTCCATTAAAGCGGTTATTTACTACTCGCTAAATATGATAACTTTTAATGAGGGCATCGGTGTCGGATGCCTCGGTTATGGCTCGGTATGTTCACGCGAATCGATACAACAGTTTAGCGCGCGCGCTATATCTGGATCACATTTCGCGCGTAATAACCTGGACTTCCTAATTTACAAGGTTTACAAATATATGATCACATGACTCGACAGAATGATTATTTCAATCGTGACGATCGAGTTGAACTGAACTTAAACTGTGCCGCTGCTTTTACATTAGTGTCAAGCTGGTCTTGCTGAATTCTGCCGTTACTATCTTTCACAAATGCAATTTCAACAATGAAGAGCTGGTTTGAGGTACGGAACTCCAATATACAATTGGATTATATATCCATATTGAAGAAACACGACTATTTTTGGCGGAGATTCGTTAGGCTAATAGTCAGCAACTGATAGAGAATTTAAAAGAACTTTGAATATGTGTGTGTCAGAGAGTATATGTGATACGACTGTTGAATTGGCACCCCTAACGGGTGGCAGTCGAAAATATTCGGGTTTATTTCAATATGAGTATATTATTCAATTGTACTTTCATCAATGTTCGTATTGCTGGTAAGTGTGGGCAGCTTTATATGGAAAGGTGGCTACAGCATGTCGGCCTCACAATTATTGTACACTGTACAGTGTTTTCTACCTTTTTCGCACTTGGCGTACTAAACTAGTACAAAAATGAAGTTGGCCAATTAGACTTCGATGGGAACACACAAAATTTAAGCAGCACAGTAAATCAATACTATTAAACGTTGCATTGAATCGTGTCTGAATGATAATTTGAATTCATTGAAATCTTGTAAATTATTTCTAAATTCACCCAACGAAATTCGATACGAAAGCACGATTCCGAAAATAGCATACCCCTAACTAGCTGATAAGTGTCGATATTATTTCTTGCTAATAATTCACAGATTACCAACAAAAAATGATTGACAAACGTCATTGCTATACGAGCGTCAACACAAAAATATCAACTTCCACAAACTGTCTAGTACTGTAAGCAAAAATGATGTCACAAACCTAACCTTAAGTATTATCTTGACTGTCATTTCCCTGTCGAACTGTTATGTATTCACTGTTCATGACAACCTGATTTCTGGTATCAATCTACTCTACACCATACATGAACTATGGTACACTGACAACGGTGTGGCCCATAGGTTCAAAACCACTGCTGTGCAGTACAAAGTCAAAAAATATGCGGTACCTCCGGAATTCAGAAGTATCCGAGCACTCCAAGTCGCATCCGGGCCACTTGCAGACGCCGTGCGAGAATAAAGTTGAAGCTGCATTCGCCGCGCCGACTCTGGGGCCGTCAGGCGTGCTTTCCCGCGATCTCCTAAACGGAACAGAAATCGATTTGAATCTGTAAATTCACCACAATATTTCATAGGTGGTCAGTAACTGTTTGCATCTACATTTCGGAGCACACATCCGATTTTGGCGGATACCCACTTTCTCGCATGCTCGCCATTGGTGTCTGCCGCGACCCGATCGCTGTGTGGCGAAGAAAACCTTTTATTTCCGTCCGCGTGTTCTCCGGTGTCGCTCCGGTTTTTGCCGCCTCCGGAAGCCGCCGCAAACGCGGCCTGCAGAGCCGCGCTCTCAGCCATCTGCTTCCAAATCTGTTGCAACTCGGCTGCGAAAGACAGGCTTGTACTAACTACCAGTCTAGTTAGTTGACTGCTTTTTGAGTGGTTCTAGTTCTAGTTGCAGTGAGTAGTTCTAGCTCTAGTTCTAGTTACGTATTTAAAATAAATTCAGTTGTCGAACAACTCGAAAACATGCGTCGTCGTAAGGCGTGAATCGTGATACAGGTGTTCACAGTTTTATGATGTTATTACGGCCATGACTAGCTCATAGTCATCGCTACTAACAGCGACGTAGCCCGGGGATGGGGGTTTAGGGGTTGAAACCCCTGCCATTTCAAACTCGAAACCCCGTCCTTTTGAAATACCGATTCTATCTCCAATATCTCTCATCTCATTTCCAATTCAGTTGAGAATCGAGTTAGTTGTGTTTAGTTAGTCAGTGAAGTAGCTCTAGTTCTAGTTCTAGTTGCTAGTTTTGAAAAGTGAGCGGTTCTAGTTCTAGTTCTAGTTAATTTTGAAAAGTGAGCAGTTCTAGTTGTGATTTTTATAAATCCAGAAGTTTGCACAACCTGGCATACGAGCCTGGTAAATCTAGATGCGCATCCGAAAAGGTAACCAATCGCTGTCGACCTCACGCATCGCTGAACTCACGTGATGTCAATGGCGGCAACTGTCGTCCTTGAGCGAACGCTGCAGCTGCAGCCGCGGCCAGGCCCTGCTGCTGGTGAAGTGCGGCGGCCTGGTGGTGTTGCTGGTGCTGGGCTTGCATTTGCTGAAGTTGGACCAGCTGCTGTAGGGCTAACTGCTGCTGTAAGTGTGGCTCTGGTGTGTCGGTGGAGCTGTTACTGCAGTTGTTCGTGTCGTTTTGATTGTCGGAGTGCTTTCCCTGGCGGGATATCTGCAATTATGTCAAGCCGTGATGAAAAAGTCTTCATTCCGATGCAGTTTACCAACAAAAAGTTACGCTGCATTGAGGTACCGGTAAGTCTATTTTGTCTAACTGCAAATTTGGTTAGTGAGAGAGTATGCTGTTAACCGTAATTGGACGACAAAAGAATTTTCAGCTTCCAAATGATATTAGGATTCGAAGTGTAGCTAGACAGTTTTTTCAGAGTATTAGAATTACTGAAAACGCAAAAACTTCTAAAATGAATCAGATTCCGAATTGAATGGAAATGCAACAAAAAATGAAGTTCAGTTCATATCAAATCAAGAAAGCATGAGAATAACAAATGTCTGTACACCAAGGCTGGCTCGTTTCAAACTGTACCGTTGTTCTGTAAGATTTTCAGGAAAACTATAAATTAAATTAGAATTACAATTAGAGCATAGAAACAGTTCACAAGTTAGATTAGAATTAGATTGTGGGCATTTCGCTGTAACTGGTCAATTAGACAACACAAACTATCTAGTCCAAGTCTGGTTAACACAGAACACTACCATCCGTTGTGATTCGAGTCGATCGAATTCCAAAGTTGTAATGTCATAACCCGCCTCCCCCAAGCAAACATATGAAACGAAACAATCATCCGCACGGTCTCTAAATGGCACGGAAAAGGTCACAGGCGCGATTCAAAATGGCCATGGCTGCATCAGTGCATCACGCACACTTTTTTAATAGGCAGTTACCAATCCGATGATTTTTTACGTCATAAATTGGTTTCAAACATTGAGAAATTACAACCCCTAATTGTGGCCGTGCGAATGTCATTACAGCACGAAACAATCAGGATAACAGAAAGGTATTTCAATCTTTTGCATATTTCCACTAAAAATAACAGATTAGGTAGTCAGCGTTCAAGGAAAAACTACATCACACTGCATTATCGGAAGACGTTTACACAACAACTGTGATGTCACCAACGTAAATACTTTGATGATAAAATCGCTCATGTATATATGTGGCGTCCAACAGCACAGTAACACTGCGTCCGTTAACAAATGAACACACAAAAATCACTCAATCTCAATGCCACTGGTATATTTTTACAACGAAAGCAAAACTGCCAAGACCAGAAATACAGTTTATAAAGTATCGATGTCGTTATTACAGGCAACGCTAAGAAGAAAAGAAATAAACAATATCCTCGCAATTATATCTCGTCTGACTTACTTAGACACGACTTACGCCAGAATCGATAGGCACACGCCCCAAACATGCACCCTATTTCTATCTTTCACCGTCAGAGTATTCGGACTAGCATAGTTCAGAACCGCTCAAAATTAATTACTAGGATCCTGAGAGTAGATGTGAAGGTAATTATGAAATGTAAATACACGAAGCCGCTAAACCGAATATGGCGCTAGTCCTTCCTTTGACGTTCACTGAGACCGATAACGCAAGGTAGCCTACGACTGGGCCAGTGGAACCCCTACGGTAGGGATACTCAATTGGCGGACCTTTCGAGTGTCGGATCCGGACCCCGGACCTTATCTGTTTTAGTATCCAAAGTAGAATGTCTGGATCTAGCAGACAGGCGCGTGAGTTGGTATTTATCATGTCAACAGCACAAGTATAACGTAAATCAACGTAAAATTCTCGGAGAAACCCATTATCCACAGGTAGATTGTGCGGATTCGACAGATAGGCGAAACAGTTAGCTATTTTCACCACAAGTATAGTATAGACAGGTAGGGGAGATTCCTAGAGAATTTCAGACTTCTGAATATGGACCTTTGCTAAAAAATGGTTGAATATCCCTGCCCGACAGCCTACATCTACAATCACCAGCATATCCATGTCATGTGAATATGAAGACCCGGTTGCGTGCAGTACTTATTACAAATACATTCGCATTAATGACCAATTCATAATTAGGTTAGTAGAGTTCCAATTCGTAACTACAGCGCGGTACACTACAACTAAATCTGTGCGCATACTCTAAAAGCAACGGCGAAATACAGATCTACAGGCTAGGCAAACAAATTTGACATATCAAGACAAATAACAGCAGTACAACCCACTTACTTGAAGTTGAAAGTCGTGAATTTGCTTCTGCTGTTGCCTGTACAATTCTTGCAGTTGCTGCGCCTGGTGCTGCGAAATAGATTATGATTCGATACTCAAGTGTATGAGAAGCAATCGAGAAAACAACTACCACGCTGCATTTCCTGATAAACAACACTATACACCGCGCTGAGAACATGGCACACACACTCGCGAGAGATCGGTCAAAACTCGACGAGGAAATGTTTGTGATACGGTCATTCAAGCGCAGCGAGAGCATTCACATCGATCCGATAAACAACGCAACAGGAAAGGCTTCAATAACACAAACAAACACAAACATATGTCCGCCTCGGCTGTGCGAACGCACATTCTCATTGGTTGAGTTGCGCTGCAGCTGCGAAGACCCGGAACTAACCAATTTATCATGCTTGCTACGCGTTCTACCGTACACATATGTTGGATATAACATAAGCTTGGCGCAATTGAATGCAACATTAATGTAGATGGCGTAGATGCCGGGCTGACCATTGACAACACTCATTTAGCACCACCAGTAGCTTATTTCATTGATCTTTCGAGTACAACTCAATACAATTTGGATCCCAAAATATAAGTGCCAGATTCGACTATCATGAAAGCAGTGTCCGAAAAAGCATTCACGTATAAGTACAGGAAGAATGCGCAATGCGCATATCACACTGCGCGCAGCCGCGAACTGGAAGTGTTGATATTGATAAACAACTTCCCGACGCTGTGAGCTCGAAGTCGGAACCCGAACATCAGTTCATGCCAGCAATATGTTACAGTCCGAATGAACCTCGGACAGTACACCATATTTCAGTAATTGTGAGATTAAAATGATAAGAAATCAAGACTATAATCCAAATACCGATGGAGAGGTACGCCATAAATTTTGTTTCAAACATTGTGATGTCACGTAAGAAACTGTATTTTTTACTCGCATATGTTTTCTTAGTGTTCCATTCCAATAAAATACATTTATTTTAAAGCAATATTTTTCTCTTTCTCGATTTGCAACAATAAGGTCGTCATGGGTAATAGAATTTTCGATTATAATCAAATATACAAATCCATTACGTAAACATATGATATATTCATGAAATCAGATTCTAGGAAACTCTCAACAACAGTTTACCTACACCCAAAATGGCGCCGACGACAATCAAGTAAAGTTGACAGACATAAACGTAAGTCGATATAATATTTTACAATTCACGATGTACCCGTATTTTCCAGAAATATGAAGCCTGGCTGCCGAATCGATGCACTTTAAGACAAAGTCACATCTGTGTTCCAACTAGGATTTAGTCTGTAACATTTCATACCACATCAATATTCACTATGGTGACGAATACATTTAATTGAACGCAGGATTTTGAGTCACGCTACCAAATTATTGCCGAGTACAGGGGTGTCATTATTGTATTCCCGGTTATTTATTTGTTAGATAGTTACTAATCCAAAATTACCCCTTTTCCTTCCACGATAAAAGCAGCATAGAGTTGAAATTACATTACATTCCCGTACTGCGAGCGAGATAGGATATAAGGAAATTGCTTGTTTGTTTTCGCCGCTATTGAGTAACTAAACAAGATCTGTCCACTTGACAAGTCGGGGTCATTAAATAAAGATAAGACGGGCGATTGAGCGTGAAACTCTACATTCTGACAAGGGTCATCCTGTTATCTGCGATAAGAACAAGGGCAATTTCCCACCGAAACGCCTATTGCCGCGACGCAGCGTTTGGCAGTGTTTACTCAGACGCACAGCTTCGGCGCCCGTAGGAAACAAGATGCAGATGTGAGATAGAGGACAAACAAACAGTCCGCTCTGGGATACAGAAGGCATCTGCCTTGCTTACTCATACCAACATAAATAAATACACATCGCCCGTAATCGCGTTACTCAAGCGGCGGGGTTGTCTGTGACTAGGGCGGCCCCTCAGGTGTGTCTATGCTTGAAATACGACTTGATCATTGTCAGACGTCTGGGTGTCGCGCGACAAGTATCGCTTTTCACGTTGAAAAAATGCGTTAGATCTAGACATGGCAACTAGATAATTTTAGTGGTCTAATTAGACTTATTAGAGCCAAAGTCTAATCAAATTTGTGAATTGTAATATTTTACGTCATATTTTATGATACGATGGCTGATATACGATGCTCTTTCCACTTCTCTACTAGTTGCTGACGATTACCCCTGACGAGTGTCAGCCGAAAATATTCGGGTTCATTCCAATATGAATATATATAACAGAAGTTCTGTGCTTCCGAAAGCCTATTCAAATGTGAATATACAATTCAGTTCATTTTAGCTCTAATTTGCTGTAAATGGCGCAGGACATACGTATATAGTGCGAAACGAGTCAAGCTCACGCACGGACATTTGCTATTATCATGCTCGAGAGAATTAAGCATGATTTTACATGAATTGAATTTGATTCAAGGACCGAGTTTTCGCGAGTTCAGTAATTCTAATTTGAAAAAATGTATAGTCATAGTTCTAATTTTAATCTAATCGGGAAAAAAGTGTGTGACCAGAATTCTAATTCTAGTCTAATTTGGATGCAAACTGTGCAGTTATAATTTTGATTCTAATTTAATGTGAAGAAGCTGAAACTGTTCTAGTTGTCCAAGTGCGGTTTGGTTGTTAGATAATCGCATATCGTTAACGATCGGTAATCAATCTAACCGTACTTCCCACGCAGTGAGAGCTCACAAAATATGATTCTCATTCATTAAAACAGCATTGCGGCAAACACGGATTAATACTTGAAACCACATCGCGTATATAGTCCGCTACCAGCTCTTGGAAATGTTTGGAGTATGCGTCAAAGGTTGTAACAAAATATTGTCATACTAAAACAGTGCGTGCAAATTTACAGTGCTCACAACGTCAGCACACACTTCAAGGCCCGTAACCTAAATACCGTGTCGCTTAAGGTTATTCGAATGATCTCGCTGTTACCATAAATACGTTACGAGTCGCGATAAAGAAATTAGACTACGAAATCCCACAACCTCTGGCGCGAATATTGTGATGGACTGTGAAATTAAATTGTTACCTGCTGCGCTGCGATTGCTTGTTGTTGTTGCATAAAGGCTTGAAGCTGACCCGGCGAAGGAACTTGCTGGGAAAGTAACTGTTGAATCTGTACCACAGAAACACAATCTGTGCATGAATATTTAAACAGTTCCATTGCATGTATGGTATACACCATTGAAAATTGAAGATTCGTTTGTATAACTCACGAGAAATAAACGTACCTGTTGTGAGTTTAAAAGCGATGTGGGTGAAAACGGAAGGCCGGAGCCTTGGGCGCCAGAGGCGGCGGCTGCTGCTGCGACCATGGCTGCTGCCAATGGGTTTTCAGACGCCGACTCCTTGACGCTGTCTCCCCTGCTACTGTTTGGGGAATCTGCAGTAGGCAATCCCGCCACGATTGTTGATACCGGGTTCGTGCTTTTGTCAAACTGCTTCAGATCTGACTGGCTATGCTGCTGTAGTAATGATAGCATTGCCTGCCAAAAGAGAATGACTTCAACAAAATATAAATATCTGAGCCTCTATCGAAACACTATTCCAAGTCCTTCCTATCTTTACATTTTATCGCAATCTTGCGGTGTCAAGAACCGATGAAAGGATGAATAAACTGAACTGAACTAGTAAATTATTATACTTGGCCTAAGTTACCAGGAACACGGCACTTCGAATATGATTTATATCAGAGCATGGCCATGATCAGAGCTGCATATTACTGGAGCTATGCAATCAAAATATGACTTTAGTTCGTAGCTTTATCATGCACCCCTCACTCGCGCTATAATCCACCTATAAATGGGCGGCGCATACATTCTTTTTCAACTTGAAATCAGTACAATTTTACAGCACTCGAACCTTCCGATATCACTGTGAGTGTGAGAAGTCACTTTTGTGACGCTATTAATCAATGACATAGCCGGCCTCATCTCGTTCGTTTCAGAGATTATACGAATATATTCAACAGCAATACATGCGCTCAATCACTTTGGCAGGGCTAATTTATCATTTAGAGCTTGCATGCTCGTCTCATTGCTTGTAAACGTCCGTCACAAGTAAAACAAACCGTGATCGCCTCGTCAAGAGTTTGGCATTTCCTATGTAATATTGACACTTTAAAACCGTTGCGTCATGGCGCACGATGCTTGGAAATAACGCTTTTTCAATCATTTCCACACTAAATTGATTACGCCACCAACAAACATCGTTCCGCAGCGCGATCGGTTGGATCATCTCTTCGATCGGCGCGAAACGACAGAATTTATTGATGTACTTCCGAACGCAAGGCGCTCAACGTGACGTTGACATGCAATCTAAGAATTTTCATTGGCGTACGAGTGCCTTTGAGACGCAATTCGTTCTGCAAACAATATGACACTCGGAATAGACTGATTTTCGAATGGGGATTACGGGCTATGCATCAAACGCAGGACTTGCGATACATCGACAATCTATGATATTAAATGGTGCAATGATCTATTAATACTACGGTTGTAATGAGTCGTATCCACAAAAATTAGCGGTGTTTCGAATAATCATTGGTAGGGATTCAGCAAGTATCCATTTTACTTATTGCTGACGATTATCCCTGAACAGTTTCTGCCGAAAATTGTCTGGTTTATTTCTACATGAATACATCATTCCATTGTATCCGTATTACGAAAAAATATCATGAAATATCCTAGGATGTTAAAAAATTGCGATTTCTTTCAAGCATGATAATACTTTCAAGTTCCCCTTCATCGACTAAACTATAGAACGTACGCAAGCAATTTCCAATACGAAATTGTGACACCTTGTTCCCTTAAAAATCAACTTATTATCACGGATGTTGCACTATTACAAGCGTTGAGCTGAGCACCTTCACTGCATCTTCGCGATATAGTCATCATTTTCGCCAATAACCAGAATATAACATCAGTAACAATTTCAGAAAAGGGCACCGACTTCCAATTTCACTACCGATCACTATATCCCTAGACAGGCCGCAGCATGCAAAGGTGCGGGTGCGGGGCTAACACGATGTTTGCCGAATGGTTGTATTAAAATTTGCTTCTCAATAACAATGGTGGGTTGATTTTTGTGGAATCCCTCACCAGGTGCCGTGAGATCATTTCATTTACACGATGGCTAGCACCTTTCTCGTTACACGCGTCGAGAATCGAGATCGTATCGACTGCTTATTTATATGGCGCGAATGTCGATTACGAAGCGAATGACACATAAACCTTCGGCTGCAAACATTTATGTAAGTCATCGGTGAGACATAAATTCTCGCCTAGTTTTCGAGCTGGCACGGTTTACTTGAAGGCAGATTATAAACTTTAATCCGCGTACATTTATTTATTTATTTACCACACACGAGCCCGGTCTAGATTTGGTTCCCATCGCAATGATGCACAATGAAGAGAAAATGCGTATTGTAAAATACCAAATCTGCATAGTGCAGTAACTAATTGTTTCGATCTACCACAGTCAAATGGAGTAACCTGAACCCTTCCTGTCGTTAACCACACAGTGATTAATGTATTCCCGGTGCTAAATAATCAAATGGTGGGATATTTCAGGAATTTAGTCGCGTATTTTAATAATATCCGATGCTCGAGGCACACATGGATGTAGCAAACTCGTGAAACATGATCTAACAAACTTTTCTCTGTATGACAACAGCATTTGATAGGTTAAGAATCAGAACCCTATCTCAATCTCGTATATTTAATTGTCTTCGATACACGAATCCTGTAGCTTAGACATTGCCGACAACTGCGCTATATAAGCTAAGCTAACGAGAAGTACTGGTCACATACATGACAGAAAATCAATGTTTCAAACACATTTTTTTATCATTTAGTAACTTTTTTGTCCGATATTTTGGTAATTGTCTTTTTCTGAGTATACCAAACAGTCATACATGAAAAATTAACGCCCAGTGGATTTGAGAGAGAAAGACGAAGCAAGAAAAAATATCACCTTTGTCAGCATGAGCATGACTGATAATAATAATCACCATATTCGTACCGTCTGCAGTAATATCAAAGAGTTATTACAACTTGACCTTCTCACAAATATTGAGTCATCAACGATGCGAGACTTAAGCTAGGCTGAATGCCGAAAATATAGCTATTGCATGTCAGTTGTACATTCGAGTGAGAAATTTACTATGTATGCCCCTCCTTCGTTTAATACATACAGTATATATACTGAACACTGTCCACAGCAATTAAACCAACACAAACATTTATGCAAGCATCAAATAGTTTCAGTAAAGAATGACTATCAAACATCTTACCGAACACGGATAAAAGATATTACATACTCTTCTTGTGCTCCATCTAGAAGCAGGCCTATATAACTAAGAACCAACAAAATGCCATTTACCTTATGAGCAGACAACCGTGTCTGTAGGTCGCGGGTTGTTGCAAAGTCGGGACTCCGTGAGTAGTTTCGCTCGTGGGCCGGACTTCGTCTCGGCTCGTTAAACGATGATTTCCGATCAATAAAACTGTCTTCTTGGTGTAATTTATGAGATGGAGATGCCGTCAGAGTAGATTCCTTCGTTAATGCCAAACCAGACTTTCGCATTACTACACATCCACAGATCCTCTCGACATTACCGGGGCTACTATCGGCAGAGGTGTCGCAGGCTATGCTTAGAAACAGTACGCCGAAAACTCTTCTGCAATTTGATATATTATGTTATAGACATTAACAATGACGCAATCGTGAATAACGCATAACTCGGAGAAATCCTATACGCAGCGTGGCTAACATCTCAAAAAAGCCAGCAATAGAGGTTTGAATCACGTTTGTTATTCTGCGTGGCGCTCAGGAACGGCAACGTTGCGAGAATTGCTTCAATCTCTTTGTAATTGATCCTCCTCAGCTAACTACGTGGTACCTGGTGCGATTGAAAATACTATATCTGCCAGATATGACATGGCCACCGACAATACATAGTAATATGTATTTAGTAATAAGTTTTTGATACCATATTCCTAAATATGACACCACACGTGCTGATAAGCTCGGCTCAACACATCGGCGAGATGACGAATTGAAAATTTTACAGTATAATAGGGTTTTCCACAACTATATGCCGTGCGACACAGCCCGCCCCCGTAAATATCAGCTACCTGCCCTAAAGGAATTCTGTAAATAACGACTATATTCCGTCTGACAGACAGTAGATTTCGCGCCACAATAGCCCAGTAAAAAATACAACTAAGCTGCGGTCTCAACTACTAAATTAACTCTACAGAAAATCATCTTCCTTAACCGCCATCTATATTTCCGTTGGATAAGTGACATCGTTGTAGTAATTGCTAGCGTTAACAGATATACCACTGCGATAATCTTGAATACAATACCTTCCATAAAATCAAAAATACAGCCTATACCTGTCACAACCTTCCCGCCGAATAAAAATGTTTTCTACTACACAAACTGTAACATTACAAGGATACAACATCCATAAATCTGAGATCGGGGCTCGCGAGTCACAAACACCAGAGATACGGTCCGGATGACCGGCAGACTCCGTCGGCGCTGTCGGTAAACACACTGTTCATAACTTCACGCGGACGATATGATCCAAAGCCGACGAATTAACCCTAAACTCTGCACTGCAGTCTGAGACGATGACGATTCCCGTGGCTTCCTTCAACGTTACGCCGAGAAGTGATAATTGCTTTCCAATCCAGAATGTCGCTACTTCGGGGCCAGGACGCAAAAATTACTACACACGAGTCAGCGCGCTGCGCGCTCTCTCGAAATGGGTACGAACCGGAAATGCTAGAAGGAGAATCTGCGGTGATCGCCCGATAGTTCACTCCACTTGCACTTGTTAAAGTTTCTCGCCTCAACAAAGCACCGCGATTGGAATTAGGCGATGCTTAGTTACCAATTACTGAAGAACGGAGGGCATTATTTAGCCTATTACACCCACACGACGCCAATCCCGTGAAAATGACTTTATTTCGAGAGCGCTGACCACATCCTAGGACCTAGAATACTTTCGATGCTATCTATATTCGCAAGGACATAGTAGAACCTGTCTGGCATTGTTTTTTTTTTTCTCTTTTACGACAATAATCTCGCTGTACACGCACGCACTGGTGCGTTCAAGAGTCGTATAAACCCCATATAAAACTAATACCGACAAAGGGCTTGAACTGTCAAAGATATAGGACGTGACGTACTCCGCTCATGCATATTACACACCGTTACATACGCAACATAACAAATTAGGCGCGGTAATTCGTTTGAAAGACGGTACTAATTCTGTTGAACAAGGGGAATTAATTACGCATCGGAGCCGGTTCCTACCCGTAAGCTCTTCGGTACATACTCGAGCGAGTTCGTGATTTTAAGGCCTGCGCGCGTATTTACTGTTATGGCCCAATTACTATAAACACAGAATCATGGTTGGAGAGCTATTACTAAACAATTTTAATCGCGCGGTTTCGCGTGTAATTCGAAGGTTTGGACAGATTGGGACTGCACACTGCACAATGTGTGTGCACAGTGAACCCAGAAATTGGGTAGTTATCGGGACCAACATGACAAGAAATCAGTTCTATTTCAAAATTATAAGGTTACAATAAAAATTGCTAACGTGTCAACTGTCAATCCCGACTTATCAAACAGAGGCATTCAGACTCGCAAGTTAATTTATCGGAAAATGGACTGGAAAATACATTTTGCAGGCATGAGAAAGATATAATAAAGGTTCTCTTGTGCCTAAATTTTGAATGGTGGGCATTGGGCAATGAAGGTATGGAACCGGGACAATATCTCACTGTTGGAAATTCTCGCCATTTACAATTATGGTTTCGGCTACGTCAGTGTCAACAGTTGTTTTAGATTGCATACCAATGGATCATGTCACACGCACTCGCTCATTACTCCACTCTAAATATTAGAAACGTATCTTGCGATTGTACTTATGGAAATTTAAGTTGTTGTGACCCATAACGGACGATGCTTCCATTCGGTCATCAATTCGCGTTGTAAATATATCTATCACCGACATAGACTAATAAGATTCTTTGAAGCTCCATTCCAATGATGATGAATACTATATTGGAGCGATAGCGCTTAGCCGGTATGTAGCTTATTATCTCTCGGCACTCTGGTGCGTCTTGTGGCATTTATCAAGCGTAGTCCATACCATGGCCTACTAGTTTTTAGTAGGCCATGTCCATACCGAAAATTGTCAAAGAAAGGTTTCGGAATTGCAGCTCTCTCATTTCGACTAAGCAGCCTTATGACAGTCAATTTGGAATCGTTTCTCAATGCGAGCTGATACATATGACCGCTTTGCTTCGTTATCTGCTACGGTAGCGTCGGGTTGCAACGGCTATCTCTGCATATTGCGCGACTATCATCTGACTCCACTATGTACTTAATGAACCCTGCCTGAGTGGGAATGCTAGTTTTGTAGCGGAACGTTATCAGTAGATCAGCTCTGATTTGAATTCTACTATAATTCGTTATTAGAAATGGAATTGTGTTGTAGATTTTCGAATATCAGAACTAGCTCACTAACGAGGCATTACAACTTGTGTCATGGATAACGTTTTGGATAACTAAGGTCCCTGATATCCATCAAATTGATACAGCGCTTTAAAATCTACACCTGAGCTACTATGAAGAGTCCGTATGAATATTAATATCGGTATAGTTTGCTCTACGAATTTCACATTATAGCTTTTCATATCATTTTCGCCCAATATTCTGATTCCCTACATGGTGGCGTCATCAATCTCACGCGACATAGACTACACGTGTTGCAAACGCTGTATCAGACAACTTAACCAGCTTCGGCTGACGCGATACGGACTCATATGATTCGGCAAGTTTTGCAGCTTTAAACATTCACGTTTTGCATAGCACCGAGTCATCGAAGTCGCAGCGTACAAACAACGTTGCGATTCACAATGCATACAAGGAAGAACGTTTACAAATTGGGAAATATGATAGCCGTTCACGGGTTGAAAAACAATGACATGTCAGCCATCGTCTTGACATCGACGAATTCCCATATTAGCGGAAGCTATTATAATCAAATGATGGATTGCGGCAGAACTTCCCGGGACATTCGCATCGCGAAAATATCGAGGCTGCGCTCAAAAACCGGTCGTGTATGAGTTTTGACAAGGGCTAATTTATTGTTCCCGATGTTTCACGTTTTTTTTTTTGAGCTAACGTTAGCGGTGGCGTATTACGTCATGTATTAAGCGGTGTGAGGTATAATCAAGTCACATAGCTTGCGCACCGATTATAAACATTGAATAGTACATTGATGGGTTGCATATTCGCGCACCGTGACTAATTAGTCCTAGTTGGGGTTAAGACTTGAAGATGCAACTGTGCATTGCTTTGCTGATCCTCGCAGTAGGACATAATATCAGTAGATTTCATTTGCTGGAGAGCTGATGAAAATTTACTCGGACTACGCTATTGTTGACAAATACTGCGACAATTGAATAGTATATTCAGATTGAAATAGACTCGCATATTTTCGGCTGCCACTCGTCAAGGGGTCATCGTCAGCAACTAGTAGAGAATCGGAAAGAACGTAGCATGTCAACAATCGTATCGCCAAAAATACTGGTACACATAAAAAACAAGATTCCGTAATTCAGGGGGTTGGGATAAACACGGCGGTGACTAGGATTGCATTTAAAACAAAGATGTTTTAAACAAATGCCGTTTAAAAAAAATAATGTTTATTTTAAATTCGTATAATTGTGTAAATACTTTCCAAAAATATGCTGTATGAGCCTATGGACGATTACCACCCGATATAGCCAACGTATACCATATGGGATTTTTGAAACCCTCAAAATAGTCGGTTTTACAACTATGGTACGTAGATATTTCGTCAACGGAGCTATATTTGCCCTATATTTTCAATTGTCAAAGCCAATCCATTATGACGTCACAATTGAACATTCGTGACGTCATGGCTTTAAAAAAATGTTTTAAAAAAGGGCCTTGTTTTGAACATGCTTGTTTTAAATTGATTTTTTAAATGCAACCCTAGCGGTGACGCTCTTAAATTGTGAACGTTTGTAGCATTGCAATTTAATCGTGACATCATGTTTTTGTTAAAAACTCTTTTTTTTTTTTTTTTTTATGACTACACAACTGGACAGTGGACACAAGGGACCAGACTCGCTCCTCGGCACTTTATAATTATTTACACCCGTAGCAGAAAGTCTATACACACGGATTTTATGCGCCTTAAAATTAGTCACGATCAAGGAAAAATCCGCGTCCCATTTGGCTGCTGCCAATCACCCGCAATGCCTCTGTACATTTCAAAACACAAATGAGAGAAGCGTCTTTAAAAACGTCATTAAAAGTCAACACAAATTCGCAGCCGCTGCATAGGTCAATCAAAAATCCCCCTGCTTATTTGTCAGGCAGTAAATCGCATTTTCTGGCAAATACCAAAAAGTTTACAAATCGATGAAGGAAAGCCGAATTTGTGACAAGCCGAGAAACGATTCAATTCCCTAGTGGCTAACTGAGATTTCGCTACAGCGAACTATTACAAAATCGCGACATTGTCTCGCGTGTAAATTTTCCTGGGGCTTCGCGTCGGCGTATGCAAATCATTTTCCATCTCCTCGTAAAATATCGATTTTCCACTAACTGGCAACAAAACATGACAGGATCATCAAAATGACTCGGATAAGCACTTGAAGCGTGAAAAATCGCGCTGTTTTGTCACATTAGAGTTATATTCGTTCCGGATCGAAGTCCGTGATTGATATTCTCAAGCGAGGCCATTACCGCAAAAGTCCTAGTCGGCGTCTGCCCGACATCTAGCGATCGTAGTAAAACACGTGGTCCGTTAAATACCGATCTGACCGGCATACTTCAGCCGGCAATATAAACTGAATAGTGGATATGTTTACTAGATTTCATTGCCATAAAATGAGAAACATAATCATAAAAACTTGCAATACTGTTATTAAATGATTAGATATAAGTACAAAACACACAAATATCGAGCTAACATTTGATTTCTGAGTTTCAGTTTTTTGTTTGTTTGTAATTTTATTCCTTCAAAACGCCACAAGATTGAAGTCAGACACCCACCTGGGCCTATGGGTTCTTAACCAGGGGTTCGTGGACCCCTTTGGGGTACGAAGCGCCATATTAGGGGGTACGAGATGCATTGCGGAATTAGGCCTATATATGTTATCTAATCGCTACCCGCTATCTCATGTCAATGGTATTTTTTATTGTGATATCGGTACCATCAGAAGTTGAATATGGACAGGGAGTACCATAAATTTTATTGAAAGCTCAAGGGGTATGAGCACTAAAAGGGTTAAGAAACACTGACCTCGACGACGTAAATAGAAAGCATGTACATGTACATTGTACAGTGCACACAAGCACAATTTATCAAGTTCCATTGGAAACTATACGATTTAATCGCAAAAAAAATCGATTTACCGGAGCTACACTTCGTCACCATCTGCTGCGAACTATCCACAAAAACACGAAAATAGCAAAACCTGCCTATGCGCTGCCAGATCTATCGGTGCTTACAGCACGACAATGTCAGCATTGTAAGGAATAACGGACAGCATCTCATCACAAACATTTCAAACGAGAGTATGCGACGCAAGGGGTATGTTGTGTTTGCATTACACACTCGCCATAATATGAAGACAACTGACAACAGCGACAGCGGCGCGTCTACACCTTTCATCCGTTCCACTGTCTTCGCCGCGAATAAAATCCCGCTGTTTACCGTGGCAATAAAGACGGCTGTGCGCAATAAAATGAGAAAGGAAGTCGGCCAAGATAGGACGCTGTTTCCCTTAAATAATACAAAGCAGTCCAACGAAACAAACAAATGCATGTAAACACACTGCGCTATTAACTGTGTTGGCATCCTATTGAGTAACTGGCAACAGCCGCGGGTCGGCAAAATGCCATTTGCCACCGTAACCTTCCACATGGTTCGTTCGATAAGTAAATGGTGAAGTCATTGTGTCTTTCACGTACGCGCAAGTATCGCTAATCGCTCTTTAAGATATGTATTCAACCTACCACATTATTATCATACTCGTCGAATTAAATGTATTATCCATCACATATTTACTCGTGACTGCGTTAATGTTTGCTTAGAGAGCTGACAAATTCAGAAAGTCGGTCAGCGCTTTTGATAGCGATCCATTTTCTATATGGCGGACCCTACTGGCCATACAGGATCATACTTTTATATGTGGAGAAATGTCACACGTACAAAGAGAGATCGTTGAATCAATACCGCGTAGAGATGGAAGTTTGTCGTAGGAAAGCTTCCATTGTGCCCGCGATGACATTATTTATTTATAAACACTTATTTGGTAAAAGAAGAACGTTGTCTCTTTGTGTAAACGCGCCATAATCTTATGAGAAAGTTATGGTTCACGGAATGCTTCAGGAGTGAACCCTTCGACACTGGAAATTACGGGTAGATCATTATCTAATTCGTAAAGCGTCCTAAAATCAAAATGTCCTGATTGCTTTGTACCATTTCGTGTCACAATTTCGAAATTAATTATCCCAGAATATCTTCATTGTAGCTTTTTATACTGCTGAAACAAGCCTATGTGCAGCATTAAATGCTGCGGTTTGATAAACATCAAATTTAGAAGCGGGTATATGTTTACTTCCTTACTACATATCGACATTATTTTCCAACATGCGGTACAAACCCAGTCTTGACAAGCTGCCAAGCTTTAAATTACCCATAGACGGGCGATCATTCCGAACAATCGGGTGAAAGGCGTTTAAACGGATCAGTGCAAGTCCAAAATCACTCCGCGGTAATACCAAGGCAACGTTTTGTCCCGTACAACGCCTAGTTCGCAAACAATTCGATAAACATACAACCCGCTAATATCAACAACGTCAGGGATATGCTTCTGTCAGCGCAGCGTGTCGTATGCCTCACTGGTGTTCTTCAAATTTTGAATTGCAATAAAACTCTCCCACCACTTCCGTTATACAGCGATATACTAATGGGACCAAGTAGGTCTTCTTGTAACACAACTCCACTTCAACTTATGTAATTAATATGGGGAGATCTGGACCATCAACCCACATGCCCCAAAGCCACCGTGTGATATGACCAGATTGACCACTCGGCACCACAAATTGGAGGGCGCACGTTGCACAATTTAATCAGAAATGAGCAATGCATGCGTCATTCGAAAATTATAATGTCACCCGTATACGAATGTAGATTTATAAATGAGGAGATCTCTGCGACTCGACGATCGAAGCAACAATTCGTGCGAAATAAACTCCAAGGTATCCAAACATTATTTTCCGAACTCTTTGTATGTACTTATGTCCTCCACTGTGAGGAGCATTGCATTCATAAACAGCAGTGAAGCCGAGGAGTATTCGGTAAACCGCTCTCATTCATAACCTTAATTTCGTCAATAACGAGCTGACATACTCCATAATGCAATCATACATACCGTACTTTCCTAAGCTTCCCGTTTGCGCATATAACGTGATGATACGTGGTGGTTAAGTGTCGCCTTGCTTACATTCAGATGCTATTCTTCCAAGTTCGACGGCAATTTCGTACAGATATAATATAAATAAGATTGCTGATGCTTAACTAATCTTTTCAGGCATTCGTAGGGTGGCAATAACTAAAGTTCCGAAACGTGAAATCTACACTGGGCGCAACCGCATTTACAAAATACGAGACACCAATAACTCATCCCATAGAAGCACGAGTACGGCTCGCTATCATATATACAGCATGTTCGGTATGGTGATCAGTTGACAAACAAATATCCTCACCAAACACTCGGTCGACTACTTGAACCCCGTGTTTATTTTTGCGGTCTCTCGACGACGCATGGTCAACAAATGCTAAGATAGAAAGAAATGAGATTGTCACTGAGGAGTGCTCGGGAGAGTGCCCCAATTATCAACACTCGAGCAATGCTATGAATATACGCATCCACATAGAAGCAGGCATATATTCACATAAACATATTACAGGTATAGTGGCTGCATTACATAAACCGTGAACTGAGTAAATTGCATTGGAGTTCGCCGCAGTGAATGCGACTCAGAGATAGAAGCGGGGCTTCTTTATTGGCCCCAAACGTAACGGTTGATATTGACCTTATTTGAGGATTTCATTTGACATTCAGCCCGGAAATGCCATAGACGTGACCGTGTGTCTGTATACGTATATGAGCCACATTAACCGGGTACTACATATATATCTTTGAACAATTCCGTTCATCCCCATCAGAAGCAACCGAACAAATATATACGCTGTATATTTTACAATTTACCTGAACCAAATGGTAAAACCGTGAACACTGAACATGACGCCGGTAGAATAAGCTGAGGTATAATTAGCTGCACAGCGCCACATGGCCAAGTAGAAATTTCCCTCTCTCTCTCTCTCTCTCTCTCTCGCTCTCTCTCTCTCACGGAAAATAACTATAATTGCTAAAACAGGTGAACAGTAAAATAATGTGCCTCTTTCTATATGAGATATGGAAGCACTCGACAACTAACTTAATCGCGTATTAAAATCTGTGTCACAATAATGTTCAGCCTCAGCCGTCGTTACTGCCTCTGCCTGAACAGTACTGCCACTACATATGGTCACTACTCATTGTCTGGGACAATTGCATTATACTTGACGACTGTGTCGACAACAGTTACGAATAAACAGTTCAGCGCAGACTACACAATGGTCATTACAGCTGCACTCCATGTATGGAGAGAATCAATAATGGTGGAAAATCAATGAATTCATCTTGCACAAAATTTGTATCGTCGATTAGCCCATCACGGGATTCGACCCGGTTGAAGTCCGAAACAATTTCCAACGTTGTGCTTTCCGTTCTCCGACACAACATTTACAACAAATCTCCACATCGTGGATAGGCTACATATAGGCTGCGCTAGAATAAGTACGTGTAGCTCTGTAGCATATAGAACAGGGGTGTCAAACTCAAATTTTGATCGCTCACGGGCCGCACCAGCCAAATGATGCAAAAATGTAACCTCCAAATCCAGACGTTTTTTTTGGGGGGGGGATGACTCAGTATGAAGGCTAATAAATAGTATATAATATCACGGATTATAGGGCCACTATTCTGGCAGCATCTGTATTCGCAAATAACGGAAGTGCCAGAAAATGCGGTTAGAGAGCGATTGCGTACAATACGCAGGTATAAACCGCTAAAACAGTAGCTCCAACGTGCCTGTCACGACGACATAAACTGACATATTTGCATGCCCCCACACTACCCAAACCCTCGTTTTGGTCGTGCCCCGGCGTTGTCCCCGAGTATGTGTTGCGACTAAGACAAGAGACTAACTGTAAATGCGAACGCTGGAATTTCGTGCGTTATTATTTCATCCTCGTCCGGGATTCTACAGAAGCATAAATATTTCCATTGTATTCTTTGTGTAACCATCATATTATCCACGTAACTTGCTTAGAACGGCTTTTCATTGCCGTTTTAACCCCTATTAATTATGCGTTTTCGTCCATTTTCGAGGAGACTCAGAACTGAGTGTGGACTTTTTTCATCTTCCGAGAGTTTCGTGACGATTTCACCGACTTGGTACTAATGGTGATTCACAGTGAAAACGCAACGTTGGCAATAGTTCCAATGTGACAAATATGACATTATTAACAAAAATGTCCTAAAATGTTATAGAAATACAAGTATTCTTTCATTTACTTCGAATTGCTTCGCGGGTCGGATGCGGCCCGCGTGCCGTATGTATGACACCGCTGATATAAAACGATAATAGCTGGTCCGTTTTTCTACATCTCACAAAGACACAGGTCGAACAGTTTTTGCGGTCATGTCAACGCACTTAGGCTAACAACGACCTCCAAGCAGCATCTTGGCATTTCAGTGAGAGCTCATTGGTCAGAAATAAAGTAAATTCCATGAACTTACACTAATTACTCGGGTCATCTTGTTTCGTGGCTGTTCCGACTTGTATTTCAATAGATCTTGGAGTCGAATTTGTAACTTTTTACATTTCAAATTAGTAGATTATAGAATCAAATGTGTGGCTTCATTAGTAATTCGCCATATATGCCATGCAGTAATATTATCGACCTCCAATATTATCATAACCGAGTGATATGGACATGGACTATAGAAAATGCAAGTATATGCTACTGTAGCCTACATTGTACAACAGCTCTTCTATTCATTATGCGTATATCAGGATTATGCTCTTGCAATTGTGATGTCTGTGGCGGGCTATACATTGACGAATAAGTATCAGTGATGCATTGTTCTGACTTCTCAGTATCGAGTTTTTCAAGCATCTTAGTCTTCTACTTGCAAGAGCTCTCGGAAGTTATGGAATAATTCCAGTATTGCAATACTTTCGTGGTCAATGATCCTTGGTTCTGGTTGGTTTATTTGTGATACGCTTTTGATCATGTCTGTTCCGCTGTACAGCCCATATAGCCATTCGAGATAGTAGCCAAGATTTGGGTCTTCTTGTTCTTTGCACCTGACATGCATGATAAACTCTAGCAGTACGCAACGTTTGAAACACCCCGCGGGCACAGGGAAGCGAGTGGCGCAGTTGGTTAAACACTGCAGTCACGACATCGATGGTTGATGTTTCGAGCCTCGGCTCTGCCATGTTTCTATGTGTCGGAGATTAATCTGGGCACCTCATCGCCGATCCCGCTGTAAATACAGCGCCTCGAAAGAAGGGAGAGCCTAACTCTGGAAATATGACAGCTAAAGACCAGGAAAACGAAGCAAGCACGCGAAAGACCTTGTATTAATGCAAGTCATGTGCTGGGCGCAAATATGTTGTGAATAAAACAAACAAAACCCCGTGGGCATTTTCACGATAACGTACATCCGTCGTAACATGGACTACATTGCAAGCGTAATGTCTCAACCACCGTATAACCGGCGAATAGCAAACATCAGTCAACGAGTTTTATGCCGTTGTCAAATGCCTTCACTACCAAGCACTCGCATAAATAAGAGAACACCTATGGAGCTGGACACCGCCCCATCTACTCCCTCGCGATCAGAGATGTTTTTAGATGTTGAAGCTAATACGCGCACCAGTAAATTCGAATTAGCATACCTACGAAACAAATGAAATGATGCTTGTGGTAAAATTTATATATAGACCTAGATCTAATCTTTGTATACTTTCTGACTTGTGCATTAGGCCTATAGGATTAATCGACTCGATCATGACAACTCAATTCCGCGTTGTTCCGCCCTTGAATGCTAACAATCCAATCCAACCTCTTTTGAGGTAGGTACACAGGTCTCAATGTCATAGCAAATCCCAATAGCTTGCTCTTTGTCAAGTGTCATCATTGTTCCAGACCACACCGGATGCGTATCTCCACAAATTTTGTTTTCTCACAACATTACCGCATAGCGTGTGTATACATGGTAAATGGTGACGAGTGACTGGTTCTACGCTATCATCGCTACAAAAACAACAATAAAAACAACAACTATGAAAATTAATTGAACAATAATACCATGAACCAACATAGAATCGGCTGTTGCCCCAACGAAAATATTTTGTTTATTAATGACAATAGAAAGAAGGAAGGAATACGTGCACTACCAGAGATACGCTGATAACATGGTTATGTTTACACAGCGTACACCAATAGCATCATTTTGTTCTCTTTTGCAAATAAATATATTGATCAATGGTGGACCTTTGACGCCTTCACGTGAACCCGCGGTGATGTATCTTTCAGCGCCTGCTTAATCAATAGCCACATAAAGTGATCGCAAAATGCATTGGAGCTTAGCGTAGGTCCAGGACGTGGATTTGAAAACAGGTTTCACCATGTTTGCCGTATACGCGATTACGCATAGGATTTGGATTCGCGATGTTTGCGTAGTGTGTACTATACACGGATTAAAGGATTTGGAATTGGCTCAAATGTCCGAGCTGTACTTTAAAATGAGTTTGAGTCATCACCGGATACAATCCATCTATCCGATTGATGGACGTGAGACTGTGGGAGTTACAATATAGGGTTGCCATACGTCCGGAATTTCCCGGACATGTCCGGAATTTCACTGTTCAAACTATCGTCCGGGAGGAATTTCTAAAATATGCCAAATGTCCGGAATTTTGAAGACTTGACGTAGGTTCCTAATTTTTTCGTAAATCAGCATACAAACAATATTTTTTGGGAATATTTGTGCTTATGCATGATATTTTTCTTCGCGCTGCGCGCGATTTACTATAACATTCATTGATTTTATTATGGAGACTACCACCCTCGCAAGAACCGCAATAAAATATAAATAAAAACAACCTTCATTTACTGGAATAAGCCTAATTGTAACCGCAATTATAGGAGAACGGTATATTCCTAGAGATCGTTAAAACCGTTTAGATGCTTTATTCAAAGATAGTGGTTCCAAACGGAGGGGGGCGTCCGCCTTTATTCTAGGGTTTGCGAATATGTTGAATGTAATCAGCTTCCAAAATAGCCCGTGAGTAAGTCTGGGCAAAGGTGCTGACTTCTTTTAGTAATCAGCTCGTTAAATTTTGATCAGGGCCACGGAACATTTTCAAATTGGAGATGGAGTCGCGACCATAAAAGGTTTGAAACCACTGGATGTTGGGTGTTTATAAAGCTCCGTGGTGCGCACCGGCATAAAGCTGATAAACAATGTTATAGGTGGGACATGAACGTGACTTAACCATGTGCAATTACGCTCCCTGTATTTTCGAACTCATCAAGTCATCATCCTCCACCAGTTCTAACGCTAACTCTGATCATGTGGGCGGAGAGCAGTAGCTATATATTAATATATGTAACGACCAATATTATTGACATAATTCATTCAAATAATTTAACGACCAGATGCATATATGAACCAGATTCATATAGCAAGCCCCCCCCCCCTCCTCCAGAAGTTGCATCGATTACTCTATAGCAGGGGTTCTCAACCCGCGGCCCGCAGACGCTTTTTCTGTGGCCCGCGAGATCTTTCAATATGATCGCAATTACTACCGGCCCAGTATTGTCGCATACGGTATCAATTTAGCTACTAAAGCTCTCTTATCGCTCCGTCTCTGTTTCGTTTGATTTATTCTCATTCTTCAATGTTTTCTGGTTTATTGATATATGGTTGAGTTTGGATTCTTATTGTTCTGAATAGGTCTTCGGACAGCTCCATCTCGAGTTACACATATCACCTGATCTTAGCAAAAAGCGTTGCTAGCTAGGTCTTAGGCTAAGCAATCCATATTTTGAGGCATTGTTGAGATTGCCGGCGACGTTAAAAACGCATGGTTCAAAATTGCTTGATATATCGCTAATCCCATGAAATCTTAGACAAAGGTGTTTCTCCAACAAAACGTTACTATACTGTGCGAATCTCCGCTGTTTCCGGAATTTAGCAGCAAGTAAAACTTCCCCTAACAAATTTCGAAGCTGCAGTTGTCTGATTCAGCTGTGACAAGAAGATTAACAGCAATGTCAGTTAATCTTTTGTTGAATGTTTTGCCCCGTTGACTACTTTAACCTAGCATTGGACGAAATCTACGGACATTGCAACGCTAATTGTATTGGGTTATTCTATCAGAGTGGATATATTTGTACAAGTAATGCTGGCTGGGCAAACGTGGGGAGAGGGGACTAGCAAACAACATCAACTTATCAAAGCTGACTTCTGTACTTATTGGTGTCGGGCATCAGCCATGGAAGGAAAGGAGAATGGTTTATTGGTTTGCTCAGAAATTACCCCGGACATGAGTCTTCTTCTCATATCACTGAGAGCCCAAAGTTACCGTAGTTTTATACTTGCTCGCTCACGCATTGAAACAGAGAGTTCAGTTCTCTGGTGCAAGGGTTTGAAGGTGCACATACCGATTTGGGAACGAATGGAATGCACGCTTCATGAAGGGATTTGCTTGTTCCGTCGGAAGATGACACAATCTCACTAGAAACAGCAACTGAAAGCTTACGAACGCTGTCCATTATGCTGTAGAATGCATACAAACTATTAGCCTAGATATAATAGTATACTCCAAAAATATACGGTAATAATGTTCTGCGGCCCGCAGCGCTTTTTGCTGTTAAAATGCGGCCCGTTACGCAAGGAAAGTTGAGAACCCCTGCTCTATAGTGTGGGAGGAGGCTGTAAACATGTGCTTTCGGTCCCAGTTACACAACACACAGCCACACACTCCTGAACCGGATCGTGAGTCGTGACCAGCACCTCTGGTCTCTCATCAAAGCTTTGCTAGTGTGACGTCATAACTCATTTTGAAATTCACTAGTGGGCGCTTAAGAGTGTCCGGAATTGGGGTTTCTGAAATATGGTAACCCTAAGTTAGAATAACCATGTCGTACTTTTTATAACACGATTAAAGACTGTTAGGCCCCCGATGGTCTAAAAGAGTGTTATCACCGGACAGCCGGGCTGAGTACTCGAATCTGAATCGATCCTTGCTACCAACAAATAATAATGACTCTCTCTCTCTCTTTCGTCAATGAATAGGGGCAGAGCGACAAGCGCCTGCTGACCGCGCGGCCCGGGTTCGATTCCGCGTCCTGGCTCCTCTTACCCCCCGTCGCTGTACTTACGGCGACAGTAGAAGTCTAAAAAAAGATCCGATGAAAGAGCGCACTCACAAGGAATTGAAAGAGCCGCGGGATAGAGATCAACATAAAAAAAAACTGACATCAGGCACTAGGTCGATATGGATGTCAGTTCAGGAGACCGCAAATGGTCGTTCGGTAGCATCCTTCTGTCTGTTCATTGCACATTGCGTTCGTCTTGATCAGATCAAAATACAATCTGACGATTGCTACCAATCCAAATTAATAACATCAAAGTACAGTTTCTATAGTGGTAGCCTTGAAAACTCGATTGGTCGTATCCTGACATACGAAACATGTAGGCTAGTTCGAAGTCGCGGACGATAGTGGAAATATCTGTGAAGTGCAATGTAGGGTGGTAGGCCCTACCTACAGGCATAGTCAAAACAAATACCCGATTATCGGTAATGTGATGTAGAGCAGGCACGGGACCTACGATACCTAGCATAGAGGGTACATATTTGAACTTTACACGCCTTTCATAGTCATTCAGAGTCGAATCGATTTTGTCCATCCCTATAAATTACTTGACAGTCCGCCCATCACACCTCCCGAGAAATCTATCTATTGCTTTCACAGTATTCACACACGTTGAACTACAGCTGTACAACAACTTCAGTAGAGCAAGACAACTCAAACGATGAATTTCAGAAAATAATTTAATAGACCACTTCGATTAAATATGTAATCTCCAACACTGCAGCTGCGACATCAATCGGCAGAATAGATTTCTGTCCCTAGTGCGCATTTCCACACGCGCGGCCTTTATCGGGGACTTCGCTTGGATGAGCCAGTATTATGCTCCACAATTCGGCTCAATCCTGTTTATTTGTCTCGCTGTTGAAAAGCGGACGATCGCACATTGGACAAGTGTCCTGAATGAAAATCCACTTCCGCAAGCAGTGAGTGTGGAACATATGCCTGCATCGCGTTTTCCTTATCTCGCCGTGTTCTAAAATACACAAGTACGGTCAGCGGTGAAGTTATTTCTACTTTTTTCAATACTCAAGTAGCTTATGTCTACTTCCACTACTTACTAATGCTGCCATACGTCAAACTTTGTATATTATTGTCAAGTAGAAAGTATTTGGACCACTTGTCAGAGCTAGAACGTGACCAGTGTCCGCCATTAGAGTAAAGATATCTGCAATTATCACGACGCCACAATACGATAGTGGGGAGTTGGAAAATCTGCCATTGCTAGACTGAAAATTTCGATATGCTTCTTATAGCTTACAGGCTTACATTTTCATGTTCAAGAATAGCAACGGCTGTAAATTTGGTAAAAAGTTCTGGAAACAAACACCTTTGAAAAGAACTCTAGGACGGAAGAATATACCGAAACATTTTTATAAACAGCGAAGGGTCACAAGACACATCTCCACTATGAATACTAGCCTTGACAATGAAGTACCAATCAATATACGTTCAATAGTTTAGTAGTAACTTAATATCTTCGTGGACTCAAGCCGAAGTCATACCCATCCGTCCAGGTTCTACACCACAGTATAAAGACTGCGTGGAGTATGTGGATCTGTGAGCAAAGAGTGGGAATGGGTAAAACAATGACTGCAATGCCTATTTTATACCTAGAAACTATGCTGTAGGATAGGATGGCCGAGATTAACATATGATAGACTTCTACTCACCCATGGCCTACTAAAAACATGGCCATGACTCACCTAAGATAAAATCTTGATAGCATATGCTACACACGTCCCTGTCTTGTTCTGGGATGTCATCCACATCCACAACAGCAAGACTCGATATCTTTGAGTTGACAAATCTTCTGTTATTGAAAGTCTTAATTCCCTCTCGAAACGTTCTGGAAAACATGATTAACTTCTGTATCTTCTGTATCAAAAGTACGACAATCTTGGACGTTCATTGAGTTCAAATTGCTCGAGTCAAATTCATCCAAGTTCAGTGGCATTGAGATGAAAAGGTGGGTTGCTAGAATGGTGCATCATGTTTTTTTTTCTTACATAAGAGCAGCACGAATAATTTTTGAGAGGATCTAATTTCAAATAATTTATGACGATGTATCTCTTATACAAGCATCCAATATTGAAAGATGTATGAACTCACCGGTAGATATTTACGTAGGCATGCATCGTCATCATGACAGCCCGCAGCCAGTTGCTCGATTCAAACATCAGTATGTAAGCCCCATTGATGAACATCACCAGGCCGCATATGAACTCGATCACGTGACTTATGGAACGTATCCAGAAGACGTAATCGTCCAAATTGATGATACCGTTGGCGTGGTACCTCGAATCCATAACATAAAGTGCATACACCATCAACGTTGATAAAACCTATAATTACATGAGAAAATATTAAAGATTTCCAATCGGATATCAGAAATATGAAGCGGACATCTGAAGCAAGAAGATTTCACGGACTCATTACTAGCACCAGGCACAACGATGTGAATACTCGAATCCGAATCAAGTGGTCGGAGACAATTTTTTCCAATATAGAGTTATATTATACCTTAGATACCTTCTTGAAACCAAGCAAGTATATCACGGTATCTAAAACACAGCATGAAGCTACAAAAAGACGTGGATATGACATTTCTCACGTAGGGTTACCATATTCTGAGATCGGGGAAAGAGGGCACTTTTTACAAATCACAAAACTTATACTAGCGAGGTCATTACGCCAACAGGACTCCCCCGAAGACCCACTTTAATGTAGTTTTCTAGTCATTCTTGCCGTCAAAATCTGGTATGAGCGTCATTTACAGCGTTTTTTTAGTTGTGCCTGTACTATCACCTGGCTGTCAGTGCTATAAAGCAGGACGAAGTGTAAAAAAAGAGGATATTTGGGCGTCCTCGGATGGCATTTTCGATTTCTTCAAAAAGGAGGACAATACCTCTTCGGGGAGGACGTATGCTATGCCTACACTTCTGTGAGGTTGTGATCAACCCTGCAGCATTCTGACCGAGCGCAATGAAATAGGTACCGTACTAAATTATGTCTAATGTCTTGAATAACTGGCATAATTGCGTCACGATTGCAAAAAATGAAACATATTTGAACTCAAGTTGACTAGTCCTACTCATTACAAGAGCAAAAATCACAACAGTAATAGAAAATGCATAGCCTAATAACCAGAGCTTTATTGGCGTCAGACGACATAGCACAGTTTTGGAGTCATTATTATTGATCAGCTAAAATCAGAGGCGGTCAGTAACGAAGTATTATACTTTTTCAGAGTAGGCCTACTCAAGTAGGTAATACTATTCACTTAAGCGGTTATGATATTTGACTACTTTTAGACTTCTTCTTTACAGTAGGCCTATATTGTGCAAAACTAGGCAATACTTGCTTTTAGTCGTACTTGAGTTGAAATTTATGCGTCAATTCTACTTGAGTACTAAGAATAACTACTTGACCATATCCGGTCAAAAAACTCCATCTTAATCTCTCACCTTGACCACCAACTCCAGATTAAACGCAGTGAGAGCGATCATCCATGTAGACAGACGCTTTGTAGTTAGCAGCCAATAGCACATCCCACTTGGTAACGCCAAAAGAATCAAACATATCAACAACGGGTTCACGTGCTTCCGTAACGGTATATGACTTTGCGGACTGATAGTCATCAGGACAGGGTGAACGATATCCAGACAAAAGTGAAGAATTGCGGACAGCAACAAAAATGAATTCCTGTACAACCGCACGATTCGTTTCCATGGCGGTAGCACACTCAAACGTGTTTGTATCGCTAGAAGGCAAAACAATATGGAGGACATCATTCCCAAAGCCTCTCCTTGAGCGAGATCATTTCCTCCTATAAACTCGTGTAGCACAGTCCCGGCATAAAATCCAATCACAGACATCGCAGCTCCCACGGAAAACGAGGACAATAATGATTCGGTCAGCATAGCGCACATGCCTTCCAATAGAGTTAAATTTTTAGAGTCCTTCCTACTGTCAAAATAACCTTCGATACCGTCCCAATCTTCCCAATATTGACTCTGTATCGGTTTGGGATGGTCCGAGCTGAAGAAAAAGTAATATAGTCCACTGTTCGCCGATGGATCATACTCGTCTGTCGTGAAAGACCTATCCTGGCCGTACAGACTTAGCATTCCCAGTATACAACGGTATATAAAAAAAAGTCTCAACACTGAAGGTACACGGCATTCAACCCACGTATCTTGAATAGCGGTTATGAAATCGTCCAACACGGCTTCATATCCGTTCCTTCTGAGAAAGAACAGGTGAGCCAGACCTGGCCGTATCTCGTCTGCTTTCTTCACGAATAAAATCAACACCGGTAGCTCCGATATTAAAATTACGAAGTTCAATATCCACGTGGAATCGGTCAGCATGAGCGACCACGCGGGACTTGTGTATAAGATTGCTGACAGCGGCGACAACGCTTCGTCCAAAAGCACCAAAATCAGCCAGTGACACACTTGTAGCGCGGCGAAGCACAAGGCTACTTTTGCGGTAAAATCGAGCTGAAGAGAAATATTTATGAGGTTTTAAAGCGGATAAACCATACAGTATCAAATTCATCCTGTAGGATAAAAATCTCTAATTTAAAAACTATAATCCCCCCTCAACGTTCAAATTTCAAGTTTACTAACACCGATGCCTGGGTATTTGTTTTATACCAAATATGGTCAATTTGATCAGACATTCAAGTAGGCACCACAGTACTTTTCATTCTGAATGCTAATAGGATGGCATACTACATAGGCAAATACTATACCGACAATATAGTATAGAGGTAGAGGTAGATCATCTGGCTTCTTGTTTGATAAGTAACATATTCGAAACCCAGCCAAAGACTCCAGAATTGGTATTCCCTGTTCATTACTTCCCCACTACGTGGTAGACAATCTAGGATAGTGTGGTGCGGGTAAACGATGGTGCTGACTCGAATATGCTCCTTCGAATCTCCATCATCCAAACAACTTCGACTCGTGCAGTTATCAGTATTTTTATGATAGTTTAAGTTACTGCTTTTAAACACTCCTAATTGAATGAATGGGGAAAAAAATAAGCCACAGCAAACTTTGGTAGTAGACCAATGTAAATAGAGCCTATCATTCGAAAAATCTCCCTGCGTCAAATCTACACAAGGAAAGTTTGAGTAAATACATGCAGACATCAAACGATGGAATATTTTTCAACCCACCTCACTGGGCACCAACATCTCATTGTTCCACATATTTTTCATAATAATGGATATCGCAGGTTGAGTATGATTCTGTTCACCGTAGTAATGTCCATGTATTACGTTGATTGTCGAGAAGTTCCATCCTATTGCTGCTAGGCTCAAAGTCACCGCTGCAAGGAGCCGGTATAGCTTCGAAATTATACCAGGCTCACAGGTGAAGACGCAAATGCAAAGAATTCCAACTGTTGACAAATGAAGTACATTTAAACTAAGTTAGGGACCAGCATGTTCCATCAAAATACAAGTGGAGAATAATCATGCGAGATAGTGTAATGGTTATGCGTCCAGCTTCTCGATCGGTAGGTCGTGGGTTCAATCCCCGTCCGGGTCAGACCAAAGACTCTAAAACTGGTATCCGCGGCTATCCAGCTAGGCGCTCAGCATCCATGGGTAGCGTGGAGGAGAAAAATACGGTGGTGCAGACTAGATGACCTTGCTTAAAGGTCGTATCGCATCTCCATCGTCAAAGCATCTCGATGGTGCCGGCGAAAATAAATCTGATCTCTCTCTCTCTCTCTCTCATGCAGCAGTTGAATTGGCGAAATTAGTAAGCCCTATGAGAGCTGCCTGTAATTTCCCAAGTTTGTTATTTTTGTTACTTGCTCGCCTTGCTATAATCCTATAGTTTTTATGATGGCGATGAATTACGTTCTAGCTGATAAGTGTATTTTTTAGCTACACACACACCTTTTAATATTCTACTTACGTATAACATTGATCATATATCCGGTGTAGCCATCAGGTTCCCAAACGCCCACATATTGTATCGAGATTCTATCGGATAGGATTCCATCAAAAGCCACCAAGATCGGCAGGCGCAGCAGATCAGCCTTTATAAACCCCATTTTAGATACCAACGGCTTGATACCGGGGGGGCTTAAATGTAAATTATCTTCCTATTACCATGCTTCATTGAGATAATTCCGTTGAGATTCACAATTTCTTGAATATTCTTAAAATTTGCAGGAAGAAGATGACTGATTGGCGATTATGCATATGGATAAGTGTACTGTTTCGCTTGGCTGCTCATCGAAAAAAATATCATTGACATTCGTCCTTAAGATAAAATTGTTCTGTCAGTTCCACGTTCGATTTATTAGTAATTTTGATCAGTTCAATACACCACAAAAATTGCGATGCAATGAAATGATAGGAAGATGTCAAAACGACTTGGAGTAGTATTTGAAATCAAACACCCACCTTAGCCTAGTCTAGGCGATGTGGAGAAGAGGCATGCACTGCACACTGAATGAAAAATAAAAGAAGAAATATAGAAAAGCAAGAGACAAAAATGAGGTAGCATGTCACGGAAGGCGAGATCGATAGGTCAGGTTGCGGTCCGGTAATCCCAATGATATATCATATCATATATCATTGGGTAATCCTGAGGAGGGACTAGTATTCATTTTGGTAGAAATTGCTTGTATTTCGACTTGAATGTGGACAACTGGACATGCGATCGTCGACTATCGGATAGCCGACCAGTGTGCCAAAACTGATCCGCAAATCCTAATACGCACGTTGGTATTTAATAAATTATTCACCGCCATCGACGCGGGACAATCCTGCTTGAATCTCGACAGGAGCACGTTTCGGCGTGTGGAGTGTTTATCTGGGGTGGTCCGCACCTACATCGCTGTTCTTGCGACATCTTTACAGGACAAAAAGAAGAATACAAGGAAAGCGAATGAGATTTGCAACTAATAGCGTTTGAAAATAGAGACATGCGAAAGATCGAGGTGGGTCAGCACTCGAGATTACCTACAATCTTTTCATCGTCAACCAACCAATCAGTTTTATAAATATTTTCATCATTTCTAAACACCACAATACTCCGATTCAATGAAAAGATAGCTAGGTGTCTAAACGACTTGTAGTAGTCTTCGAGATCAAACACCCAAATCGGGTGGTGTTTTGAAAGGATGAAATGATTAAAAACAAACTCAACTGACTGCACTTTCATAAATAGGGCCTACTCGTCAGCGCTCGAACGTGGCATCATATTTTTCTCAATTGTTCTTTTATGTTATCTTCAAATTCTATTCATTCAGTGTACACTGTGCAGTGCATGCTTCTTCTATGCTTGTACCAGAGTGTACTCTGCTCTCAGTGTACACTCTTGCTTCAACACTATTAATATCATCCTGATCGATATATCCGATGCGCATGCGCGGCGCGTATATTCATGTCATCATCCCGGCTTTTCAGCTAGACCCGCTCGACCGGCCGACAAGACTCATGCATGGGTTGAAAAGTATAGCCTAGTAGCTTTAAAATATAGTTTGGGACTGCACTGCACATTTTAGACCAGTGCTCTTCAACCGGGGTGGTCGTACACCCTAGGGTGTACCGGAATTTGCAAAGGGTGTACCACTCGGATGGGGTGTACAGGGGTGTACCAGATCCGAGTAACAATGAGCCGATGGCTAGCTATCACAAATGCAGGTTTATAGGTCAGTACAGACGGGTTGACGCACAGGTTAACGAGCAATATGGTACAATGTTATCTCAAGTGTAATACTGTACACCGCTTGATTGTGATGTCATAAGCAAATATTTCTTCTCTTCATTTAGCCGTCGGCAATAGACCAATGGTTCCGTTTGGTGTTGCAAAGTATGCAGTTAACAAACATGTTTTCAGCTAGTCATTTGTATTTTAGGGATTTTTGAGGAAACCGCCGCGATTGCTCAGACTTTTTGAATCTGTGCTTCCTACCCGACGCTAATAAATACCGCAATGCACATAAATGAAGTGACGTAGCCAGCCAGGGTCGAAACAGCTTCCATATTGAAATCGAAACCCTTTTGTTTTAAAATGCCGACTGTATGTCCAATCTTTCGCCACACATTTGCAATTTAGTATTTTGTTATAAGTGATGTAAATTAACGATAATGGACTGTGTATAGCGGCATACGATCTGAGGTTACTGACATCTCTTGCAGCCCATGTGCTACTATCGACTCTGTGTGGTGTGTGGCAGGCATGATGCGCAGTAGGCTGGTGCGCCTGCTATCATCGCTGATCTGAATTACCGCTTCTGCAGCACTAGCTTTACCTACTCTCCCCCCAATACTGTTACATTTAGGTTGATTATCGTTCGTTATATCATGCTGTTTTTGCTCTGACACGAAATAAATTCCAATTTGCGTAGGGTTACCATACGTCCTCTTTTAAGAGGATTTGTCTTCTTTTTTGACTTCTTTGAAAGTGTCCTCGGAGGACGCCCTTTTGTCCCCTTTTTTTGAGATTTTGTCCTCTTTTTTGAAAATTCAGGTCAGATTTAGTGCAAATTGCGAGTGATATGCCGTAAATCAGCACAGAAGTGACGCTCCGGCGGGTATTTCGGAGTGAAAAACTGTGATTTTAGCTCTGAGTGAAACGTTGACCTTTTTTTAGTCATGCACCTAGCAATGCGGAGAGAAAAACGGTATTTTGAGCTCTGAGCGGAAAGACGACCTTTTATTTCAGTCAACCGATCACCAAGTGGGAAAAATTCACCGGTTTTTTAGAATTCTTTTCCGGTTTTGCAAGTCTCAAATTTCCGAAAAAGTGTCCTCTTTTTAGATTTCCAAAATATGGTAAGCCTAAATTTGCGTGGCGGGCTGCCTAACTGGCTGCAACTCTGTGACCAAATACTATTTTATTCAAACCCAATTTTTTTGACGGCAATAACTCCGCTTCTATTGGTCGGAATTGAACCAAATTTTAAGAACATAGTTTTTATAGACAACCTAATACTTTCATGGGGTGAACAGAAAAATTTCAAATTTTTCGGTATTTATTTTTGTATAGTAAATAGAAACTTTCCTCTCCCGTAGCGAGGCGGCTACTAGTTGGAGTTGAACCAAATTTGGTGTGTAGGCTTAAGTTAGGTAACCTAACAATTTTATCAAGTAGCCAGTACGATTTGAGAAAAATAGTCATGTTTGAAGACCCCTAATGAACAGGGGTGTACGAGTTTTGAGCAAACGTTAAAAGGGTGTACCACGTCGAAAAAGGTTGAAGAGCACTGTTTTAGACTTTTCAAGGCTAATAACTATATAGAGCCCGAGGGATACCGAATGCTACATCTTCACTGACAACCCGGATATATTCAGTAGATATGGCATCTAACAGTTCCGAAAAATACTACATAGCACTTATTGAACCAGCTTTACTGCTGCAGGTATTTCGATGCTTGTACAATGTACATGAAATAAACTAGAATGGTTGCATCTATTCTGAACACTAAAGAGATAGATCAATATTCCTAGTCTAGCAGTCACAGATTATCTCAGACTCTCCCTACGCCATGTTGTTTAGTCACAAAATTTGACGATATTTTTTACCTCTAACAGCCGATACTGATATTGTTTTCAAAGTTTGATATCAACCTGACATTACCAGCAAACGGATAAATTGGCCGGGCTGTTTGAGTCAGTGTACCAGTTTGACTCGAGTGCGATCAGACTAGTTGACCTTCACGGTCGTATCGATCATTCCTATTTGATACCGAATACTGTGCATGCATATTTTCTGTACCACCATCATTGCCGTCTGTTTTCTATGTCTTTGGGTGTAAATAAAGACTCTCTCTCTATTGTAACACCCACCCCATCCGGAAAGCTAAAAATCGCCAGAAGCAGTTCACTTGCTCACCAGCTCGCAAAATTTAATATATGGTAACAAAAACGAATCTGAAACATGATTTGAACCACAACGAATGAGGAAAAACTTGAAAATATGCCCAAAATTAGTCGAAATAGTCGTGCACGCCGGCGTTTTTAAGTATATTATCTAAAACTTGCTTTTCCAGTTTTAAAAAGTGTCCCATGTCTATGCCTTCCGCTGCCAACTTTCGAGAAACAGTGCAGAGTGCATCAAGAACCTTCACATTGGGAGGAAGCATGTCCGAGGTCTCACGATCGATGACCTTGGGTTTATTATCATCGAAATTACATAATGTAGATTTGGGAGTATGGACATTTGTTTGAACATCATATTTTCGTTGAGGGGCCTTCTCAATCTTATGATTTTCAGAGGTATTTTGAGAGCCTAGCACCTCTCCAGCATCTGTGATAACATCTGGACAGGGAGTATTTGTTCCTACTGATTTGGAGCGGACATGGTTTGCTTTGAATCTCTGGGACGTTTCTTCAGAAGTATTTTGAGAGCCTGGCACCTCTGCGGTAACATCTCGACAGGGAGTATTTGTTCTTACTGATTTGGAGCGGACATGGTTTGCTTTGAATCCCTGGGACGTTTCTTCAGAAGTATTTTGAGAGCCTGGCACCTCTGAGGTAACATCTCGACAGGGAGTATTTGTTCTTACTGATTTGGAGCGGACATGGTTTGCTTTGAATCCCTGGGACGTTTCTTCAGAAGTATTTTGAGAGCCTGGCACCTCTGCGGTAACATCTCGACAGGGAGTATTTGTTCTTACTGATTTGGAGCGGACATGGTTTGCTTTGAATCCCTGGGACGTTCGACGCGTCAAAACCACTGTATTTACGCCTGTAGGTGAACGTGGCGAGAGTTTGATGCGTTTTGCCGGCGGTCCTGTATGTCGCCATTTTTCAAAATCAGGTACTTCGACCCGTAGGTTTTTCTTGCAGGCGTGCAAACCGCAGCGTGTTCTCCATTGCTTCACCCAATCCAGACTTAGATGTGTACCCTTGAAACCTTTTGCAAAATATTGTGCTTTCTCCAATAAAGTGTGATTATCCACATCAGATTTTTCAAGTCTAGATATATTGTACCAAGTGAGTAAATACACATCCAAATTGTCATATCTGTTCGCTGCCAGTAAATTCAACCGGTGTTCCCAAATACCTGCGACTGTCTCTTGAGAAATTCCGTAAAACAGAGCGATTTCAGAGTATGTTTTCTCTTTCTTGTAAAGTTCCTTTAGAACATGAGTGCATTCGTACAGCGACGTCATTTGTAAAGTCTGTAGTGTTTTCCGCGTCATTCTTTCTCTTTTAGCGATGCGAGCCACATCTGACCTTCGAATTTTAAAATTACTGGCAATGTCATTAAAGTTAACTTTTTTTTCCATCTCTTCCTTAATAACAGCCAGGTCAGATGGCGACAAAATTACTGTGTCCTGCAAACCAAACTTTTCCTTCCAACAATTTGGGAAATCGTCAGGTGGTTCGTAATCGTCATAACATAGTATTTCCGCAAAATGACGCGCCATTTCCAGTAGAGCTCCAGCACAAACGACCTGTCCCGCAGATGCGGGACCGTTGTACCACGCCAACAGCGCGCGATCGAGATCGGAAATTTGTTGTTTGCTATGGATTTTAGTCCCAAAATTGCAAAGTTCAAGTTTCTCCTGCAAAAGCATCCTGGCGCATTCTCCGTTTTTCAAATTGGCACCGACTGAGGATGGAACGATAGGATTACTGTCTTGTGACGTATATTTGGTCGATATAACTTTGAGTGTCTCACTTTTCGTATTCTTGGACTTGTTGGTTTTCGTTTTAGGACTAACTACAACCTTGCCATGAAAAAGTCCGTATTTAATTGTCGGGCCGCCCACAATTGAAGGAATTTTGTGACGTTTCCGCCAAATATTGAACCACTTCTTTGGAGGATAAAAATCACCGTAATTTAAATATCCTACGAATTCACTCACTTTTTCTTCAAGTCGTGTGTGGTCAATGCAAACTTGTGTGCGTTTTATTTTATTAAACCAAGTCAATAACGCATCGTCGATTATCGCAAGCCGTTTCTCTGATCTGAGTTTGTCACGGACGTTCCATTCGCAAGTTTTCTGACGATCTTTTGTCAAGCAAGCGGCACAGCTCAAATCGCTATCGGAGATTTCGAGAAAGGAAGAATTTGGTTTCTCGCTCTCAATTACTTCTGTCATTTGAGACGGTCGAGGACAGGCTAAACTGATTCCGTGGCGTTTGCGCCAACGTTGATACCAACCCTTTTTCAGATTCAACCCATCCAACTTCATATCTTTGATGAGTTTCTCTGTCTCAAGCTTCAACGTTTTGATATCAGGACGAATGTTTTTGCCATGCTTGGCGCCATTGTACCATGACCATAAAGCATCACCGAGCTGTTTATGATGATCGCTCGAAATGTGAGAGTTTGATGCCATTTTTTTTTTCGACTTCAACTTGCATACCGGTCTTTTTTTTCTTGAGACTTTGTCGGGCGGTTTCTTGGAGGGCATCTCGCGCTTAACAGCCATAGATATTATCCAAACGTAAACGAATACTTGATAAGGTATCTTACAATGTCAAATATATATTACCATTTCCGGCAGCTGACCTGATAGAAAAAACAATTACAGTTACTCAGTCATACGACAGTGAAGGAATACCGTACATTGCATTGTCACAGTGATGTTCATTGACCAATCTATGGTCAGCATGCCAACAAGCACCAGGCCGTTCTGTTGCAAGGGTGTATTAGGAGTAAACTTGTGATTCGAGTCAGTTGAACACAAACTACTGGGGTACACAAATTGATAAGAACAAAAAATTCAAAGCCAGTCTGTAGCGAAGGAATCAGAAAGGAAAATTCTTTCATGATAGTAGAGAGCACTCACTTCAGTCTGATATGAAAATACATTATGAAAAGATGAAAGTAACAAAATAATGTCATTTATCAAGATGATAAATGAGAAGAAAGAACAAAGAAACTACCAATCGCAGTAACTAACTAACCAATCTAGCAACTTTAGATTACAGATGAGGTAAATGCAAAACAGTGATTGAGGTAAATGCAAAACAGTGATAAGTTAAGCAGCAGTGGATTACTTTGTTCAAGGTTCATTGCCATGCTACGTGCCACCAGACTTGAACAGAAAGAACGATTTCAGCTTTTATAAATTTGATTAGAATTATAGCTATACACTTATACAGTTTCTCCAAATTACATTGAATTAGAATTATAGCTACACAGGGATTTCCAAATCAGATCAGAATTCACATATACTTGGAAATTGAATCAAGTTCAGTTCATATCAAATTAGAGTTCACCCTCAAAAGCATGAAGATGGAAAATGTCTGTATAGTATAGTAAACTTGGCTTGTTTCACACTGCACAGTTCTCCCGCAACATTCTCAGGATAACAATGAGATGATGATTGAATAAGAATTAGAGTACTGAAACATTTCACAAATTAGATTATACCAACATTTTGCTCAAATTACTCCGTTATTAGACAACTAGAATTATCTGCCGTGGAAAAATCTAGTATGATTGTGGAGTACGGCAATTAAACAATACAGTGTGTGGTATAGCTGATCCTCCCTCGGCAAATGTAGGAACGGTACATTTGTAGAATTCAAGAATCCTGAAAAGGAATACGCCACACAACACCGGATCAAGTGCAAAAACACGGAGAACGGTTTGTGATCACACTGTGACGTACATCGCACAACGATAGCATATAGTATATTTACAGAATGCTTACATATGTAGGTTAGTAATCTACAGTAGAGTATGTTATAACCAAGCATGTGCGGCGACCAGCGTGGCTCCCTCGCCAACACTTCGTTTTATGAAATCACTGAACCGAACTACCAGTCAACCATAGATAATCATTATATTGAAATATTCATCAAATCCACAACATGCGATATAATAAAAAGGTAGCAGGAAGCTGAAATGGCTTGCAGTAGTCTTTTAATCCAACACACACCTGGGCCTATGACCTAGGCAATGTAAATAAGGCATGCACACTGGATCAAAAGAAATAAAGGAAACGACGAAGATGAATGCGACATGTGTCGGCAAGGGAGGTCGATATGTCAGCTTCAGGATTACCGGACAACGACCTAACATCGACCTCACCTTCCGCCACATGCCACCTTATTTTGTAGCTTGCGTCTTATATTATCTGCATTACTTTTCATTCAGTGTGCAAGTGCATGCCTCTTCTTTACTTCGCCTAGGCCAAGGTGGGTGTCTGATTATAGATTATTAACCCTCCAAGTTGTTTCGACACCTTCCTATGTTTTCATTGTACCGCAGTTTGTGGTGTTTTTGAAACGATTAAAATATTAATAGTGGTTGATTGTGGTCTGGTAATCTTGAGGTCTGATTAGTATTTAAAGTTCAAAGCTAAATACAATCGTGTCATGTCATGTACACCATCTCTAATTACTATGGTTCAATAACTAACTAACTAACTAACTAGTTCCTGTTGTATTTTATCACTGTTATAAATATATCTTCCCCGAAATAGCGATGATGCCAAGAAGAAGCCCAGATGACACCAGGATCGATCAATAAATGGATAATCGTCAGATTATATTTTCATCTGTCAAAGACATACACACAATGTACAATGCGGTATACAAGACACATGATGAGACGTAATGAACAGATAGGGGGGTGCCGAACGACCAACCATGCAGTTGGGGTCCATCAAACTGGCATCCACCTCGACCTAGTGCCCGATTACACAGTCTTCTTCGATCAGTATCAGTTTATAAATATTTTCTTCATTTCAAAACACCACAAAACTGCGATACCATGAAAGATAGGAAGGTGTCGAAACGACTTGTAGTAGTCAGACACCCACCTTGGCCTAGGCCAGTGGTTCTCAACCTTTTTTTGGACACGCCCCCCTTTTTGATGGTGAAAAATTTCGCGCCCCCCTTATCGTCATATCACAAAATCCCACTAGGATGCTAGCAAACTCAACAGATTGTTTGGTGGTATGGAAGGTTATGAATGTTTATGAGAGAGTGAAAAATATGAAATTGGTTCTATATAGAGAAACATGTGTGCATTGGAGGTAAATCGCGCGATGCGCGAAATATTTTTTCAGGTGACCGCTTCTTCGCGCCCCCTTCAGATGTTTCACGCCCCCCAGGTTGAGAACCCCTGGCCTAGGCGAAGTAGAGAAGAGGCGTGCTGCACACTGAATGAAAAGTGAAGCAGAGAATATAAAAGGCAACCGATAAAATGAGGTGGCATATGACGGAAGGCGAGATCGATATGTTATTCTTTCTTCGTCGGCTTTTTTAGGATCCATTTCTTGCTCATTATCGGGTCTTTTCTTGGCCTTGAGAACGGCGACACCCCAGAATAACCTCCTGCGGCGGGAGTCAATACCGAGCCGCTGACACTTACCACTACGCTATACCCCCACATTTAGATAGAGTCTAGGACGGGGTGATTCTGCTACCATCACTCAGTGTGCGGTGGGCTGCAAACACATTGTTTCCTCTTCCGAATTGCCACGATGGAATTATGCGACTCGCAACTGCGTTCGTTAGTATCGGACACCTTTCTGTAGATGGTGTTCGGGGATCTAGCGTTGAAAATCGACAGCAACGATAATTTCCGAATTTGTCATGCAATATCTCTGAAGAGACGTCACACAATGATGAAATCAGACACAAGCAACTTTCTATAATGTACTTTTCATTTCACTACTTGTACCTGGATTTACTATTTAACAACGCCTGCACAGTGCACACGTATCGAATCACTCCCTGATCTTTAAGATCTAACGGCGATAATTTATAAAATGAAGCTTTGTGTTTTCTGCTCTGCCAATAAAATGTATATTGCGACTTGTACAAATTAACCAATGCAAAAATATAATGGCAGATGGAGTATTTCAATAGCTATAATAAAAGCTGGCCACTGGGCAGCATAGCTTGTAGTTCCATTGATGTGGTGGATCACAGAATTCAGAATGTTCCACTTTTACGACAGCAACTTCGTGCGACCTTCCGAGGCATTACCCCCCACACCAAAGGACTCTTGACATCCATATTTCAACCCATAGAATGTGGAGCCAATACCCACGCAATGACATATGTGTGCCTTCAAACAGACATCTTTCTGAAATTATTGAAAAGTTCTATATACTGAAGTGCAGTGTGTTCAGCGGTATAGACATCAGATGGTTTCATTTGTTGCAGAAGTTTCGATTCCGTCAGAACTTGTGCTCCCGATATGGATTGAAATAATTCAGTCAACAGACCCAAGCATTCTTTTGCATAAACACAAGGAGTATATTCAATCTGAAGACAAAAGTTGAGAAAATCTTGAAATAACTCGAAGTAGTGTAGGAGTTGCCATCATCAATATATAACAACCTTAATTGCGCATCATGTGGGTCGAATGTTAAATTTTTTAAAGTAATGGTAGAGATTGGTTTAAGACAGGTTTGATCATTACTGCAGAAGAGTGAAGTACTCAAAACCACTGGAATGACTAAAGCACAGTGTTGGGATCAAGTCACTGCCTTCGAGTCTCTGTAACTTTCGACTCGAGTCAAGTTAAGTCATTAAAAAATTTTTCAAGTCAAGTCACTATTCAAATCACACATATTTTCAGCGTGACTAGAAACAGGCCATCTCTAATTTTAAGATTTAGGTCTATTTCAAATCATAAAATATATTCAGTTTGTGTCGTTTTATCTGAATGTGCCGATGCATACGCAATATGCAGAACTTGTCAAGACTTTGTGCAGTTCCATTTCTAAACTACAAAAACAATGTGAAACATTGTGGTTATTAATGTAAATTGATGAGAATGCTGTCCTCATGGCATGCTCCAATAGTATGTAGCTTAAGTGTAATTGAATGCATGCGTCGTTTATTGCCTGCATGAAGGCTATAAAGGCAGTGACGACCCCATATTTGTGTTGAGGAAACATGATGTGTGAGCGTGTAGAAGAGGTTCGTCATTAAATTTCGTCGCAATCGCAAAGAAAGGACCAAGTTTAGTTCTTAAGCATCAGACTGAAAATTATTATACATGTTTATATATTGTAATGATATTTTAATGCCAGTCAAGTTCATCATGTCCACGGTTAATGCAGAAGTCTGCGATATCGCTGCTGTTGGAATTGAAAATGGTATCCAGTAAATAAAGGATTGGTATTGATCGCGTGGCATTGCGAAGTACAATATATTATGACTTGAAAATTTGTCATATGTCGAGTCCAAGTCAAGTTTCAAGAAAACATGACTCAAGTCATCCCAACACAGGTGAGGGAGTAGAAATTGATATATCTACTTAAGAGAATAATTCTTCACCGCAAATCCTCTCCATATGCCGACACATACCTCCATCAATATGCCTCTGGTGTTAGCACCCTGCGTCACAACACCAACTTTGAGAATGAAATCGCTGAGGACGTATCTGTTTCCTCGACACTCAATCCGAGCGGCCTTCCTCTGTTGCCAAAACTGCCTCAGTTTTGCTAGGAAATTGGTGATCATCCCGTCAGTAGTCACGTTGCTCCCATCTTCAAAATGAGCAAACCTGGACAATGGATACTCTGTGTTTTTGATGATATTCAGAAGTTTTCCTGCTTCTGAAAAGAAGGAATATGCGCAGTTTAATATGGGAAAGAACGGACTGACCACCAAACACAGATGAGAAATATAACACAGTCTTGATTCAAATGTAAACTACATCTTTACTTCAAACGATGAAATAGACGTGCAAAAAGCTTCTCTTCTACTGGTTAGGATTGAGTCAAATTTGATGTACAATGTTTTTTGTCGACCTAACAATTTTATCAAATAGACATTGAAAAAAGAAGTTATTTTTGTACGACTCTAATATGCACGGCGTAATTTCATCACCAATAATATTCCTCGAAGTATATTTTCAGCTTCATCCTAACACTGAGGTTAATCCATGATCCTGATAGATCAAATTTGATGCGGAAGAAGGTAACTACAGGCATTTGAAGCAAAACTAAAGTTATTTCCGATCTGCCGTCTAGGCTACAGTATGTACGCTACATATTAAAAGTATCAGAGTGAAATACTCACTTCCATTGATGAATTGGTAAGTGTCGCATTCAACACAGAACACTCCAGACTTGCTTGCTCCTACTTTTTCAAAAGATCTTTGCAAGTCCTCGATCGACTGCTGCACATTTTTGCCGTCTTCAGCATTCCATTGCATTACACTGTAATGGCAACAACAAATATAAATATATTCAGAGATATTTCCAATGTTACAGGTGTACCTGCACATATTATGTATCCTATTTATAAATTATGAACGAGATCACTAGTATTGTTTCAATATCTTGTTTTACAAGACTCTCAACATACATTACATTCATCATCTTGCTTAGGCTACCGCTCACCGCGCATCATTTTTATTACATTTTTTTGGTTCAAGATTCTAATGAGTTGAAATGTCTTGCTGAAGTATATCAATCAAATTCCCACCTACAAATATATACAGTAACAAATGTTGAAAGAGCATACATTCAATGACAAATAGCCTAGAGAGAAAGTAATTTTAAATCAGCATGAGGCAAGCAAGAGGCATTTACAGCAAGGGGTATACAAGCGAAGTCAGTGTGTCAAAATCGATCCGGTAATCAGTATTCATCTCATAGATAGAAGCAGTTTGTATTTAGACTTGAATGAAGGTGGTTATATTACAATAGTACATTAAAATGAACCATGTCGTTAATTCATTGCTTCATAGATATTAAGCTTCTTGGGCAAGAATCAGAAGGTGAGGACACTTGGTTTCTTCAGTAAGCCTATAGAACCGTGCCACAAACCTTAGTGGTATCGTGAGAAATCAAGAAGAAAAAAACATGAATAATAGTATAGTCCAAAGCTCACCATGAAACTCCCATATCTGATATACCGCGACCTGTTTGAGAAGAGATTTCTTGGATCCTTGGTTCGACGTTTGAGTTCTACCAGATTCACTGCCAGCACCGTTACAAAATGTACAAGTCTTCAACGTCCGGAGCTATAAGGATTGCAGAGACCTCTTGCAGACGCGGGCCTGCTACTGAAGTGGTCCTGGCGGAATTCTAGTGGAATCTTCGCTCTAACGTGAAACACCACGAATGATCATGTAAATCACTATTTCTGGGATTAACCCCGAGCGTATCGTGCAATCAGGAAATATCGACTACGGTTGAATTTTTTCTTTATTCGGGTCTAATTTGGAAAAAAAATCAGGATTTCGAGACTTAATTTAATGCAACATCGTCATTAGCTCATTGCTATCTGAAATAAATCGAGGAATAATAGTCGACATGATTCGTAACATATTCTTCGCTATAGCGAAATTATCGAATGCAACCAGAAGCGTCGACTATAATATATCATACTTTCAACGTTGTATTTGAGAGTCGAGCGGACTTGCTAATATTACAACCAATATACCACGGCAAAGTGATTAAATAGTTCTACAATATAAAAACAATTTCAGAGTATAGCGGGTCTTAGTTTATTCAAAATAAGAGCGCAAAGTTGGTCGCATTTGAGGCATACGAATATACCAATTGACACGAAAATACGATACTTTCAGTGTTATATTTGGGAGTCGAGCGGACTTGTTAATGTTACAACTAATATATCACGGCAAAGTGCTTAATTAGTTCTACAATATAAAAGTAATTTCAGAGTATAGCGGGTCTTAGTTTATTCAAAATAAGAGGGCAAAGTAGGTCCGTAACGTCGCATTTCAGGCATACGAATATACCAATTAACACGAAAATACGATACTTTCAGTGTTATATTTGGGAGTCGAGCGGACTTGTTAATGTTACAACTAATATATCACGGAAAAGTGCTTAATTAGTTCTACAATATAAAAGTAATTTCAGAGTATAGCGGGTCTTAGTTTATTCAAAATAAGAGGGCAAAGTAGGTCCGTAACGTCGCATTTCAGGCATACGAATATACCAATTAACACGAAAATACGATACTTTCAGTGTTATATTTGGGAGTCGAGCGGACTTGCTAATATTACAACCAATATACCACGGCAAAGTGATTAAATAGTTCTACAATATAAAAACAATTTCAGAGTATAGCGGGTCTTAGTTTATTCAAAATAAGAGCGCAAAGTTGGTCGCATTTGAGGCATACGAATATACCAATTGACACGAAAATACGATACTTTCAGTGTTATATTTGGGAGTCGAGCGGACTTGTTAATGTTACAACTAATATATCACGGCAAAGTGCTTAATTAGTTCTACAATATAAAAGTAATTTCAGAGTATAGCGGGTCTTAGTTTATTCAAAATAAGAGGGCAAAGTAGGTCCGTAACGTCGCATTTCAGGCATACGAATATACCAATTAACACGAAAATACGATACTTTCAGTGTTATATTTGGGAGTCGAGCGGACTTGTTAATGTTACAACTAATATATCACGGAAAAGTGCTTAATTAGTTCTACAATATAAAAGTAATTTCAGAGTATAGCGGGTCTTAGTTTATTCAAAATAAGAGGGCAAAGTAGGTCCGTAACGTCGCATTTCAGGCATACGAATATACCAATTAACACGAAAATACGATACTTTCAGTGTTATATTTGGGAGTCGAGCGGACTTGTTAATGTTACAACTAATATATCACGGAAAAGTGCTTAATTAGTTCTACAATATAAAAGTAATTTCAGAGTATAGCGGGTCTTAGTTTATTCAAAATAAGAGGGCAAAGTAGGTCCGTAACGTCGCATTTCAGGCATACGAATATACCAATTAACACGAAAATACGATACTTTCAGTGTTATATTTGGGAGTCGAGCGGACTTGTTAATGTTACAACTAATATATCACGGAAAAGTGCTTAATTAGTTCTACAATATAAAAGTAATTTCAGAGTATAGCGGGTCTTAGTTTATTCAAAATAAGAGGGCAAAGTAGGTCCGTAACGTCGCATTTCAGGCATACGAATATACCAATTAACACGAAAATACGATACTTTCAGTGTTATATTTGGGAGTCGAGCGGACTTGTTAATGTTACAACTAATATATCACGGAAAAGTGCTTAATTAGTTCTACAATATAAAAGTAATTTCAGAGTATAGCGGGTCTTAGTTTATTCAAAATAAGAGGGCAAAGTAGGTCCGTAACGTCGCATTTCAGGCATACGAATATACCAATTAACACGAAAATACGATACTTTCAGTGTTATATTTGGGAGTCGAGCGGACTTGTTAATGTTACAACTAATATATCACGGAAAAGTGCTTAATTAGTTCTACAATATAAAAGTAATTTCAGAGTATAGCGGGTCTTAGTTTATTCAAAATAAGAGGGCAAAGTAGGTCCGTAACGTCGCATTTCAGGCATACGAATATACCAATTAACACGAAAATACGATACTTTCAGTGTTATATTTGGGAGTCGAGCGGACTTGTTAATGTTACAACTAATATATCACGGAAAAGTGCTTAATTAGTTCTACAATATAAAAGTAATTTCAGAGTATAGCGGGTCTTAGTTTATTCAAAATAAGAGGGCAAAGTAGGTCCGTAACGTCGCATTTCAGGCATACGAATATACCAATTAACACGAAAATACGATACTTTCAGTGTTATATTTGGGAGTCGAGCGGACTTGTTAATGTTACAACTAATATATCACGGAAAAGTGCTTAATTAGTTCTACAATATAAAAGTAATTTCAGAGTATAGCGGGTCTTAGTTTATTCAAAATAAGAGGGCAAAGTAGGTCCGTAACGTCGCATTTCAGGCATACGAATATACCAATTAACACGAAAATACGATACTTTCAGTGTTATATTTGGGAGTCGAGCGGACTTGTTAATGTTACAACTAATATGTCACGGAAAAGTGCTTAATTAGTTCTACAATATAAAAGTAATTTCAGAGTATAGCGGGTCTTAGTTTATTCAAAATAAGAGGGCAAAGTAGGTCCGTAACGTCGCATTTCAGGCATACGAATATACCAATTGATACGAAAATACCATATATCCAGCGTTATATTTAAGAGTCGAGCGGACTTGTTAATGTTACAACTAATATATCACGGCAAAGTGCTTAATTAGTTCTACAATATAAAAGTAATTTCAGAGTATAGCGGGTCTTAGTTTATTCCAAATAAGAGGGCAAAGTAGGTCCGTAACGTCGCATTTCAGGCATACGAATATACCAATTAACACGAAAATACGATACTTTCAGTGTTATATTTGGGAGTCGAGCGGACTTGTTAATGTTACAACTAATATATCACGGAAAAGTGCTTAATTAGTTCTACATTATAAAAGTAATTTCAGAGTATAGCGGGTCTTAGTTTATTCAAAATAAGAGGGCAAAGTAGGTCCGTAACGTCGCATTTCAGGCATACGAATATACCAATTAACACGAAAATACGATACTTTCAGTGTTATATTTGGGAGTCGAGCGGACTTGTTAATGTTACAACTAATATATCACGGAAAAGTGCTTAATTAGTTCTACAATATAAAAGTAATTTCAGAGTATAGCGGGTCTTAGTTTATTCAAAATAAGAGGGCAAAGTAGGTCCGTAACGTCGCATTTCAGGCATACGAATATACCAATTAACACGAAAATACGATACTTTCAGTGTTATATTTGGGAGTCGAGCGGACTTGTTAATGTTACAACTAATATATCACGGAAAAGTGCTTAATTAGTTCTACAATATAAAAGTAATTTCAGAGTATAGCGGGTCTTAGTTTATTCAAAATAAGAGGGCAAAGTAGGTCCGTAACGTCGCATTTCAGGCATACGAATATACTAATATATCAAACCCTCCCAGTAGAGGTTTCGTTGTTTTGACATATTTCAGGTGACTCTATGAGTATTATGCCCTATAATACTAATATATATTCAACATGAAGCAGAAGAAGCCAAAGTTTGACATAAAAGCTGTAGCATATTCTTTGGCGATTTCACTTGATGCTATTCCTTCTCCACAATCCCCTCTAAAGCGTGCCGTCGTCGCACAAGCATGGAAAATACGAGTCGCATCTCCCAGAAAAATAACGACGGTTTACGATTTGTGGAATAATAGCTCTGACTTCAGGGCCATGGTATTGAAATATTTCCAGGAGCACCATCAGCTAAATACCGACGTACATGAATCTCGAGAGGAGTCTCTCCAAGTACATGCAGCGGAGAGTGGTCTAGAACTTTCGGAAGCGACACGAAATACCCGCGTAGAGGAGAACTCCACGATTGACCAATCAAATCTTGAGCACTGTAAAGACACAGAAGCCGTATATTGTTACTGCAAACGACCGTATCGAGGTGAATTCATGGTACAGTGTGAAGATTGCAAATGTTGGTTTCATCCTACATGCGCCTTTCGACCCGACAGTAAAGAATCGAAATTTGATCATAATCAATGGCGTACTGTATCCTTGCACTGTAGGGTCGACCATAACACAAGCACACAGCGCCCGTTTTATACTCACGCACCTCAGATTGACAATCGTTATGTCGATAAAGAACCAACGCCGCCCACGCCTCTCCTCAATGAGTTTACGGGACAAGATGGAATGTTAAATGCTTGGGATGCATGTGATCATACCAAATCGCTTCCAGAGTCCCACATTACGTCGATTTCTAAACCTGCCGGGCACAGCGAAATTAATGAAACATGGGTGAGTGATTCCGCAATCGAATCTATTGGAGGAATGACAGCGAAGATCTCGGACAAGATCAAAGAACCTGATGAGGTGAACTTACGACGGTTAACTTCAATTACTGCAGAAGAATGGAAAAGAGCCATTCAAAATCGAGGCCAACATCATTTTGCCAACAAATCTCAGTACGCAGAGACACTTATACGGGCGCTTCGGCAAGTATATGATTCATGTGTGCCGATGATAAAAAGTAATTATTTACGTGCTCAAGACAAAGTGACAGAGATTACGACGGAATCTGATCGATATTACGAAGGCAATGTTATACTGTACTGCGGTCATAAAACATGTTGCGAATGTACAGTCACTATCCATGCTCAATTGTACAGTATGGTAAATTCGGCGCAAATCGACTTTCATATAACCGGAGACAGGCATCATCGACATGAATGCACTAAATCAAGAAGAGTCAAAGGCCAACAGCGGCTTCATCTGAAAGAGGAGCTTGATTACAAAACCCCGACTCAAGTGCATCGACATTTATTTGATACATTGTCTGAAAATGAACGATTTTTTGGTTCACATACATTCGCACCTTCGACTGACGTTCTGAAAGACATCAAAAGAGATGGTTGTCCAGTGGTAAAATATTCCAAAAACTGGCTATTCTGCATGGAAAAATTGGTGAAAATATTCACGAATGAGAAGAAAACTAATTTTCTGCGTGCGTGGTCCGCGAATCCCCCAACCGTAACTATGTACAATGACGGGCAGATCAATATCTATAAAGAGCTGTGCCGCGTGGATTTCCTTTTTATCGATGGCTCAGGGGGTGTTTTGCGCAGCAGTAAAGGCTTGGGAAATTTTCAAATCTATGTGCTTTTTGTGCGAAATCCAAGAAAGTGTCGACCGGGAATGCCGGTAGCAAGCTTTCTCACAAGCAAGCATGACGCAATCACAATTGGAAACTTTCTGCGAGACTTCATACGCGATTCTTCGGGTAGAGAGCGATCCACGAAACCTCTAATCATTGTAATAGACGGTAGTAAAGCGGTATGGAATGCAGTTTTGGATGCATTTACTAGAGAAAATAGACTTCAGTATTATTACCGATGCTATCGCATTGTAACTGGCAATGCTACGCAAAATGACATGGAAAAGACATTCGTAATAAATTGCTACAGTCACAGCATGAAAGCTGCATCCATCCTGTGTCGCAAGCACTACAAAAAGGGATTTGTTGCCACTGCAATGTATTGGATCGGTCTGTTACTGTCGCAAGATATGCTATCAAAAATGGACGAGATAATGCGCCATATTTGTATTGTGTTGCTTTCTCCAAAATGTACGCCAGTTGTTAATACCAGCTTTGCGTCTCTGTTATCACTGCAGAGCGAACAGGAGAATCCAACTGATGCTGCTGTAAATGATCTCAATGAGCCAAGCCACGACGAGGATTATTTTTCTGGAATAATTCCCGTAGATAAAAAGCAAGAGTTGCAGTCTCCATTTTATACCCGATACCGCAATCTTGAGAAAGAGTGGGTGTCAGCAACAGCAACTCATTCCAACCTGGAAAGTCAATGTGACGACAACGTCTATTACTCTCCGTCATTTTACACCAAGTTCGTCGAAGTAATCGCTAGTCGACTCGGCGTAACCTCGCGCCTTCTTCTGGGAGACTTATCAAGGCACAGTAGTCCTGAAATTCCTTCAAACCATTACATGAAATTTGCAAATTGGTGGAAACAATTGAAGAAATATCCTGGACGCTCAATCTGCGACGGTACAAGAACGCAAGGTGCAATTGAGCAATTTTTCCGACAGTTGAAGCGAAACTATCTAAACAACAAGCGTGCATCAAATATACCAAAGTTCGTGTGGGACTACGAAGATGCAACGAGAGTAACTGGTAAATCGTTTGCTGATGATTTAGTGAAAGTCAAGTACGGCTCGCGGCCCGTACCGAAACGGAAACTCCAAATATATCATCAAGAAGAACATCCGATAAATAAAAAGCCAAAATTTCTTGAGTCGAAATTCAAGAGACGAAGCCAAAGAAAGGGATATTACGGAACTCCCACGGCCGCCGAAAAAATCAGGGATCGTAACTCAAAATCATTGACACCGGAGGGAAAATTCGCAGAAAAGTTTTGGAAGTCGATACAAGAACACGCCTTGTCGACTGTCGGTACGAAATTGACAGACACAGCGATCAATTCGAAATTCGAAGTCGTTGTGACGTATGCTGATATAATGTCTATTTGCCCCAACCCATCAGAGAAAATGATTCAAAATATTAATGAAATCATGGCAAATGACACTAAACCAGGATGGCTAACAGACGGTATTGTTAATGCATATGTAATCCAGTGTGCGCTCAACGGAAATTCTCAGTTAAATGAAAGTCATTTTGGGTATCTGACAACGGACATGACTCATTTCATACTTTCTGGAAATACGCCTCGAGCAGTTCCAGACACTATTCTTGATGACAATCGGCACTTACGCGAGGTCATACTATTACCAATTCTTATTCGTCGGGATTTCAATCATTTTGCACTTCTCTGTTTTCAAGAAAAGAATAAAATAATCACATTTTTCGATTCCTCTGGTGCCCGTGATACGGAGGAGCAACGCGAGATTTTATCGTCATTTACAGAATACCTTTCTGGTATTTCTAGGGTAGATGTGAACAGCGTGAAGAAGGAATTTTGCGGCGACTTCCTTCAAACCGACTCTTCGTCGTGCGGTGTTTGTGCATGTATGGCGGCGTGGAGCATATGTTCGCAAGACAAGCACCGTACACATTTGCAAAATGACTTCCGTCATAAAATCATTTGGGACCTACGTCAAGATTATCTGACATCATCGCACATTGTGCGAAATGCGGAAGTTGAGTGTGGCATTATATCCCAGATACCTGGACTCGAAAATCTGGGAAATACGTGCTGGTTCAATGCTGTTATGCAAGCATATTCTCATGTCATACGGCAGGGATTGGGGCCACTGGATGAGAGTAGGCAAATTATTGGGGAATTCGCAAATATACTTATCCCCTTGACAAACTTGAAGGCGGTTGAACGTGACTTATTAATGAATGCTGTTAAAATTGCATGTGAGAGAACTAAACTGGAGTTCGGTGAGCAGCACGATTGTTATGAGTTCTATCCAATATCTTCGCTGCCACAAGTATTGGGAGATCTTTGTTGGAAGAACGAATTGAGATACGAGAGGATCATCCACTGCGACGAATGCCAAACGAATGGAACAACAGTCCACCAAGAAAAAATCTTCAACGTGAATTGCGGAGTTGCATCGGTAGCAGAAGCATTTCAGATTTCACAAATCATATGTGAAAAATGTGGTTTCGCGATAAATACTAATGTCAAGTTCACTGAAGTTCCGAATCTAGTGACAGTGCGCCTCAATCGTGTGGACTCTATAGGTAGAAAGTTGGAAAATACCGTGTTTGCCAACCGTAACCTCCACATTCAGGGACCTGATCAAGGTTGGATCGGATATTCGCTCAGGGCTGTGGTTGCACACATCGGATCGGACGGAGACGGTCACAATATCGCATATTTAATCGAGAAGAAATGCTCGGTACGACTGTGCAACGACAAAATTGTAGAATTTGTGGATTCGAAAGAAGCTTTCAATGCCATGTCAAGGAATGGATACCTCTTTATTTATCTCAAAACAATAAAGCGAAGATTACCTCTGCAAAACTCTCGCAATCATGAATATTTCATGAAAAGTCTGCCATTAAAAATGATGGATATCAATGAAGAAACTAAAGCAATCGGTGACACAATATTTCAGGACATCGTAAATGTTTGTCATCTTACATTACACGAGTCGCAAAAGGACGTCCGTAGTCAGCGACATGCCCTTTTTCTCCGAAACAAACACACTGAATTGCAGAAAATGATCGTACCTGTTGGACAAAATGACCTTGAAGAAATCAAAGTCATATTCCAATATATCAAAAACAAGACCTGCATCTTACATGCGAAATGGATCAGGTATTTGGACACAGGAACAGAATACGTCGCATACAACACATTTTCGCGAATAATTTTCAACAAGGCTGTGGTGCGTGAGGACAGTGAGCTCATGAAGAAATTAGAACCAACACACAGCAGCGACAAGTATTTCAAGTTGGTTGTGTTGCAAGAAGTTACTTTGATGTTTCTGTCCATTACTCAGAAGAGGACATACGAAGAAGTTTTGCAGAATCTGAAGGTGCCATATGAATGGCGAAAATAATGAATTATAAGGTACGTTTCTGCAGCTTGTAGCCGCGAAAGAGGGGTGGAAACTTCCACGTATACACAATAGAGATATAACTGTCCTATCCAACACCCCAAGATGACGCGTTTCTGCCTGCTTCGTTGGATTTTATTTTACACAGACGAAAAACGGTTTTCTGAAAGCATTAATACACAGCGAATTAACACAAATTGTTTAGTACCGGATAAATCAATATATACTTACTTGACAGTGTTTCCTTGAGGACAGTTACAAATTTCGAATCAGACTATTCATAATAATTATTTTAGGATCTATAAAAATTGCGATGTAAATACGATTGAATAAGATTGATAGTCGAAATATTAGCAACTGATACAAAGCAGGCAACGAGGGCGAAACTGAACGGCAGTGAACTATATAACAGTTACGTCACAAAGGTCATACAAGGTTTATTGAACCGTGATGTTTATGGCTCTTGAAGTCCGAAATCGCGACTTCACAGCTTTCGTCTCGTATTTTGAGTATACTTTTTTGTTGAATAACTATCCAATTCCATTTCATTGGTAGTTTTGTTAGTTTACTTTTGTTCTGAAATCGCGCAAGACTTTCAAATAGCATGTTGAATGTAAGATATAATCGCATGAACGCGTAGGCCAGAAATAAGTAGGCTATTTACCATCAAATTTTAGTTTCGTATACTTTAAATACACAATGACTCATTAGACCATACCTGGACATTTTAAGGTCCGCGAAAAGTTGATTGGAAAATGTGAATGCGTGGACTAACACTATATAGTCTACATTACATTACGTAGCCTACGTACATCGCATGCATATACTCCAGATTCAAACTAAAGCCAATATAAAAAGGTATGCCGTAACAAATAAAGTCGCAACTCACTCTTTCTATAGTTCAAACCATGTTTTTTTTTAAATTTCCATTGTTACATTCAGAATTATACGCCGCGTGCTTTATATTTCGCGTCGTGCGAGAATTTCATGAAAACAGAAGTGGAGGCTGAAGACCGACATTTTGCAGAGATTTGTGCCTCGACATCTTCCTGTCTATTCATTGTATCGCATTTTTTGTGGAGTATTGAATTGATAAAATTGCTAATAAACCAATGATTATAAATATTGTAGCCTACTCAAGTATAAACGCATTCTTTTAGTTTGTGGGAGCAAGTTGCCGTGGTTAAGGCATATAAGTTGAGTCGGCATTATGAGAAAAACTGCTAGTGAAATACAGACACTCGGGTGAGAGAGAGCAGGAATTTCGGATGACTTAGCAAACCAGGCTTATTTTACCAAACTGCACACACCTCGGAATGCAGCGACCACGACCAAGAATAATGACACTGAATATATAGTATTTTTTGCTAAAATAACCTCACTTTATTACCTAATATTCAACGTTTGATTCAACAAAGTATTTTCTGCATCACATTTGACCCCTCGTGAGAAATAATTTCACACCCCAGCTCTGACTGGAAGTAATTTTGTGCTAAAGAACTATCCAATACCGATTCCTGGGTGGTTTCATTGTGATATTTGAAGACGTGTCAGACTTCTAAGTAAAATATTGAAAGTAAGCTACTATTCCTATGGACGCGTAAGCCTAAAATAATAAGTATTTAGACCAAAAATATTGACGAGCTTTTTGTAGGCAGAGACGAGACGACAGATTTCGCATACTCGGAAAGGGTCGTTTACTCTTTCATTTATCAAAATACACCAGCCAACGCTGTGTCAACAAAACGAGTTCGCGTATCATCTAAAAATAGTACATTGAACGCTCTCGTAGTATTCGACATTCCATGCTGTTGACGTCATATTTTGTGATACGATTGTTGATATACGATGCTCATGTGAATTCTCTACTAGTTGATGACGATCACCCCTGACGAGTTTCGGCCGAAAATATTCGGGTACATTTCAATATGACTATGCTAATCAATTGTACATTGATGTTCTGTACCTCCAAGGAGCTGTACAATCGAATAATATATTCATATTGAAATATACCCGAATATTTCAGCTGACACTGGTCAGGGGTAATCGTCAACAACTTTTCCAGATTAGATTAGAATTAGATTACTGGCATTTCGCTCTAATTTAATGAAATCAGACAACTATAATTATCTAGTTGTCCAAGTCTGGTTCACACTTTCATTTGTCGATCCTGGAGTCGACTTCTATCAACATCCGCCAATCGGATTTGTCCCTACAGAAGGTGTTCGTGCATCATCTAAGAATAGTTGAGCCCCGGTCATTCGGAATTGCAGGCCGGTGACGTCATATTTGGTGATGCGTGTGTTGGTATACAATGTCCTTTCCAATCCTCTGCCAGTTGTTAACGATTACCATTCGGGTATATTTCAATATAAATATGCTCTTCAATTGTACACAAATATCGGTCTCATATTTTGAATAAGCCAGGACTATGTAGACTCTGAAAATCATTTTGTAATGAAGAATAATCCAATACCGTTTGTGTGATAATTTTATGATTTATTAAAATAGCGAATAACGAGGAAATAACGCTGCATCAAATCTGTCTTCAAATTCAGTTTTCCAATAAATTAGTCGTGATTAGTCAAAAATTCCTACCGAGAAGTCGACATTTCCGACCACTTGATACGCCAGGGGTTAATATTGACTATTCGTTCACCATAATGTTTCACGTGATCATTCGCCATGTTTCACCTCAGTGCAAACATTCCGCCGAAATTCCGCCAGGACCACTTCAGTGGCCTGCTATTTGCAGCACCAAGCACGGAACCAGTGTAGCTTAACCTTTGACTTGAAAGATGCCAAATTTACGGGATTACTTGATTTTTTTAGATAAGAAAAATTTGCCAAATATGTAATGCTCTTAAATATATTGCAGCATATTATTCCACAATAGTCGATTGATATTAGTGTTATAGATACATCATAGATAACTAACCTACGGAGGTTAGTTATCTATAGATACGTAGGAAGAAGTAGTAATATTTATATATGAGCCATACCGAGCAATGAAGCGAGACTGCTTCATCGTCAACAACGACAAGCCGTTGCGCGGTTCTGAGAGAGAGAGAGAGAGAGTCTTTTATTTTCATCTGTTATGTATGTGTTCTTGCAGTGAATTCTTTCTGTTTCTTATACAAGTGATAGCATAGTAGTTTTGGCGGTGAAGATACTTTCGCTATGGCTACAGAAATAGAGGAGAATGACGCGCAACCTGAAAACACGTACATGATTCGGCCGAATTTTCATCACAAGTATGTCTAATTGTTTATACGTCTGATATCACCGTAATCTTATACCTTGATTGATGTAAATATCATATTTGTATACTACAGTATTGGTACCGTACTATATATGATTGATTGATATTCTTCGTGTTTAAGCTTTGTAGTACTGCAAATTTTATGTGTACGCAAAACACGGATTGTGACATATACTAAACCCCTTAATGCGACACTTTGATTCAATGATATTCTATACATATTTTTATTTTTCAACTAATTAGGTTCAAACCTGCCGATGTGAAGCAAGTGCTTCATGAGGTTTTAAAAGAGGAACTAGACGGAAAAGATTACGATGAAGAACAAATCGCTGAATGGACGCAGAATATAGGCAACAAAACTAAAAAGCGATTGAAAGGTATTATATTGTTTGCAGTTGATTTGTTGATAACTTTTCGTAGTTTCAAAACATAAAATTAGGTATATCGGATATGAAGGACTCTAAACTACTTGTTGAAGCTTATTGATCATGTATTCTATTCTTTAATTTCACCACAATACATTAAAGTGTGATCCTAAATGATGTGCGCACAACGTGAATGGGCAACAATTAAGTAACAAACTAACTAACTAACCTGCCCAATTCCTACATATGATTTATAAGAAATCATCTATGTTGATAAATATTGATCATGATCACATTCAGATATTTGAATAACATATTCATATTGAAATAAACCCTATGATTCCGGCTGACACTCGTCGGGGGTAATCGTCAGCAACAAGCAGAGAATGAGAAAGAACATCGTATCTCCAAATATGACGTCACCGCCTCACCGGCACAAATTGTGTCAGCCGAAAATGTTCGGGTTTATTTCAATATGAATATTATTAAAGTGTATATTGATTATTGAAGTTCTGTACCTCCAAGAAGCTGTTCAGAGATTTCTTCTTTTACGACTAAATAGGCCTACATGTTCTTCCATATTCATCATTATCTACTGGACAGTGGACAAGGCCAGTGTTTGGTTCATAGATTTCAACAAACCACTTGCTATTTTCCCATTTTATCGAAATTCCAGTAGTAGTATTTCAAACTAGTTGGATTTGCTAATAAGCGATTGATTAGTCCTACATTATGGTGGTTCGGTTTTTTTGGAAAACCCTGATTCCACCGCTGTTTTATCAATTTTCTCTATTATATCTTAATGTTTGGAATTTTTCGTCAGGCATGGGATACGACAGATACAAATTTGTGGTTCAAGTTATCATCGGCGAACAAAGAGGACAAGGTGTCCGTATGGGATGTAGATGTTTCTGGGACTTTGATACCGACAACTATACGCAAGATGTATACATGAATGTGAGTAGGCCTACCATATTTCAACTTTTTGTAGGCTGAGCCCGGTAGACCACAAAATAGCTTGTAAATTGCTAAAACTCACGCTTTATCAATTGAACTCAAAATTATCGTTGACTTTTAGTGATTGAATAAGCACCTTTCGCAAAAAACGCTTCAGTTTGGGCCATCTGCTGCCAGCAATTCAATCAAAGTACTGAGGGCAATTTCTGGCTAATAATGTACAGCTATTCTGGCACTGCAGCACGCCGCAATTGAATATCCATCATGTTAATATTGGCAAAAGTATCTTTTCATTTTATCGCAATCTTCGAGTTTTTTGATCTGACGAATATTTCAATAAAATGACTGATTCATCCAACATATTTGAGGTGTCAAAGCAGTCAGGAATTGCTGATAACCTGACCAAGCTAGAATGATAGTGATGATCGTCTATGAACTTGAATTTATTTTTGCAGAAAACCCTGTTTTGTGTAGCTGCTGCGTACGGAGTGTTCTTCTACTGACTGCGCTTGGAATTAATACAGATTTTGCACACGATTTACGCCAGTATTTTGAAGCTTCATTCCTAACCCCTCTTTGAAAATATATTGTTATCCGATGAACAACACGGTCGTTTATTCGAAAAGGATCATAAAAATCAGAAACAAAAAGGTATTTTGTAGAAACGATAGTCAATCCGTAGGATGGATTAAAAGGAAAAGTAACGCAATTGCAACGTAGCGAGTGAAAAATACAACGACGGCATCATGATTCGAAGACTCCCTCCAGTGAAAGAACTGGTTCAAAACGTCACGGTAGCGCGTAGCATATCACCGACACCTAGGCGTACGCCGGTATCCCGTTTCGCCACAAATCAGACTCAAAATAGTCGAAGCAAAGCCCCGACCATGTATCACGCTCGATGAAAAGCGAATAATCCCGAAATGCACAAACAGAAAGCGGGCGTACAGAATTCAGATAGCTGAAACCAAATCGCAGCTATTACGACACCTCCGGCTCTTTCGTGTCAACTGATGCGATATGGTGTTGTGTGTCGTCAGCAGTGGTTGTGTTTTCGATCGGTACTTCGTCGGCTGATTTGTGATCAACCGCGCTCGACGTTGATTTAGTGTGCGCCTCCTGCCCCGCACCGTAGGGATCACCAAACAGTGGTATTCTGACAGTTTCGCATCCCATTGACGCCATCAAGTCTTGGTCGATAGCCACGATTTCGACGACGGCTCCTGATGTGTCTGGCTTGCACTTTGATTCTTCATACAATGTACGCTGAACCTAAAATGTTTTTGTTGCTTATAAGTCTGCCTCTTTCATAGACAGTGGAAAGGTTGAATGCTACTCTGCGTCAGTTTTAAAAAAGGTGGGCAGTCAACATTTTTTGGCGCACGGGAATAGGTTTTGTCCACCAGTTCTGCTCATGGTATGCATATGTGTAGCACGAGTCGGTGTATAGGTCACAAAAATAATAAGGACAGAAATATATAACGTCCTACTCCTATTCTTGATACCTATTCTGCTAATTCGAGTGGTTATAATTTTGAAAGTACTTCGCTTATTAGACTTTTTACAGTTTATGCCTTGGATTTTTACAAGTAGAAAGTAAAGGCATTTTTACAAGTACAAAGTAGTTTTGAGTCTTTTTGCATCATCACCTTTGAGTGAAATTGTCATAATGATTGGGCAAAATAGCACCTGCGCATGGCAATTTCATTAGTAAAAAAGTATGCCGCCCCTTGACCAAATCTTTCAAGACCTTCATTTACTACTTCCCTTCGCGCTGTTCTCTCACGATATAGAAATCGTGAATGAAATTCGATTCTATAAATGTCATTTTTAGCTGAAAGGAATAATCCCATCTAGTTGTCTGACACTTTCGATACTGAGCAGTGAAAATAATGACTTGGACTCGAACCCGAGTCAAAACACTATGACTCGGACTCGGCCCTCTACCAGCTAACTTGACTCGGTGGTGAATTTAAAATGACTCCAGTCAAAACTATAAGAAGGAGGCGAGTTGTGACCTCGTGACTTGGTTACAAGCCAGCATTAGACAGAGATGAGTCGATATATCCAGATCCAAACTCCATATCATAGTAAATAGTCTACATTATTCAGTTCCATCTCAAATTCGTACAAAGTGACACGCAAATTCAACTGAAATACAGAATCAAATGTTCAAATGCAACTGTATCTGCCACGTTTCCAGTTATTATACAAGACATACCGCGATATGCGACCATGCAAACAAGTCACACTGGCATTTACCTTATCTGCACGAACTTGCTCCAGAAATTTGTCGGTCGGCATGGTGATAATTCGGATTTTTGTATCGTGTCGATTTTGCCTGCACTTGGTACTGTTCAGATAGTCGTCCAATAAGCAGTAATTGGTCCACCTGTTGAAAACACGGTACTGAGTACAATACTGATAAATATTTTTGTTGCTGTCTCGTCTATGCTTGTGTGAAGATTATAATGCGAGTGATTTTGTTCGTCATTTCCAGTAATTCTTGCGCATCCCCGACACGTATATTTAGACGTAAGGGCAACAATGCAAGTCCGTAGAGTCTATGGTTCGATAGCGACGAGAAATTCAACAACGTACATCATCCCAGCAACACTGATAAATATGGCGCACTGTTTTTAGGTTGCAGAGATCATCAAAATTTCGGCTTAATACATGACACCAATTTTGCAGGAATTCCATATTTAAAAAAAAACTTTATACATCAGTCCCATTAACATTAGAATTCACACAGCACACTCATTTCGACTCACCGATGCTCATCGTCCGGCCGTAGCAGATACGTCGTGAAAGGTAGTTTGTCGTGGAGTTCGAATTCGATCGTTAGATCTTCGCTTTCTGGCGCAAAATCCAAGGTGCTGTAGTGGTGACTTTTGCGGCGATCTGAAAAGGAGACGGACACACGTCACAGTGGAAATAAGTCATATAGAAAACCTACTGGTTTAATCTTACCGAAGATTTCGGAGCACGGAAATTTCCATTCGACCCTATCCTCGTCTGACGGAATAGGTTCTTTAAGCTCCTGTAGGTAGGCTGGAAAGAAAAGAAGTCGATTGCGACATACTAATCATATTCAGGCATCACCGACAAGAGATAGGACCCCAGATTATTTCATTCAAATTAAAACCATGTACTTTCAGATTCATGCCACTTGTTTGTTTTCAGTTCGTGAGTCGTAGGTTATGATCAGTGGGGTATCCAGGATTTTACAGGTTCAGAACCCAATTTTTCTAAATCCTAAAATCCCTGTCAAATGTGGCCTGTCATCAATTCTATTCGGTAGTCTTGCCTTTGAGTCATTTAAGTCTCAAAAAACTTCAAAATGTCGGAACTGCGGGAAAATGATTTTAGTTGATGGGAAACGATCCATAACGCCACTCTACTTCGCTGATTTCGAGAAAAATCAACTTTTTCACTCATTTCATCTCTAAAACTGGAGAGCCATTTCAAGATCTACATCCGACTGATTATTCGCTGCCAAGTTTGTATAATCGCAAAAACAAAGTTTCCGTCATGATGTTAACACAGCGTGTCTTCGCCGGGCTTATTTCGTACGTAAATTCATAACGCTTACCTCGCATGAAGTTTCCCATCTTCTCGCTACGTATCATGTTCATGACGGCTCTGCCTGAAAACTTGCTGAGCATCGGGTCGGCGCCGCAGGCGAGAACCAGCCTCGCCATTTCCAGATGGTCGTACTCCACGGCGTCGTGAAACGGCCTGTAACGCAAAAAATCTCGGTTTGAATTTCACGAGTGAAAGAGTGTTTGTTTTTGCGATAACAATGATGCACAGACATAATGCAGAGACTGCTTTTACCATTGCCTGGCGCTAGTGGACGATTCTCCCCATGGAACAGTGGTAAACCTATAGGTGGAGTACTTTCTGCCTTTCACCTCCACTTTTTTAACTTACTCAACCAGATTCTGAAGATCCTATTGGGGTTGCAGGACTTCAATATACAATTGTATAATATCTTCATACCAAAATATACCGAGTATTTTCGGCTGACAATCACATTTTTTTTACTACCACTTCATTTTTTAAGGAAAACTAGGCCAAGAATACTTGTTTACTTGACTTATTCTTGAAAATCGCTACTTCTACTTCAGACCAATGATTCACCTCTAGACTCGCATGCCTTCGCGACGTTTATCACAATTACCTTGTCCCGTCGGCCGCGTGTTTATTGACATCAGCACCGTATTCCAACAGCAGCGTCGCCGCTTCTAAATTATTATGCACGCACGCCTTGTGTAGAGCCGTGTATCCCGCATTGTCGCACTGGTTGACGCTGGCCCCGGTCTCCAAGTACCACTGAACGTTTTCCTGAAAAAAAAATTCGTATTTCATGCAAGTATTTAAAGCTGGTTTGCCAGAAGTGAACACTCACCACGTAGCCGAGACGTGCTGCTTTGTGTAGGGATGTCTCGCCGATTGCGCTATTGCACGACAACTTTTTCATATCTGAAATCGAGTACTGTGATTAATAAACGCACTAATGACTGCTGAGCACATTGATTCTCGAGTACTGAATTTATACGCTCCTAGTTGCTCCTAGTTTTGTTACAATTTCCATTGGGAAGCCTTCAGACAGCACAAGATTTGAACTATACGGTCTACATGGGCCCAAACCCACTCTGCAAATTCGTTTTCTCACAAAAGCAATTGGAGCACCTCCAAAAAACGACTTTTCACCGGACCAAATCAAGTACCGATATGCAAAAATCTGCATTTCTGGACACTAACAAAGCTGGTCAAGTACGCCAAGTACATAAATCCATTCGAGCACTCGGGAAAAGCAGACATCCTTTATCTGTAAAAGTACACTTAATTCGTTGCTAACGACCTCTGGCTTTTAGGAGGTTGTTAAGGCATGTCAAGCTCGATAAGGGGGCAATGACTCAAAACATTGCCATATTGACAAAACACCACTACTACTTTGTTTAGGAAATGTAAAATTACTCAAAATTGCAATTTTGCGACGACTCAAACGCACTCAGATTAAATTGGAAAGTGAAGATGACCGATTGACCATATATATTGTTGAATAATATAACATATATTCATACTGAAACCCGAATATTTTTGGCCCCACACTATCACACTATATTGCTGTTTGCTGATATGCATAAACTCGGAGTAACATACTTGGAGGGAACGGCGACTGAGCCATTGACGAAATTGGAGTTTGAGGCTTTGTAAACAGATCGTCGGCACATGATTTCGCGTCGGGCTGCTCCGACAAATGCCCGTCTTCTTGCGTGGACTCGTTGGCGCCGTCGGAAGGTTTGCTCTGCCACGACACGTCTTTCGGATTGAATTCGTACTCCTGGTTTTGCAGCTCCAGGCTGATTTCGTGAATCTGGGCGGAGACAGACGGGAATACGTGAACGCAAACTACAGTGTGTGATTCCAGTGTGCGTATAAAGAAAGAATTTAAAAATAATAACATCAATAAAGTCGCAAACTCTGCCTTTGAATTATTAAATAGTTCGTTAGTACAAAAAAAATGATAACACAAAAGACCAGCAGGAAATGACACATGCGGCATATCTCTTGATTGAAGACTTGGCAATTGGCAAATACACAGTGGGGCGTTTGATTTGTTAACCCCTGAATACTTATCAACAATTGAACTTAGTAAAGAGATATATACCAATTCTACCGTTTCGCTATCTCGTCGCGGACGAGGTATATACTCACATTGCGAGTTCTTGCGCTGACGCACCGCGTAGGCGTTACTGTGTTGGAGTGACTCTCCTGCAAATGCAAGTTGAAGTTGAAGTATTATTGAAAACTAGTCCGGTCACAAAAAGTGCTCGGGCGTCAAAATACAAATCTACCAACCGGCAAAACCCCGAGTTGTTTCAGTCGTTTTTGCTTCTTTTCGAGTCTTCTTGAATTGTCATACTTTCGCTTCAACTTTTGATGGCTGTCGCTAGAAGAAAACCCAAAATTTTGAAAATCACAAGCTGCCAAATCAAATACAGTACAGGCGGGCTGTGGGTAAATTTTGACTTGAATCGAAATATATTATCGGCTGTCGTCGAACAAACTCAATATCTGGACACGGCTCGAATCTGAGCTCTTTGAAAAATTCATAAGATTCATATTCAAACTTTTGGATCACCGATGCGGACTGTAAATTACCTTTTCAACAAAAATTACGTTACACTCATTCTGAATCAATACATGATAAATGATTTGCCAAATTATTTTTCGAATTCATATCCAAATTTGAATTTTCGGAATTGCAATGCGTTCTCTCGTAATTTTCAAAGCAATACGTTAAACTCGTTTCGGATCATTATACGAGAAACGGATTTGCCAAAATTTTTTACAGATTCATATGCAAATCTAAATTTCCGGAATTCCAACGCATTCTCTCGTAATTTTCAGAGTATTACGCTAAACTCGTTTCGTATCAATATATGATAAATGATTCGCCAAAATTTCGTTCAGATTCATATGCAAATTTAAATTTTGCGGAATCCCGACACAATTTTCAATAAATGACGATCAATTCTCGTTTTGGCAAAAAAAAATTTCAGGCCACATTCACATTCTAATTCAAATTTTCGGTGAAGACACTTCAGATTATTACCAAAAAAGACGTTCAACCCATTTTGGATCGATATTTTCAAAAAATCAATTCAATCCAAAACTTCACAGCAGTCAACCACAATTACGACAGACTCACCTGTCTTTATCTAATCTCGTACTGGTAGGGGTGGAAGTGATAGGCGCCGGTAAAACCAAATTGCTCCCATCGACCGGGGCCGGGGCCTTCATCCTGAGCCCGCGACGCCCCCTCTTCCTCCTCCCAAACCTTTTCAGCCCGTCCCCGGCACTCCTGTATTTCCGTCTCAATTTTGCCGCCGCCTTCGCCACGTGGTCCGCCATAGCGTCCCTGTCGTCCTGGGCCTGGTGTTTCCGCCACCCGGGCTTGCGGCCTGGCTTTTTTCGGAATTTGACCGGGGCCTCGTGATTGGTTTTGTCGCGGTTTGGTTCAGCTGTCGGCTGGGACAGTGCAGAAGTGTCTGATTTGAGGTTGATGTTGTCGCATTGGGAAATATTTTCTTTTCCCGAAACGCGATCGATTTCCATTTGCTCTGCGAATGCGTCACTTGGGATTACGCTTGTGTCATGCTCGAACTGCCTCAAAGACTCATTTTCACTCGTTATTGACAGGTCGTCGGGTTTTTTGAAGGCGACGAGACCCACTCCGTCATTGGGTTTTTCTGAACAGATACAGTTCAAAGTATTAATTGAAGTTCGTTCATTTTGATGCAACGACGGGGGGGGGGGGGGGGAGGGTGCCAAAGACGGTCGGTAACGGAGCGCTTCTACTTTCTCTGAGCGCTCGAGTACGTTTTACGTACCTGCTCTGGCTACGATTTTAGCGTTTCTTCGATAAATATCAGAATATATTGTGTTTTGTGTTGGGGGTAGGCACATTAGGGTTGGAGTTAGGGATATTAGGGCTGGGGGACGTCAGATATTAGGGTATTAGATAACCCCAACCAGGGTCGCAACCAAGTCACAAGGCAAGTACCAGCACGACTACACGAAATCCCAATGGTGTCGTTACTTTACTATTCTTCGAAAATTACAATGAATTACGAGTCATGTGAATTGGTTCGAGTCATGCGCAATGACTCGAGTCATTACAACCCAGGCCCCAACCCTAATGTGCCTACCGCCAACACGAGACACAATAAATTGTGGCGTGGTGTTTATGGAAAGTATTCTTGGTTTCATGGGAATCACTGGTTTAATATGGGCCGTACATCGAAGATCTGTGATTTTTAACTTGTACTAGAAATTGTACTAGAAAATGGCTACTTCTACTCAAGTAGAAAAACATAACCGCCTGAATAAGCAGTGCATGACGTTAGCCCTAACGATTAGTCCGATAAAGTATTTGGTTGTATTAAGATAGTCATAAACATACATCTATGTTCAGTGTTCCCCTTTCTTTATTAAGCATACAAGAGGATGACTAGGATCTGTAGCGAGAGATGGTAAGGTTATCTACCAACCACCTTTGCTACAATATAATCTGGCTTATAATTTCTGAAAAACTCACCAGTATCCGCAATATCACCGGGTGTAACCTGCTGCGCTCCCGACTGCAAACCATCGACAGGCGGCGCCCCCAAATCTCGCACCTCCTCGGTCTTACTTTTAAACCATTTCTCAGACTTTTTAACGTATTTCCTTCTCTTTTTCACCTCGCCCTCCTCCGTTTTCGATTTTCTCACCCGTTTCACCGGGTTACCGTACTCGTCCAGTTTTCTGTTGTATTTCCGCTTTTTCCGCGGCAGACCCAGATTCCCAGTCGTCGCGGAAACGTTAGAGTCGACTTGCTGGACGGTGTCCACTACTGTCTGTCTCGTTATGCTTTCGGACAGAGACTTGACAGCGTCCCGGGCAGGGAAGGCGTCGATTTCGGCGCGTGTTTGAATTCCACCATCCTGCCCTGCCGTAGATTCACGTCCACCTAACGATTCCGCCTGTTTATTTTCCATCTCACTCAATTCAAAATTGGTGTGGTTCGCGTGAGGCGCATCGCCTCGATCGTCTGATTTTGTAGTTTCCGGCGCAAAATTTTCGGGTAACGCTTGCGATTTCGCGTCGTTGGTTTCCGTGGCGATCTTTTTCCTGCGCCTCCTGCGTCGGGGTTGGGGCACGCCCGATTCGAATCGCTCGTCGCATTCGGAGTTGGGGTCGTCTTGCGAACGTGTGGAGTGGCGCGTTCTGCGTAGCGGTTTCGGGACTTCTGCGATGTAAAAACGACTGTTGATCTGCGTCTATTCTAGGTGCTCGCATTTGTACATTTTAGATCATATTGACCCAAAAATCTAGACATGTGTTCATTTGTAATTCCCATTGCAAATTTCAGAACGTCGATGAGCATAAAATTGAGACCACACAAGCAAAACACTGAAGATTGAAATAGCCTGTCGTAATAAGCAAATGACACTAGTTCTGGTAGAACTAATCTACAGTAGTTTACGAAAAACTCTCATCACTGCTGCTGCAGGGATGACAGAAATTCATTACAGTTGCTGTAGTTGAAGCAAGTAACAATACACAGCAATGTAAAAGCTCTTTTATTACATCACAGCCTAAATATCCACGGTGGTTCAATCCCTAAAGGCTGCATTTAGTAAACTTACCATTTATCTTGCTTGACTTATAAATTCTAAAATCGTTGCGAAAGAAAATTGTCAGAGTATCAGAAAAAGAGAGCCCCTGAGGGACTAGAAGTTCTGGCCGAAAAAAAAAAACGACACATTTTGACATAGCCGTCATCGATCAGGCTCTAGTAATCACTCCTACTCTGCTGCGAACGCGCATTCACCGGTCACTTACGTCTCGTGATTCTCACTCTGTTATTAACGTTCGACGGGCAGTTGTAATCTTCGTCGCTGGAGTCGTCGTTTTCAGTTTCCTCGTCCGTAAACACGTAACCGTACAAATATTCCTCCATATCTGAACGGCAAAACGTTGGTTCGGTAAGGGCACGTAACAAAACAGAAATAGAATTACCAAGACCAGTCGATTTCCTTTGAGGTCTGGTCGTCTTCCCGGACACAGCGGCAGGGGCCTTGCTTTCGGGCAGCATGTCTAAACGGAGATTACATGTAATTGTTACAAGGCAAAAAAATCTGGACAGGGCAGGTGGAAAGCAGAGTGTTAGGACAGTTGCCAGTGAATTCGTCACTTAGTGAGCTTGGCATTAGAAATATTGAGGTAACAAAGGTTATCACCATGTTAAAAATCCAATACCGAGGCAGGGGCGTAAACGATTCATGTATAAAAAGTTTGACGGTCACTGCTTTCACAATTCTTACCTGTTTTAGACTCTGGCGTTTGGGTGACGTCATTCGGAACCTGCGAAAACACGTTCTCCTCCTGGCACGCGCTACTCATTTTTGACTTTCCCTTCCCTTTGGTATTCCAAATTTTGCTGCGTTTCACGTATCTTCTTTTCGCGCGGGCGCCTTCCGCTGTAGAGACGTCGGATACAATATCAGTGTCACAGCGTGTTTTCAATCGCCATTCGACTGCATCGTGCCACTCTTAACTGGTATATTGTAAAGTGGATTTAGGCTAACTGGTATATTGTAAAGTGGATTTAGGCTATCTTCGACGACATCCAAATCTCAATGATCAGCATTGCCGGGAGTGTAGCTTTACAGAGTTTGAGCATTGTGACATCAGATTAGAGCCATAGGTTGTATTTGGGAACGAAAATTTTGCCCTTCCCGCAGTTGAGACGGACGCAATGTCACATAAACCTTTCTTTAAATCCGCCGTGCCAGAATTAACAGGGCCTGTCTTTTTTTTGAATAATGAAACAAAGACATTCGTGGAGGTAAATAAACTCAATATACAATCAAATAGTGTATTCATATTGAAATAAACCCAAATATTTTCGACTAACACTCGTCAGGGGTAATTTTAAGGGCAAGCAACTAGTAGAGACGTGAAAAGAACGTTGTGTATCAACAATCTTATCACCAAATATGACATCACCGGCATGAAAAGCTAGCACAACAAATGGCTTAAGGTCATGATGCAATATTTTTAGATAATACGCGAACTCCTTTTGCTGGCACAAACTAAACGTAAGATTCAGTATATTGAGAATGTGCGGGGTGGAAGATGGAGTTAGAACCGGTCGATTGTAAACCAATTCCACCGGCCTTATTGATTCCCAACCGGGTACCAACTATCACGAGCGACCATGATGGCGTGCTTTCAAATCAATATCTCCACTGCAAAGAAAAACTTACCTTTTGAAACAGGCGATTTTGGCCTGTGATTCTTCACCTCGTAATCACCCCCAGTAACTTCCATACCAGTCCGATTTTGCTCACACTGACCCAACTCGACCTGCCGAGCGTCAAGGTGGCGCGAATCAACCACAGCCCTACCAGAGTCAACCACAGGAGACGATAAATCATCCACCTTCGGCAGTCCGTTGTCCAGGTCACAGAGTTGAACACCAGGATCACTAGGTAACCCTTCTGGGTTTCGTATTACTGAATTTCTCGACGCATCGTCAATCTTTACAGTGCCAACTCCCGATGGGTTGTAAGTTTCCAGTATCGGTCCTGGGGGGACGCACATAGGTTTCCTTTGCTCGGGTGGCAAAGATTTTCGAGCGTTATCAACGCCCACAAAGCCAGGGCACGGCTTCCCATCACGGGCCATGTCCATTACATGATTCTCAAAAGCTGACAGTTTGGATTGGTCACTTTTAGCCCACCCCTGATTCCGTTCGGCAGGCGGACGCGCATATCCCTCGATTGGGGCGGACCGCTTGGCTAACTCTGCCCCGCCTTCGTACTTACCCCCAGACGCCTCCGGATAGTTAAACGTAATTTCAGACCGGTCATGTTGGACCACGTTTGTAAAAAACTGTGACGACGGGGACCCAGTTTTAGCACTCGGGACAAACGGTCTAGGCGGGGTGCCACGTTTGGCGGGGCTACCATAATAATGCTGAACCCCAGATTTACCCCGTTCTGTATTTTTTGCGGAAACATGGGTATCATTGACATTGATGCTTTCAAAGTGATTCGAATATGGTACTCCAAGTGGGGCTTGGTAAGGAGGTAAATTTGCATACGGTGACCCAGATTGGTGTGGGTAATGGTGCGATGATTTCGAATTTCTCCTCTTGTTTGTAGCAGGCCCAGTTAATGACCCTGACGGCGGTCGGGTTCCATTATCCTTAAAATTACTTCGAGAATGGTTGGGGTGAGAGTTACCCCTCACTTGAGAATTCTCAATTTGTCCGGCCCTGGGGTTATCTGGAGAGGCGGCACTGGTCAAGTCGATTATGGGGCTGGGGGCGTGCTTTACTCCGTTTGAGACCACGCCCCGCGAAATTTCACCTATGTTCACGGGGTAAGTTTTGTTCGGGACTGAATTAGTGCGGGGGTAACTGCCCCGGTAAGCCTCATCGCTTCTCTGATACCGCGACATCAGGTGGGCGTCCTGCATCGGGTTTGGCGAATACACCTGCTGGTATCTCTTGTTGTAAAACCCCAAATCGTCGGGATTCACGAGTTCGTACGGGGTCATTCGTGAGGTAGCCTGTCCCAATCCCGAGTACCCCGGTATGGCGTGCCGCGCTTGGTTGTACTGGTTGAAATCATAGTGCTGGGCGTTGATCAGGTTGAACATGGTGTGGAACGCCGGGTCCAGCGGCGTCTGCGGGTAGAGCGAGTGCCTCGGCGGTAGAAATTGCTGCAGGCTGGTCATCTGTGAAGGGTGCGGTTGGAGGTGCGTCTAAAACGGATTGAGTTGATTGCAGTGGAAAAAAAGCCAACATGTGTTGCAAGGGTGACACAGGGGCGATCAGTAATGAATTACTTCTACTTCTGAGTAGCCCTGAAGTAGGTTTTGCCTGCTTGATCTACTCACTCAAGTTGTTATAAACTACTACTTCTACTAAATAGTTTACAAGTTTACTTGCTTGGATATTGCTACTTTAGCTTGTACCGAAGTACCGTACACATTTACGACTTCACTTCTACATGACTACCAATGTTTACTACCTTGACCAGCTCCGTGAACAAGTCCAGAAATAACAAACGTCATTTCTAAACAGTTTTCAGTTTTCAACAGTGTTTAGTTTTCTGTGGGCAAAAACTAGGCCAAGATCACATACAATTTTACATGTATGAAAATAACTACTTCTACTTGTGCTCGAGTAGAAATTTACGGCATTACTTCTGCCTTTACGTGAGTAGCAACTAGCAATGGTGACTACTTTGGCCACCCCTGGGTGCAAAGTTCAGCAAATGCTGCAATTCAGAACGCAAAAATGAAACCACACGGAAGATTCACAAAACTCCAAAAAGAGAAATTGAGTTTTCAGTAAACGGTCAACACATTTTTGAAGGAATGGGTCAAGCGGCTACCCACTCCTCATCCTGTCACACGCTAGCGGAAAAATTTGAATTGTGACCTTGACGCTACCTGGGGTGCCAATACTGAGACAATTCGAACTTCACATTCCAGTCTGAGTAAATTTACTTGATATGCCTTGACGTTTTGCTATATATGTCCCAGAGTTCACAGTGGATTATTATTCCTATAACTCTAATAGCGGAATACTTTGTTGAACAAATAGGCAGACTGTATTGATAAAACTAAGCTCTTGGTAGCTTTTATACCTAATTTAAAGGGGGACTGCACTCTAAAAATGATGTGGTCTCAAATTGAAGGGCGAAACGAAAAAAAATTTTGGCCGCAGCCGCTTTCTTCAGAACGCCACCGTAATGTAGGCTACCTGCAATTTATTGAAATTCCCACAATAACTTCACGCTCCAGCAGTCACGCAGAGATCCAACTTTATATGGTTGTCAGCCGATGTTATGAAGGAAATATGTCGTACACGCCAAGGTGGTTTAGATACCGCGTTCAACGGAAGATGTTCAGTCAGGAGATTCATGTCAAAATCAGGCCTAGTGTATTCTATTTCTATCGTGTACGTCATATTTCCTTTATAATATCAGCTGACAACTATATAAAGTTCGATTTCTGCGTGACTGCTGGAGCGTGTAGTTCTTGTGGAAATTTCAATAAATTGCAGCTCCATTACGGTGGCGTTTTGAAGAAAACGGATGCGGCCAAAAATTTTGTTTCGTTTTGCCCTTCAATTTGAGACCACATCATTTTCAGAGTGCAGTGCCCCTTTAACACCCCCTTACCAAGTAATAATATATTCATTTAAAGTAATAAATAAAATTATGACTTCATAAATGGAAGTTAAATAATGTATGACAGTTGCCAAGATCTTAATGTTATAACTCTCATGCAATACGATGAGAAAAGTACTCACATAATGTCTATCGGAGTAACCACCGGGCTGCAGGCTTTTGGAATTTGCATAATTCCTGGAAGAACGAAGAGAAATCGATTTAGTACATATTTTGCCTCGATGTCTTTTAGTTCACAACAAAAAAAGAGTGTAACAACAATAGAGAAAGCATGTTGTAAGCTAGTCACCTCATATTGTGATCGGGCGAGTAGCCATTCTTGTAGTTTTCATAGTCACTTTGTCTCGCCATACCATTCAAAGTTTCGCTGTCGATCTGAAAAAAAAAATGCAACTTATTAAGCGATACCTCATTACTGGCCATGACAGATAAACCACGTCAATATAGTTTGATTGTAATTGTGTAGTTCGTGTTTAACAACCAGTGTTGGAGAACCAGAAAATTTTCAGCTTTTCGAAATTTGAACTAGAACAGGAATCATTGCGACGCCGTTTTTTTCCAAATTGGATTATAATTGGAATTATTTAATTTGCAGAAGAAATGCAACAAAAATTAAGCAAGCTCATCCTCATAAGCACGAGACTAGCAAATGTCTGTATGCCAAGCTTGGTTCGTTTCGCACTATTACAGTTCTCCTGTGGCATTTTCAGGAAATTCAAGTTGAATTAAAATGAGTAATATTTCACGAATTAGATTACCGACATTTCCTTGAATTAGTCTAATAAGACAACCAGACGAGAATTATCTAGTTGCCCGCGTCTGGAATCAACCGAATAATGATTGCAATCTGAGATGCAGTGAATTTTGTACAGTCGCACACCGCCAAGCCTGTAGAAATCAGAATAAACGCAAATCGTTCAACTCCGCCGCTATACGGCGCGAGAGATCCGCTACCCGAGAGAGAGAGAGAGAGAGAAACGCGCGAAAAAGGCAAACGCGCCCGGTTGAAGAGAAAGGAATCAAATCGTCTGACGTCACCAGTTGTCTGAGATATGATGGCTGACGGCCGCAGCGATCGCGATCATTTCTGTTCTCGGCGAAATATGAGTATTCAATAGGCGGCCATGATGCGATTCACAGCCGCAGCTGAAACAATAGCGCCGAGTGTATTTAGCTGGCGTGAGTGTTCACAGTGAGTGAGTGTAGGAAAGTGCACGCTGCGTTAACTAAGGTTTAGCTGTTTCAGTGCTGTGCTGCGGTGGAATGAATCTCTTTCTCTTGTCAGTAAGGAAATTTGCATAGTAGCAGTTTTATCTACTGCTTGGCGCGTACAATGAGATTTTCCCGCTAGATGCCAAGCGTTTTGACTTCATATAACAACTAGAGGTAGTATTGATTCCCTCGTGTAAATTACAGTTAAATAACTGGGTAGCATTGATATATCTCTTGCATGCGTGAATTTCAGTATTGATTCCTACTGCTACCTACATCATTGCGAAAAATATGCCAATGCTGTATTAGGTTCAGCGTTACATCTCACCCCGAGTATGGAAATTTGCACAGTCGCTCAGAAACAGATTTTCCTGCTCGTAGATTGCATGATGCCGTCGAAAAACGTTCTAAAATACTGTAACACGATAACTAGGTGTTGATGATGTGTCCACAAATAATTTGTAGAGAATCCCCGAGCTACAGAACTTCAATATACAACTGAATACACTCTTCAGGGTTATCGTCAGCAACTAGTAGAGAATCAAAAATTGCACATTAACAACCGTGCCTTCTTTGTGCAAATCACAGCGTTGATCCTTACCTGTTACCTGCATCATGACGAAAAACATGGATAGCATTATAAAGGAGCTGGACACGACAATGGGTTGGGACAGGCACTTCCGCGAAATCAAGCTAACAGCCGCTGCATACGACCTGTCCCACTCCGCCGCAAAACAACCGGACAACAAGCCCAGGAATCGTTACCGCGACGTCAGTCCCTTCGACCACAACCGCGTAAAGTTACTGACAGGGGAGAACGATTACATCAATGCATCTTTAATCGACATGCCGAAAGCTGATCGCAAGTATATTCTCACGCAAGGACCTTTGAATCAAACCTCTGGACATTTTTGGCAAATGGTGTGGGAACAAAAATCCGCGGCCGTAGTGATGTTGAACAAGATCATCGAAAAAGGCACTTTGAAATGCAGTCAGTATTACCCGTTGGGTACCGAACCTCTACAATTCACCGACACCGGCTTTACAATCGCAAATAAGAACCAGCAAGTGTATTCAAATTTCACTGTCCGTTATCTAGACCTCAGAAACGATATTACCGGCGAAACACGCGAAATCATACAGTTTCATTACACTGCCTGGCCTGATTTCGGCGTGCCTGAATCTCCGGCCGCTTTCTTAAACTTTCTAAACTGTGTCAGAGATCGAGATGTACTCAAGAGCAGCGTTGGCCCTGCCGTAATCCACTGCAGCGCGGGTATCGGTAGATCCGGCACTTTCGTATTGGTGGATTTGTGTTTGATTTTCATCGAAAAAGACATTGATTTCGAAGTCAAAGACACGTTGCTGAGATTGCGCAGGCAGAGAATGGGGTTGATACAGACTGTGGACCAGTTGCGGTTCAGTTACTGTGCCATCGCCGAAGGTGCTCGAGGTATGACAGACGATACTCCTGACGTTGTCAGCAGCGAAGAACGTGAAGATTCTGGATCCGATTACGGGTCAAGCAGTGACGATAATCAAGATGAAGAAAATCCACAGGAAAACGGAAAAAACAACCATCACGACGAGGAAAACACAAGAAAGAGGCGGGCTCAAGACAAGTCCCAACATGAAGACATGCACGACGAAAAAAAAGGCCGTCAAGACCCCATCGCTCCCGCCGATAATATCCACGATAGGCTTGACGATTTACCCCCTTTACCGCCCCCGCCCCCACCACCACGTAAAGAATCGTTGCCCGAGTCTAATAATAACACGGATGCGAATCTCAGGAAACGCAAGGCCTCTGATAGGCAGGAAGCGTTGAAAAACCACGTCACAGAAATCAAACAGAAAATGAAGGACTCTGAAAAAAGGAACAAGCGCCATGCCTGGTTACCCTACTTCGTAGGAGGTGCCGTGCTTATCACAGTATGTTCCGCTGCCGCGTATTATTTCTACAAAGGAGTAGGCGAATAGATTACTTGCAATCGAGTCAAGTTATTTACGAAACTGTGCAGTGTGCAAGCACAATTGGCGGGGAGCTGTTTTTTTATTCGTAAAGTTCACAGCTCGCTATAACAAGCCGCACTATATTACCTAAGACTGCCCGACATTTGAAAGTTGCCCTACTAGTAGCATTGCTCGAACGCCGTTACTATGCCGATAAAAAAAGACAACACCTCATTCACAGGTACTATAATCATTAGTGCTGTTACCCATTTTCTCTATTTCTTACTGTTTATTTTGTCTTCGTTATATAACCTAGAAAATTGATATTCTACTATCACTATTGTCATTTTAGTACCAACCTTGCGTAAGTCTTCTAAAGTCGGGTTCATATCTCGTCCTTTAGAGTTGTCTCTCCCCCTGCAAGAAATGAGTTTGGTTGTTATTCCATACTTGGAGAAGAGTTTCATAAATAAATTTTCTCCGCTTTGAGTTAACGGAGTGTTGTGTGAACGGAGTGTTGTGTGAAGTCAGGGATGTATCAGTGGAGGACTATGTGGAATTTCTCACAGTTTATTGCTGTCCTGGTATCAGTGTTATTCATTTCATGTTGGCTGTGAAGATTTTGTAGTCCCACAGGCTTGGCTCATAAAACGTGTACTCGGCAAACATTACATACATGGTTTGCTATAAAATTCAAGGGAAGATAGAGTCATATTTAATAAGCGCACACATACACATTTAATAAGCGCACACGAGAGAGAATGTACGCTGGGACGTCAAACATTGAAATAGCACAGCGTATTATGAGCAAAACGTATTCAACCTTTAGCTACGATTTGCAATTCAGGGAAAATCGGTGCTACAGGCCGACAAAATAATTCATGAGCCTGGCGAATTCAACTGCCGATGGCCTCTTGTACAGCGCTAGCATAACGAGAGGTAAATTAGTTTGCGGCTCATTCTCCGCATTTGTTGGTAAGTCAAAATTGTCATGCAGTCACTTGACTAAACTAGACAGCGTGACAGTGTCAAACCTTGAACGGAATAGACCTTACGAATCGCGCGATTTATTTCCATCGGTAGCAGGGAGTAATGTTTCCTGTGATTTGCAACCAATTCCTACCGCAAAAGATAAGGTGGAGACGCAATGTCGGCAATTGCGAGTTACCAACGTAAGATACGCCAGTCTGTAAGAAATCGATACCAAAAACAATGATACTGCTGTTGCTAGTTACCAATACCACGAGAAATGCGGAAAACTTGGATTCCCCGGGATGGTATCTTGATTGAATATTTCCGTATATTCATTAGATTCATGGCTGCTAAGAGTTCGGCACGGATCACGATATACAGCACGACAGCAGCCCAAAGGCTCGAAACCAAATTCGAGCCGTGACATAGGAAAACGAGTTCAATCTATTCACAGCTGCCAGGCAGCGCATTCTTTTATCTAGCTCAGAACCCTAGCCAGTCAACAATTTCCGAAATTCTCATACAAAGGCGGATTCCAAGAACCAAATCGACTCGGTTCCGAGGAAGGCACAGCCATTCGAAACGCAGACAATAGCATAATAATTGGCGGGGAGTCGAGCGTACGAGATAGCGCAGACTGCGAAAAAGCTGAGTGGAACACTCCACGTACACTAGTACGTACGTCGTACAGTGACTAACGGCTATTGCCCAAGCCAAAGATTAAGGATTACAAGAATTGCGTATTTTTCGTTATCTATTCGGCCGTACTGTCAGTCAAGGTGATAGTATAGGAATTTGAATGACTGAAAACTAGTATCGATGTATTATCCAGTTATCAAGAACAGTGTTCTGAATACAAAATGCCTTGCCTTGATAAAGAGATCTGCGAACCTCGTATCAACATCCGGAATTGTACAGAATGACCGATACCATTAACAGGTACCCGGTCATATCACTAACAATACCGGGTTACTCAACGAGGTTGACGCTATTGCATCACATAAGCTAATAGATTTTCGCGAATAGATATATCGCGATATCCCAGGACTGAATCGCCAGCAACGGACAACCTTGTTTGCTACGGCTAAAACAGGCCCAGGCTTGCTTCGAAATGCCTCGATCGATCATAAGTCACTATAGCGTGTCTAACTCAGATCATTCACACAACAGTAGGTCACAATATATCTAAAAGTATTGATGCAACCTGTGCCTGTTAGCCTTTCGAATACATAAAATTACCGCAAAACGACGTATGTATGTCGCATGGATTCGGGCGCTTTATTGGTTTGAAACACAGAGTGTCGGTGACGTCACACCAGCAGGCCTACACACTGGACTAATTGGTCATTGGAGGCTTATTCTGGTGTCAGATGGAAGTCTGTAACTTATGTTGGATCGATGTAAGCGGACCATAGGCCTGATGCAATTGCTGAAAAACAATGCCTAGTCACATACTCAGGAGTTTTATTGCGCACAAGTGAAGTTTATATGGTTCTAGTTTAAATATGCGATATTTTTATATCAGTTAAGAATTTCGGAAAATATGTTCTGTCGGCTCCAAATTCTGATATCCGTCAGACTCTAATTAAAACCACAGTCAGTTATGCTATTCTCGACGCTACCCAAAATTTGCTAAGGAGGTAAGAGAATCTTCTTGAGATTCGAGGGGTAGGCCCTGGAAAATATTCATTTTAGCACATCGTGACAGTCCTGAAATATTTCCGTCGTAAATAACGTTGCCTTTATAGGATCATGGCCGAAAACCACCCTATCCCTCCAAAACCCATATCGTCATGTAGCAATTATTTACACCGCGTTTTACCGCTCACTACAATGCTAATCAAGTACCTGATCTGGAACAGATTTACTGACTTATCGGACGTATTATACGCTTTCAATGTGGTCATAAAAATACACACAGCGGTAGTTTCACTCAGTCACGGAAACATTTTGCCGCCTATTTACTCTGCAGATTAGGAAATACCAATGTAAAGCCGTAAAACAGCATATACAGCGTGTCAAAAGTCAGCAAGTAGCGGCTGGCTAGGCGACATAGCTTAGACACCATGTAAACGTATCCATTTTTCGTTCGCGATCATGACATCCGACATTATTCATTTCCTACACAGCAAAAATATCGATCGAACATCGGCCTGATCGATAACGGCTAACCAAGCGACGTATTGGAGAATTTGGTTGATTGTCAGATCACACAAGCCACTGATTCGCTTTGCTTGATTAGTTAGCTCGCACTGAGCCGATTCAGCGAAATTGTTCGCGCCCCGTCGCTGCAGTTCTATTCTGGGAAGTGTTTGTGGATAAACTATACGACACGTGCAGGCTTACTGGCAGAACAATGCGATCACATAATTGCGCAGAACGCCGTATTTCTACTACGAAAGTGCAGTCGATGAGATCCCTAAAACTTATGGGAATAATTACCCTAGAAGAGGGTGAACTTATGTTCGCGTTGAATGGATTGGTGATTAGGCGCGAGTTTGAACTTGGGTAATTTAAGCATCTGCTATTTGCCAGACACAGTGTTGACCAGACTTTATGAAAACAGATATATGTTGGCTTTAGCTGTGAATCACACACTCGCCACATTATCATTGAAGCGATAGGAAGTAATTGTCCATATTCAAGACAGAAGCACACATACACTAGAGTCGAGTTTCGCTACGAGGCTAGGAATCGGTGACACTAGCCAGCCTAGCCGTCGAAGTTGCCGTTGACTCACAAGCAAAGCGACTGGTGCACTCGGCGAGATTTTCGCCCTAACTCACAGAGCGTGAATCATCATCGCAGGCACGCAAGGGGAAAACTTCCCAGCGTGGAATTGAAGAGAAATTTGCTGACCGGCTGATATTTCATCAGTTTCGTGGCAAAAAAAATCAACAGCGACTACATAGGAATTCGATCGTTATGCATTTTTACAGTAGTGTCTTGGGCTGTGCACACTGGCATGGAATTGAATAATGTATTGAAATAAACCCTAATCTTTTCGGCTGACACTCGTCAGTGGTAATCTTCTCAAGCTAATAAAAAATTGGAAAGAACATTGTATTTGTATACCAACATTGTTTCACCAAATATTTAGGTTTATTTCAATATGAATATCTCTGTCAATCGAAGAATGCTGATTTTGGTGCTTTCTGTACCTTGGCAGCTAACTGAGATGTAAAAGGAAATAAAACAAAGACTGGTGGTGAATGAACTGAGGTGTTACCCGACAAAAGCACAATATACTGGTTGTTTATTCGATTGTCTGTCAACGGGAGATGCATTATCGCGTCTCAGACCGTCCTCATTTTCAAGTCAGCTATATTGCTCATCCCAAGCTTTAGGCTTTTCAACGTAAATTTTGCGGCAGAAGACAGACCATGTCAACAACGAGATAGCAATTAGCAATTATCAAGGAGCCAGTCCCGTGAACTAAGAGTAAATTGCTTTCAGGATCATGCAAACGGTTTTCCATCGAATATTTTAACCTTGTAAAAAAGGTTCTCAGAATCTATCGCCAACATCATTGTTCAAAACTGCAGCGACTATAACAGGGGCGCATTGCAATTTGCAACGCACGCAGTGCGAGTGACTAGGGCTAGTGGTTGCGAAACAATTCGAGTCGCAAACGTCACAATCGATCGAAAACGTTACCGGAAAAAGCTAGCGAGCTCAAGGAAGTATTCTGATAGCACGGGCATGCAATTGTCTGGCCTTAAGAGAGAGGTTTCCTGAAGCTTACATAAACCGGCGACCATTTCTTAACGATGTCGCATGTCTAATTTAATGCGATCGCTCCAAATATAATCAAAAACACAACAACGCGGAGCGACGAATACTGATGATGCTTTGTTTGCCAAGAAGCGGGCTGCGTCTTACTGAATATTCCGAGTGATATTCTCCCAACCGCCGCTACATTATATTGGGCGATGATAGTCACATCAAAAATGGAAGGATAAACTTAATTGGCGTGTAGTCGCTGTAATTCCATCAATGTTCGTGAAAAACACACGCTATTCTAACGCGCACGTATCCGCAATCGCGCCAATATTGACCCAGAAATGCTGATTGCTGAGGCGCGTTGTCATGAGCTATAAATACACCCGCGCCGCATAGTTTTGCATCGCCGGATATAGAGAGCTCAAATCCAGAAATACGATATACATAAATACAGGAACACGCTGTATCTAGCTAAATGCGGCGTGTAGGTGCGTAGTACGCAAAGTTGTTTGCTAATAGCTGGTTGTCAGGACGCGTAACCTCAAACAGGCTTTTCTTGGAAATCAAACTAGGCCAACAGGCCCGGCCGTTTATCGTAAATCTTGGCGATAAAGATTGGATATGGAGGCGATAAGCAGCTTTATACCGTTGGGCATAGGCGCCGAACCTGGGCATGCAAGGCATGCCAGGCATGCCTAGACATTTTTTTAGGCATGCGGCATGCCTAGAATTCGGTTTGGCATGAATCGGCATAAACCCCGATTGTGTTATTTAGAACGAATCGTAATGTATTTCCGTTTACGACATTACCTGCTACCGCTTATGTGAGTGAGGTAACCCGTTGCGCGCGGCCAATTAGCTACAAGCGCGTTGCCAATTAACGAGATTTGTCTGTGCACAACTGCACATTCTGCACAATGTAACGCGACGCGATCTCCCGCTGAGATGATCGCGAAATTGTGTCATTGATTGCCGTGCGCTCGGCAATCATCGTTTGGGACGCTTGCCTGCTTTATCGTGTCTCCGACAAGCCTAGTTTCACTTGCTTGAGCATGAAATCAGCAGTAGGCCCGGTGCCATCGCTGCCTGCACTATCGCATCTGCATTGGCGCGCACGATATTATCGCTTGCCTGAATGCCTACACAATCGCATCTGCAACAGGCCTGGTACGAAAGATATCATCGCTGGCCAACTATCACGTCTAGAGCCGAGCATGCGTTGGCTCCCATCTCTCGAGCCTACCATGCGTTAGTTCCAATCTCTCGATGGCTTGGTGACAATGCCGTTAGGTGTTTGTTGGTTAGCGATTGTAATTAAAGAGCGACATCGCTGACCTGAATAACATCGAATGTCCGCAGACAGGTGCGATTGTGAGTGCGCCGTGCATGCGTAAGTGAATTCCGCTAATACCTAAACATAACCACCAGAAGATGTGTGTCAACTGTCAAGGCTTGAGTTGTAAAAGACGAGAAAGGTTTGAACAACCTGAAGTCCGTGCCATTATAGAACAGATTTCATAACAACTCTGACATTTTGTCTTGCGCAAATCGTCGCCGAGGTTACGTAATACGCGTTGATAAGCGGCGTATTTAATTGCTCGCTAGCGATCAGGAACTCGCTAATTGACAGCACTTCCGGACTCGTTGACAAGCTTATCATACGCGCAAGTTCGTTAACACGAAGATATTGCATAATCGGCATTTATGCAGGCACTTAACTCTCATGAATTGATGCTATATTATCCCTAATTATCAATTCCGTCGGATCATGACGTCATTCCTTTGTGACGTCATCGAACTCGCATGCCTAAGGAAAATTAGCGTTCGGCGCCTATGCCGTTGGGAATGAGACGGAAAAACACGATTTCGTGGAGGTTATTGCGTCAAACGCACGATGGCATAAACTGGACTCCGCAGCGCCAGCTTCCGAATCGTGTCTTCCGTGCGATAAAACGTGTAGAAGACTTGAACAAAGCGTTTATAGAAACGCTGAAAAGATGTCGCCCTTGAAACTGGTTCTAGTCGCGAGCTCGGTCAAGGAAGCGGGAACATCGAAAGTAGTTACCAATTTAGAACCGGCGAATCAAATCGAATCTATTCAGTGGGCGGCTTTTACTGCGAAAATATCACAACTCTATAGGATACTTCCTGAGAAGGTCACTGGCCAGTAGAAGCGAATAACTTTTACATTTTCGAAGTACCAGAGTACGTTCTGAATACTTGAACTAATTGTTCGAGTGGTTATGATTTTTGTCTACTTCTACTCAACAGCAGTATGCAATTATTGCCGACGGAAATTCGGTAATCGGAGATATTAGAGAAATTCATGTTCGCTTCGCTAAGAACATATCAAATCGATATCGCTAACTGGTTAGTAATAGTGGATGTCTCACCGCGTAAAATTAGTTTCGTGCACAGCACGGCTTTCTACTCCGATCTCGCGGTAAAGATGAGATGAGCCTGTTTAGTATTTTCAATTCACCATTAGGTTTCGCAAACACCCATAATCCACACCCTGGTCGGATAACCGGTCAAAAATCAAGTTCTCAAGATATCGATCTACTCGGCGATCAGATATACCACAACGGAAATACACCACCCGAAACGGAACGTGACCACTCAGCAAAAACACTACAAACCGCACGACGAAAAAGAAAGAAGTCCTCGAATTAGCTATTGATGCAAATCGCCAAGACCGAATATATTCCACTTTCTCGCAGCGCCTTCACCAGTATTCCCAGAAATATATGTGGCGCCAGCAATCAAGCGTAATTCACCAACCAATGTTCAATGTTCAATGTTCATGTGTTATAATCACGCACGGCACAAGTAATTAACATACTAAGCACACAAGCGTGTGAACAATCAACATTCAACCCGGAAAAATTCAAATGTACGCGAATTCGCGAATCATAAAAATTTCAATTCTATACTATGACAATATTATAAAGGGCGTCACAGTTATTAGACTACAAATCGCCTAGCGTGGTGTAGTGTGTTTAACGAAATGTACGCTGACAAAAGTTACGCTCGCTACTGCCTCGGGCTGTACGGCCGTACGTACCCGAGTGAACATGAACGAACAGCGACTGCGTTATGGCAAGGCATTTCCTGCATGTTGCTCGCGACACGAAAATGAGACGTCAGATTGCTTCCGAGATATATGTAAGATCAAAATCATGGCCGTGAAAGCGGCACACGTGAATTACGGGTAGCGCAGCTGAACCGCGAACCGCTACGATCTATTTATAGGCGTCTGAAGCGGTTTATTTCGGGATTACATGTTCGATTACTGAAGCCAGTACAACAAAACGTACCTTTTTGCTTACTTGGAAATCGTTCTACTTCTACTTGAACAGAAATTTAAGTCACTTCTCGTTTTACTCAGTACCAACGGTCAATACTTGACCAGAATGACCACCTGCTTGACACACATTGTGGTGTGCCAGCGCAACAAACAACAGTTAATCGAGAGGACGCGAAATCACGGATGTCAGACATATTCGCTTGCTGATGATCCTTTCGGGAGCCGCGCTACATGAAGCTGCAAAGACACCCCACTGTAGACACAGCAATTATCTGCAACCTGCTGCGAGGTCATCGCCTCATACCACGCCAGATACAGTGGCGTAGCCGCTGCCCACTTCAAATTCTCGACTTGCGTCTTTTGAATCATGACGCAATTCAATTTCGTCACGTCACAATGGTTATTCGTGGCGTTCGTCATTATTTATAAAACTTGGTCTACGCCAAATTTTCAGCCTGGCTACACCTACGAACAGTACGATCTTACGGATACTACCTGTCGACGAATTGGCCATTGTATGCTATTACGCTGTACCTTGAAATTTAAAACGATAATTTGGACACCATTTCACATCTGAGCATTACAACGTGTAACAAGGTATGGCATAGTGTTTCCTTTCGATATATGCATAATCGTAAAATGTGACCCCTTGATCAAACACACAGATTATATAGATTGATATCGCAATTTCATGCGCTTACAGACATTCAATATTCCGTCGTATCAGAGACAATTATAACCAAAACATCGGTTCGATTAGGTTTTGAGGTCCAGAAAATATAATACGGGGCATTAGCGAAGGTTCGTTCACCGCAAGCGACACGCAGTCTTACACGAACAGAAACGACGCCCAAGAGCGCAAACACAGGCAGACAACGCGTCCTGGATTCGACTCGTGTGATAATGGAATTCTAACAGGTGACGATCCAATTCAGTATCAAAGCCTGCCGTAATGACTAGACACGTAATTTCAAACTAAAATCGCAATATTGACCAGTTATTTCGAGGTTGCGTGCGCACAGACACCGACAGACCAAATACGCAATAAATTATATCGCGATGAGAACCAAGGAATGGCGTTTCAAAGCTTACATTTCACTGCGACTCGCACCCATTACTTATTAATGCGATGCAGATGGCGCGAAGGTGAAGACCGCCAAACGCGGCCATCGACCAATTAGCGTTTGTGTACATGTACATTGCCAGCGTCTCGCGGTGCAGCAACATCAGTTTCCGCATTAGCTTTACGCCGATATAAATAGTGGTGAAGGGAGTCTCTCACAGACTCAGCTTATTGATAGGGCGGGATACAATGATTAGAGTACCGGTAGCCGAATCCGTATCAAGTGTCGATTGCAATGATTCGGGTCCAGCAGCGTAAGATGATTTTTTTCTAGCAGTCAAGTTATACGCCCGTTACCACTTGAGAGTTGACATATCAACGAGAATAACATTTTCGATGCTGTTCTCCCGCCTTGAAATCGCGACTAGTCGTGTCACAGCGTACAAGCATCCAGCGCAAAGCTATGTACGACGTTGTACGTGAATGGAAATGACATATCTGTGAAATCGTGATCATCCCACAACGACAACATTGTCACAAAGCGCATGAAATAGGCCGGGTCTAATACCAAATCACCTTTAACGTGATGTAGAACGGCCCTTATATTACTCGTGATCTCATAGAAGGTACATATTTCGACCTCATTCATACTTCTTATGACGTCACAGCGAGTGAGTCGCATGATATCTAGCAGCAAACCGCGTATTGCACACGTCAATCGCGGTCACCCAGCAGAACAAGACCCACACAACACTAGCATTCAGACTAGAGAATTACCGATATGATTTAGCGACATGATGTAGGCTAATTTCGCACCTAAGAACGAATCAAGCCTTAGCAGCGTTGATATTCCAACAGGGCAGGCGTAACTATGTGTGGTCAATGCGATCACAACTATATAGATTGTGTCAGTTAGTTTGAAAAAGTCAATATAACTAAGCGTGGTGACCGCGGTTACAAGTCAGCTTTCTAGCCAAATCGAAAACGAAACGGAATTCAAACCAAACACACCAACGCATGGAACTATGCAACTTGAAACAGTGATGATAATTCACGATACGCTACAATGCACAGTTGAACACCTAAATATATTTAGCTTTTCCGAATTAAATTAGAATTAGAATTACTGAATTAGCAAAACTTTGAAATTTAATAAATTACCGGCATTTCGCTCCGATTACTGTAATTTGACAACTAGAATTATTAGTTGTTGTCCGAGTCTGTTACAATGTACCACTGTACCAGTCTGAACATTTCAAGCAACGGACCTCGAACAACATCACGGGAATAGCTCAATCGCAAGCATAAGGTGGTGATAACGAGCATCAATTGAGATTGATTTTAATACACAGCGACACTGAGGTTCGCGAAAAAAAGGCAATCGATCGCCATACAGCCGCGACAGCTCACTACTGACCTCGTTACACGCAAAAGCCCTGATGTTATCAGCCGCGCGGAGATTAAGAGTCGCGCTCGACTTATCTCCAATGAAGGGATTATGTCGCGCTCGCATGCAGCAACACGCATGTTAGTGTTAATCGTAGTTAAAGTTACAGAGGCTGCCACAGAAACTTGGTCAAGACGCCACGGGACAGTGAAAGACTTTTCACAGTCTCCATTTTTCGCAGTCGCCATATTTCTGGTAAAAATCGAAGTCGTGCGAGCTACACGCTGTCCAAAAATAGGTCTCGAAGCTAATTAGAGAAATGTTGCGGGAAGATTGCCGAGATGTTTTTGTCGAAACACCCATTCTACAGTAAAATATAAGAAGTGGTCAGTAACGAGATACTTCTATTTTTTCCGGACAACACTAATACTTTTTTCCTGCTTGCAGCGGGCATCGCCGCGTCGCAAATTCCAATCATGAAATCAATGTTAAATCTCAAGATTATTATTCTTATTCAAACCTAACGCTGTAACGCAGTACAACGAAATTGACGATCCGTGTCGACTACAGAAGCATCACATACCATCAAAGGATAAAACATAAAAACTAGTAAACAGCTATGGGAGAACGATCCAAAAAACGATTCGAACACATTTTCAATGCCAGTTTATGGATTTTGAGCACACCTATTTCACGCAATAGGCCGCATGCAGTATTTTCACAGAGAACCATACCACGGGGTTGACAAATAGCTCGCCTTATTTACTCATTTGTGATTGCATGAAAGACAAAAGGTACATATTTGAACTCGTCAACTCTGTTTTGCGGCTGTGACGTCATTATGAGAATTCTCGGGTACCCTATTTTGCGCAGTTCTACTTACAGCGAATGATTTCGTTGAATTTTGCAATCCGAAATTAGAGGCGGGGCGGGAGCAAGCGACGATTTACAGCCGATCGAGACAGAGCCCACAAATTCCGCAAACCGGTCAGCTGTTGTATTTGAACAAGGCGAGACAGTTTCCATCGCTTTTCGTTCTTCCCAGTTATACATACACTTGAAGGCCTTCGCGCCTTCGCGTTCAGAAAGACGGCGATAAAGCGGCGCGCGAACGATTCTGCCGTAATTTCGATAGCGAACGGGTGATTCATGACAAGAAAATTTGAAAACCACTCGTTCCAGCAGTACACAATCAACGCACAAGTCTCAGACGGCACTGCTATATCGTGTATAGCCATTGGTCACGCGAGACAACCACATAAAATCAAGCGTCCACCCCACATACATATTATGCATAAATCGACGAATAACAACAAAGCAGCCTGCATTCTACACATGTCAAACACACAAGAGCGACTTTGCCTAACTACCACACGCCTACCATAAGATTAGATTGATTCTCCGATAAAATACACGGAGTCGTCGGCTAATAACAGCCGTTAATATCAAAGTGGGACATATGGACAACTACAAAATTTTCAGCGTTTCCAAATTAGATTAGAATTAAAATGGGATCTCCACTTTTCTTCAAATTAGACTACAATTAGAATGATAGCTACACAGTATTTTTTAAATTAGATTAGAACTACAATTAAAGCTACATTTTTTCAAATTTGATTAGAATTAGAATTACTGTAATTTACGAAAACTGGGAAATGGAATCAAGTCCATTTCATACCGAATCCAAATTCATTCATATAAGTATGAGTATTGGACATGGCAAATCTCTGTAGACCGAGCTTGTCTTGTTGCGCAGTTGCGCACTATACACCTCTGCTGTAACATTTTCGGGAAAACGAGAAATTAGATTAGAATTAAAATTAGAGCGTAAAAACATTTCACAAATTAGATAAGAATTACATTGCAGGCATTTCGCTGTAATTAATTTCAATTAGACAACCAGAATTACTGTCTCGTTGTCTAATCTGATTGATTCCAAAACGATATTATACGAAAGCCCGGCACAAATTGCACAAGAATTCTACAAATTTCGCCAACGCATAGTAAGTGCCGTGATGAGGTTTCCGAACCATGACGCCATGAGTACCTTGTATAGCAGAAATGCCAAGGAATTCCGGCCGTCTCTCTAAAATACTGTATAATCGCCGCTCGCCGGGCCAGTACCTTCGATGTAAGACTTTTCAAGTCGCAATGGACAATATCAATTTGCCACAAGACTAGCCAACGATTGTTCGACATGGTCTACCATCCACAATAATACAACAATCCTGCATGAGATACAGTCAAGCCGGGGTCGCATTCGAGATAGCGCGAGCACAACTTCAAGTAATTCCTGTCCTATGTAAACAAAAGCTCTTTTCTTTGTCAAGATGATATACACATACACGTGTGTATATGCTGGTAATACAAAGTACAATTTGGAGCATGCCGGCAGCAAAATTTCAGTGCTACTAACGATTCCTTAACCGCATGCGTTATCCGATATAATACTGGATCGCGTATTGTCTGTGCACATTAGTACAGCCGATTACTAAGCCCATTCGAATGCAACGTTGTAGCAACAATTTACACGTATCAGCAAATACCGCATTAATTACCGCATTTATTTGGGAGCCAATTGATTTCAATGTCAGAACTCGCTAGGCCCCTATACGTAATGTCCCGGTCCACGCAGGATAACTAATATTCCTGACCGCAATAGTACGGCGCCCATGATACGAAACCTCAAGCTGAGCTAGGAAACCAGACAAACAGAGCATGGCATCTTAGGAACAAATGTATTACCATAGACGTCAAATTAACCGCAGCCGAGTGTAAAACCTTTTGTATCGCTGAGGGTAATCACGGCTCCCATTCTTTTCTCAATGCAAACACTGACTAGACTCGATCATACACTTTGCTTATTGGAAATCATCGTTTCGAAGTACTATTATTTTACGTTGGAATACCTTGCGGCTTTTTCACTATTACTTCGGCGTTAAGACCTCGATTAGTTTCCTAATTGCTATCCAGTATCCAGCCTATCCTTTTTTCCAGGACGAAATTGAGCAGCAGTCTTCCTCCCTTAGAATTGTCTTATATTGTGTTCAAGCATCGTTTTTTTAGATTTTTCAATCAGCCGAATTCGAGAATATACTTTGAGGAATCATATTTTCACAAGATATAGCGGAAGTGACATTGGGGATGAGCCACCCAGCAAGTCCTTATTTCAGTTTAAGGGGCGAGCCATTGGGTGCTAGAGCCTTGAGTGGGCAATGCATGAATGAAACACACTGATTATATCGCATGCAGCTATGTAAACATAAACAGACGGTCGACGCATTCAGTTGAACCAGCATATCTGACAACAAGATTTGCGACCGTATCGAACATTCGCTGTGATTCACAAAATTAATCCACTAATAATCGGTTGCAACACGACCGTGGTTGCACAAACCTTGCCACAATGTAATACTTTACACGAGTATTCATAAGCTATCAAAGAGCGCTAGTCCATTCCGACAGGAATTTCCGGGCGAATTTACAACAGCGCTTCCAACCACACGAGTAAGAATCGATACGCTGTTCCGATGTAGAAATCCTAACGCACCATTGAGCCACGGGGGACATCGTTGGCTCGGATATTTCCACCGAAAAGTTTCAATTTGAACGCACTTAAACGCAATGTGAAAGGCAATATTGTGTGAGGTGTTGGTATCAACTCGTTGAATAGTATATTGAGGTTCTGTACCTCCAAGAAGCTCTTGTTACAACTTACTGCTTCGATGGAAGCAAGTATTAGTATGATATCTACCAACGAACTTCGCGGCGACACTAATCGCCCCTGTCGGGTTTAGAAAGGCGCATGCTGCGAGCAAGCGACTGCTCACAATGGACGCGTCAAGTATGTCGGCGGTCAACAAAACATTAAATCGCGGCAGCAAACACCTTCATCGCAATGCGAGTACGCAATATCCGCTAGCTCGCGGGAACATCTCACAAAGCCGACGTTTGAAAACTTGTCAAATCCTGCCAGCTGAAAGATGGTCTGTTGATACGCGGCTTTGCGAGCATTATCATGTCGATTGTAAGTCGCTTCCAGGCGGTGCCGCCGAGACAAATGATGGAGATTTTCGGTGGCGTAAACTCATTCCAGATATCTTACTGTGTAACAGCTTCGTGGTTTGTGTACGATGTGATATCGCACCGACTCGCACAAATCTTTCTTTCACACTGTCATGTACGCATTAGGCGTTCACGGTATGGAAATACGTCAATACCATGCATTGTAGAGCTATTTTCGACAAAGTTGTACGCGTAACGTGGTCAGTAACCAGTATATCTGATAGTGTACACTTCGCACTGTAGCGCACAGTATATAACTTTTGCAGCATAACCTCAGTTGTATATTTTAAGCTACAACAACAGACATTGATCGAAGTCCGTCAATTCAGCGACAAGATACCCAGCGCCCTGTAGTAATGTCTGGCGATCTGAATTGAGAGCAGATTGCATATTCCAGACTTGCGAATATTAGCAACGATGACGGATGCGTAGTTACTGGGGGAAATGCATCCTATGTATTTTCGTTTCCAATATAGTGAGATCGTAATGCATTCGATAACTATTTAATCGTTGTAAATTGTGATATTCATTCAATACAGAGCGGATGGCGGCCGAGATGTGACAGTAGATTGTCGAACTCTATCATTCCTCAATTTTCGATCGATCCATCTTAGAAAAGTATAGCTGAGCAATGAGCATGGAGCCCTTCCCGGCCAATAAAGTCGTAGAATTGCAAGTTGTCGCATCTTATGTGACGTCACAGTGGCGCCGTGACAATCATTAAATTAAAGCGAATGACATCAATTTCCCAATGGTCACGTGCACTGCAACCGATATTGATACAATGACTTCAGCACGGCTGCTCAATTCGTTATGCAAAGTATAACCGATAAAGTATCAGATACCACACGAAGATCGGTAGACCAGCAAGGGGTGGTCAACTTTACTTGCTATAAACTTGACCAAGTAGGCTACTTGGATATCATGACAAACCCCGGACGACCAGCAGAACAGTCTTAGCTTTATCCTCGATTTGTCCTGACCACGTAAGGTTGAGCATACAATGTTCACACGTTTCGTAACCAACTCGATTTTTGTATTGGCCACACTGTACTGCAACAGCATCGGTCCGCCTTAATTACTCAAATTTCCATGCCCGTGACGTCATATTTGGTGATACGATTGTTAATGTACAATGTCCTTTTCAGTTCTCTGCTAGTTGCTGACGATTTCCGCTGACGACTGTGAGCCCAAAATACTCGGGCATATTTCAATATGATTATATTATTCAACTGCCACACCACATTAAATCACGTTTTACCGTTTCCACTCCTATCAATTATATGCACCCACCGGTAGCCGCAACAATCGCTATATCCAAACACCACGTGAGCAATTTTCTGAAGAAACGGATACGACAAAGTTGTTTCACACAGACATACGGAATAGCTTTGAGACATTGTACAATATGTGCAATTATAATTATGAAAATTGAATCATATATTCACATTGACATAAACCCGAATAGTTTCGGCTGACACTCGTCATGGGTAATGGTCAGCAATTAGTAGAGAATTCTAATATTCAAATTCAACATTATAAATTGGAAAGCGAAGTTCTGAATCTCTGATTATCTCTGCAGACGTTCATTTGTACAATGTACACATGCGCCAGCTACTAATAACCTGACAGCGCGGCGAAACGACCTGACTACCCATACTTTATTCCGCAGTAGCAAGACTATAAACTAGAGACGCGACTAAGTTCACGCGGTCTAGGGCGAACTGGGAAACATTGAGGTAAATCGCGTGATACATATCTGAATTTATGCGCGTATGTATACACGATACGGTACACGCGTACATCGTCGGACAAAGACTCGACTGTAGTTAGCCGTGTTATTTTGCGACACAGCACCAAAGAACAAACGAAAAATATGTGACATCACACCTTACCTTAGTAGCACATATTTCTCATTATCATCGCTTCAAGACTAATTCTTCCCTGCCCTGCTACACGACCCGAACAGCCATTACCGCTGCCGACAAATCAGCTCAGTGTTTGGCGAGAGAAGTCGCAACGCAAGCCTCGGGTGATCAGCCGCTTTTAAACGAGTTCAATAAAATCGCTCACGCGTGATACGAAACACCAGAACGCAGAGCTCGCATTAAATCCAGAATTACTGTTTGCAGTCCAGAAATACGCACGATATTGACATCATTGAGAAATACAGTACAATATAATATATATTGTACCGGTATTACTGCATTGATAAATCTCATTAATATGCCTGAAAAGGCTTTACCGTGGACCTCATAAAGGAAAGCGTACAGCTTCTTTAGGCGGCTGACTCGATATATCGATAAGACGCTTTGTCGCGCTTCACAAAACAGTCGTTTTGACATATCAGTCAATTACGACCGACACTAACTAAGGTTTTGAAGCATTTGTGCTGCAGATCACAGTTCTACGCAATCTCGAACCCAGAAAAACACACTGATATGAATTGCTAGTTGTGATAAACAAGTATTTCAGGAGCTTCTTGGAGGTACAGAACTTCAATATACAATTGAATAATATATTCATACTGAAGTAAACCCGAATATTTTCGGCTGACGTACTCGGGTTTATTTCAATATATCATTCAATTATATAGTAAACAAGTCGCGAAGCCCGGCAGGTATAAACTCTGAAAGGGATAATCACAATCCGATTTGCTGGTGGTAACATTGCCGGAAATATATATGTAAAAGTAACACCCGGCGAGCAAATAAATTGCCAACATTTTACGTGGTCTACTGTATAATATATGCACGAATGCTAACTGTGTAGCCTCATTCTCGATATGTGTAAGTGTATCGTCTGATTTGACGCAAGTGAATGATTGGTATATTACGACGCTGCCGATGAACCCGTACAACACTACATTGCGAATAGTTAAACGTAGGCAAGCTCTCATTCTGAATATACAGCCGTATCAAATTAGTAGTAATTCCATATATACCATCATTGTATACTGTGAAATCGCTACTAGACGCCTTCGTCAACCAGGCAACCAGGCATGAACTACAGATGAACTTCGCAGATATTAATCGGCAGCATCGACAGGAAGAATTGATGAACGTGACTACCCGACGAGAGTTAATTGGAATCTTGGATTTGGCAAAATAGACAATAGACGCCGGCAGCCGTCGCCTTTGTGCGCAATACTTTCGAATCAAGTATAGTTATCTCGTGTTTGTCTTGCCGTCGAATGACGGCTCTTGTGAAATGTTGGCTTACCGTGTAACTCGTAAGGGTAATCGCTACCGCTCCCACGCAAAAGCTACGTGAAAAGAATTATAATATCGTATAGCGTCAACGAGATAAGTGCCACATTCGCGGAAGCCGTGAATGCCAAAATGCATTGTTTTAACTTGAACACAAGATATGGCAACACGTCTACCGCAAGTCACATATTGTATTATAAACAGGCTAAAAATGAATCCGGACGGACCAACATCTGTGCGACTAAAACCTCAAATATTGACGAATTCACGGTTCAATACGGAGCCAAACCATAACTGTAGCTATTGCCAATGCGGTACGGCGTATATACGTGTACTGTACAGTAGGGGTGTTCAAAAATGACTTTAATTCAAATTGTACTTGACTACTGGCTACTTGATAAAATTGTTACGTTACCTAAAATAATGCTGCACACCAATATTGGCTCAATTCCAACCCATAGTGGCATTGCTATAAGAAAAAACTTTTGGATATATTTAATAAAAATAAATATAGAATTTTTCAAATATTACTAACCACCGGGGCCTAAATATCGTAGGCCCCGTAACCACCCCATGAAATGGTTAGATTGTCTGAGAAGATAAGGCACAACGAATTTGACTCAATTCGAACCTGTAGAAACGAAGTTATTCTTGTTCAAAATTACAGATTTCATATCATAGTATTTACGGTGGGTAGACTTATAATAAATATTTATTTTCATTAAATAAATTTAAAACTTTTTTTAACTCATAGCAATGCCTCGCTAGGTTGGAATTGCACCAAAATTGGTGCGCAGCCTTTAACTAGGTAACCTAACAATTATATCAAGTAGTCATTACAATTTGAGAAAAAAAAGTCATTTTTTAACATCCCTATCAGACATGGGGTGATTACTTCGTAAATGTAATCGATTGCGATTACGATTACTTTTGAATGACGCGATTACGATTACGATTACGATTACAGCAAAATCAGGAAGTAGTCGATTACGATTACGATTACATTTGAAAAGTAATCACGATTACTCACGATTACATTTATTTTGCTTCTTATAAGTTATATTGTATGACAATATATGGATTGCGCTGAAAAGGCCTGATGAGATAACAACTTTGCGACATTTGCTTGTTACGTCATAAAGTACCCATTGCCCATTTTATAGAGGACGGTTTATCGCACACAACGTTTTGCATTCTTGCCAGGTCTATAACTGCCTCACCCCAAATTCCCCAATAGGGTGTGGAGCGTGGTTGGAGGGTAGGCTACTCAAAAGTATTTCGTAAACCAACATAAATTATAGAGTATTTTCGAGATATTTCATTAACTTGGAAATGATCTTTGAGATTTGCGATTTAAATGTCTCTAGATAGCTTGATTTTGAAATACATAGGCTACGTCTCCTACTTAAGAAAAAAAGCACGCATAATTTATAGTAACAGGCGTTTAGGTGCGTCTCACGTAAGTATTTCTTTTAGTCTGCTACGTTTTGGCCACAACAATGTCTTTCGATTGTATAAAAGGCCGGAGGTCACGAATTAACAACATACCCTAAATAGTAATTATTACAACATACCAAATGTTATAAATATGAATTACGTGCTCCCAGCTCTTCAGGTAAATCTGACCATCGGGGGCTGAGAGAGAATTAAAAATGAATCGTAACATAATGAAATTACCAACATTATTGACGGAATTAAATCTTCAACTTGAAAATTAACTACCCCATGGGGGCCCAAGACCAACGTTTGGAGTGGGGGACGATTTGATGTTTTTGTCCGGATTCTAGCTACAAGCCACGATAACATTGTATATAAGCCGATGGCTATGACAAAAGGTTCAAATGTTGGGTAAAGAATTGTGAAATAACGATTGGCGCCCGTTTCAAGCAGAACCATATGAGAATAAGAAAAAGTGTACATAAAATTCTGCCTTCAACTTGATACAGATAATGTAATGCAAGGGGTCATTATAAAAGAAACGGCTCGGTTATGATATAAATCAGCAGCTGTTGATTTTTAATGCTTCGTCGTGGAAACCGTAATATGTTATATGACGATTAGGCCACAAAATTGCAAACCATTGTCCGGTGTACGTTTGTACTACATAGGCCTACTGCTCGCCAAGCAGCAACGGTCAAACTGCGTTTAACTAAGCATAACTAAACATCAATACAAAAGTTACTATATTAAACTAGGCGAAGTGCTGCTGATCCTTATATACAGCACGGTGAGTGTTCTTACACTCACACTAATGTACAATGTACATAGAATATCTCTTATTCACTATTAGGATAACTGGATACTTCCTACGCAATGACGAGCAAGCTAATTGGCCACTTCTGACGTAATAATGAGCAGTGGCATTTGGAAATCTGGCGTTTGTGCTATCACTAACTGGCATAATCCCTCTTCCTTGTTCACCAATGTTCAGTTTATGTCATATTCTTGTACAAATAAAAAGTAATCGTTCTTTCACAAAGAAATCGATTAAATATGGGAAGTAGTCGATTACGATTACGATTACTTCGTAATTTTCTCGAATGTAATCGATTGCGATTACGATTACTCGAAAATACTGTAATCGTCGTAATCGATTACGATTACTAATCGCGATTACCCCATGTCTGATTCCCTATAGTGTACCCATACTTTTAGCATATAATCGGTGGCGGCTGCTTTCGAAATTTCAAGATACCTCTTCGCGGCGAACGCAAATTACTAATGACTTCACTATTGGGTGAAATTTTTAAACATATATTCAGCCGTTACTGTGATGGTTATTTTACGCGGTTCTTATGACGATTCCACACATACGGGATGCAGACTCATACCAAAACGTGAGTAGATTTCCCGAGAAATCTGATCAAGTAGGCAAGTAGCAGTCAATGCTTCGTTGTTTCAAAGCTCTGTAATTGTTCGGGACCATGCCGATTTCGATATTTGAGAGCGGCTCGTTGCCTTTAAAAAGGTTAAGAACTAGCACAAAAACGGAAGAGCAGGAAACCGCGGATTCAAACCCCGATTCGCAACCGTCGATCGGTGAATAATGACGTCATAACGTAATTATTCCAACGCACTTTGCGATTGTTGGTAATCACATTACTCATGCCCGGCTTCGACAACCTAACGAGCGGATTGCAGAGAAATATCTTTGTATCATAATCGTCTATTAACGATCCGGCAATCCGCGTAAGAGCGCTGTGCTGCACGCCGGGAGAGATTTAAGCCGCGGTAGGTAGGGACCCGCGATTCTGTTGTATATCAATTATTTATAATTAATTCAAGACAAACGCTTCGTCGACGCGTAGCGCCGTAAAAAAACGCCGAGAGTCTCGGGCGAGCGAACCAACCCGCTACCCTGTGGCAATCTGGCGATACGCGCACAGCGAAGCGTTGCCTTGAAGTTTCTCGACAACGAAGCGCGTCTCGGCAGCAGTAAATCCCACGCGAGTCTCCTCACATGACCAGAACTCGATAATACGAAGCGGCCGCTGAGCGGTCAATAAAACGTATACTGCGTCGGAATCACCGCAGAGTGGATAACTAGAATTAGAATTATACAATTAAATAGTGTTTTCATATTGAAATGAGCCCGAATATTTCCGGCTGACACTGGCCAGGGGTAATCGTCAGAAACTATGAGATACTTGGAAAGAACACTGTACAATGTTGGGTGTGTACATCAACAATCGTATACAATGTTCTTCCCAATTCTGTACTAGTTGCAGGCGATTTCGCCTGGCGAGTGTCAGCCGAAAATATCAGGGTTCATTTCAACATGACTAATGACTGTACTATTCAATTGTGTATTGTAGTTCTGTACCTCCAAGGAGCTCTTCAATTAGAATCATAGCTAGCGTTTTTTCTAAATTAGATTAGAATTAGGACTATAGCTACAGATTTTTCCTTATTGCATTAGAATTAGAAACTTGGAAATTGAAACAAATTCACTTCATTCAAATCAGATCTCGTCTTCATAACGCATTAGAACGACAAATGACTGTACAACAGGGGTCACCAACACGCGGCCCGCGACTTGGTTTAAAATTTCGGAAGAAAGCTAAGAAAACCATTCTGAAATGCTGAAATTGACTACAGTTTCAACATATTGTTGCTGTTGTTTCAAAATACGGCTATTCCCCGGTGCCCAACATCGCTGTTCGTCACTGGCTTTGACGACGTCAACAGTATTCCATCAAGGGAGAATAACCAACTGATATGAATGGGCTGGGCCTATTGCCTTGACGTGCAATGGCCCAAACACTGCCAAGAAGACCGAAACGTTTGGAAAACGGCATAGGGCAGTGGTTCTCAAAAGTGGGGGCGGGCGCCCCTTTTGTGGGGGTGTGAAAGCATCTGAAGGGAAAGATTTTTTTTCGCGCTCGGCGCGATTTACATCAAATTCATATTTTGTGTATAGTCTAGAATTCATATAATAGAATTCTCTCATCAATTAACTATCATAACCTTCCATGCCATCAAACTATCCGTTACGATTGCTAGCATTCTGGTTGCATTTTGTGATATGACGGTAAGGGGGGGGGGCGAAATTTCTCAGTATCATAAAGGGGGCGTGTATAAAGAAAGTTTGAGAACCACTGGCTTAGGGCTTCCCCGCAAGGTCAAGCTTAACGTGGAGATGGTCTTTCAGCTATAGTAATGTATCTTGTTAGCCCCAATATCGATTCCTTGGTCGCTGAAAAGCGATTCCGGGTACCGTGCACAGCTCAGAGTTCAAAATAAAAAAAAAGAATGAAACTGATGATAATGATTTTTGTTGTATTTGTATTCATTTAATCAAAAGAACTTCTTTTGTGGTCACTATGCCAATTGTCTAAATTAGGTAGCACGGCCTTTTACTGACGTAGAGTTTTAAAACGTTGTTGCGTAGTTTATATCGATATGGAATACATGCGGCCCGCGGCCGCTACGAAATTTGAAAAGTGGCCCGCGACCCAGTTTGAGTTGGCGGCCCCTGCTGTACAACAAGCTTGGCTAGTCTCTCACTATACATCGTTCTCCTGCATCGACTTTAGGAAAACCAGATATTAGATATAAATTAAGATTAGAGCGCAAACACATTTCACAGATTAGATTAGAACTAGATTACCGGCATTTCGGTCTGATTACCGTTAGTCTTAATTAGACAACCTGAATATCTAGTTGCGGAAGTTTGGAATCACGCAATGCCACTCACTGCATCGTGTATATCAGGGGCGGATAAAATCAAAGGTATGGTCGTAGTTGGAGTCAGTTGAAGAGTAGAAGCAATGTCGTTAATGTCTACTCAACAACAGATCGAAGCCTTCGCACTTTTAAAAATCAAATGCACTACTTCTGGTAATCTTATGTCGGGATATCCATAAAGGGAATCGGTGCGAATTCAAGCTAACTGTCATACTGATTCCGAAAATGTAAATTGTGATCAAGTCAGTGCGTTTCAACCCCAACAAATCATTCTCAAAGATTAAGATCGGTATTGTCCCGAACAATTACAAGGCTGGGAAACAACGAGGCATTGATACCGAGACTCCATTGTTCACGAACAGTGAGTCTGGACCAGTGGTTCCCAACGTAGGCGATATTGCCCCCCAGGGTGCGATTTTGTGAAACAAGGGGGCGAAAATGTTAGAACGTCCAGTGGGATATATTCAATTAACACGGTCAAAAAATGCGTGGGAAGACGGCTTACTCTGCGTATACCCCGAAAAAGAGAGGTCAACTCAACGGAAAGTAGACGCGGTGTACCGCAAATATTTTTGTAATTTATCTAAATCAAGGCACGCAGGAAAGCGCATGCGGAAAAGGCACTCTAATCGCTTCATCACTGATAAAATACGGGTATGTCGTCAACAATCCAATGTAGCTTCGTCTCAGTCGCATATATGTTCGTACAAACTAGCATAGCCATCGCATTACCACGTAATTTTTTTCTCAAAGAGCATATTTTTGTAAGCGAGCCTTTTATAACTTTTTTAGTGTGCCATAAGCAAAAAATTTGGAAACCACTGACCTACCACTTTGGAAAAATGGCCTTTTTTAGTAAATTCACCATCGATCAGAGTTAGATGAATAAATCTTCCGTTTATGTGTCCTCTTTTTTCGGATCCGTAAATATGGAAGGCGCAAATTTGTGTCGAGACTGATAAGGGGGCGATGAGTCGAAAAAGGTTGGGAACCACTGGCCTGGACGAAGTTGACCAGTTGCCTTCAAGATTTTAAGATTTCAAATTAGTAAATGGCTATCTCTTATCATTCTTGCAACGAAGTCCACCGCATTTCCTCATTTTCATATCTACCAAATTGCCGTCCGGATATTCTTAAACCAACGGCATGAGTATCCCAAAGGGTTGGCCTCCACCCAGCCCCCAAGACTAACTCACCGAATCCAGTACTATTGTACCATGCAGTCATGAGCAATGCGCATGGATGTGAACTTGAAAGTAATGATGTGGAGTTTGTCAACGCTATATTACCGACGAATAGGAACTTCGGATTGAAATAAAAGTCCTACTGAAAGACGGGAAATATGTGCAATGCACGACACACAAATGCCAATTAACTCTGATAACTACAAAATCCGTGCACTGCGCGAGGCAGCACAGAGAATTGCAGAACACAAAGCTAAATTGACGCGTCACCGGACGAGACAGAATGGAGAGCGCAGAGTCATTGTCATTTCATCGCGGGAAAGCGCGGCTGCTAGCCAGACGCCTGTGTAAACGTTCTATCTCAAACGCGGCGTAAAGAGGCAGGCAATAACCCGCCGATATTTACGATGCGTTGTGCTGAATTCGGATCTGATCACTTGATCAGTTCGGATCGCGGCGCATATATTACCGAGGACGGTCGTAATCGATAAAGCGGGCGATCGATGGAATGTGTAGCGGCGCGTTATTGACACTTTCTGAATGGCTGCAACGCATGATGCTACATCCAACGCTCTTTTTGTATGACGTTATTTATCTGGTGTTAATTACAAGTTGATTTTTTAGGCAAGCCTGCACCTAAGAGTGATTTTATCAGCGAGAATTGTCGTTTCGATACTTCCTTCTCAGCGTGGAAGCCTTTAAACACGCAGCGCAAGGCTACGAATGTTGAACGTAGGTGGAAATCTGTGAATAGATTGACTTGCAGCGTTGTCACAATAATGACAATGATATAATATAATAATTTAATGAGCGCCTAATATAGCAATATATCACTATACACAAAACACAAGGGAAATAAAATATGTAAGAATAACGATATGTAGACAACGTAGTGCAACGTTGTGGGGTAAGAACGAACAATAATATAGTTAGAATGTACAAAAGGCTGCATCATGGTAATGGTTATGCAGACGGCTGGAACGCCACACCAACCTGTAAATTTCAATGACATATTTATATTGAAATCTTATGCAATTGCTCATTGAAGTTCTGCACCTCAACGAAGCTTTTTATAGAGTGTATTTTCAAAAGCATTTATAGGTGCCTACTACGTAAGGCTCTAGGTTAATTGCTGCAATGACCAGTTGCAGTTGGCAGCGACAGAAGTGCCCGCATGGGCCGTGGCGACTTCAAACTATTTTGATGTCTCTGCTGTGAGGTCATATTTGCACACCAACGCGTGGTCATCCAAATACTTTTTGAATGCTCTCGATATTGTGTGGTTACGCCCGCGGCGTTAGCGACTACCGCTGTCTCGGCGACCTTATTTGAATCGATATATACAGGCTGGTGTTTGGAGGAGTTCGCATTTGATAAGTGATGCTTCAATATGGTTATATTTGAATCGGTTTTACGCTCTGAATACAGGCGATACGGATACGTATTTAGCTACATACGATAATTCTTGCGACCTATCCAATATCACTCCAATAACAACCAGGCGTTATGAGTCATTTATGGCGTCATAATGTTGGTGAGGGAAATTATAGAAAAGAAATTTCACCTTCGCTTCTTAACTCCCCGCTTGAATATTTGAGAGCTAATTAGATTCGTGATTATTCCGGAAAATCTAACACGCATAATCGTCGGATACTCTTCACGTAAGACAAACATTTACCGAGAGCTATTCATTTGATGCAAATTCTCTGTGCATCCTTTTTAAGCTTTTAGATCGAGAACTTAGTGAGGTTGATATGCAATATTCTTTTCAATTCTGTACTAGTTAATGACGATCACCCCTGGCGCTAGTGAGCAGAAAATATTCGAGTTCATTTCAATATGAATACACTATTCAATTGTAGAATTAAGTTAACACCGTGATCCGAAACTATTCCAATGCTGTAGTTTCGCTACTCGACCTTGCACTCCTTTGACGATATTTTGTTACGCGAGTAATATTCTCTATTAAGTTGTGGCAACTCATGGCCTACTAGCAACTGTATCAGTGAATCGTGCTTGCATGTGTCATCGCAGCTCCGTCGAGCGCAACGGCATAGGTGGGATCTAAGATAGCAATGATGCTGTGCTGAAGGCCCCAGTTTAGATGTATTTGAAGCAACAAAATTGTTTCCAACAACAACAGTTTATACCCGTCATGAGTGACTGGAGTGACTGGTTATATCTTTCGTAGTAGCTGAGGAATGAAACATTAATAGCGTATGAGATTATCGATAAGTTATTCTACAATCAACCATGCGTGATCCTTGCCCGTCATACTTGGAGATTACCAGCCAAAGCGTTTTAAACCCCACAAATTTGCATTTAACAGGGAGCATTAAAATGAAATCACTTCACCAGCCTGCCTCTTTTATACAGACGTTTTTTTCTTAATCAGAACAAATCACTGATTCGCAAAATCAGGAAATGTATTCATGGCTTCGCAATTAGGCAATTTAACTCCAGATACCTCAACCCCTTCTCAAAGATTTTATTAACACTATGAAACAATGTGAATGTAAAGCTGTTCAAAATCATCAGGATTCGTGGATATTTTATGAGTTAGTTACGTAATAGTTCTGTGGAATCTGCTTTGAATTTCGTTACGATTGACCATTGTCCCGTTGTAATTTTGGTCTAGAAAGTAGAGATTCTAACGAAATTTTCGTGATCTGATTCTATCAGATGTGATTCGGTTTTGCTCATCCCCAGATTTCACAGTTTGATGTCTTCGCATTCCGAGTACAAATTGCCGGGATGGACTGCTTGTCCCGTACAGTGCAATGATTTATTGTGATTGCCATCAATCGTAAACTGTGTGCATCTGTGCCAAAGGAAAGGTTCTTATGACTAAGAGCAGAACGCGCGGATGGAATTCCAGCAACCAACGTCCCAGCAACCACAAAACAAACCACTACAATAGGCCTACATGATCAGTAAGAAGATTAAGTATATCAAGAAAACCTTCAATGAAGTCGTTTTGCACGCAGTGTTATCATACGCAGCATATGTTATTACTGTTGCACGAGGCTTTCGCGGACCACACAAACCTCCGTGCCAGGTCAAGAAATCTCATCCAAAGTATAGCCAGAAAAATCCTCACCGCATCCATCAATTTAATATGGATTGCATAATCACACGGGACCAAATCGGTACAGGCATATGCAACGGACAAGTCAAGCTAACCGTATAATCGACCACGCAAGTCGTACAGTACATACGCACTGAAGTACCGGCTTCAATCGAACATGTCGTAGAATTTTGCTAACAAAGGGGCGTGCCGGGCGGAGCTCATTCACGCGGAGAAGGAGCATGTGTTTGTCACGGATTCGGGGAAGCTGATATGCCGCGGAGAATGCTATCGTAATGCGAAATGGGCCGTTGTTGGAGCCTCGTGTCAATAACTGATGCAGCAGAAGTGTTAAGCAGCCCTTTTGAACGAGGACTTATGACGTGACTACTGTAAATCCGAACCGATTAATAAGTCTTTTCTTTCGGATTTTCTACACTGATAGTCCAAGTGCCAGACTAAAACACAATACGATACGAGTACTTTCTCTCATCTCTCGAGTTTCCTGATTGTCAGCGTGTCTATTTGGTTACATGAAAGCGTTTGCTCCGTATTTGTTCACTGCTCAGGTTTGATTGGAGTCATCTATTTAAATACATACAGAAAATTCACGCGGTTTAACGGTGCCAAATTTCAAACCAAGAATTATTTCGCTACCAGGACCTTGAATAATCCAAACCTCTACACTACAGTCTACCCTGTGACCGTGTACGTTTTCCACCCGGTTTCATAGTGGGCTTTCGAAACTAACAATTGTCAGTGTTACCCCTAAAAATAACATGGTCCGACCGCGCAGTAGACATTTGACCTATGCATAGCACACAGAAAACATTTGAATATCTTCTGATGTAGACCAAACGAGATCGGTTGAGAATATTAAATCAAAATGCACTTCGGAATTAATGAATTGCAGTGAAACGAGCATAAGTATAAAAAAAAACGTGGAATCAATCCAGCGTGATTTCGGCACGAAAATATCGATTCATTCGTGATACCTCATGTTATTTCTTCAATAAAGCGGATTCGCACCGCAAACGCTTAAATTGGTCAACTGCAACGTTCTTGATCTTACGGGAGTTGGCGGATTTTATTTCCCGCATCTGCTGATGGCTTCGCTATCGATTCCAAGGCACCAATCGTCGGTTCGAGAAAACAGAGGAATACAACATCTCGTCCACCCTGGGTCTACGAGCAGACTTGAACAACTACATAATTCTAGCTGTCGAATTATAATATGTAGAGCGGAAATAGATAACCGCTAATCTAATTCTAAACTTACTTACGAAATATTTTATGCTGTTGTTTTAATTCAATCTAATTCCTGGTTTTCCTGAAAATGCTACAGGAAAACTGTATGGTGCAAAACCAGCCAAGCTTTGTGCACAGACATTCGCCATGATCATTCTTTACGAGAGAGGACTCTGATTAGATATGAACCGAACGTCATTGCTGTTGTATTTCTCTCTAATCCGTAATACCCGTAATTCAATTTATAAGTTTTTTTTTGTGAATTCAGTGATCCTAATAGCCTACGAATCGAATTTGGAAAAAAAAAACAATCGCCTTTACTTTACGGCGATACTACGAGGAATTGACACATATTTTTTGTTTTTCAACGGTTGTTGACATAGAATGTACAAAAGGCTGCATCACGGTTATGGTTATGCCAGCGGCTGGAACGCCACACCAACCTGTAGATTTCAATAACATTTATATAGAAACATATTTATATTGAAATAGTTTTATTGAAATCTTATGCAATTGCTCATTGAAGTTCTGCACCTCAACGAATCTCTTTACAGAGTGTATTCGACATTTCGTGCTGGTGACGTCGTCTTTTGTGTTACGATTGTTGATATACACTGTTCTTTGCAAATCTATACTAGTTGCTGACGATTATCTCTGACGAGTGTCGGTCGAATATATTCGGGTTTATCTCAATATGAATATACTACTCACTTGCATATTGTCTATTACTCCATAGTAGCAGTTTTCAAACCGGGGTTGCAAAAATGCGTCGCGGTTGAAGGTTGATATCCACTGATCTACTGTCCACTGTCTCTAACGCAGGGTAAGCGGGTGACAAAACCGTTTAATTCAATTTTATTGCATCACAATGCACATTGTATCGCATCACATTTTCTAGCTAGATTGTCACGTCCACATCCTTTCCACACAATGGCACTCGCACTTCGAGAGTAATGTTTTTGCCTACATCTGATATTACAAACACGCGCAAAACGCAGTTAGCAGTAAAAAACGTTTCGTACTTTACGGGGATATAGAATGTGTAAAACAGGAAAAAATAGTGCAATGCTAAAGGATTATACCAAGAAAGTTGGACGTGCGACTGCTTTAAATACTACTAAACCACAAATTAAAATGTCGACGTGTAGTAAAAACTTAGTTGGCTTTTCTCCTGGTATGTTTGTTGTTCTGATAATTGTAAAAGAGGATAACACGCATTTCCGAGATTATAATTTTGGTCTGTGGGGTTTAATTAGAAACCGTAAGACAGCCATTTATAAGATTATAAATTGGCAATAAACACTCACGAGTCACGTGGGCCGAGCGACCATTCGTGAACCACATACGACCCGTTCTCCAAAAAGGCTGGACACCGCTGGTACAGAGTATGCAGCTGTACTGTGCACGTACATAGCCGAACACTCGCAGAATAGTTTACAGCAGTGGGTCGCCTTTACCAGAACACTTACGCTAATCTGCTAGCATTCGCGGAACCCTAATTTTTCGCTGAGTCATAAATACAAAATCTACCACAATTTACATCTACAACATTGAAATAAATATTTATTGCAAATCAGCGTGCCTTTCAGAGATACCAGTTCAGAAATGCGAGGCTTCACATAGGAAAGTGTCCAGCGGTTCCCAACATAGACGATATCGCCCACCCCAGTGGGCGATTTTTTAGAAAAAGGCTGTCGAAAACAACGAAGGGGGCGATTGGGGGGCGCAAGCGTTCGAAGGGGGCGATAGGTATGGAAAATGTTAGAACAACTATATTTAACTATGCCACGGAATGCACGTGAAAAACGAGAGTTGACCAAAAAAAGGTACACCCCCACCGACTATACGTTGGAGGCGGGTCTTTTGTCGTTAAAACAACCCTTTTTCAGTCAATTAACCAGCGATCAGTGTTTAGCTGTATAAATTTCTCGTTTATATGTATTTTTTTCGGTTCCGAAAATATGGGGGGCGAAAATTTGCGTCGACCTTGATCAGGGAGCGATGATTCGAAAAAGGCTGTGAAGCACTGGTCTAAACGCAACAGCGCGTTACCATTTGCTTAATTTTAAACAAATGAGCCTATAAACATAGAATAGGCATTTCAGAAAGACGGGAAATCGATTTCGAAACTCAACCTTCCCTGCATATGCCGCTGAACATGGCGTTACACCACAACAGTCACAATTCGACTACAGACCGGGCCTGATTTCCAGCAAACAACGATTGCCAAGACGGGCGTATCATCATCACAAATCACATGTGTGTGTTGAATGTGTGGTGAACTCCACGGGACCCCTGAGACTTGCTCATGGTATCCCCGTGTTCCATGGTACGCCGGTTCAGAACCACTAGTTTGTACCTAATCTGCACGGCCGAGGATAGCTTGGCGTTGAATTTCAACGGCATTACGGATAAAGCGGCAATTGGCGGTGGTCACGGGAATACAAACTGATCCGATCGGCAAACCATAATCCTGTAATATTCCGTGACCACCGGATTAAGCGCGACCGGCCTGTGTTACCCAGGCTGTAGAGGTAGACAGTAGAATCGTGAGTTGTGGGCGGATGTGAACAGACTCTCGAGTAAATAATGTCTTCAACGATGCAATGACGTCATAATAGCTATCGCCCGTCCACCTACGCACATTTAAGAACTTTCGTGGCGAAAACATGTATTGGATATCTTTATAGTGCGACTGGAATTCCCAGTCAACCAATACATTGCTAATTCACAGTTGAAATGGTGTTCCAAAAAAATCCATATCCGCATAATACCTAATTTGCTGTAGCTGATGAGAAGATGAATCAGGATCCCGAAATACAACAAACCTTATGCGCAGATCGTTACAGCAAATTCTACGAAACTGGGTTTGATTTGCAACATAACGCACCAGATCATGAGAAGGAAACTAGGCTTCCTCAGTTAATTTGTAAAAGTAAACTGGGCCGGATTATCAATCAACCCTCATCGAAATACATCACCGGATTTGAACGTCTAATGCGTAGTGTCGCACTTACATAGGGCCCGTCGGACAGGACGCTATTATTGTGCGTGAAATACTTGCTACATTTCCGGGACTGCACGAGGGTAAATAACAAATAGATAACGGATGAAATGTAGAATGTCCCCGTATCGCAGTAGGGTATTGAGAAAGTGTCGGCATAGAAAGTCAATGAGAATTTCGGCTAGTCTATAACAAATAAAATATCGAAGATGCTTCCTGACTTTCTAAAGACATGTTTATAAACGGCTATCGATATCTTACAGAACAGAGCTTTTCGACCCACTTCGTTACGTACCCGTATAGTCAAATTGAACTATCGTGACAGACTATATAGCGACCAACGTTTCAGTAGATTAGTGATTCCTGATTCCCAGCCGTGGCTCTCACAGCCGCAAGCGGCTCCAAGCTAGCCTTCTTATGGCCTTCATTGACTCCTGAATATCTCTCAAAAATAGAATAGATCGTCATAGGCAGTTGTTAGTTTCTATGAATGGTTCTTGTTCATCATTGTATATCAATGCTAATATAACGGATATTAGTTATGTTATGTCTAAGCCGCTCAAGGCCGCTTCTGAAACCCGTCACATACGGATATATCGTGAGCTGACGATAAACTTTTATTTGTTTCTGTGAAGAACACAAGTCCAATACCCATACAATTTTACTAACATCAAGATAAATCCAATCACACTGAATATTCCATTCACAAACTTGCGCTATAATGCACAACGTGCATGTACGTACGGAATGGATAGCTATCACACAACCTCATATATATTCTGTCGTAGTAATGATATGCATTTGCAGTTTGTTTCAAGGAATAGCTCTGGCCAAACTGCGATTACCACTGTAAAATTACCGATATAAATTAGAATCTATAGAAGTATATGTGCATGCTTTTGAATTAGCCTGGTGGTGGTATCCCGCGGTACATATTTTAAAATGTTAGTTATAAGTAGCCCAGTTGAGTGTCGCCATGTGGCTCCATACGTACTCTGGAGTTCGAAAAGCGGCCCCGACACCAAAAAAAGGTTGCGAACCACTGATGTACACAGTCAAAAGCTCTGACTCAAAACCAACTGAGAGATGTCCACTTTTTACGGGGGTCTTGAAAAGCTACTCAATTACCGGTACGACATAATATCACGGATTAGGATTCGAGCCGGTTCAAATAATTGAATTGCGTAGGAGGGCATCAATTATCATCAGCAACTTCGTCACAATGTAAGGAGTGCAAACAATGGCACAGCGATTTAATACATATTCGCATATCCGAGAGCGCTGTTCTTCTTGCCAACGTCAATGGTTGTCGCCGATTCTAAACTAGCGCATGATGACAAAGAGTATACTATCCAGCAGCCACCAGGTTCTTAACCAATAAAGTCAAAATTAAAACCTAAACGTGTTGAAGTTGACAATTATCAGTTTCAAAACCACAGTTCGTCACAAGGAGGTCATTCCAAGAGATAGATTTTTGTATGGAGTATCAGTATGGAATTTTAAAGCTGATGGAGAATTTTTTGGAAGCCACCAATCAAACATTACTTCCTAACGCATATTCAAGGTATACAAATATGAAATCCTCCAATTTTTCAATTTACAAGCTTAAAATATAATTATTACATCACCAGATCAGTCGGTTGATCGGTTCCGTAATACGCCTATGATTCAGTACAACGCTTGAAATGAGATAATCGTTCGGGTCTATTTGTCATCGTATAGTTTACTGGCTGAGTGTCTGCTGTCTGAAGCGATCATTTTAGCGTCTCTACCAAACGAGGATAGATGGCAGAAAAGTATGGTCCGTCGCAAGTTTCAAATATTCGCGAATGCACGGTGCACACGTGTGCGCAAAAATTAAAAAATAGCGTTCGCCACTCGCATTGGATAAGGCATTGAGTTGTGGTTTGAACTGGGCCGTTTGAATTGAACCCATATGACCGGAAGTATTTACAACAAGTCTGTAACATATCTTTATGCATTCTGTACTTCAGGAATTAAAATTTAGCCTTCCCTAGCACCATTTCGCAATGGGTGTAGAATACTGTATGTTATATTTGAAGAATAAATACGATCGGGGGTTACGAAACCGCACAGCGAAACGCTTATGTCCTATTAATGACTGACAAATAACAACCCGCTAGGTATGTATTGTGGTTTCAATCCTTGGCCGCGGCATCACGAGGGCCGGTTTATATTGCCCACAAGCGAGGATACTCAATGATCGAATCATCGATCTTTGTCGCTTTTAATAGTAATAATAATTGCGCAGGTTGCGAGTTTATGCTAGGGACTATATAGCCGCTAGAGACCGGGTCCCAAGTGACGTAACGACATTTCGCATGTCAAACGCCAGGCAGACTTGGATAAATAGTTAATTCTAGTTATTTTATTATGCTAATCAGAGGAGGGGTCTCCAACACGGCCCGCGTCCGGCAAGCGGCCCGCGTCGAAAGCAAGTACAACAACAAGTTTATTCGAATATTCAATAATGTGTTTTTTTTTTCGTGCCAGGCGGGAATTGCTGCATAACAAATCACATTTTTCACGATGGCTGTACAATAGGGCTCTTCAAAAATGATTTTTTTTCTCAAATCGTACTGGCTACTTGATAAAATTGTTAGGTTACCTAATCTAAGCCTACACACAGAATTTGGTTCAATTCCAGCAAGTAACCGCTTTGCTACAGGAGAAGACAGTTTCTATTTATTATATAAAAACAAATGAAAGAAAATTTGAAAATTTTCTGTTCACCCCATGAAAGTGTTAGGCTGTCTATAGAAACGATGCTCACAAAATTTGGTTTAATTCCAATCAGTGGAAGTGGAGTTATTGCCGTCGAAAAATTTGGATTTGAATAAAATAGTATTTACGGTGAGCACAACTATTATAAATAAACAAAGAATCGGTCACCGTAAATACTATTTTATTCAAATACAAATTTTTCGACGGCAATAACTCCGCTTCCACTGGTTGGAATTGAACCAAATTTGGTGAGCATCGTTTCTATAGACAGCCTAACACTTTCATGGGGTGAACAGAAAATTTTCAAATTTTCTATTATTTGTTTTTATATAATAAATAGAAACTGTCTTCTCCTGTAGCAAAGCGGTTACTGGCTGGAATTGAACCAAATTTTGTGTGTAGGCTTAAATTAGGTAACCTAACAATTTTATCAAGTAGCCAGTACGATTTGAGAAAAAAAAGTCATTTTTGAAGAGCCCTACTGTACAATTCCATTCTGCTACGTCCCGCCAAACAAGGCCTACTTACTTAGAAACACATTGAACACCCCTATTATTGACGCTGCAGCCCGCGACTTATCAAAGACCAGGATATTGGCCCGCGGGAAAATTTTAGTCTGAGACCCCCGGATTAAGACGAAATGCAGGTAATCTAATCCCGATTTAATTTGTGAAATGCTCCTATGCACTAATTTTAATTCTAACTGCATCGTGCGAAACGAGTCAAGTTTGGTGAACAGACATTTGTCATTCTCGTGCTTATAAAAATGAACTCTGGTTGTGATACGATCCTAACGCAATACGACATTCGTTCACGTCCACGCATACGCACTGTGACGGCATAACTACCGGCAATGGTATTTCAAGACTCTCCACAGCATTGGAAATCATGCTTGAAGCAATAGGGTACGAAGAGCTATTTTGATCTTATCGATTATCCACCAATATTATTATTAGACCCTGAAGTAGTGTAACGCGCCGCGTCGCGAAACGTGCGAACTCGACCCACCCACCCCGAACCCGCACACCCACAAAATTCAAAGAATAGAAGATTTTTCTTCATTTCCACGACTCGCTGAACAAACGGTGCGTGGTACATTTCGCAAGGATGTCAAGGTTCACAGCTGCTACACATCCTCGATTCAGATTCGCAGGCTCAGCGTAACAAATCTCAAACGCGACATTCGTGGAAAGGAGGAGTCGAACAGTCTTGAAGATAATAATCATAGCAGACAACTAGACAATTGGACTAACATCGAAATGCCCATATTCTAATTCTCATCTTATTTGTGAGATGTTTCTATTATACTTGAATTTAACTTCTAATATAATCCCTGGTTTTCCTGAAGATAACACAAAAGAACTGTATATAGTGCGAAACGTGTTAAGCTCAGTGTACGTACAGACAGTTGCCATGTATTTCCATTCCTTCTGTTCGGAGTTTAATTCAATTTCCAGGTTATTGCGAATTCAGTAATTGTAGTTCTTATCTAATGTGAAAAGAATGCGTAGTTATAATACTATATCTAATCTAATCTGGAAGAGATGGAAATGTTCTAATTGCCCAACACTGAATCATAGCATCATACTGTGATTTTAAGAATCCGTACCGTCGGATTTCTTCCCGGCTCTGAATTAACTTGAACCCAGCATAAAGTTGGGCCAGAAGTTAACTGCAGTAGAGAATCCCAAATGTAGGTTTTGGACTCAGATTGAGAGAAAACAACAGCCAAGTAGCACATCTGTGACGCTCCATTGCAAATTTTACAACTGTCTGCACTTCTGCTGCACATTAAATATGCAGTCACGTTCGCACTAGCAGTTCCGCGAATGACAAACCGCCAGAGTAATCAAGGAGCAATAAGCGCTATCACAAGTTGCCTAAAGTCGGCAATCACGATTGTGAGTAGACGAAGTTAAATCCCTGTAAATTGCAACACTATTGTTGTGAATACGCCGCTCAAAACATACCGCAAAATATTTTCACATAAGTCCTCGCATGGACCGATGTCGAATAATAAGATAATGCATTCATAGACTTGCGGGTGCGTAAGACGGAACATACATTATATCAACGATAAAAGCGAATGGCGTTGACGACATGACACATCGAAACAACATCCATCGCATAATCGGGGCCTACGATACTCAAGTATAATATTCAATTATAATATTCAATATCCCAAAGAACTTTTACTGCGCCTCGTAAAACAGGCGTAATCACAGCGTTAGTTGGCAAAAGTCTATTAGAGTGCTCGACTCGAGTCACTGCCCTAAAATAACTCGACTTGATTCGACCCACTATAAAAATTTGCGGGCTTGACTCGTAACTAAGTAACTGGACTTGCAAAAATTTTGAGCTGGCTTGCGATCACTCGAAATCAATTGTGACTCGCACATAGTACCTTACCCGTGTGTGCGTTACTCAGTGCATCGACGGATTGGGTCGCGGTTAAAAGCAGGGCGAGTATAGTACAATCGTCAATAAAGAGATTGAGTTAAGTTATTGTTCTTGTTGTTTTAATATTAATTATTATATAATCATGTTATAATAAGTTGTAGAGCACCGTATAAAGCATTATATCACCCTACACTGGGACGCTGTACTGTACACAAGTGCTAGTAAAATTTAAGAAATATGATGATATGTATAGTCGTAAAGAAATAATAAACACTATTGTAGTTGGAATGTACGTGTAAATAATATTCATATTTAGACATGTATGGTCACTGGTCAGTGGTCACGGTCATTTTACACCAGGCTTAGGCAGTTCGGATGAGAGTGTGCGTGTTCCTGTAAATTTTATCTTCACGGGATTTTATTTGATGCCGCATTTAGATTAACATAATTTATATTGATTTCAATGATATCTATTATAGCGATCATAGCAGCACACAACGCCAGGCGCTTTAAGCTATACTTCTAGGTAACTTGAAATGTCTTGTGAACAAAGACGTTGTTCCTACACGTCACACCATTGTGCCATGCGGTCGATTGTAATGAAACACTAACACGAGACCCGCGCATTGAATGACCATCATATCGATATCGAAACATAATCAACGAGCACTTACCCCCGGTTCGCCCCGTCCGGATTCCTCCCACGCGAATTCCGCCCGTCCCCCGCCGGAGACACACCCGGGTCCACCCGGTACACGCGATTCTGCCCATCCAAGTCCGGTCTGTACTGCGCGTGTCCGGCGGCGTCCGTGTTGAACAGGGACGCCGGAAATTCGAGATTTCCGGGGCCCGGATACAGGTAACCGGTGAGATTGCGGACGGATCGGCCGAAATCAGGCGGAGTCTCAGACATGGTATCGTATCCGACTGGTTCCGATTAGGCTAGATAGCATTACAATGTATGTATGTCCTGAAATATTTACAGTGCGGTCATTGCAGATTTATCAGTTACTGATAAAAAAAAGATTCGCATCATTCATAATGAGAGGGCAAGTTTTTGTTGCACTAAAATCGCGAGAAAGTTGCACTTAATTTTAACAAAAGTTGCATTAATAATTTTGGTTGAATTATTAGGGTATGAGATACTCGAAAGGTTCCGTTGAATAACCTAGTTCCTGCAGAGGTGTCAAATTTGTTACTTTGCCATTTAACGGCATTTTTTCCAGGCACACAGAAAGAAAATTACGCAATGCGGGAATAGTTTTCCCCAAAAAGCCAAACAGCATAGCGATCAACCCTCTTCCTAAAACTAGTCAAATGACACACCCGAACGCCCTAGGTCTGCAAACTTCAACCTAGGCATTACAGAAAAAATCACTTTCGGCGACTCTAATCAATAGCCCGAAAAAAGTGAACCAGTGAAAATGTAATTTTCGGCGGTCTCGCCGAAATTGGAAACTATCTCAAATTTAAACGACATAATTAATAAAGGGATCTATTTACATATTGTTCCGGCACTGCCGTGCTTGGCAGGGGTAGTTAAACTTCTTGCTTGTAAGCCATTGGGTCATAGATAACAGCGACATGCCGCTAACCCATCATATAGCTCTCTGCTATGCAGATTAAAGAGAATAGAACAATACTATAAATACTTCATAGCATGTTTTTGAATCACTCCTTTACATTTTTACGTAATATTTGATAAAAGTTGCTGTAAAAATTGCCACGAAAAAAAGGGAAAAGTTGCAAAAAGTTGCACTATAAAATCCCTCCAAACACCTTAAAACATCATAGTAAATAGATTCTGACTATCTAGGAAGCTGTCGGAAGCTGTAAAAAAAGTTGCAAAAGTTGCAAAAACTTGCCCTAATAATGAGCTAATGACATAATCATAAATGACTGACTGGCAATGTGGGCATCAATGATTGATGTATAATTCGTTATGACGTCACAACACTATAAACGACGTTAAAAGTTCAAACGTGTACCATTTCTGCGGCCATAAAGAATATAACGCCAGTTCCATACCACATTAAAGATATTACTTGGTATTTATTTCGACCATTTCTATTGAATTGCACTTTGTGACAATGGTATTGGCTGATCGCGACTTCGCAGATATGTCATTTCAACATGCGTGGGTTCTACGTATTACTGTAGCTTTGTGCTACATCTTTCGTATGCTGCGACACGACCAATCGCGATGTACAGCCTTCCGCATTGGTAAACAGTATCGAAACTATAATTCTCGTATATAAATTAAGCCTTTGTGGTGAGGACGGTATAATTTCGTACTCGTAAAAATCATCTATCATTACTCGGCTCGAATGTCGAATCATAGTGCCCAGCCACCCCTGATTGCCGATGTGGCGAGATAGCGTATAGTGGTATAACCTACAGCTGTGACACCAATGGGTTGCGGGTTCGAGTCTGACCGAGGTCAACTCCACATTCCACAATTCCTACCTTAGTGCTGGAGGTTTATCTAGGCTTCGACTCGCCATCTGGCCGTGTAAGCGGTGTCTTACAAAAGCCTGAAAGTGGGCCGCGCTACAAGTCGGCAACTACGTACGGAATAAAAATGAAGAAAATTGGCCTGGTGTAAATGCCCAATGACCAATTGACCATAGTAGTCGACAAACACCATGAATATCACAAAACAACAAACAGCTGTTTGCCAATATCATACACTAGTTGCGTTGTTGATATAAATCGATGGGTTACAGTCGACGGTCAGAAGCTAATAATGGCAGATTGCAACAAGCAAGGCGATGATTCTCGTCTTGGAGATTCGACGGCGCCTCCACTCCACTCTACATTTTCATACTACTCAAGTAGGTTTCGCCTACTTGCACCCACTTCGGACTATTACATAATAGGAAATATACCAGGTATAGACAACCAGTTGTAGTAATTTCAACTCTTCACAGTTCGATGAAACGTGATTGATTCGACCCGGTTGATGTTACTGAAATTTATTAGATTTTTTAATGCACGACTTTATTTCATTGAGCGCAATGCAAAAGTGGCCACAAACCGTTCTCTAATCACGGACTCTCGCAAGAAACATTTGAGCTCTACCGCTAACCCCTTAAAACTGAAGGCCGCGCAGAAATACATACAGCAGTCCAAGCTGAGGTCGTGCGAAGCGCGAAGACATTTTAAAAATAACATTCTTACTGCAATGAATTTGGGAAATTTTATGCAAATCAAATCTTCCGTTTGGTGCGGGATCTAAAATACTTTGACTTGCCAACAAGCGATGTCGCGACCCAAATTTATACTTTTCGCAACCCATACACAGGGAGACAGTTCTCTGTGTAATTCCCTTTGTATATTATTCGCCGTAAGGAGGAAGTTTTGAATACCAGTTACTAGCGTCTAATAGCCCAGAACGGAGTAGCCACTAGCCATGCTCTCGCAGTACGAAACTGAAAGCTCTTCACCAGTATAGTTCTTGACCTTAACTATCGCGACCCATCATTAGGGCTGTTCAAAAATAACTTTTTTTCCTGGATTCCAGCTATTCACTTATCAAATTGTCAGGTTACCCTAAAAAACGCTGCACACCAAATTTGGTTCAATTCTAACAAGTATAGGACTCCGCAGATCCAATTAAAATTTTTAATTTATTAGGGAAAATTGAAAAAAAAAAATTTCAAATTTTTCTGCCAACCCTACGAAATTGTTGAGCTGTCTTTAAAGACGATGCAAAACAAATTTGAGTCAATTCCGACCAGTAGAAGCGGAGTTATGTGAGTTTTTTGATGATAATCCTCGGATTATCCTTGATTGGTGGGTCATCATCTTTCCGTCGTAGGGGTGATGACACTGATAAGATAACCCAATATCGTGACGTTACAAAGAAAAGGTAACTTCGAAGCTTCCTCGCAACGTAAAACAGTACAAATATCGCACTGATGTACAGAAACAAAAATATCCCACCGTTCATCAGCATTACCGGATCTCGTCGCTTTATGGATTTGGTCAATTTATTTCGACCAACAAAATCATGCGCGGTACAACATACGACCGCCTCAAAGTATTTCGCAAGCCATACGGGCCTCACGTTGAATTTTGAAAACAATGCACTGGGTTCGGAATTTCCAATTCTCTACTAGTTGCTGACGATTACCACTGACGAGCGTCAGCCAAAAATATCCGGGTTCATTTCAATATGAATACACTATGCAATTGTATACCTCCAAGAATCTCTTTAAATAATTATGTTACAATAGAATAATAGTCAAAAATTAGTTTCCGAACCGAAACGTGGCCGTGAAGCATTTTCGAGCGGTAAGAATCATTGAAGCCCAAAAGGCCAGGGGTTCTCAAACTGGGGTACGCGTACCTCCAGGGGCACGCGAGAAAAAAATTCGGGTGTACGCGGGTAACTAAATTTTTCTAGCACTGTGGCAATTTATGCAACCTTATTTTTAACGGGCACGCCATCCCATAGAAATGGTACGCAGTTTAAGAACAAAGTTTGAAAACCCCTGCGTTAGGCTGTCGGATTGTTCTATTTTCGATAAATTTCGCACAAAACTAGACTTAGATAGACAAACGCGTAACATTTATTTCCCAACGTAGGCTATGGTGGAAAAACGTTTCGTGCAGCGATTGTTTTGATATATCGGTCGATCGCGATAATTTCCGCACTACATACGGCCACGGATATCTATTCTGCAATTGCCCAATGCCCATACAGAGTCGCTTTCTAGCTATGTCCCATCGCTTATCCACTGCGAGCTATTGTGACCGCAAAGCGTACACCGTTGTTGGTACACTGATTGCACCATCACATTCTTCCATTTCTCGTATTGAAAATTAACAAACTAAACTGCGATTAGCTACAAATCAACGCGCGGCTTCAAGCCAAACAAAGATAAACGCAGCCCGACGCCATTGCTTCGGCGAGGCGGAATATGACGCGAGTGATCAAGCGTAGTAATGTCGCATTCTCTCGCGAGCCGAATCGACTGCTCGCTCAAAATGCCCGTAGTGTATCAGCCATTCAGCCACGCAACGCTTATTGGAGGTACACACGGCGCGGATCGCAAATATTGGGCTTCGGATTTGAGTGGACTTGGGCGAGAAAAACCGGACTGCGGACATTTCGTGTACGCGAAATATTTAGATCTGCGTCGCTTTTTATTTATATTCCCGAACGCCGGGCAGGACTCTCGTAACTGCTCTTAACATTCCCTCAAGGCAACAGAAAGTTAATCGCGGATATTGATTGATACTCTCTCGCGCGCACGCCGCCAACCTACTTTAAACAGACAGTAGTGAAACGACGCAGCTGTAATTCAAATGTTTAATGCATACTGTGGGTGCTACCGTTATTTTGCATAATTTTCCCACGGATTCACACACTATGAAACAACAAGCGCTCAAATTTTCGATGACTTTTTGCACTATTTATTCAAACCTTCATAGTACACGCGCCATACCAGATCTATTCATAATTGACGAGCGAAACCAAGTAACTCTTTACGGCAATAAGCAAGAATCGCATATAATACCCGCACACTAATTGGAAGCACATAGTCTGAAAACGGCAACATCGCGAGGTAGAACATACGCTAGCTGCGTATTACCACGCTAGCTGCGTATTACCAAGTCTCCCAAAATCGGTTTCACGTAGACAATAATAATGCTGCGAATTACTCTGCTAGCAGTGGAATGATAATGATAATGATCAATTCGCAAGCGTAAGGCATGTGGAATGAATCAAATGATTCGCTTCGATCGCGGCGGGCGAAGGACCTATTTACAGTACAACGCTTCTTACAATACTCATAACGTGTGAATCAGTTAAGAACGGGGTTCTTTCTGAAAGGGCGGGATCCCGAACAGCACATTCGAACATTTTCAAGCATGAGATCATTATCTAACCGTGGCAGATGACGCGACAACAACCGGTCATTAGTAGGTATATTATACCACACAAACAAAATATGTGCGCTATCATATTAATGTCAGAACTGTCTCTCGCGAGATGGAGACATATCAGTAATGTAGAATAATAAATCGACGCAATTCAAAATACGAACAGTTCGGCCGAGCTGTTACAACAAACTGGAATGGTCTGCAATTCATAAAGCATAAGTTCATAGTATATAGACACTGGACAGGAAGTTACAAGACAGCCCAGTGACCGTGAGTGCGAATTCAACTGAAAAACTTATGAAATCCAGCCCCCTTGGTCATTCTACGCTGTGTACGTTACTGGACTTGGAGCTGCAGGCAAGCTTGCTAATAACAAGCTTAATTATCACGTGGAAAATAGTATCTAAATTATAATTCTCGCCGATGAATTAACTTTTAGTGGAATGGAGTGTATATTTTTAGTAAGCGAAAAAAGCATCTCTCATATCTCGGCCCGAGTCATCGTGCGTAGCCCCGTTTGGTACCCTTCGATTTACCACCCACCCAAAACGATAATGTAGGATGACGCTATGGTAAGTGGCGCCTACCTCAGCACCCGCGAAATTAGTTGGAAACATCCGATGCCGGTCATCGGGTTATGGGAACCGGAGTCATTGCAGCATAGCGGTTTATATCCCTGTGTGACTACGCGTAGTTAACAGATGATGCTATCACCGCCCTAACGATAAGCACGTGTTAAAATTACATTTCACGGTAGAGATTGGTAAATTATCAGATCGCTGTACCATTGCTTTCGTCACACGATAAAAATTTGCAAGTAAAATCGCTGGTAGGAAACGGTTCCATGGCGCTAACCCGAACGTATGTAACAGAGTTCAGAGTTCTTGAATCGACTTTTTGCGGTGATGACGGTTTCACCGCTCTGGAAGTTTCTTATCTTATTATATTTCATTCTATATTTGTATCATCGCGATAATCGGCATTCTCTCAGACTTACTTAGGTCTGACCGATTGATTGCATACGAGATTATTCCTGCTGAAACCGATCGCTCCCAGCAGGAAAGTATTGATCCGGATGCAAGACAAAAATCCGGCGGGGCTCAATCCGGGTCCGAGTTTTAGACAATTTGATAAATGAATGCGGTTTATTTACCTATTTGAAGCGACTTTTTGGGGTACAAAACTTCAATATGATTTAATAATATATATATATATTATTAAAATGGATATTACCTATTTGAACGATTCAAGTCATTATGACTGTTAATGTCACAATATGTGTCAGTCGAATACTCAAAGTTTAATACTCCACCACCCGAATTCGAATCATCAAGGTAATTGATTTTGCACAGCCTTACTCAGGATGTCGAATATGTGATCCGAAACAAATCATATTTGAGGTGGGCTGATTCTAGTTCATCAGTATCACCAAAGTTTTGTCTATTACCGTCTTCCTAACATGAGCACTTGAGCAGAATGGTAAAATATACATTGATTTTGCTACCCGAGTTATCGGCTAGGACACCGAAATAAATCCCGTCTCACAAAAAATGAAGGGGTCAACTACGATTCGTGCGCTGAGCAGCCTTGTCTGACAATAATTCTTGCTCATGTGACGTCATACAGCGGCCCCGAGAAATCGTTGAACGAGTAGCAAAACCATGCCAAGTCGTTTCCTAAATGATAACTAGTTTCTCCGCAAAACACGTATGCATGTATTTGCGATATGATATGTACGAAATACATTCAAGGTTCGGTGTTCCTCATATGATCGAATCCACAGTCATAACTAAGCCAATTAAAATATACTCATCAAGTACCGGTCGAGCCGTTCATGTCGTTGATCAACTACAGGTCAAATGTTACAATCACTGCATGAGCATTGAGCACATACAGTAAATTGCAGCATGATAAAAATTCGTAACCCTAGCTGAGGTAAAATAACGAGCGCACAACAACAAATGCTTGTGTCTCTGGGCTTTTGGTTAAGTGCAGTGACGGATGGGCGGCGTAAGGTCACGCGTACTGGGATATATTATGATATGTTTAGGTTATACTTGACTGCGATTAAAATGGTGAAGATGACATTCATGTTGCTCCATCTGCATTCTGCACAGTAGGTTACAAACATGAATGCTCCGGATTTAACTGGGACATGACAGCGGTTTAATAATATACTGTATGATCTGCCGACGAATGCTCTCAATAATTCAGGTTTCGATGCAGTGGCAGTACTGAATCTACGGTAAATCTTGTTCTGATGCTCGAATGTCACAAATTATTGTACACCATGGACGTAGGACTCAATCCATATAACATATGTGATTCCGTACGTTTTTTATCAGACCGTTCCTCTCATTGAGGCTAACGTTGCCTCGTGTAGTATGGGAAAGTTATATATTTCCTACTTCCTATTTAACGTTACCGCAACCGTACACAAAATATGTCGACGTCTATCAGTCGTTTCAAAAACCGTACATCATTGAAATAATGCTGAAATTACACAAATGTGCACATTAGATAAGGACGCATACGACTTGACGATTATGTTGCATATTGGTTTATCGGTAACCTCACAGGACATACTGTGAATTACATTCTATCGCTCTACGCAGGTTATTTAATTCAGGTATGAAGTACACATTACGCACTTGCACACGCGGATTAGAAAAGCTCTGCTGATTTTGCAGTTATCGAACGTCGTGTGCTGTTACGAAAATGTAGCACGCCTGAGACGTATCAATGAGAACGCATTGCGACCAGCGCCAGAACCTGCCGAAATATCGTAAAACGCTGATACGATTTTGACCTCGGAGCTTTGTTGTGATGCAATAGCTTGCGCGAACTAACGAGTAAGTTTTCGTTGGTGCCCCGACGCAGGTCCAAACATCGAACGACGGAGGGAGAACTCATCGTTGCAGAGACAGGCATATCTTATATAAGTAAAACCAGCTGATGGTTCCGAGCCGTGTCGCATTTGCGCACGCCATACGAAAGATTATAGTACAATTTCACCTATCTGATCACCTCGAAGTAGTTTGATTCCCTACATTATCGATTCCCGTCTGAAAGACTGCGGCTCCGGCTTACCTAGCACATTGCGAAGGCACAAGCCTGTTTTTACAATTCTCTGACTTGCCTTCGCTTCGAGCTGAGATTTGACGTCACACACTGAAGAGCGATGTGAGAGACGGGCGTGAGCTAACTTACTAAAGAGGAAACAGTGCGTAACGAAAAATTTACAACGAAAGAAACAGCGCCGTTGGTGAAAGAAAGATTACGTCTCTTGAATGAAGATGGTAGGAATAGAGGCAAATTGCTACACCGGTATCTATGACCAATCCACCCAATATCGAGCTGAGTCTGGGTACTTCCCAATCCGGGGAGTAGTCAGTTATAGTTTAATTAGTATGCAGTAGTATATCAAGAAAAGCGTGCTTCATATTATTATCGCATCACCATCGCGACATTGCCTTTCTTGATTCGCGTGATTCACTCGAAGTCTATATGCAAGTCGTCCGCTTTTACGTTTTACTTTGCGTTTAGAATTGTAGATATCTCATCAGGACATGATAGATGCTGTTTCAACTCAAGACAATGAACAACATATGCGTAGTCTAACGTTGATAGTTAGTGTCCTTGTGATATCGGTAGGTTATAATCCAATATTGAGTAGTCGAATTCCCTGTGATTTGAGTGACTGCTTCAAATTTTTGTTTGGTCAAAATTATCCTATGTCGTGAAATTATGTAAGTGCACTTTCAGCAACGAGCATGAAACCTGTTTGTTTGCCGCAAGTCATCTCCTGTCGATTAGCCCGCGAACGTGGTAGTTACAGCTGGGGTGTTGCTTTGCCAAATGTTGACGAATTCTCTTCCCAATGACTCTGTGATCGAACTATACAATCGACCGCTTACGGGGGGTTTGGCAAATGGAAATCCAGAAATACTGGATGATCTTAAAAACACTTCGCGAATGTTTTTTTTTATAACATCCGGATCTGAAAGTTGAGTCTACCATTACTAATATTATAAAAACACTCTGGTTCTTAATCTATCTTTTCACAATATCACGGTATGCTGTCGACGTATCTATATGAATGGAATATCAATGTCACATTCTTGCCGACACAGTACCGTCATTCTGACTCTCAGCTTGTTTCCAAGACATCTTGTCCAATGAGAAGCATCGCGATGGTCTTGTTACCTAAGGTAACGGAAATTAGTTCGGGTTAGATCGACCTAAAGCTTCCATAATTCTGCAGCTCTATTTACAATAATAGCGAGTCCGCAAACATCGCACCAAAATCATGATTTTCTGGTCGCAAATTGGGTTATAATTTTAGGTTACGGGTTTGTGATCCAGCTTATGGATCTGCGATAGATCAGGACCGTATCATTTAGCCCTGGTTCCATTTTCAGGGACAATATTATCCCAGGTAAATCGTTGTCAGATTTTACCGATATCTCATGTATTTGACGTATGCATTTATATCGATCATTGCCATGCTTGTTCGATCTTTAATCTGTGATGATTAATTCCCGTGGCGTACAAAACTTAGGATAAAATGTGTATTTGCAGCCCATTTTATTGAAGCAGTGTAGTTAACTGATTTTGGTACGCGCATTCATAAAGGTATTCGTTTGGTCTTGCCGTGGGATTTCTTGTATCCGTAAAGCACAACAGACAGTCACAGCTGTACACTTGGTGACGCAGGAGATTAGTTACTAGGCTATTGGAGTTTCTCCGCAAACCGCCGTAACTCGATATCTATGGTCATGGTCAGGGTCATCCATCATGCTCAAAACAGCGTTGATTAATTTTGTAGAGCATTATATTCCTACTTTAAAAGTATGCAACTATTTACTTAGAAATGAAAATTAACTGATTAACAGAAATAATGTTCTTCGTCCAACAAAGGTAGTAAAACCACTCGTCAATCACAAACGCTGCGAAATAATCTCTGACGGGGTGGGGGGGGGCAGTAAGCAACGAACAGCTGGTAAATACATTTTTTTAACTGAAGGAAATTTTACATTTTGCTGCGTGTTTAGTTAGGTAGTGATGAATTGGTGGGAATAGCAAATAACTATATATATGAACTGATCTTCTGTTGCCGAATATGGTAGCAATCAATACAACCCTATCAATATTATTATCCTATACTATGCCGCATATGTGACCTATCGTCCAGAGTTAATTCGCTGAAAATTTAGGGATCCATCTTATCGCAACCTCATTAGTTAGATGTTCGGTTGGTGCGGAAAGGGATTAAGTAACGTCCTGCCATCGTGCGTAGTTTCCTGGATATCAAAATACTAAAATCTCATTCAAGTATTGGAACAACGGGTTTTGCGGAAACATATTTCTCGCGCTCTCGGGAACTCAATTTCAGGATGATGTCGATGTGTAGCCTATCATATGCAGGAGCGTAACTGCCGCACCCCATATCCCCCAATTGGGGGGGTGAGCTCGAACTGGGCCAAAAATTATTTCGTTAATTAGCATAAATTATAGAGTAATTTTATGTAAATTTATGCAACTTTTTGAAAAAAATTTCGCGATGCGCGAGATCTCAAGTTACCAGATGCCTTGATTATTGGGTACCCTGCCCAAGAAAAAATACGCATGATTTATAGAAATCGTCATTTTTCTGCCATTACCGCGCCACGTGCCACTCTGAACCCCACAAGACAAATGACAATGCGCAAGGAAAATTATATGGCAGTGAAGAAATACCAATTTGAAATCGTGTGCGTCTTTTAGTTCACTACGTATGGGCGATTTCAATATCTTTTGACATAGCAGACAGGCATTCACGAAATAATACTGTGTAACTAAGTCATTATACCAACGGGTACGCCCGAAGCTGTTTAATTATTATTTAAGCGCCCTACATTTTCCAGTACACTCAGCTCTACCGGTAAATCTGACTACGTGAGCAGTGAGAGGATAATATTTGTTAGCAAGACATGTGCAATTCCCCATCACATTGACCGATTCAATCTTGAATTATAATAGAAACTTTTCGCCCTTCGCGCGTTCACGGTAAAAACGTACAACCGCAGAGAGGGTCCGGGGGGGGGGCGAAACCTTCCAGAAGTTTGTTGTATCGCCATATGGGGGCCCAAGACCAACGTTTTTTGGGGGGGAGTGACGAAGTGCTGCTTGGTCCTGATCATATGGTTTAGTGCAGGGTTTCCCTAACTGGGTGTCGCGGAACGAAAATCGGGGGTCATGAAGAGTATATCAATTCAACGCAGGGTATCATACACATTATGGTATACAACAGTGGTTCTCGAACGCCGGTTCGCGACAAGTATCCTGCCGCTCCCCAAAATATATCAGACTTTAATATCTCAATTCCAAAATGCAAGACGTTGGACGCTTGTCCATTAATCATAAAATTTAAATATCAAATTTAAATTGATTTAGATGTTAGAGAAATATTCCCGCCACAAAAACATCAGACGAGGATGGTTGAAAGCTGCTAAGTAAGACGAGGACGCTCGAAAGACGAGAAGAGATTATATTGCCGGAAATGGACAAACTGTAGTGTGATCAAAGGACGTGTCTCGCCGCCTTAATCGATCTAATATTTTTCTGCGTGCCCTACGTAGTTCTTGATAATCTCTGCTTAGTTGAGACTCAAAGTAAGATTTTCTGCAAGTGAATGCAATATGTCCCCGCTTAGCCACAGAGCATAAAAATAGCAGTATACAATAATATGTTGGTTATTGCTACTCATTATCGGGAAAGTGTGATTTAGTTTCAGTGGCTTACAGGCGTACGCAAGCAGGCATTGCTATTCTTTTGCGATTTCCGAAACGAAACACGCTACGCAAAGCTTCGTTTGACTCGCTACCAGACCCGTAATACACTTTGCAATGTACAATATAGCCTACTCACACTTGTTCGAACGAGGCAGCGATATCGTAACTATTTTATTCGAGACATAGTGAGTGTCAACGCGTTATTTGGACGTATTCAAGAAATATTTCAACGTCACCAGGCTGACCGCCACCAGATTCGTCAATTCTAGGTGAACATTCAACTATGGTCGAAAATTCGATAATGGCTGGCATTTGCGGTTAGCTTCCATTAATAGACTTTATCAGTTAAAGTGTTAATATAGTCAGGTCAAGAATTCTTCGGCTTTGACCGAGCGAGGTAGTGTAATGGTTATGCGTCCAGCTTCTCGTGGGTTCAATCCCCGGCCGGGTCAGACCAAAGACTCTAAAACTGGTATCCGCGGCTATCCAGCTAGGCGCTCAGCATCCATGGACAGCGTGGAGGAGAAAAATACGGTGGTGCAGACTAGATGACCTTGCTTGAAGGTCGTATCGCATCTCCATCGTCAAAGCATCTCGATGGTGCAGGCGAAAATAAATCTGATCGCTCTCTCTCTCTCTTGGCGTGAAATATGTGCTCCATGTTTGGTCCAAACGCCTTGTGATTTATAAGCAATTGAATAGCAACACACGATTCATACACATCACATCGCTCTGAATCCTCTTCGCTTGTGAGATATTTAATCACTGTCATCCTCCCTGTTACGCGGTTACACGCCACCGACCAGTCACCATCTGCACAGATAGGATGCATCATACAATGCGCATTTACACTTATGTGTATCAGTAAAACCAGTAGGGTGACGGTTAGGGCTGAGCGAGCAGGATGATTCGAGTGTAAATTCACATGATTCGAGTCGACTAGTGAGAGATGATATTTTCGAGTACCGAAGTCATACGCTCCCTGCCACTTTCAGTCAACTTGTCGACAAGAATTATAGTTTCGATACTATTTTACCCACTGAAAGGCTGTAAACTTCAGTTGGCCATATCGTAGCAGACGAGATAAGTTTACACAGCTATGCACGCCAGTGTAAATGACATTTGTGTAATGAAATTGTCACAATTGTCACAATGTGCAATGAAATATTGGTATGCTCGTAAAAATAGCTGTGATGTAAAAGTAGATCTGACACTGTATAATCCCGCGGTCGCAAAAACGATACAAAATTCGCATATCTGCACCATTCATACCGTGATGACGTCATAATGTGGACTCATTAGCCCAAGTGGTGGCAATATGATGACTACACCCCCGAAAGCAACCTGCCTCTCCAGGCCTATCTTCTCCTCAAGAAAAGCATGTAAGGATAGACCAATCCACTGATAAGTATTCGCGCACCCATACGCGACACAGTGTATGATACACCCCGTGAGTCTTTCCTGGATGATTTAGCGCCTGGAGTTGATTGTAGTTTGTTTCCATGGCGTGGTGCCGAACTTATCAACACGCCAAAGCCGTACATCTACAGATGTAAAGATAGGCAATGAGCTCTAATTCTAATCGATGCCGCAAGCACTCGATGCACGTAAATAAACAATGCACGGCTTTCGATACCTCATCGCATAATACTGCCTTTAAAGCTCAAGCAAATCTAACGACCGACGAAAGCACTATCGATAACGACAATTGCAATATCTATATTAAAAATAGTTCATAGGAAATAGACATATACAGTATTATAAACCAGCGGCCGTCAAGTTATTAATCCCAACGCCGAAAGCCAACACGGCAAAGATACACGCGGACATTAAAATGATATTCCAAACGTTGGCGGGGTCCACTTCGCTCGCCTTTATTGAGTTTATTTCGCATAAGTTCCGCCAGCCGCCCCGAGACGATATCCAGTCTACGACGCCTTCCTCCACGAAAAATTCCCCGCTGTATTCGATCAATTCCGACACCAATTCGCTGTGACCTTGCTTGATGCAGTCGATGGCAAAGGCTGTGAGGAAGTACGCGGTTGTTAGTATCAAGGCAACTGCGGAAGGTCATGGGAAGGATGGCCTTGAAATTAGAGCCTGACCCGTATCCGATTTTTGAGCCGACACCGAAAAGACCGATAACTTGCACCTTCACCGACAACCAAGATGGACGACATTCAAAAATCTAGCATAAAGCGCATTTCCAAAACTTCATAGCATTTATTCGAGCTGTTTTACAGCCATTATTGTGGTTGGACACATGGACAAGAAAGAAACTAGAATGGCTACATTTGGACAACTGTAAGCTATAATAAATAATATACGGATATTCCTAGTCTTATCAGTCGCAGAATATAGTTCTCTGACTTCCTACTACAATCTTGTGACGTCACGAAAATTACCGATGTTTTTGTTTACCAAAGGGCCGACACCGACATTTGTTTCGAAGTGTAATATCGACTTGATATCATCGGCAAACCTGCAATCGCTAGGGCTCTTGGGGTATTAGAGCATTGGTTCTCGACCACCGGTCCGCCAAATATATTCCAGTTTTATTTTCATTTGCTCAATGTTAGAGGCGAAGGCTTGTCCATTTAATCATAGAAATACAACATCGAATTTTACACTGATTGAACGTGATGTAGGCTATAGCGTCCATGATCTACTTTCGACTCACCCTACGTCACCATACAGCAAGTGTTGAGCCGAACTGTTTAAAAGTAGGGCCAGAAATAAGTGGGAGCTAAGGTTCTAAGAAGAGATTTCGACGAAATGCCGCAGTACATACTTTAGCGACATTCGAAATTACAACCGAATCTAACAGGAAGCGACGTTGCATATCTTTCAAACGAAAGCCAACATTCAAAATTGAATTTGTGGTTTTAACTGGAGTTTGCCATGTCGATACTTCAATAGAACAACACATAACGGGTGTAATATCAATATCAATAGCAACAGCAATTTTCTCTTTCTGTTTAATTTCCAATTCTTTGTTTTGAGCCGCATACTTTTGTGATCATTGCATTTTGGGTTGATTTTGATCGAAAGCTCACCTATCCGCAGAATTTGTTTTGAAATATTACTGGTCCGCTTGTTGGAAAAGGTTGAGAACCATTGTAGTAGATTTTGTGTGTTACTTTAGATAACTAACCTATTTATAGTGTTACAAGTTGTTTATTTCACCAATTGTGAACGCATAGAAATAAACGCAGTCCTTGCGACTTCAGTCACCTTGATTACATGAATAATTGAACCGGATCAAATACCTGCCATCTGAGATTGCAGGACCTATATTTCAGTAGACTGAATTTTGCGACTTCATGACGCAGCATACAAGAACCATTAGATACCATCGCTGCATGACTAAAGTTATATCGAACGGCAGGGATGAGCGCATATATTGCTTTTTCCGCCGCCTATAGTAGTGGAGATCGTTTCCAACACTTTCTTTGGTATCAAAGTCATACAACATTCCCACTACCGTAGAATATGCGCCGTGACTCAACCCGCGAATGATATAAACACCGCGAGCAATTAAGACGAAGTGCAGCGGCTCACAACAAAGCGAGTTATCGGATGTCTGGCAAAGCGCGATAAGCGCCATTCTTTCAAGTCTCAATGCACACTCTGAAGAATCGGACAGGACATGTTACAGTACGAATTCTTTTGCCTTGTTGAAATAGTATTAGTTTTAGTTTTGTAGGAATTCTCGGTTGCATTGCAACGTATAGTCTCAAGCCTATACAGCCGCTCAATATTGAAAACAAAATTATCTGTGACTAGTTAAGCTCCGTTCAGTTAATTAATAATGATATTGATAATGATGAGTCGAAACGACTTAAACGAGTCCTTCAATTTAGACAAACACCTACAGCAGGGATGGCCAACCTGCGGCCGTCTATGTGTAATTCAACAAGTATGTATTGGCGGCCGTCAACATGTAATTTTAATTTATGAATCGACTCAAAAACTTCGGACAATTTCATTCAACTTGTCAGTTATCTTCGCGGTTCTGCGAGTTTTCATTTTTATATTCTAATATATAGTAATGTACTTGCAGTCTTAGCTCCACAGTAGAGATGCGAACCGCAGACGAAAATGATGGAATCCCCAGCAAATACAAATTTGGATCCACAATAGCGCCTTACGAACGATTTTTTTCGTGTACATTTTGGCGATTGCAATATCTTTTGACAATAAATCTTTTGACTTTTGACTATAACACAATCCTGATGGTAAGTCAAGAAGTAACAGCATGTAACAAAGTTCTTCATAACAATCAGCCACCAGAAGATGCATCATCATTTACGTGCCCTACATTTTTTAAGGCACCCCCGCCATCTACTCTACTGGCATATCTCCTGATCACGTGGGCTGAAAAGGATGAATATTTTATAGCAGGGGTTCTTAAAGTATGGGTCGCGAAGGGTTTGTGTCGCGACCATACCCGAGCTATCTTTTAACAAGTGCTTAATATATGTTGTATTTCTTCAACAAAAAATTTGTCCATTACGATTGTGGATGGCAAAAAAGGTGGCCATCCTGGTCTAGAACATGTATGTCAGAGACGTGCAACACAATGGATTAAAAGTAACAGATGAATAAAGTTATGTCGGAGTATTAAAACTATAAAACACTCTCTAGTCTAGAGCCGAAGAATAGTCCTCTCGTTATCCCACATAGATGACTGCGTATTCGCAATCATAAAACCACACCAGAATCCGTTTCTACATTTCCGTGATGCTATGTAGAAATACACTATCCAGTATCCATCTACTCACTAATCCTATCTGCGCTTACCGCCACTGGCGACAAAAATTCCCAGCACCCGTCCCCAAGTAATGTGCAGTTCTTTTTCTCTCGTTTGATTTTGCTCAACGTGATTGCGATTGTTGTCCACCGAACTGCGCCGTCTCTGAACATGGAACTAACAATTGCGCGATTGAATTCAAATTTTGTAGTAGTACGAATTTGCGATACTCATAGCAAGGAACACCATACAACAGTCACATGACCATGACCAACGAGCGCGGCAGAGGAAGCCATGACGATACAGATATTTCTACGGAGGAGGATATTGGCCTGGTATATCGGCAGATCTATATATACTGATGAGTATACTCTATCCAGAAATGACAGTAGCCAGAATAGGTTTTAAGATATAAAGGCATAGGTATCGGACTGAACACCTAGACTTTTTGAGAGTCAGTCAATTCCAAACATTCCTAATATTAGTAGGATGTTAGATTGAATGCAGCCATGAAGATAGAGCTGGGAAAACTTTTTGTGCTGACGCAAAATTGTCGGCTAGTAGGTTATTATAGTGCCAGCTATTATTCGCTTTAAACGCTATTAAGAGGTACAGGCTTACACTGCTCAGTGCTCATGTTTTTTAAAGTACCATACGTCCTCCTTTTTCGGGTTTTTGAAAATGTCCGCCGAAGACGCCTAAATGTCCACCTTTTTGAGATTTTGCCCTCTTTTTTTTAGAATTTTGGTTAAACACAGGGCAAAATATAATAGCACTGAACTAACGCTCAGGCGAGTATTTCGCGAGCTCAGCGAAAGTTGACCTTTTATTTATTTATTTTTAGTCAACCGACTACGAAGTGGAAATTTACCATTTTTCAGGATTTTCCACCGCTATTCTAAGTTTCAAAGTTTAGAAAAGGTGTCCTCCTTTCCCGATACCAGAATTTGGTAACCCTATGTTATAGCTGAAACTGATGTCGTCTTATTTGACAAATTTTGTTCGTTGAACTCATCGAACGATATTATACAGGCTAAATCTCATTCGCAAATGAAGCCTTATGCTGAAAAGAAGTATAGCAAGGTTTTGGCTACACACGCATTGCACGAAAAACCAAGGTAGCTTCGGCGTTTTCGGGATATACAAGCCGCAAGCAGAACGCCCGAGCGTCGAAATAATCCGATATCAAACGCACAGTCATAAGAGACGCGTAAAAATCGGAGGTATACGCATACAATCATTTACCCACCTTCATGGTAGACCGTTTTTCCGAGTCCGTGGGGTCTTCTTTGTCTGATAATATGATTTCGGAAGCTAGTTCAAAGAATATTTTGCGCAACACCTCCTCCGACCTCAGGGTGATTCCGATCTAAGGATATGAAAATTCGCGGTGAGTTTGATTGAAAGATAATTCCAAGTCCTATCCTCCTATCTTTCTATTGCGTCGCAGCAAGCTTCCAGTGTTTTGAACTGGTGTAGGCAATAAATAATGACGAAAATTAGTTTCATAGCACGATTGCGTTGACCCTGACTGCAGTATTTTCAATTTACCAACGATTTTAAGGCTGGATCGAATCCCAACCTAGTATTGATTATAAGGATTTCAATCGAACATTGAGAATCGATATTTCGAGTACCGAGATTGCACGCCCCATGCCACTAAGAATTAATTCACGAACTTTAGAAGTTTTACTTCGATACTTTTGTCCCACAACTTGGGCCCTGAAACCTTGTTTAACTGTATCACATGCAGCGTCTATATAACTAAACTGAAACACGAAGTACAATGCAATGCTCATATCATTGATGCGAGTGAGCTATAGCTATACTTTAGTTATGTATAGCTGGCAAATTTTCAAAGTTGTTTCTGATGAAATGAAACTTTCTTTTTAGTCTCAGGTAAAATACTTCAGGTTTTCAAATCATATTACTATACATGACGTCATAATCGTGGTACTAGAATACCTCGACTCTGAATCGGATAATCAGGTACAGGATTTACTGCAGTCCAAGCAATGAGACGAAATCGTGGTCGCACGAAATATATTGGAATAAATGAATTTGCTGGCGCTGCCTTAACTACTGAATTCGTCCCCATTGCTGCAATATCGCATGGGTGATTTGAGGCTAATGCGTTGAACATAACAGAAAAAAATGGCGTGGCAGTAACTCGCTACTTGCTACTTGCTCATTCGTTCATTCATACTTATCACGACGAATCAGAATTATAATACTTCATTCATCCGGTAGGCCATTCGTGCAGTTTCAAATCGAATGCCAGAATTTTGATATAAAATGTTTACATTCAAGCAGTGTTGGGATCAAGTCACTACCTTCGAGTCACGAGTCATCTCGAGTCATTGCACATTTTGACTCGAGTCAAGTCAAGTCAATCGATTTTCAAAGGTGACTCGAGTCAAGTCAAGTCACTCGTTTTTTGGAGGTGACTCGAGTCAAGTCAAGTCAAGTCACGAGTCAAGTCACAATTCAAGTCAAATTGAATTTTCGAAGTATGAGTGATCATTAAAATTCATTATCTTTTACTAGCTGTGTTAAAGAGATCAATTGGTCATTAATATTGAATCAAATAACGAATTTAAAGTTAAATATACATGCAAAAATGCGTTGTATCGCTCACGCACACGTAGAACTGCTAATAAAATATGTCAGTAACTGTATAGCTACATCAGGGGTGTCAAACATACGACCCGCCAAATGATTTCATTCGGCCCGCGAAGAAATTCTGAGTAGGCTATATGTTGAAAATTGCGTGATTTTATCCAACACATTTCTCGAATTTCTAGTAAGAAATACTACTAATAAATATTCCTTCAAGATAGCAAATTTCGAGTATATTCATAGGCCACATTATAACCACCCGACAGCGGAGTTGTGATTGTAGTCATCGTCAGGAGAAAATCGCTGACATTGACACCCAATTCCGAGAATGCGAAAAAGTGCATATATTGAGTTAAGAGTTAGTAATATTTTGGAATCATTTGACTGGTGCGGCCCGCGAGTGATCTGAATATTTGAATTCAACCCGCGACGTCAGTTGAGTTTTACAACTCTGAGCTACATGCTACATTCTTTTATTATCAGCCAAAATAGAGAATCGAATACGAAGCCTCGAGAAGATGGAGGAAATTGATATCGTACAATACACTAGCCATCTATACACATCCGTGAGGATATGAATGCATAAAATATATTTGTTCGATTTAAACCATACAAGAGGGTTGGTAAAGGTGAGCAGGGAGCACCGTGCAATGTAAGAACAGAGCCGTCCAATAAACAGCGATATGTTGCTATCAAATTAATCTGCTACTACGACAACGCAAGCTGTGATCATTTCGTTTGCGGTCAATGTATTTGTGATGTAGCAATGTAGGATCAGTGAAACGTACAACCAGTGAATGACTGGTTGCTCTCACAAGTCACAACGGCGTATCGTGAATAATCCGAACATGCACAAAATACATTGATTTAGTCGACACCGTTTACTTGATGACTTGAAATTGACTCGTAAATTTTGCTCCGAGTCACGAGTCAATCCACATTTTTGAAGCGCCGAGTCAAGTCAAGTCAAGTCATTTTTGCAAAGTGACTCGAGTCAAGTCAAGTCATTCGAAAAAGTTGACTCGAGTCTGACTCGAGTCAAGTCATGACTCGAGTCATCCCAACACTGCATTCAAGTGCTTTGCGGTACGAGTTTATCGTGATTCAATACTATATACGGATTGGTAATAATATTTAGTTGCGAGACGTCCAATGTCCATTTGCAACTGACATAGGCAAATGTCTTCTCTATTATGATTAAGCTTTACTCCCATGCGGAAATATACAATGCATCGAAAATTAAGAGTATCATTACTAACACAAACACATCTATCACCATTCCAACAATAGTAACACTATAGTACACACTAACATTCCACTCTTTATGGTCGCGATGATTGCGTAGCATGTAAGACTCACTTGTCTAGATAAATTCTTGCACAGAGCGGGATTCCGCCTTTCAAGCTCGGAGCAAATAGTAGAAATCTCATGAGATAGACCCTTGTCCGCCGTCGGGGCGCGGGAAATTTTGACCCTGTTCGCAATGGCATGGACAGTTGGACACTGATCTAGTCATACCATGCAGTGCCCGAGGCAATGATATAAAGTATACACATACAGTGGGAAATGTAGCCTATATCGGAACAAGATGCGCATCGGGAATACATTTGCGCTAAGGCGTGGAATGAATATGAAAATATCTAATCGGGATCCATAAAAAAATTTCAGTAATGAAATCGTGTCGGGTCTCCATATCAGAAGCAGAATCTATATTGTTCGTCGCTGCTGGGAAAATATATATTTACAGTTTTTCTGCATTGGCGTCGCGAATTATAGTAGTATTCGACGAATGCTTTCACAAGGTCATATTCAAGATCAGGCCTGTCGTGATTTTATACCTATAGAACCCGAGTGAAAACAACCTGAGCATTTGTTTAGCACAGTGGTTCTTAACCTTTTTTCCTCCAGCGCCCCCTTTCAAAGATTATCGTGCTATAGCGCCCCCCAACCTCATATTGTAAGGAATGTAATAAAGATAATGAGTGAGAGGGAGGGCCGTAACAGCACTTCGTCAACCCCCTAAAAACGATTGACTTGCGCACCCATAGCGTGATAAACCAAACTTCTGAGGGCTTTGCCCCTAAGAACCCCGTAGCGTGATTTCGATGGTCAGCCCTAGGTGCCAAAATTTTCAATAATGCATGAATGAATAGGCGGTAATTACATAAATATGTCGCTATAAACTTTTTATCCTCTCAGCCCACGTAATCAGATTTACCAGTAGCGCTGAGTGAGCTTGTATTGGAAAATAAAGGGCACGTAATTAATAATTAAACATATTCGGGCGTGCCCGTAGGTACAATTAATTCGTTACTAGGGCCGTAACAGCACTTCATCAGCCCCCCCCCCAAAAAAAAACGTTGGTCTTGGGCCCCCCATAGGGTGATAAACCAAACTTCCGGGTGGCTTCGCCCCAAGACCCCCTTCGGCTATCCTCTATTTGCTGATACTGGTTATCTACATTGGCAGTCCATTTACTGAGCCAGCTATTCTCGCCTACACGCGCGAAGCGCGAAAAATTTCACTAATTATTTATTGAATTGGTCAATATGATCGGGAATTGCATATATATTGATATCGATTTTTATCCTCTCTCTGCTCACGTAAACATATTTACCAGTAGAGCTGAGTGATGTGTGATTGAAAAGGTAGGACCCCTAAATTATAAATATGCATCTTCGGGCGTATACCTGTTGGCAGGAACGAAACGACACTTCGTCAGACCCCCCGAAAAACTTGGGTCTTGGGCTCCCATAGGGTTATAAACCGACCGCCCCCCATAACGTTGTTCGCTTTTGCTACGAAATCAGCTGTACTGTTTAGTGAGCCAGTGCGACGCGCGAAAATTTTCGATAATTCATGATAAAATCGGCCAATAAGATCGGGAATTGCATATATATTGCTATAAATTTCTTGGTTCGTGTGTGTGCGCAGACTCGTCAAAACGTAGAGGGAACATTGTGAGGTGTCTTGAAAACTGTAGGGCTCGTAACTAATAATTAAACATATTCGGGCGGGTGGACCCGTTGTTATGACTTCGTTGCATGATGTTATTTCGTGACCTCTTGTCTGCTATATCGAAAAATATAGAATCGCCCAACAGGGATATCGCCCAATAGGGATATCTAGTTCTATGTATCCCTGTCGTCCAATCGCACTAAACTAAAAGACGCACACGATTTCAAATTGGTGTTTCTTCACTGGCATATAAATTTTCCCTGCCAGATGGAATTCGTCTTCCGAGGTTCAGATTGCCAAGACAGGAACATTCGGTGCCAGTCATTTAGGCGCCTATGGACATTGGACAATTAAACCTATATGTCTTTGGTAGGCTACATATAACGAAGTTTTCGGTGTAAATTTGCTCTGAATACTCACTCATTAAGGATATGTCCTACTACCACATCATCTACTGCGAAGCCATTTTTCTCCAGCGCCCCCCAGGTCCCATCGCCCTCCATATCGCACCCTGAGCGTTTCCGCCCCCTTCAAAATCGCCAGCGCCCCTTGGGGGGCGCTGGTGGCAAGGTTAAGAACCACTGGTTTAGCACCAGTTCACCGGGATCCCGTTCTGACGATGATGAATATCAATTCAAAATAAACGTTTACGCTCAAGACGCGTATAAGTCGTGCCAAAGCTATCGGGTCTTTGCCATAAAAAGACCGCCGAACAGTAAACTTTCAGATACCTGTTAAACATATTGTTCCTTTTCAGCGTCTGTATAATAATATCGCGACAGAAATCTTTCGTCTGCTCCAATATTAGCAATTCATGTTTCCTGTATAAATACACAACGGGTACGCATGTACTGTAACGTGTTCATTTAAATTTATGGAAGACATATTCAAGAGGCTCTTAGCGATGAACATGAAAGATTAAACGCAGAAAGACGCTATTCACAGGCGCGGCATCCCAAATCACGGTTTGATGAATGAAGGTGAGAAATTTCATCGCCCTTGGGATCAATTATACTGTATCTACAACTATCAATTTCTATTTAAAGTTTATACTTGTCACATTAACATACCACATATAAACGCTATGAGGGCATCCTCTCAGCCGATGTATTGGTATGTATATGTTTTACAGTTGCACACCCCATCGATAAAAAGCGATTCGGGTAATGAAATATTATAGCCATGCGCAATTTTGTACCGCCCTCTCAACTATGTACTCGCGATTCGTAAACAACTTGTCTAATTTGTATAGCCTATGATAATGTGAGTAAACCTAACGAGTGATAAAATCAACCAGTGGGTGGAGTATATAATATATCATTTATACCACATGCCCGGTGCGTTTTTCCTGCCAGAATATATCCCTGTCATTCAAAATAGTAGCTCTACGCACCTGTTCTCTGGCGATTCTTTGACTGACATCGTCCTTCTGGTTCTGAAGGTGAATTGCTCGCTTTCACCGCTGTTTCCCGGCATCGACAACGATCGGTTGAGTCCAAGATGATGGCGTACAATTTTAGCTTGTTTGCCTCGATGTAACAGTACCGGTGGCTTGTTAAAATGTACTTGCAGTATCCTTCGGGGCGTTTCGTTTTTGTCAATCGTTTTCTGCCTGGTCGTAGCACCCGACGAACGATTCCTGAAATATCTCAACCAGCTCCCTTTCCCGTCCTTTGCTAAGCCTGTTATTGCGATCTGTTGACAAAGTACAATGGCAATTCAATAAAGATACACATCAATGTCTTGCAATTTCGCGGCCTGAATCTGCCATTATAAAATTAGCGCTATCACTTGCAACCTTGCTGGAGTATCACGCTGATAATACCGATATCCCGCATGAATAAAGTCACGCAAAAGCTTTCCACTAGCTTATACAGCAGCCGGCTTCGCATCGGACTGTTCCGCTCGCAACGAGTAAAAGCTGTTTTGATAGTCGCGCTGCCGGATGATCTCATGTCGCAATGGATATTTTTATAATGGGACAGGCGGATATTGCATTGTTTTAACAGATTAACCTTAACACCCTGATGACTTCTGTAACAGACAGGTTACGCAGGAGGAAATTGCGAATGATCTCGTTAGTCGTCATTTAGTATTCAGCGAAAGCGCACAATGATAGCTGTATAGAACAATAGCATTTGCCAATTTAAGTTGACTTCCCTTGCTTATTGGATGCACTTTTGACGCACTATAATAATACCGTACGTGTTGGCCTCTCTCGCTGTCAGAGGGCATCAATTTCGGACCTCATGGTTTGGAGACTGCTAAGAGACCTGCTAAGCAGAATCCTGTTCCTAATGAGTCGTCGATGAAATCGATTATTTCGATCAGTATAAAACCACGATACTCGATGCATACACCATAGCGTCCTGTATGGTGTCGACACAAGCAAATCTCACGGCTCAGTGAAATTGTATCACGTCACAATTTCCATTTGGCTACAGGCAATTTGACGGTCATTTTTGACCAGCTTGCCGAGCATTAAATTTGGTAAAACGGGTATCAACCGAAAGCTGACTCTGCACTGATGACGAAAATATAAATTTTATTCCGTTCGTGGCCCTGGAACTCTCATAATCAGCCTCGAATTTTTCATTGTTACGGAGATTGGCATTGCGTCCCAATGCCAATCTCTCGTTTCGCCAGACAGCATTGTTGCGTCTCAATGCCAATCTCCATAACAATGAAAAATTCCAGGCTGATTGTGGGGGTTCCAGGGCCGCGAGTGGAATAAAATTTATATTTTCGTAATCAGTGCAGAGTCAGCTTTCGATTGATACCAGTTTTACCAAATTTAATGCTCGGCAAGCTGGTCAAAAATGACCGTCAAATTGCCTGTAGCCAAATGGAAATTGTGACGTGATACAATTTCACTGAGGCGTGAGATTTGCTTGTGTCGACACAATATAGGACACTATATGCATACGCAATGAGTGGCTTGTAGGCTACGCAGTTCCGCGGTTTATATTCGATTTCCGCAATTCAGATAAATTATCGTGAACAATATCAAATATTCGGTTAGCAACAGCGTGGTATGCTGGTATCGAGATCCGAGACAGTCGCGGGAAAATCAAAGAAACGATATCAATTTTATATCCTACATAAACCGACACTGGCGCTCGTAGTGCGAATTTTATCCTGGCTCCATATAATTTGTTTCGAAATCCTATCAAGTATAACAAATCTCGTTTTAACGCGTATCTGCGAGTCTGTGCGATGGATAATTCAAACATTTGCGGTAATTAAACCCAGCAGCTTCGCATGACGAAAGTAAACCGAATCGCAAATAAATGAATCGTAAAGACCAGGCCTGGCCAACCTGCTGCTCGCGTGTTGCATGTGACACCTGGAGTGGCTCTGTGCAGCTCTTGACGTCGAAGTTTTGATTGTGAGTTTCAACTCTGTCGACGCCGTATATCCACTTACGTTCAATAACAATAGTTTATCATAAGTCGCGTGTCCCTATATTTTCGCTCAATTGAAGGATAACATTATGTCCAGGGAATCTGACATGCCATTTCGCGTTGATGCCATGTAATACACTATGCGCTAATAAACAGGAAATTTAAATATAACCGTACTCGACAAATGAACGAAACAGTACTGATGCAAAACATAAGGGGTTACCAACACCGATTTCCTACATCGACGTATTCGCATTCATTCATATTATGCGAACGTCAAATGGCATCGGGTTGTCACGGCTAAATTGGCAGCCAAGCGAGAGTAGGCCCTATAATGAAATGAACATGGAACGTCTTCAACATGATTCACTTCAAATCGATAATTCATTTCGTATCATGTCTAAATGGGCCACATCCGCGTCTATATCCCGAAATGACTGAAATTGTTTTAAAAAATTGCATCAAAATTGTAAATTATTCGAAATTTAGGCCAAGCCGAAATCTATCTTCAATAAATTCATAGATCCAAATCCGATCCTAATCCAGCCAAAATCTTCAGATACGTTTTATTAATCCAAATCCACGGTCACTTGCTCTGCTCTAATTCAGGTTGATAAGACTATCGCCATGACTGAGTTATAAAATAGATCCTCTGATACAAAAATTCAACCATTACCTACAGTTTCCATGTAAGCTCATACTGCCTTCGAATGCGAGAGTTACTCCTGCGATAGTTAATAGGACAAACATGCATCATTTCCAATGTCTATGCTGGAACCTCTTCTCGTGGCGCGACAGCCCGAGCTGATTGATCTTCCGCAGGTGGAATAAACCAATGATGAAGTATTGGGGATGGTTCTTTCATCGATCAGTCATACAATATTGCAGGGTTGACGAAATATAATTCAATCTATTGCAAGTTTCGTGTGGGTTTAGTCACCCTGAGAGTGTACGGTACAATAGCTTACTTGCGCGTAATCTCCAAATCTGAATATTAATTGTACGAATCAAGTCAGGCCTTCAGGGACACCAAAAGTAAACAAACACCTCTATCATATTACAGAATGCGAACCCTACCGATTTCATACTGCATCATTGCATCTTTAGAGTTTCGAGTATCTACAACACTTCTACAATATAACAACATCGACAAAACATGGCCACTTGGTGAGGTTATTATATCTTATATTAATCACACACAGATACTTAAACTATAGAAAACTAACCTACGTAGGTTAGTTATATATACTTAAACGATCATGCATTGATTTCGTTAACCACAAATATGACTCGTGTCGGAAGGCCAATAGCATGTGCAAGTGCAATAAAGAAAATTCAATAGCGAATGCGAAACTATTGATTTGAAATGATACTGGAAATTCAAAATTCCTCATTTACTCAAGCATACGCACAATACCACACTCATAGTTAAATTGCACTACAATATCTCGACGGGTTTGACTTCGTTTCCATCCCCGTCAACAATGAAGCATAAGTTTAGCCTTGTCACCGTCATCTTTTCGAATGACGTTCACCGATTTTATTTTTCAACGCGTAGTAAATTGGGGAAAATGACGAGATTGAAATTGATGGTTGTTCCACATTTGAGCATGCGACACAATGAAAAACTTCATTTGAGTATGTGACCCCCAGACTAACCCCGAACCTGAAATTAATACTTATATATATCTTCTAACCCCATCCCGAAATATACCCATAGTATATGGCATGTGCTCATCGCCGCATGCAGAAATGTCACATGCCGAAAAATAATCTCGAAGTATTTGGATGGATATCGAATTCCTGTCATTGATCAACGACAACTGATATAATGTATTCGCATTAATCGACAGATTGATTCACGATTGATCGTGGAGTCGCGTACCACGAAAATCAATTCTTCTCTATGCAAAGGATATGTTTCATATCAGCAAACGTACAAACAACTCAGACTTGCTGAAAGTAAACCATCTATGAAATCCATCACTTCAGTTATAGTAGACCTGGCCCATCCATACCCATGATAACAATAAAAGTATATAGAGCAATCAGCATCTCACCTGGTAAGATTTCGGCAAGTCCGCGTCTGCATTGCCAAAGTCTTCAGAATGAAAAATTTTACTGACACTTCGTGTCATTCGTCGCAAGACTGGGATGTCGTCATGTATAGAATACTGACGAAGAAAGGGATTTCTCCGATTCTCGTTCGTTGAATTGTTTCCTTGACTCACCACCGCATTTTCAGAAAAACATTCCATTTCCACCTGTTGTAGGTACGTACCGCTGAACAGATTCCATTACTGACAGATAGGCTACATTGCAGCGGAGCTTGGATCTCATGCTTGCCTTAGGCTGATTGGGAAATGACGGGAGATTTAGCAAAAATCACCGGTTCAATCGCTAATTGAGCGACCGTAGAATCTGATTCAAAACCAAAGCATATTTCGTTGAGCATATTTATTGTAGGCTTAAAATTGCAGAAAGGCTGCGCCTTGTACCGATACTTGCTAAGCGTAGGTTACTGCTAGAACAATAACAGCATCATCCATCAAAGGCGAGGTCAAAGTAATCATAGGTAATACGAATTCAATTCAATTCAATTTATTGTTAGCAATTTCATCATTACGATACACCACAAGACTGTGATACAATGAATTATAGTAAGGTGTTGAAACGACTTGGACGAGTTGTCTTCGAAATCAGACCCTCACCTGGCCTAGGCGTGGTAAAAAGGAAGCATGTAGCGCAGGGGTCACCAACCCGGTGCCCGCGGGCCCCAGGTAGCCCGCGAGGACTAGATGAGTAGCCCGCGAGCCCGTTCTAAAATAGGTGGAATAGCAGCATTTACCAATATTCGTCAGATTATTACCAGTGAGCTTTTAAATATATAGATTGATTGATTCAGCTATTCTTGTTTCAAATACACAAATATGTAACTTACATAAACACTTAAAAATATACTCAATTACAATTAGTAATAAATAGATGTATGTGATAGAATCACCAGAAATTGAAGATACGGTGCATTGCCTATACAGGCGACATGACGGAATGCCATTCACGGTCTTCTTGAAATGGCGGGGGCTCCGTTATGATAGCTCGACGTCCAGGACAATGCCAAAGTAGTAAACAATATTAATATTCGGAGTTAGATGGCCGTGAAGTACTAGCAGATTTTGAATATCTGTATAGGCCTACCCATTACGTATTGCATCTTTTGACACAGCTTGTTTCTGTTACACTTAACGCAGTTTAGTATACTATGTTTCTAACTTATGTAATCGTTGATGCTGCCCGGTATAATGAAATCTTGTCATTTCTGGATACTGATCAGTTGGAGATTGAAATTTAAACACTGCAAAATGACCCCCACCTCAGTCTGCAGCAAACGTTTGGTGCCTTGTTGATACGGAAAAGTACAGTGGTGTATGCGCATTGCGCAGCAGCTATATGAAGGTTGCAAGCGTCTATGGTTCAACTTATCGATGTGAATCAGCCTTTCCGGACATGAACTTCATCAAAAACAAACACAAAACACGCTTAATTACTGCACATCTGGAACACCCACTCAGAATTGCAGTGCCAAGTTACATAGCAGAGTACAGCGCACTAGTTGATATCATACAATGCCAGGTTTCCCACTGACTGCTATAGAAACAGATAACATGATGTCCAGTCCTGCCCAGTGCTATGAATATCAAAGCGGAAATACAGTGTGTTGCGGGTAAACGACGGGAGTAAATAGTAGCCCGCCGCTTCAATCATTACGCAAAAGTAGCCCTCGGTTGCAAAAAGGTTGGTGACCCCTGATGTAGCCACATGTAGCCTATAAACAGAATGGAAGTAAAATGAAATAATATAAAAGGACGGGGGACAAAAAGAGGTGATATGTGTCGGAAGGCGAGATCGATATCAGGTCGTGGTCCGGTAAGCTTGACTGCTGATTAGTATTGATTCAGTAGAAGTTGTTTGTATTTCGACTTGCATGTGTACAGTTGTACACGTACAGCTGGACAGGACGTGGACAGTGTGAACCATGGGCACGCTCGACGACCGTCGGATAGCCGGCGAGATACTGTTCCACACTGCAGGTCCGACATATGACAGAGCGATGATCTTTTGCGTCGATCATATATGGTAGTTCGCAGCACCGTAACTGCCGCACCCCAAACTCCCCAATTAGGTGAAGCGAGTTCGAAGAGGGCCCAAAATTATTTCGTGAATTAGCGTAACTCATAGAGTATTTTTGAAAATTTCCGCAATATTTTCAACATTTTTTCGCGCTGCGCGCGAATTCAAGTAGCCATTTATCTTTATTATTGGGTATTGGGCCCTTATCGCGCCACGACCCACCAAGACATTCAATCAAGTTTTAGGCCATATAACATGCGACTCCAAGAAGTGTGCCAGAACGATCGGCAGCGAGAAAACCTTGGCCGAAAAGCCCTATGGGAGGGCCCAAGAGAGAGAGAGAGAGAGTCTTTATTTTCATCGAACCAAAATACATAACAAACGGCAGTGATGGTGGTACAGAAAATATGCGTGCACAGTATTCGGTATTAGATAGGAATGATCGATAAGACCGTGAAGGTCATCTAGTCTGATCACACCAGCATCAAACAGGTACACTTGACTCAGAACAGTCTGGCTGTAAAAAAATGTTTAGTTACGAAAGGAAAATAGAAAAAAAATTAAACAATGGTAGCAAATGATCAATGAAGCAATGTCTGGGCGAGGTAGGGCAACAGTGTTAGTGTAACGACAAGAGGTGATCAAGTAGGGCTTTTTTGAATCTATTATAAGGCAATTCACGGATATGTGATGGTAATGCATTCCAGATGATAGGTCCAGAGTAGTCGATAGATCTCTTAGTTAGGTTGCTATTGGGTTGGGGTAAGTAGACGTTTCCTTTAGACGAAGATCTCGTGTAATGGGAATGGACATGTTTAGCAGGTATGAAAAAGTCATCAAACACAGGAGGGAGACTATTGGAAAAATATTTGTGAACAACTTTTGATACTTCGAAGCGATACAGTTCATCAACTCGCAAAATTCGATGCTTACGGTAGTAAGGCGATAAATTGGTACGTAAAGGTACAGATGAGATCAGCCGTATCGCACGGTTTTGCAGGGTTCGAATTCTGCACAAAAATGTTGTACATGCATTTCCCCATACTACGATTCCATATTGCAGATGCGAGTGGAAAAGAGAGAAGTAGATGGTTCGTAGTACTGATCTGGAAACCAAAGATTGGAGACGGGTCATTATTCCCACACACCGAGCTAGTTTTGATATTGTGCATTCAATATGCTGCTTCCAAGACAATTTGGAATCAATGGTGACGCCAAGACCAAAGTTTTTTTTGGGGGCCTGACGAAGTGCTGTTACGGCCCTGGTAGTTGGACGACGTGGACGCGCATGTGTTGTAGCCTACCTATGCACTCTTGATACCGATGTAAGAAGTCATTGAATATTTCGGGGCAATGACCGCAGTGGAAATGATACATAAACTTGGCAATTTCTAGTTTCCATAGTGGAACTGATACTGGCAAATTCTATACAGTTTCTGCATATCTTTTATGTTTAGGACACCGAATCTCTTCAGCGGCGACTTGTTGGAAGGACAACCAGGCCAGGCCTCAGGTTCTTGCTATGATACGGAGAACATTATGTTGTAGTTTTTGCAGTGGATCGTGTGCAGCTTTATTGGCAGCCCCCAAACAGATGATGCCATATTGTAACTTCGATTGGATAGTGGATTTAAAGAATATGAGAAGAATCCAGGCTGACATGCACCGTCTAACAGGCCATACTTCGGTGATAGTTTAGTGTCCTACATATAGGGACCAGTGTTAGGATGACTCGAGTCATGAGTTGACTCGAGTCAGACTCGGGTCAACTTTTTCGCATGACTTGACTTGACTCGAGTCACTTTGCAAAAATGACTTGACTTGACTTGACTCGGTGCTTCAGAAATGTGGATTGACTCGTGACTCGGAGCAAAATTTACGAGTCAATTTCAAGTCATCTAGTAAACGGTGTCGATTAAGTCGCTGCATCTTTTTGATGTTCGCGATACGCCGGTGTGTCAATTGTGAGAGCAATCAGTCATTCACTGATTGTACTTTTCACTGATCCTTCATTGTTACATCGCAAAAAAATGGATCGAAAACGAAATTATCACAGATGACGTTTAAGTACTAGCTGTAGAATAATCTAATAGCAACGTATCTCTGTTTGTTAGACGACTCTTGTATGATTTGAATCGAACGAATATAGTTTATGCGTTTGAAATCTCACGGATGTGTGGATGGGCAGTGTGTACCATATCAATTTGTTTCAACTTCTCGGCGCTTCGTATTCGAACCACTATTTTGGCTCACGTATTTTATTTGCAGCTCTCAGCGTGCCAGAGCGATACAACGCTTTTTTGCACGTATGATTCAAGGTATATCACCAATCAATCTGTCATTCACACAGCTAGCAAAATGTATTGACTTTGAATCATTACTCATACTTCGAAAATTCAATTTGACTTGAATTGTGACTTGACTCGTGACTTGACTTGACTTGACTCGACTCGAGTCACCTCCAAAAAACGAGTGACTTGTCTTGACTCGAGTCACCTTCGAAAATCGATTGACTTGACTTGACTTGAGTCAAAATGTGCAATGACTCGAGATGACTCGTGACTCGAAGATAGTGACTTGATCCCAACACTGATAGGGACCGAATATAACTCTCCCAGGACATGTCCGAATCCAGTAAAAAAACGAGGCATTTGGCACTTTTCGTGTTAGAAATGGATTAATGTTAACGGTTATTTTTTTAATTTGCTGTCGGCAATTGGAATTTCGAGGCGTTTATGCAAAGCAGGGATAAAACTTCTGATTCTATCTAAAACTGCTGATTCTATAAATATTCCCGATGCAAAGGATATTTTGGGTCGTCCACTCACGCACTTTGGGCATTGGGTCTCGCTTATTGGCTATAGTATCCAATAGAGATTAGTAGAGTAACCATTGGCCACGTAAATGCACAAACTAACCACAGAATATCGCGCCAAGCGCGACGAAATTTGTTTGAGATGCAAGAAATTCAACAAATATTACATAAATTATGACATTACATAGCCTACTGGTTCCCTCGTGACCCATGCTAGGGTCGCTACTCATACTTTAAGAACCCCTGCCTTAGTGTCACACAATAAAAGGATAAGGTTAATAATCACGGCACGCGGCAAGCTGCTGCATCGATCTTCGTGCAAGTTTAATTACGATTCCAAACTTCGGGATATAAACATTAAACAATAACTGGCCTTGCACACCCGCTGGTCCGTTCATTTCATCAACGGTTCTCAGTTTCTTGCTAACTGATGAAGTGTTTAATTTTTTAGTACTGTCCCTTCTCCCGCTGGGACAACAATAAGATGCGTTTTTCAAACGCCTGTCATCGCCATCATCACCTGATGATTCAGCCCACTACGATAAGGAAGGGAATATCGACATGACACCTCGATTTTACACGCCATTACCCTTTGTGCGGTGGATCTTGCAATCATGCATGCCCTCGCGGACTATAACCGATTACTTCACCTTTCTCGCTCGTGTTTGGCTCTGGCTGCGATTTCAGTTTGTTACTTTCATACTCGACAGACGTTTGCAGGCTACTTTGACACTCAACCAAACCAATGTGTCAGCGAACAGATTCCAGAGTCATTGAAGGCAGAGATGCCACTCCTGGGTTTTTCCACCCAGATCTGGGTTTTTCGAGCATCACCTGGGTTTCTGTGCTTGAAATCTGTTTTTTTTCAACATCATGTTTGTCAGGTCAATTTTACGGCGCAAAATTGAATATTAGCTTAGTAAGATCTCATAATATCGACGGATTCTACTGTGATTGAGTCTAAAGAGACCCATTTACTATTAAAATGAGAGGTCTTGGCGTGATGAGAGAGCTTAATTGAATACTGACTACTAGGTCGCAGAAAGTCATTTTCACAAGGCAACTCTGGAGCATTTGTTTTGCAATTCAAAACGATTTAGGACTTGAATGCTAGCGCTGCAACAAATTCGTTGCGTGTCAGTAAACAGTATGTATTACTGCTGTAAAGTATGCAATTAATGCACATGGAAAGACCAAATGTTGATCTAACTAATTTACCATGTTGATATTAGAGTATATTCACTTTCAACAGGGACACTCAAAGAGACAGTTTGGCCACCCGGGCAAGTTATTCAGAGGGAGAGGGGTTTGTCAAATTCAAATGTACCCTTAATTTCATGATCTGGCAGTTTCTTTTTCGACTAAACATCCCAGATAAAAGTGCTTGTCCCAGGTTTAATGAATCGAAAGCTATTTTTAATATATCTGGTCAGCTCACAGTCACTGGAACTACCCTATAATCATCCTCATCATAGATGGGAATTAGCATTGTGACAAACATTACGAATATATAATAAACTACGTATTGACCACCCCTCCATACCGAATGCCCGTAGCAATGTGTCGAGAGGAAAGCATGATATTTCGAGGGATTTGCTCATTTAACTGAGCAAAATGTATATTACGAAAATGAACAGTTGGGATTTCAATATCAAGGGCTAAAACTTCTTCTATGTCCGTATAACTGTCATTGATGACTCTCAGTCACTGTTTTGCAGCTATATCATATAAATTTCAGTGAAATATAGGATCTGGGTTTTTTCAACGTCCAAATCTGGGTTTTTCCAAAATATCTCAGTGGCATCTCTGATTGAAGGTACATTTCTTCGAAGTCGGCTGTAGTCGCTCTTAACTAGGTGCTCATCCATATCCCTTCCCATTCCGTGTGCATGCCTCTTATTCACATCGCCTTGGCCCCGTTGCGTGTCTGATTTCAAGTACTACCTCAAATCGTTTCGAGACCCTCCTTTCTTTTCATTGTATCGAAAGTCGGTGGCGTTTCAAAATGATTGATAAACTGACACTGAAACTCTCCCGATTTCTAACCCTTATTACCGTTTTTCCACAGACTAAAACGCTTTACCAAATCACTACACACTTACACAGGTACGCTACATAACGAGGTCCGTACATTGTGTCCGACTATACGGTCAAGCTAGCAAGAACTGTGCAAACCACTCTTAGCTGTAAAAGAAATTCTCATTTCTATTCGAAAGCATTCGGCAGCAATGCCACCATCTCAATAGAGCGACGCACAAACCCCGTAGCTTCGCCAACCAAAAGAGATTTCGACAAACGCGTCAAGTAGTACTAATAGTGGAGTACAAATAAATACCCGGGTGCTGTCCGAAAAAGATGCGCGACATCACAAGTACTCGTCGATGCAGCAAAACACGGGCGACTATGATTAATTAAAACGGATCAGGTCGCAACTGTACAAAACGACTGACAAAGCGAAATAACACAAGCGATAATAAAATCATCGTGCTGATATAAAGGCGAAGAGAATTATAGAATAATACCTCTCTGCCCGCAAGGGAAGAGAAAATAAAAAATTGATTGTGCCGAAGTCATCATACGGCCGTAAAGGCGACGTACTGTCACTCAACTTCCCAAAAGCCAGACAGTGGTTCGAACAGGCGACAGCATCAATACCAAGTTTCGATAATATGAACATCAATGCACTGCACACTAACATAGACATGAGATATCGTTATAACTTGACAAAATTTTGATGTTGATTAGCACGCCGTGCCAACTCGGCGATCAGAAGTAATGAAAGTTGGATTGCGCGATGGGTGAGTCACTAAGCAACTACGTGATACGCAATACGGATACTTGATTCAACAAAGGCCCATCAGGTAACACCCATGTATCCAATGTGCTCCAACGATTTTAAACCATCGCTGATCACGCGGTACCGGTATTGGAGTAGCCCGAGTGCAAAATTTGTTCGTGTGGGGGATAAATTTTGACAATATCTTGGTGACGAACTACGTCATACTTTACAAGTCGAAAATTTGGAAAGCATTGAGACATTTTCTGGATCCTAGATACCGGCACGACCCCAGTGTCCTCAATGTTACGGGAGAAGTTGATGTATGCGATTCTCGAATTTGAACAAGGCCAGTTTACTTCAGCTCTCAGCCATCAGCAGTAAGTAATGTTCACAACCAAATATCTTGCGTGAACATCTCAACTTCTGACAGGATTTTGTGAAATGCAGTCGCGCGCATCACCAAGACTTTATTAGTCGACCAATAATCCGCAGGACGCATTTTCGGCATCCCCTTGACGCAACGTTTCCCGGTAGAATAGCACAGCAAAGTGAGCCAATTGTGAATCATGGATGGGCAGATTGAGTAGAGCAGTATTCCGGTTTAGAGCCTAGAATCCTACGGAATTCTTCACAGTACAATGCTGACATCACGCAATCAGCAATGACAAGCAAGATACCGGCATCCATTACCACGTCAAGTCGGTTTGGTAAACAGCTGGCAAAATAGAGTCCGTACTCCGTACAGGCAGCGGCCGGAATCATCAGCTTCTACAAAGCGGTCTCTAGACATTTTACGAATGCAGTAAACCGGATACTGTCAACGTTTCGTAACAGATTCGACTGAAAAATATGATATTCGTGACAAAACTGGCCGTTAAAAAATCGAATCCGACTACCGCGTGCAGCCCGGAAAAAATCACTTGATACAACTCACTTTGATTATCATCATTCGCAATTCGTATCGTAACCAGACAGAGTTCGTGGGCTCAGCCCAAATCTCTACGCCACAGGGTCAAATTGTCGGATGGTCCCAGAACAGTAGTCCTAGACCGGGGTTCGATGAGCGAGTCTCAGGGGGGTTTGCTGAAGGTCAATACACCACAAAAGAATAATTTGCAGTGAAACATTTTTTGCTTTGTATGAAAATCATGTTCTAACGGTTTTGTCCTTTTAGCACTGTTGTTGATACGCAGTTCGTTTTAATGTGGTAGACTTTTGTTTTTGTGACGAGGCAAAAATTCGGGGTTCGCTGAAGTCCTACAATTAGCGTGGATAAAGGGTTCACCACTTACCAGGTTAAGAACCACCGGTCTAGAAAGTGCCACCTGATTTTTCCATTAATATATAAAGCGCAGTATAAAATCACAATCACAAAGAAAAAAGAGAGCTCAGCGAGTTACTAAAATCGTGACGGACGAGCTTGATTGAAACGAACTCCGGCCTCCGTTGAAGAGCTTCGACCGCGAATACTATCGGAATATATTCTCTATTTCTGTCCCGAGCGCGGTCTCGCCTAGTCCGGTGAAGTGCTCTTGAACACCATGAGGATAGCGTTGGCTTGTTGAATGAGTCGATTGGCACTTGCGAATACGCGAGCCTCCCTGAGAATTATTACGGATTGAGTTTTCAGCAGTTACCATGTCTAATATAATATTATCAGTCACAACTTGAAAATGAATACTTCCCATGCACTTGAGTAGAAAATTATTTAATTACTTCTACTTCTACGACATTTGCAAACAAGTAAGTGCATTAGCTTAGTCACATCATGAGCAGGTTAAGCAAAATCAATGAATCCTCACAATGAGAAACTTGTCTCGTATCTCGACTGGAAACACAACACGGCCAACGATAAAACATTGGTTTAGTATGCAGTAGACCAAACAAAGTTGGGAGACATAGGGAAATTCGTCTATTTCTGCTCGCAAGGCTTATGGCACAGCACAATACGTTCTAGCCACCCTAATTCCCAATATGTCAGTCTATCGTAGGTATACTCAACGTACTGTCCGTCTCGAAAATATATTTTCAAAGTGTCGCTGAAATTCTTCGAACACTTCACGAATTCCCTCTTTTGCGCGTCCAGCGTCTGCAAGGAGAGCGAGCACACTTTTGAGATACAGCTCAAATATTTGCGTTGGCCCGGAATGTTTACGGCACCGTTGCCTTTTTTTTCGATTGGTTTCAAATATGGCGTTTGTTGACACGAGCTGGGTAAACTAATTTGAGTAGCGTTATCGATTAATGCAGACAGTTACGGTAGAGGCCATCGAGCATTCGGTCGATAAAAATAACCTTACAGCGACATGACATGACTATATGAATTGACCAAAATATAGAAATGACTTATGGAATGTGACATAACGAAACAGAAGTAACATTCTTAAATCTTGCTACTCATTAACGGAATGGGTCAGGTATACTAACAAACATAAATGTTTACTGCCAACTCCCCACAAAACCACTGATGTACATTCATTGTCGAACATCCGTTAATCTAGCTCATATAAGCCAGTACGTGAAGAAAATGGAGAAAAATGGCAACACAACCGTTAAAATCCAGGATATCGAAAGACACTCACCCTTCTATTCGTCCGGCTACTATATCTTCTAAAAACTTCATTCACAGCGTCCAGAAGGTCTTTTATTGCACTTGCTATATCTCTAAATGTACGGGTGGCAAATCATAGAAAAAGCAGCAGCATAACCGCATTGCAGTTCTATTGCCTGCCAATTTCCATGTAAATAACAGAGCGTTCATACCAAGGAAATTACTCTGCATTACACGCATTGAAATTTACTATGCATCTTTAATTCATGACACGTCATGTATGTGTTTACGGTAAGCAGTCACAACGGCATTGTATGCAAATTGTCTGAACAGAACGTCTGTTAACGTACTGACAATACTACAAAAGTGATAAAACATGAAAAAATGATTGAAGATACTTCAAAACAAGGGTGTGAAACAATTGCTATGCAACTTTCAAGGAATGAAATTTAAACATCATATCTGTGAGTGAGGGACAATCGTCATTTTTCTCTGCATCTGGCTTGTATTGGCGACCCAAATTTTTTAAATCTACTGTGAATGCCTATAGTTTTGACAACTACGTTTAGACGGGTTTATTCATGTAGAAGCACGTAGAAAAGAAAGTTTACAAACTTGATGGTTTGAAGAAATCTCGGCCTGTCATGCATCTCATCGGGTATCCTCGATAAAATTAGTTTTAGTAATTGGGCCCTGTCAGAAAGCTTTTTGAACTCGGGTTCTCGATATTGCAGGGCGAATTCTACAAGAAAAAAATACATCTGGTCAGAAATTGGCATGATAAAATGCCCGTTTTCAATTTGTGAAGATATCAGAACGAATGTTCTCTTTGTTCAAACTACATATCGAGTGGTAAACGATAGAAATATTTAAGTGACTCGTACATACCCGGGCTGTCCCTGCCAGACATTCTTAATAAACTCTCAGTGAAATTTATTTCATCCGGGGCCTCCTTCTGCAGCAAGCCGTTGAGAAATTCTTGTGTAAATCCCGGCACTTGGCTTTCCGTCTGAAATTGACACAATAGAAAGCATTGCCGAATATCCTGTCTTCATTCAAAATTCTTCAAATATTTCAATTTCATATTTTGTAAAGTGATTTTTTTAAATGTTTGAACAATTTCCAGGCGTGAGTCATCCAAAATTACCTAAATTTGATTTGAGACAATTGGATTCGACACTGGAGTTGAAATCCCAATTCGCTAGCAATTCAATTCAATCTCAACGCTGGCAAACTATAATTTGAGGATGAAAGTATTCAATGAAATGTCAAACTAAAAACTTGTAGCATAACTTGTCATTTACTAAAATAACCTCACAACTTTATCCCATTACCGCATAGCAATCCAATGTTACATTGGTGATAAATTACAGTCAATCACCAGGGAAGAAAGCACTTGACTATTCCCTGATCACAATGCGACCCCTTAGGCAAAAAACACACCAAGTCTCGATTGAAATTCTTTCAGGGAAAAATTTAATCACCCAGGAATCGCACAACTACCAATGCTAGATAGATTAGGATTTTTAAGGTCACAACACAACGTACCAAATATCAAAGACCACAAGATGGAATAACCAACCTTTGTAAATGCTTCCTTGAGCATGTGCGCAGTTCTATCGTCAAATTCATTTGCAAGCTGAAAGATGGTAAGCAATGATAATAAAATATGAATGAAAGTCGTTAAGTGACGATATTGTCTGGGTTAAAACACCAAAGAAAAACACACAGTGTTGTCCTCTATATTATCAGAGATCATTGATCAGGATAGGACTTATAAAAAGTTATATTGAAATTGTGTTTCAATACCGTGTGAAGCCTTAACGTTCGATTATTACTATACACATGACGGATTAGCCTGAAGCATAGAAATACATGACTTAAAGTTTCAACCTACCGATAAGCACATGTCGCTTTCAACTTAGAAATCTGAGACTAATTAAAAGAAATAGCAAAGTCGCCTGTCTGGCCGCAATACCTTACATGGAACATAAATCCGACACCACAAAATGATGGAATAAGACTTCAAATTCCACAAACAATGTGGAAAATGAAAGATACATAACGATGGGACATGGGATATACAATATGCTGTTGGGTTACAGATTAAAATTTGCTAGCTCAATGCGTGATCACAAATTCGTGAAAATTGTCATCTATACAATATCCTGTGAAGTCAAATTAAATTGAATATAAATGCTAGAGTTAGTGTTATGCACAGAACAATGGATACGCTGGTAAATACAATATCTCGAATGCATCATAGCAACAAAAATGCCCAAGTACCACAGCTATGATTAGAAGTGATCGTGACGGCACTTTGTGTTTCAGCATAGATGGCGGAAGTACTCTCACAAGAGTACTGCATCAAGTTAACATAGGGAAATGGCCGTAGAGCACCATACAGAATATTAGGCCTATGAGTTGCTAACCTGATATTCACAACACGTTGAAAAATAGTGACCGAAATCAATTCGGATTTCAAAATATATTTACTTTGTACATCTAATTACATCAAGCATTATTATAGTAGGAGTCTAAAACTTCATACAACAGAATAGGAACAAAATAGAAAAACTTGACTACCTCTGAAGAATCTATTTCGGGATTCACTGATACTATGTCACTTGTGAAAGTTTATTTGAGAAAGAGTCATGGCAGTGGTAAAGCATCTAATCCTCAAAAAACGACTGAAATCAGAGTAACAAATCGCATATATGTTTCAAGTACAAACAAGCTATATTTGCAAGCACCAGAGTAAAAGTATTTTGTAATTTGACTGTCACATACAGCTCAGGAGAGCTAGATACATTGCCTATCAGTGGTTCTCAACTGGGGGTCCGCGAAGCATCTTCGGGGGTTCGCAACACCTCTAAATTTGTGAAGTGATTGAAAACCTAATTTTTATTTTTCTCAATTAGGGAAAGCGTAAGACAGTTTCGCTTCATAATTGCTAAAACTTTAGGACTCGCGTCATTAAAATGTTCGTGTGAAATCAAATATCCGACGGTGATAACTAGGGCAAGTTTGTGTTTTTACAGCTTGCGGCAGCTTCCTAAATACTCAAAAGTTATGTAGTATGGTGTTTTAAACCTGTTTGGAGGACTCTTATATTGCAACTTTTTCCCATTTTTTCATGCAACTAATCTGTCCCAATGAATGAATTGAAACCTCGCCGCAAAATCCATTTTCTCCTGTGATATAACCTAACTACTAAATAACTTCAAAATGAGATGCTAGATAAAAATGACCAGGTTGGACGTGATATGTTCATTATAAGCTCATACAAAAAGCTGTCGTCGGAAGCGTTACGCGTTAATATTACATTCGCCACCCATAAATCTTTGTGGAAATGGATTTTCGGCACTAGTTCATATCTAATCGAAGACGCGGATCTTCAAGACAATAAATACAGCTGCAAAATTCGTTTAGAAATAATGAACGTCTACCCAATTTCCACATATAGTGTGACGCCTGTTTATCACTAGACACGATACAGATGACGGTTACGCGATAATTGAGCTAATTTTGAACAAAAACTAGTGGGCGTCCGCAGGGGTCCATAAGGGGTCTGTGAAGACAAAGAGAACCACTGGCCTATATGAAACAATTAATAACTTGAAATAGATATCAAGAAATTAGCCTTGATCACCAAAGCAATGGATCGAATTTGAACATTGTGACCATGATATTAGTATGCCTGCCCACAAATTTTTGCATAACCAAAGTGTTTGATGAAGTCTGGCAAATTCTATTGCATAACAGTCGAACAAAGCGATATTTCTCTAATCATTGGATAATTGCTTACCTCGTCCAATACAGGCAGGAGAGCAACGTGAAGTGACACTGATACCGGCTTCATTGATGTGTGATGGTCATTCGAAGAGCCAGCCATGGCTTTTACAACAATATCCAGTCAATGAACTCGGCTGGCGCTGACTATATGCAACATCTAATGCGCTAAATCTTGATTCTGATATGAAGCAAGGTTGGTGAGCTTTTGTGTTATGAATAATCGAATATGACACAGTGAGTACCGAGTATAAATCAATCGGTCTCTTTGATGATTTGCGAAAATCAATTTTCATGATGGCTTTTCCATTTACAATTGATACCTTAAGACATGTGTATGTAGCGATGTTGGCTCAACTAGCAAGGTAAAATCATGCACCCCTTTCAGGAATAGAGAGACACTTTACTTCAGCAATTCCCATATTATATATTACAAACGAAAACAAGAACATATGCCGAGACACCGTCAGAACTGTACTTCAACAGTTGCCCAGGCTTGTACTCTACCACATAACACATAATGCTATACTATACAAATACTAGGAACTAGGCTATATACGGTATACAACAATACTTGTTCATGATTATACACACTAAAAGGAGCAGGCCTATACGGTAACTTGGTACAGATTAAACATATGACAAGGCAACGATAATTACACAATATTGTATGGTCAATATAACACTTCGAGGGTTACGTGACTACTCGTTAGAACTGACTCTCATTAGTGGCAAGTTCCAAGTCGTTTCCTGACAGAAAACATGCATCATCGCCCTGACGGAAAGAGAGTAAGCATGAGATGACTCGCAACATCACAACCTTATCGGCATTGTTTTTCTTGGTGTCATTCTATCACGAATCATTCCAGTACATTTCTAATCACAACACTACACAGCTACAAACTACGCAACTACAAAATGTAATTTTCACAAGTGCCGATACAGTGGATCCTGCAATTGAGGTCTGGAAACTAGAGGTCGACCGATTATCGAGATGGCCGATTATCGAGGCCGATATTTAGAGCTTGCCCGATTATCGATATCGGTCTATGAAGGCCGATATCGCGGCCGATATTTAATATTAAAAAAAATTAAAAATATTGGAAATTCAATGCCCCGTGTTCTCAATCTCAAGAACTTGACGACGCAAAGGATAATATATGACAGATTTACCATTGTAGGACGAGTTTAATTTGGTTAGCGTGCAGAGAAACTTTGCTTCCTGCATTACAATCTACCATTTCTGAACTGATCTGCAATTCTGTATCATGTTTTGATTTTCGGGCTATCCCAAATTTCAACGAATGTTCACAATTAAGCAATAAGTCTTTTCAATTTCAGTTTTCTCGTTTGTTGTTCAGCTTTCTGTGAGAGAGAGAGAGAGAGAGAGAGAGAGAGAGAGAGACAGAACTATTTCGTTTGCAGATGAGTTGAAAAATATCTGCAAATATGCGGTATAAAACAATGCACTATCAGTATTGACTGGTACTGGTGATATTATTTTTAGAGCCCGACCGATTATCGGTTCGCCGATAATATCGAGTCGATATCACACACAGAATTATCGGTATCGGCAATTTTCGTCCTAACATGGCATAGGGAGTCAGAAAACTTTAATACTTGACCGCTAGACTTGGAGTATTGCAGATTGCAGAATATCATATAGCTTACACTTTTGAGGTGTCCTGATGCAGCCTTTCTAGTTTATTTCATGTTTGAGTCTGACAATGGCTGTAAAGCTGTTGAAAGATTTGCTATGAAGTTTTAAAAACACACCTTTTGGAGTAGATTCCACCTTATTTGAATATCGGCTGAATATATCGGTGAAGGTGTTAGATATCGGTTTTATCGGTATCAGCATAAAAATCCAATATCGGTCGGGCTCTAATTATGATCATGTAATGATCTTCATTCTTCATGTCCACTCATGTCAAGTGTGCGAAGGTAATGGCCATTATATTATGGTCATTTACGCTGTGAAGTCATATACTGCTAATAAAAAAATTGCTCAATGCGACACGTTTATGTACAAATTATAATTTCAGCCCCATTTCGAAGGCATTTTTTTAAAATATAAACCGAACACACACATCAGCTATATTCAATCTATACTTATAGAGGTACTGAATTGTCGGCCTTACATATTTCATGCAAATTTTAGTTAACTTTATATGAAATGAGAGTAGAACTCATCATAATCATTTACATATTTTAGATTAGATTAGACTACACTTATCTGGTATATATGTTGAACATGGTAAACACATTTAATACAGATCAATAATGGACAATAGCTAGTAACATGAATATGATATCTGCCACATGGTAAAATGCTTAAAATCTTGTATATCATTACAAAACATTTGACGAAAGTTGAAATATGCGATAAATATAGCGTAAATAAAAGTTTACTCGGACCAGATCTCAAGAACATTATCATTAGCAAAATGTAGGGATTTTACAAGCTTGTCATTCATAGAGTAGAGAAAAATGTATAGAGGTGTCAATTGTGAGCACACCGATTGATTTATTTGACTTTGCCTGATCGTACATACCTAGGCTACACACTCGTACAACATTATTGTGATTTAAACATTTTAAACAGATTGCAGTTCAATAGCATTTATCTATCTGTAGGTCATGAGCATCCGTCGGATCAGACTAAAAACTTGTTTGTGGTACTGCGTACTGGCATGGCATCTTCTATTTACATATATGTGCTCAGGACACAGGGATTTCGATTTCGTGGGGAGGAAAAATTATGGAGCTGACCATAACCTAACGCTAACGGTTCTGTCGTCAAACCGCCTCATCAGAAATAGAATTTACAGCATCAATAACGGAAAGTTCAGTTTTGCGTCGGTTTCCAAAATACGTAGATACTAGAAATAGAAATATATACTAGAGATGTTTCTTTGCACAAGTAGCCTATTCATGTGATAGACGGAAATTAAAGAACCATTTAAGCACTCCCATACACTATAGATTGCTAGGCTAGGAATGAAACATTGTTGACTTATTGGATTAGACTATAGAAGCAATAGGCTATCTGGTGTGACGAATGGATAAAATCAAGTCAAGACATATTTCAAAGCGATGGCTGTTTCGAAACATCGACAACCATTTGATTCAATGCTCAATTTCAATGTCTAAAACCCTCACCGAATCTGTTTCACACTCGCTGGCATTCTCAGTAAAACCTGATTCAGAACCAGAGGGGTAGGGCTATACGGTATCGCGTGCCGTATCTTGTTTTTAACTACAAAAATCGTAATACACGCCCGTGTCACAATATTACCGTGAGTTTCAGTGTATATTATTCCATCATTCCATGTCTGAACTGCACCAACGCTACCAAATTTACAGATCAAGATATTAACAGGACTACCGGCGCAGCATCACCCATCGTACGACGCTCATGTCATGAAGCAGCATACCCTTCTATCTTCCGGTCCTTTTCGGGTTGCCGACTATTTATTCCTGAATTGCCTACCGCCTCTTGTGGTTGTCTTACGGATGAACGGCGAAAGCATACAGATTTACCATGGGTAGAGATGCCTGCCTCAGAGCATAGTGTTCTAAGGCGCACTGATTTCGATCCGGTTAATAATTCAATGAAACCTGATATCTTATCATTGTCATGCGTAACAATTTTGATTTTTAATAATAATAATTGTAGGAGCACTGATTTCGATCTGGTTAATAATTCAATAAATCATCGTCATGCGTAACAATTTTCAATAATTTTCATATTATATTCCCATTTGTCCAATACCCACGCACACAATGTATAATGCGATATACAAGACATACAATGCGATGTCATATACAGATAGGATGCCGTTGCATGTTGCATCCATTTCGGCCTAGTACCTACTACCTGATGTTACCATGAATACTAGCCTGCCTTCGGGGTTATCGGAACACTACCGAACATCGACCTCGCCCTCCGCGACATGCCACCTTATTTTGTCGCTTGCGTCTTATATACTCTGCATTACTCGAGTCAAGATTTTCTGATGACTCGAGTCATTTTCTCAAAATACGGAAATGACTCGACTCGAGTCAATCTGTGTATTGACTCGACTTGGACTCGAGTCATTGCACATGACTCGAACCAAGTCATATGACTCGAGACACAGACGGCAAAGATCGTTATTTCATCGTAATTTCGAAGGATAGTAAAGTAACCATCCTATTGGGATTTCGTCTATTAGGTACTAGTAGGCTTACCATATTTCGGAAATGAAAAAAGAGGACACTTTTTCAGAAATTTCAGACAAGCAAAACTGGAGAAGAATTCTCAAAAACAGGTAAATTTCACCCGCTTCATGATCGGTTGACTATAAAAAAAAAAAAAAAAGGTCATCACTACCGCTCAGAGCTCAAAAACACGTTTTTCAGTCCACATAGCTAGGTGGATGACTAAAAAAATAAGAAAAAAAAAAAAAAAGGTCTTCTTTTCGCTCAGAGCTGAAATCACCACTTTTCCCTCCGAAATGCCCGCCGGAGCTTCACTTCTGCGCTAATTTGCGGCATATCACTCGCAATTTCCTCTAAATCTGACCTAAATTTTCAAAAAAGAGGACAAAATCTCAAAAAAGAGGACAAAAGGGCGTCCTCCGAGGACACTTTCAAAAAAGTCAAAAAAGAGGACAAATCCTCTTAAAAGAGGACGTATGGTAAGCCTAGGTACTAGTACTTGAAAATGCGATCAGAAACTGCTGAAAGTGAGGAAAATTAGTACATTATAAATGCGAACTATTCAATATCACCAAACAGAGTTATAAAAAGTGAGTGTAACGAGATTTTAACTGGAAACTGAGCTGTCAACACATTGACTTGGACTCGAGTCAAAACTATAAAAGTGAAATTGACTTGGAGCCTTGTGACTTGGTTACAACCCTGTCAAGTTGTTTCGACACCTTCCTATCTTTTCATTGTATCGCAGTCTTGTGATGTTTTGAAATGATGAAAATATTATATACCTGATTGATGACCATAGCCTTTTCTTCGTCGCTATTTCTTGCTCTTTTCTTTCTTCGGGTCTTTTTTACTGGGCTGTTTTTGTCACCGTAGGAACAGCGACACGAAACGACTTTAAATAGTATTTCAATCCACGCCGCTTGGTATTACACACAACAAAATAACTCATGGGCAATTAGCGCGCTTAATGACGAGTAACAAGATAACATAACGAGGACAAGTAACGAAAACAGACAGGCATTTGTCGGTGGGCAAAAGCGATGTGTGACCCAGTGATATTAAGAGCAGATCACTGTAGAATGGGCTTGAAATTTGTAGTGACACCGCAGCAGGCACCGAGCTTGGCTAACATAATTCATCCAAAGTTGAGATATGCTTTAAAAAGCCGCGAGCAGCAGTAAATCTGTGCTGAGCCGCAGAAAATCTCAGTGCGTAAAGAACCGATCTTGCCAGACGTATAGTTTTCAATCCTCATTCCAGATCAATACACGAAATAAATTTTATTCAGAAGTGCACTCATCAGGACTCATCTGACTTGGAATAGAGTTATGCTACAAACTTATACACCAGGGATATATTAGAACTATATATCACTGTTACACAATTTATTTCTCATCGAAATATTCAAGATAGGAAGTAAAAAGGCTCATTAATGATGGGAATTGGCAGAGAGCAACATTAAATGGTAAATTGGATTTTACAAAGACAGCAGAAATTACAACTTATTGCCTTAATCAGTCTAATACCGCCTACAACTGAATTCATCAAATCTTAACACCTTGAAGGCAACGACCAGAATTCATAGCATATCAGAGCACCCCACAAACACTGTGAGTAAGAAGTTTTGAATGAAACAAAATATTTCACATATTTCTAATTGCTAATAGCCGTGCCAAGGTGTAAAAAGTGGCATAGAAGGTATGCACATCATCGTTGTTGCATATTGCACAGTGAATAGTCCAAGAATTGTAGAGTACGTTTTTCGTTTTATTCATTCCTTCTCAATGAGACCTTCCGCTGATTTGATACTGTTGTCTGTTTCTTGAAACGCAGCCAGCGACGAATCGCTGCATTGAGAAAGGAACATTTCCTCTTCGGGAGATATCTGAAAATATGATTCACCATGAAACAAAATAATACAACAATAAATGATATAGCAAGCAAGATAAGCTAGTCTACAGCAGAGGAGTGGCCATTCTCCTAACTCCAAAGCATTTTTGACGAGGGACAAATAACAATTATTGAGAGAAGGCTCAGGGCATACACCGTGGGTGACATAGTAGAAGTAGAAATATATCATAGATTTCCAATCCATAACATGTAGAAGTAGCGTTTCCAAGATGTATCAAAACTACTTTATGTCGAAGTAGAAAGTAGGAGATCTGAAGAGTAGTCAAGTAAGTATATTTGGTGAATGCGTCACATACATTAAGTTATCAATAAGAGTTTTTTTTTTGAAATTGAAAGACACATAACAGCGGCTCCCAAAAACGACTAATGACAATTTAAATAGGTTTGGACGGTACCCCTTTAAAATATATTCAGTTAACCGGCACAGATGCTACTTTGGTCGGTTGTCACTAGAAGTGATGTAAACTTATCCAACAAAAAAAACTCTCTACTTCGGGAAATCCAAAGTGTCAAAAATTCGATAGTCTTGGGTTTGGCTTGCTTTAAAATCCGTTTAAATAGAAGTGGTGGATTAACATATGAACATCAACAATTTCAACAATGACGTGACATCACAGATAATGTCTTCAATGGTAAAATCATTTACACATCGATATCAAATGCACTTCACAGTATGATCATACGTTGTAATATCAGTTGCACTTCTGGAGATGTATGCAATGCACGATGGCACCTGGTAAAAAGATCATTTGATAACCATATAACAACACCCTACTCACTTTGCCATCGAGTTTTTTGACAGCAGTTAGAATCTCCACTTTCATCCGAGTATAGACATCTTTAGATAACTTCCCAATCTTATGATCTCTTTCAATCTCCTGGAGCCTTGTGCGTAGCTGGCCAGGTTCTTTTTTCGCAAACAACTTGATGACTTCGGGAGTTTTGAACGCTTGACTGATCGCAGCTTGTATAGCCTGAAATTGTCAGAGAATTGTAGACAACCGCGGACATTGTCCTTTAAAAGAACTTTGAACATGACTTCATATGCTTTCACTAGTTCATGTTACGCGACATAACATCAGAAATCTGGACGTACCAACTGCATAGAATTTACACTGTCCACCAATGTAACATCTCCTTTAACCATCTTGGCCAATGATTCTTTCATTTCCTTCAATTGTTCAATGGTTTCGCTTTTCAATTCTTCATATTCATCATCATCGAAGTCCTCTCTGAACGGCAAATTAAAGTTTATCATCCAATACTATGTCAGTAGATAGATGGTTATACATTAGTTAGGACTGTTTGAAAATATTTTCTTTCTTGTATCTTGCTGGCTGGCGATTAAATCGTTAGGTTGCCTTAATATACACACACCAAATTTGAATTCATTCCAACCGGTAATCACGGATTTCGTACAGGTTGAAAATTTTCAATTTACCGAAAAATGAAAAAAAAAAAATTTCAAATTTTTCTGTCAACCGCATGAAATTGTAGTGCTGTCTTCAAAAACGATGCAAAACAAATTTGACTCAATTCCAACCTGTAGAAGCGGAGTTATTTGAGTTTTTCGATGATAATTCTTGGATTATCCACCGATCAATGATATCATTTCACATTCTTACAAGCATAGGTGACGGGGAAAAACACTGGAAACAATACTTTCGGATAAATTGCTTTTTAGGTCAGAATGGGTAAATCGACTTCATTCAGTCGCAGTGGATTCAAAGTAGCTTATGGCCAGTTTTCCAATTTTTATGGGTACGGTAGCTATTAAAATTTGAAAAAAGTTTTTGAAATATTTTCAATTATATTCGGCCAAATCTAGGCCATGGTTATGCCTGTCACATTGTTTCAAAGTTAACCAGGGCCAATAGACGGTTGGAAGAAGACGAAAACTTAACGTAAAGTCAATTTTCTCAAAATGCGTAAAATGGACATAAGTTGGTTTGATTCAACTGCAAAGATTATTTAAAAACCAGTAGGATTGGTTTATTCCGTTATAATCATGTCATTTCTTGTGTTGATGAAAACATAAAAAACTAAGAAAAAATACTGAATGAGTTAAATAAAAATATGTGATACCAATATACCGTAATTGTTGACTATGAGTAAAATTACAAATGCCAAATGAAACAGAAGTTATCAATAGTCAAGTAACTCACTGAGCAAAGTAGGCAGCGTTGGTGCTGAAGTAGAAGTAATTTTAACAATACATTCTTTTACTCAAGTACAACGCCGCAACCCTACAAAGCATTTGACAAATATTGATACGATTTGACTACAGAAGCTTTACCTTGACTCTTCAAGATCAGCAAGTTGCTGGACCAATCTATCCAACTGTTCCTCCAAGTTTCGACGCAGTACCGAAGTTTCAGTTGTCCCACGAGAAGACATCTCGAACTTACAAAACGTACCAGTAATTTCAATCTCTAGTTACTGAAATTGGTATCGTGGACATTATTTATCTGATAATTTTTGATAGGAAATTGTGAATGGCATAAGAATGTCAAATATCCTTTTTCGTCGTATAGGCCTGCGAGGCATCACAATCATATGAGCCACTAACAACATATTAATCACAGTTTCAGAATGCACAATACATTTCTAATTTGGAAAATCTGCGAGTATGCGAGGTACAACAAAATGGTAAGCCACGGCAAACAATTTGATATTAGTGGAGGAGGATTTTTAAATATTGTAATAGTTGAACAATATTAGTTCTAAATTCATAGCAATAATATTTCCTTCTTGTATTGTAATGCAATTAAACAAAGATATAAGCACAGGATAAAACCAGCGCAAGATATCTGGGACCGATGTATGACTGAGAACGAATTTCAATTGTTAAGCTCTTCTTATGATGAGCCTATAGGCTTGTATAATGTGCATAAACAATATTCTATGAAATATTATGCATGATAAAGTAATAATTTTAGAGCGGTTATTCTAATTTTACCAACACATGATTGCTAATTTTTGCACAAAACGTCAAGTATTTCACAAAAATATACGAATATCATCACCACACTGCAACATTGCACATATTGAAACAACAAATGATTCAATTGGTAGAGAAAAGAGATGAGAGAAAATATAATAGGTTGAGCAACAAATAACCTACTGTATGATAAATATGATAGTGTGGCCAATCACAGTGCTGAAATAAACCAATTGCAGATGACTTAATCAATCCGATATTTAAATTTCAGAGTCTTATATTTTTTCTTCGCAAATTCATACACGACGTAATCTTCCTTTAGAAGATCATATCTAAGCTTGGTAAACGCTTCTTCTGTAAGAACATCACGAATTACTGTTCTTGTACGGCTTTTTGTAAAATTAGCAATCTTCATCCAAGCTGCAAACGCTCCTTTGAAGTATTGTGGAATCATAATTTCGAGCAATTTCAAAGTGTTTTCAAAGTCTTCAGTCATTCCAATTAACAAGTAGCTATCATTGATGTGTCTCTTTGCCAAATCGATCCGCGTTTCAATTGATGGTTCAGTACATGCAGGGTCAAATCCACAGAAATAATATATGTAATGGAATCGCACGTATGGTTGATGGCAATGAGGCTCATCTTGCAGTATGCATTTATTTATATCACTGAGGTTGTTTTGAGAATTCTTGATTTGTCCTTTCTGGTCACCATATTTTATATAGTTGTAATGTGATACAAAGCGATCAACAGGGTCCCGTAACATATTGATATATATCGGTGATTTGAAGCCGTGCTTTCTAAAATCCAAATAATGAATATGGCGATTATAAAATGTGGGCGCTCCTAAATGTGCGATTTTTTCCATCTCCTCGAGCATCAGCTCTTTTTTGGGGTGAGGGTGTGAATAATCGGTCGAGCCGTCAGAGTTAAATTGGTTGGAAGCAGCAATATTGCGAACAAGCGCAATCAGTGACCGGCTTCCACATTTTTCAATTCTATTGTAGAAAACAGTTCGATTCAACACATTCGTCGAATTCAATGAGTGCTCACTCCCATTCTGTAGATTCGACAGATTTTGGTCCAATGCTGTGTTATGAATTTGGGAATTATTGAAGAGCCCACTCTTGAAGAGAAACGTTGTTGCAGATGTCGCGTAGAAGTGTATCCATCCATACTGTAGCAATGCAACAATCAAAGAGAAAATTCCGACACCGGCAAGCTTTGTTACCGAGCGCATATAGATCAAAGTCAAAGTTGCATCAGCAGTAGTATGCAATGCAATGCATGGATCACGATGCTTACTGTATTGACATCAGACTAAGATCAGCCTACAAAACCGTCGCATGCACATAAGAGTAACACCTTTCCACAAACTCCAACGGGAAATATACCCGCTTTTGAACCAAAATACTGTAGATATGCACGGAATCGTCACAGATCGCAAATCGTGCTAATCTCTGTCTCGGAAAAACAAATTAATCGCTATTCGTCACTAGAGGAGCTGATGGTCTGTGTATTTTTTGACAATAGTAAGTTGTTGGTCCGGCATCACGGCATTATCGAACACTAGCTCAAAAGTGCAGTCACGAGCCTTGTTGAAAGTAGGTAGTAATGTAGTATGGTATTCCTCTACGTTTTTTTTCGCCGGGGTGGGACAGTGTAGTCGACGTAGTAACGTACAAGAATAAGCAGTAGCTTTGTTGGAGTCGGGTAGTAGGACTGGTCGCCCCCTTCCATGTAGTCGAGTCGAGAGCTATACCGTATTGTACTACGGAGACACGGACTTCGAATTGATAAAGTCCCACTTTGTGGTACAGTAGATTTGTAGTCGACTTTTTTTAGCCCGACGAATCTTGAGTCAAAGCAGTCCCGCATGGTTTGTCGTTATTCCTATTTGAATTTCATGATTGAGAGACTCATAATTTAATTTGCTCAGAATCTGTTTTCGATGGACTTGAGGTGAAAGCTATAACTGGTACCAGCACCGTAACTGCCGCACCCCAACCCCCCAATTGGGGGGGGGGCCGAGCTCGATGGGGGGCCCAAAATTATTTCGTGAATTAGCATAAATCATAGTGTATTTTTTGATAATTTATGCAATTTTTTCGAAAATTTTTCGCGCAGTATGCGAATTCTAGTAGCCATTTATCTTTCTTATTGGGTATTGGGCCATTACCGCGCCACGACCCACCAACGAGTATGGAATCGGTGTCCTGTGCTCACACTACGTTCTATTTTTTAATTATTTTTTATTACATTACTTTAACTTGGAAAATCATCGCTGCTCACCTGATATATAAGGCAAGACGGCCAGCAATTCCAATCAGGCCCACCAAGACATACAATCAAGTTTTAGGCCATATAACATATAACGATTGGCAGCGAGAAAAGCTTGGCCGAAAAGGTCTATGCCCTTATGCAGATCAAAGACTTCGCTATATATACAAAATACATATAGGTTTAATTGTCCATAGGCGCCTAAATGACTGGCGCCGAATGTTCCTGTCTTTGCATACTGAACCTCACAAGACAAATACCATCCCGCTGGGAAAAATTGTATGCCAGTGAAGAAATGCCAATTTGAAATCGTGTGCTTCTCTTAGTCTAGAAGCCTACGTTTGGGCGGTTCTATATTTTTTGATATAGCAGACTGGAAGTCACGAAATAACATCATGTAACGAAGTCATATCAACGGTTCCGCGCGCCCGAAGATGTTTAATCATTATTGACGGGCCCTCCCGTTTTCAAGACACTTCACTCAGGCGAAGCCCCTCAGACGCTCGGTCTATAACCCTATGGGGGGCCCAAGACCAAAGTTTTGGGGGGGTCTGACGAAGTGCTGTTACGGCCCTGACTGGTACAATGTGCCCCAGGGCCCAGTGTACGCCGGTGCGCCGTGTAACATAATAAGACTGTTATATCCACAATTCTGTCTTGTAAATTGATTCGGGGTTGCTAATTACGCACTTTAATGCAAACAGGGCATTGGAATACATACCAACACGGCAACACACACTATTCCATTATTTATATTTCTATAATTCGTCTCCTGGTTTGCACCCAGGTTAATGGTTAATTATTCTATGCAAAAAGACCTACGTCACAGTAACTTATTGCCACTGTTTCCAGTCTTGCTTTGTACACCAGCCTATGATTGTATCATGTTTATATTAACTGTTATATCTTATGTAAACATATAATCAATTAGCCTACTCAATAGATTCGATGATCACCAGATCACTTTACCGAAACTTTATCTCTTTATTATTGTAACATTATATTATGCATTTATTGGCACGCTATTTCAAACAAAACCATGGCTAAGATATAACCAAAGAAAATGAAAATTTTACTAAAACTTGATTTTCTAATAATGTGAAAAATGGATATCGGCTACTATGATCCTAAAACAAAGATGTATTCATTCTCATTCTTCATGTAGGTTACGGCATATCGTGTGGTGTGCTGCATCCAATCAATCTTTTTGTGTCAATTGTTGAATTTTTATTCCAAATTTCATTTTTGCCCGGCAATAATAAATTCTCTCTGTTTCTTCATAGTTGAAGCTGCTTGTGTAACACTCGGAATTGATTGCAAAATGATACTGAGATTCTGATTCTGTCTTCATAGGCTTGTAAAGATTTTGAGCGAATAAGAAACGAATCCACACTTGAGCAGCACATTATGTTATAAAACGGGTAAAAATTTGTGACACATTGCTAATTCGCCGCCATTATCAATGTTAATGTTTTAAAAGTAAAACTGTATTTGAATTTTTGCAGATGTTTGATACGTAGCACTTAGCAAATCCCAAACTATGTTAGATTGGGTCACATATGCCTTCGGGCTCACCGATATTTCGCCTGGTGATTTCAGCATTGAAAAGAAAGAGGAAGAATTCAATAATCTTGTAAGTTTCAACTCCACTCCACTATCATTTAATACATTAAAGCTATCTGATAATAAATAGATATTGCAAATAGAAAGTTTTAATTTTGTTACTGGCCAACCTTAATTTTTTTGAAATATAGGCGTACGATTAGGCGTCTCAAAAATCCATCGGAACTGATATTGTTTTACATTCATGCTGATATCTGGATTATAAAGTTTCTGAAGAATGTAATTTATCGTTTAACATTTCCAATGACCAATTTTAGAATACCTGACACGGAGCAATAGTTTTTTCTCCTTTCCTGCTTTGAGCTACTAACGTAAACGTAATTCTAGATGCTGAATTTGTCAGGCCATGCTGCAATTATTGATTTTTTTCATTTCAGTTTTTTACTTACCGGTGCCCTGTTATTAACTATCTTAGATGCTTGGAAACACTAACTATTTTCTTGTAGTCATTCGCCTTGAATAATAACATACTGCTATGTACCGATAACCCTATCCTCAATAATTTGGTGCCAAAATTGACCTTGATGTAGAATATACGATATATTTTGATATTGGAACGTATCAAAGAGAAATTTCTGAATGGGACCCGACTTTTTTTTCAGGTACGCGAATACATAATTGCTCTTCTCACGTTCATTGTCCTGTACGTCGTGGCTTATTGTACAATAACGTATCTTCATCGCAAGAAGGAACAAGACGAGTGGTATGGATGTGAAGACGAGGCAAAAGCATATAGGTGATTTAAATGCCATTCTCATTCATATTCAGAAATTTCTGTATTTTGATGAGGTTTAGCCCAATCTCCTTATATTGGATTCGCGCATTGTAATAAGCATAGTAACCCCAAACATTTGTTCGTAATATATTGGTTTCAATGAATAGATTAGTATTATTCCCGATTTTCACACTGTAGCCTATAGATTGACATGGTTTTGGTTTAATATAATTCTGTATTTTTATTAGCTTATCTGATAGCTGTGAAGTCTCTTACCACTCACTGGTAGGCCTACTCCTAGATTAGTAATGGTTGGTGATCACTGTATGTGTCCTGGTGGACTTTGGACTGTGTTTGTAATGCGGATTATAAGTCAAAGTCTGAAGCACTGAAGCAAACATAGACCTACGTTAGATACTCAATTGTTTCAACATATTATTGAATGTTTATAACTACTTTATCTCTTCGTTCAAGCCTCGCTAGGCAGTAGGCACTATCTTATTATAATGTAATTAATGATACTTTTTAAGAAACCTATTTTGAACTCGGTTTGCCTGCTCATGAGACTAGGCACAAGACTGAGACTGTCCAGATGTGTTCTTAAGTCAACAATCTTGAAGTTAATTATGAAATTTTATGTGTTGGAAATGATGGCCTCGCTGCTATATTGTTTTTCTCGATTCCACTAGCGAGCGTGTTTATAGGTGACATTCTTATTGGTTGTTACCTTTTGTTCTCCTCACAATAGTTTCATGGCTCGGTGGCTCCATCTACAAACTTGGGCTGTTTACTCTTGTCGACTTGAGGTGTTTGTGGCTTGATCGAGCAGATCATTTTGAAAAGTAGACTTTCCTTACTGAAACCAATGTGGTGAACTTTCCCAAGTTCATTCTATTGCCCCATCTTTCAAAGAAGACTGCGTTACCGGAGTTCAATATGCACAACTTGGAATGAATTCAGAAAATGATAATGAAATGAAATCTGATTTAGAAACTGTATGTACATAAATACATGAGGCTACAATCATGTTGGGCTTCTCTCTCTTACACAAGTATTAGTCACCGTATGTACTAGTACATGCATAAATTTTTTGTAACTTTGCAAACCGCTAATTTCATGTGAAATTATCCACACAGTCATCCACCAGGCCTCTGATTTCCATGTACATTTTGTAGTAAATTTAGTATCTAGCCCTAAATGCAGCAAACTTGATTTTGCAAAAGATTGATGCACCGATCATAGTTATTTTTTTGTGCTCATCCAACCATGAAGTTCAGTTACTCTTACATTGCGTGCGACAGTTGCGAAGCCAAGTGATTAAGACCTGATTATGGTGTGTGGGATGTACCCTATGCCAATAGTCATTGTGCTGTTTTGTATCAGTGGTAGAGTACTTGACATTTGGACTGGTATATCACTTACTTGCTAACTTAGCTATTTTCTGACAAATTTATGTCGATTTCAATCTCTGAAATGTTCACAGGATATCACTGTATTTATGTGCTGCGACGTTGGCCGTTTCAATATCCGCCGTCTTGATGTTGCCCATGTCGATGATAGGAAATGAAATAGTTCATTTGTTTCCTGGAAGTTACTGGGTTCAATGGTTGAATGGTGCGCTGATTCACAGTAAGTAATGGAATCTACGTCTAGGGTTCCCTTAGCTATGATCTAATGGTATTTCCATGAAATGTTCCAAAACACTGTTTTAGCATCTTAAAGCCTCTGTTGTTGAAGAAATATTTATGGGATTTGTGCTTGCTGCTTCAAGTGCCATTCTATTTGTCTTAATGTAGATTTCCCGTGTAGGCTACATATATTGCCATTTCGGGCTATTCGAGTTCGTTACATTTCCGTCTTAGCTTAGCTAGATGGAACAGTTTTCAGGTCGATCCTGTATTTAAGCCCTTGGGCACACAGTTCAAAAATAATTTTAGATGCTCGCAATTTATTGGATTCTTGCTGATTTGGTTGGTCTAAATATATGAGTAAGAGTTGTAATAACATATTGGGCCTACCTATTGACATAGGAATTTCTCATGTTGACGGATAAGCAATCTAGTATGGTTCTTTTGTACACTATACAGTTCTACAGCACTGGTATTCATTACTCACAAGGAACACTTTGAGAGATTCTGTCAAAACCTTTTCTACAAGATTTTCTCATGTCCCCTTTTCGTTCATTGAAATGTCACAATAGGCCTATTCCACATTTCATATATAATGTATATATATATGATATATATGAGTGATTGAGGATTGTGATGTTGCAAGTTGCAACATATTATTCCGATTGTGAAAGATTCAGTAGGAAATCTCCGTTCATCTCTAGTACAATGTACAAATGAAGTATTGAGATAATCTTTAGCTCGATTTTGTACTCTGTATTGTTATCAATTTGTCCAATCTCAACTAGGAGTATGCTTTCAGTCTAACATGATTGATTTGAGTGGATTCTACTGATATCCATCGCCCCTTGTATTACAGAATTCAGATGTTATTTCTAAATTGAGCGTTTTCTTTGTTTCAGATCTGTGGAATTCTACTTATATTTTGAGCAACTTATCAATTTTTGTACTTCTTCCATTTTCCTATTTCTTCACCGAATCGGAAGGCTTCTCCGGTCAACGTAGTGGACTACTTCCTCGGGTGTACGAAACTCTCACTGTGCTGCTGTTGCTTGCTGTGCTGGTTTTCGGACTGGCTGTCCTTGCTCTTGCCTTTTTTGACGGAGACAACTCCGGGCTGGTGAGTATTTATCTGTTTAGGATGGCATAATAGTTGTGTATTTAGATACTTTGAAACTGATTGTTTGTGGCTATAATGTTCAAGAATCAAAATCAAACTAGTATGCCTCCTGCAGGCAACACATTCCATCTGGATTGTGCCACGTGCTCAAAACGTTAGCCGTGTGCAGCAAGAAATTGTCAACAAGTAGAGAATGAACAGACATTACTGGTTTAACTTGGTCATCGTTACAAAAATATGCATGTCATGGATTACTTGCTATAAATTTTGACAAATTCCTATTGTATATAGCCTGCTGTTTCTGACTTGCTTAGCATAGCATTGCAATTGTGTCAGCAGCAAGCAATGAACATTGAAAATGGCCTCTGAACTCCCGTTATATGTACGTACGTTAATGATTCTGCGAGTCCAATTTCTGTGTAAGCTGTGGTTTATACCAGAATGAAGGCCCAGAAGCCAGATGCGGTTTGTTGTGAATTCCACCAATGAGAGTAGGCTATTCCAAGAAACAGCTATCGGTAGAGTGTGTTGAATATTTCAAAAGTCGACTCTCTGATGATGTATCATTGCCAATCTCTTCATGTCTCTTTAGAGGCAGTGCTATTTTTAAATCTAGTTACTCCCATTTGATGCACAACCATAACAAAAGCATGCTGCACACTCCAGTTTAGTCATAACAGGAAAATGTGACGCATTCTTTTCACATTCTGATGGCCTTGCCTGCCCGTCATTTGCCTGATTTAATTTTTTCCAGGAACTGGTTAAACTGGTGGGAGAGTCCTTTGTGGAGTATCTCTATTCGTTTTCGATATGCTGCTCGGTGATTGTGATGCTTTCGTGCGCGCCATTCGGATTCGTTCAGCTCTTTGACGTCGTCGGAAAATTGTTGGTGAAGCCTAAGATTCTGGAAAATAACGACGTGGAACTGACCACAGCAAAATACGAAGAGGTGAATTGGGAATTGATATCAACTGGTCTGTGTTTAATCGTGGAAGTAATTTCTCATTCCTCCTGGCTTAGCGGTTTGTCCCATGAGATCTCTGCAATGAATTAGCTTCGGCCGAATGCCTTGTCTCCCCAAAGGCCCTAATGAGTATCTTCGTACTATCTGCATTCTCTGGTGGGCTTGTCAATGCAGCTTCGTAAAATCAATGGTTTTCTTCAAGATAATAGATTTCGGAAGACATGACATTTGTTATCGATTGCGTACAGCTGTCAGGTCACAATACAGATTTGAAATTTCTGTGAGATTATATATGTGAATGGTCTCTGTCATTAGGCGTGCACTGCATTTGGTTCCTATGTGTCACTTTTTATTGTATACTTCTTTTCACATTGTTGTAATCTTGTGATGGTTTGAAAGTAATGGGATCTGTGAAATATTTCCACTCGTCTGGTTTGAAGACTAGCTCAACTCGTTGGTGGGTTCTGTCGTATTTTATAAATCTCTGAGTCTAGAACCGGGTATGCAGGTTGACGGTATTGATTCCGGGCCTCCTTCCTTTTTCCTTATCAATACCAAGATAACACGGGATGGTATTGTCGAAATTCTTATTGAATTTTGCCTTACCGGGGAAGCAATTCACTAACTGTTTTGATACTGGCAAAACTCTGAAGTAATAGTCAAGTACAAATATTTCAATTTCATAAAATCCACTAATACCCGTCTATTAAAAGCAATTTGCTCAATAAATCACTGTCTTTTTGCTGCTCACATCCCTACATTTAGCTTTTGCTATGAAGTATATACCGGTAAAAACATTTTATATGGCAATTATTGTTGTGTTCTGCGGCATATTATGTTATGCCAGGTTACACATTGATTTATCACAAATGTGTTTGGATTCTCGACAGTCTTGAAAATTAAGTAATGATGCAATATCTCGTAAATAGGTAAACTGCAATCGAATTGCAGTTATAAATACTCTATCCTATCCTTGTGCAGACTTGCCCCTCCACGACATTTTACAACTAATGATCATTAGACCTAATCAAGCCATATATGGCATCGGTGTAGACTAAAAGTGAATGGTTTACGTTGATACACTGACTATAGCAATCGTCTTCCTTAATATGTTGGATAAAAGAACCAGCGATTTCTTTGTTGAACAGGATGCCTTGAGACGCAAACTCGAATCTCGTGGAATGACTTTTCGTGGGAAATACAACCGTGAGGAACTGACGACGAAGATCGACGAGATTAAAAAGAAACGCAAAGATTTAGAGCGACGCCAAAATGCGTCCGGTTGGGAGAGAAATCTGGGATATCCGTTAACCATGCTGCTTATTATTCTACTAACGGGACTGGCGCTGTTTTTGGTAAGGTGTAGTGTTATGATGGGAAACGTCTGTAATTGTGCACTCGGGAAGAGGTCACGCAGAATCAATTGGACTTATTTACAAAATTTATGGTCTCCAGCACGTCTGTGTTTTTGTGCTTGTGGATAAGCATATTTACTTTGTAGTATCGACTCTGTAATTACGTTTTGGTGTGTCGTCACACATTATACTCAAAGCAATCGAAATGATACATTGTAATTAGCCTGCAAATATTTTTCAAGGCCTGTATTTTGTTTGTCTTTGGAGGTGCCCGTCAGGACTATTTGCTTCAACATATTTTTTGAGTGTACTCTATCACGTTACCTTGGGGTTGATGTTATTTGTGTCTCTGAAGAGGCTTTTTACGGAACTACCAATTGTCGGCAATATAGCTGGCGTAACTTATCAGGGTCGTTCAATGTATCGATTATAAATTAAAAGTTCAAGTGTGTGATGTCATGATGAGTGGAATAGTAAGTATAATTTGCAAATTGTAATTGCGGGTTTTTGTTATTGATGTTTCGATCAGGGAACTGTTGGCCTGATTTCGTCTCTTCTATGTAGGTTAGTCCATTGTTAACCTCCTAACAATAGCAACTCAGTCAATAATGTAATTTCAAGAAGCATATAGTAAATCAGTATCAAATATAATTGTTAAACAGAGAAAATAAAATAAATTCGGAAATTATCCCAAATTAATGCCCAGTGCCAGTTTACTAATCACGACATACAATGCAGTAACATATACTATTAATATCATTTGAATGTAGCCATATAGCCATGTTTCTGACAAGAAGTTACTTCTTTTTGTAGCTAGTGGGCAGGAATCACTAATTTTATGGTATTGATATGTAAGGTCGTTGTAATTGATGAATTGAATTAGTGCATTTGATGCGTGCCTGAACAGTATTATCTTATGAGATTACTATCTAATTTTATGGTAATTACAATCCCGATCTAGCTGTTTGAACAAATCCTTTTTCTCGTTGTCAGGTCTGCATCCATATTATCGAACTTCTCTTCATCGGAGATCACGAACTTCGTCCTAACGCCGGAAAGGTATGTCGGCGAGACCTTGTGCTTTTTAAAACCCACTCGATCGAATGTGTCTTTGTTTCAGGAATACTCTATGCGTACTGACTACAGGAGTTATGCAAATTGGGACAAAAATGTGCCAAAGGAATCGTGGTGGTCTCTCGACGAGGAACAAGCCGTAAGTAACTCGCGTTCGAACTGGGTCTTTTTTGGTGTTTTAGATTATAATGCAAATCCAGAAATAATGCGGAACATTGATCATGAGCATCACTTATATATGGCGGCATCTGCTAATCCTGATTCTAGTGGTAATGGCAGAAACATTCAATCGGTTACCAGTAGTGGAATGAATATCTTGCTTCTATCAAGGTATCGCTGATCAGTAGTAACTCAGTGAAGTAACAACAAAGCCTGTCTGGTCAGAGGGCACGTCTAATTGTTTGCACGTCCGTGAACTTTGAATTTGAGCTCAAAGCTGAGCTACTGTGATTACACGCGTGTAAGGCACGTCTTTTTCATGCCGAGTGCACTTCCGTCGAAATCATGCGTCTTAGATTTGGGTTTAAGAAGTAGAAAGTAGTTTTGGAATATGCCAAGTTTATGTATCAGTTCCACTGCGGTCACTGCCCTGAAAATGCCAAGGACTTCTTTACCTGGGTATCGAAAGTGCATAAGTACAACACTCGCTTCCACATCATCCAAATATGATGTATGATCGCAGTTAAAGATCATAGCTCTATCAAATATGCCGGACCTGCAGCGTGTAACAGTATCTCGCCAGCTATCCGACAGTCGTGGAGCATGTTCACGTTCAAGTTGAAATACAAGCTATCTCTACTGAATCGATACTAGTCAGCCCTCATGTTTGCAGGACCACGACCTTTGCAGCGTTATTCATGCTCCTACTCGAGTACCACGTCAACCCAGATATTAGAATACTACGTCTGATAGTTCCGTGTCTCTCTTTTTAGAACCGTATGGCGATGCTAGGCGCGACGTCGCTGTCAACTTTCGGTATCGTCGGGACTTTTATAGAAACTGCCGTCGTTTGCTATCTCATGCTGGCTTCGTTTGTCGGTTTCTACAATCTGCCGGGCGTCAAGAAGTTGCGGCCGAAGAAAAGCGACACTTCCATGACCGGAATCATTTACAACTGCCTCATCATGCAACTGCTGGGGTCGTCCTTGCCAGTGTTGTGCAGAATATTAGGTGAGCCGTTTGATTCCTATGACTCGCTGCTCTTGTGGATGTGACTTGCGAGATTATACCAACGTGGTTTCCCTGTCGTCAGCATTATCTGAAGCTTTTAAACCGGCTGGCACCTGTGGGTTTTTCCAGAAAATTTTGCTTCGCTTTTCAAAACTGTAAAACACGACCTCAATGGGATGCGAAACCAATAAGTAATATATCGCTGGATTCAGAATTTCAACGCCTAACCAACTACGCCGCAGAGCTAGATGAGAGCCGGGCAACTGAGTAGTTAAGCCACACTGTTTGAACTGGAAGACTTTCATGTCGATGCAGCACAAACGCTAAAAGCCACCTACTTTTGTCGATACTTGCAAATGTGTTGGCAGCAAAGCCTTTTGAAACGCTTTAAAAAAAAAAATATTTTGAAGATATCAGGATTCATCATTCTGAATTCATTTTAATACTCTCCCTATCTTAACACTTCAAGATTTGATTACAAACTGTTTGATCACCGGAGTAGTCATAACAATACAACTACCTGTCATGGTTGTTATTTTTTTCCTTGAAAAATATTTTGTAAGATACCCAAGTTGTAGCCTAGACTGGTAGTCATTAATTGTTTCGGGCGCCCATCCACAAAAGATGGAACTCACCATCTGATCTCTAACTACAAACCAAAGTGTACGGAAGATGCTTGTTTGCACAACCATGATACTCTGTATGGCATTTTATCTTTGATGAAACGGGCCTAGTTTCCTAGTAACTATTACTGGCATAGTGTTTGTAATGTACGCGATTCTCGCGTTTCAGGTATCACGGAGTTTGTTCTTCAAGGAAGCTACGGGCAGTTTTCGTGGCTCGGAAATTTTTACGTCATCTTTGTCTGCAATTGCACGTTTGCCGCTTTCACCGCATTTACCCTCACGAAGAAAGTCACGACGAGAATGAGAAACGAACTTTACAAGGCGTTGGGTAAGACGAATTCTTACAATCAGTAGAACCACCTACTCAAAGTCAACCGCATTTATCAGATATTTTTACGTAATGATGTTATAGAATTGCTTCTTGTAAGGTGTAAGCCGTAAGGTGACCGACCATTTCTCTGTATAGCCAAAAATCCTCGCCGCTCAATTATCATACTATCAGGATGGGGCTATATCAAATAACAAATCTACGTTAAATCCAGTAATAATATAGTATTCTGGATTAGCAGTAGTTTTAGTATTTCGTTTCAGGTTTCGGATGTAATGAATGATGATGAAATTATGTTCCGAAAAAATGCCCTCATTATTTTGCATCTACGTCCTATTGAATAATATAAATACTGAAATAAAACAGGATATGACACTTGTTAGGGGTAATCGCTATAGTGACTAGTGTTGATTTCAAAAGAACTTTGTATATCAACAGACGTATCTCTACTAGCTGTTAACGATTATACCCCCCCCCCCAACATTTGGGTTTATTTCCATATGAATATATTATTAGTTGTATATCGTAATTTTTTACCTCAAAAAGAGTCTCTTTAAATGCATCTATATCCTGTTGTGCAGCCTAGCCGGCGCTGATGGCTCTCTGAAAATTCCGACTGGTGGCTGACAGTAATTGACTTGGTAATAGATATTACATAATTTTTGTTATTGCAGTACATTTTCAACCAGCTTGGTATGAGAGGTTACTGAATGTCATGACAATTTCAATGCGTGAACAAATGCATTTTCAATGGAACTGTGGCATGGAAACTTTTGCTAGGCTAATAATAATGATGGTGTAAAAAGATAAGTGATAAAACACTGTGCTATTTTAGTTGCTCTGAAACTGAAGTGAGATCATCGTGCATTATATATCCTAACAGTTATGCCAGCCTTGAAAGTAACCTGTTATATTTTGTGATATTGTCGAGTGTAGCAGCAACCGTTGTCTTCTATGATTTGTAGAGCACCACACGTCTAAAATATTTGCCGTTACCAATTTACGAAGGAAGCTCGGGATCGCGATCCTGCTCCAAGCGCTCGGCGGAGTTTGCGCATTGTTATTTGTCAAAGGGGTGATTTAGGCATGTGCAGCCCCGCGAAACAAAGTCTTAGGTAAAGAATTGAATGTCGAGAACTATCGATCGTGCCGACGTGCCCAATTGGAAATCGCTCACGTTATATTCACCGTGCAAATCCATTTAATTTCTTGTTCTGATTCGAATCAAATTTGAAATGTCATTGATATGACATACCATTGGCATCAAATGAATAAAGCAGTTGTCGAACCATACACCTTTCAACTTGATTCTATTGAGTTCACATGTTTATATAATGAAAATCTTCAGCCATGATGTGACTTTGTCAAAAATCATAGCACGGTACTAGCTGGGGGTGGGAACAATGATTAGAGTATTAATTTTGAAAATTAGAGGCTATAACCGAGTTTTGTCGAGTTCTGAATTTATGCACCTATCGAGACAAACATTTGTTTTCACATGGAACATTATTCATTTCAATCGTTCCTTCACGGCACAGAATCCGAAACAGGGGCGAAGGGCTACCCATGATCATAAAAATCACATTTTTTCATGTAGTGAACAACCTGCAGCATTGTCAGTCTCTATGCGTTATGTCGCATTTATGGTAGACATCAAGTTGAATGTTGAACTAAGAATATTTTATTTGCGGTTGAGTGAAAGGGTACGTACCTCACTTTTCCCTATTTGTACGACTCGAAGGTTAACACTAGACTTGGAATAGTAGTAGCACATTACACTCCTTAACTACGGCAACGTCTGGAGTTGTGAAATTATGAACAGCAGATACCCAAAGTCCCGTGACGGTTTTTCAAACTCATCCAATCACACGTTGCATGGTAAAGGAATATTGATCTGTCATACTGTTTCTGTAGCTGCATGCCTAAGTACATCTTTGTGCAACTCTAGCGGAATATAGCATGCTATTCAATGCAAGATCGCAAAATAGCTGTTTTTCATCTCGACAAGCTGTTTCCCACACTCATGGAGATAATTTGTAATATTTTGATTTTGTGGCGGATTTGAATGACAATTCAATTCCGAATGCATGAATTTGCCAGGTTTGCAATTCTTGTCCGTTGATCACGATGAGCATTTGTCTTTCTCACGCAGGCCTTGACCAAAATCGATACTTGGGTAATGAAAACGAAGGGGTTGTCAGATCGAGTCCGGTGTCTGCCAGAGTGTCGCTGGAAAACAACAACCATTCTCCAAAATCGAATGTCGCCAACGGAATCATCGTCGATAAGCTGGAAGAAATCGATAAAATCACGGCAAAATTAACGTGTGACACGCAAACGCAAGCATGCCGAAAGTAACATGCGCGACACTAACGTGATTCCCCTTCCCTTTGAAACCTACTCCACTGCCGCCAATATATTCATAATAATCGCGCTATTTTGTTAAGACGGCCGCTTTAAAATATTATGTGTGGTATCCTTTTCACGCATTTCACCTATTATCCTGCAGATATTTATTCACGTTTACGGCTATCAATTTCGCTTATTTCACAGTCGAGCGTTTCATGACATGATGCTGACACACGTTGTAGGTGTGACCATGATGAAAATTTGGAGGCACTATCGGAAATATGTTCAACAGTGGCTTTTGTCACAGATATACTGTAAGGCGGTGCATACAAATTGTGTCACGAACAAAGTTTTAGGGGCCTTCCACCCGCACCCAGGTTATGCCAGTGGTTACAGCTTTGACTAATTCTGCCAATTACAAGTGGTAATTCCGTGAGAGACGAACACGTTTCTGCCCCTGTGGCTTATGACATTGTGGTTTTGATTTGAAAATAGAAACATATTGTTGCTTGAAACATCAAATACTAGGATTTTTTTTCTCATTTGCACTCTGAATGTCCGCTGAAACTGTAATTGAACATTTGATAGGTATAACAGTAGCTCCGTGTAGTTATGTACACTATGTCAATCCGAATGCAAAATATATTTCGATTAACCTCTCCCCGTAATTTTGTATAGGTCATTAGCACAATTGCATACTAGAATGGCTCTTAGCGTTATGATTCATTGCCATACAACCGAAATCGCCTATAAGAGAGCCTTTGCCCGCTTGATCATCTATTCACCGTTCGTTGATTTGAACATTATGAAGTGTTGCTTTGATTTACGCGCAGCGCCGCTCTGCATTCTATTGTTGTTCGTTTTTTTGATTGTTACATATTGCATTTCTCACTGTGCCGTTGACATTCCTAGCATTTTTCACTCTACTTCAATTCATTGGTACTAGAAGTGGGAAGACATTTTGTGAGCTAGCTTTCTCTATTGTCATGTCTCGCGTACCGGTAACGAAAGTCTGACAAATTACGGCATCGCGTTTGAATGGAAAAGTCTTACAGTGTCAGGAATGATTTCGCTTTTGAATCACCTATTTGCGTAACTGGTAACCAACTGAACGACAGTACAACAACTATGCATGCACAATACTATTTTAGGTCCCGGAGAAAAGAGTCCAAGCTCATCGTCTATTGCTATTCTCATCCAGAAAGTATAAATTACACGTAGATGTTTAGAGTTTGGGTCATTGCTCCGTTTGTTGCCCCTTCTATACCGCATAATCTGATGTCGTCTAGTTTGAAGCATGCATGCAATTGTTCGTTTGACAGTTTCCCGCCATCATAATACATTTAGCTGTTTCTATCGTACTCGTTAACTTTTCTAACCCTGTGTGTGAACACGCTATTCTGCAAACTTGTATAGAGTACAAGTAGTATGGTAGGGCATCAGTGCAGTGTTGCGACGAAGTTGTTTGTCAAGGCTGAACGGTGGATTTTTGAAAACGGGGTTTCATCATTGTCTGGGGATTTCTCCACCCGAATAGAGCCCGCATCCTCCCACTGCATGATTCTTCAGTAGTTAACAAAACGTAGAGCTATGGTCCTCTTTGATTAGTGCTAACACTCTCGGGCGGCGAGCTACTGTAGTGATTTAATCCGCATGCTAACACCAACAGATTGCTGGTTTGATGTCAACACCATAATTACGTAAGTGTTGGGGAGTTTATCTATGCTCCTTGCCATCTCATTCCTGTAAGCGGTGTCTTATAAAAGCCTAGAAGTGGGCCGTGCTACAAGTCGGCAGCTACGGAATAAAAATGAAGAAAATTGGCCTGGTGTGAATGACCATGACCATAGTAGTCGACAAACAAACTCCAGGCCATACTACATGGTACGGATCTTGCAATCACTTCGTCAACGTATCATGATGCCAAATTTTTCAACAATTCCAGCTACTGGTAAGTGTTCACCATAGATGGCAAAACGACCATTCGACCAAGACACTGAGTTTTATAGAAAATTTACTATGAAGATGGTGACTGGGAAAGATCAACAATGAAAGTATTCTGGAACATAGCGCAAGCTAGGCATAGATTTATGGAGGTGAAAGATCTCAGCAGTCTAAATACTAAAAATCGTGGATTGGGTGCGTGCTAGGCCTATGATGGAAATCTTGCATATTTCTCTCGTCTCCGATCCATCAGGTGACATTCTATGATTTTACTGAATAAATCTCGTTTGAGTAGGGTGTACGCCATGGACAGCATTCTGCAAGCGGCCTTGTTGAGATATCTGAACAGAAAAGGATATTTGTAGCAATGTTGTATATATTAAACAAAAGACTATGCACACTTACTTAGATCCATAGCAGAACATTGCCATTCCGAGTTCTAGCCCCATTCCAAAATCACATTCATCGTTGCCCAGCTGAACATACCTGATCAACTCCTGTAGTGGATCAAACGCATCCATTCTGATGTCATCGTTGGGTGCTTCATCAATATTTTTGAACATTTTTATCAATTTAGATTTGGTTTCGCCAACTGGGCGGTATCCGACTTCATTTTCATCGAGCGGGACTACCAGCCCAGCGCCATGAAGCCCTGGTGCAACAATAGTTTTGGCACGTTCTTTGACACAGAGTTGAGAGTCCACGTTGATACCACGACATCCGCAAAACACATTTAGAGACTCTTTTAGCTGCTCCAACTTAGATTTCAATTCTTTGCCTTTGGCAGTTGTCAGTCTACAGTCAAGACGGTGTTGAATTTCGTAGAATATATTGTCCCCCAATATTGCAATTGCCCAGTTGTCATCGCTAGTGCGAGCTACCACACATTTGTCATTTTTTGGGTCGTCTCTCCAGTACCCAACGTGATATGTCGCTTCCCGCTTATCTTTTGATATGATTGTCGTCATAAATTCAGGCGGATCAAAATAGAACCTCCAATGCATATGAAGTTTGAATTTATCACCTTCATCTGCAACTAGTTCTTTTGACAAGACTTCATAAGGACCTACAAGCTCAAAGTTCAGGGTGTGCATCAATGCGCTGCGGGGGCTCGTGGGGTTTATTTCCTTGCAGAAGTCCCATAGGTCAAAAAAATCTTTGGGGAAAGATAACCCATATGCGTTGTTTAATAATGTTCGATTTTCCTTGTGATCAACTTTTGAATTACTTGAAGTGTCTCCTTTGGAGTTTTCCTTAAGCTCTTTTCGAGGCTTACTACGTTTTGTCGATACTGAAGTTTCAACTGTCTTTCGCTTTCTGGCAGGCATATTTTTTAATCAGTCAAGGCGGCAGATCTACGAAGAATGCAAACACAAATTAGGCTACAGCTCTACACATCAAAAATCCTTTTTGGAACTCTATAGGCTACTGCAAGAGTTACCTTACTGGCCTAAAGTGTACTTTGATATCATGGCTATAAATGGTACCTAGAAATGTCCGGAATATACTCTGATGAAATGTGAATTTATAGTTTTACGGTTTGTTCTTCATTACGATTCCATCTATTCTCTTCAATTTTTTCGAAAACCAAGTGCAGTAGGACGATAGGTGATAAAGTTAGGTTATAAAATACAGTGACTAAATTCAAGAATTAATAGAACCTGTACCACGATTCAATTTATTTTATCTAATATACAATTGAATAGTATATTCATATTGAAATAAATCCGAATATTTTTGGCTGACACTCGTCAGGGGTAATCGTCAGCAACTAGTAGAGAATTGGAATTTATCTAATATGGAAAAAACTGATACCAAACAGCAAGTTACAGTGAAGAGAAGAAAGAATGCCCAGGAATATTCAACTTTGACACCAGTGTAGGCCCTATACATAATGTCAATGTGGTGTCTGATTTAGATAAAAAGCGCAAGATGTGATATCATAAACATATGCACGTTATTTAGTGCATAAGAGCAAATGAGAAGCAAGTTCTTGGACAACTGGAACCAGATCGAGCATGATATGAAGTTCATATCATGATTATGAACACAATAGAACAAATAATAAAAGGATATAAATTTGTCGTATCATGAAGTGAAAACTATAGATTTTTATCATATCTCATCACAATCGTAAAACTGGATCCCCCAGGTTTGATTTTGCGTCAAAAAAGATTTCGAAAACTAATAAAACGGACCAGAAAACTGTCTGAAAACACGACATAACGACCTCAGAGATACGAACACCTCTGTTATTAGAAAACGTCATCCCAGCTACTAATCGACGTAATCAAACTTGTACTAGCCCAAGATCTAAAAACACTGATTAAAAATAGCAATGTTCAGTCTATCAGTCATCATAACTACGAAATCAGGTACTCCAGCCGTTCAAAAATTATTTTTCGTGACTACCGTTCCATGCAGGATCTATCAGTAAAGGGGCCGCATTTTTAATTCGCGGGCTTCCAGTCGCCGTTATGCGAGGTTAGAAAACAGCTGATTACGACACCAAGCGCAAAGCGAATTGCGTTTTTCTCGTCTCTCGTCTGCGTTTCTAACCAACGTCGCTCATCTGTAACAATTTTTGCACCAATAAGAATCCGTGAAAATGTCATATTTCTTGTGATTAAGAGGCGTGTACTCTCGTTTATATTATCATCCCCGCCTCCTCAGAATCTTATAAAAGCTGTTCGGACGGCGTGGTCAACTCAATGGCCTGTGTGGCTGGTCGTCGGCGACGTCTCTCGAGGAAGCTAACCTGCGGCGCTTGAGATCACAAGTTTTGTGTATTGCCGATCAGTTGAAGTGGTATTTTTTGCTATTCTTCAGAATTTAATCATACAATTAAGCGCAGCTTGTCCAAATATACTGGTGTGCCGGTGTTGAAGCAAGGCAGCCCGCTGTGTCGTGTGGCAGCATCCACTATCCTTGTCACTGTGGCAGAAGGTTGAAGACAGGCATCAGCTATGGGGACCTTAACCGAGTCAACGATTCCCTTGAAGAATGTCAAGCGTGTCCAGTTTGGCATCCTCAGCCCTGATGAAATAGTATGTTGGCCTTGCGATTTGAGCTGATTCTGTTACCCATTATCACATTTTCGAGTATTTTACATCAATATTCTGAATAATATTGAAAAAACAGATCCAAGTATAACCTTCCAGTAATGAGTTAAAAGCATTACCCATTGCCAAACGAGCACGTATACGCTGTTACTGTTCCGTGCCATACCACGTCTTATGTATTACCCTGCTAGGCCTACCTGGATGGAATCGATGTCCTGTGCTCACACTATTATATTTCTTTTCTTTTTTAATAAATTACTTTGACTTGCAGAATCATCGCTGCTCACCTGTTATATTAGGCAAAACGTACTGAGATTCCAGTATTGCCCTGGTACAACACTAACATCCCATAATGTGACATTTCCAAACAAATTCTTGACAAAAACTTGACATGCTGTGGTGTGACTTTTGGTCAATGCTCATAAAATTATCATAGTTGATGCTCTATTTGACTGAACTTCTGAATTTATGGAAGCTTTATCCCTCATTAATAACTATGCATGTAGCAGTTTATAAGATTGTACTTCGTTGGATACCTGGTGTGTTCAACATGTGAATTCGAAATATTGACCGTCATCATTTTATATCTGCGTTGTTGGTGTGTGGAGCAATGCCCATGTTTTGAAATGCCGATGATTAAATAAATGATAGCGTGAACCGCTTGCGTCTTGACTTCTCTGGAGTACTTAGTTGTCCCAATGAATTAAGTAATGATATTGTAAAGTGAGCAATCTGTGATAGTATAATATAATATGTCCACGGGTGAAAGTAAGATTTACACCAGGCTGGTATATCTGGATAACAATTTTGCCTCAGACAAAGCTTTGTCAAATTTGAATGTCTTGTTGACATAAAATTGTTGTCCCAGTGATTCCTAGTCTCATGCATGTTTGACAAAATGTTCACTTAAACACAAGAGTAAAAATACAATTTCCTGCATGAGACAGTCTGTTGAGCTTCGGCAAAGTCTGATACTGTGACGCTAAACGACTTGCATATCACATTTATGTACTTGAATTGATACTGAAATAGTTTCTTCATATTTCAGTGTGTGTGTAAATAATGAAATCTTGATTTGCGATTCACTATTACATTTCCCAATTGTAATAATAATATATGGCTTTCGCAGGCTCGCTAATTGCCGCAATTAATTTAATATTATAATGCATATGAAGTTATGACGTATACAGTGGCAATGCGGCTTAATGATTCACAATGTAAATCGTGGCTTTAGAATGCATGACTTCATCCTGATTTTGGCGGTGACAATTACGCGTCAAGTTAATGACTATTGAATATTTTTCCAGAAACGAATGTCTGTAACGGAAGGCGGGATCCAGTACCCTGAAGCATCCGAAGGTGGCAGACCAAAACTACTCGGTGTCATGGATCCACGGCAGGGTGTCATTGACAGAATGTCAAGGTAGCACAGAACGCACCCCAAGTCTTTTCAGTGCAATATCAATGACTCAAACTATTTCAAGATGCCAAACCTGTGCCGGTAACATGACTGACTGCCCGGGACATTTTGGTCACATCGAACTTTCCAAACCTGTGTTTCACGTCGGCTTCTTGACGAAAACAATCAAGGTGTTAAGATGCGTATGCTTTTACTGTTCCAAGCTGCTCGTTGATAAGGTAAGAAGTAAAAAGCAAAATACAGATTATTTTGGTGATTCAAGTGACTCTTTTTTTCAGAGCAATCCGAAAATCCGCACAATCGTATCGAAAACGCGTGGGCACGCTAGAAAAAGGCTGCTCCACGTGTACGACTTGTGTAAAGGTAAAAATATTTGCGAAGGGGGCGAGGAAATGGACGATAATTTTGATGTCCAGCAAAGGGAGGATGAAGAACCAAAAAAGTGAGTTAAAATATTTTATATTGACACAATGTTATTGATAAATTATTATATCATTTTATCTGAATAGTATCAGATCGGTGGTGCAGAAGTTAGACAATTTGGGATAGTGTTTTTTCACTGCTGTGTTGTCTCTGATTTCCCAAACGTCGGGATTTTGTCGAATTGGAACAATTGTTACGCATATTTGTTTTGCCGTTCTTACGTCGTGTTACTTCTTGACCAGACACTATTTTTGTAGATATATATAATATATATACACAATGTATTACATGGAACAGAAATTTCAATATTGTTTTCTGGAGTTTGCGCAATTGACCACGAATATTATTGTGTGTAACCGATGAGCGCTATTTTTTCTATCGAAGCTTTTGACAAAATTCAGCTGGGTTACATGCGCCTGTGCATATCATGTGGGAGTTGTTACAGTTTCACTATGTGGAAATCATCTGATATCATTCAAATTGCTGTTTATATATCAATATACTTGCAGGTCTGGACACGGCGGGTGTGGTAGGTATCAACCCAAAATTAAACGGGTCGGATTGGAACTTGTCGCAGAATGGAAACACGTTAACGAGGATTCTCAAGAAAAAAAGATCCCACTCACGGCCGACAGAGTGTACGAGATTTTGAAGGTAATATTTCAATGTTTTCTAGAAATGTAGTAAACTGTATTGATGTTTATTATCATATTATAGAGAGTGAGTGATGAGGAATCTGAAATTCTCGGAATGGATCCAAAGCATGCCAGACCAGAATGGATGGTCATCACCATTCTGCCAGTGCCGCCTTTGTGTGTCCGTCCTTCAGTTGTTATGGGGGGAGGTTCCGCCAGAAGCCAGGTAAGATTTGTGTGGACCGGTCTATTACCGACAATGGAAATATAACCATGACATGATTCGTTCTAGGACGATTTAACGCACAAACTGGCGGATATTATCAAATCCAATCAACAGTTGAAGAGGAATGAACAAAACGGAACTGCTGCTCATATCATTGCGGAAGATATTAAATTGTTGCAATTTCACGTAGCGACACTGTTCGACAATGAGCTGCCTGGCGTGCCAAGGGTAGGTTTGGTGGTCAAGACTATCAGCGGTAACTGGTAACTATATGTAACTTGATACTTGGATAGGATGATGTACTAATGACACCGGAGAATATATTTACAATGAATGATTTCATTAATTCTTATAAGCATTGTTTGATTATGACTTTGGAAGTTTGTGAATGAAGTAGCTTGGGCATTCAATGATTGCCTGTTTCTCCATTGCTGTGTGGTATATTAGCATTGTGCTAGTTGTCTTCATCGGTAATTGTGACCCACCAAATCACAGCGTCATCAGTCTCATATAGTAATCGTTGATAGTGGAGTAGAAGTAACGTAATAAATTTCTAGTCATGTACTAGTAGAGATTTCAAGTAAGCAAAAAAGTAATTATCTTAGGCCTCGTTTTGCTTGAAAACTGAACTGTAGGGTAGGACTGGCCTATGTAGTTTGAGCAGACAAAACTTACTTAAGTTATTGTTAACTGATCTGAAATGCAGATAAAATTTGAAAGTTTTTTTCCAGCGCCAACATTTTTCCTTGTTTCTTCCAGGCATTGCAAAAGTCTGGACGACCCCTGAAATCGATCAAGCAGCGTCTAAAAGCCAAAGAAGGTCGAATTCGCGGTAACCTGATGGGAAAGCGTGTCGATTTCTCGGCTAGAACAGTCATTACGCCCGATCCGAATCTCAAAATCGACACAGTAAGGGGACATAAATATTGCTGCGTCTTAACAATAGTTGTGTACATTTTCAATTGTCACTTCAGATTGGAGTGCCGAGGTCGATTGCGGGCAACTTGACGTACCCCGAAATCGTGACCCCGTTCAACATCGACAGAATGCAGGAGCTGGTCAGGAGAGGGAACAATCAGTACCCCGGTGCCAAATACATCATTCGAGACTCGGGCGACAGAATCGATTTGCGGTACCATCCAAAACCGTCTGATTTGCATTTACAAGTTGGCTACAAGGTAGTGCAAATGATATTTTGTACTCAGAGGTAGTCGGTAACGGAGTATCTCAATTTTTTCGAAGTACTCGAGTAGTTTTTGCTACCATGCACTGCATACTCAAGTGGTTATGTTTTATACTACTTCCACTTCTGCTGGAATGGCGTTTTGCGCAAGAGTGCTTACTTTTTACACTTTTAAAGTGGAAAGTAATTTTGGGATACATTCGCATCGCTTTTAAATGTGTGCCATTGTCAATAGAATTTGTAATATATTTGAAATGTACCTTTGTGATGCACCTCCGAGTTATTCAGAGTATGCGATTCTAGGTTGAAAGGCATATCAAAGACGGCGACGTCATTGTGTTCAATCGTCAACCGACTCTTCACAAAATGTCCATGATGGGACACAAAGTCAAAGTTCTTCCGTGGTCCACGTTCAGGTAGCTTCCTACGCCATTGCAGACTTCGCTGGTCGCTTGAAAACCGTTTTCTATGCCTCTGTAGGATGAATCTGTCGGTGACCACCCCGTACAACGCCGATTTCGACGGCGACGAAATGAACATGCACATTCCGCAAACCATGGAGACGAGGGCGGAGATTTTGGAACTGGCGATGGTGCCGCGGATGATCATCACGCCGCAGAGTAACCGACCTGTTATGGGCATCGTGCAAGATACTCTCACTGCCGTGCGCAAGATGACGAAGCGTGATTCGTTCATGGATAAAGTATGGTTTTTAGTTTTTGTTGTTTTAGTCAAAGCTAGGCCTAGAATACTTACTTTTTTCCATACTTGGGAATTGCCATTTGTACTAGAGTTAAAATTTATGATGTTTCTTCTACTTGTAGATGAGTGCCTGGCATCCTCTACCTATTTTTGCATGAAGCTCATCCACCCAATTTTAGACTAAGCTAAAATACTTACCTTTTTGCTTACTTTAAAATTGCTAACTGTACTTGCAATTGAGTAGAAATTTACAATATTACTTCTACTGCTATACAAGTACCAACAATGGCCACTTCAACCACCTCCAGTAGAGGATATGCTCGTATCACGATGTTTCTTGTCTGCAGGCGTTTTTTATGAACATTCTGATGTACCTCGAAAACTGGGACGGGCACATCCCGCAGCCCGCCATCCTGAAACCCAAACCACTGTGGACCGGCAAGCAAATCTTCTCCCTCATCGTACCCGCCGGGATAAACTGCATCCGCACGCACAGCACCCACCCCGACGGCGAAGACGTCGGGCCCTACAAGCACATCTCGCCGGGCGACACCAAAGTCGTGGTAGAAAACGGCGTGTTGCTGAGCGGTATTATCTGCAAGAAATCTTTGGGTACCTCGTCTGGGTCTCTCTGTCACATGGTGGCGCTGGAACATACGCCCGACGTGTGCCGGGAGTTCTACAGCAATATTCAGACTGTCGTCAACTATTGGTTGATGATTGAGGGTCACTCGATTGGTATCGGTGATACCATTGCCGACGCGCAGACTTATCAGGATATTCAGAATCAGATTCGAAAAGCCAAGCAGGAGGTCATTGAGGTAAGTAGTCTCTTTTGCGCTGTTGTTGTGCGCTTGTGACATGCTGTCGGTTGTTTAATAGGTGATCGAAAAGGCTCACAAAGAAGACTTGCAGCCTACGCCTGGTAACACTCTGAGGCAGACTTTTGAGAACCAGGTCAACAGGTACGTTACTGCAGTTACCCTACCATTTTCGTAGGATAAAGCCAGCTTTATAATATGCATATCGACACCATTTCCTCAAATTCAATGTTCTTCGCTATCTTTTGTTGTTAATGGCGTCGATATTGCTGTGTAGGATTTTGAATGACGCTCGTGACAAAACTGGATCCTCTGCCCAAAAAAGTTTGTCCGAATTCAACAATTTCAAAGCCATGGTGGTCGCCGGTTCGAAGGGTTCGAAAATTAATATTTCACAGGTAATGTAATTTGAAATTGACGTATGCGATTGTGTTACTCATCATATTCCATTTCAGGTCATTGCAGTGGTGGGACAGCAGAACGTCGAGGGTAAGCGTATCCCTTTCGGATTCAGGCACAGGACACTGCCACATTTCATAAAAGTATGCTTTTCCGTAAAATATGATTTGGAAGATGTACCGTAATCACTTTATTTTTCACGCAGGATGATTACGGTCCTGAATCTCGCGGATTTGTTGAAAACTCTTACCTCGCCGGTTTGACTCCAACCGAATTTTTCTTTCACGCTATGGGAGGAAGAGAAGGTCTCATCGATACTGCGGTCAAAACAGCCGAAACTGGTACGATCTAAACTGGCTAGAAGCGTATGCGTCGGCAAGATATTCTTGAATGTTTGGGCTCGATTTTCTCTACTGCCAACCTTTTACCTTGACCCTTTTTATTCAAACCTCTGCAACTTGTAGTCTTTTGTGTGTGTGTTTGCAGTCTTCTGGAGACCACAATGGCTGAAAGTCTATGTATTGTGCTTGTAGACTGATATTTTTTCATTTGAGTCCGACCAATAATTTCTCCGAGATATCAGTATCGGCCAACTCTGTCTGATGACATCGTCTCTTCTACAATTGTTACAAGTTCGCTTGTTTGCGAAAGTACTTGAAAATGTTGTGTTTGAACTACAATCATGCAAATCTTTGAAGAGCTTCTTGGAGGTAAAGAACAATCATGCAAATATGTCTGTGAATACTAGTTTTGTCATAAATGATTGAAGTTCACATTGTATATATTTTTCAAATCACTGGACCACTTATTAAAAGTTCCAGCTGGAAAATGCAACAGTTTTATGTCGGCATTATTGGTAAAATATGGTATCGGCTAAAGCGCTGCTTCTGGTTCGACGCTACTCATTATTAGTTAGGTAGAACATTTCTGCACTTCTCCCCTTGAATTATTTCATGCGGCTGTCATTTTTTAAAAGTACCTTGTCAAAACCTACCTGGTTTTTAGGTTATATCCAGCGTCGTTTGATCAAGGCTATGGAGTCCGTCATGGTCCGTTACGATGGTACGCTGAGGCAGTCTAACAATTACATGATCCAATTGCGATACGGCGAAGACGGCCTGGCCGGCGAAAGGGTCGAGTTTCAAAACCTCGCGACTTTGAAACCGAGCCACAAAAATTTCGAGAAGGTATTCCGCGAATTCTCAATCTTCCGTTTTTCGCACTTCTGAACAAACGCTCTTCCAGAAATTTCGAATGGATTACAACAACGAACGGCAGCTCCGTCACGCTCTCACCGAGGAGTTGATACGGGAGATTCAGACCGACGTGGGCATGCAGCAAGCCCTCGACACCGAGTTTGACACTCTGCGGCAAGATCGTGAGGTCATCAGGAGTATATTTCCCAGCGGAGACAGCAAGGTGGGCTTGTTATCTCAGTAAATTACATCGAGTTTTAGATGTGTCCAAAAATGTATTCCGATATGCAATTGCATCATAGGAACTGCATAATATGGTATCAATATTCAGTCACACCATGTTTAAATTGTTGATTGATATCAAGGGGGTGAATTCTGGATTCGGAATCAGCTTGAAAGTATCTGGGATTTGTTAGGATTCGGATTTTTTGCATTGTAGCGTGGTTATTGTTTATTATTAACCTGCGAAGAAAAGGAGAAACGCAAAAGCAGTTTTGATCGTATGGGTATGATTGAAGGAAAAGACTTCAGCTTGATGCAGTTGAATTTTTATGTTGATTCAATACAACACTGCCCAGTTTCAAATGAAACCAGGGATGTGCGGCTACAGAGAAAACTTGACCGACCCGTTTAAGGGCTCTCAAATTTAGCGTATACTCTGGTGAGTTCCAGTGGGCTAAGAGAAGAGACAAAAACACAAAAATAACCGAAACATACACACTTGGCACATGACTATTTTCTTACAAAATATAGTCACTAACCATAAATTTTTGGCGTGCCTCCAAGTATTACTTATTAAGCGTGTAGTTCGGTATCAAATTTTACTGATAAGTCTCCCCATCGCCAACATCGCTGCTACCAGAAAGCTAGTTTGACGCCCTTGGTCACATAGCCATATTTATATCTGACTCTCTCGTCAAAAAGGTCGTGCACCCCCCGACTGTAAACTAAACACTTCACGTATCACAGGTGGTCCTGCCAGTGAATTTGAACCGTCTGATATGGAACGCGCAAAAAATTTTCCACATCGACCTGCGGCAGCCATCGTCTGTGAATCCGTTACGTGTCATCGAAGGCGTGAAAGAGTTGAGCAAAAAGTTGATCATCGTCAGCGGCGAGGATAACCTCAGCAAGGAGGCTCAACATAACGCCACCCTGCTTTTCAACGTGCATTTACGGTAAAATAGCTGTGGAGTTGTGTGTATTCTTTCGTAAGTTGATTATTTTGGTGTAGGGTATTCCAGAATAGCATGTGTCTTCCTGATTTACTTGTATATTAACGTGTATATATTATTTGTCTGTAGCATATTTACATATATATACATGTATAGTTTACACTTTTAGTGAATTAAGGCTAGAAGCCACCGAACGAATATGACAATAGTCTCGTACCGGGAGAAATATCGAAATACCTGCTTCTCCCGACACTTGGCTGTGATTTGATGATACAAAAATGGCCGACATCCATCTCATTGTTGGTACCTTTAAATTAAACGTTTATACCGATAATTAACCAACATTGTGGTTTTATGTTTGAAATGATTGAGAATTAGCGGTCAATATTGCCGACCGAATTGATTTGAGAAGTAATCGCTCCGTGGTATCATTAAGGAGGTATATCAGATTTGGCTAGCTGTCTGGATCGTAATGAGTTTGCAATAACAGCCCCCAGGCATGCTTTATTACCACACATTTCCATTTATAACAATAATTAGTGTTTTATATTGACCCTAATATCCCCGTTAAACCTTCGAAATAGGGAGTTGCCCGTCTGTAATTTGAGTATCAACTGCCGGCAAGCTACGACTATGTCATGAACATGCACGTTACAGAGGCGTCTTGAAATATAAGCTGACACTGTTATTTGCAGATCCACGTTTTGCACGAAAAGGGTTGCTGAAGAATTCCGATTAAGCTCGGAAGCTTTCGAATGGATTCTCGGCGAAATCGAAAGCAGATTCCAACAAGCGCAGGTACTTATAACTAGTCTTTGATTTATAACATCCACAATATATACCACTGTTGCATTCCATCGTTGCGACGTATGTATAAAATATGAAACCTTATTTATAGGTCCATCCCGGTGAGATGGTTGGCGCCCTTGCTGCACAGTCTTTGGGTGAACCGGCTACTCAGATGACCCTGAACACTTTTCACTACGCTGGTGTATCTGCGAAGAATGTAACACTCGGTGTACCGCGTTTGAAGGAGTTGATCAATATTTCGAAGAAGCCGCGGACACCGTCGCTTACTGTGTTTTTGATCGGACAACCGACGAGGGACGCCCAAAAGTGCAAGGTACATTGTTTCCAAAATAGTCAGCGTTGGTGCTTGTGTAGCAGTAGAAGTAACTGCTGTAAAGAATTTCAAGTAACTGTTTAAGCCCTAGTTTTTCTTGAACTTCGGAACGGTCTAGAGGCGTTGAATATTCAACTTTTTATTTACTTGCAAACAATTACTGTTGGTTGTAAATAGCTGCTTGTACTAACGGGAATTCACAGCAAGTATCATTAGCAGTATTAATTTCCAAGTAATTAAAAAGGCAAGTTTTGCCTTGAAGACTGCAAGCTAGTAAGTAATTAACTAAGCCTTGTAAAAACTTCTCAAGTAGAAGTGGATGTAGTATCTGCTAGTAGGAAAACCTCTGAGAAAGTAAAGTACTTTGTTACTGACACCCCTGTGACAAATGCGGTAGTGAATATTTCTGGAATTTGTGGGTGTCGAAATCCTACGCCCATTTTAGCTGTTTTTAATTGACTAATTTGATCGTTTTTGATTAGGATGTTCTGTGTCGACTCGAGCATGCGACTCTGAGAAAAGTGACTGCCAACACCGCTATTTATTACGACCCCGATCCGATGACCAGCGTCATTGAGGAGGATCAAGAATTTGTGAACGTTTACTATGAAATGCCGGACTTCGACGTCAGCCGGATCTCCCCGTGGCTGCTGCGTATTGAGCTGGACCGGAAAAGAATGACAGGTGAATACCTTACCAGTGTTATATGTGTTATGTAATCAACTCGCTCCTTGTAAAATGTAATATTTGTCATTGTGGTAGTAGAATTGATCGCTGGATGTTTTTCTTGCTAAAATCCTTTTCAACTTGGCTACTTAGTGCCCGGTTGATGGTTCATTCATTGATATTTATATTTTTAACGATTCAAAACACTACGGGATTGCAATAAAATTAAAAAGTAGGAAGATGTTGAAATACTCTTTCTATAAACTGATCTAGCTGCTGCTGTCTGCAATCGAGGCTGTAATAATTGGTAAGATAGTCCGTGAAATAATCTCATTTTAACATGAAAAAGTCCGCAACTCACGCCGCTTATCTCAACAGATAAAAAGCTTACCATGGAACAGATCGCGGAAAAAATCAGCGCCGGATTCGGCGACGATTTGAACTGCATCTTCAACGATGATAATGCCGAGAAACTGGTGCTCCGAATACGAATCATGAACAAGTATGTGATACATGTCTTGCTGAGAAAGAACTACACCTACCAATATAAGTTTACCTGCACATATGATATGTACTGTAATCATGTAGCGTCAAATAGGGTTAGCGGTGACTGATAATGTATGATATGACTCCTGAGTATAACTTAAGTATACCATTGAATAATATATCCATATTGAAATAAACCCATATATTTTCGGCTGACACTTACTCGTCAGGGGTGATAGTTAGCAACCAGTCGATAACTGAAATTAAATTGTCACTGTTCTTGTCAATTCTCTACTAGTTGTTGACAAGTGTAAGCTGGAAATTTTGGGTTTATGATTTAATGTACGAGGTTAAACCAAAGTGAACTGTGATGGGAAGTTATGAATTATTGAACCTGTTATATCAACAGCTAAGTCGTTCCCTGTTGACGTAGAGAGAATCATAAGACATTGCGTCTAACACCGCCATTACGATTATAGTGAAGAGTCTAAAATGGACGAGGACACCGAAGAACAAGTCGATAAGATGGAGGACGACGTGTTCTTACGATACATCGAGGCTAATATGCTGACAGACATGACGCTGCAGGGTATACCTCAAATTGCAAAGGTGAGGGGCTACTGAACCTACCACATAAAATGGGATTTACTGTAATGAAACAATGATGTAATGACCCGTCTCGAGTGTCATTTGAGCAGCCCGTTGCTCGATCGAAGCTGACCAATGAAACAGCTTCCTCGCGCAGGTGTGTGCACGCATCGTGCTCGCACACCCACCACGTTCTGAAACCGTGGCTGAGATTCCAGGATGCTCATCTCTGTTATATATTCCATTTCGACGCGATTCTTTTTTCAGTGGTTTCTCTCGTGTGTCTATTATTTTTTTTCTCTTCTCTCGTCTGCATTTCTTCTATCATCAGAAATGATTGCTCTCTGATGGTGCAATATGTAGCTGGGATTGTTTGCTTGGGTGGTGTTTAGCTCTCTCTTTTCTGCTAGAAGTAGTCGCACCAGTATTGCGTAACCCAGGCAACTGTATACTGATCGACTCTGCCTCTCTGTGTTGAGAGGGGTTTGCGCTATGAACCGAAGCGTGTCTTTTCATAGCACATAGCATGAAAACATCAATACATTTTGTAATGCAAAACATTTTTGCGCAGAATTTTTGTGGTGTATTGAACTGATAAAATTGCTAATAAACCAATGATGATGATGAATTTGAACCCTGCGAAATCATGCAATACAGTTGATCTCATCTGTATCTTTACTTACCGAATTATCGCCTTACTGCCGTAAGCATCGAATTGTGCGAGTTGACGAACTATCACTTCGGAGTGTCAAAAGTTTTACGCAAATATTTTCTCAATAGTTTGCCTCGTGTTTGATGACTTTTTCATACCTGCTAAAAATTTCCACTCCCATTACACGAGATCCTCGTCAAAGGGAACTATCTACTTGCCCCCACCCAATAGCAACTTAACTAAGATCTATGGAGACTCAGGACCTATCATCTGGAATGAATTACCACAACATATCTGAGAATCGCCTTATAATAGATCCAAAAAGACCTACTCAATCCCCTCCTTATATTAACACTGTTGTCCTACCTTGCCCAGACATTGCTTCGTTGATCATTTGCTACCATCGTTTACTCTTTTTTATTTTCCTTTTTGACCTAACATTCTGTACAGCCAGACTGTATAGAGTCAAGTGCACCTGTTTGGTGCTGGTGTGATCAGACTAGATGACCTTTGCGGTCGTATCGATCATCCCTATCTGATACCGAGTACTGTGCATGCATATGTTCTATACCACCATCATTGCCGTCTGTTTTATGTATTGTGGTCGGATGAAAATGAAGACTCTCTCTCTTTGTAGGTACCTAGGATTAACTGCTATAAAGTATGCGAGTTTCTGCTTCAAGTAGTTTTGACATGCCTTGTATGTCGTTTGTTTCAAGAGTAGCAACGCTTGACTACCTATTGCTACGATGCAAAATTCGTTTTTGTATTTTATTGTTCATATGAGCAAGCAACTCCATGCATTCACCACCTAGCCAATGCCAAAGAAAATCATGTCACTTCCGTGCTGCTGTCGTAAATTTACGTCAATTTGTCACCCGTCATAATTTTCTCGGTAACAACCGTGAGAAGTTCTCCATCCCAATATTTTTTTGAATTTCTGCCGTGCAGGTATACATGCACTTGCCGAAAGAAGAAAGCAAGAAGCGAATCGTCGTTACTAAGGAAGGAGAGTTCAACGCAGTTCAGGATTGGATTCTCGAAACTGACGGAACTGCGCTGATGCGCGTCTTATCGGAGAGAGACATCGACCCTGTCCGAACCACTTCCAACGATATCTGTGAAATATTCTCCGTAAGTCCGTTCGGAACCTTGAAACTCCCTACACTTCAACTGAATGTCATTCGCAATTTTCTGACCTCTTTATATCTTGAATATTGACGAATGTCAGTTTATAATTCCCCACTATTCATATCATATTGTCAGATGTGTCTCAATGTTACTTTTAGACCACTTTCCTGCCCCCATCTCCCTTTCGTGTTTCCAATTTATCCTATCCTCACAGGTGCTGGGCATTGAGGCCGTGAGAAAAGCGTTGGAACGCGAGATCAACCATGTCATCTCTTTTGACGGCTCCTACGTCAACTACCGGCATCTGTCGTTGCTGTGTGACGTCATGACTTGCAAAGGTCACTTGATGGCCATCACGCGTCACGGCATCAACAGGCAAGAGACTGGCGCTCTGATGCGATGCTCTTTCGAGGAAACCGTCGACATTTTGATGGAGGTTTGTTACAGACTTGCAACTAGATAATTCAAATTAAAGCTGATATTGCCGAAGTACTGGTAATTTAATTCTAATCTACCGTAATTCACGACCAGTGTGCTGATCTTGGAGATTTGTTGCAGGCCGCTTCGTCTGCCGAGACCGACTTTATGAGTGGTGTATCTGAAAATATCATGCTGGGCCAGTTGATACCGGGCGGCACCGGTTGTTTCCAGTTGCTGTTGGACGCGGAAAAATGCAAGCAGGCTATGGAAATTCCTACAAACATCGGCGGCGTTGGAGGTAGAGTTTGATTTAGAACAGTGCTGCCCAGAGGTGGTCAGTAACAAAGTACTTTTCGAAGTACTCCGAGTACGTTTTGCTACTTGCATTACTTGAAAGTTGTGATTTTAGACTACTTACAATACTAGGCCTAAACTCAAATATTTACTCTCCTAGATATCTCTTGTACTTAGTAGATATTTACAGCTTGACTTGAGTACCCAAAATGGCTACTTTGACCACCTCTGGTGGGACCTGACCTTTTTTGGCGGCAGCCCAATTTCCGATTTGAAGACGCGTCACTTCAGAGCTTCAGTGTACAAGACTAAGATATTGATATTGAAATTAAAGCCGAATATCTTTCTTTGGCTGACACTCGTCAGAGGTCATAGTCTGCAAGTATTCCTGAATTGAATAGAACATGTATTTCAAGAGAACCATTATATTTTCAGGCACCGGAATGTTCTTCGGATCGATGGCGTCTCCGAGCTCCATGTCGCCCAGCATGACCCCATGGGCAGGCGGGGCCACTCCCGCATTCGGCGCCTTCACCCCAGGATACGGCTCCGGCATGACCCCTCACGCGGCAGCATTCTCTCCGGCTCAATCCGACGCATCTGGATTTTCGCCCGGGTACAGTCCGGCATGGAGCCCGGCCCAGTCCCCTGGACCCGCGAGCCCCGCGTCACCGTACATTCCATCGCCGAAGCATGCGGGTTTATCGCCGAGTTACTCCCCGGTATCACCGGCGTACGAACCAGGCACCCCAGGGACACCGCAAAGTCCGAAATACAGCCCCGGGTACACTCCGTCGAGTCCGACATATTCACCGACTTCGCCCAGGTATTCACCAACAAGTCCCGGCTACAGTCCGACATCACCATCATATTCGCCAACCAGTCCATCATACTCACCCACATCACCCGGGTACAGCCCCACGTCACCTTCATACTCGCCCACGAGCCCATCATACTCCCCGACAAGTCCAAGTTACAGTCCAACATCACCATCCTATTCACCTACAAGCCCGTCTTATTCACCCACTTCACCAAGTTACAGCCCCACGTCGCCAAGCTACAGTCCTACCTCACCCAGTTACAGCCCCACATCTCCGAGTTACTCACCTACTTCACCTTCTTATTCACCCACCAGCCCCAGTTACAGTCCGACGTCACCGTCTTATTCACCAACAAGTCCATCGTATTCGCCTACCTCACCCAGCTACAGCCCGACCTCGCCCAGTTATTCACCGACTTCACCTTCTTATTCACCAACAAGCCCCAGTTACAGCCCGACGTCACCGTCTTATTCACCCACCAGCCCTTCGTATTCACCTTCAAGTCCCAGTTATTCTCCGTCGTCTCCAAAGTATTCACCATCGTCCCCGTCTTACAGTCCAGCGTCACCGACTTACTCTCCCACCAGTCCGAAATACTCCCCGGCCAGTCCGTCTTACAGTCCCGCCTCTCCGGACTACAGCCCGTCCAGTCCGTCTTACTCGCCTTCGTCTCCATCATACTCCCCGTCTTCACCGTCGTACAGCCCGACGTCTCCAAAGTACTCTCCGTCGAGTCCAAAGTATTCACCATCCAGTCCTGGGTACTCGCCTACTAGCCCGGCGTACTCGCCAGCCAGCCCAGAGTACTCGCCTTCGTCTCCGACATACTCCCCTTCGAGCCCGAAAACTGCAGACGCGAGTCCATCGTACAGTCCCTCTGTGGGATACTCTCCGAGCAGCCCCAATTATTCGCCGTCTAGCCCTGGTTATTCGCCTTCAAGTCCGCAATATTCGCCAGCGAGTCCTAATTACGGCGCAGGAGACCACGGTATATCGCCTGCCTCGCCGACTTACAGTCCGTCAAGTCCATCTTACAGCCCAGCCAGTCCAGCGTACTCACCGTCGAGTCCGAACTATGCACCGAGTTACTCGCCGGCCAGTCCGCAAGGCGACTCGTATTCTCCGAGCTCACCCTCTTACACTCCGAACACTCCAGGAGGAATGGCGTACCCGCCACCAGACGAGGATTCCGATTGATGCGACTCTCCTTTCGGACTTTGATGTTTTATATGGGTACTGGTGCACGCTATACACGAGATTTGCATATTGCGTGGGAGGTCTATTCGTTTGGGCTGTTTTAAAACACTTTTTCCGAATTTCGCTGTGTACAGACGCTTGATGCGACCTCTCATTGAAGTCGTTTTGTCTTTTTCTCGATCTTCGCGGCTGAATAAATGGTTCTGCTTGGTTTCATGGGCAGTGATCGCTGTCTGGTTAGGAAAATCCAGGAAGTTAACGACTTGGTTCCTTGAATCTACGTTGTATTTGAATTGAAGGGTGTAGGCTGTAGACATCAGATGTATGTATTTGAGTGGTAGGTCTTCACCGATACGTTAAATATTAATCACATCAGTACGCCACGCGATAGGAGAGTGAGATGCTATTCCTTCTGGATTACTCAGTAGGTTAGTAGCGTAATTTCACACAGTCCTTTAACAGATGTCGACGTGGAACTATTAAATGGATTCGGTGAAGTGGGACATACATTGCCATCAACATAGTGCAATAGTCAGAGCCATCAGTAGAGATATTTTTAGTACAGTCGGTATTACTCAACTAGTCGCCAGGATTTCGTAATTGCTAGTTGCCTAGTACTCAGCCCTTCCTACCTACCTTCAGCGCATTTCAAACGTTCATTTTCTACTTCTAGTATTAATTCTGCACTACTTGAGACACAGATGTTTAGCAGTACCGACAGAAATACCTTTTCTGAACAGCATACTTTGTAATGCCACGAGTAAAACTTGCATCGCGTCAAACTTAAAACACAGTCACCAGCATTTTCTCAAAATGAATCTATTACATATATTCCATTCAAAAGACATTTCACAATCCGGAGAATCTACTGTAGCACACCATCATACACTGCATGTTCCATCTTCCAATAGACTTGTACAAAAACATTCAGGATTCATTTAGATATTTGTCATGCACAGATGCACTTTTGAAATATTGCAAATCTGCTCCGACGGCTGTTGACAGCAACCTCTGAATATCTCTTTCCTCCACATCACCAAAACAGTATCCGTTGGCATTATCGACTTGACGAACCACATTCAGCATGCTTTGCTTATCTTGAACGTTCAATGGAATGAAACTGACAAGACTGTAGTCTTCGATGACGCTACAAAGTTGTCTGGAAAATCGACGTGATTAAATGCAATGATATTAAACATATTTGTAACGGCATACTCATTCAGTTTGTGATACTTCTTCCAAAATGTGGAACTTTTATCTAACGATAAGAGTTTTTCAAGATCAAGTACTTCTGTGTAATATTCCAAATGAAACGCCAACCTGTAAATCGAAACCAGTGCATCATAGAGTGCAAAGATAAGAAGACAATGCTAACATACTTTCCATGTTGCTCCGCCACATCCATCTTCGAAAGCACATTTACGTGCGGCATGCTGATGTGCAGCATGGTGGCGAGAGATGTCAAAAGCACAGACACAAATTTGTGAGCGTCGGAACAGTAATGCGAATCGACCAGGTGAACGGCGGTGAGACGCATGTCATATTCCTTGCTTGTGAGTTTGGATATAACATTTTTCAGTGAAGAATGGTGGGTGTAGAGCTCAACTTGACCAGGGCAGTCAAATACAAGATATCTAAAATGTAACAAAATTGTTATATCTTCAATATAATCAATAATCCTTGTGTTTGATGTAGTTGCATACAAAAATGGAAAAAAAAAACATTCCTGTACTCAAGTAGACACCAACTACAGAGCATAACTAATTTGAGCACAAGGATTTAAGGACTTTTATCAATGCAGCATGATATGAACCATCATTTTGCAAGCAGGCCTAGGCTTCCCAGTAACTACTTCAGATATGAAATCTTTTCGGTTAACCAATGAAACTTGGAGGCGCATCTTTCAGTGGCTGTGATTATTCCATTCATGAGATTATTACAATTTCTGAATATGCTATTTTCAAGATATCAATTCAACGAAAAAACAACATACAACATAGAGATGCAGACTATTATATCGATATCACATCATCAACTCAAATGAGAAATGCATTTACCACAATCATGTTGAAAAAAAATGATCATACTTTCCCGTATGCTCTTTTAATTTTTCAACAAGCCAGTCCATGTTAGCTTCAAGATATTCCATGCAGTATAGGAGTCCACCATTGGGACCCAGTTGCAGGTTATCCATGACGTCTTCAAGAGTTATAAGTTCACTGATGTCAATATCGCAATCGTAAGGTATATTGTCATTTGCCGGGTCGAGGTTGATAATGCACACTGGTCGTTTTAGGGCAGATAAAAATTGCTGCATGCCATTGCAGTATGTGGTTTTGCCAGAACCCGGCGGTCCAATGACGACTTGGCCGAATGCTGTCTTCATGATTGGAGATTGAAGAAAGATTGCAATAGAGTTCCGATATAAAACTGTAAAGTCTTGGGAAAGAGCTAACTCCTTTGCCTGATGTTATCGTGCAACGTTTTGCCTCTGTGTTCAAAAATATAGTATGAAGGACGATTGCCAACTGTGTCAAAGGTGGCCTTCTTGATATCTGCGTTCACGAGAATGCTCTTCAGTTCTCCAGATGCCAGGATGATACCCCAAGATGCTAGTACAAACCCAAGTATTGTTTGGATTGTGATCTGCAGTTTATAAAGCGATGAATAATACAATACATATAGATAAAAGTCATAAAACAACAGCTTCTACAGGGCATACTCACATCAATTGGCAAGGAATGTATTTCTTGCTGGGTCAAACGCACATATGAGCGATCTAAAACAGAGAATCAATCAATTTCGCAAAATCTGTAGTCACAATCAGAGCAATATGCCATCCATAGTGTAGTGGCATTGTTTTACACATAACTATTGATGTGTTATAAAATACACTTCACATAACATACGTTGAGCTGCAGACACTGCGCCGTGAGCGATGAAAAGGAATCCTATTAGCAGTAGAATATTCCTCAGAGTCTTTGCCATTCCCAGAAGCTTAGAAGCAAATATGATGTTGTAACTACTGATGCTGTTCTGACGAACAAATTAAACGGGGACGATTTAGCATTGACGCCATGGATTCTCGAAATGAAATGTGATCCCACAGGAAAGGCCTGGAGATATCCAATTCCCGTAGTCTAGTTATCGGTTTATCCACAAACTTCCGAAATCCGTTAAAAGATACCGTGATTCGTATCCACTTATGCCTCTTCATATAATCTTATTCGCTATTTTTAGGCTGCCGCACTTCTCAGCATTTTTAGTCCGTGCGCAACCACCGCGCGCGTATCTCATTTTGACATGTTTCTGCAGGTGGATTTAAATTGATGATGACAGTGATGTCGGTGATGTCACCAAGTACTACGATATTTTGGAATCGGGAAATGAGGAAACTTTTCAAATTTTTCAGACTTACAATACTGGGGTGAAATCAGTAAAAAATGGTAAATTTCCACGAAATTCCATGTGGAAGCGGAGTAATTGCCGTGGAAAAATTTTGGATTCGAATAAAATAGTATTTACGGTGGGCCCAACTATTTATAATTAAAGGGGCACTGCGCTCTAAATATGATGTGGTCTCAAATTGAAGGGCAAAACGAAAAAAAAATTTTGGCCGCAGCCGTTTTCTTCAGAACGCCACCGTAATGGAGCTGCAATTTATTGAAATTTCCAGAAACGCACCCGGCTGCAGCCGTCGCGGCTCCGGGTAATTTCTTAACCCGTTACATGGCACGATGACTTCATCGTCGCACTTGCTGGACGCGATTACGCAGGCACGCAGTGGACGAACTGTAGATAGTTGTCAGCCGATGTTATGAAGCAAATATGTCTTACACGCCAAGGTGGTGTAGATACGGCGTTCCACGGACGATATTGAAATTTGCACCTAAACGTCTTCATTTTACTTATGACACAATGCTTGCACGAACCAAACTGGCTGTCCTGGACCACAATGCGAATGTTGGCAGATTTCCTGCGGTGACACAAGAAGGTTTGCTGTGCAGATGAAATGTTTGCAAGTCAAGGTATTCAGTTACTTACTCTATATTTGTTTAAGCAGGTGTTCTACGATACAAAAAAAGTTACTCTCGGTCAGCAAAAGAGTGGATCTTGAAAAGCAGACGAACCACTATGCGAGAGAGCTTTTGAGGCGAACTGCTGAGAATCGCACTGGCATCAACTTCCCCAGTAACATTTCAAGAAGTGTGCATCCAGTCAGCATTGCACCAGAACCAGCCCCCTCTAAAGAGGAATTACTTTCAAAACGTCGTTCTAGAACGTGACTTGGATACAAAACATCTCTCTATCGTACATCTTCGAGTTGTATGGCATGTGGTGCAATGCTGCGTAGCTTACTAGTTCAATTTCATTCTTCCACTGCCTGACTGCCCTGTTGTAATACCCTGGCTATGTAGTCCTCGGATGTTTCTTTTATTATTTATTTTAATAAACGAGTAAGCAAAGTAGTGGATGTATCAGGCACAGCAGCCATTGGTGGAATATAGAATGCAAACAGTTCCAGGTCCCTGTCTAATGATACAGTAACAGAACTGATTTCGACATATATAGCAGAGCTGCAGTGTTATCAATCACAGTTCGTTTTCTATCTGTCATTTGAAACCGACATACAGTCCATCATCACTAGGGTACTTTTGCCTTGTAGCAGTCACACTGCACGCTGGCAAGGGCATCCTGTTTTTGCTACCCAAAACGTCGCCATCAATAATCCATTCCAGTATGTGTCGATAAGACACCAAGGGATATTGTCTGCAATTGGAAAACATCAAAGGATATTGCAGCAATAAAAAAATGCTGAAAACTAATACCAGCATATATACGACGGAGAGTATAATGCTCCCAATTTATAAAGTGTAGGCATATATATAAAAGCATGCGAGAAAAGGTGAAGAATGCAGGAAATTGGGGTCAAGTGTAGAATACGGCCACCTCGAGAAAGTGATCCCCATGACCATCACCGATCAGTGTTGCACCTGAAACTTCAGTGCTGCACCTGAAACTGTCGGAATTCAGAGTGCTTCACGTAGTTACCGACTATGCTCCCCACTAGACCCTATAAATCCTGTCAAGGTTCCATATTATATCTTATCATATTATTATATCTTGAATTCACAGATACACATGCCGGTGACGAGCAAGATTACATTTTACATCGCTCGCTCGCATACCAGATGAACGGCTTGTACAAGAAATCGAAAGAAAGGGGAAAGGAAGCGACTTACTCCAATCTCTTCACCACATTATGTATTGTGTATCGCATTTTTATCGAAAATATAAAAAATAAAACGCATGACGCCTATGCCCGCGCAGTTGCCCAGAAAAGACCCGACGTAAGAAAGTACTCATGTACACTTATGTGAAGACACTCGCATAGTCGCGTATCATACCAAGTGTACTTTCCAGCCACAATAGTTATGTACAGACACTCGCATAGTCGGGTATGATACCAAGTGTACTTTTCAGCCACAATAGTTATGTACAGACACTCGCATAGTCGCGTATCATACCAAGTGTACTTTTCAGCCACAATACTTATGTGAAGACACTCGCGTAGTCGCGTATCATACCAAGTGTACTTTTCAGCCACAATACTTATGTGAAGACACTCGCATAGTCGCGTATCATACCAAGTGTACTTTCCAGCCACAATAGTTATGTACAGACACTCGCATAGTCGGGTATGATACCAAGTGTACTTTTCAGCCACAATAGTTATGTACAGACACTCGCATAGTCGGGTATGATACCAAGTGTACTTTTCAGCCACAATAGTTATGTACAGACACTCGCATAGTCGCGTATCATACCAAGTGTACTTTTCAGCCACAATACTTATGTGAAGACACTCGCGTAGTCGCGTATCATACCAAGTGTACTTTTCAGCCACAATACTTATGTGAAGACACTCGCATAGTCGCGTATCATACCAAGTGTACTTTGCGGCCAAGGCTACTCATGTAGGTACTCTCCAATAATAGGGCATGATACCAAGTGTACTTTTCAGCCACAATACTTATGTGAAGACACTCGCATAGTCGCGTATCATACCAAGTGTACTTTCCAGCCACAATAGTTATGTACAGACACTCGCATAGTCGGGTATGATACCAAGTGTACTTTTCAGCCACAATAGTTATGTACAGACACTCGCATAGTCGGGTATGATACCAAGTGTACTTTTCAGCCACAATAGTTATGTACAGACACTCGCATAGTCGCGTATCATACCAAGTGTACTTTTCAGCCACAATACTTATGTGAAGACACTCGCGTAGTCGCGTATCATACCAAGTGTACTTTTCAGCCACAATACTTATGTGAAGACACTCGCATAGTCGCGTATCATACCAAGTGTACTTTCCAGCCACAATAGTTATGTACAGACACTCGCATAGTCGGGTATGATACCAAGTGTACTTTTCAGCCACAATAGTTATGTACAGACACTCGCATAGTCGCGTATCATACCAAGTGTACTTTGCGGCCAAGGCTACTCATGTAGGTACTCTCCAATAATAGGGCATGATACCAAGTGTACTTTTCAGCCACAATACTTATGTGAAGACACTCGCATAGTCGCGTATCATACCAAGTGTACTTTCCAGCCACAATAGTTATGTACAGACACTCGCATAGTCGGGTATGATACCAAGTGTACTTTTCAGCCACAATAGTTATGTACAGACACTCGCATAGTCGGGTATGATACCAAGTGTACTTTTCAGCCACAATAGTTATGTACAGACACTCGCATAGTCGCGTATCATACCAAGTGTACTTTTCAGCCACAATACTTATGTGAAGACACTCGCGTAGTCGCGTATCATACCAAGTGTACTTTTCAGCCACAATACTTATGTGAAGACACTCGCATAGTCGCGTATCATACCAAGTGTACTTTCCAGCCACAATAGTTATGTACAGACACTCGCATAGTCGGGTATGATACCAAGTGTACTTTTCAGCCACAATAGTTATGTACAGACACTCGCATAGTCGGGTATGATACCAAGTGTACTTTTCAGCCACAATAGTTATGTACAGACACTCGCATAGTCGCGTATCATACCAAGTGTACTTTTCAGCCACAATAGTTATGTACAGACACTCGCGTAGTCGCGTATCATACCAAGTGTACTTTTCAGCCACAATAGTTATGTACAGACACTCGCATAGTCGCGTATCATACCAAGTGTACTTTCCAGCCACAATAGTTATGTACAGACACTCGCATAGTCGCGTATCATACCAAGTGTACTTTGCGGCCAAGGCTACTCATGTAGGTACTCTCCAATAATAGGGCATGATACCAAGTGTACTTTTCAGCCACAATACTTATGTGAAGACACTCGCATAGTCGCGTATCATACCAAGTGTACTTTCCAGCCACAATAGTTATGTACAGACACTCGCATAGTCGGGTATGATACCAAGTGTACTTTTCAGCCACAATAGTTATGTACAGACACTCGCATAGTCGGGTATGATACCAAGTGTACTTTTCAGCCACAATAGTTATGTACAGACACTCGCATAGTCGCGTATCATACCAAGTGTACTTTTCAGCCACAATACTTATGTGAAGACACTCGCGTAGTCGCGTATCATACCAAGTGTACTTTTCAGCCACAATACTTATGTGAAGACACTCGCATAGTCGCGTATCATACCAAGTGTACTTTCCAGCCACAATAGTTATGTACAGACACTCGCATAGTCGGGTATGATACCAAGTGTACTTTTCAGCCACAATAGTTATGTACAGACACTCGCATAGTCGGGTATGATACCAAGTGTACTTTTCAGCCACAATAGTTATGTACAGACACTCGCATAGTCGCGTATCATACCAAGTGTACTTTTCAGCCACAATAGTTATGTACAGACACTCGCGTAGTCGCGTATCATACCAAGTGTACTTTTCAGCCACAATAGTTATGTACAGACACTCGCATAGTCGCGTATCATACCAAGTGTACTTTCCAGCCACAATAGTTATGTACAGACACTCGCATAGTCGGGTATGATACCAAGTGTACTTTTCAGCCACAATAGTTATGTACAGACACTCGCATAGTCGCGTATCATACCAAGTGTACTTTGCGGCCAAGGCTACTCATGTAGGTACTCTCCAATAATAGGGCATGATACCAAGTGTACTTTTCAGCCACAATACTTATGTGAAGACACTCGCATAGTCGCGTATCATACCAAGTGTACTTTCCAGCCACAATAGTTATGTACAGACACTCGCATAGTCGGGTATGATACCAAGTGTACTTTTCAGCCACAATAGTTATGTACAGACACTCGCATAGTCGGGTATGATACCAAGTGTACTTTTCAGCCACAATAGTTATGTACAGACACTCGCATAGTCGCGTATCATACCAAGTGTACTTTTCAGCCACAATACTTATGTGAAGACACTCGCGTAGTCGCGTATCATACCAAGTGTACTTTTCAGCCACAATACTTATGTGAAGACACTCGCATAGTCGCGTATCATACCAAGTGTACTTTCCAGCCACAATAGTTATGTACAGACACTCGCATAGTCGGGTATGATACCAAGTGTACTTTTCAGCCACAATAGTTATGTACAGACACTCGCATAGTCGGGTATGATACCAAGTGTACTTTTCAGCCACAATAGTTATGTACAGACACTCGCATAGTCGCGTATCATACCAAGTGTACTTTTCAGCCACAATAGTTATGTACAGACACTCGCGTAGTCGCGTATCATACCAAGTGTACTTTTCAGCCACAATAGTTATGTACAGACACTCGCATAGTCGCGTATCATACCAAGTGTACTTTCCAGCCACAATAGTTATGTACAGACACTCGCATAGTCGGGTATGATACCAAGTGTACTTTTCAGCCACAATAGTTATGTACAGACACTCGCATAGTCGCGTATCATACCAAGTGTACTTTGCGGCCAAGGCTACTCATGTAGGTACTCTCCAATAATAGGGCATGATACCAAGTGTACTTTTCAGCCACAATACTTATGTGAAGACACTCGCGTAGTCGCGTATCATACCAAGTGTACTTTTCAGCCACAATACTTATGTGAAGACACTCGCATAGTCGCGTATCATACCAAGTGTACTTTCCAGCCACAATAGTTATGTACAGACACTCGCATAGTCGCGTATCATACCAAGTGTACTTTTCAGCCACAATACTTATGTGAAGACACTCGCATAGTCGGGTATGATACCAAGTGTACTTTTCAGCCACAATACTTATGTGAAGACACTCGCGTAGTCGCGTATCATACCAAGTGTACTTTTCAGCCACAATACTTATGTGAAGACACTCGCATAGTCGCGTATCATACCAAGTGTACTTTTCAGCCACAATAGTTATGTACAGACACTCGCGTAGTCGCGTATCATACCAAGTGTACTTTTCAGCCACAATAGTTATGTACAGACACTCGCATAGTCGCGTATCATACCAAGTGTACTTTCCAGCCACAATAGTTATGTACAGACACTCGCATAGTCGGGTATGATACCAAGTGTACTTTCCAGCCACGATACTTATGTATAGACACTCGCATATTATAGAAATGGCCCTGACCCTGACTCCTACTCCAACGTCCGGTCAAATGTAGATAGACTCGAACTATAGCCAATGGCAGCACGTTTATCAACAAAACAAAAACGAAACGAAATGTAGAAAAAAACGGAATTACGAAATTGCAGGCACACTTCGATAACTAGATAATTCTGAGCAGTCAAATCTCAATAAATTAAAGGGCTCATTTTACACTGGGTGTTGCCTGGCGATTTCCTGAACAATGTCCGAAAAGTAATGATCTCTTTCTCTGGTCCGACGCCACATCCATTCATCGACTGGATCAGTGCTTATCAATCGAGTGTATCTCGCAACCGAAGGTGTTCCATACTTTTTTAAATAGTTTACCACTCTAATGGGGTGTGACAATAAGGGTGTCCTTCCTTGCAATGGGGAAAACTGTTAATATGATTTTTGTCTCATTAACTGAATCAGTTACGCCAGATATTACTAAGCAGAGAATCAATATGGCGATGTCCTGTAGGCCTATATCTGTCATGTTCACGCATTAAGTCAAGCAGCTATGCTTACACGAGTCTATGAACTGAGAAATGAAGTAGCAACTTTCCTCTAATATCGCCGACTCATAATCTTGTAATCGAAAATGGGTATCTCTTCTTGCTTTCCTGGTACATTTAACGTCGCATCTGAACAAATTGAATTTGCAACTTCAGGGGGATAGATGAGATGTTTAGGCGCATTCTAAACGAATCTGTGACTCTTGAAATGTCAACAGTAGCCTACAAAGAAAATTATGCTCACTTTCCTATACTGGAGGAGAGAAAACCTAGTACCAACACTACATTTCTAACTGTGATACGAAATTTAACTACTGAATAAGTGAATATTCACCCGCTTTTCCAACATTCCTTCTCTACAAAATGAATTCTGACTATTCAGTACTCCGTTTAATGTGGACGCCAATACCATTGCCGGAAAATTTCAAATGGGCCTTTGTGAAGTGCGATGCAGTTGAATTCATTGACATATTTCATACAAAGAGCATATCGCTGGATGACTTTGACAAAGAGCACGTTCTTGAAATTGGTCTTTATCCCAGCTTGTCCAGCAATGTAAAAGAAATGGCATCGATACTCATGTAGGTACTTTCGCATAATTGGCCATGATACCAAGTGTACTTTGCGGCCAAGGCTACTCATGTAGGTACTCTCCAATGATAGGTATGATACCAAGTGTACTTTGCGGCCAAGATAATCATGTAGGTACTCTCCAATAATAGGGCATGATACCAAGTGTACTTTGCGGCCAAGATACTCATGTAGGTACTCTCGCAAAATAGGGCATGATACCAAGTGTACTTTGCGGCCAAGATACTCATGTAGGTACATGTAGGCATGTCGAGAGGCATTGTACAGTCAGAATGCGTCCTTATGTACGTCAACCCACATTGGTCACATGAAGGTATCATCTTCAACAATGGTACATGCTCATAAACCGGAAAAAACATTGTGATTAACAATGAACTTAATAATTGATCACGGTGGAAGAGTTTCCGGGCCTGATGAACACGACTCTTCCATGTGTAAGTCGAGCAATAACTTCAGCAGCGTTTGGTCAACAAAAGGCGGTGAAGATGTGAATGCAAGTAACGAATGAATGAACAGGAAAGAGAAACTTGCAAACTTGCAGGAATATAATTAAAAATTAGGCGCAGTAGAAACTATAGTGGCCTTTAGAATTAGGCTGATTTCTATCTATGAATAATTTTATGTTGTAATAAAAGTTGTAAAACAAATCATCGCTAAATAATATATCATTTCATTTCATAGCCCACATTTATCAGTAGCCTAAGCATGGCGAGTTTAGTTGGTGTAGGCATACCAGAGCTCATTGGAATGGGCGCGCTGTCAAGCAACACTGCAGCCATTCAGTTTTTCAGGCAGCATGGACTACTTGCAAGGCAACAGAATTGCCCACAATGCAGCGTGCCATGCGCTGAAAAATTCAGGAACGTCAAAGATCAGACCGCCTGGCGTTGTCCGGTAGGAAGTCATACATTTTTTTTTGTTGGAGCCAGAAACTAATATTTTGTGACATTTTTCATTCACAGAAATGCAAGAATTTTTGGAGCATACGTCTTGGTTCTTTCTTTTACAAAAGCAATCTGACGGTATTGCAACTACTGTACCTCCTCTACTTTTGGTCACAGGACCATTTGCAGGTCTCGATCATACACGAATTAAAGATCAGTAATCGGACCTGCATTGACTGGTGTCAATTTTTCAGGGAGGTAATTTCCAAGTTTAATTGTATAGCATGGCACTATGATTACTCTGTGATATTTTCAAGGTCTGCTCGAGTGAGCTACTGAGAGGCTCCGGCGTCGTTGGTGGTCTAGGACACGTTGTGGCTATTGACGAGTCTGTCATAGCCAAGCGCGGCCGTGGGGCAAACGCCCAGGCAAGGCCCGTCCCACAACAGTGGATATTTGGAGGCGTGGATCTTGCAACGAAGTTTGTATACAGAAAATACCACCCAAGGTTAGCAAAACTTAAAGAATAATAAATGTTTTATGCAGTCAATGCTTCATGCGATTCGTCGATCGTCGCGACGCCGGTACACTTTTGCCGATTATTCGGCAATACATTGCTCCAGGGACTGAAATTTGGTCCGATCAATGGGCTGCATATCGTGGCATAAACGGTAAAAATATATATTTCAACGATAACGATCACTTTCATGAAAGTATTTATATTTCGTTAACAGGAATGGGCCTGAATTATACGCACAAATCGGTGTGTCATAAGGATTTATACGTGGCACCCGACGGCGTGCATACCAATAATATTGAAAGTCAATGGCGAGATTGCAAAAGAAAATTCAATCGCATGAATGGTTCGGTAAGAAGTTTTGTGCCCTCCTATATTGATGAGTGGATGTGGCGAAGAACTAGAGATAGGGCACATTACTTCCCCGATATCATTCATGCGATTGCGACTCATCCAGAGTATCAATTTTAATATGAGAATGCACCATTCCTGCAATTTCGTTCAATTTTCTTTGTTTCGTTCTTTCACAAATAAACATGATACACCTGAGTATTGTGGCTGGAAACAAGATTTGATGAGTACAGGGCTGTGGAAAGTACCTACATGAGTATCTTGGCCGCAAAGTACACTTGGTATCATGCCCTATTATGCGAGAGTACCTACATGAGTATCTTGGCCGCAAAGTACACTTGGTATCATACCCGACTATGCGAGTGTCTGTACATAACTATTGTGGCTGGAAACTACACTTGGTATGATACGCGACTATGCGAGTGTCTTCACATAAGTATTGTGGCTGAAAAGTACACTTGGTATGATACGCGACTATGCGAGTGTCTGTACATAACTATTGTGGCTGAAAAGTACACTTGGTATCATACCCGACTATGCGAGTGTCTGTACATAACTATTGTGGCTGAAAAGTACACTTGGTATCATACCCGACTATGCGAGTGTCTGTACATAACTATTGTGGCTGGAAAGTACACTTGGTATGATACGCGACTATGCGAGTGTCTTCACATAAGTATTGTGGCTGAAAAGTACACTTGGTATGATACGCGACTACGCGAGTGTCTTCACATAAGTATTGTGGCTGAAAAGTACACTTGGTATCATACCCGACTATGCGAGTGTCTGTACATAACTATTGTGGCTGGAAAGTACACTTGGTATGATACGCGACTATGCGAGTGTCTTCACATAAGTATTGTGGCTGAAAAGTACACTTGGTATGATACGCGACTACGCGAGTGTCTTCACATAAGTATTGTGGCTGAAAAGTACACTTGGTATGATACGCGACTATGCGAGTGTCTGTACATAACTATTGTGGCTGAAAAGTACACTTGGTATCATACCCGACTATGCGAGTGTCTGTACATAACTATTGTGGCTGGAAAGTACACTTGGTATGATACGCGACTATGCGAGTGTCTTCACATAAGTATTGTGGCTGAAAAGTACACTTGGTATCATGCCCTATTATTGGAGAGTACCTACATGAGTAGCCTTGGCCGCAAAGTACACTTGGTATGATACGCGACTACGCGAGTGTCTTCACATAAGTATTGTGGCTGAAAAGTACACTTGGTATGATACGCGACTATGCGAGTGTCTGTACATAACTATTGTGGCTGAAAAGTACACTTGGTATCATACCCGACTATGCGAGTGTCTGTACATAACTATTGTGGCTGAAAAGTACACTTGGTATCATACCCGACTATGCGAGTGTCTGTACATAACTATTGTGGCTGGAAAGTACACTTGGTATGATACGCGACTATGCGAGTGTCTTCACATAAGTATTGTGGCTGAAAAGTACACTTGGTATCATGCCCTATTATTGGAGAGTACCTACATGAGTAGCCTTGGCCGCAAAGTACACTTGGTATGATACGCGACTATGCGAGTGTCTTCACATAAGTATTGTGGCTGAAAAGTACACTTGGTATCATGCCCTATTATTGGAGAGTACCTACATGAGTAGCCTTGGCCGCAAAGTACACTTGGTATGATACGCGACTACGCGAGTGTCTTCACATAAGTATTGTGGCTGAAAAGTACACTTGGTATGATACGCGACTATGCGAGTGTCTGTACATAACTATTGTGGCTGAAAAGTACACTTGGTATCATACCCGACTATGCGAGTGTCTGTACATAACTATTGTGGCTGAAAAGTACACTTGGTATCATACCCGACTATGCGAGTGTCTGTACATAACTATTGTGGCTGGAAAGTACACTTGGTATGATACGCGACTATGCGAGTGTCTTCACATAAGTATTGTGGCTGAAAAGTACACTTGGTATCATGCCCTATTATTGGAGAGTACCTACATGAGTAGCCTTGGCCGCAAAGTACACTTGGTATGATACGCGACTATGCGAGTGTCTTCACATAAGTATTGTGGCTGAAAAGTACACTTGGTATGATACGCGACTATGCGAGTGTCTGTACATAACTATTGTGGCTGAAAAGTACACTTGGTATCATACCCGACTATGCGAGTGTCTGTACATAACTATTGTGGCTGAAAAGTACACTTGGTATGATACGCGACTATGCGAGTGTCTGTACATAACTATTGTGGCTGAAAAGTACACTTGGTATCATACCCGACTATGCGAGTGTCTGTACATAACTATTGTGGCTGGAAAGTACACTTGGTATGATACGCGACTATGCGAGTGTCTTCACATAAGTGTACATGAGTACTTTCTTACGTCGGGTCTTTTCTGGGCAACTGCGCGGGCATAGGCGTCATGCGTTTTATTTTTTATATTTTCGATAAAAATGCGATACACAATACATAATGTGGTGAAGAGATTGGAGTAAGTCGCTTCCTTTCCCCTTTCTTTCGATTTCTTGTACAAGCCGTTCATCTGGTATGCGAGCGAGCGATGTAAAATGTAATCTTGCTCGTCACCGGCATGTGTATCTGTGAATTCAAGATATAATAATATGATAAGATATAATATGGAACCTTGACAGGATTTATAGGGTCTAGTGGGGAGCATAGTCGGTAACTACGTGAAGCACTCTGAATTCCGACAGTTTCAGGTGCAGCACTGAAGTTTCAGGTGCAACACTGATCGGTGATGGTCATGGGGATCACTTTCTCGAGGTGGCCGTATTCTACACTTGACCCGGAAATTGTCGTTTATATCCAGGAACCATGTCATAAGTCCAAGACCCTGTCATAGGTCCAATACTAAACAAAACAAAATGTTCTAGGACCCACTTGTTAGAAAGCCTTCTGCCAGGACCATGTGGTTGATTGTTATTATTCCAGTTTTTTCTGTTCACTTTGAAAAACGTTTCAAGAATTGAGGGATGTATATGTAGGAGAAAATCGTCATGTTCTGTTATGCAAGTCGACCCTCCATTCCCAAGAAGCTCCATTATTTGTTGTATTTCCCTGCAGCAGACGCGCTCATTCTGGTTTGTCATGGATGCACAGTTCAAGCAACTGCACCATTCATTCATTGTCTAGTGTCCGAAGTTGACTCTGGTTTTCTGACGATTCCTTTGACCAATACAATGAGATTGATAAATTGCATTCAAGAAACACAGGTACAATACTTACAGAGAAATGAGTTTGTGCTTCTTGAGTTGCAACAAGACGGGCGAATTCCTCCTCTGAATATTGTGGCTCGAATTGATACGGCAGGCTCTCACCAAATATCGTGATATCATCGAAATCTTCTACATCTGTATCTTCATCAGAAGTTACGTCATCAACAAGATCTTCTTCCATACCATCAATAATTTTAACAAATTTTACGTTATCTACGTGTCAAAGGAATTGCATGAATGAACTGATGGAGACAGAAGATTCGTTTGTGAAACTGAGAACAACAATGTTACGATAAAAATTTCCACAACAATATTGGAACTTAGATGAGAATGAAATAATGATATCCTTGTGTTGACTATCTATACATCTGTGTCTTGAACAAGTAAACTGGACCGTATCAAGATAGTTGCTATGCCATGGGTAAATGATGCAAAATATCTTGTGTCTGTCTATTCCACAAGACCACCACTCCAAAGGTTGTGCACTGTGCTGTCGTTAATACATCTTGAAAATGACAGCTGTATCTGCATCAATATACAACTGTAACGGCATCTCAGTATCAGTCAACTGGCAAATACTATAGAGTCATGACAAGCTCCAGACACAAATCATCCTGACTTAACACCGTACGTTGAGCGCCGCCTTGGTGTGCAAGACATGAGTCCTTCACAACATCGAATGACAACTATCTAAAGTTCGTCCTCTGCGTAATCGCGACGAGCAAATGCGACGATGAAGTCATCGTGCCATGTAACGGGTTAAAGGGGCACTGCGGTCTAAATATGATGTGGTCTCAAATTGAAGGGCAAAACGAAAAAAAAATTTTGGCCGCAGCCGTTTTCTTCAGGACGCCACCGTAATGGAGCTGCAATTTATTGAAATTTCCAGAAACTCATCCGGCTGCAGCTGCCGCGGCTCCGGGTAATTTCTTAATCCGTTACATGGCACGATGACTTCGAGAAAGGAGGACACTTATTCAAAATTTTCAGAAATAGAATAGTGGATCAAGTATAGAATCCTGAAAATATAGTAAATTTTTCAGACTCCGTGGTCGGTCGACTAAAAAAGGGATAACTTTCCAGCTCAACTCCGGAAATACAGTTTTTCTTTCACACTCAACATTAGTTGACTATTTGGTTGAAATTCTTTTCATCCGCACAAGTACGAACCGTCACACAGGTTGAGAAGCACTTTATGCTGTAGCCGTTTTTCAGGGTAACAGTAATTTCTTATCCACAACACGAATACCACCAGTCAGGGTTCCCCATGAACATGACAAAATTCATGACATTCAAAATTGGTGGTTCGGGTAGGCTACTGTAGGAAAATTCATCATCCCTAACCAAAATCCAACGGTACGCAAACCTAACCTGAACCCACAACTCCGCAGCTGACCCTAAAACATATTATTCATTATATTATAATCTTACTAATCCTCAAGCCATCATCTTATGATTCTCCAACCTTAATGCGAAACCAATTATGACCGCTCTGAATTTTGAAATGTTCAGAGGGCACACTGATTGGTGATGGTAATGTTTTATACACAACATAAGAATAGGACATGATCTATTCCTGCCCTCAAGAAATAGAATACACTAGGCCCAATTAAGAGAAAAATCTGCTGACTGAATATCGTCCGTGGAACGCCGTATCTACACCACCTTGGCGTGTAAGACATATTTGCTTCATAACATCGGCTGACAACTATCTACAGTTCGTCCACTGCGTGCCTGCGTAATCGCGTCCAGCAAGTGCGACGATGGAGTCATCGTGCCATGTAACGGGTTAAGAAATTACCCGGAGCCGCGACAGCTGCAGCCGGGTGCGTTTCTGGAAATTTCAATAAATTGCAGATCCATTACGGTGGCGTTCTGAAGAAAACGGCTGCGGCCAAAATTTTTTTTTCGTTTTGCCCTTCAATTTGAGACCACATCATATTTAGACCGCAGTGCCCCTTTAAAGAATCGGTCACCGTAAATACTATGTTATTCAAATCCAAAATTTTACGACGGCAATAACTCCGCTTCCGCATGGTTGGAATTGAGCCAAATCTGGTCAGTATCGTTTCTATATAGTAGGCTTACCATGCGTCTTCTTTCAAGAGGATTTGTCCTCTTTTTTGACTTTTTTGAAAGTGTCCTCGGAGGACGCCCTTTTTGTCTTCTTTTTTGAGATTTTGTCCTCTTTTTTGAAAATTGAGGTAAGATTTAGAGGAAATTGCGAGTGATATGCCACAAATTAGCACTGAAGTGACGCTCAGGCGCGTATGTCGGAGTGAAAAACGGTGATTTTAGCTCTGAGCGAAAAAAAATACCTTTTTTTTTTAGTCATCCACCTGGCAATGTGGGGAGAAAAACGGTATTTTGAGTTCTGAGCGGAAAAGTTGACCTTTTTTTTTTTAGTCAACCGATCACAAAGTGGGAAAAATTTACCGTTTTTTGAGAATTCTACTCCGGTTTTGCAAGTTGCAATTTTCTGAAAAAGTGTCCTCTTTTTAGATTTCCAAAATATGGTAAGCCTACTATATATAGACAACCTAACCTAAATTCACTTTCCCTCACGGGCCGTGTTACTTTATTGTGTGAGTTTGCAGGACTCTGTTGAATAGATTTATATTAAATTACAGAATAAACTTCTAATCTTCTGAAGTAATAGCATTGTTAATGTCTTATAACAATAATATGTAGTCGCCTGGTCTGCATTCAAACACTATACTCCAAGTCGTTTCGACGCCTTCCTATCTTTTCATTGTATCACGGTTTTGTGGTGTTTTAAAATGCTGAAAATATTAATAAACTGATACTGAAAGTCGTGCAAATTATTATGTGATCATAAGTAAGCTACTACCGTGCCGTAGACGGAATCCACACGCCTATGCATTGTTTATACAGGGGATTCGAAATTATTATTAAAACTAGGCCTACACATCAACTTTCAAACAACCTCGGAAATCCAACCTTGCAAATTTAATTTGTTTCATTTCTTCACCAGGCACCATAACTTCAACCGCTAAAAATGCTAATTTTATTATCACACCTGTATTTTTCACATCAGATGTACCAGAATGCGCAATAATGTGTAAAAGATAAAATATTAATAAAGCTTGTAAATTTATTGGCCGGCAGTGATTCGCACAGGATGGTATCAGCTCTAACACTCTTCATTTTGTAGCGTGTAGCACGTAACACCAACTCATAACACTAACACACACTCTCGGGAGAGTTAGCAGTTTGAATAATGGTGCCAAATGTGCAAAGCGGCTCGCTAGAGAAAAGTCTGGGCACCCCTACTCTGTAGAAAACATCGTTGTTTCGTCCAGTCCAGTTTTATTTGGTGATGTTATTATAGGCTACGTATAACATAAGTAGCCTAAGCTATGTAATGCAGGCTATACACTCGACAGTCGTAGGCTATTTCCAGCTTTCGTCGTGTAGCTCATTTATTTACAGACTGACTTCACAAAGATTGCAATAGCTCGAAGTGTTGCTTTCAGGAACATCTATTTCTTCCCCTGAAAAATAACCAAATATATACTCAGTTTCGCAACATGCAGGTTGCCACACCCGCTCAAAAGTTTGCAATTGAATTGATAATCACCTCATTTTTAGCGCTCTTCAGGTTTGACCTCAAGTCCATGGTCACCTTGTGCTTGGAGCCTAGCAAAGCGCGCAGCATTTGATCAGCTGACATTCGGACACGTCGCAGAGGTGGCCTTTTGAATTTTCCTCTTAGGTCGAAGATTTTCTGATTCAACTCTTCGATCTATTTCATGAAGTAAGTTTTATAGACTTCAATCCGCTACTGGGGAAAACGAGTAAATATACTGTTGATAATAATTAAATGTAATATTACAAGGATTGTAACAAACCGCATACTTCCAATCCAACAAATGGTTCCAAATAAGATTCATCCTTAAAGATGATTTGAATGGCGTGGCTTTCATGCTTTGATCTCATGCTTATCATTACAATTCAACCATGCACAGCACAGTTTTATTGGCGCTAGCATAGCAAGTCTACAATAAAATGTACGACTCCCTCTGGTAGGATATACGACGAACCAATTTACTTGATTTCATGTTAGATTTGTACTTTGTATCCATAAATGCACCTCGTTATCATTTTTCTTCACTTTCACTTCGATGTCGAATCGTGCATCATCGATTTTATCAATTTTGGCGTGGAGTTCACGGCATAAATCCTGAAACAAAAAATGTTCTTGGCATGAATATTTAGCCATCATTATAAAATTAAGGGGGTAGATCGTTCCGAAATATTTCCAATGCAATAGCCAATATATAGCCAATATATAGCAAAATTCTATGATCTAAGGCGACCATATAAGTTTACCATCAGTTCTTGTTGGGGCATGCTTGATAGATTTCCAAGTGGCTCGATTCTGGTATTTAAAATTCTCTTTTTTTCTTCGGCCTTGTGCTCAGCTTCCCTTTTCAAATCCTCGCGGGCTTTGTTCAGCATAAGCGACTTGAGCTGCTGCTTACGCTGATGAGTCATCTTTCGCGGGGCTCCCTAGTACAGACATTTTTTTAAATTGTTAACACGTACATCAAGAAATGTTATTTCATTCTTACATCGTCTGCCATAGTGCTGGACGGCTTCTGTCTTTAGCTACAGAAATACGTATTATATATCTGTTTGACTGAGTCTGAGAATATAATAGTCCTATAGCCTTTGATAAACAAAAATCTAAATGTATCAACGCATCGACGTTGAGAATTTCTGAGGAAGGATAGGCTACCAATTCAGTCGTATATACTAGGACGCATCGTTTTTCAACTGGCATTAAATTAGTAATGGCAGCGATACAGATGGTATCTGAACGTGTTGATGACTTCTTAATCACTACTTAGCACCTATATGGCACATGCGACAAGAACTGCGAAATATGTCTTACAAACAGATTAGAATGCACGTGCAGGCGGTGATTCCTTGAATCTAATTTCTGGATATTTGATGTTAGTTCAATGCTTTCCGCAAGGTATTGTTGATATCGCTGACGAAGTCACTCGTGTTGGCTGTTGGCAGCCGTAGCGCAAAATTTTGTCAAACTGCTCTCGATCGCAAGCTACTTAATTGTCACACGGATTACGAATAACCTATATATATATATCAGTTACCATGTGGTCTGGCACTACAACCACCCAAAATCACTCACAAATACTAAAATGATCATTTTCACGAACAATCGCGTTACGATGACGATATTTCTCCTCATTCATCTAGCTAGTTCATTTCAATCATTCAGTCGCTTCTAATTCTATTTCATCAAATTAACCACCACTCTTTAAATCCTTGTTCCAATCGAAATTGCAATATAGTATCATCTGGTGGGGAGATGCCAGTGTTAGCGCACTCAAACCACTGCAAAAACTTCAACACCAGGTCCTACGCATCATAGCCCTTTGGGGCTAGGTTGTGCGTCCAACAAATCACCTGCTCAAAAGATTCGGTGTCCTAAACATAAAAGGAATTGCCAAGTTTATGTCATCATCATTGGTTTAATTAGCAATTCAATACACCACAAAAATGCGATACAATGAAAAAGTAGGAAGGTGTCGAAGCGACTTGGAGTAGTCTATGGAATCAGACACCCACCTTGGCCTAGGTGATGTAAAGAGGAGGCATGCACACTGAATGAAAAGTAGAGAAGATAGTATAGGAAAAAGAAAGCAACAAGAAATGGGGCGGCATGTCATGGAAAGCGAGATCGATAGGTCAGTCGTAGTCCGGTAATTTTGAGGACGGACTAGTATTTATTTATTAGTAATTGCTTGTATTTCGTCTTGAATGTGGACAATGGACATGCTCGTCGACCTTCGGAAGGCCGGCGGAATACTGTTCCACAGTGTTGGGATGACTCGAGTCATGACTTGACTCGAGTCAGACTCGAGTCACCTTTTTCATATGACTTGACTTGACTCGAGTCACTTTGCTAAAATGACTTGACTTGACTTGAGTCGGCGTATCAGAAATGTGAATTGACTCGTGTCTCGGAGGAATATTCACGAGTCAATTTCGAGTCATCAAGCAATCGATGTTGATAATAATCATTGTATCTTGCATACGTTCGGATTGTACGCGAAATGATGGTGTAACCCATGAGAGCGACCAATCATTCAATGATCGTGCGTTTTACTGAGCCTCCATTGCTCCCTCACAAATAAATTGATCGCAAACGAAATGATCGAAGCTTACAGCTTACGTTGTGGTAAGCTAGTATAGTAAAGTAATTTAATCGCAAAATGTATATTTCTGTTCTCTGTTCGTAACTTAACCAAGCCTCCTGTTGTATTGAAATTGAATTCCAATATAATTTATACAGCCCTCAACCATCGGCGCAGGCTGGAATTGTATCATATTAATTTGTAAATGGGTAATGTATTGCATCTTATCAACTCGTTTCTCTATATTGGCTGGTAACTATAATCAGAGGCTATATGCAATTATACTTACGTAGTTATGCATTTCTACGTATATGTGAGTAATAAACCGGCTTCTTGCGTTTATATTTAACTCTATATTCTTTCATAGGTTCAGAATCAATAACCACTCAATCTGTATTTCAGACAGCTAGCAAAATGCAATGACGTAAGAATGCCTCGCAGACTTGAATTGTGACTTGACTCGACTTGACTCGAGTCACCTCCAAAATTCGAGTGACTTGACTTGACTCCAGTCACCTTCGAAAATCGATTGACTTGACTTGACTCGAGTCAAAATGTGCAATGACTCGAAATGACTCGTGACTCGAAGGTAGTGACTTGATCCCAACACTGCTGTTCCACGCATAAGGTCCGGCATATTTGATAGAGCGATGATCTTTTCGGTCGATCATATGATATTTGGACGATGTGGACGCGCGTGTGAGGACCACGACGAGCTTCACTAGTAAATTTTAATGTCTTAATAAACAAACCTGGGGATTAGAAAGAGTGCATATAATGTATGTTAACCAATGTTGAATTATGATCATCATCATCATCATCATTGGTTTATTAGCAATTTTATCAGTTCAATACACCACAAAAAATGCGATACAATGAAAAGACAGGAAGATGTCGAAGCGACAAGGAGCAGTCTATGGAATCTGACACCCACCTTGGCCTAGGCGATCTAAAGAGGAGGCATGCACACTGAATGAAAGTAAAGAAGATAGTATAGAAAAAAGAAAGCGACAATAAATAGGGCGGCATGTCATGGGAAGCGAGATCGCTATGTCAGTCGTGGTCCGGTAATCTTGAGGATGGACTGTATTTATTTAGTAGTAATTGCTTGTATTTCGACTTGAATGTGGATATGCTGGTCGACTGTCGGATGGCCGGTGGGATACTGTTCCACACATCAGGTCCGGCATATTTGATAGAGCGATGATCTTTTCGGTCGATCATATGATATTTGGACGACGTGGACGCGCGTGTGTTGTACTTGTGTGCTTTTGATTCCGAGGTAAAGAAGTCATTGAAATATTCGGGGCAACGACCGCAGTGGAACTGATACATAAACTTGGCGATTTCTAGTTTCCGCATATCTTCTATGTTTAGGACGCCGAATCTCTTCAGCAGCGACTTGTTGGATAGGCAGCCAGGCCCCTTTGGGGCCCTAGTTATGATTCGGAGTACTTTATGTTGTAGTTTTTGCAGTGGCTTGAGTGCAGTTTTTCTGGCAGCCCCCCAACACAGGATGCCATAGTGTAACTTCGATTGGATTAAGGATTTAAAGAGTATCAGAAGAACCCATGCTGGCATGAAGCGCCTAAGGCTGTAGAACAGGCCGCACTTCGGTGATAATTTAGTTTCTAGGGACTGAATATGACTCTTCCAGGACATGTTCGAGTCCAATAAAACTCCGAGTTATTTGGCATTGTCTGTGTTGGAAACGGGCTGACCAGCGATATTAACGGTTAGGTTATTTTTTGAATTCACTGTCAGCAATTGCGATTTCGAGGCGTTTATGCAGAGGTTGTTCTGGGCCGTCCACTCATCGACTTTGGGCATTTGGTCACGAGTCAGGGCATCCAGCTCTGCCGTCGAAGATGCTGAAGAGAGGAGGTGAGTATCATCAGCGAAGACGGCGAATAATATCAATTACCGTTACCGCGATGACAATGTTACCACTTTAATTCACTGCGTCAGATGTAAAATAAAATTAATACGCCACAGAATATAGTTAAAATTTCTGACTCGTCCCGCCAACGTATCCTCTGCTTTTTATTTGGCCCTCGGTAAAAATAATTGCCTACCTCTGGTTTAGACCAGCGATTGTATCATGCGTACATGGCCTGCTGTTGTAGATGCGATTGTTAAGGCCTGCTGTCGACGCGTTAGATTAGCGGGGATTGCGTGCCCGTGCAACTGCACCAATCAACAAATTAGCGAGGATTGCGCGCACAGCAATCAATGACCTGATTTCGCTCGTGTAGAAATAGCAAACCAACTCAGCAGGAGATCGCGTGCTCTGCAGAATCTCGCTAATTGGCAACACGCTTCTCGCTAATTGGAAGCGCCCAACACTGCAAATACGAATTGCTGGGCAGGACACAGACTGTGATGCGCGATAGACATTAAACATGAAGAAAGGTGTGATTTTAGGACAAAAAAATCGGTAAAATTTTGCGCGTTATGACTGGAAAATTACGGTATATTCAATTAACACGACCAAAAAATGCGCATGAAGACGGCTTATTTTGCATAAGACGCGAAAGTTGACTAATAAAAGGTCAACTCAACCGAAAGTAGACGCGGAAACCGGTTTTCCCAGCGCCTACTCGGATAAAATGACCGTTTTTAGACAATTCACCAGGGATCAGGCCATCAGGGTTACTTGAATAAATTTCGCGTATGTATATTGTATATGTTCTCTTTTTTTTTACGAATCCGTAAATATTGGGGGGGGGCGTGAAATTTTGAGTCGAGCTTGATAAGGGGGCGATGAGTCGAAAAAGGTTGGGAACCACTGTTTTACAGCTTAGCTGCGGTGTAAATAGCTTTGGTGTTGCTATCACAAGTGTCCGTCATAGATTGAAAACACCACAAGGTTGCAATACAACGATCGAATCTCATAGCAACAACTACAAGGCTAGTCCGCTAGTTAGTTAGGAGTAGTGAAGTGGAATATAATCGTCAAGTTGAAAATATCGATCGTGGAGAGGGAGTGATATTTGAAAAACCACAACTTCGCCGTTCCTCTCAGCAAGCCGAGGAACAGTTGATTTTTGTAGCATTTGGATGGCAGGGGTATTCCCCTTGTGTGAGCTTTCATTCGCTGTTGCAATATTTATTTTACTGAATGGTCGGTTCCGTAGCGGAAGTAGAAGGAGTACCGCGGTGAAAATCGATGCATGTTTTGGCGCGTCTGGAATATTTCGAAGACGATTCTGCGAATAATCGAATGGGTTCTATTGAACAAGAATTGGACGACATAGGAACGGAATGGGAAGTAATTCATGACGACTCTCCCATCCAATATCGTTACGTTGTCAAATTTTGCAGGGAGGAGTTATCAGTTACTGCTAGAATTCCAGGTACGGCTGCTGCTGTTGTAGCTGCTTTTATTGCCGAGTTGATTGCTTTTTACGATTACCTCTTATCTAGTATCAAATGTACATCACGAATTCCAAGTTGTAGTTCCTTCTTCGTTTTATTTGCTTTTTTATCAAATCAAAATAATAGAAGATCACGATAATATGAATACATAGGATCGTCTCGGAACGACATGGAGTAGTCTCTTAATCAGACCAGAGTGGTCATGTCTGCACACAGTGCACTGTGCACTTGTACAGGCTCGGTGTGCAGGATACAGACAGCTTAGTGCGGAATATATTGTTCATAGAGAACTTTCAGTTAGAAGTTAAGATTTGGAATTTGTTTTGAGTTGGCAGTTTTGCGAATGGATACAGCTGACAAGTGACATAGAACAAGAAGGGGAGATTGTCAGGATTATCAACAGGGGCATTTCCATCAAAGAGGGCAACAAAGCTTTAAAACAGAGGAAGAGTAATCACTGATTAGTCATCACCAACCATCAGCATCCCAAGATAAAAAGAGGAAACTAGTACACAGTATAAAAGTCATGACCATTCTTCAGAAGTCGGAAATTTCCAGGATGACACAGATGAAGTTGGAGCAATAGACAAGGATCTTGGAGCAACACCAAAAGTTAGTCAGTATGTAATACTTGAGTATAAGAGAGAGTTTTTTTCAGGGTCTTGTAGAGAGTGTGGGGATGAGAAAGGTGCAGAAGTCAGCTTGGTGCAGAATTCACTGACATGCAAAAGGAAAACATTGCAACTGGTCAATTCAAAACGACTAAATATTTTTTATTGGGTGCATACTAAACAGATAATATCTGACCCAGACTTAGTGAACGCTCGTAGTAGTTACACAGTGAATTAACTCAAATAATATTGGCATTGACCTACTTTTTCTGATTGATTTGTGTGATTTTGTTGATGTTTTTTGAAAGACCGTAGAGGGTCAAAGTCACCTTCTCAACTTATGTGATTGTCGTATGTGTAAATATGTTTTAACAGAGTAAAAATGGTGATCAGCTAAAGTCACACGGGTGACATTAACCACCTCATGAAAATTATAATTAAAAATGATTAAAAGCATAAAAATGTATTAGTTTCATGTTTGATCCGTAGCCAAAATAATTCTTTCAATGAAATAAGAGATAAAATCATGCCATATAGAATTATTCAGCATTGCATTGGAAAGTTGGTACAAAGTCTGTCTTTGGTGCAGTATCTGACTATCTGTTGTTGCACTGGTATCCCTTTTAAAAGATTCAAACGTTTAAAACTTTTAGAGAATTATCCAGATGATCCACCAGCATTCGAGTTTGTAGAAGGCAAAAAAGGGGACATACACGAAGAAATGGAAAGAAAGATACTTTTAAGAATCAACGAGATCCTCATTCGATCGCAAGGCCAACCTATGTTAATGAGAAGCATTTTGGATGCAATATGGAGTCATTCACATATAACCCCGATAGAACCTACGCCAGGAGACGTCATGAATACAAAAAGGCTTCCAACACGAAAAAAGAAAAAAAGAGTCAAGTATCAACTAGCAGCGAATTTTGGTGGTTTACCGCCTGGTCTTTCTCTGGATCCAGGAAGACAAAAAGTCAAAAATAGCAAATCAACGGAGCAGGGTGAAGCCATAAAGGAGAAGCAGAAGTCTTCGTCAGGCGCAAAAGAACAGAAATTGCCACCAATGAAAACTGCTAAAGACGTTATCAACAGGTAAACTTCGATTGTTTCATTATCGTAACCTCATCAATATGAACTCAGAACAGTTAGTAGCACTTTCAAAATTTCTTGGATTCGCAGCATTTATTGACAATCAGCTTGGCAGCTTGATATGTCATGGAAAATTAATACCAGATGTTAAACCGAAATTATATTTCATCTGACTGTCCAATTGTTCATGTTTAATGTCTATACAAATACAATACAATCCTCTTTGCAGGGTATTTAGTAGTTGCGTGCAACCACGACTTCTCGTAAACAAAATTACATCATGTAGCGTCAAATCACTGTGTAGACTACCATTAAATAAAAGTATAGCTAGAATGATACACAGCACTCCATGATACTCTGATTATAGTGCTGAAAAATTTTACCCCACTTCTGATGAATCAGTCAATAAGCAGGAAAATGGTGCTGTTGGTTTGTATTTGTGGTATGAGTCCAAGGAATCCGTGTGGCGACGTCCCATATGTTGATAATGTTGTCAATTTCACGCCGTTCATTGGGAACTCTATTCATAGATTGAAATGGGACGAGCAACTGAAGCATGAAGAATTCATAGTGGGATACGAAGATCGTTTTGATGGGATAAAGGAAGTTCCTGTGTGGGATCTTAACTGGGAAGATGACATCTCTGCCACGGGTCCCACCGACAAGTTGGCCATCCCCGAGCATCGCATAGAGCATTTCAAGTGGAATTCAATTCTGTTGTGGGAGAAAAGCACTAGGACAGATGATGTATTCGGGTCTACAGGAAGTCAGAAAACGGTCGTTGATGTCATTCGAAGGTATGGACTTGCTAAACTGTCTACCTTGAATTACCGTACTTACTTTGCTGTTCAATTGAAGGCTAACATACAACCCGTGTGGGATCACATTGTAAATCATACTGTGAAGTGTGAACAAATGAAGTCAATCGTTTGCTCATTACCTTAAGGCCTTTGCTAGGAAACAATGCCCTTTTTATTGGCCAAAATCAGTGTAGCCCACATCTAATACAGGGATAGTGTGTAATATGTCCTCATAAATGCGAGCTCTCACTTGTACTTGTACAGGAAAGTAGTTGTATGATAAGCCAGCTTTGGGGGCTCAATCTTAGATTGAATGAAAAATATCAATCTATTATAATTTATATCTGTAATGATTAAATCAATAAATGTATTTGGTCTGAATACAGTCTATTTCTAAACTGATATAGAATTGGAAAATGTTAATATCAATGATAGGACCATCCTACCGTCTAAATTTAATGTATTAATAAAACCCGATTCAAGCGTTTTTGCTGTTCCTTAGTTTGATTGCAACAGTATACATACCTTAACCCTTGACGTGTCACAAAACAATTCAGATATAAATCCAAGCACTCTTCGGAATCTGGTGGTAACAATGAGAGTACTGAAAACCTCGGAAAGGACAAAAACGAAAGTTGTCAGAAAATCCCGTTGGTCTCCGGGGAGGTGCAAAATGTACCAAATGCCACGAAAGATTTTTCCAACATCTCATTGAATGAATGTAAAGGTGAGTTGAGCCAATGGTAATACTAGGTACTAGTGTCAATATTATAGACCAGTGCTTCCCAACTGTCTATTTAGGTGGATTGAGAAGAATCTCTAAATGTTAGTTTTTTATTCCATTTGCGAAATATGCCAAACGCATTATCTTCTCACGATTAGACAGGCAAATACCCGTTTGTCTTTGCCCATAAGTGCCGTAAGCCACGCTCCTGTGCTTACAATAACTCATGAGCCAGATTTTCATGACAGTGATTTTGATGGGACCGTGAAATTGGAAACGGTAGTGTGTTTTTGAGTATATGTCTTAAATTGGAAATCAGTAGCAATGGCTTTGCGAACGGTCATTGGAAAATGCAATCCTGCCCGATTATAATCAGTAAACAATTGCCGCGACACAAGCTATGCTCGGGACCTCTTTGTGCTCGAAGTAAAATACAAATTACTGCTTGAATACACTCTTTCCTGTTTGTAATCATATATTATGTGTATTCTTGTCTGCTTGATAGGCTTGTGGGCGTCGCATGTGACTTGTTACTCACACGACTAATTCTACGTCAAATTATGTGCTCATTCGTTCATATCTAATGGTAGGCCGCACAATATGCTGACGCATTTGGTATTTTCTCACCCTGCTTTCTCAAAATATACCACTGGAGAAGCCACTTCTATCAGCAGATTGCCAATGAAGCTCCTAACTTCATTCCTAACGGGATCATCAAATGCTTATATTGATTTACTTTTGTCGTATAGGTGAATTTACTGGCAGCGGAATTCAAAAAAAGTATGATAACGAACAACCCGTGACACAAGATCACGGCTTTGTTAAATCATCAAATGTGGAAAAGCAAAATCAAGTCCAAACATTTAATGAGAGCGATAAAATATCGAGTGTGAAAGCAGTCCTCGCTAGTGACAGTGTTGGACTTGGTGACAGAAAAGACAGTCCATCAGATATCAAACACAAATTGGAGTCTTCAAATCTGGCAAGCACTACTTTTGATGATATTCAAGGGTAGGGTATTTCCTAGTGCTGTTAATCATACAAAAACTTTAGACTCGAGAAACTTTTCAGGCGTGGACCCACGAACTTATCGGAATCTGATGCAAAGGTCGGGTCAACTCCGCAAGAAACTATCGAGACTCCAAGAAATGAGAATTCTCAAGAAGTCCAGCTGGCCAATGTGGTCGTGCAAGGCGTTCCAAATAATCTTCAAGATTTTGGTGATAGCTCAGTAAAGGAATCGGAAGAAATCAAAGGTATGTTCAAAGCTATATCACTTCAATACGGTGGTGCAGTGAGTCACAATAATCCAGTGATTCCTAGGGTTGTAAGCAAGTCACAAGGTTCCGAGTCACAAGTTATTCATACTTTTATAGTTTTGACTCGAGTCAAGTCGAATCATTTACAATTCACCACCAAGTCAAGTCCGAGTCATAGTGTTGTGACTCGAGAACAAGTCATTGTGTTCACTGCTCAGTTTCGCGTTCAAGCATGTTCAATCCACTTTTTTTCAATTCTGTTCGAGGGATATAAAATGACACGCATTTATAAGATCTTAATTTTCCTCAGTCCTCACAGTTTCTGGCCCTATTTTCCAAGTAGCAAGACTGATAGACGAAATACCTATAACATGGTGACTTTACTATTATTCTAAGTTACAATGAAATGTTTGGGTTGGCCGTCCTATTCTCGAGTCATATGACTTGCATGACTCGAGTACAAGTCGAGTCAAAACAAAAATTGACTCGAGTCGGACGCATTTCAAAAAATGACTCGGGTCATGTCGAGTCACCAAAAAATCGTGACTCGAGTAGGACTCAAGTCAAGTCATGATTCGAGTCATTGCAACCCTGGTGATTCCAACCCTTTGACAATCTGTGACCCAGTTTCAGCGTGGATGGACAACATTTGCCGTAAGTAGCATACACTGATAATTTTCTGGCATGCGCCGGGAAAACGTCTGGTAATTTAAGAACTTTTTGACTAAAAAGTAGTCTATTAGGGTTGCTACAACCTTGCGTCTTCAAAAAGCAATGACAAGTAAGGCTCTATATGATATTGCTACTATTTGAAATCACGCCGAGGTCACCAGGTGAAAACTGTAGGTGTAGCACTGAACCTTTTTCTAATTAAAATATTCGGTTGTTCATCGATGGAACTACTTGTGACTTGGGTTAATTTTTCTACGTTAATCTGTCCAAAACATAGCGGAATAAGTGTCACAATATCTTACAGGTGACCATGGCGGCATGACTATTCCAAACGAGACCGAACAACACCCTGAACACGACGGTGACTTTGTCAAGTCTTCCTGTGCGAGAGAACAAAATTCCGTTCCAAAAATCAATGAAATTGATAAAGACACAAGAGTGGATCCTGCCTTTGCGGACGACAGTGCCGGTCCTGCCGATAAAATGGACAATTCTACCAATAACGAGCACAGCTTGGAATGTTCAAATAAGGATTCATTCGGCCAAATCAAATGTGTCATGGAAGACATTCTTGAGGGGGAAGGTAACTGGAATATCAGAATAAGTAGCATATCTAAACCTCTTTGAGCCCTTACTGGCTGTTCCATGCCGCTCGAAGATGCCAATGGATACCGCTTCAAAGATTTGTGTGGCCTCTGCCGCAATACCTTACTTCCTTTGCCCATAACTTGTGTTTTGATATCCAATTCAATTTCAACTTGCAGGTAATGACGATGGAGTGGTGTTTGGAGGCTGTATGTCCGACGACTTGTTTGAGCATGGGAGTTCGGAAAAGAAAAGTCCAGGTAGGTTAGGTGTACAATAGTTTCCTGTCTAGCTACCGTTTTTTTACGGCATGTATATTGTTAACAGGTGGTCAGCATTTTCGGTCTAGTAGAGGTAGAAGTTGTGCCGTAAATGTCTATACAAATACAAGTAGAAGTATCAATTTCAACTGTATGACACTTCAAACTGGAGTAGAAAATGAGGGGTCAGAATCTGAATTATTCGATAGTTAAGGAGTCTCGTAGCAGTTAATCAGGGGTGGTTACTGTTGAAATGGCAACATTGGTCTTCCTGATTAATACAAAAGGACTAATGACACTACAAGTGTGTGCAATCTTCGAAAATATATTCAGTTACTGTGATACATGGTCTATTTCACGTGGCTCTTACTTTCTAATTTTCGAAATTAAAGCTGTAAAAAACTGCTCAAGTAGAAGTAGAAGTCGTCTCAAAACATTAAGTTGTGCAAACATACATGATCTATATGATATCTGATATTTTTCTAGAAATTAATTCTTGCCTTGATTGCGTAAACAGAATACGGCCGTCAACCATGTTATTCGCTTTTCTATTCATTTCAAACCGTCTTTCTGTGCAAACTTGACGGTTGGCTTCTCGCAGGTGAGAGAAATTACTCGAAAGAAAAGTCGCGTAGAAAGGATCGCCGTCAAGATTTTTCCCACCCGTACGGTAGCCGCCGGAATGGTGGACGTGATGATGCTCGTTCACAAAGGAGACGACGAGAACCGTCACAAAACAATGAAGATCATCGATGTGCCAGCAAGACTTATGGGGATGAGTCACAAGGTATGAAATAAACCTGAACTTTTGCAATATGAAGATATTCTTCAGTTGTATATTAAAATTCTGTACCTTCAGTATTGGCTATAATTAATTACGTTATATTTGGATTGTGCCTACAGCAAATAATTATCATTGTTGCGATATGTTTCAATACATCCGGTGTCCCTATATTCTATCGCTGAACCGCCGTAGCTCCCTGTGTTAACTCAAAGCGAGCATTACAGAAAATGATTCTCAGCATTTTCAATGCACCTATGGAGTGCAGTGCCCTTTTAAGGAATTAGTATGCTCAGTTTACAGTATTATATTCCCTCAACTTAACGAAATCCCAGGGATTTTCACTCTTGTGATTTACGAATTGTGTTTTTAGTGTTGCCGCGTGAATATCAATACTGCATTGTCGCTGATATCGAAGGGCACCAATTAAGAGAATTGCAGAATTTGCAAAGACAACTGGTCCACGGTCGAAAACACAGTGCCAGGTTACGGAAGGAGGATTTTTTATTCGTCAATATCGCATCAATAGCTTTTGACAATTTTGAGGAGAGACGTGTTTTGGAGAAGGTATTGGATATTCTACACACGATAATAACCTACGTTTTCTTTTGAAAGAAGTCTTGATGTGTATTCTCGAATTTCCAGGCCCTGGTGCAAGTTTGTAAAGAAATGAAGCCTTTTCTATCGAACACAGGCCGTGTAGAATTCCGGAAACGCAAACTTACCGTGCCGTTGTTTGCCGAACCGTTTAGAGACTTGGCCAAAAAACTCCGCCAGCGAATCCCTTCAGATGGTATGTATGTGACATATTTCGACAATATAACTACCGACTGCCTATTAGGCATCTATATGCTGTCCGAGATAAGAACCTTTAGTATTGCATCGAACAGAGATGGTCAAAGTGGTCATTGTTAGTATTCAAGTGGAATTCAGTGGAATTAGTATTCAAGCTGTAAATTTCTATTCAATTACAAGTAGGGATTTGAAGAGCTACTTGGAGGTACAGAACTTCAACATACAATTGAATAGTGTATTCAGATTGAAGTAAATCCAAATATTTTCGGCTGACACTCGTCAGGGGTAATCATCAGCAGCTGGTAGAGAATCGGAAAGAACATTGTATATTAACAATAGCATCAAAAATATGACGTCACCTGCATGAAATTTCGAAAATGATGATATGAAAATTAGTAAAATTTGTGGTTTCAAGCAGGGATTTTCTAGAACTTCTAGAAGTTTCTAGATATCCCTGATTTCAAGAAGTAGATTTGGTCAACACGTCACACACTTTTAATAGCCAGTCCAAGGTTGCTACTTTCGAAATTGCTGGATGTATCTTCATGGCTGACAAAAAGGACGAATAACATAACAAATCAATGCAATTTTCAAACATGTATTCCTTTACCGTGATACGGGCTATTTCATCCAGTTATGATAATGTCAACGATACACGTGATTGAAACCTGTCCCAAAACTACTTTCTAAATGTACTTTCGACTTTACAAAGTCCAGAGTAGTTTTAGAAGTGGAAGTAGTCAAAAAGTACAACCACTTGAGTAAGTAGTTCAAGTAGTAGTTTTTAGATTTGCTAAAATTTGTTCAAATTACGGAATAATTTTGTGACTTTATGTAGATGCACATTGCACATGCACTTTCAGGGATTGACCCTCGGTCGCATGCTAGATTTTTATGAAACGTATTTCATTTAGTTGACGTCACATTGCTACCTCATGTTCAACTGGTGAATGTTTCGGGCGACACGAGAGGTTTGGAATCCCAGAAAATGCCATCGCCAAAGTTGCGATGTCCTATTCATTTCATGTACTTGTGGGATCTCAATGGCCCAGATAATCAACCCATTGACTATGTTGAGCTTGGAGATGGAAACGATCGTTTGTGGCAAGAAGGTTTGTGGCGGATTTACATTTGCGATTTGAAAACATGCTAGAGATCGTTCGAATAGTTACTTGCCACTCGTCGCATGATGAGATTGATGTCACTGTACGGCCGGATTATCCGAGACATGTTTATTTGGTTCGGTAGTACCTTATGCGCACAATCCACTTTCCCCGTCATTTGCTAGAATTTTACTAAATATTTTTGAGTTAACTAATTTTGTGCACAGGAGAGTCAATTTATTGGCAAGTCTGTGTACCAAGTTTTCATGTAAATTGTGTCTACTTTCTTTTTGTGTGCTAGTGCGTTGTTTTACTTGTTCAACAACATTGAGGACTAATATGTATATTTATCAATCTTATTTAAATTGCAGAGTTCAAATCCTATCATGATTCAAGACAGACATATGGGTAAGTGTAGCAGATATAAATCAGTAATTCAAATGTAGTTAACCATTGGCTTACGGAATAAGATATTTTTCTTCTCAAGATCCATTAAAACAGTTATAACTTCACCTGTAGGGTAGGGCCCTTCGTAAAATGACAGCCATATTTACTTTTGCCCTAGCTAGTAGCTAGTTGCTATGTTATCTACCCTATTATGATATATAATGAACTTGAATACATTCCTTGGTATTTTCACCTTATTGTCCATCCCTGAGCCATAACATTCGAGTGTTAAGAGACTTCGAGAACGTTCTCACTGTAATATTTTAAGGCGTGGAATGCGTAAAGATTCCAAATGGGAAGTTACTGTAAGCAAAAAGCTGTCTGGCATCTTGAGGCACAACAATATGGGCTTTCATATCGATCAGGGTAAGTGTGATACACCAAATGTATGCATGGCAAACACCGACATGTCTTCTGCAACGTTTCTAATGTTCATCACAGATGGGTACATCGAAGTCAATTCACTGTTGAGTCATCAATTTTTCCGACATAGCAATGTCACAGAGGAGGATATTGAAATGATAGTGAAGAATAACGCAAAGAAAAGGTTCGTCCTTGAGGGCGAACCTGGGAAATACAAAATACGGGCTACGCAGGGTCACACTGTGAAGGTAGAATGAGTTGTAACGGTGTGGTCTAGTTCATTAAAATATTTCTTTCAATTTCAAAAGGGGGTTGATCTGCAGCTACGTCAAATCCAGGATGCCGAAGAATTTCCTAACGTGATCCATGGCACGATCACCAAAAATCTTGATGGCATAATGGACAATGGTTTATGCAGGATGAAGGTATGACGTAACGGTTGTTTTACTGAAAAATATTTGAGGGAAAAAGATGCATGAAATTGTATTTCCTGAATTTTCCCGAACTAGACAAAAGATTCACGAGTCTCGATTTCACGGAATGCTTTGAATCTAGCTATGGCATTTCACTAAACATCAACTGCAGTCGATATATTGACAATGTATGACCAATTTGAGCATCCGTATTTCAATTCAGATGTTATTTTCTCAGAGAAATCACATTCACATGACGACAGGGTTGCCGCGTGAAGAATCAGTCGTCAGCGGCATGAGGAATTCCAGCAATTGCTTCATTTACGTGGATTTGAAGAAAGCCATGGAAGGTAATCGGGATTGTAACCAGGTCACAAGTAGGGATGATGACCAAATGAATCAACTGTAGCAATCTGATGCTATGATAATCCCATAGAATCAATATCTTTGTCGCTTTACCAACAATTTCCACAAGGACTTGTTACCGACAATGTATTCGGCTTCTGGCTATCACTACATTGATATTGAACGGAGTGTAAAACGGGTTTCTATACTTGCTACCGATATTATCACATAAACAAGTTGTCCGGTAGCCAACACCCCAATCGCACGGATTTGGTTTTTATGCTACAATAATCATTAAATCAAGATGGATCCCATACGCCTGCTATATTTTTCACATTAGACAACGATATATTTTTCATTGATTGGTTGGGTGAGCATCATTCACTGACTACCTACATGTAGTGTATTTCGTTCCTGATGTTGTGATTGCGGGTCAAGCTCACAGCAGGAGAGTCACTAAATATTCACAAACGGAAAGCTGGATATTTCAAGCAAACTTATGTAACAAAGCAAGTCAAATTTTTGAGCTTGGCAAGAGGCATGCTCGTTTAGTTTTGATTCTTTTATGCTGCCAGCGCCATGCGTAGAGTGGCCCAAAGTTGAAATGCAAAGAATATCAATCGAAAATATAATGTGAAAAATTGTAATATATAAACAAAGGCTCACAGTGCGGAACCTACCAAGGTTCGTTGGTGAACGAGAACCTCTAAATTTCTGAAGTACAAATATGAAATGGCGTATGGCCTGCAAAACAGTCTTCTGACTCAGCCTGGTCTGGTATGTTTAGGCTTAGCTGATTTGGGATAAGTGAAATAGTAGCAATTTACAATTGAATTTTTTGACAAACTATATTCGATTATCTGTAAATGTTTTGCGCTACATGCGATTAGCCTCATTACGTTATTTGGATATAAACACCAGTTTTTATTGATAAATCCATAACCAATTCCTAATGAGTTCAGGGGCCTTGCAATGACTAGAAACCAGAGCTGATCAAGTGATCAGCAATGAAGTACTTCATTTTAGAGCTTCATTCCTATTCCCACTTGAAGTAAATTTGACATGTCTTGGAGAAAACTACTTCTAGTGATCGAGTAAAAGTTTATATCTTTACTTCTACTGTAGGCTTACCATAAAGAGGACACTTTTTCAGAAATTTGAGACTTGCAAAACCGGAGAAGAATTCTCAAAAACCGGTGAATTTTTCGCACTTTGTGATCGGTTGACTAAAAAAAAGGTCATGCTAGGTGGATGACTAGAAATTTTAAAAAAAGCCGTTTTTAACTTCGAAATATCCGCCGGAGCGTAACTTCTGTGCTCATTTACGGCATATTACTCGCAATTTGCTCTAAATCTGACCTAAATATTCCAAAGAGAGGACAAAATCTCAAAAAAGAGGACAAATCCTCTTAAAAGAGGACGTATGGTAACCCTATTCTACTGTAGTACCAACGCTGAATAATTTGACCGCCTCTGCTAGAAGCTTGGTGCGGTTTCATGGGTTATATATTTTCAGCTCGTGGGTCGAATAGGCTGCACGCTACTGCTATAGACCGTGTCTTTGGTTACTCACCACAGTAGTTACGGTGCTTTCAGTGAAGTTAGGGTGTGTGGATCGTAACGGACCTGAAGCCGGCCCATTTAAGGATGTGATGTAACTCTAATGCATACATCAACTGTCTTCCTTGCATTGTGGCTCAATTGTGTTGTCTTCATTTGACAACGCAGCTCGTCATTTGAAATTATGACTCTGATGCTGCCTTCAACATTCGTTTGCTGACAGGCTTACAGACCCACACTTCATCTTGCGATACGTAATTTGGTTGTGGAAATTCAATGAGAGAATTCTTTTACAGACGGAATAGAGTTTTATGTCTCCGAGAATGGTGTGATATTGTCAGAAGGCCGCGACGGAGTCCTGCATCCGAAGTACTTCAAAAAAGTCGTAAACAGGGTCGGAGGAACTGGTCAGTTTATTTCATTATGTTGTTGCATCACTGCACTGTTTGGTTTCTTATATGCCATCCTGAATTTATGTTTTGGTGGAATCTTATGAATAGGGCTGGGGGCAATGATTCCAAATCAAAACGATTAGTGTGCTATAAGAGTGAATTTGTCATCAACGTCTACTGATCTTGATCTGAAGTACTGTCACGTGCAGTATGAAATTGTCATCTGCCAACTTCTCCCAAAAATATATTGAACTCCGTGTCATTTGCTGAGGATTGTATTAGTACATGTTCGTTTGATCATGTCTACAGTTTCTGCTGTACATTTGTGTTGTGGCGTGATGGCTAGACCATCTTTCTACAATAATCAAAACATTCGCTTTAATTTTGTGCAGACCGTGAAATACCGATCAAAGGAAGAGAGAAGCTATGAATATTCAAATCATCAGTTGTGAAAGGCTTCATTGCCACTGTATGTTACCTGATCAATGTCACAAATTTCTTTTGACTATCGTTACCAATATATTTGTTACCTGCATTGTGCAGACAGGCACACAGTAAGTAGTCCAGTGGTTGCAGGCTGTTTTTCAAGCGGAAAAGCATATAGCCAGAAACATTGACACCAAAACATGTAGATATTTTCAATGGTTTATCTGACAAGCAGCTAACCTGAGATGTTTCTGACCTAGGCCGAGTCCAGTGATTCCCAAACTTTCTATGAGCATACCACCTAGTTAAATCGACAACAACCAAAATCAGTTTCAAACAAACCAAGATTTGGATAGAATGTGTTCAAATTGTGGCAAGGTTTGATGATTAACAACCGATACTGCAATATCGCGCTAAGCGCTTGAAAATGTTCAGGTATCTGATATAATCGTTGTTATAATATAATAAAAGTATATGTGTTGCACCATTGGGTCATTGCTACATTAAAGATTCTCAGTTACTGGTTTACTTGTACCATCCAGTTTCGGAAGGCACTGGTTTACTTGTACTATCCAGTTTCGGAAGGCCCAGCGTGTTAAGTCTTGAAAGATTTTTTTTCAATTTAAAAATTGGCTGAAGTTAGCACTTGAGATGCTCCCACGTACCACAATTTGGGAACCACTGCTATAGTCAGCAGAAATATGACAATGCTCAAAATGGTTGGCCAATCGGTAACGGGATCCATAGAAATCAGTTTAATGTTAAGCATCTACCAAGTAAATAATTGGCGCATTCGGGCAACATCAGGCGCCGTCCCAGCATATTAAAACAGATCATTTCACGTATGCTGCTTAGCCGAGACTTGCATCCAGCAGTATTTCACCAACCCTTGGGCAACAAAACGTTGGGGATATTGGCCTTGGCGTTTGGCATCAGGCTTAAATAGATTAGCACATCCACTTGACATGCTGAGACCATTAGCCGCCAGATTTCTTCTTCGATTTCGATCTGGTGACAATGGTAGTCCAACCATCTTCATCTTGTACTTGCCTCCTACTGCTACAAGCCGCACCGTTGTTCTGATTTTGAGTTTCAACTTCGTCAGTGGCGAGATTTAGCGACGCCATAGTTTCCTCCTCATTTGATACTGCCATTGGTTCATCCTGCCCAGCAGACGCAATCAGTTTAGAAGTCAAATTCCAGAGCATGAACTCAATTCAAATATACCAGAATAAGTCCAGTCTCAGACTTTACTACATTCCTTCCCCCCTCATAGTCAAATAACTAAGCATAGTTGAACACTTCATAGTTTTAGCAAACCCGTTGCGAGTTCAAGGTTGGAGCAATACCACCAAGAAGGCTTCTTGAGAACCACTGCATTAGACAGTACTAAACTATTATAAATTGTGCTCTTGTGTGAATCCAGTTTCAATATCTAGGCCTAAATTGGTTGAATGGCTTCACTGTATAAAATATACTCAGTTACCTCATCGTCTCCCTGGTACACACATTCAGCCAAATTGACTTGCGGCATTGCCTTGATCTTGTTGCGAAGTTCCTCCAAATTATTCCTCGACCACAGACCGTATAGTTGACATATTTCTTTTGCAATCTGAGGAATGAGAAAATTACATTTCATCCGCATGTCTCAGCAAGTGGCAGCAATTCGGTGAAACATGACGATGCCGTATTGTCTTCATAGCCATCATGAGATCACACCATCGGAAGTTGAATGGTAGCAATACAAACACTGACTACCCCTGCTGGTCAAAAAGGTTGCATGTATATTCACATTCAGATACATTCTAGGAAAGACATACACCAAAATATTTTAAACTTAATTAGAGTTTCAACAGAGTTTTAGGACATGGTTCTCCAAAGCAGCATTGCCAAGACTTTGCTCTTGTCACGTCTAAATTAGCTCATAATTAGGCTATAGTTAGTTCAACATGGGTTCTGAAATCAAACTCATTGTTGTAGCTAGCCGAAAAAAGTATCAACGGCATACCAACCGCATAAGGACTGTTGTCTTCTAATACTGTGTCAAACTCTTCGTTCATGATTTGACTGATGAATTCCTCCACCTCAAAGTCTTCAAGACTATCTGCACAAAAAGAGAATATCACTGTCAGCCGTATGACCTATAAAGGCTTATAGTGGTCAGTTGCACGTTACTATTGTCGAGACTTAAGTTATCGTAGGCTGCGGTCCAGACTATATAATATACATCATCGTAACTAACGTAACGCGACGAATAACAATGAAAATGGGAAGGCCTTACGAAAAAATATTCAGTTCCCTGAAATAAGGTTCATTTTGCTCATTTGATATTTTCACCCTATCCAAAAACTATTCCCTACTTTAAAAAATCTCAAGTGTGAAAAAGGAATTATTTTTCAACAATTTTGTATACAGTATACCAAGACCAAGTTATCCTACAATTGAATGTCTTCTAAAACATTTCCCGCAGTAGATATTTGATCAAACGGACAAGCAGATAAGCACTACTGCACAACATAACTCACACAACTTGATACGCCTGTCAAAAGAAGAAATGTACATTCCATACTTACCATTTTCTGCAAAGTACGTTTCTATAACACCAACGAACCATTGAGCTTTCTCTGCGCTATGTTGTCCGCCAAGCCCATGAGATACGGCAAGCTACAAAACAGCAATTAGGCACATTTACTAACATAACAAATCATAAGATTTTCATATACCAGAGTACCTGCAACGCTGTCCAGCTCTTCAGAACACCCTGAATAGCGATATAAAATTCAGAGCGTTCACTCATTTCGAGTATATTACTTTGCTAATCCACACCACTGTACAGCGAAACCGTATACAAGGGTAAAAGACTGCAATGCTAATTAGGGCTGATTAAAACAATATACTTTTATGCAAATGGTGTTGGCTTGTTGATTAAATTGTCGGGTTGCCTAAAAATGCATTCTACATCGCCTATACACCGGTGCATGCCACATGTAGTAAGTACATTAGTCAGGATTTTCTATATTGTGGACTACCTTCACCCTGGTGCCCTGACTCGCCAAAATAATTAATGCAGACATCGCTGACATTTGTATATCCAATGATATATATATCATTGATATATCGTACAGCTTTCATCGCCTAAATTCATGCGTCAATCAAGAATCAACATACACACGTGACATACATCCGACACGGCTTATGCTTTTTGGAACCAGCTGGCACATTTCCGTGACTTATCGACTTGCCACTTCTTGAAATTGTTTGGCGCTGTCATTTTACAGCAGGCGCATTGTGATATATACATGGGTACTTTCTGCGTTTTTTTTCGAACTTTAGTTAGGCAGGTATGGATAGGATAAGTCCTTTTGAATACTTCGTATCAGCCCTCAAGGATATTGGACCATAGTAATTTACAGCGTAAAGGCTATGATTGGATCTGCTGGACCATGATCTGGCTGGCATCGACCTCGCCTACCCAGTACCCAGTGATGGCTTTTGGGGTGGGCGAGGTGGGCGGTCACCCAGGGCCCCCTGGTTGAAGCCCCCTCTTTTGTTTAGCTTTTTTTCAGAGGTTTATTGCGAATAGACGTGGAAATCCGTGTACCGATAAAGAAGATGTTAGAAGCGTCCCATATCCCGATAATCATCAATTCTCTGCTTCGGTAGGCTACTTAGTTTTGATATACACTTGTACACTGTACAGTCTATCCTTGCAACCATGCAATAATAGATATGACCTAATCGAGCGCCTGACTCAGACCTTGACGTCGTGTGCTGACTTATTTACTATAATGTCAGTCGATAGCTTTCCGGATTAGTGTGGTCTATTTAGCCTGTAGCAGTTGTATCGCTATTCTATTTAGGCCTGCTTCAGTGTCGTGTCATATACACATCACGTAATTCCGTTACATATGGCTCACTAATATTAAGTTGGTGATAATAGGATGCTGCCGGGGGAGGAGCTGCGAACACATAGCCTACTCTCGTCCTCTAGTCTCGCCCACTCAATAATAGGGCCACCTCTGCCAGTACCCACCCTGACCCACACAGGCCGCATTCATTTTCACGCTAGTCCTTTTATGTTATCCTTTTTTTCTTTCATCCAGTTAACATGTCTCTTTAAATGCTATAGCCAAGAGGTTTCTGGCCAGTGGGTCATGGACGACTGGTATGGGTCACAGGAGAATTTTGAGGTGGGCCACAGAGCTATTTGGAAAATTGTAGAATTAGTGAAAGTTTAGTTATATTTGTTATGTCATTTCCTCAAAAATGTATTCATATTATCGAATTATACGTAGGCTACATAAAGCTTTGCATCCGACTCTGACGAGACGTAGCGGCACTTAACAATACTTTCTTCAGACGTGCAACTATAGAGACTACATCCTCTATAGTGCAACGTAGGCTACCGCAGTCAATCAAGTGTCTCATTATAAAGACAACTCTTTAAAATCGTTTTGATCCCAACGATGGTGTACAAAAACCTTTTTCGGCCAAACAAGTTTGGGATTTTGTACAAGAACTTCTAGCTAGTGCTTGGATGAATCCAGCCCTCCTATCCAAAATAGCCTACAGCATATTTTCCGCGAGTGAGAAATGCTTGCTGACAGAAATCGTTTTTAACAGCTAGTATCACACAATGGTCTCGAAGGCCCCAGGTCTTCGAAGGTGTGCAAATCCCACATCTCTCTACCTTATGATTTAGCTGCTCCAACTTGTCTTCTGTCTTGGTGCGTCTTTTTGGCGCTGAACAGCTGGTGCCTAATTGACACGCAACCGCAGGTAGCATACAACAATGCAGTTGGATTCAATTCTGTACATCATGAGTAGGCTATTTTCCCTAGGCGCGAAGTCAAATCTACGGATGGCATTATACATCGTAAAGAAAAATTTCAAGTTAAATAGATCTGCCCAACAATACTCCACCGTTTGTTAATTTACGAAAAATGCTGGAAGAGTGGCATGGCCCTTCTGGCTACGCCTTTGATGTCGACTCATGACCTCATTTTCTCGCGGCAATCCGAAGCAGTCCAATCAGAATGGCATGTCAGTGGTGGCTTTTGGGGTGGGCGGTCGCCCGCCACCCCCCCCCCTTTTGGTTTTACCGCTTTTTTCAAGGGTTCTAGCGAATAGACGTGGAAATCCTTGTACCAATCAAGAAGATGATCCCGTTCAGATAAGTCAATCTTCAAATCTCCGCATTTGTTATTAAAGTCCCATATCACGACAATAATGAAGTCTCTACACGGCTGTTACGTTGGTACGCGAAAGGGGGGTCTGAGCCCTCCAGAAGCTGCGATTACATACTTATAGCCCCCCCCCGGAAGTCTCGCCCAGGGCCCCCCCAATCATAGGGCCACCACTGATGGCATCCATTTCATTGCTTATCCTTTTACGTTCTCCGTTTACAATTACATGCTCTGTGCCAATGTGGGTGCCTGATTAAAAAGACTACGTTACTTACAAACAACACCCTCTTTTCATTATATCGCAACCTTGTGGTTTTTTAATCGATAAAACTTTCAGTAAATGATTTGCTACGGTAGGTTTGACGGGACAAAATATACAGAGGTCCCTAAACCCATAGTTGGTTTTAAGGTACGACGACCGACCCTGCCGATGCGATGGCGCAGTTTTCCATAAGTCAAATGCAACAAGCCTTCTGTGATTATAACGCCCACCCAAACATTCATCATATCAACCAGCCAATTTCAAGCGTTTCATAATATTCGGTGTTATATACAGCAGCATGGTACGCAACGAAATAACATTGACACGCGACAGCAGAACAGTTTCCGTATAACCGTGAACGAACGAATAAAAAGCGCAAGGGCGCCATAGTAAAATCGCGACACTCGAAAGCAAGGACACTATACTAAAACCAATAGGCTAAAAGCGATGAAGTTCGAGGAGTCGTGTATAATGTATATAACGCGGGCGCAGTAACAGGAATGAAATTATTCATAAAAGAAAAGATAGAAGAATCTTGAGTACGGCAATAACAGGGTAGTAGCAATAAAATAATCATGAAGTAACACGTAAAATGTCGCGCTACGAAGTGTCAGTGACTTGAAAGGCTTCGTTAGTTTGCGGGCTGGCGTCAGACTGTACGCCCGCACCGGTGCTACCGTCGCTGACATTGCAACCTGCGAGACTAGTCGGTCGGCTTGAAAAATCACTAGCTGTCGACACCGAAGCTCCCGAAGACTCGCCGCTGGACGAACTCAACCGTGATCCATTGATTGACAACCCCGCCAGATTCAGCGAGAGCCGAGAAGGCGTCTCTTCGCCGTACACGTCTTCGCGCTGCACTTCTTCGCCTTGCGTGACTTTTGCGAACACGAATTTCCAGCGCTTCATCTGGTCTGCGCTGGTGGCGGCGAAGCAGAGGGTCTTGCGCGCTTGGACTAGTTTGAAGGAGAACTCGCGGTCCAGCGCGGCGTCTTCTACTATGGTGAAACCGAGGAGAGGCATGGTCATCGCGGCTCTTACGTCCTGTAAATAGTACACGTGTATGTTTATAGTGCAGCATACAGTAGTTCTACTTTTCCGTAACACACGAAGGTTTCAGCTACTTGTTTCATATGATAAAGTCGTATGTTTTGTACACAACTTCAACTTCAACAGAGAATCCATGATAAGTTCAATATGATGTCTGATGTGATGTGAGAGTGCAATATGACGCAAATTTCTTCGATTTTATCCCATCAACAATCGTAGAATGCAATGAGTCAAGCATTCAGTCGCTTTTCATTATCAACTTCTTTCGATTACAATATATTGAACTCACCAAGAAAACAAACAGCTTATGAAATACAACCTCGAACACATGACAAACCTGATTAGCTCCGTATACGTAGAGACAAGGCTCGTTTCCCGGTATCACACACCACATTTTGGTCCACGGCTTGCGCTTATCGGCTTCGGAAAAGAACAGATACTCCGATATCACGCTGTCTTCTGACACCACGTCGGCTTCGATCTGTCGAAAAAAATTCATTTAAAGCGCGAACATGTCACAGTCACCAGAAAGGTTATAAATAATACTTCGTTTATAACAAAGTTTGCTCATTATTACGTAGATCCTTCTACAAGGTCAAACGGGGCATGATGAATGGTCTAATCACGCATTTTGTGTGAGACGTGTCCGCCTCCCTTTGTTACGCATAGGGCACGGAGCACCAGCTGACCCCATAGGAGTAAACTTAACCATATTGTCAATTCTGTAATGGGTACAAGGTGTTTTTCACGGCTTGTCATTATTGAAGCAATTTGGTCAGAGATGGCTGGTCGGGGTTTAGGAGTATTACAATTACAAATAAATTCAGTCTCGTAACCGCGCGAATGGCACACATCTGTGGACAGCTTTCGTCGCTTCTTAGTATACAGTTATACCACAGCACTTCCAAGACAACTGATTAAAACTAGAGCCTACAAACATTTCACAAGTTAAATTAGAATCGGTATGCCAGTATTTCGCTCCAATTAGCTAACTATAATTATTATCGGGTCGTCCAAGTGTGATCTAGTCAGATTATGAGCTCTGCAAGCTCAACAACGGAACGGGATTCAGATTTATAACATAGCTATCAATCTCTGACAGTCACAATGAATTTCCCGCTTGGAAAGGTGGTAAGTAGCCACTAGCCACACAGATCGAAGGGTGCATACTTGCAAAACGCTCTTCTTGTCGGCACCGTCGTTGCCTTTGCGACCCGTTAGCACGGCGTGACACTTGTTGCAGACTTTGTGCGGCTTGCCGGGCTCGTACAGTAGCTCGAGCTTGTGATCGGAACATTCCGTGCACACAACCTGCGCGAGGAACAAGCACGCTTTAGTTCACTACTTTTTAGAGGTGGTCAAAGCAGTCGATGTTGTTGGTACTAGAGTTGAAGTAATTAGGTAAATTTTGACTCAATTACAAGAAGCGATTTCTAAGACATGCCTAAACTACTTTAAGCGGAAACCGAAAATGGAGATATAAAAAGTACTTGTGTAGTTGCAAAAAAGTGAGCACGAGGGGTCGCATACAACAAGAAAAAGCAGATGTAGTCAAAAACATGAAGCACTTGGGCGGATATTGAAATGAACCTGAATATTTTCGGCTGTAAATCGTCGGGGGTAATCGTCAATAATACCAAATGAATATGCTATTCAACTGTACATTGAAATAAACCCAATTTTATTCAATTGTATATATATGTGCTTCGTTACTGACCACCGCTGGGTTTCATAAATGATATTAGTATTCTATATTACTCATTGTCAATAACGCTAAGATTTTTCGAAAACTGAATACAAGAAAAGTGTATATAGACAGGCGTATGTAGTACGCCGCCATTAAAATAACCATCGCGACACAACCAAATAAGACGCGTCATTCATCAGACAGTGTATTATGACGTCACAAGACGCGTCGAAATGAAAATATTCAGAATCGCGACCACATTCAGTGTTGCGCTGACTTCGAACGCGAAACAATCATGCTGCTCGGCACATCGGCTAAAATCGTCGCTTCCGCGGCTATGGCAATACTCATCGGCACCACCACGTTCGTAACCAATTCCGGGGAGCAGCTGCCAAGCGTTGAGGATACGAATTTCGAGTCTGCGATAGAAGAAACCTCAAGCACCGCAGACCCGTTCTTTCGCAAGCACCGCAAAACGCCAGGCGAATTTCTCTGCTTAGCTTTGAACAAAGCCATGCCTTCGATAGTTGGCGACGATTTGGCGGACCCTAAGACTTTCCGATCGTGCGTAGGCGCTCTGACTGTCATTGGCCTGCCTCCTACGCTGCTAATCATGTCGGTGATCACGGCTGTCGCGCAGCAGATGAAATATTTAGGCCAGGGGCTTTTGAGAAGGATGTCGGCGCATGATTCTAAGAGCTTGGTGGTGACGTGATATGATTTGGAGAATATATTATTACGAATTGGATCGGTTTGGTAGTGTTTTGCGGCGTTATCAAGGGTGGCAAAGTTTAGGGAAACAGACAATACGAGTCGATTTAACAGTTAGCGGAAGTTAGGAATATACAGAGCTGGAAGTAATCACCGTTGCTGCTGCTATAGTAGATATAACGGCGTAGATTTCTACTCAATTATTAGTATATTGTAAAAATTTCCAAGAGATGTCGAAACTGCTTGAATTGAAATCGAAACGTTGGTTTCAAACAGTAGGTTTGGCGTGGCTCGCGGGGTGGATGAGGTGCTACTTTTGTAATTACAGAACGCGTCTTTGCCAATAACGCATAATCACAATAATAGCACCGCAAATACGTGCTGCCTTAAACTATACCAAGACACCGCGCCACAAGCTATTTCATGCGATTCGGGCGACAATTTCCCTCGTAAAAGCAACGCAGGCGTGTCCCAGAACTACACTCTATACTTTACAAAATCAAAACAGTAAAACGTACGTAGTTTTGCTTAGAAAACTGTTCAGTAGTTGTTGAACCAGTAGTTTAAAAATACAATACATTCCGAAGTTGATCAATAGCAAAGTATACTCACACTCAAGTATAGGTTAAGTTGTTGAACTACTGGTATATCAACATAAATCGGTCATTAACATAGGGCAAGGCGAATGAGACATACTCCGCACTCTCCAATTAGCATCGAAGTCAGAAATCGTGACGTCACTCAGACACTCACCCGTCCGCAAGCTCTACAGTGGTGGCGTCTACGCAGCAGCCGGTTGAAGGCCTTCGAGCAGTTCATGCACATCGTCACTTCGTTGTCTTTGATCCAACGCGGGGCGCGCTTGCCGAGGTCGTGGTCTTCGATGTCCACGATGTAGGCGCTGCCCGCGTTGCAGGATATCTCGATGCGTTTTTCTTCCGCGGCAGCATCAAATTCCTAGAAATGGAAATGTAGACATTGCAGAAATCAAGGGAAATTCATGATCAGTATAGAAGAGCCGAATAAAACCGGATAGTTACTACTTTCCAACAATTCAAATACAACACCTGCACCAGTGATAGAAGATTCAAATAGTTGTCGCTAAAATTTATGAAGCCACTCTTGGAAATATACGGGACTGCAATATACAATCGAATAATATATTCATAGTGAGTAAACCCGGTTATTTCCGGCTGACAATCGCAACAATTAGAGAAGTGAGAAGAACATGGTGCAACAACAATACCGTATCACCAAAATTTCTAAGCCACGGCGACGCGTCTCGGAAACAAATTACATTTAGTCGGCGAGAAACGAGAAACTCGATAATATCAAAAGCCCATCCTACCTCGAAGCTGATTGGTTTATTGGTGGGGGTTCGCAGCGGGGACGCGAGCTGCAATTGGCTGTCGGACTGGCTAGCAGGCGGCTGCTCTTCGGCGGCGGACACGGGCCGGGCGCGCTGGCTCACGCTTTTCATGAAGGAAGTTTTTCTTTCCAGGGAGGCCTCGATCGCTTCGTTCACGGCGTTGATCCATTTGTCTTTTTCCTCGGGGGAGCTGTTTGCAGAGCAAAATGTGGTCAGGTGGTCAGGAACGACGAATTATTTCTATTTTTTTCAGAGTAATCAAGTATGTTTCGCCAACTCGACCTAGCAACTCAACGCGTCCTTCACAATTTTTAGAAAACTACCACCTCTGACCATTTGTCAAGTATCGCTTCTTAGCTTCAGTGGTAGAGCTGTAGATAAATTGGATCGTAATTAATTTTACCTAGCGGCAAACTCCATCGATTTGTTCGTCCCGTTCACGCAGAACGTGTTCGGAATGCTCATGTTCGCGACCCCGCGTATTTCCATTCCTTCCAGGTCGATTTTGGCAGTGATTTTGTATGATTTCTTTTGCAGGCGCCGCAGCGGCGTGCAGCACAGCAGCATGTCGTTGAACTGAGACAGAAATTGGAAAATGACGGAACGGTTTCGGAAAATTCGCGTCACGAGTATAGGTGCGGTCACGATTACGATTTTTTTCTGGCGCGCCACCTTCATACGATAACGAAATATAACAGTCTGAATAGGAATTCTCATTACACCAGTCGTAATACCAAAAAAGGAAGTGCGTAGTCAGCAGTGCGGGGATGTTGACACAGAAAATTTGCGATGCACAACAATGTGATATGATCTAAATTTAACCCACGATTTAAATCACATTATTGTAAATCGGGTATTTCCCTTGTCAATACCGGTTGCCCGACATTTCAGCATGGAACACAAAGAAAAACAATAGTTGCGCATGCGACACTTGAGCATGTGAATATATAACCCCCAAAACTACCTATAACAGTTCCCAAACCCTAATTTCAACCCTAACCCAACCCTAAATGTAACCATGAGTTCAACCCACATGCTGAAGTGCCGTATGCTATCTTCTGGCATGCTCATTGCTCATCATTCACATGTCCACGGAGCTTAAATTGCAATGTCACATCCCTATACGATGCTCTTCACGAAAAAAGGTCAACCATGGCTATGGGTCAACCCAGCCCACATTTACAATTTTCCAAATTGAGAATTTGAGGCTTCGCGTTTCTCCGATTCAAATGCATTTCCGTGATGCAAGGCGTGATTGGATCAGAGATCACTTTCGGACCCGGACTTACAACCGCGCAGTTTCGCAATGCCTCGACTGGACTCGAATCAACTATCGCAATATCCACTCGTTAACAGACCTCGGACGCGGTTTGGTTCCACCAAAACTCTGAGCAAACACTTGATTACTCGTCACGACGTGTAATTAATAAATTCCTCGCCGGCCGTATAAGGAAATCGATTTCCGTAATTGCGCGTTTGAATGAAAGTCGGCATCCATCAAGTTTGGAACACCTGATTCAGCTATTTGACCATGGTCCCATCTACACTGGTAAATTACAGCTATAAGCTAGGCGGTTATAGCCAAGTTATAACTTACGTTATCTTGGGCCCCGAGGTAGGCTAGCAAATTAAAATAAACACAGCGGCGGGGCTGAGCACCAAATTGGACTTTGATTCATGACAAATTACATCGAAATTTCGGGTCTAATTTTTGTAGTATTTGGTGATACTAAAGAATTTGTGACACGACGGACAGATATTTTATGTTCCTATGTTGCTAACTAATAACTTGATTTCAATTTCATTCCGCAGTCAAAGCGTCAGGGTGGTATTATCCAGTGGAAAGAATATAACAAATGACAAATAAATCCTAGACCCCGGACTGTGTTACAGGTCGGCTTTTGGATACAGCGGCTAAATATCCAATTTGGTCTAATTTTCGTGCCGGGGTTATTAAAGGTAATCAGTTGTGGGATGCGGTAAACCCGTATTCAGCGATATGTGCGTCTCAAATCGCGCACACTGTAAAATATCATAAATTGTATTCCTACCTCAATTCCTAAGTTCAACTAGTCTTAAAATAGAAACAGCATGTGACACTCTCCACTTAGGTGAAGTGGCGCGAAGCGCTACGGGATTACACACGAAAGAAGCCTACCAAATATAGATATCTCTCGTGCTTTTCCCCGTTTCTGGCAGAGATCTTGATGATTTTGCCTTCCATGATCAATTCTCGCGATACGTTCACAGTGTCGAAGTTGATGTCCACGAGATTGTTGTAGATGCTCAGGATCTTGTTGAATTTATCCTGCGCCGCAAAACAAATGGTTCTTTCAGAGACGGAAGAGGTGATTGGTAAAAACAAGCACTGTTAGTACTATGTTAATTAGAGGTGGTAAAAGTAGTTACTCGCGTAGAAGTAAACTTGTAAATGAAGGTAACGATTTTGAAGGAAGTATTCAAGGCCTGTAGTTTTGCCTAAAAAACTGAAAACTTTAGTAGTAGAAGTGGAAGTTTTCTATTATCATTGCGATTGAGTAAGTGGTGCCAGTAAGTAAAACTCAATTAAAATTGAGTACTCGGGGAAAACTAATAAGTACTTAGTTAATCGCTACTGACCATCTTTGCTCTTTAGGTCATGCAAGACTTGGTCAAAACGAGATTAAAATAGGGTACTTGATCACAAGGTACACATTGTCAGGGTACGTACGTTTTGTCGCATGGATTCGTTGGTGTGGTCTGCGGCTTTGGAAATCAAATCGAGGGCAGTGGCAGTTTCCAGCCTGTCCGGACTGTCCTCGGGAAGCCTCTTCAAGTAATCGTCCAAAAGCATTTTATATCGGGGTATTCTTTGAACCGGCCCGAGCATGTGATGCTGAAGATATAAACGCAGAACATAAGGCAAACCAAAACAAATTGCTATGTTTAACTCCGTCGGGGAATAGTTATGTTTATAAAAGCTCTGCAATTTGAAACATCCGTGAAATTAATATCAATATCGATGCCATTTTCACCCTGTGTTTTATGCATCACCGCCAGTGCAATTATATTTAAAATGCGCAACTTGAAACTTAGAGCATTATAGAAACACGGGCAATCACCTCAAGCCGTCATTATCTTAGGCCCGGAAAGAGATACATCTCAGCCTCATTTAAACCCTATAAATCACGATTTTCAAAATTCATCTTTACTAGCGCGGTTGTTAGACTTTTCATTGGGCGCCAAGAAGTCACAAAGGCCAGGTTTGCTCGTAATTCGACCATACCAGCGTATACACGATCTTTTTTTACAACAACAGGCCTCATTATGTGTTACTAACGCGCCATACTTGGTGTGGACAGATAAGCGTTACTGGTGAAGACTTCCCGATAAGTCTATAGTTTCCTGTCGCGATACGAGCCGAAAGAAGGGTATTTTATGGATCGCGGAAGTCCATATCAGCATCTTATAAATATGCGATGAAGTGAACTGCGCTACGGCGATAATACTCCTTTAAAAAACGCCGCACCGGATGACGTATTCAACAAGATAATGCATCGCTATCATTTAGGTCGGCGAGAACACAGGCCGCGAATTAGTACAGGATTCGGTACACGCTCAAACTGTAAACACGATAGTTGAGTGTCTTTTGTGGGTGTTGAATGTGAAGAGCTCTCGGGTGTTTTAAGTCTGGGATTGAAACGTGGCTTATCGGACTTCGAGTGGGGCAGGAGGGCTGTCGACGGTGTTCTAGGAAAGCCAGGCTGCGCGAATTACATCCCTGCTGGTTGCGTAAATACACGTTGCAAAGACATTGTACATTGTACAAGTATATAGGAACACAGATTATCACAGTCTGTTGTAATTCTCCAACTGTACCGGCATAATAAATATATCCTCTACATTAGACCCAGGTAATTTACCTGACAACAAACACGAACAACTAGAAAATTTTCAGGTTTCGAAGTTAGATTAGAATTAGAATTACAGATATATATTCATTTTTCCAAATTAGGCTTAAATGATAATTATAGCTATAGCCTACATTTTTTCCTAATTTAGACTAGAATTAGAACTACTGAATTCGGGAAAACAAGGAAATCGAATGAAGTAAAGTTCATTCTCAAAAACGCGGGAATGGCGAATGTCTAGCAAACTTGTTTCGCACTATACACTATACAAATCTCCGTTAGCATTTTCAGGACAACTAGAAATTAGATTAGCATTGGAGCAATGAAACATTTCACAAATTAGATTAGAATTTGATTAACACCATTTCGCTTTAATTAGTGTGCCTATACAAGGGTTATTTAGAGATTAGATCATTATAACTTGCGATTGCGAGTCACCATACCACACCCGTGGCTGGTTCAAACCAAGTCGGAATATTTACAAAATGCACATTTCCACGCTTGGATATAATATTAGATATACTATTACTATTATCCAGCTAATGCAGGTGGATCACACAGGTACGCACAACGGCCTTTTCTCTAAAACCTAATGGCCGCGAGAATTTCCAGTTAAGTACAGGCCCACACGCTATTTTCCATAAAGGAGCTGTTAGGACAGGCTTACCGTAGCCTGACAATCACATTTCTCAGGGTAACAGTAGTAGTATACAACACCGCCATTAGATTGCCAAATATAGCAATCCAAGAAAACTTCTTTCAATACGAGTTGGCGCAAAATAACGAATTTTCAAGATATAGCGTTGCAGTGAAATGTAATAAAAAACAGCCTTTCGTCGCTAATACTAGTATCGATTTCGTCGAAAGTTTCTTTCAGCGAAATCTGGATTACGCGACGCGAGCCCCATTTGAAAACACCCACTTGAACTCGGTCACGGGATTTCGTCGAAATATACCCGCCTTCGGGGTCGGGTGACATATCACTTGTCGGATTATCGCGCAAACAAACACTACTTTTCGAATTAAATTCATCTCATTCGTTGTATTGCAAGCGACAGGGAGACTAAATTGATAAATCAACACATCGGCTGACGAATCGCCGTATCAGTATTCTGCGAGTAGCCAGAAATATAATCTCGACGGACTTATGACCAATAACATGTGATAAAAACGAAGAATAGCGTCTTGATGGTCTTATCTTGGAAGTATGTTTGTATCAATGAGCGGAATGTATATTTCACAAGCGGTATACTTCCATCAGATAATTCACATCAATCTTGACGTAATCGGAATATGTTTTATTTATGTAAGATCTAGAGATGTTATACGGAGACCAAAGACAAACGTCAGTCGCAAAATGGCGGTGTAGTCCAAAAGCGAACGTATATTCATATTGAAATGAATCCGAATATTTTCGGATGACATTCGTTAAAGTGAATCGTCAGCAACTAGTAGAGAATTGTGAAGAAGATTGTAGTCCGAAAAAGTGGAGGCGTTTCGTTACTGACCACCTTCGTACACACTTCACACTCACCTCCAGGGAAAGATTGCCGCACTGTTCCAAGGCCTGCGTCTGCCTCATGATGTTCGCGAAGTTGGTCGACTTCTCGGACCAGTGCTTGATCATGGTCATGGCCTCGTGAAAGTTCTGCACGTAGAGGCTGTACATTTTCAGAAAGGGCGCCGCCTGCGTCAAAATGTCGCCGATCTTCGGATTAGCCTCCCTGGATGAAACGCAAAAATCGGCTACTGGCGTATCAAATTAAGTGCGATCGATGGATCATTATCGGATTGGTCATCGCGGTAACCCGCGAATTTAATGTTAACGGCGTGTTGGCGGCTATTAATATATTAACCTGTTCGTTCCGGTGACGGTATAATTTCATCCTTGTCAGTGTCATTAAACTTTTGCGGTGGCCATTATCATTTTGTAACAATACGGACAAAATTATCAATGAAATTCTAAACCGTTATCTGCAACTCATACAACTGACACACCGCAAAATACCGGTGCTCTGGTGAATAACGGTTTGCATATAGCTTTGATACGGTTGCATTGAGGATAGAATAGTCGTTGGGGTCATTTCTCGCTGAACCGTGTCACTTACAAGCCAAGGACATACTACAAAGCCTGCGACAAGAATATAAATAATAAATATGTTCAATATAACGGGATGCATTCGCAGCTGAGTGGCGTTTCGAGGTAATTTACACGAAATTGCTGCAATTTTGGTACAGGCCAAAGACAGACATTGCCAAAAACAGACATTTTACACTGCTTGAAATAACCTGACTGTATTTGTATTGGAGATATTCAATAAACGGAATGCATTCGCAAGAGCTGAGGCGTTTTGAGCTAATGTACAGGGAATTGCTGCAATGTTTAGGTCGGGTCGAAGGCTAACTATAATATCACCTGAAAGAAGGCGATATTGACGACCCGGCCTTGCCGAGGAAAATTGCGATGGACCTTGCCGCCTTGCAACAGTTGACGGCAATACTCCCTCTTACCATGAGTCAAGCCTGGCTTGCAGTTGCGGCAGAAGAAACCCGCTGTGAAACTGGTAGATCGCCGACACGTTGGAAAAGATGTTTTTCACGTCGGACGGAATTTGTTTCTTGTTGACGGCCTCGAGGACGCGTTTGTGAAATATCTGAAGGGAAACGCTAAGCTTTCAATACCAACGGCACGAGCGTGTGTATATTTTGATAGACAGGAGCATCAGTTGCGGTACGCAATTCGTAATGACTCGCATTAGCGAAACCCACTCATACGAAAACCATCCGACGGCTTTCCACACAAGGAGTACCGTACCGTGCGAATAATATCCGTCAGCAATACGTAACGTGGGAAACATTATCACTCATGCTTCGACAGGAGGCAAAATCGATTCGATTTGTAGTGCAATAAATCATTAGTCAGTATTATCTGTGACAATCGCATGCATATTTCTCATATCACGCAAAACAACAACATCACTGCGAGTCATTTGCTCCGCAACACTGCCAGCGTTACAAATCTGTGACGTAATAAATGCCATAGTTTGTTATAACAGCCCGTTGTCGAAATTTAACCAACAACAACAACAACGGAAGTAATGTACTTCTCAAGGTTAAAACGCGGTACGACTACTTTCCATTAAGGCTGAAGTGGAAATTTTCTTAAGCCCTTCATACCGAAAGGTAGATATCACGACACCAATACTACCATGCCCTTCATCGGCAATACATCTGCTAATAGGGATGTTGTTGTAAAGCTAATTGGTCTTTGGTCAATAAATCAAAGCGTATTGAGCACATTTCTCGGCATATTTCTAGACATTTTATCTATACGTCACACGAGATCCAACCTTTGCTACCAAATAACGACACTACGTTGTAGATTGCGTGATCAGTAGTGATATAGCCAACAGGATTTCTGTCCCAGCCAAAACTATGGGCAAGATAACAATAAGTTGTTCCATATATGCATCTACTTAGTTTCTTGCCATCATAATTCCGAACTCGATTTTCAAATCCACAGTAAATACCACAATCATATAACAGTATAAATCAAATATTGAGGGACGGTATGACGAACTTGACCCGACACTCTTGAACGCAACGAGGCCATATCAATTCACCACTCCATAGCAATTAACATCCTTAACCTCGCAAACACCACAAAAACCGTCACGAGACTTTAACCTCCTTTGTCTACGACAGTGCACTGCAATGGCACGTGCGGGCATTGCTGACTAATTACAAAATCATTCCAATTATATCCATGATGTAATTGATCAAAATATTGTCGGCCTGGTCAACATCGTAGCTACGACAAGTCGCTGCACTGCAAACAGCCAGATAACTTAATGAATTTGGCGAATTCTGTTTCAAACTGGAAGCTTTACAGAATGAGTGACAGAACATATCATTCCAAATCATACTGTACAATGTACATTGTACATCGTACAAGTGTGCTACTGTGTGATGTGCATGTATGCAGTGTGCGGCAATAGCCACATGAATTCTCCAGCAACTCTGCAGTCGACGAAATGAACGACGCCATTGTTTGACAGCACAACTGCTAATCCCGTTAATCCGCTTAGTTACTACTGACGTCATCATACGATTACAAATATAGCGAATAGCCCAACCGTAAAAATTATAATTCATTTCAGACCAAACGCTTGATAACGGAAATTTTATCAATCAGCTGAAATATTTGAAATGGACAATTGTAAATCTCGAATTAACCAGATTCGAATCTACACATGTTTTCCGCGTAGGCTATTACACGCACTGTAGTAACCACCACACGAGAATTATTCGATTATAATTTATCTCTAGGTTTGATTCAATTATTGCTCAACAATTTTCACGGGAAATGGTCATCGCAAGATCTTGAAAGAAACCATAGTGAATGGACATACAAATCGAATAATAGACTGCTTATCAATAGGACGAGGATTGATACTGTTTTCACTTAAGTAAAATTGTACAACACAATGAACTATCAACCGGATATATTCCATTGGGTTCCTGTGGTATCGCAACATTTAATGCGTGGTTATGGCTACTTCGCGCGTACTTTGTCGCACTATATTCTGATACTCCGTTCGGCCCATTCCATTGACAGATGAGCGAACAACCTATTCCATTGAGAGATGATCGAACAAGAGTAGATATCGCGCAAGCACCTCAGACGACAGCACCGTGATTAATTGAACACGTGTAAAAAACAGGAGATAGTAGGAAAACCTCAAAAATGAAAATTGAGCATAGTGCATCGGGTAGTGACGTACGAATGAAGGTGTTGCCAAGGAGAAACGATCGACACCACGACTACAAATCTGCGGTAAGCAAATGATCGCGTATTGAAACCCGTCAACATGTAATGTTCCATTGACACCTTGAACCTTGGCAAACAATTATCAGCATTACTGCCAAAAAGCATCTGTAAATTCCATCTAAAGTGCGAGGAGGTGGAATAGATATGATTGGAATCGTGGCTTGGATCCAGATTAGAACGAACGGAATGTGGAGTTTTTACAAAACATGATTTCTGTCCGAAGAAAGAGCTGGGAAATGTATTGGCACATCGATTTCCGGATGAAGTGACGTCACAATCCAAACGTGAAGTCATCATATCCGCAAGCTTTGTACTAGTTGCCGAGATGTAATGAACTATGTATTTCAAAAGTACTTCAGCAGAATCTCTCCCTCGCACCAAGCATCTATCGTGTTATACTTGAAAGCAGATGTATTTTTGTATACCTATGTTGCCAGTCAATGTAATATCAACAACCCATCACAATCCACACGGTCTGACACGGTTAGCAAGCATCGTTAAACAGATTTTCCTGATAGCTCCCGCGAACATATCGATTCGCGGCAGACAACGGACCGCACCGATGAGTAACAAAATTAAAGTCCACTTAAAGCGGCGCATATCGAAAAGGTCACCCAGCAAGGTCAAACAGAGAGAATCCAATCGCTGCTATCTAGAGAACGATCTACCTTGACCCGGGTAATCTATATCGGAACAAAACGAAACATGGCAAGGCAGCTTCCAAGTAAATTACGTATCGCATATCAAGTTGCCACTTTGTCACAAAATTATCGCGCAATATCGCCGGATCATACACGTGATACATGAATTGGGCATAAGCATAATTAGCAAGACGCGCGCGGGGTAAGCAACAGCAATGTAGCAGTTATTCGTGCGGATCACCACCAGATTACATATATATAGCGTGAGGTTTTGTACATAGGTGGGACTCAATACTCATCGTTGGTACTCAAGTGGTAGAAGTAGAAGGAACGTTATAAACTTCCAATCGAGCACAACAAGTTAAGCAGATACTTCAAAGTAAGTAAAAAGTAGGTATTCTGGGCTTAGTTTTTCCTTAAAAGCTGTACACTTTTAGTAGCAATGAAAGTACCGGTAGTCTTAACACATAACCACTTCAACAAGTATAGTGCAAGAGGGTGACAGTAAATTTACTAGAGTACTAAAAATAAAGAAAAATCACCACGACAACCACGTTAGTGATCACGTCTGGTTTTATATCAGCATTATGGCGACACAACGATAGCTGTACCGCCGCTATCTCATCTTTGGAGGCTACGGTGGATTATAGACGCGCCTAGCAGCAAGTCTTGTCGAAAAATTGGATAAATATAGCGTCGGTGCGCAGACAATTTTCGGGAGTGGCAAAAATCGCATAGAGGCGTACCTGATCGATTAGATTCAATACGTCCACGTACGTCGCCTCCGTCGACAGCAGCTCCTTGGCGATGTTATGCAACTTGACTGCGACGGGAACTTTCTGCATAAAAACAGATGTCTGATTATTTGCGAGCACCTCTAATGCAAACTACAGAACTGGATGACTTCATCATTATTGGTGACGTTACTGGTGGCATTACTGTGCATCATATCAGCGTCCATGCAACATCCAGATAGCAACGCGTAGCAATCGGAATGAAGTTTAATTGACAGGAAAGCCCGAAATTACAATACAATTCAAATTGGAGCATGACAACATGTCGCAAATTGGATTAGAATTAGATTACGGCATTTCGCTCTAATTTGTCCGATCAACAACTAGAAATATCTGATTGTCCGAGTCTGCTACGTCACATGTATGTATTCAAGCAAGCGACTTCGAAATTATATGTAAATCACGACTATGCAGAATTAAACAGTTAAATAAACTATAATATTGAATAATATATGATAATAATGCGGACCGTGGATAGGAAGATTTAGTAGATAAAATGATTGGTTCAAACCGGTTCACATTTCTAATAAAAACAACTTTTAGTGATGTCATCACTGATGATCACGGGCAATAGACCGCCGTTTAAAGAATGGACATTATCACGACGCGTTTCTCCTCGCGACAGCGCAACGGGTGGGGAGCGGGTGTCCTCCAATCCACTTCAGCGGCTTGGAGGGGCCATTGTGCGTCAGCGATTTTGATGGCAAACGACAAAAACTCGTCAACCCGTCCGACTCGAGCATTTCCAGTTCTGTTAAGAGCGCGCAGCTGCGCTACACACACTTTCCAGCCAAATTTCAACTTCAAAGCGTTTAAAAGGATCGATAAACAATGTTCTGCCCGCGTTGGATTCAAGGCCAAGAGCCGTAAGACGGATACGTCGCACCCGTGACCTGCGATTGGGTTTGAGGAGCCCGTGTAAACAACCGTATACGCAATATTGTACGCAATATTTATAGCCTTGAACCAGCTATAAAACTACGCGATGGCAGTGAGAAAGATTGATCGCGACTATAAATGAAACTGTTTCCGCTGTTGCGAATGGTATACGGCACGCGATATACGGAAATACGGGTTAGGACAGCAATCATAGGACCCACCGACTCAACTTGTCAAGCGCCATCACTTTTAAGCTATAAAGCATCGAGTTTCGTCCCTACAAATTCACGGGTTATCTAATGTCTCCTATTGTGAGCCTACAGCATAGGTACGAGACCTACAAGATTACGTCATACAATACTTATAAACTCCCCAACTACGACGAAGCGATAAACTATTCATCGCTTGAATAATGTATTCATATTGAAGTAAAACCAGAATATTTTTGCTGACACTAGTCAGGGATAATAGTCATCGCTTCCTTTTGCCAATACCCACTGAACATATCTTATACGAACACGAATAGCATCATGAAGAACTAAGATCAGTCATATCCGCGACTCCATAGATATTTGTATATACATTGTACACTGATGACAATAGCCACCGCGATGATATTATGTGACATGAAGGTTTCTGGCGAGACGTGTGCGACTGTGCGTTGAGCAAATAAGGGAACTATCAGGTGAAGTCGCCTCGACGTGACGAAATAGGGTTTCACACCAAACGGAACCATTTTGAGAGACTGCGCACGAATCGAAATGACCTACACTACAAGAATAGAGTTCGTTATATCCGCCGTGAGATCCATGAAAAGTACCGATGACAGACGTATAGGAGTCGGTATTTGCCAGCCCAAGGCCGTTTTCCTAGATTTCAGCAATAGCCGTGTCCCGTGTATGATCGTGTGGCTTGACATAACCAGCTCAATACTTTTAATAGACTTTTATACAATCGAAAATTTGTTATTCCACGAGCCATCCTGTTAAAAAACACTACAACACATTTTAATATTATATTCAGGTTTACTGCAGAGTGTCAGGCTAAAATATTCCGGTTTATTTCACCATAATATACTATTCAAATCACCATCTCCATGACATCATAATCTCGCCAGTGGCATTATCCTGGCGCAATAGTTTGCACCCTTGTGACTAATATCGGACTGCAACAAGGATATTGCACACTTGAAAAAAGAGAGCGGTATCCTCATGTTGAATTGATACACTTCAGCCAGCAAAGCAAGTCAGAAGTGCCTGTGGGGTTGCGGCAGAAGCGTGGCGACGTAAACACGTTTCCAAAACATTGTCACAATCTAATCAGTAATCATATCGACCAGCAGAGTGTATGCATCACGCTTAGTATATGAAGAATACATAACGCCGCTTCCAGACATTGAAATTCTTCTTGCGACTTGGATAAAAAATAGACGCCTACCCAAACAAGTGACGTGGCGATCAATGGCCGGGTTCGAGTAGAGTCTGGATGACGATGTGAGCGATGATTATATCCTACATGAATTTCGTATGACTTTGACAGGAATTTTGGGAAGTAACTGGAGGGCGATGGAATGAATGAACGAATAGAATGCTGCCAATTCCTATCTGCGCATGTGCAGCAATACATGAATCGAGTAGGCGACGTAACACTACAATCGTGACAACCGATATTGGACATCAGGACATGGTGCAAGTCAAACAGATAACGCGGTCCAACTAGTCAGTCGCGGAATCGCGTAACACAGTCAGATATATATCAATGATTCGCCATTTCATGACTATATCAAAAAGGGTTACCGTACATTTGAGCGTGTGACACGGTGAAAACCATTAAGCATGCGAAACTTTACTTTACAACTCCAAAATTACCCCTAACCCAAATCATTGCTCCCAAATTTATCCATACCAAAAATTACCCATAACTCTAATCCTAATCGAACTCTGGTATATTCTAAATCAAGCCCACATGCTTAATTGTTCCATACCAATATGTCTGCGTACCATCAGAGAGACTCAGACCCCGATAAAACCGATTCGTGCGTTACATCAATGGAATATTCTCCAACTAACCGCCGGCGGCTCCGAGCCACTCTGGTCGCCGACAGGATTGCCGGCCGTCTGGCTGCCGTCGTCCTCCACGTCGCTGACATCGAAATCGCTGTAGCTATCGTTGTCGCTCGCCTGCGATTTTCTGCCCGGCACTTCCAGGGAACCACGATTTTCCGTAGAGTCGTCGCCGATAGTGAAATTACACGATTCCTCGGCCTGCGAAGACTCCGTACTCCTCCTATACCGTTTCGTGGACGTGGGAGTCGCTATCACGTCTAAAATGCGGTTGTATTCGTCTTCCGCATTGAAAGTACCGTCTCCTATACCAGACAGCAGACTCATTCTGCTTGATATAGTGTGAGTAGATCCTAAATTGTCACCGGAATCGTTTTCGTTTTGTTTATCTATCACAGATCCCGATTTTGCCCGTCTGTGAGAAGGCGGGGGTGGTGGGGGCACGCTAGGCCGCACGACGTGGTCGTGGTGGGACGCGCTGGCTATAGTCGAGGAGGACCGGCCTCTAGTGGGTTTATCGCTGCTGGGTGGCGGTGGTGGCGGCGTCTTGTTTAAAGATGATATTGAAGAAAAAGACCCCCCTCTTTTGAAGTTATCAGGGGCGCTCACAATGCTATCACGGTTGGCACCGAATAAATATTTTCCGGAAATTCTAGAATCACGGTTCGCACCAGGAGATACAGTCCCAGTGCCGCTGTCTGTGGATAAGCTGACCCGCTTCGCGGCGTCTATAGACAGTTTACGGTTTAACACAGCGGTAGGCGACTCTACATCATCATCAACGCTGGAGGTGCTGTGCTCTTTGTGTAGCGAACTTTGCCTTCTAGATGTCGGTTGCGACATCACAGGAGGCGACATGGCGATTGCGCCTAAACTACCGGATCTACCGGGTCTAGAACCGATGCTGCCGGTTCTCGAAGGGGGTGTTGGAGTTATCACTGGACTATGCGGACGAGAATTTTTCGGGGATGCGTTTTTGTGTAGAAAGCTCTTAACGATTGGGGTTGTAGGGCTAGCCGCTGGCTTGCAAGGGCTGTTTTCGTCGCGATTTTCGTAGCGTCGCAACACTACAGGTCCTTCTACCGATGTTGAAGACATAGAAGATGCAGAACAACTGGAATCGCTGTCAGAATGACTAGACCCGCGTCTGGCCAGCCTGCGTCTCTCTTTCGCAGAGTTAGCACTGTTGCGTCTTATGTTACGCATAAGCGATTCGTCGCTGTCGCCTCTGATTCTCTCCGATTCGTCGTAATCCAGAAGCCTCATCGATTCGGGCTTAGCGTTTTCGCGCCTCGACTTGTGGTCGTTGTTGTTCACAGTTCGTCCCGGGGAATTCTGATTCTTGCCTCCTTTGTACCCACCGCTTTCATCGCCCGCGGTGGTGTTGGGGCGGTTTTTGCTGCGATTCAGCGACCTGCAAACAACAAGGAACTTCAAGGGACGCTTATGAATCAGTTTACACACACAGGTTGCAAACATCCGAACTTCATCTCTTAAATACATAGTCACGGCGTAAACCGAACTCCTTGTGACATTGTGACAATACAAAAGTTCCCTGAACGCAAATACGCAGTTAGCAAACAGAACTTGGACATTAACGGCGCAAAAATACCCCGGCGAAACACTGTTCGCTAACGCTTTGACAATTTTAACGAGAACTCGGCGCGGTATATGAAGGCGTTGCTGTGAAACTAGTCATGATGTAAAGGAAGTAGCACCTGCAGTCTAAATACAACAACAGAAGATATATGCTACTGGGAATGTGTTGAGAACAATTTTGTGATTGAATCGTACAATCTTGACGCCCTATTCGCACGGTCGAAGCACGAACGGACAGACTTAAATTGGGCAAAGATTGCTGCTTTAGCAGACGCAAGCCAAGTCAAATATCAAAAACCATTCGATCACAGTAATTTGTTCCTTTTATTCCAGATCTAAGTTATTGAATCGTAAAATCTGTAGCTCCCAATATTGTGACGCCGGTGCCATTCTGCCGTGAACCACGGACTAACGAGTTCACGCAAGAGTGGAAAATTCGCCCTCACGTTTTGAAATTTTTGCCGACTATCCTCAGTGATTTTCAGGGTAACGTGTGAATAAAGTGACGAAGTTCTTGACGAAGACCTCAAGAGCTTATGACATACAGAAGATTTCGTAAAAACGGTGGTGGTCCACCTACAAATAAAGACTCCTAATTTAATTACTGTCTGGGTAATAATCGGGCACGGTGCCACAACTATGATGCCATAGGGGTCGCATGACTGGAACGAACAGAGTCGTCAATACACGCAATTGTCGTACACTGTAAATATAGGCGAGTGACTCTCTGGTACAAACGTTCTTTCACACCTATCCCAATGGGCGAACACGAGTCAAATAAACCAATGAAGATATATATGCCAGGGGTATAAAGCGTATAAAGCTGGCACACATAAACATACCCCTGTCATATACCTCCATAAATATTGGAGTATTTGACCCATAGGAATGTATGCGAAAGCATTTGGCACCAAGAGTGGTCAAGGGTGAAGGCCTGATTTTCACTATGCTAGAAATCAGGTACCTACACCCATTTTCCACCCACATATTTACGGCGTACGGTGTAATGCTGTAGACATTGCATGCAGCACGAGGCACGTATAGCAATAAATCATTGCGGCGTGGATTCTGTCGGGCGACGAGACAGGTTGTCATTTATTCTGATGTCACAAATCTAACTTTTCTTCAAACAAGCATCTGCATAATCATTTAACGCCGCTACAATTAAAATTACGGCTGTTTTTATTGACGCGACGCCAAAGCCGCACGTAAGGCGCCTGTCGCTCAAGGGCATCATTCGTAACGACGGGCCAGAGTCGTAAATCGCGGAATTAGCATTTCGAAAAAAAACTAGAACCGAAAATCGCGTATCGTTGGCGAGATACTACTAACTTATCTGGTTCTAATCCGAAAATTCGGTGATTTCAGAAATATAAATAAAGCACTTGTCTGAGTTGTGACGACACAACGTGAATCCAAGTGTTATGACACCTAAGGTGTTGATAAATCAATAATTTCCGTTTCAATCCGCGGTAAAGCCGGATCATCTCAATTTGCTTTCATACCGCCATACATAGTATCGCAACGCCAAAGCAACACAACTATCCGAAATGGGTCAATTACTACAAAACCGGAAGTCGACCAGTAGACGTCTCCAGCATAGGAGCGACAATGGAACGGAAGATGGATGAGTAATCGAATATAATCATCTAGATTCGGTAAAATGCTATATTTGTATTCTAAACCTCCGGAGATATAAACATGAAAATACTTTCCACTTGTAACTGCAGCGCAAATTTGAAAACACGTTCAACAGGACAGTACAGTACAGTAAGGTAGCCATGTTATTTTGTCAGATATGGTATTGCAAAACAGCACATGCGTTCATTAGCTGCACGCAAACTTGAATTGTAGTGAGTCGCTATCGAACTCTAGCACCTATCTTTGTGCGGAAGTATTTACAATGTTACCTCAAAACAACGAGTAAGCCGCACAGTGTGACACAGCTCTTTTTCTGCTTCTTGCATTGGCACTGCGTCCGTTCGGAACAGCTCGAAGTCGACCGGGAAAGCTGTGCCATTTCAAAGTCACTCTGAGAGTATATCTCGCCCGCATCGTGTACCGGAGTGAACGGAACTTTCGACTTCATTACAGTATTATTTCCACACTATTATCAGTATTCCAAATACATCTTGTTTGCACTTACGATGGCTATTGCTGATATAGATTAAACATACAATTATGTACACACCATCACTCGCCCATCTATAACCCTTCAAAAATTGCCGTAAAACGTAGACTTCGATATAATTTATACCTTTGAACCTGCAAAATCTGCTTTATTACCGAACGCGAACTGCATTTTTGCGGTAACCGCGAAGTTATCCATCATATAGGGAAATATTTTAAAACGATTCATTATTGCGGCGTCTATATATAATCTTAACTTGAAAGTCTCCTGGTTCCGGTAAGGATTTACCGCAGTTAGTATAACTATTTCCAGCAATAACTATATATCCCTTATAATATAAGCTACTTTAAAGCGGAAAATAAGGACGATTCTGACTGATTTACGAGACTTTCAATCGGCTAATTGTCAATTCTAGATTGTAATCTACGACTAACTAAACTGTAGGTTATTCCGTCAAGTATTTAGGCGCTAGCGGACTACGGGCTCGCTAATTTCTGCCACTTGTCTGAGGTCTCACTGCTCACAATAATGTAGCACAATTCCCAATATATCCGCTATCGGTTCGAGTCCTCTTGTGCCAACAATGTACACAACGCGAGTGCGTCAGACGTCTGTCCGAATTTCCATAAAGAGCGAAGTTGTTGAGTGCGAAGAGTAGCGACCGCCCCGAGAGAATAAAGACTTTTAAGCCCGTATTGAGATGATTTGAACCGGCCTTTTCTCGGATCGGCGATGCGAGAAATGAATAAGGTGCAACAGCATAAATTATAGAGGACGCCTTATAATCAACTTAGATGTTTATACGAGATTACGCCGGCGAAATGGTTATCGAAAATGCCAAAACACATATGCCAGCTCGCGTAGACGGGTGACGAAAGCGAAGACTTGTTGAAATTTTAATGAACCATTGAATGATGGTGTGATAATGCGAAAGCCTCGGAATGACGGGAATTTAAGAACGGATGGGACGAATTAGTGCAAATGACGATATTACAATAAGCATTGCTCGCAGTAATAATCACGGATTAAACAAATCTAAATAAGTTCATCAGCTGGACCTGGACTAACGCTATATGCTTTCACAAAGGATTACAAGGTATGAAGTCAGCGACCAATACTGCTATCCAGGGGACGATACCTTGGATATGCCCCATTCATGCCTAATTATATGCATAACATCTGAGAATGGTGTATGGATGCACAAATGCACATTGCAACATGCACAAATTGCACATTTTTGTACGCTTTACATGTTACAGGAACACAGACAGCCCGTTCTAACTGCCTGAAATTCGATCTGAATTTACCGTCTATCTGCATTTTGCAATCTCGACATCTAGTTGGCCTTCAATCAAGGATAAAATAATCCACACGCCTACATTCTAGGAAAGATTTAGCTGCCTATTCGCGATCATCATAGGGTCGATACAAACCCGGGCGCCGACCCCGTGCGATGTATCCACAGTGCTGATCGATAAAACACTGTTTGAACAGCAAGGACAGCACCCACTTCAAGCTTGTACATCACCACCAATTACCGAATTACTTCGCCTTTCCATCATGATCTCCCGCTAATAAGATTAGTCTTCTAAAGGCTCACAGACACCGTTTACGGCAAAACTTCCCACGGATTTGATCCGGCAATATGTTTCGTTAGCTCAACCAAAACAAGACACCGCTCGAACCTGTTACTTTGCGCTGATAAGCGATGCCTTACGCGACATTCGATGCTGACTGCTTAACTGAGGCGGCGAAGAAGAAACTATACACAAACATCATATTGCAACAGCCTGTATTCTACCTGGTACATAATACCTTAAAATCTGATAGGTGTACTATGTCACCGGGTTATCGGATTCCTTTCTGTCGGGTTAGCGAATGTGTCGAACAATATCTACTATCTCTGCACTCGTATATAATGACTTCTGTAGCGAGAGAGACACTTCTTCGTAATACGATCTCAACGGGAGTGCGGAAACATTATCTCCCGGCAGAGAGTGCACCATTTGCTCGGGTTATCGGCCATTGTCTGCGGGTTCGATAAGTTACACTATCGTTTTCCAATTAACGCATTGATTTTAGTTTACGATGGTTTTGTCGACGGATTAAATCTGCGAATTCGCCGTACTCCCGTTGTCCTATGAAGAGTTTGAAGATTGTTTACCGGCGAGTGGATAAGGACAGTGCGCTGATACGGTACCGTGCTGATTTACATGCTCGGAGATAACCCTTTTCCGCCGCACCGCGTTAAATACCGGCACCGGCAGTGTAAACAGAACGGTTGTAAGACATGTTTCTTCACGCTGTTTGAAGAATGTGTGCTGATAAGCTCATTCGACAGATCATAATTTCACAGACAATCAAAAGTTCATGCTAATTTACGGGCCAGTGTCTCTCTGGAGCATAGATTGCAGGAATAGCATTCGTGCTCTTGTCCTGCTTAAACTGGTTGGTTTCATTAATGTTCATGTTCAGGTATCCAGTGAACGCACATAGCCCATTAAGAAAAGTTATTTAACTAAAAAGATTTCTAAAAAAGTTAATTCGGCATGCGTGAATGCTTTTCGATTGTAAAAGCACCCGCCAACATTAGAACATCCGCAAATACCCTTGTCGTTTCAAGATATCGTTACAAAAATCTACGCACTAGTGCAGCAGTTATTTACATATAGATTTCGCCAGATATTTGCGTTGAGATCATCGGTTATCATGTTCCAATGCCTAACCTAGAACAGTAAATATCGCAATATATTTTATATTCCTGATGTTGTCATCCTTTACGAAACCTTTCGCTTGATTCACTAAAAATTGAAAGACGCCTGAAATAGCGCTCTTCTTGCAACAAAAACAGAAAACAAGCCTTGCTATAAAGTACCATCGAGGTTACCGTCTCCACAACTGCAGTGATAACACAAGTCTCATGCAATGTCAACTGAGCGCCAGTAAATTCCTGGCGTTGAATCATTCCGCAAAGTGCGCGGTGCAAGCTCCGAACCTTGCAATTACATTCGCATACCGATACCCAGTCTGAAAGAGCCCTTTTCAAACGCCTGCTTCAGACTTTATACTCACTTATCATAATCCTTGATTTTGCTCACTCTAACAAAAGCTTGATATGCGCTCTATTGCCCAACAATAAAATTCAACACACCGAGAATATCGTCGACTCGAACTCGTCGGCGCCGTATACCAGGAGACGACATCGAAATCTCTGTACGATTTGTTTGTTACATATCAATATCGGGTTACTTTTGTCAGAAGTCTGACATCTGCGGTCCGCAAATGTCGGGGTGCGAAGATGGATTGTACCCGGACAAAAATCACGTGCCACTCGCGATACGATTTCACGCATAATATAGATTCGGGGTTATTGTAGGATTTGCCAACGGATCTTATTTTACGTATTATTCAAAATTTTCTGATGTAAATAAAGAGGAATCGCGAATATACGAGATGGTGTTGGTCATAGAGTGAAACTTGCGATGTATTTGCTTTAGTAACGACACACACAATTAACACAGTTTACTGTACGCAGCATTTTGCTCAACCCATTGGGGAAGGCCGACTTCGGAACTCGAAACGAATTCGGGTTGAATATTGAATGGTTTGTCTTCTAGCATGAAATCGAGAAAGAATTTCGTCTCGAGGTGTTGAATTCGAATTTGATTATTGATGAACGAGTTTTGACCGCATGATATTTCAAGCCCATAAGAAAACATGCACAGAAATATTACGGGCATTTATGACAAAATTTAGTAGAGGCATACCTTCCAACCAATTTGTAACCAAACGAAAGTTACATGTAATTTCCTCGTCATATATAGATCCATATTTAGGACTGTGTTTACTATACCTCTACAATTCCTTGAACATGATAAATGTTATTGGAAATCTCGCATATACATAATCTACATAAATATCTAATTGTGACTTCAGTCTGTAGATACTACTGTGTCATTCGCAAAGACAGGAAAACACCCCAAAATAGAACAAAAATAACAAAATCACGACTACATCTGATCCGATAAAACACGTATGGTATGGGTGAGAGGTATATTTAGGCAAAATCAGTCGATCGAGGCAACGCGCATTCCACCTCGAAGGGCTTTACAGTGACAAATACCCCATCCCTCTCTTGACCGAAGTCAGGTAAATTATTCCGTATCATCACGACCACTGCGAAACTACCCGCACGACGGCGAGATTTTGATGACTCCATCAAAGGCCGATTTGAAGAGTAACATCGTGGGAAGATGAATAGCCTCCCATTCAACCCAGGAAAATTGTCACACAAAATACCGCGAGTCGTAAACAGTGATCCTAATAGTCGTGGACAGCGCACGCTTGGCTAGCAGTGAATAATGCGTAACACATTATATATTTAGTGGCGATTATTAGAGATCGCGCCGATAACCGTCAGGCTTTTTATGCGAAAGGCGATAATTTTGTTTGTGTAAATACGATCAGTGGAACACGAATGACTATAGTTGGTCAAATAAACGAACAAAACGAATTTCCTGACTCAGTGGGCGTGAGTCAAAATTTCGATCTGTGATGGAGGTGTTTGGGCCGTTTTCACACGAAATGTATTAGCGTTGAATCTTACGATGGCGCTAATGTGCTTTGGAAACAACATTTTCATGTATAAGCCTTCTAAAACAGACTCTGCGAATAGCTGTAACGACATTTCGCAATGTTCGACGCTATTTTTGCACATCGAGTCCTGAAATAGCTTTGTCACGGGAAATCTAAAACTGCAAAATCTGGTATTGAAGGGTACATTTCATCGAAAATAAGTTCAACGCGTGCTGAAAGGTACCTGATTCAAACCTGTTATTCAAAGAGCAAGAATATATTTTTAATGATATTATGGCCTAGCCATTTATATTGATCAACATTCCCCCTAATGCTGCTGGTCTCAATAATAATTAATCTTACTAGCCATGATTATCACTGCGAAGATTATCTGAAAGCATTCAAAATGAAAAAGAAAATAGCTTTCAAAATTTCTGAATAAGAAATGCATAGCGTCGACTAATAATGAGCACCCCCAATGCAGTGAATGACAGAATATCCCCGATATTAAACATCCGGTTCAGGCCGATGACAGACGAAAGCATAATGGGAAATTGAACCACAGGTGTAGCGTTTCGCGCTTCATCGGAAAACGTAGATTACGGGCAAGTAAGCGTTTCGTCCGACATGCATCGGCTGGACAGAGATTGATAAAGTTTTACCTCTAACGCAGCTATCGACAACATTGAAATCAGAGACGAGTTTTTCATATACGAAGTCCTACAAACACCAATGAATTCAGCGGAACGCCGTCCGCTAGACAGATAGATGCGTGATTACTGATTCGTTAAATATTCCAAGACTTCGGGTACCGACTAATTCCTTTACTGGCGATTTGACAATACATTGACAGATACACGATTCCAGCGCTTATCGATACATAGCGTGGGGATTAGTGTCTCCATTGGTCGTGTGAGTAACGTTGTTGCACGGCAATGACTATAATCCGCGAAATGATACATCACGCTGGCAATGATTTGATTGTGTTACTTATGGACAAGAAATTTGAGATGCCCCGACGGACGGTGACTCATTCCAACCGGGGATTAGAAAATATTCTGTTGGACGTAACGTAGTTGCACGACTTTCACACGTATCGGCTCAACTTACACAGTATGTATGCGTCTGACACTCGCTAACGACGAATTACTGAAATCAACGGTACCAATAAATGGAGCTCCAAGTATAATGACGCATGAATGAGAGAGATGGAGAGCAAACAAAACGATATAAAATTCAAGGAACTGATAAGAAATTATCTGTTACGGTGTAGAAAGTCCCGCGGCCGATAACCGACACACACAGATGTCTCTCATAATAATTAGGAGGACAAAAGGAGCTCGTGTACCACCTAAAAATAGTACATTGAACGCTCTCTCATTCGAAATTTTATGCTGGTGACGTCATATTTTGTGATACGATTGTTGTTGATACAATGTTCTTTCCAATTCTCTACTAGTTGCTGACGATTACCCCCGACGAGTGTCAGCCGAAAATATTCGGGTTCATTTCAATATGAATGTAATGTTCAATTGAAGTTCTGTAGCCTGCCTCCAAGAAGTTCTTCTAATAATAATAATGATCATACGAACACGACGCTCTAGCGCCATCTCGCGGGTCCTGATCATACTCTGATCAGGAAACTGTACGAAATCATTTCAGAAGGTTATGGCGGGTTTTTGCGAATTATTTACAACACAATGACTACAAAACTTCCCAATACTGTAAATCTGTCCACAATGTCAAGTATCAAGCTGTCAATTACCAGCTATTCACCGACGTGAATCGACCGAGGAGGATACTCGATACCGCATAGTAATGATGATGGTTCGTTGATGACAGCATGGCATCCAATGGAAACCAAAAGTCGCGTGCCACTCTCATAAATTCACAAGTAGAACATGCTTCGCATGCTTTCTGTCACGGTGAAAACCAGACACCGTACAAACCTCGCCAAATGTACACATTCTAAGGGATAATCCTCTCATATTGTAATACGACACGGCTCATTTGTTGCCATCGCTCCAGTGTCATTTTATACGACCCGTGCGGACCCGCAAAAGCCGCAACCAAAATCGCAGCAGGTGTCTAAGGAGCCGGAATCGACCATAAATGGGCTTAAAGCCTACAGTTAAGAATACATTTGGAAATAATTTTTGCCTTATTTGTTGTAGCAGCCTATTTACGCTCAACGATAGGAAATTACCGACAAGCAGAAATTCATTATACATTTTCATTATGCCACAAAGAGATGAACATTTGAAATTAGTTCAAAATCTGATTTTACTCTGGCAAAAAAGGCATTTTGTACCTAAAACGCGCAATGACACTTCAAAATATATATTGCATATCCGAGATGCCAGGTTAACGAATATCTTTTGTCAATGTAATTTTGTACACAGTAAGCGTTTGCATATTTCGGTGGATTTTGTTTGTCCTTCTTATTATCTCACATGAAGTTGATCTACGACGTACCAGACCAAGCTAACTTGGCAACCCATTTTCCGACCGAGGTGGACTCCAGCATTCCTAACTAAGTGCTTGTGGTTAATCTAGGCACCTCCTCGCCATTTCATCCGTGTAAGCGGTGTCTTGTAAATGCCTAGAAGTGGGCCGTGCTATACAAGTCGGCAGCTACGGAACAAAAATGAGGAAAATTGGCCTGGTGTAAATGACCATATGAGCCGACAAACACCATGAATACGTCAAAACACACAAACCTTTCAAAATTAGCACTTCTTCGCGGGCGCACAAAATATCCCTACGACCACAGTTTGCACGACCCTGGGTCTACCATTTAAGCTTACGGGCGCAAAACTGTATTCAACAATAGGGCCCCAACGACAAAACCTACCGATTTCATCCAACTTGAATTAGCATATGATTTTTCCTTTTTTATTTCGATTCACATTACCCGTGTGTACCCTCATGTTGACTATTTTACACTTTCACACTAGTTGTAAATGTGTCTTAAAACTACATAGATGTTATTGCCTATTGCACTCCGAAACGGGCGTTTGAGTTACAGATTTCAATAAGCGGTGTGGCATCTTCGGGTCTTATCACATAATCGCATTCTTACGATGTTTGGAAATGAGATAATTATGAAAAAGAATGAACTAAGGAATATGTTATGCAACCCCACCCCACACGGTCGTGGCATGACAAGAAAAAAATCGCCAGTTTCAAATATCGTACAAAGGTGATATGGTAACGACAATCTGAGCACGATGTACTGGCATGGCAGTTCACTAACCACAGATGACGATTGGCGTCGATCCTGAGTAATAGCACTTAGTATCAATTGGGAAAATTCATGCAACTACTTCGAGCAATATCTGCCGGGCGGCTTTGCGGTTCTATATCAGATGAATGTTCGCGATCAAGATTACAGTTGAGAACATGCCAAAAGCGAGCACTTGGTTGATTCGATCACGAGTTGCATATTCGACAGACTATACCAAGAGTGTGGCATCATTCATTGTAATTTTGAACCATTTAAATTAAGACAAGGAAGTTAACGTCCACACACACGCAATGAATAAGCAACTTATGAATATGATATCAAGCGCTTTGTACTCCATGAACGGCGATAACTTTAAGTCGCGGGATGATAAAGTTCCTCGCCAAGGTTACTCCGAGAGGCCTTGCAGTTCTGCGATACGTTCTCCCAAGATATACTTCAAATCCAAATAACTCTATAATCCTCGTTGAGAAACATATTTTAGCTACAAAAGAGGTGATATCGGTGCTGGAAAGAATCGAAGAAATCGGCACATAGTTGGCAAATGTAGCGATTCCAAGACGTATGTCAAGGGGAAGTAGAATACGCGAAGTATGACAAGTAGCCTGCTCAAATAATAATTAGTTCGAAAGAGCAGATTTAGTAGAGGGTTCGCATAATCTGTTGTATTTGGTCAGTGGTGGCTACTTTAAAATTACGAGATGCATCTTCGAGCGTAACGCAAAACGAATAGCGACTACGCGGTTATATGCCTCCTTTTTTCGTAAATCCAAAAAATGTCCTCCGAGAACGCCTAAATGTCCTATTTTTTTGAAATTCGGCCTCCTTTATAGCTCGGACAGCCGCCAGGCTTTTGGACAGGCTGAACCAAAAACGCCACAAATGACACGAGATCTGTAATGCGAACGTTAGCGCGGGGCATTCGAGGTTAGGACCGGAAACCTGACATTTTATTTCTATTTTTTAGTCAACACCTCAGCAGTAACGTAGAAAAGTGGGTTATTCGGGAGTTGAGTCGAAAAGATGACCTGATTTTCAGTACAGATTTTAGAATCAGCAGTTTTCTAGCTCAGAAATCTTTCATGATTATTCCGTAACTATGGTGACCAGAAATTAGTGACACTACAAACAGATACAATAGCCGGAAATATGTTCAGAAGTTATACGGTTCTTATCACGATTTCATATATAAAAGTGAAGCAATCTCATTCTAAACTATCTCCCCCCCCCCCCCCCTTCAAAACCAAAAGTGTAAAGTCAGTAATTTTGTTTAAATCCTGTCTAAGTAAAAGTAGAAGTATCTACAACAGATTTGCCAATTCACACATACCACTTGAGTAGGTGGTGCAAGAAGGTAAAATCTACTTGGGCACTTCGAAAAAGTAGAAACACTTCGTTACTTAACACCGGTAGAAATCAGCTATCATTACCAGACTCGAATCGTTTAATTTAATATTCGATTTGGATTCGTGTTAGCTACTCGGATTGTAGTGCCCAGCAGTCCAACCAATAAGGAAATAGGACTAAAACTCACGACTTATCCGCGTCCTGGCTTGCATTGCCGTCGCCCGAGAGGTCAAACATCTTCGCTCTGTTCCTAACAGTGCTGGGGAGCGTTGCGGCGGATCTGCTCGTGAACGAGTTCGCTTTCTTTCGGATATCTCCCGGATGCTCTTCCCTGATCCTCAAGTTGACAGGTTTCGGTTTCAGAGGTTTTGGTTTGGTCGGGGTCGGAGGGCGGTCGCCGTCCCTGTTTGGCGATAGTCGCCTATGGTTTTCCGGCGGGCGTTTGTCGTGGACGTTATTTTCTCCGCATTTCGAAGACGTGCTGTTTCCTCGCGACTTCGGAGACCAGCTGGGAGGCGGTGGGATAGCGCTAGTGTCTGGAAATAAGAGTTGGGGGATGTATGTTTGGACAAATTGTGGAATGATGTCTGTAACTGTGAGAACGGCGCGTTTGGAATACGCAAAACTCCAAAAAATCATACACATATATGAAAAAGGTTTCTCGTGACCTTCTCCAACCTATAATTCTCTCACAATCCGGGGAGCTACCTGAGAGATTGAATTAAACTTTTAAAATTTCAGTAATAAACTCAATTTGTTTCACAACGTTCTTGCCAGTTCTTTACCAGTTGCTGACGATTACCCCTGACGAGCGTCAGCCGAAAATATTCGGGTTTATATCAATGCGAATATATGATTCAATGGTATATTGAGGTTCTGTTCGTCCAAGTGTCTCTTATTCCAAATTATACTAATTGTTCCATGAAGAGGTTAAATCACAGAATTGCAGTGGTTGAAGAATTGGCCAGGGTGTTAGAGGTAGAGATAATTAAAAGTGAAAAATCGAAATCAGAGAGGTTGTCCTGAGATTTTGAGTGTGAATTAGTCTAATGCTGTATTCAAAGTCTCCTGAAGAATTATTATTATCATTATTAACCATAGAGATACGACTACATACAGGCAACTCATTGCCGTTAGTCTGGAACAAAATACTATACGGTACTCCCCACCGCTACCGGTAGATTGTGACTGTGAAAGAATATATGGATAGCATGACAGAATTCCACTAAAATCCGGGGACTGGATGGATCACAGGTCAGTAGCGGATTGCTGCTCGGTATCATAATCGGGTAAAGGTTGCTGGGTGTTTCAAATCTTACTTTTAAGAGTGTCATCTATAACCTTTTACCTCTCATTATTCGGTGTTGGTTGAAATGGCTGATTCAGTTTTCGAGACACTTAGCTCAGCACAATATGCTGTACTCCAGTAAACTTCATCGATTGCTAACAACGATTGCATAATGAGAGGGGTGGTAACGATAAAGAATATATATTGCTTTTGTAAACATATATCTATTCTGCACTGCGCTAGCTATTTCCCTGGCTACTTCAAAATTCGTCCTATACTTCACGTCCATAATGCCTCAAAACTCTTTGGAAATCACAGCTTCAGTATATGTACGTCGACTGTAACAGCGGTAACTACTTCGTGCGTGTAAACATCACATAGCGCAAAAAATATCGAACCTCATCGTGAGTGTATAGCTGCATACTGCTTAGCATATAGTCCTACTCTCTGTCATAACATAGCGAAATATTTTCCCTGCCATACGCACATGCACTATGCAGTGCCAACCTGTGTGATCTAACGCTCAATTGATGATCTTGCACTTTTCCAGCGCATTCAATGCATTTCCTGTCAGTAAGCATTCGATGTTCTCCCAGTTCTGTAGAATCGGCCACACAATGAGTGGTACAATCTATAGATTTAAATAACTTTAACGCGCAGCGATGACTATACCCACAAAGGCTTGCAGCAATGGCAGAGAATACCGTGCGCACGCGCCTCTGATTCATAGGAAGCAGACCACCTCTGTGGGTCGCAGTTCATTATCCTACTCCAAAGGATCGCATCGTTGCAAAATGTATGTCTACTGTGATTGCAATTATTCTTGATTAACCGACTGTCGTCTCCGCTGAAATCTAAACTGGCAAGGTCACTTCCCTGAGATAAATACTATCGATATTTAGGAGAGAAAGATAGGGACTGGACACTGGAAACTGATCGAATCTGGATAATGATATTAAACTACACTGCAATACGAGTAACCAAGAATATTGTCCGCTCATCTCTGTACTAAACTAACCTCCAACTCGATAGCTGTACTGTCTGACATGCACTAGTAGATCATATACTCCTGCAAACCGCAAAACAAGTGGTTTCCTGCGATAAATTCAACATTGGTCGGACATAAGAATGCTGAAACGTCTATGCATATTCGCTACGCGTGTCGTCAACATCATATCCGCGTTACGGAGCGCTGTGAATATTCCTAGTATGAGATAGCGTATCGCATGCTATGACTGTACTGGTCCTTCCTAGCATGCTCACGACGGATCGGCCCGTGAGTTTGAGAATCATGCAAAACTTTTATTGCTGCCATATATCATGTGAGGAATGCCTGTACATAATGTACACAAGACACACCTTGTATCATTCGAACTATATGCTTTTGCAGTTCGTTGCAAGAACGAGAACAGAACAAAAAATGTTTTCGATAAAAAACCCAGATAACATCAAGTTCATAATTGATAAGATCATGCAACATGGTACACCGCTTTGATGTATTTAAAAAATACGACTGTATAGGTTACTTGACTAGGTTGATCAATGATCAATTATAGCAAACATTATCCAGTTGTTAGTTAGTCGAGCGATACATGCAGAGCAGTGGACCTTCGGCCATAAGTTTCGCTTTGGCGTTATATCATCAGATATGTTCGAGTGCTTACTGATGGACATACGGGAAATGACGAATTAATAGTCACAGAACGTTGCTCCGTCATTTCCTCAGTATAAAACCACGCACGAAACAGCCACGATACTGCAGCAGGGTCGTTACGCAAATTAAAACGACGGGGCCGATGTACTGCCATATTGTAGCGTTGATACGCATAGATCATTTGCTACGTAACCGAATGTAGATGATATTACACAGAAATTATGGGTCGCGTACTCACGACCAGGAATGGTCCGGAGCAAAACGTGCGAAAAATCAAAATAAACGCTTGGCAAGCGCAAAATCAACCTGCCCAGTGCCCACGCGTATACCTCACTGAATTAAATAGTTACGAATTTGCGTAGAACTCTGACAATAATCCAGCTGATCCAGCTAATACTGCGGATAAAATTATAAAAAATGTATGAATAACAGCGAAATCTGTGAATAGCTGTGATGTAATTGACATATAACCTATAGCAATTAATTTGTCAACAATACATTGCATTGCATGTATTCCCGATCCCGAATAAGGGTCAATATATAGGGCGACATAGCGGCTACTATCACTGCATTGAGGGATATGTATATTGGTATCAAATACAAACGCGGCGGAGAATCAACTAGCGTGTCGTGACCTATTACAACTTACCATGAACAAATTTAAAATAATTCATCATAAATGTAAAATGGATTAACAACCAAGTGATGCTGTGACACAACAGAGGGCATTCTATAACATGAATATATAATAGTGAATAGGCAATAGAAACCCGATAACTCATAGTCAATTTTACACACACGCAAATCTTGCTTTTTCTATCATAACTACCGAAACTAAGACAGAGGTTTACGCCCGAAAGTACTGCATTGACAGATCTGTATATTGGTATCAAATACAAATGCAGCGGAGAATCAACTAATGTGAACTAGGAGCGTGTCGTGACCTATTACAACTTACCATGAACAACTTCAAAATGCTGCTCTCTTGTACTGTAAAACCCACAACATTGTATATTTGATAATTCATCATCAATGTAAAATGGATTGACAACCAAGTGATGACTGTGATATAACAGGGGTCTTCTATAACATGAATATACAATAGTGAATAGGCAATAGAAACCCACAGTCAATTGTACGAACACGCAATTCTTGCTTTTTATCATGACTATACCGAAACTAAGACAGAGATTTACGCCCGAAAGTGCACGCGATCCCACATAAAGCACCCAACACGTAATATGCTGCTATTGCGCGTTATTAACTAACACAATGCAATATATTGGTATTTTAGTGTGGTTCCCACAGTCATACACACCACCTTCTTGTACCCATGTTGGGGTAGTTCGTATTTACTATTTACTCACATCACAGCTCTTTATCATGAACTTACTTTTGGCCTTTGCTAATGTTTTTTTATTAGGTATCATAAAAGCCATTAACGTATGCCCTGCCCATGAATAAACGTCTGCAATCTAGTAATATAAGTGACCTGTCATGAACTACTGCTATGGGTAAGTACAGTGGGGGATTGAAATTTTTTGCAAGCCGGTTCTATCACAAAAGATATATTTTCTAGTCGGTTCTGTTTTTTAAAAAAAAGTCATTGCCAGTGACCAGTAATGCTAACCGGTTCGCTGATCTCCTAAGATTTCGTGAGACGACTCTATAAAGCAGGTCCGAACCGGACGAATTCTACCACTGAGTAAGTATATCCCCAGACACAAGTTCCAGTTCGAGTTGATTCTTGAATTGGACCAGGCTTTAATATGGACGAAATAAGATACCGGCATAAACACACGTTATGCCACGACTATGAGAATATAAGGCGGGGGATGCCCAGTGTACTGTACAAGCTCTATATGGAAGGTACACAAATTGTACATACCAGATTGCTGCTGCACTTTTTTGTCCCATAGCTGCTTCATAGCTTGAAAGCTCTTTTGTAAATTTGGATCCGACATTGATCTCCTGTGTCTGTCGTCCCTGGCCGCACGTTTCGGCTTGGCCGGCGGTTTTGGCTTCACGGGCGATTTCTTGTCGGGGTTCAGCCTCGATTGGTCTCGTAACTGAACTGCTTTCGACTGCTGCGGGGGTGAGGGTCTGGCCGTTTCGCGATTGGTGGACGATGATCTTTTCGCCGGTGTCTTAACGTGACGCGGTCCGACTCCTTTGCCCCACGACTCCATGAGGGCCACTTTCTCCCTGACGGGTACTGCATAAAAACAGATCAAACATCTCGGTAAGCACTCGTGCGGCGGTATCATAAAGAAGCTATCTGAAGCGGTGCCAGTATACACGGAAGGCAGGCTTATGCTTCTCCGGTGCATCGCGGCGATGAGGATTCAAAGTGAGTCACTTGTACACTAAACGCGGTGCTTGCAAGCAGCAAAAGAATGACTAAGAAATGCCGTTTGAATGGTGGTAAATACATGTGTTAAACGCTACCGTAATGTGGGTTGCGAAACTACACCAGGGTAGAGGCGATAAAGCTATACGCAATAGCTAGGATCTGCTAATTAGGTTGAGGCTGTATGTATAAGAACTGATATTTGCATTCTTCCGGCCCTTAGCCACACGATCGCGCCATGTTTTTACTCTGATTTGCGTGTATATCGATAAAATCAAATCATTGGTATACATTTATCAAGAAAGATGAAAATAGATTCAGGGCGAGCCATGATATTTTCAGCGTGGAAATGGCGCATCCTTTACGTTGAGACGCTACAGATATCGCAATGTATATGCAATGGTTTGGTTGGGTAAGCAGAAAACGGTCTCTCTCCTCTCCTAAATCTCTTTTTACGACCATGACCTCTCCAGTTGGTTACGTCACAGAAGTATATCTGCTAAAAAAGTAGCTCGATGAAGCGTGTCGCTGTCCCACTAATTTCATTCCGGCAATTCCCGTGTGTATACGAAATTAATTATAATATGATTGTGATTTTGATGATTGCGGGAAGAGAGTCTTTCGAAATAAATAAAACAACTCAAATATTAATTTTACCCTATATTTAACCATAATTCTCAAAAGAGAGGATAAATTCTCATAAAAGAGGACATTTGGGCGTCCTCCGACGACACCTTTAAAAAAGTCAAAAAAAAAGAGGACGTATGGTAACCCTATTTAATAGAGCACGTATATGAACAGAATAAATACAAGGTATAGGGCCTCCATCCTACATATATATAATCTGATAAGTTGCAAGACAATAGAATGACATCGAAGACAGGCCTTTTCCATCCCACCTCATAACCAGACAATATTTGGACAGAAGTCCGAATCGTGTCGTAACATCCCACACTAGAACTTCTCGGTCAGATTCTATAAATGAGCGACAATGGCTAGGTTAAACTTTAAAATGCGTTAGCTGTATGCGTTTTTTTCGGATCATCAGCACTGCTTGGCATAAATGAGGCGTGTAGATGGACGTGGACATGGAAAGGATGCAACAGCCTTTTATATTCCTGTAGATTATAGGATCAATCAACTCTCATAATAAACGTACCAGTAATAAAAGAAGGGAAATCTAATAAATCTGAATTAAAAATCCATTAGTAGTTGTTATTCTGTTTCAAGGTCTGGGAGAGCCAAGGGTATAGTTGGATTAAAGAGCCACGCGATAAAGAGCCACCCACCCCTTGACTTACACAATATCATTACCGCTTAATCATACCATTAATCATGAGCATTGCAAGTGATTACGTTTATTGAAAATCATTAGTTTTAACTTGCGGACACACATCTGAATCATATTCCTGAATAGGTGACCATAGCCCACTCAAAATATTACGGCCAAATGCAATATCGCAACGTTCAACATACCAGCAGAACTGTCTCCATTGCCTCGATAAATGACAGCTAAAACCTGCTCCTGAATTATCAACATAACACATGTGATAGCAGATCTAACTAAACGGCCTGAGATAGTTATCTAACAGATAAGAACAACTAATTTGGAGGAAATGAATGGCAAAATACCTGCTAATCTTAGACGCAACATCCCCGGAATTTGCGAAAAATGTTTGGTGACAATACTTAGCGTACGGGAATTGCACGCAATTAGCGATTGGGTGCGAAAATGCGACCATCGATCTCCGCCCGTATAAGCAGTGGACTACGTTCGAGTATCGTTGAGGACTATCGCGAACATCCAGTGAAGAGAATTAAAGTTAACGCCTTACACTGCCGAGTGTGCCATGCAATCCACCACCGTGCCACGTTGCAAACGGATAAATTTTGATGACCGATTTTCAAGTTCGAAAATACACTACTTCTTTACAAAATATGCAAACTTTGCAGTATAATTTCGAAAAGGTAATAGTCATATCGTGTCGGCCAAGCATTCGAGATCGAAAAGAAGATCAATGTACTGTACAGTACAGTACAGTATACTGTACATTGTACAGTACATGAAAGATTCGGTGCAAGCAATCTTGGTGCAAGTGCAATCTCGCTGCGATTGCCGATTAAATTATCAAGCTCAAGTGTCACAACACTCACATGTTGTGCTACCTTGCTCTGCCACCGAATAGTTTTGGGCTTCGTATCTAATCTTAGTTTGAATAACTGAATAATGTCAGCAATACTCTACCGGACCACAATCACAATGCATTTGAGGTTTGACAAGGTTTTCTCTTGGGAATAAAGGTAATACAGAACTTGGCAGCCCATTGTCTGTGTACAACAGGGGCGGGCAACATACGGCCCGCGAAGGGATTTCGTCCGGCCCGCGGACACTTTTCCGTCTTACATGATAATGTGGCCCGCGGCCCCAGTCTGCCGAGATTCTCCACTACTTGCTTACTACGTCAAATTTTAATGACTGTATGTTATTATATACGTGTATGCGCAGCGTGCAAGAGTGGAGCTTACGCGTAAGTTCGTCGAAGCGAGAAGACTTGCATTATCGGTATTTACGATGTACTCAACCCTAATGTCGTTTGTGGTAATCATGGTGTTTGTCGACTGCAATGGTCATTTGCACCAGGCTGATATTTCTTATTTTTGATTCCGTAAACACCGACATCACGTCACACTTCTAGGCTTTTGTAAGGCACCGCTTTTGCCAGGGGTCGCCAACTATAAACGGGTCGCGGTCACTTTTCAAATTTCGTAGAGGACGCGGACCGCATGAATCCAATATCGAGATTAATTAGGCCACACAGTTCACCAACGACGCAATCTCGTCACCTACTCAACCCTAATGAATTGATATCTTGGTAAATCTGGGGTACCGGGTAGGGATGGTGTGGACCTCTGAAAAGTTCAGGTTCCAACTTTTTGAAAGGTTCTGTGTGAACGCGAACGTGAACCTCATGACATCACGTGACGTCATATTGCTAATTCCAACCCTACATTTCAGTGAAGTGAGAGCCTATCTATACTTAGCGAGCGACGTCTCGGGCCAATAATGCCACAATGCTGAAGTACATATTGACGTTTTGAACGTCGCTTAGTGTATCAACTGGGACAATCAAATGATATAATAATCCCATAAAATCAATATCTTCCGTCGCTTTGCCATCCATTTCGATGAGGACTTGCAAGGATTATAAACTTACGCCTTAACGGTCTAGGCCAGATCGGAAAATGCATTCGGCGTCCGAGTATTGCTACGCTGATATTGAGCAGAGTGTAAAACGGGTTTCTATATTTGCTACCGCTAATACCGCATTAGCAAGTTATACAGCAGTAGCAAACACGCCAATCGCACAGATTTGGTTTTTATGATGCAATAAACATAGAAAATCAAGATTGAACACGTATGCGCCTGCTAGATTTTTACATCAGGCAATGATATCAATTTCAATAATTGGTTGAATAAGCATCATTCGCTGACTACCTACATGTAGTGTATTTCGCTTTTATTGTGATTGCGGGTCAAGCTCACAGCAGAGAGTCACTAAATATTCACAAACGGAAAGCTGGATATTTCGAGCAAACTTCTATAACAAAGCATGCAAAATTTTTGCTATTGGTAAGGTGCATCACGTGCATGCCCGTCTGGTGTTAATTTTTTTTATGATGGAAGTGGAATTGCAAAGAATTCCAACCAAATATGTTATAATGACGTGAAAAATGGTAATCGATGGAAAAGGTTCACAGTGCAAAACCTACCAAGGTTCATTTGTGAACGTGAACCTCTAAATTTCTGAGGTTCAAATACAGAACGCGAACGTGAACCTCGCGTTCATACCATCCCTAGTACCGGGCTTATCGAACGCCTTGAAATCTTAACCGTGTGTTGATAAATCAGAGAGAAGCAGACATGGCGGCGCCTGAGACAATGCTATTCTCAAATCCACATTGTCTTCGTCATTATTGGCGAGAAATGGCTTTGAAGTGACATTGCTGTCGTTAAAATACATTCATTAAATACGATTTATTCCTTGTATATGTGGAATAGGCGAATAATGTATCGATTCAGTAATCCGGCCCGCCAAGTACTTAATTTTCCTATATCCGGCCCGCCGACTGGAGAAGTTGCCCGCCCCTGGTGTACAAGATACTGGTGTATTATTGTATACTCTCGGTGAAAATACGCCGAGTATGAATAAGAGCTGCTGACGCTAGTTTCAACATCTTTCTTCAGTTGCTAGCCCTTACGCATTCGTATGACACAGACAAATTCACACAAGGGTTCAAAGTTAACATATATTCCGAGTCGATTCCTTTCTACCACTGTGAGCTATGTTTTTGCGCTTATGGCTATTTACCGACGGGCAATCTGTATTCAGGTATAGAATTTGATTGATAAGTCTCGTCATCCCCATAACCGTTAGGCCCTACCTATTCATAATGTGATGAAGGGCCTGGCATCTAGGCAAGTTGAAAGCCGATTTGCGGTCAGTGGATTCAGCGCATCTGGCCGCGTCTCTTAATTCATAATGTTTGGACAAATACACATCCCTGACTTGACGTGATTATAGAGTAGACGGAACTATGGAACTAATATAACCCGCCAAACAAACCAATCTACTTCTGGAAGCCGACGAAGATGAAACGAATGTACGGATATACAAAGTTGCTCGTACTTACCAGGCTATAGTTAAATCTATCTCTTACCAAACGTCAATCTATCTTTGAATAATCTCACCTGACTAATACAACCACCAATTACGCTGCATAAAACGGGCTACCAACAGCTTACCGTGTAGTTAGGTGTTTGGCCCTATTACGGAAGTCTATTATCATTTCAATGGTTGTGGCGAAAGCTCTACTGGTTGCTATCTAGACTTTAAGGTTTCAGCTATCGACATATGCCGTGACGGGTGTCGTCTATTGATACACCAAATGAAATTGCGATTAAAGACTTACTGGATCCCAGGAATACTGTTTTGGCTTCATCGGCGAAATATATTTTGATATCCGGTATCTTGACACTGTTCATATCTCCGTAAATCCTACTTATCGCGTACAAAGCAGAAATTACAGTATCAGTAATAGTATCGCTTCGCTCTATTCATTTCTCGTTCAAGTAAAACCTGCATATCACGACAATCGCGTACAGTACATGCATTTTAGTCGCCAAGTCGCTATTTCATATTTTCTATCATGACCAGCTTGTCGTCACAACACGAGTGAGCGGCCTGGCCTGCAGTAAAACAGATGATTAGGCAAAAACTATCAAACAACCTTGGTCCCAATAGGGGAAATTTTCCTATACTTACTCAGTAGCGATCAAAATATTTTAAGCCAGTAGGGCTAACCAACTCTACACTCGCACTGTATGGCGTGGCATACCGCGTCACGCATTGTTTTTGTATATAGCAAGAGCACTGAATACACATCGCATCGAGAAGAATGAAAACATGTCGCAATTTGCAAAACCGAGTCCTTCCAAACGCAGATTGACGTCGAATAATGTTCCGGTTGATTGTGATGCGTGAGATTAGTAATGCGATTTTTATCAAGAAGTGAAGTCAGACAATCCTGCGAAGCCGATAGTATCATTTAAACAATGGATACAGGAAATTTTCATAGAATCCCTCGACCAAAAGTAGACCTGCTTGTATAATGTACAAATTATAACACGTACGTCGTACAACTAATATCGACGAAAGCTCCCTGTGCAGCTACTGATCATAACGCGAAATCCGAAGTACTATCTCACAATCACTTGGTTCCGACTTCCAATATATTTCAGCTTCCAAACTAAGATGGACTGTACAGGCCTTGCAAATTTCGTTTGCCGTTAAATTTAGATCCTATACGTGTATCAGTAAGTACTAGTTCCTAAACTACAGCACTCATTGACAGGCATGAGCCATATCATGTATAGTACCACAAGCTAGCAGCAAAGCTCCCAAAAGCTAAAGCTTCGACTATAGTCCGTGTATACCACCAAGTACATGACTACTAAGCAGGCGTTCGTCAAAACTAGCGCATGGCAATAAATCGATGAATTAAACTTAACGTCCGACAAAGTGAGCAGTAAACGTTTTGACCATGGACGAAAATCGAAGATAAAATTATTTTTTCTTGAAGTGAATACACGAGTAGCGAATATGATCATTGATCGTTAGTGAGATTTTTTTGACATGTTAAAATAAGTCGAAATTTTGTCAAAATTGTAGTGTTAGGTCGAAAAATTGTCAAAATTGTTAACAAAGTCAGAAAATTTTTGACCCCTGCATTTCGTTTGTATCGTAGATTTTGCCCTGTCGGTGAACCTATCATTTGATTTTTTTACAGCTTGTAGCCTACTCTACATGATGAAAAATTGTGATGTAGACAACATTGTCAAAATGAAGCAACACGGTGTGTCACCAGCAGTGTACGCACAACTTCAGTATTGTCAGCCAACAACTGCTGCTGTTGAACGTTCTTTCTCCATTTTTGGCAAACTACTTAGTAAAGACAGACACTTTCTACCCGAGAATGTAGGAAAGCATCTTTCGTTATACTACAACAACAAATTTTAATTATTTTTTACCGTAATACGTGATGTAACTACTGGAATTCTTCATAGGGCCAGATTTCTTTCAAATGCAAGTTTTTTCATGTAGAAATTTGTCATCTTTTAAGTAAAAAACAGTTTTTCAGGCCGAACTACTTCGTAAGAACAGACAGTTCCAACCAGAAATGAAGATAAGGGGTACAATTTTAACATTACGTGCGAAAATTCGGTAAAATTTCTTATTTTGGTCAAAAAATGTCAAAATTTTGATTTTTTAGGTGAAAATCTTCAGTTTTTAGGACCAAAAAATCGCCCACTTGATAATATCAGAATTTTCCAAATCTTGAAGGTATTTGGAGAGCTTCCCCCTCCCACTTTGTCATCCGTTGCGGCCATGACGTTTGTATAATCAGAATGACCCAATAGCTGATAGACTGCTGTTTACAAAAACAATTTGTCTTGTGGGAGAATCCCTCTTCGCCATCGGTATTGCATGTGACAGCAATACAATGCTCCTTGCTCGATGCTCATGGTCACCAATCGTGCTTTAGCCTATCGCTCTCGCCCAAACTAAATATATCTCACCAGCAATGGATTTGGAATTTGGGCATAAATCCTCGTGGGTGGGGATTAGTGATTGGCAAGACAAAGCACCGATTCGATATTGATTTGAATCGAGTCAACAAGAATATTCAGATTGTGTTTTGTCCAGAGCGTTTTTATTGGCGGCTCCAAATAATAGTGATAATTGTTTCCAGAGTTGCGCGAGGCCATCTCGCGCTCAGAGATTGCTATTTGTTCTATGATACTAAGGCTGCGTCAAGATGTCTTCTGCCCCAAACATAAATGATGAATCAGAAGATGTCGATGTCACGTATATGCGTGTCCCAATCATCTGGTAGAAATTGTCCTCGGAAATATAATGCAGGAAACCGTGGCTCTTGGTAATCATGAAGTACAGCGGCGTATCTTATTAGATCAAAGTTGATCAACAATCCTTGGAAATGGTGGAATCAGGAAAGTTTCCATTGACTTCTCAATTCAGAGAGTAAATGGTGGTGAAGACAATGTCACTGTAACGCAGTCGTGTAATTCATTGAAGATCCATGACTAATTTATGATTTCGTTACCCATCATACTTTCGTGCTTCTCCCTGTACTAATTCCGTTTCGACTGAATAACCTCCCGCTGTAAATTTTTAAGTGGTGATTCGATTCGAGCAAAGTTTCTGTATCTGGTACGAATTAGCTGTAATTCGATGTTGCCCAACGCTACAGAAGATATTCGGATACTACACAATTCTTTGCCGTGGTATTCATAAAAATTTTGATAGAATCAAACTTACGTTCAGTTTTATCCTCAGCAGAATCCGGTACGTCCGCCAACATATCCGACTGGTTCACATCCGACTTCATAACAGTGATTTCCGTTAAAGTATGAATGAAATGAGCATATTTATACAAATGTTCTGTATACGTGCAAACATGCGAATGTATAAACGAAACGTGTATGTTGATCTCCAGTAACTATAGTATCCGTGAAACCTCACATTGTTCTTTCCAGTATATGACCATGACCAAAATAATATCCTTCATCTCAGACCTATACTTGAGGCATGACGAAGGACGGGTTCGTAAACTGATTCACTCTCAATCGAGCGATTTCACCTCGCAATGTCACTCTGGGTCGCAGTACTAGTTCAAAAATTCTCTAACTGTAATAATAAGTAGGCCAGTACTAGTGATCCTCTTGGCAACGTTGGTAGCGAAATTTCATCAACAGTCGGAGGAACCTCTAACATCCTGAACGGCATAAAATGAACAACAGAGTACCGACGGTGGCGACGACGAAGAATACTCATGTCCCACAAACATAAAAACGCACTCTTACGAATGCTGAACAAACATGAGATCAGATATTGCTGGAATGCAGCCACTGAGCCACAAACTTGAAGGAAACAAATCCCCGGTACGCTCGTGCGAAAATCTGAAAAGCTCGTGACACCAATGATGCAAAAGATCAATCGATCACAGCTCACGAAAACTTGGATAACGCGATGATTACACATGTATACAGCGTATATTACAAAGCCAGGTACATTTCTAATTCATGCTGGCGATCATATGCCACAAACGCCATATTACAAATGAGGCAACGAATGACGCTACCTTCTCTTTGTCACTATATCGTTGACTTGTATTGACCTATAAGAATCAAAATTTAGAAAACAACGTACAACGGTGAGAATAGATCAGTTGGATACAGTCTTATGAACAAATTAATAAAGCTGCTCAACTAGTTGAGAATGGTGTATCGTATTATAGAAATCGATGTTAATTATACTTGAGTCGATCAACAACAAGATGCTATACATAAAATGGAATACAATCAATCATTTCGTTTACTTTTGACTTTAGTAGGAGTGGATGAAATTTAAGAGTAAACAAAAACGGATGTATATGACAGACATATTATGTTCTAAATACAATGCATGGGCATAGGATTGACTTTGCTCTGAGATACATTTATGGTATGCAGAAAAGTATGATTCATAACAGAACTTCGCGTATTAAGGCTGAATTATAGACCTATCTAATGACTACGGAAGCAAAGGCGAACTAATATTCACGGTGCAGCTAACGAGATGCGGTAATTAAACCCCCGCGAGAACGTAACGTCATTCGAAGCTGCTGTTATGTGATACGCGGGCCTGTGACAACAGTTGTCATTGTTAAATGTTCCTTGCGAGTGTAATATCCAGTACATACACGTCTTCGATAAATACAATAACCTTCAATAAATAAAATAATCTCCACTCATCAATGAACAGATGTATCAGATCGCCTGGTTCTAGCTTCAATTCTATGCACCTTTTGCACGACCTTCCAGAGCAATTCAAATTTTGAAAATGTTACATTACGTAATAACTTTCAGAGCAATTAGCCTATACCACGTGAGAGCTGTAGCGTTTCTAATCTGGCTTCTCTTCAACTTTCACCACGAACGAAATATGAAGCCATCGCAAGAATAAACATGATAACGAGTTACTATTTACTGCATTACAGCAGCATATAGTGTGAAGTGCGCGTTATTTCGATCATGGAAATCCTACGCATTTCCTGAACTTTCCATTGAAAATGCGATGCTTTAAAGTCTGTTAATGGAAACTTAGCATCAACATTGAAAGTTAACAGAATAAAGAGTTACATTCGCACGCGGAGATATTTACATTTTTGTGCATGGGGTAGGCAGCGCAGTTGCGCACACGAATGTAATGCGGGAACATTTCGGCGATTATGTGACGCTAGAGTACCGATGTGACGCCATAATCACTAAGAGAGAGAGAGAGATATGATATTCTTTCTCGCCTGCACCATCGAGATGCTTTGGCGACGGAGTTGCGATACGGCCCCATGAGGTCATCTAGTCTGCGCCCCCGTTTTTTTTTCTCCTCCATGCTATCCGTGATTGCTGAGCGCCTAGCAGGATAGCTGCGGATACCATTTTTTGAGTCTTTGGTATGACCCGGCCGGGGATCGAACCCACGACCTACCGCTCGAGAAGCCGGACGCATAACCATTACACTCATTCAAAGGCGGTGTTTTATGTAAATCTATTTCGGTAAACCTAAAAGATTGGGATATCCCCGAATGGTGTTCATGTTATATAACATTTTGAACATTGTATATAAGATTAATGTAGGTTCACCTTAGCATATGTCGGATGTGAACAAGAACGAAAACGAAGCAATAATTCAATGTCGACTGCCGAGACCAATGACGTCGCGAATCCACAGCGGAATATTTTCCAACATAAAATATTGAGTGGATTGCTCATAAACGGGCTTAATATTATTGACTGTTGATAAATCTGAATAATTGCCATGTTGCCATGCAACCTAAACAGCGTCATCATATTATTGAGATCGCAAATCATAGAACATGAACATTGAACAACTACCAACACAATGTATGCAAGATGGATTTGGGTGCAAGTGAGATAGAACCGTCCTTACTATACCTCATTACTACAAATGGCAAATATGATAAGTCAAATGTACCGCAAATTCAGTTACTTGATTTTGAAATAGCACCGCAACAAACTGGAGTATAGGTTTCACCTTTTGATTAGGCTACTTATAACGCCAGCGTGTATTTGCACCGCTAATTGAAATAGCTATGATAAATCTCGGCAACAAAATACACCCCCACAAGTCAAACAACGCTATGCTGTGTATAATTCTGCAACGGAACATATTTCAGATAAGCAGGTCGGACGTGTATATCATTGAAAAATATAATAATTCGGTGAGGAGATGTAGTGATTCATAGGTTCGTACGAATCAGAACAGGCATGAGGTAATCGCATGTGTAAGGAAAATGTGACACCAATTTAGGGATATTACTGACGCATCCGTGAATTAGAATAAGCGTATTCAGAAACGCAAGGTATCACACAAGTAGAATTTGTTCGTGGAAGGCCTTTGAGCTAACGCTGAAAAGTGAAAAGTTCGTGGAGTCGGTTTGCCTTTCAACACCTTCTTATCCTTAATTCGCTTTATCGTTATCGCCAACCATGATCCATACAATTGCAAGCAATCCCTTGTAGCGATTTATCACACCGACAACGGCTCGTAAAACTTTCGTAAGTACCCGACTGAAACTGACCCAAAGTGTACCAACAGGAAGCGATTTGGTAGCCAGTTGTCAAGAGTTTTAGTAATTGAGCGTATGATCAATTCACTATTTGGGTTCACCCAAACAGAAATATCAATTTACCATTATGAGGCCTGAAGATTGTGTTAAAAATATTGGTTAGAAATTATGACATGCCTTAAATTTCACGACAACTAGACTAGAAAAGAGAAATCGACGATGACTTTTTTCCAAATCGAATATAATGGTTATATAATTGATAGACGTAGTATTTGATTCAGAGTACGAGCAGATTAAAATATGCTAGAGTCGCAGACAGATTTCCCAAAAGCACAAAGATTACGAGGATATAAAGATCTCAAAATCCGTCTCAATAAAATCGACCCTGTTACAAAAGCTTGTAATGTCACGCTTCGCGACACCTGCCATTCACAAGTTTCTCTCACTTCTACACTCTAAAAATCTCATAGCGTCGTATATATTCTTTCTTGTAGTTCTTGTAGTTCTTGTAGTTTCTTGTAGTTCTTTCTGTAATTCCAGTACCATTTCTAAAATGGGTATTGCCCGAAAGAGATTATATTATGTCATATGCATGTATTTTTATTCTGGCACAGAAGAAAGCAGAAGTTCTTAAAACGAAACCTTATATAGATATAGAGACTTCCTTCAAAATTAATTTCTGTGCTCATGCTCACACTTCCGTATAACCACGTATAGCAACGTTACCGAGTTCATCTTAACGAAAGCGAAATGATACAATTAGTTCATAGAGAACAAAAACAAGCATTCGAGAAACGAACATTACGATATCCCTTGGCTGCTTATTTGCTATTCCTATTATGCAGAGTCTATAAAGAGGAAGTTCGTGAGGATGACAGGAAACTAAATCTCGAAACAATGGCAAGTTACTATGTAATGAGAGATAAGATTACAGTGACATAACGAATAGAAAATTACAACTTCCTCTTCGTTCGGTAGAATATTTTCCAGCACAGCTGTAACACTATTCATTGAACTATAACTCCATAACAGCTCAGTCAGAACGATAACAGTCCACAGTGGCGAATGTATTTTTACATGTTTACGATCTGTACGCAATGTACAGATCGTTGATGCATTGTGACTATTCGCGTTACATTGAACTGAATTTGTTGCGTATGGTGTGGCTTCATAACTCTGGTTGTGGGCACGGCAAACTATAGACTATCTGACTGATTCAATTCGTACTCGAGTATGAAGCTTCTAGTATCACTCACAATGACGTCATAGAGATATCGTAACGACAAAATGTAAAGTTCAATATGTGCCTTTCGTGCAATCGCAAAGAAAATAATATAAGTTACTCTTATCAAAATATTTATTTTGACATTGTCAACCATAACCATGACATAGCGCTCCTTGAAAATATTGCGAGTTAATTTCAAGACAAAATACCGTCTCCGTGAACATGGGTAGTACCACACGAAGCTTTTACGATCTTTGTAGGCCCCGCACCACACCATGTTACATGTTTTGGGTGCTATGATGAAGCAATCGCAGTTTAGATGCATGAATTGTGGGGAAAGTGTCATCATCATAATAATATTGTCAATAAAACAGTTCCAGCCTTACGATTATTTATATCACACATGCAACAGCTTTTGGTGATCATGTTTTTAACTTTTTCGCTGTTAACGTGCTAAGGGGTGACTTAATTGTAATCCTTACCTTTGCCGGTATTGACATCCCTCGAGTACTTTTTCTTCATTTCTGTTATTGATAAAGCCACTCTATTTCGTAAGTACGATGGATCATCAGACGTCCATGATCTATTCATCCGTCTCAAGTACATGCCGTCCGTAGGTTCAGAAGCGTTTGCAAAACTTTTGGGTGCTGAGTTGGAGACCCTTTCGGTATCCAAGACCGACTCCGTTGGATGAGCTGCTCTGGGGACAGTGGTATTTGCTGTTTCAGATAGAGATTTGAATGATCTGCGATGCCTTGGACTAGTCTTTATAAAAAAATTGGCCCCGTTCCTTTCCTCTAACATTGTTATTTTCGTCGCATCTGTTGAATGCGGAAGAGATATGTCGATATTCCGATCTCTCCCTGGCTTGATCTTTACTTCCATTCTCTCACCCATACGCCTATCTACAGTACAGGGCAGCCCCTATACGCACTATATTCGTTTAAATTCTGTTTTGCAAATCGTTAAGAATTGCATAGCGGTGAAGGGCTGGATTATACGTCATTTCGCTGTAGCAGCACATTGCGCAGCCAAACATCAGGTATTGATACACACACAGTTAAACAGAGCTAAGCAATGTAAGCATAGAACGAGCTGTGATTGGCAACGTTTTATTGGCGTTTAAAGCTAATAGGCTAATCCGAAACGTCACAGAAGCCCGGCTCAATGCATTAAATTATGTTTCAAAATCACAAAAGTAAACACGCGAACAGCTTTACATGATATTTTATTGTCATTGTACAAGTACATACTTCGTCGTTGAGGTAAGCAAATGACGAAGCCTTCAGGCAACTAATATGGCATAGACAACCCTACTTGAAAAACTCGCTACAATCCACATAATGACTATAGGGACAATACATAACAAACTGCAATAATTAATTCAAATTTAAAATGTACTCATTGCTATAGCTGCCTGACATAGTTGCGTGAGTAGAAATCATCCGATACGTCAGGTTAAGTATACGGTATCCCAAGGGTTTCACGACTCCTAAGCTGCCTAACGTAATAGTCAATTCATTGGAAGCTGCGGTAGTCCTAATATTTAAGCTCTGTATACTTAAACATATCAACACATTGCGTATAGTATGCAATGTCGAATTAAGACACAGTAGTATGATAAATATGGAACGAAGCCAAAATTAGGCATGTTCTGGCAGCGCCTAGCTGACATCGTCCCTATTGCAGTGAAATATAAATTACCGAATCAGGATAACTATTCTACAGAAGAGTATTTCATTCAAGAGAATACATTCAAAGTCATACGGTAAATGCTGATTCAATGGCATCAAAGCTTAATTGAAATTCATATGTAGGAATCGTAACCACCGTACCGTATTTCCGTGGAGTATTTATCATCGCACTAGACCACTCTTATCACGCCTAGGTCGAAGCAAATGCCCAGACGCCGGTGAATTGATGAGTCTGTATACAAGACCATCGTCTATTTCACACACAGATGAAAATTCATAAGCCACACAGCGAACGCCGTGTGGCTATGCAACTTGAATAACGCTGGTTCAAGCCTCTCCGGAAAACGAACTACGTGCTCTCCTACGAAGTAAGTACAAATATATATAATAACACCTCCATCAACCACAAGACTAGAACTCATCTGTGTTGTGTATCTTACAGACTGTCGATGGGCAACCTGAAGATGAAATATCGTGGTGATATCATAAATTAACTCACAACTCTAATAAATATCACGAGGTTTGGTTCTGCGCTGCTACACATGAATCAACTTTTCAATATATTATATACTGTCTTTTTGACTAATATAAGTATCACTGTCGCAGTTCATGCAACTGTAGAGTGTAGACCAGCGGTAACAGAATCAACTGTTTTCAAAATACCAACTAAAAAAGCAACGGCAAATCCTTAATCACAGCGAAATTACTGTAAACTCGTAACTTTTACAATGTTTGAGTTCACTAATATAATATCGAGTCTGGACTTTGATTAGCACTCATAAATAATGAATCCATCGCTGCCAGGATATGAAAATTGCTGATATGTAGTATTAGATATATCATGACCAATTTATAAATGCAATCGCTTGGTGTACAAAGGTACTTCAGGTGACTCCACGTGACACCACCGCTACTAATGCATCGAATGGCGCAATGTTAATTCAAGTCAGGAATATCGTGCGCAGATTCTCGATCACCCTTCAGCAGTTTGGAACCTTCCGTATATTATACATTCGATCAACTGTACCTTTTATGGACAAACGAATGCCTTAATTGATATATATTTATATATCTATTCTACATGCATCTCCTTTCTCACATTATCTCCATCACTAGTGAGGCATTTTGAAACATGTTATACCAGACATATAAGCCTATTTAGTCAGCATACAATACCGATCATCCCGAGTACCATACTATGAGTTTTATTTGAGTTTAGCATTCTCATTATGCACGTTCCAGATATTTTGAATATACATCGGGTCGGTGACCTATAGCTTGGGCATTACAAGCGATGTGTTATTGACTCTAAATTGTTGAACGTTTTGGTGCCGTTGATCTATTCCTTCTCGCCACCGGCCTTGTCTATCCAAAATATATTCCGCAGCGGATTGTCTTTGAGCGTGGAGTATATGGTTGCAGTCGACGGTGTCAGATTGCATTCGGGTTTATCAGTCGGTTACGCGGTTAATTTGCACTGTGAAAGTATTTGTTAATACAGTAATTCGCTTTCCAAATTGATATTTACTTCAGGCCTTAATTTACGTATATCACTTGATGGTTCGAACAATTGAAACCGCCATGCTAATCCGCGCTTATTTACTTTTAACTATTCGTTGCGGTTTATTAGCAACTTTTATCAGTTCAATACACCACAAAATTGGCGATATAGCGTAGTGGTATAATCCACAGCTGCAACGCCAATGGGTGCGGGTTCGAGTCCGACCGAGGTCGACTCCAGAATTGTGTTGGAGGCTTATTTGGGCTTCTCCTCGCCACGTGAACCGCATAAGCGGTGTCTTATAAAAAGCTTAGAAGTTGGCCGTACTACAAGTCGGTAATTACAGAATCAAAAATAAATAATATCGGCCTGGTGTAAAATGACCAATGTAGTCAAAATACATGAATATCAAAACAAACAAACAAACCACAAAATTGTGATACCATGAAAAGATAGGAAGGTTGTTGTAGTTTGTGGTATTCATGGCGTTTGTCGACTACTATGGTCAATAGTCATTTACACCAGGCCAATCTTCTTCATTTATATTCCGTATAGCTGCCGATTTATAGCACGGCCCACTTAAAGGCTTTTTATAAAAGGGCGCTTACACGAATTATATGGCGAGGTCTAGCCATTTAGTTATTTCCTGAAGAAAAATATATCTACTTTGTTTTATTCTCATGCTAGCTAGTATAGCCTACGTTGCTTCCAAAACTTTTTCTCCGGTTGTATTGAGACGAAGTTTTCTTTCAATGAGACATCTGTGGTCGATCAAAGTTGTGAACAGGTTCTTTGAACTCTGGCTGAATGTTGCATACAAAGAAAACAAAGAACTAAAGAATAACTAAAAATTACAATTATTTGTGTCAGAAAAAAGAATGAATAACCTACAGTCACTATAATTTGTATAGTGAGCAAGTAATGGAGAATTGCGACAGACTGTGACCGCGGACTGTGTGTTGCGCGTCCCTGGTATGATATAGATATCTCTGATATGGCCGCGGGCTGCATTATCATGTACGAGCGGAACCCCTCTGCGGGCCGCTCAAAATCACGTCGCGGGTCGGATCCGGTCCGCGGGCTGTACGTTGCCTCCCTGGCCTAGGCGATGTAAAGAGGGGACATGGACACCGAATGAAAAGTAAACTAAGATTATATGAAAAGCAAACGACAAAATGAGGTGGCCTGTCACGGAAGGGGAAATCGAAAGGTCAGGTCATGGTCCAGTAATATTGAGGGCGGACTAGTATTCATTTAGTAGAAATTGCTTGTATTTCGACATGCTCGTCGACTGTCGGATAGCGGGCGAGATAATGTTACTGATACCGACAAATAATCTAATGATAATTACTTCGGTCAAATTTCCCATGACATCCATTCATATTGCCTACTTTTTATATATTTAAGCGAGTATATATGATTCCATTCAATTATTCAATGGTGAAAATCAGAATATGTTGCACAATTGCATCACGCACGTCTGCTGCTGCTGGGTATTTCCGTTACGAGTTCAGCATGTTACAGGAATTTTTTCTTCGATGTCATCAGCCGTCAATCATGATCATCGTGGATACTATGGAAATACAATGCTAAATTATAGGGATGGTGTGAACCTCTGAAAGGTTCAGGTTCGTGTGAACGCGAACCTTTTTGAAAGGTTCTGTGTGAACGCGAACGTGAACCTCATGACGTCACGTGACGTTAATTTGCTAATTCTAACCCTACAAGCTGATTTTTTGATGAACAAGGAGTGTTTCGTTGCTATGAAAGCATTACGCTCCAACCCTGAAATTTATATCACCAGTTATATTGGTATGCAGCCTTGTCTTGCTAATGTTCAATTCTTCATGGTCGAAAATGTTTGCTCGTAAATATATGTAAGTAAACCCGCACAGAACAAGTCGTTTCATGACAGTCTTTCTCAGGACGGAAAACTTGGTTCCATTCGTTGGCGCATAAAATTTGTCTATAATATTAAATTAGGATTTCACTTTGACGGTAGAAACTCTCTGCTTGCCGATCAAAATGCGGATTCGGCCCGCGGTCCGTATGTTGCCCGTCTCTGCGCTAGATGCTGGACGTGATATGTTCATAAAATATATGTTTCTTCATTTTGGTGCCATAAATGTTGCGATCACACCAAAAGTATCGTCGGAAGCGTTATGCGTTAATACTGCATTAGCCTCCATCTATCTTTGCGGAAATGGTTTTGGGAACTCCTCGTTCATATCAAAACGAAGACGCGGATTTTCAAGACTCGACCACGTACTTCAAGAAATACAGCAGCAAAATTTCTACATAAATATTATGATGTCATTTTCAAGAAATCATGATTTTGCTGTTTATCACTAGCCAACAGTTCATATTTGCACAAGACAGATGAAGGTTGCGCCATAATAGAGCTAAAATTGAACTAAAACTTGAGGGGGTCCGCTAGGGTCCGTGACGGTCAAAAGGGGTCCGCGAAGCCAAAAAGGTTGAGAACCACTGAACTATAGGGCAATAAAATGACATAAGAATCCCATAAAATCAATATCTTCCGTTGCTTCGCCAACCATTTCGACGAGGACTTGCAGGGGAATATAAGCTAACCCCTTAACGGTCCAAGCGAGATAGTGTAATGGTTATGCGTCCGGCTTCTCGAGCGGTATAGGTCGTGGGTTCGATCCCTGGCCGGGTCATACCAAAGACTCGAAAATTGGTATCCGCAGCTATCCTGCTAGGCGCTCAGATTACCTCATGGGGCCTGCCAGATTTTTTACATCAGACAACGATATCAATTCCATTGATTGGTTGAATAAGCATCACTAGCTGATTACCTACATATAATGTATTTTGCTCTTGATGTTGTGTAATTGCGGGTCAAGCTCACAACAAAGAGTCATTAATATTGAAATTTATATGTCCTAATCCAATCCAAATCCGAAGCTTCAAATCCTAATCCAGGTCCGAATCCAGATGAGATTTACAAATGTTGATAATGATTTTTAGTCGTTCGAATGGAGCGAGCCGGATTAGGTAACGATGAAAACAAGACTTGTATTACTACGCAAGAAAAACTACACCAATGCGTCGGAACTGAGATTTTAGTTATTAATGTTCCACATTTCGCGGTCAGGTTTTAAAATCAAATTTTCGGTAACTTTTCCAAGGTAACTTATTTTTTGTGAGATTATGACTAATTTCGAGAATTACCTCGCGGGCCACTCAAAAACTTCTCGTGATCCACATTTGGGCCGCGGGTCACGGGTTGGTCGCCCTTGGACTAAATCCTCTCCACAGTTCCGTGACATCATGGACCCATTGTGACGTTGAAACAAATGCTATGATCAGACACACAACGTAAAAGTTGGAATCTTTACGGCGAGAGGCGCCTACTGACGAAATTCATTCATTTTGAATTACGAAAACCCTTACGTCAGAACCTAAGCTTTCACCATGGCTGCGTGTGAAGCCGTTGCACTGCGGCGACAGCGATACCAAGGTATATGTTATGGAATAATATATTAATATATTCGCAAATCCTGGACTAGCGAATGGCGTAATGGGCAGTGGCATGCATTGCATAGTTCACTAGGTTGCAGGTTCGACTACGATCTAATTGCATAGTCACACGAAACAATGTGAAACAATATGAACAATATGAACAATATGAAGTTATTGTTTCGCATTATTCTGAAGTTCTGTACCCCAAATGACTTGTTCAATTACATAATCATATATCCTGGATGTTGGTATATTTTACGTGTTATGACATTCGTCGTTGCCACCATAGGCTTGGCCCGAATGGAAATTTGGTAAAATTGTTGCAGATTTTTATCGGCAAAACATTTGAACAAGTCGTGGGGTCAAAGATCAATAATCGGATAAAGAACACGCGTGACTTTACAATGACGTAGCCTGCAACTGGGTGGGGCTCAATAGCGCTAAAAATGATGAACTCTCCGATTATGTTAGAAACGTTCCGCGTTCATCTTCCTACATTTGCTTGCCTGGGGATTTTTCCGTGTGACATCCTAAAGCCAATTTACGAAAGACTAATATAAATATTATAAATGCAGATGTATTGGTAAAATATTGGTGTAGACCTGTAGTCAATGCTTAGGCTATACTCTCCTCACAGTAAGCCTACGCCAATTAGCAGTAGTAAGTGCAACCAAACAAGCAATCAACAATATGATATCGATATGTTAAAATGATTTTCACTGGTAAACTATGGTGGTAGGCTAAACCTTGAAGTTATGTATTTTATGTTTATTTGCGCTCAGGGCCCTACGTGGCTTTTGAGACATGCGAAAGAACATTCGCTTTTATTTGATAAACTAGAGATAGCGAAAGTAACAGCGTCGAAAAGAGTTGAAAATCACACATCAAACCTCGACGTCAGGACTAGCATGCGGCTTGCGAGTCGTGGGCTATCCATCCCTGCTATTTCGGGTTACACCATATTTTGGAAACGGGAACGAAGGACGGACACCTTTACCAAATCATAAAGTTAGTTGAAACGGAACTGAAAACAGACGATTTTGCAATATTACATTTACTGGAAATTTTATGGTGTTGACTACAAAAAGGGCCATCACTTTTGGTCGACTCCCGATTTAAGTGTTGACTAAAAATAGGTCAATACTTCCATTCGACACCCGAATGGCTCGCTCGAACGTCCATATTACCTGTTCCAAGTCATTTATGCCGATTTTCAGTTTATCCTGTCCATTATCGTAGCTGTTAAAGCTGTAAAGGGGGCCGATTTGCCAAAAAGGAGGATATTTAGGCGTCCTAAGAGGACATTTTCAATATCCAGAAAAAGGAGGACGTATGGTAGCCCAAGCTATTTTGAGCCTACCCTGTTTTCAATTTTACAAGTGATTGCTAATCATATGAATATTTCACTCATTTACATTGCATACCCCTTTTCCTTATTGCAACAGCCAGGGCCAACACGGTCGTTACGAGCTGTTGTGGACAGATTTACTGTTATAAAAATGGACGAAGAATATAGCTTCACGTGAGCCCAGATACACTGAACTGAATAACATTGGTCCTAGTCTAGTCTGTAGATTTTGCAAAGTAGACAGTAGTATTGGAATATATCTGTAATATAGGCTCTGTATCACTATAGTATCACGGTTACTCAATATATTGTTACAAAAATAGATTGATAGTAACCATCACTAATGTTAACCGGTTCTCTGATCTCATAAAATTTAGTAAGAAGGTTCTCCAATTAATGGTTACTTTACTACTACAGTTCTACCATAGCCCTTATAAAGGCTATGGTTCTACTACAAGTGCAAACGCTGACTATTCTCAACATATCTGCTTCCAGGTTCCTAACATATTGTCATTCCGCGGTGAATTCTTTCATATGAATATAGCTCAGTGTTTCAAGCTCAATGGACCAGACCACTGAGCTATATCAGGGATATCTAAAACTAGATATCCCTGGAGCTATATAAACAGACCCGTTTACGACAATAACCGTTGAATCTCATCTCCGGAAGCCGAAACATTTTGGTTTGTTGGGCGTAATCATCGGACCATAACTATTTGCTGCTAGGCTACAAGTCCGTTGGCGACATTCCTTGGGGTTTATTGATAGATCTGGTTCGCGACATCGTATAATGGCAACTATGGATGACTTCCAAACAGGGGAAGAGACAACTTTTGTTGTTGACGATGTTAGCAACATCATCAAGGAATCAATTGAGAACACCATCGGCGGAAATGCGTACCAGCACAACAAAGTGAACCAGTGGACCTCTAACGTAGTGGAGCAGTGCTTGAATCATTTGACGAAGCTTAACAGGCCATTCAAGTATATCGTGACAGCTGTGATTATGCAGAAAAGTGGCGCTGGACTGCACACCGCAAGCTCCTGCTTCTGGGACAATGGTACCGACGGTAGTTGCACTCTAAGATGGGAAAACAAAACGATGTATTGTATTGTCAGCGTCTTTGGTCTAGCCATTTAGTGATTTCCCGAAGAAAAATATATCTACTTTGTTTTATTCTCATGCTAGCTGGTATGATGCTTCCAAAGCTTATTCCCCGGTTGTATTGAGACAAAGTTTATTTACACGGGCTGACAATCGGCTGATATTTTGAAAAAAATATTCTACTGTGAAATCGAATGATTTACCGTATTGCTACAGTCAACTCTGAAAATTCAGTTTCCAAGATTTCTTGGTGAGACAACATTGTGTCACCTATTACCAATGAAAGTACGTGTTGAAATTATTTCCGACTGAAAAGCCAGTTTATATCTTCTATACGATGCTTTGTAAGAAAAATTGTTCCTGGGCCAAATAAGATTTAACCTGGAGAAGCTGTCACTTTTTATTGACGCTAGTAGGCTACTATTTAAAAGTTGTATTGTTTACATTACACGTACATTCATTCTGTATATAGTAAAAGGCCCATTCATGCCTTAAACAGCTATACTCGGGATGGAAATGATTCTGATGATGTCAAAATATCATTATCAAGGGCTTACAATCAGTATCTTTCTTTCAAGGTAGAAAATTGATCCAACTTCTGCGCCATAGAGTTGTCCTCAGAGATGCCACTGAGATATTTTGGAAAAACCCAGATTTGGACGTTAAAAAAACCCAGATCCTATATTTCACTCAAATTTCTATGATATAGCTGTAAAACAGTGACTGAGAGTCATCAATGACAGTTATACAGACATAGAAGTTTTAGCCCTTGATATTGAAATCCCAACGGTTCATTTTCATACTAAACATGTTGCTCAGTTAAATGTGCAAATCCTTCGAAATATGATGTTTTCCTCTCGACACATTGCTACCAGGCATTCGGTATGGGGGTCAATACGTAGTGTAGTATATATTCGTAATGTTAGTAACAATGTTAATCTCATCTATCGTGAGGATGATTTTAGGGTAGTTCCAGTGACTGCGAGCTGACCAGATAGATTGAAAATAGCTTTCGATTTATTAAACCTGGGACAAATACTTTTATCTGGGATGTTTAGTCGAAAAAGAAACTGCCAAATCATGAAATTAAGAGTACATGTGAATTTAACAAACCCCGCTCCCTCTGAATAACTTCCCGGGTACCCAGTGGTGGCCCTACAAACGAGGGGGGGCTGGGCGAGACTTACTGGGGTCCCCTATAAGTATCTAATTGTAACTGCTGGGGGTCTCCCCAGCCCCCCTTTCGTATCTGTTTTTATCATCTATTTTTCACCACGGCAAGGTTTGGCCAGGTGCTGGATTCGGCAATATCTATTATTGCATGTGTGCAAGGATAGCCTACATCAAAACTAAGTAATTCTACCGCATGCAGAGACGTGATAATTATCGGGATAATGGACTTTTCTAACAAATGCAGAGATTTGATGATGATTGACACATCTGTACGGAATCATATTCTTGCTTGGTACACGGATTTCCATGTTTATTTGTTATTATCCTTGAAAAAAAGCGCATAATCCGAATATGGGGGGGGGGCTTCAACCAGGGGGGGCGGGCGACCACCCACCTCGCTCACCCCAAAAGCCACGACTGCGGGTACCCAAACTGTCTCTCTTCGAGTGTCCCTGTTGAAAGTGAATATACTCTGGTGTCAACATTGTAAATTAGTTAGATCATCATTTGGTCTTTTCATGAGTTTCATTAATTGCATACTTTACAGCAGTTACATACTATTTACTGACACACAACGAGCGCTGGCATTCAAGTTCTAAATCATTTTGAATTGTCAAGTGTCAAACAACTGCTCCAGGGTTGCCCTGTGAAGTTGACTTTCTGCGACCTATTTTCAGTAATCAATGAAGCTCTATCACATCAAGCCCAAGACCTCTCATTTAAATGTTAAACGGGTCTCTTTAGACTCTGCCGTTTCAATCACAGTGTAATCCGTCGACATTATAAGATCTTACTAATCTAATAATCAATTTTGCGCCGTAAAAAACATGTTGGAAAAAACCCAGATTTCAAGCACAGAAACCCAGGTGATGCTCGAAAAACCCAGATCTGGGTGGAAAAACCCAGGAGTGGCATCTCTGGTTGTCCTAGTACCTTCTAGAGCAGACTGACGACTTTTGAAACCAGATGTCGTACAATTTAAAATTCGACACTCTCGTTGCACAGGCGTCTATAAATTTGTGTTCGAGAAGCATTGCTGTCTGACACTGAACATCTATGGAGAGCGTTGGTGATGATCTCTGATCAAAAATCCCCGACTTCAACTCCGTCCTGCGGTTACAAAACTTTTCTTCATTATAGATCCCTATCCAGTCTACGTTATAATATGCTCAAAGATAATGTGTATTTGTGGCATGCTTTTGGTTAACATTCAGTGCTTATGTAATATGGACAGGTTCACATTGAGAAGTTAAATGATACGGCCAGAACGGTATTTCCATCAAGTATTAGTTGAATTAGCTTCATGGAGAGGCTTCCGTCACTCAGTCCACGATTCTGCTGATTTTTTGCTCTAGCAGGTTGGTCACCTGAATATTATTCAACTAGTGTGGTTATATTGTTTCGGGTAATCCATATACTGCATTAGCATGTCCAGATCAAATAAAAACTCTTGACTGCAATAGCGGTACCGTCAAACACCCAAATTTTCTGGAGTAACATCCACCTCATTGTTACACTTGAAAAAATTGGTAACACACAGATATTTGACCAGTTCAATCTCCCAAAAGTGTTAAATCGAAGTCCAGATCCATGAAACAAATTTTCATCCAATTTAAGAGGGGGGTTCATGGAATGAAAAGCTAGTCGATTTTAAACCGTAATTTCAATCAGCTAGCAAGTTGGAAAATTCTGTTGTTGCCATATCGAGTCATACTTTGAAGCAAGCACTTCAGTACGGTCATGCAGGCAGACGTAAGGCTTCGGCTGATTTGACTTGAGCGCTGCAAATCCACTCTGCAGTTCGATAAGGCGTTCACTAATCCAGTGTGATCGCTTTGGTTAACTTGACGACTTTTGACTGGTGTCTCGTGACCGGTACACAACGCCAGATGCTTTCAGGTCCCTGATTATACTTGCTGGAAGTCTACCGGTTACAGAAATGGCATAGCATCCTGGCTTGAAGTTTTCTAAATATAAGAGAATTTCAGGATTGCGACCAGTGTTCGATACGGGCCACGAATTACTTGTTCTTTGCCACTTGGCTACCCAACTGTCGTCCGGACTCATCATCGATATGATTCTAGACATAAAATATCCTATTAGATCAGTGCATTCAACCACACATTTCAAAGTGATATGTTTACTCATTGCATTTTAGTTGGCATTAGGTCTTTTAAAACTGGTTTTACGCAGCCAGTAAGATCATCATCAGCAATTCGTGAAAATTTGTATCAAATCAATGAACAACAAGAGTGCGATATAATCATGAGGGTGCCAAAACTACTCAAGAATAGTCTTTTTATCGGACAATCACCTTGGCCTAGCATGTCAATAAGACCCACGTGCACTGGTTTTAAGAAAGGATACCATAAAAGGAAGCGACGAAAAATGAATTCTGCATGTGTCGGTAGGCGAGGTAATCTTGAGTACTGACTAGTTATTAATTTCAAGACTTTGGTGTGACCTCAATCTTGAACTGTATTCATAATTGGAGATGAATTGGACCTTTCCTTGGGTTTAAGGCACTTGAACAACTAATAAAATGTGCAACACAAGAGTTGAATACGACAGGCAGGTTGGTATCAATGAGATGCAAGATCGACTACAATATAGAATGCAGACAAGTTTATGAACTGCGGGATGAAATCCATGTCAAGCATCGATATTGTACTGGATTGGTAATCGACATACATTAACAATGTATATCAGGGCTGCTATATTATTATCCTACATCAGGGGTATCATGGGCAACTCGATCCATTTTGCAAACTAGACTGCAATAGTGAAGCATCAGTAAGATAGCCTACAGCTTAGCAAAGGTTCACAGATGCTGTCTCAGCAGACAGTGAACTGAAACTTACCCATCAAAAGATGAACTGGTGCAGTCATACACCATATCGCGATTTCCTCGCATACGAAGAAACTCATCACAGTTATCACATCCGTCGTATGTGAATTGATCTGTCGTCTGAATGTTGAACGTAAATGTTAACACACTGAAACGGTTACAAAGGCTGCCAACCACAGAAGTAAAAGTATATATCATACCACATGGAAATTTTACCTTTATCAATGAACATAAAAGACAAGCTCTGAGGTCCCGAAGGCTCTTTGGCACTGTTTCCATCGATGCATTTGCCATCCTCTTATCAGAAATGTCCCTTTACCGCTTCTAAACTATCTTTTAATCTCTGAATTATTGGTCCAAACGTAGCAAGCACATGAAAATTTATCAATTTCAACTAATGTGTTCTACCAATATACCGTTTTCATTCAGTGGGCCAAACTGACATCGATATTTATTATTAGGTACTCCACGGCCAACACATCGTAATAATAACACTGATGTTACAGTCTCGGTTGTCGGGGGAATCATGACTGTAAGTAAAGGTATCATTACATTCTGTGTCTTAGAAATTACAGTGGTTTATGAAAAATCGTCTTGCCAGACTATTTCACGTTTTGTTTTGTGACTGAGCTCGAACCCTGCACACACCAATAAAAATATCAATAATCGCCAGATTATATTTGCAACTGAGCAGGAAACACACAATGTACAATGCGATAACACACAATGCGATGTACCGAGCATACAGGAGGATGCCGAACGACCAGTTGCGGTTTCAGTTTCATGCCTCTTTTTTACATTACCTAGGCCCAGGTTGGTGTCTGCTTTCGAAGACTATACTCCAAGTCGTCTTGACACCTTCCTATTTTTTTCATTTTATTGCAGTTTTGTAGTGTTTTGAAATGATGATACTATTAATAAACTGATACTAAATACTAATTATTCTGATACAGATACCATAGCAATTTACAACGTAGCTACGTTGTAAGTTGCTATGCTGATACTGTGCTGAATAAAATTGAAAGTATGGCAAGCCGTTTTCGAATTAACCGATATAATTTCTAACCTACAGAATCTAATGACACATCAAATATAGATAACTAACCTACGGATAGATAGACCATAGTGTCCTATATGGTGTCGACACAAGCAAATCGCACGGTTCAATGAAATTGTATCACGTCACAGTTTCCATTTGGCTACAGGCAATTTGACGGTGATTTTTGACCGACTTGCCGAGCATTACATTTGATGAATCGGGTATCAATCGAAAGCTGACGCTGTACTGCTTGCGAAAATATAAATTTTATTCCACTCATGGCCCTGGAACCCCCACAATCAGCCCCAAATTATTCATTGTCGAGTAGATTGGCAGTGTGACGCAACAATGATGTCTGGCGAAACGAGATACTAGCTCAAGAGCAAGGATGCGACCGAGCGGCGAGAGTGGGATCAGCTGACGTCGCGGCATTAGCAATGTGCAAACGCGCCACAGAGAAACGCTGCGCTGTTGATACTTTTTCTATGCGTTTCGGTACAAGCGAGCACACACCAGGCTTTCCTTGACTTGTAAGGGTAGAACTGGGTCCACGGAATGTATTAGGGCCCTACCAATTTTCGCGCAATATCCTTCAGCTGATAGAGATATGTAGGCGACGTCTAAGTAGTCTACATTGGATATGTCAGATTATTATGATATCGATTGCCTTAGCCCGATTGCTGCGTAGGGCTCCAGAGATGCGTGGCGCTGTTGATACTTTTTCTATGCGCTTCGCTAAAAGCGAGCACACACCAGCCTTTCCTTGACTTGTAATGGTAGAACTGGGTCCACAGAATGTATTTGGTCCCTACCAATTTTCGCGCAATCCTTCAGCTGTTAGAGATATTTCTATTAAGAAAAATATACTTTCAAGTAATAAGATTCACTCAAGACAGCAAATTCAGATAATGTAAATATATCATATTGTAGTAATACAATACAGTGTTGAGTTTTCACTCTAGTCCCCATAAGCACCACGTCGGTGACCTTGCCAAATTCCGAGAAGGCGAAAAAGTGCAAACTCTGTTGGGCCGAATGGACAATGGACATTCAGTTATTCACAGATGCGAAAAAAATACTGCAAATCCGTTTTACGTAAGTTACATTAGGAATATATATACAGGCTACAGAATGAATATAATTGAAATATCTGTGATACCACTGTATTACTTTTGCCGCAAAAGGTCCCCGGCATTCAAAAAAACTATTTGGTGATTGAAAAATGCTAAACCAAATTCCAACGTCAACGTTTATAGTGATATCAGATATATTCCAGTGAAAAACAAAGGTATGAATTTGGTGGTAACATTTTGGAATCATTGGCAGGTATGGCCCGCAAGCTTTCTAGTAACGGATTGAATCCGGACAGCGATACCAGTTTAATTCGACATTCCTGCTGTTAAACTTTATTCAACAATCAACATTTTACCTGCTGCATTCGCGGACCAAGTCCTACCCATACGGATCAAATAAAAGCTTGTAATGTGTGCTCATGCTCAATGCTCCTTGCTCACACTTAACCATAAAAGCGACTGTAGAAAGTATCGACACCCGCCATCAACAGCGCGACGTGTCTCTGGAGCCCTACGCAACAAGCGGGCTAAGGCAATCGATATCTTAATAATCTGACATATCCAATGTAGACTACTTAGACGTAGCCTACATATCTCTATCAGCTAAAGGATATTGCGCGAAAATTGGTAGGGCCCTAATACATTCCGTGGACCCAGTTCTACCCTTACAAGTCAAGGAAAGGCTGGTGTGTGCTCGCTTGTACCGAAACGCATAGAAAAAGTATCAACAGCGCAGCGTTTCTCTGTGGCGCGTTTGCACATCGCTATTGCCGCGACGTCAGCTGATCCCACTCTCGCCGCTCGGCCGCATCCTTGCTCTTAAGCTAGTCTCTCGTTTGGCCAGACAGCATTGCTGCGTCACACTGCCAATCTACTCGACAATGAATAACTGGGGGCTGATTGTGGGGGTTCCAGGGCCGCGAGCGGAATAAAATTTATATTTTCGTAATCAGTGCAGAGTCAGCTTTCGATTGATATCCGATTCATCAAATTTAATGCTCGGCAAGCCGGTCAAAAATCACCGTCAAATTGCCTGTAGCCAAATGGAAACTGTGACGTGATACAATTTCATTGAACCGTGCGATTTGCTTGTGTCGACATCATATAGGACACTATGGATAGACTATAGATAACTAACCTACGTAGGTTAGTTATCTATAGATAGACAACAGCCGACTTCACGGTCCGCTGCCCGGAGGAAGATCGCCGATTTCGCTGGGAGCAGTATGCAAGCAGCGTATCTAAACCGACTGTAGTGTCATGATTTTTGGATGTAGTGGAACGCATACTGAACCATGTCCACGCAGATAGAACTATTAAGTCAGGTAAAAGTACCGTGTGACCGCGAAAGCTTCTGCTTGTCGCTTTTTCAGTCATTCACTCAGTGCCGTTTTTCCGTTATAGTGCACATCACTAAGTATAGAGGATTGATGGATACCATAACAGATCATTCGGGTATTTTTCATGGTTGCGTAGGTTAGTTATCTATACATCAAATCAATATACTTTATGATTCTCCTAGTGGCCGCTTTTCGTTAATCATTAGTTCACTTGAATCCGGTGAGCGGTGCGTACGTACTTGAGTACGTAGCTGTGAAAAGTAAATTCCTCCGTTGAGCCGCAGACCTTCATGGTACGGTGACTGATGGTTTCATGAACGAACAAGTACGATTTTAAAACTGTTTTCTGGCCAATTCAGATACGGTAAGCTATTTTCTCACTCGTTTTTTGCGTTATGTTATGACTGCACTGCAGTGGAGTTGCCGGAAACACTGACTTTCATGTCGTTAGTCATTTTTAAAATTACGTTGTTACGTCATACTTTGCCAAAGTGGCGTTCATTTGAATCCCTGCTTGTCACTAGTGGTTGTTAGTTGTGATCAGAGGTGGTCAGTTCAGTAGTAACGAAGTACTTCTACTTTTTGGAAGTACTCAAGTAGTTCCCCCTACTTCTGGTACGTACTCAAGTAGATCTGATTTTTTCTACTTCTACTTCATAATATATTTGTGATCTACTTATTTACTTTTCGCTATTTTCAGTTTGTCAAGTAGAAGTAGTTTAGTCCCCAATATGAAAGATATAGTCTGAGGAATTTCGGGGCTGTTTTCACGGAGTACCAACCATCAATTTTCATAAAAGTCAAGTAAATCCCAAAAATTTTGTTGCGCTTCGAGCATAGTTGTGATGAAGTGGCAAGTATGTTTTCATGAAAGTATCAGTGAACCGAATATAATTTAGGTTCCGGATGGCTTGGTTCCTCTCACATCGCATTGTCGCCCATATCAAATATTTTATCACAGTAAATATGGCCCACCATAACGTTTGAAACTACCGTTTCGCAATCTAGCAATTTCCTATGAAATATATTTTCTGCTTTTTAGAAGTGGTATTTGTATTTCACTTTCAATTGCGACTTGCGAGTATCAGACTTTGATACTCGATACTTTGATACCATACGTCCTCTTTTAAGAGGATTTGTCCTCTTTTTTGACTTTGTTGGAAGTGTTCTTGGAGGACGCCCTTTTGTCTTCTTTTTTGAGATTTTATCCTCTTTTTTGAAAATTTAGGTCATAATTAGAGCAAAATGCGAGTGATATGCCGTAAATTAGTACAGAAGGGGCTGGGTGCCTTTTTTTTTTTTTTTTAGTCAACCGATCACAAAGTGGGAAAAATTCGCCGATTTTTAAGAATTCTACGGTTTTGCAAGTCTCAAATTTCTGAAAAAGTGTCCTTTTTTTAGATTTCCAAAATATGGTAACCCTATACTTTGAGTTCTAATTATTTTTAGTTCTTTTGTCTGCAGAACTTACATGTTGAAGCTTAAAAGCAAGTGTAGTAATGCCTCTATTTTCCGAAAATAAAGCTACACTAAATATAACTTTTACGATCCACAATATTTGTTATTACCGTGTATTAATCGCGAAAAGGGATGAAACCGTACCCGATACAACTTCTACGTACTGCTCTTCGCCTAAACTTGGGGCCTTACATTATGGGATAGGGTGCCATGTAGGGTTGGGACTTCGGGATCAAATTTGAAATCCCGGGATCTGGATTTCCCGGGATTTGCGCTTCTCAATCCCGGGATTAGCAAAGTAGTAAAATACCCATACAAGCTACATACACAACATTTATTCCTTGTAGTATTGACGAAAAAACATGCTCCCGTGAATACGAATGGAACCCAGCGACCGAAGGCCACCCGGATAATGAGCGTTTAAATTCATGTACCGCCTGTTTCCTGTAGAAGTTGATTCGTCAAACGTGATCGAAAAACGTCCAATGCTGCGTTTCATTGCCATAAGCTCTTCTTCCACACACTTACGGATTTATTTGCTGTGCTCGATCACCAAGTCACGAACCCCTTTGCGACATCTTAACAAGTCATAGCCATAAGCCTTGAAAGCCCGACGAATTCACTCACTTTGGGTAATTGAATAAATGTTAACCCGTCCACAGCAGTTAACTGGTTAAGAAGTTCATTGAGGCGAGGCTTATGCGATTTATTTTATAGGAATCGATTTTCCTCATCTTTATTTTTAGCTGATATTTCTTTGACGTGTCCGATTGAATCATGCTTGATTTAATTACTATCATTTGTACGGACCTTAAATGCGTTATTAGTCCCTTTGTGCTAGAAGCTTTCAAAACGTCTTGACACAAGTTGCATTTGGCTTTTTATGTAGATTTATAAAACAAACAGTTTCGCTAAACATGTGATTTTCTCTTTGCATTGACATCTTCGAAATTCGCCATTATTCGACCTGTATTTCACCTCCACACCACCGTCCTTGTGACTTTCCGATACTCAGTTACACTGCTACGATTCGTAGACTACGACGGAAGTGATTAGGTAGTACATTGTTATGCCATAGCTGGCTTTAATATCAAATAATTGTGAATTGTTTTAGACAATCAGCAGAGTTTGTGACATTGCTTTATTACCAAAATAAGAGATATGGCGCTACGTAGATATGGCGCTACGTAAGCCTTGGAAAATGCTCTTTACAAATCCCGGGATTTCGTTGGGAGTATTCTCTAAAAACGGGGTCTTCTAGTGAACGAAGGATTAATATTGCATTTTCATATCAATAGTATAATTTGCATCCCATGACGTGAAACAATGCTTATGCTGTCGAAAATTTATACCTCCTGGAATGCATCAATACTAATCAAGCTCTTTGCACCTGCCGCATAGCTCAATTCGCAGCTTTTGACAGTCCATGCGAACGAATTAAGACTGTTTTCAAAACTACTTACTTGAGTAGATTTATATTCAGTCAATTCTACTTCTACTTCAAGTAGTTTTGGGCGGCTTATTGAAGAAGTACTTCTACTCGTACTTGAGTAGATTTTTTTCGTCGCTACTTCTACTTGAGTAGCTTTCTTGACTACTTGACCACCTCTGGTGTGATTCTGTCATTGACTCCTGGCTGATAACGATAAGGATGACACAAAAAGTCTCTCTTTGAGTAAATTAATTATATATTGCAATGAAAGCAATTCTGTAAATGAATGAGACTGTTTTAAGAGAACTTGAGAACAATAAATTAATCTCTCACATTGCACAGTGAATTTAGACGTCCAACTTACACGTCATTAATTCAGGGATTCGGGTGATAGAATGAAAGTTAGTCGATAGGGTTGGTGCTCTTACTTTGCAAATGGGTGAGAAAGCTTTCAAATGGGCAAGGGTTGATTACACTTTGCAAGTGGCCAAGAACAGTCAAACCTCAACAGGGTGAGGTCATCAGCCCCCCAGTTGGAAAATACCCAGAGGGGTCCTCCCCCACAAATACAGCAAGATCCAAATCCAGATATTCATCCAAAACTGATGTCAGTTGATGCAACATGTCCCTCCACCAATTCGACTGACGTCAGTCCATTTGACCCCTTCCCCACCAATACGGCAAAATCCAAATTCAGATTTCCATCAATCAATCAATCGAGACTGCGATACAATGAAAAGGTAGGAAGGTGTCGAAACAACTTGGAGTAGCCATTAAGATCAGACAGATCAGACTAACGTCAGAGTAGCTGATGCGACCCCCCCCCCACACCTATTTGGCCAAATCCAAACCTGAAAAAAACATATTTCTTATTGAGAACCCCCCTTCCCCGCTCTGATTTGCTCTTGCAAATGGCCATGGGTTTACCTTGAAATTGATAAATGGGTAAGAAATCTTACAAATGACCAAGGATTCACCTTGGAAATGGGCAAGGATTTACTTTGCAAATGTGCAAAAATTTTTGAAATAGGCAAGGATTGAATTCGGTTTGCAAATGGCCAAGAACAGTCGAAATTCATAAGATGGTGGGGTCATCAGATCCCCCCCCCCCCTGACGTCACATAGTTGGTGCAACATGTCCCCCCAGCAATTCGACTTCATCAGTTTTGGATGCAAATTTTGGATTTTGCTGTATTTGTGGGAGGGGACCCAACTGGGAGGCTGATGACCCCACCTTGTCGTGAGTTTTGACCGTTCTTAGCCATTATGCAGGAAATAATCCCTAGGAATTTCGGAAATATTCGGTAGAACAATGTTGCATATGTTTTGCCCTGCCAAATTCCAGCTAGTTCAAAAACTTCATATACAGGAGAAGGCCATTACTATAAATTGTTGTCTCACTTTATTGTAGGCCTACTTTTTTTCAGACAAATCTGGTCTAGGCTTTGCACCATATTTTTACATTTTGAATAATATGTGTAATTTGTGGATGTCTGAAATAATTTATTTATATATATATATATATACATACTGTACTGCAGCCTTTCCTGTGATTTTAGCATAATTCTCAATATACTTCCATTTTTTATGTGAACAGTTTTAAGCTTCTTAAGATAGACTGCCTAGGCCTACTGTACTAGATGGCTCCTTATGCACCCGGCATTGACAAAGATGGATATTGGGGCGAACCGACATCTACTATCGACTGGTGCGAAGAAAATTATGCTGACACCTACTTCATTGCAGAATTTTGTATGCTTTGTTGAGCACTCTGTCTTCTACAACCATCGACAATTGGTTGTATTTTCCACAGGGAATACCATCACCAATCTGGCGTTGATTGTACCACCAGTAATCGCCATTGTGTACTATTGGAGACTTGGCGTTGAGTTTCGATACCTTGCTCAACTGATAGCTTTAGCAAGTGAAGTATTATTTTTGTGAATTTTCTTTCTGGATTTCACTTATCCGCTATAATTTCAGCTGTTGGAATAGGATCTTGGCTCTTTCACATGACACTAAAGTATGAGATGCAGGTTCGATACAATTATGTTCGAATACGAAATTCAAAGACAATGTTTTATTTATGTGTACAGTTGATGGATGAGCTTCCAATGATTCTAGGAACGTCACTGCTAACCTACGTCATGTGGGTGAGTGTCCATTTTGCCTACTTTACTTAGTATAATCTGTGCTAAACTTAATCAGGCATTGGACTTGCAATGGATGCGGAAAGGACCGTGTTAGAGACGTTGCAATAGCAGTATCCTATTCCGTAATTGTCTCAGCAGTTTACATTGCAGTCAGGGATCCTGTCTTTCACCAGGTAATATTTACAGACAATACGTCATAGAGCTTCTTGGAGGCACAGAACCTCAATATTCAATTGAATATCGTATTCATATTGAAATTAACTGGAATATTTTTGGCCGGCACTCTTCCTTCATAGTGTAAAAGTAGATTATAGGTCTAAAGTAGACTTCTATGAACTTTTCATTGTGTGGAAATGTTTCAATTATGAACAAACTGACACTTGACTTATTGTTTTGTAGACTGCATATGCATGCCTTGTATTCTTCTTCATGTATAAAACATGGGAGGCCTGCAAAAAAATTCCAGAAATCACGAGAATGGTGCTGGCATCATTTCTACTGTTTACCGTTGCGTTTAGTCTCTGGAATATTGACAACATATTTTGTGTGAACATCAGGTAATAGACTTTGCAAATTTCCTCTATCGCCAGAATTTTAATTTCCATACGGCTATTGAAATCGCAGCTATTCAGAAAATTGACCATAGTGGTGTATATTAGCAAGCAGTTTTATATTAAGAAAAGCAAGACACGGAATGCCGTCCTACATGACACCACTGACACAGCTGCATGGATGGTGGCATATATTTGTGGGAGCTTCTTCATGGATGCATGCACTCATTACATTGCATGCACGTTGTTTGTCTGCTGGAAAAACATGCACCATCAAGGTTCGCCTAAAGCACAATGATGTGGCAAAAACCACAAACCATTGGTGCTAGTATTTTAATTTGCGCTTGATGTGCAATGTGATGGACTTTTACTGATTTACTGATGGATAACACATCAGATATTTGAATCTGCTGCAGTGATATACAGCTAATAATACTTCTGATTGCCTAATTACTCATGCTCGCTCCACGGATAATTGGGATGTGCAATGTGCTGTCGCTTGAAATGCAATTACTCATCGTGAATTGTGATATATTCAATTCACTGTTATTCACCCAGGGTTGTAACCGAGTCACAAGGCTCCAAGTCACAAGTCAATCTCAGTTTCATAGTTTTGACTCGAGTCAAGTCGAGTCATTTTCAATCCACCACCGAGTCCAAGTCATCGATCAGAGGTTCGAGTCCGAGTCATGGTATTATGACTCGAGTCCAAGTCATTGTTTTGACTGCTCAGTTACCAGTAGAAGTCTTGTTAAACCCACTTCTGTAACTGTGTTTGATGATATCAAATGGTTCACATTTTAAGATACTAATTTTCCTCACTTTTAGCAGTTTCTGGTCGCATTTTCAGGTACTAGGTACCAATAGACGAAATACCTATAGGGTGGTTGCGTTATTATTCTGTGAAATTACAATGAAATATCGCTCATGGCCGTCTGAGTCTCGAGTCATATGACTTGGTTCGAGTCATATGACTTGGTTCGAGTAATGCGCAATGACTCGAATCCAAGTCGAGTCAATGCACAGATTGACTCGAGTCGAGTCATTTCCGTATTTTGAGAAAATGACTCAAGTCAAGTCGAGTCATCAGAAAATCGTGACTCGAGTCAGACTCGAGTCGAGTCATTACAACCCTGTATTCACCAATAATATTCATCCTGTTTTTATAGATGTTCTGCTACGTATATCCGTACTTGGAAATACACGAAAAATGGATGTAACGAGACTGCTTCTCGCGGCTTGTTAATCGGATCGGATTAAATAATGATGAATAGCTTGCCGCATGGTATTATGTGATATAATATGCTGTATTGTAATCAATGTATAATGATAACCTATTTTATATACCTGGTCCTCAGATTTCTAAATGCTTCAATTTAATATTTGCACCTATTTCTTTCACGTTTTTGGACAAATCTTGCCACTTGTGCTCATCAAATCTTGTTACTATTCAATACGCATCCTGGCACAATTCCGATCCACCTTACCTATTCATTTTTTAACCAAACATTCAAAGCCATAAGATATTGATATTTACCTGTTAATTCATGCACAAATTATCATTGTTTCGAGTGTAAATATTGCATTTATCATTGTTTCGAGTGGGAATATTGCATTTGAAGCGTACTTACCAATTATTCCTTGCCCTTCAAAATATCAACATTTATAGTTGTAGGCCTAGAAATTTTCGTCGCAGAATATTTACGATTTTTTTGCATACCAATGGATGTTCATTTGTTAGACTGTTAGTTTTGATATACCAAGTCAGCATTCAACACCCGTAGCTAAATCGAATGTAGATATTAAGTAGAGTTAGGCAGTCTGCTCACAAAATACACATACACATCTGCATTCAAAATTGCAGGATGGGTCTTTGTGACAGATGTAGAGTGACTGTCTTCAATTGATAAGCTCTTAATCTGGTGAAGAAACGTAAATGACGTATACTCAGTATGATGTAACGAGCAGATATGAGGACGTCGAGTTAGACGCATATTATAATCAGGATCGGCAGCTTTACATTTCTACTTGACAAAATTTAAAATGTAGTAGACCACTCCTGACATCTGCGCGTCGAATAGATTTGAACGCATTTTAGATACGATACACGGGTGTTCAACAGACGCAAGCACAATCCAGGCCTGATGCCCGAGTTGTGCAATGTGCATGAGTGTCCAGCGGACAAGAGTGATCTAAACCTTGTGAAGACACCCCAGGCTACGTCTAGACATGATACCTAGGCCAACAGTAGTACCTATATATAGCTGAAGGTTCCAATATTTTTAACCGCACAAGACACAAAGTGTACAAAGCGATGTAATGAACATATAGGAAGATGTCGAAACGACTAGGCTGTGCCTATAGTCTTGCAATCCAACATCCACCTCGGCCTATTGCCCGATGTTCAGCTGTCTTTCTTTTCCTTATTCCTTTTCATTCGCCTTTTGTCATTAATCCTTCGTCGGGCCTTTCATTGTGATTATTTTTTGTTCAGAGAGGATTTTTTATAAATAGAGCAAATGCATTTTCATCTGTGCCACCACGATGAAAGATACAGGTGCAGGACGCCGTGATTACTGTCCTTTTGGCACCTTCCTGTAATTTTAATTTATCGCAATTTTACGTTTGAATTGATAATAATATTAATAAAGGAATGAAAGATATAATATTTTCTGTCGGACTCATCCAGCTATATAACTGATTCCGGATGCGAAACCCGTTCATCTCTGGTCTGGGTCTCGTTTTCGCGCACTACCGCCCTACTATAGATAACCCTACTGGAATCTCGGTACGTTTTCCCTGATATAACAGGTGAGCAGCGATGATTCTCCTAGCTAAAGTAATTTAATAAAAAATAAATAATAAATAAAACATAGTGTGAGCACAGGACACCTATTCCATACAGGCGCACTACACAACTACTTGATCATTATTACCGTATGTCATGCAGTTGCTCGATGGTTTAGGTCGCAAATGTGAAGATTTTAAGCAGCGTACCGTATTGGCATGGATAGCGCGTATGCGATGATAATGTGGTTACGATGTCATTGGAAAGACTTGAAGCTGTTTCGCCTCATTCCTGTCCTTATACTGTACTGTACGTCTACAATACCCGTCGTATAGTTCTCGGTTCTTCGATGTTGCGAAATTGTGAAATTTTGATGAGTTCATGTTGCTGAATGCATACATTGGGTAGCATACCGTACCAGGATTTAACTGGTCTTCCTCTTAGTTTGTAGGGATGAGTATCATATTTATATTCAAGTCTGCAAAGATCATGGCATGATCCAATGTTTCTTTGGCAACCCAGCTAGAATGAAATTTGTATACCTTGCAAATAAATCTTGTACCAATTGAGTGAAGCCATGAAGGTAGTTTGTCAAAGAAGCAACGTGTCAAACTAGTAGTAGCCACGTTGGATATAGCCCAGGACATCGCATATTTGCAAGAACAGAACATTACTGTTGCGTTTCGGCAAGTTCTATTAATCGGACTGCATTATGTTTGCCTTTTCTTGAATGTCACATCATTCAATTACTGTGGCATAGACACGGTAATGATTGTCACTGTCACGTTTCCGTTTCTTTGTAGTATTTTGTAGTACGCTGCCCTTGGACAACACCATTTGGTGTCGTAATTTCCACCCGTTGCTGAACGCAATATGCTGATTAAGGTTAAGACATTGACTGGCAAAGAAATTGAGATTGATATTGAGCCAACAGACAAAGTTGAAAGAATCAAGGAGCGTGTCGAAGAAAAGGAGGGAATTCCTCCACCCCAACAGCGATTAATTTTCAGTGGAAAGCAGATGAACGACGAGAAAACCGCGCAGGACTACAAAATTTGCGGAGGATCCGTCCTGCATTTGGTTCTTGCACTGCGAGGAGGCTGCAGTGGCTATTAAATTGCTGAGATATATCAACTCTATCTGGATTGCTGATTTGGCAATATGACTGTGTATTCTTTGCATATATTTAACAATAAGGGAGCATGCTTGTATGAGAAAGAGTGGAAGAGGAGTATGAAGTCACTGCTGTCAAAAGAGCAAGAATTGAAATTGATGTTCGGGATGATCCACTCCATTAATTCATTCGTATCGAGAATGTCACCAACTGATTTGTATCCTTTTCAATTGCCAATATACCTGTGATAATGGGTAGCTATTAGAAACATATGTTAGGTCATATTATCATGTTTCAGGAAAGTTTTCTCACATTCACCGCTGTCTCGTTGCAATTTCCTTGATGATTTGATTATAGCAAGGATGGTTTTCTTGGTTACACCACCAATGCATACAAGCTCCACTATTTCGAAACACCTACTGGGCTGAAATTTGTTTTATCAACTGATGTCAATGTGGGCAACATGAGAGATATGTTGAGGAAACTTTATAGCAGGGTAAGTGGGAATTTTGACACATCCATTTGATTCAGCCTTTAATGTTCTACTTCCGAAACGATCATAGCCAGGTAGAATGCAGTAGGAATCGTGTTCTACAAAGGCTTGGCAAGATTGAGTACCTGACAATTGTGGGTCGACTATGAAGCTTCAAGGTGTATACCACTCCTGATGTCATAACAGCAAGAATGACTTCAAACGCTCAAATATGTATCTTTTGTGACCACAAGGAGAACAACGCCAGTTGAATGTCAACAAAAATAGTTTTGTACTTCCTGACCATGATCATTTCACCAACCAAAACTATTATACTGTAGGCTATCATTTACATACAAGTAACAAACTTTACATCACAATAGTTCCGGTAATGGTGTGTCTATTGTCTACTATTCCAAATGACATGATCACAAAAAATATGACTGTCTTTTCTCCGTGACCTTTAGAGTGTGCAGATGAAGTATTTCATCTTCCACATGAACACCATGAAATATGTGGGCCCAGTGAGATCTTATTGTCATGTGGGATGTATTGCATAGAATAATAATATGTACTATCAATAACATACTGTAGACATGTAGGCCTTGAGATCGTGTTCGGTAACAGGGAATTAAGTGTATATGTAAAATGCTCCATTTTTATATTCCTAGGTGTATGTTGAATATGTTGTAAGAAACCCGCTGATAGACCTTCATCTACCAATCAAGAGCTCGCTTTTTGAATCCAAACTGGAGGAGTATCTCACTGAATTTGGATTCTTCGGCCAACAAAAGCAGAATGTTTGAATGCTCTGCAGGGTCCAGTGAAGCGTTGGTAGACTCTCGACTTGTTATCATGATAAAAAAGAACATTTGTGAATTGCCCATACTGAGGCAAATAAATTCTGTTGATTCATTTATTGAAGTCACTTCAGTTTTGTTTGATTGTCCAATTGCACATGTTTGAGGAAGGCCAAATCGAGTAGTCATGGATTTCATAAGCTTAGATAATGCCAGAGGTGGTCGAAAAAGCTACTCAACTAGAAGTAGCGACAAAAAAAATCTACTCGAGTATGAGTAGAAGTACTTCTGCCATATGCAACCTAAAACTACTTGAAGTAGAATTGACTGACTTTAAAAGTACTCAAGTAAGTAGTTGTGAAAACGATCCTAAATCGTTCACATGGATTGTAAAAAGGTGCAAATGGAGCTATGTGAAAGGTGACGAGCTTGATTCATATTGATGCATATACCAACAGGTCTCCAATTTTCGATAGCATAAGCATTCTTCCACATCATTGTAGTATTGACATGGAAATGCGATACTAATCCTCTGTTTTCTCGAACAGCACGTTTTAGAAAATATCATGGTACAGCGCCATCCCCCATATTATAAGGCCCGTAGTTTACTCGAAGAACAATACGGAAAAGTTGTACAGGATGCGGTGTAAACACTTCGCGCAATTAGTAAACGTTAATAAAAAATATGATGGACCGTAAAACTGCCATATTGTGTAGCTTTATTTCCGGAAATTAAAGGCATTACTATACTTGCTTTTATACTTCAACAATGTATGTTATCCAGGCAAAAGAGCTGATATTAATTATAAATCAAAGTACACGATAATGGGAATTAAAAGTGAAATTTAAATACTACTTCTAAAAGTGGAACATGTATTTCATGCCTATAGTCCAGAAATTTTCAAAGGTGGTATGCTAAAACAGCTCTAAAACTAAAAAAAGTCGGAGTCCACTTTCCAGATTAGAACACGTCATGGACATGCTAGATTGCGAATCATCAATTTAATACGTTGTGATGAGTTATATATACTGATATGAATTATTTCATATGGGCGAATGGCTACAATGTGGTGTGAATGGAACCACGCCAATCCGCTACCAAAATTGTATTCACCGATACTTTCGTGAAATCATACTGGTCACTCCGTACCCACTGCGCGCGACGAAAATTCTTGGCTTTACTCAACTTTTATGAAAATTAAATGTTGATACTCCGTGAAAACAGCCCGGAATTTCTCAGACTATCCCCCTGATTGGCAGATTGAACTACTTCTACTTGACAAACTGAAAATAGCAAAAAGTAAGTAAGTAGATCACAAAATATTATGAAGTAGAAGTAGGAAAAATCAGATCTACTTAAGTAAGTACCAGAAGTAGAGGAAAACTACTTGAGTACTTCGAAAAAGTAGAAGTACTTTGTGACTGACCACCTCTGGATAATGCATAGGATTATTTACTTCTTATGAACTACATTTGACTGGTGTTGTAGACCGTAGCTGCATTTAAAATTCGTAAGGTCTTATTTGCAGAGATCAGTTTGTGTGAACTTGGAACATGTTCATAAGATGGACAGTGCAATACCTTTCGGGAGTAATCTTGCAGGGTAGAAGGGCATATAATTTACCTATTTTGCAAAGTAGGGAGTGTTGTGATAGACCTTTTTCACAATTTATCAATTGTCCATCATGATGAATGTTTATTTTGTCAATGCAGGCAACTATCTCGACTTTCAAGCTATTCATTACCATTAATGCTATACTGAGGTGGAATAATATTTCCTTGTACAGTCATGATAATTACACTGATATTGATGCTACTTGAGTAGGATAAGGAAATACTTCCTTGTAGACATTAATTATTCTACTCAAGTAGAATGGTGAAATTGCTTCTGGAGTTGAGATAGTTGCCGTCATTAATGATTATCTAATAGAATGTTGATTTCAAGATCTCATAAGGGGCTTTTTGTTTATACTGAAGCCCCTATGTCCAATGTTCCATCCCTAATTTGAGCACCAGCACGACACTGCGGCTTTCTGAAACAACACGCATTAGACAATCCACATACTGCACATATAATTGCTGAGACCGTTTCACACCAAAATACAAACATGTATATAACAGCAAACAACCAGACCCGAGCCGTTGCCTCCGTCTATCCTGGGAGTGCTATTGCAATTTCCCAAACTGCACTAAAGAGATGCAAACCATAGTCTTTCGCCACAACCGAGAATTACTCATTGCATCTTCTTGCCCTTTTCTAGTGATTTGTGTAATTCCATCACTTTTGCCTCAAACTTTTCAGTCAGGAGTCCATCTTCATCAAAAAATTCCCCTGCGGAACGGGTAAAGTCGGCCGACCTCTCCGAGCCTTCTGGTGGAGTGGTGGCAATTGTCAGAGTGTAATTGTCATCATACCTAGAAATTATCATTAACAATAACAACTAATGGTTAGACTAAATCAACTCTAGACTCGTACTTGGGCATTTTTGATGAGAATTTCCAAACAATGTCCGGGTCAACCCCAGCCTTGTCCTTTTCCCTGGCTAACAGGAATGTCGTCTTCTCGATAAAGTTTGCGTATACTGTCAGGACCCCCATCAATGCAAAGTAAGAAAGCTGTGTGTATAAATAATGAAATGAATGCTGCTCTGTGACATGATTTTATGCAATCATACTTACAACACAAGTAATCAGAACTGTTTTGGATTCTGGGAATGGATGCAGGAAATCCCACAGTAGTGCAAACAGTGCGAACCCAACAGCAGCTGTGCATATGAGTAGCCTTCCATCAATCAATTTAAAATCTTCCACATATCCCAAATTGTCCAGAACAATCTTTGAGACAACAAACATCTTTAAGTGAGACAAAGTCTCTAAAAATGATGCACACTTAATACCTTCTTAGCGGCGTCATCAAGAGCAATACGAACGGCATTGTGATCCCATTTTTCCACCTTCAGAGGTTTCTCCTCTTGATCCTTTCAAAAATATGCATGTAAGGAGATTTCAACTATGGTACCATAGACTCAATCATAATCAACAACATTATTATAGATATGAGAAAGTTGATATTTAGAAAGATTGATTCTATTTCATCGAACACGAACTGGTGAAATCATGAATCAATTAATATGGCTTACCTTGTTATCATTATATATACGAAAAATATTGAAAAGAGATGATGAAAAAAATCAGGGCTGCAATGAACGGCCAGAGTGGAATTGGTGGCAAACGTCATGCGCAACTTCCATTTAATTCCTTAATTATTCTATGGCAGAAACCCTTCTGTCACGCGCAACTTATTGCCGAAAACAACCACTAATTCCATGATTGGAATCGCTGGCCTTTTAGCCTGATATGTCAGGTGAGCAGCGATGATTTTCCAAGTTAAAGTAATTCATTAAAAAATAAAACAGTGTGAGCACAGGACACCGATTCCAAACAGGATTCCAGTCTGGATGAACGTATATACAGAATCATTATGTCAAACGTAGCCCATAGGCTTATATCGGGAAAATATGTTACGGCTGAATAAAGAAATGTCTATACAACACGACGTATTAATGAACATGATAAGATGAGGAAAATAATACTAAGAATTCATTGCGGCGATTGCGTCAGGATCAGATCAGTCAATGAGTAGCAGCTATATTAGCAGCAACAATGAAGATGTACAATACATCAACATGGTTTATATCTTAATATATCTTCAGTAAATATCGCGATACTTACCTCGGTTCTGCCTTCGCCCATTTCAAACTCTTCGCAACTTTGCTGATAGAGATTGCAGTAAAAACGCAGTACTTATTCAAAAACCCACAGAGTTGACTGACGTGTCTGTGAGAAAATGTGTATGTCCAAGCAAGCGTAAAGAATATCGATGAGTTATAGATATAGAGATATAAATCATTGACTACGTATATGTGAATGGCAAAGATATCATTCGTTGACATCACCGTTGTAAAATTATGACTACTGGAAGGCAAATAATAACGACAATGAACTAAATTGAACAACCCCATGACGACATGGATCCATTTTGACGGCGCAACACTAAAGTAAGGGTGAGGGGCCATCAAAAACTATAAAATATGCCTCTTTATGTTGCGACTTGAAGTAAATAAAATACTAGATTCGTGCTAAACTTTTGTATCCTCGTCTATCCATGGCAATGAAAATACTGGGATCTATGGGATCTCGATTTTATTTCTGTTTATAAATTTCACCAGTCACAAAATAACCATATTCAGAAGTCCGCTATATCCTAGTTTATTTCAGTTCAGTTCAGTTAATTCTTCTTGATAATTTGACCCTTTCATAAACACCGCAGGATTATGATACAGTGGAAATATAGGAAGGTGTCGAAACGACTTGGAGTATAGAGAAATCAGAAACCCACCCGGGCCTAGACAATGTAAAGAAGAGGAGAGGCATGCACATTGAATGGAATGTAATACAGAAGATAACAGTTGAGTGATACAAACGATACGAATAAGGTGATGGCATGTCTGATGTCTCTGAAGAAGGATAGGTCGTATATAAGATCGTGGTCCGGTAATCTCTCTCTAGTGCAGCACAACTATGTTTCATATAGAAATTGTTACCGGGCTGGGAAACTCCGAAGTTATGAACTTGCAGGTCGAGTTTGAATATATTGGAAATTATGGTAAGCCAGACATAACCCCGTAGCATATCGTATTTTTTATGGAAATGAATACCAGCGGTTCGATATCAATAATCTCTACGCTGACTTGTGAGTTGATATTTCAATCTAAATTGTGCACAACGTCGGAAAAGGCTAAATCTAGTTCACCACCAATTCCAAATGAATTAATATCATGCAGGTCAGATCACAATTTATAACCTTACACGTAATCTAGAGCAATTCTTTTTTGAGGGGTTGCAAGATTGCATGATCAATATGACACAAAAGAATGTAATATTGTCGTTTCGTATAACAATAATGTACTACATTTACTTTTTGAGACACCTTACATATTTTAGTCATAGGCCTGATTGGAATCGCTGGCCTTTTTGTCTGATATATCAGAAGAGCAGCGATGATTTTCCAAGTTAAAGTAATTTAATAAAAAATAATTGAAAAATAAAACATAGTGTGAGCACAGGACACCGATTCCATACAGGCTCATAAGCCTATTCTGCATGCTGTAACTGACCTCATTTTGCATGTACTGTCCTTATTCTGCATGTAGCGTATGACCTTATTTTGCATGTGCTGTCCTTGTACTGCATGTAGTGATAAACTTTGGAAAATAGTTGGTTTTCTGATTCGGATTTGAAATACGCCTACAGATCATGTGGAAACTGTTTGTGTTAAAACATCTCATTATTTCAGATCTATGATATTTCAATGTTGAAATGAAAAAGTCATATTTAGATTTAAAAATTGCTATAGAAAACATTTGAAATTTGATTTCAATTTGGGTTTGTGCGCGGACTGATCATATTGTGCATCATGTCACAGTGATTGGCCTTATTTTGGATATGTTCTATGCCTATCACCATCTCATCATCCTTTCACTTTTAAACCTTAATGGAACAAGGGTTTCATTTGGATAATTCATGGATAATTCATCAAGACACATAGTGAGCTGAAATATGCAAACTTTCACGTCAACCCAAGAATCAAAGCCACCGATTTCTCTCACATTGATCCTTGGAACTACAGCATGCCTTGGACTCAATGCATCATGATGCAAGCTTACGAAGATTTTAATATGTTTAGTAATATGCCTATGATACTGATACGTTTTATCATCTAAGTAATTGCTTTTCTAATGCCGGTACCAGTAATAATAATAATAGTTAATACATTGCAAGTGCTGAGATCACTTTAAACAATCAAATATGCGGTACTTTGCTTGAATGAGTTACCAATTGTGATAAAAAATGTCTACAGTTACGATTTTACAGATTATATATTTCATATAAAAAATGACGGCTAACAATCGGTTGAAATTGGAAACATCTGGGAATGAGCCCCCATCAGCAACCGCGTTTGCACAACACATTGGGTCTTCGGCAGGACAGAAATGTTTCACTTCTGACACCCATGAGAAAGCAGTACTTCTTGGGATGAATGACTTGCGGGTAAGCGAAGCACTCTGCGACGTACAACTTGTTGTGGACGACTACAAGTTCAACGTGCACCGAGTGGTCTTGGCGTCTTGCAGTCCTTATTTCCGTTCTATGTTCACGTCTGAAATGAAGGAGAGCCGTGAAGATAAAATCTGCCTCCGTGGCTTTAGCGCTGTTGGCCTCCAGCATGTTCTCAATTTTATTTACACTTCATCTGTCAACCTCGACGTGCAGAACATGCAAGATATCTTGTCAGCTGCTAATCATCTCCAAATTTTGTCAGTGGTCGAATTCTGCTCCAAGTTCATGCGTTCCGAAGTGAACCTCCAAAATTGTGTCGACATTTGTAACGTAGCAAAGTTTTTCAACTTGAAAGAAGTCGAGGATTGCGTGTTTACCTACATTTTAAGTAATTTTACCCAATTTGTCAGCACTGAAGAATTTTTGCGCCTTTCGGAAGACGATGTTTGTAAATTACTGTCCAGCAATAATATCAAAGAACATAATGAATTAGACTTGTTTCGCGCTGCGGATCGTTGGCTGACCCACGATTCCGGCAGGTTAGCTAACGTATACCACGTCATGCAAAACATCAGATTTCAACTCATAAGCCCTGAGAACTTGGATGAAAAAGTGCAGTCCATTATGTACATGCAAAAAGACGCCGACTGTATGAAGCTCCTATTTGAAGCAACAAAATATCATATGTTACCGCACAAGCAACCGCTTCTCACCTCTGGCAGAATGCGTGTTCGTTCTTTGACTTCGTGTTTGGTTGCTCTTGGTGGAAAGGAGTCCACGAATAATGTTTCTAGCGAGGTGCAAGTTTGCGATAGCGAGCTAGGATGGATGAGACTTGGCGAAATGGATGTACCAGCATACTGCCATTGTGTTGCTGTATTAAATGATTTTCTGTATGTCGTCGGAGGCCAGGAAAAATTCGACAACAATGGAAACACTGCAATGGCAAATGTGTACCGGTACGACCCACGATTTAATACCTGGATGAAAATGGCATCCATGCTAGAAACTCGTACAGACTTTGCAGTGTCTGTAATTGATGGTTGTCTGTACGCTGTCGCAGGACGGAATAACAGCGGCCCTTTGTCATCAGCTGAGAGGTATCGAGTGGATCGGAACAGATGGGAAGCCATTACGGAGCTACCTCACCCTGTTTGTGCCCATGCGGGAGCCCCATGCAACAGCAGATTGTATGTCGCTGGAGGATTTGCTTCAGATGGTTTTCAAAGAGGAGTATATTGCTACGAACCAAAAGACAACAAGTGGGAACCAAAACCAAAATTAAAGACGGAACGTGGCCTTCATTGTATGGTAGCCTACAGAGAAAGATTATATTGCATCGGTGGGAATAATAAAACGAATGGCGCACGGCGTGATGTCTTGAGTACGGAAATGTTTGACATTCACACGGAACAGTGGACTGATGTAGCTCCGTTATTTGCCGGGCAGAGCGAAGCCGGAGCAGCGTTAGTTGAAGGAAAAATATACGTGGTCGGGGGTCACACCTGGCGAGAAAGAAAGGATGTGCGGACAGTTGCATGCTACGACCCGGAAAGGGACACCTGGGTGAAAGCTGTCGATTTCCCAGAAGCACTGACAAGCGTTGCATGTTGTGCGTTGCGAATACCAGCGACGTTATTATCGGATTTGTCCCACCAACCATCCAGATACACCAATAACGTGAATATGATGCAGATTGATGATGATATGGATATTATGCCTTAAAAAAATGTCGCAGAATCTAGCCTGAATGTTTTTATGGATCTAACATCTTCGGTGTGATAAGATCGAAACATCTGGCCAACTCAGAAGCTTGTTTCATGGAATTCCGGTTGCGGAGTGAATGGGCTGGCACCCATCCATAATACCTATAGTCCTTTTGGGATGTGAAAATATACTATTTATTTATGCGATTGAAGAACATTGAATCTTTTTAGTATACATGTCTACTCTACAGCTCATTTTTTCATGATGTAACATCAATCTGTAAAGCTATCACAGTTCTCGTACATAATACATTATACTGGTGTTCTGCAAAATATTGCGCATGCGTGCAGCTGTTGTTGGTTGAAGAAAGACTTGATCGGAGCAGTAGTTCAGCTGCCGAGTCTCATTTTATCGTTTGACGTGTTTGATCAGAAGACGAGATATTTTCTTTCAGATAAGGATTATCATATATCATCTTTTAGGAGGAGTAAGTCCTCCTTTCTCAAAAAAAGTGGATGTTCCTCCGTGGACGCTTTAAAATGCCCACATTCTCTAGTTGCTTATACTTCAACAACACTTTTAGGCGAGACGTATTCATTTCCAAAAAATTACTAGAGCAATGAAACATGCTAAATTACTCGTTCAGAAGCAAATTACCTGACCAGCCATACCTTCTTGATTGTTACTGTCAACATTGTCCTACGTTCTCTGTAATATCTGGGCCTTTTTACATGCGAGGACCTACTGGTAGCATCAGTTTCAAGCATCTTGACGGTTGTTTATAGTTTCAATGATATTTCCTGTGAAAAATCCTCACAAACTCTTTAAAAATGATCCTTCCTTATTGGCAATCGCTAAGGGAACTGCAACGTATTCATGGGCTGAATCTGAAGAAAAATTATTTCTTTTTTTTTGTGTCTGTTATTGTAAATTTTTCGTTGTTTTGGTAACTTTTGGCTGCGACTACCAAGGAAGTGTAAAACATCATCAAACTCAAACGTAACAATTTTAGTTCTGTTTTACTCGCTACCGAAAATGTCCTAAGTATGGTAAGCCTACTTTCACAGTAAGATCGGTGGGAAATAAGTACTATTCAATGCAATATATTGCTAATAATTTCATCATTTCACAGGGTTGTAATGACTCGAGTCACGATTTTCTGATGACTCGACTCATTTTCTCAAAATACGGAAATGACTCGAGAGTCAGACAGCCAAGACCGTCATTTCATTGTAATTTCGAAGAATAGTAAAGTAACCACCCTATTGGGATTACGTCTATTGGTACTGATACTCTAAAATGTGACCAGAAACTTCTAAAATTGAGGAAATTAGTATATTATAAATGAGAACCATTCGATATCACCGAGTAGTCATAAAAAGTGGGTTTAACAAGAATTTATTTAACAGGAAACTGAGCAGTCAACACATTGACTTGGACTCGAGTCATAATACCATGACTCGGACTCGACCCTATTTTCGCTGACTTGGACTCGGACTTGACTCAATGGTGAATTGAAAATGACTCGAGTCAAAACTATAAAAGTGAGATTGACTTGTGACTCGGAGCCTAGTGACTTGGTTACAACCCTGTCAGTTCAATACACCACAAGACTGCGATACAATGAAAGATAGGAAGGTGTCGAAACGACTTGGAGTAGTCTTCCAAATCAGACACCCACCTGGCCTAGGCGATGTTAAAAAGGAGGGATGCACACTGAATTAAAACTAAAAGAAGATGAAGTAGGCCTACTACAGATTGGAGATTCATTGTTTTGTGGCATCCAAGATATGCTTGTCTCTTCAATTGAAAATAAGGAAATCTTTCTGTGTTCAATCGGACAACCAGTACTCTTCTTGTTGCGTTTACCGACCCTGTGGCTTGATATTGTGAGCAAACGAGCAGCATGACGAATTGGGTTGATGAGCGAACCTCCCCATTCTGTTGCTTCTGTGTGATGTGCATTTGGAACCATTTTGAAATAGATCATAACAGCTCTTGCTGTTACCTGAGAAGGGTATGTGGTAGCCTACTCGCAGAGATGGTCAGTTACGAAGTACATCTACTTTGTCGAAGTACTTGACTGGGTTTTGTCCACTACTCAAGCCATGACGTTTCAGGACTATTCTTATAATTGAACGAATTTCGACTTCTTCAGTTTTTTTTCGAGTAGGAAAGTGCTACTGTATGTCAATGAGCTCGCTTCAGTTTTATGTTACACTACCTATTTCATCTTTATATTTCGAATTGCAATCTATCCGTATTTACTGGCGGCCACTCCAGCTGGGTCAGCTTCAAACAATTCATTGGGGAATGAGGTACTACAGAGAAGTGGAGAAAGATTTATTTAATATGTATGCTGTTGTACAATGCACATTGTATGTCTTGTACCAAACCAACTGAAGTTGCGATGTCAGAATATTCAATCAAGTGATACAATCAATTCATGTGACTCTTACATTATGTACAATGATTTCCAGGGCGGACATTTTAAACCGACTCCAAAGATTAATACGCTCCGCTAAATCCTCAATCCATTACGATTCGTTGCGGTGGTGCAGATACCTCCACCAAAAGTTGATAATAATTTGCAATTATGGCTATTTTTATCTTACAATAATACGACTTGCCTATAAGTACAGTAGATCCATAGGCCTACATCTAATTTATTGCACATCCCTTTCAACGGCACACGACATTGACCCTGCCGGAATACTTGGTTACTTCAGCATTACCTTCCAGTTATTATATACTCGAAATTATCTTAGTTGCTGTTAGCCGTAGGTTGTCATAGCCAGTGGGAAAAGCTGCCGTTTCTCCCTCCCGTTTTCGACTTGAACATGCTGACTCTACGTGCCACCACGTCTCATCAGAGTCGTACGTATAGCCTGCGTAGAATGAGATAATATGAATATATTCTTAGCGATTAATACAACAAATATCACTAAACTTACATTATTTCTAAGATTTTCTAAATAGCTTTGTGGCCCACCTCAAATGCTGCTGTGGCCCACCCTTTGAGAACCCCTGCTCTAGAATGATTCCGTAATTAGCTAATACTGGAGGTGGTGGAGATATGTTTAGCAGCCGTTTGACCGGCTTATAGCATGAGGTATGATATCATTATTATGCAGTTGATATCGTAGGCCATGAGTATTAGACAGCAGTAGATGTGAGGCTGGTCGTTACCACATCGTACTTCTGTTGATTATATGACACATGTGGTGCATTGCGTGGTACAGATAAACACAATAGAATGATCCGTCGTGTGATCACTTTTTCTGGACAATCGGCAGACGGCGCGATCGCATGTTGGGCAGCGTAAAAGGTCGCTCGACATCGATGCCCGCAGCATTGCAGCAGATTTCACAAGCATGATAATGCAAGGTCGAGGATCCACTGCTGGCTCGTGCGTTACTGCCGCAATGTCTGTCGGCAGTATGGCAAAAGGGTCTCGTTACTGTGAGATGGGAGACATCCCGTTGCCGGCGTAGCAAGATACTGGTCTTTCATTTTACCGACTAGAAAAACAATTTGTTCATGATGACCAGATGCAGATTGGAATGAATACGAAATCTTGCGTCGCTCTGCAGTCTGCTTGCGTTGAGTTGAAGCTTTTGTGTTTTGACTTGTAGAATGGCGCTGTAAAGGGAACGCCGATCACAGCAATCGGCCAATCGGTGATGAAACGACAGGGTGTACTCTGTACTGCATCAGTCAAATAGGTTGCCTAATGTGGTCGCACGCTGTGGCTGTGTAGTCTGTGATTTGAAATTTTTGGTGTCTGGTTCGGATTAAGGCGTTGCAACAAGGGTTTGATTTGATATAATATAGTAAGTGAAGCTGAAGCACATGTCAATTCTCCATAAAGGATCTTGAAATGTTCCGTGAAAGTGTTGCAGATAATCTTGAATGACATCTTGGTGTTATCTGAAAACGGTAGTAGCCGTATAGGTAGTGTACCTCAGGGCAAAGCAAAGCAATATTATAATAAGGCTGTTTGATTCATTGATTGATGAACCTCTTTCCCATGCCATCTTTTGAAATGATAAGAATACATATGAACGTACCAAAAACATTATACTTTTGTATTTTCCGTACTGTATTGTGATGTTAAGAAGATTATATCCGGTAATCCATTAATCCCCATTAAAATAATTGACAATCATGTAGGCCTACCGCTTACTTGTTTTTTAATACAGTAGGCCTACACCATTTATAGCTCCTGAACGTCTGTATTCATTTTTTATGTATAGAACAATATGAAATCTAAACACCCTGAAACAAAACCAGCGTCCGAAACGGACGATTCGTTGGCAGACGAGATCGCCCCAAAAGTCAAAAAGAGTCACAAGCATAAGAAAAAATCCAAACAAAAATCTTTAGTGGAAGACTACGGAAGCGATAGCGACAAAGAGCAGGTTTCCAAACCCAAAAAGCACAAACACAAGCACAAGAAAGCCAAAAAACATTCCTCAAAACGACACGAATCGCCTCTCGAAGTAAGCGACGGCAGCGATATAGAACCTTCACAGAAGAAGCGGAAAAAGCAAAATTCTAACGGAGAAGAACAAAATGGTGATAACAGCAAGAAAAGTTCACCGGCTATTGTAGAAGCAGATACCGGTGGGAGTGAAACTGTCGAAGGCGCTTTGTCCGAGCTTGAACAGCAAAAGGCTCTCTTGCAGGCCGCGTTACTCAGCAATGCCGATGTGGATATGTCCGATGGTGAGGTCGTTGACGAATCACAGCAGGAGGATAAAAACGGAGAAATTATTGACGAAGGGGTCGCCGAAGAATCACCAAAACATTCGAAAAAGAAAAAGAAGAAGGATAAAAAAGAAAAGAAAAAGAAAGAGAAAAAAGAGAAGAAGGTGTCGTTGTCTCCACCGCCCAAAAGCAAACCGGAGCGAATTCATTCAAAGCCACCGTTACTGCAGAGAAAAGTGGATCAAGAATCTGACAGAGGCAATGACAGGTGAGCGTTAAATAGTAGAGACCAACGACCAAGTCGATATCGCAGAAAAGAGATATCGGTTCTGCCATTAGATGTAAAGATATCAGCAATTTTTGCGGTAGTAGTCAGAGAACTATAATCTATAGTAACTAGTAGACTGGAAATATTAATAAATTTCTTGTGGCTTATCGGCAGGATTGATCAGAGTAGTCATGGTTGGGTGCTTTAGTGGAAGTGGTGATTTCCACGCCTATAGTTAAAAACTGTTGAATAGAAGTAGCCTAGTCTAAAATTATAAATCAATCGAGTAATTAGTGCAAGTGGGCAAAATCTACTTACTTAGATTTAGACGGATTAATTGAGTTAAATCTATATACAAATGTTAATGTAGCAACGGATCAGATAATCTTGCATGAGTTAAAGTCTCTATGCACATTACACATAAACATGTGCCAGTTACAGTATATTAAAATATATATACATATAGATTTTATTCAATTCAGTACCGATATGTGAATAATGACTTACTCACAAAGAAGGGGGATTGGTGGAAGCGAATCACAAACAAATTTCGGGATGACTGAATGTGCATGATAAAGATTTTGGTTCTTGATGCAGAGCACAACAACAACTTGCACAATATGCCAATGCATTCAGAATCGGGGATAAGCAGATAACTCTCTCTGAGATAACAACAATGAAGGACTTAACCCTCGCTACGCGGTTGGCTCATGCATGAGCCCGGATTATATTTTCACGAACACGCTTCACTTAATCCCGAATATCTTGCGTTATACTGGTCGCAGAAAGTTACATCTATTTCAGATGGATAGCTAGTATCAATACGCATACGTCGAGCCATAAATAACCTATTAGACTATGAAATAACCTCATCAAAATGCCGATTGAATACACAAAAACGTTTTGCGCAAAATACAACTTGCGGCGGCGCTCGAGTGCATGTGCGCGCGCGAGATAAACCAGCGCCCGTGACCAGCGCATCTCCGTTACAGACGTCATATTCATATGTAGCTCTTTTCGCCAAACAGCTGTTGACTATGTCATCGCCCATCTATTGTAATGCTTATATCTAACATTGGTCGCAGGACAGATTATTCGAATTGGAAGTAAACATATTTTACGAAATAACATGATTGGGTTTTAGCAATATATTTCATGTTGTGATTAGCGCGGACTTGCTGTTGCAGATTACGCATATGGATTATTCGTACTTTTCATACCAATACATCAACACTACCATCTTCAGTGAGTTACATGATCTCCGCTCTTGATATGACAGCAAATTTACGACATTTCTGGTGAAAATGTTGTGCATCTTTCCCGTGGTAGTGCACGATTTGAAACGCCCATAAAATATCAGTGAAGCACTGTATTCATATTGCAGGTATGACTCTGTCAATTCAACCAATTCAGTCCTAGTTGTTTTACAACGGCAAAGTTCGTTTCAACACATAACACTATCTCGTACAAAGAATGGACAAATGCGAGTACTCAGTACATATACCGGCGCGTTGTGAAATGAATCATTTCGGGGATACTATGTTATTACCAAAACAATAACATGCCGCAATATCTTTGCTGTTGTAATTAGCGTAGATTTCAAGTTGCAGATTGCGCAAAACAAGGTATATCTTTGCAATAAGTTGAGTCGCCAATATATACTATATACTACATCATCTACATTGTTTCATACGAAGCCATCATTGTACCCATGACATGGTTTTCCATTTGTTGGTGCTAGATTTAGTTTGTTACCATTTCAACTTGCGGTTGTATTCCACGCGTGATGCATTATGTGATATGTTGTATCATGCAATATACTATATTCTTTTACCAAAATATGGCTGAATGTCGATTGTCAAGTTAGCGTATAGATGTATCGTATAGATATGTAGAGTCTGCTGTCGCGAAAACACTTCGAAACTGATTGCTGTGATGCGCGTGTGGTACAGAAACCACTATTCTTCTGCGATAGCTGAGGTGGTTGTGGATGCCTATTATCTGTTCAATAGATAGGCCTTGTCTCGAAGCGTTTGTCTAGACCACCACCGTCGATGGCTTGCATAATATTTGATAAACTGATTTGAAATGCCAACTAAAATATCAGTAAGAATGTGTATTCATATTGCAGGTATGACTACCTGTCCATTCAACCAATTCAGTTATAGTTGTTTTACAACGGCAAAGTTCGTTTCAACACATAACACTATCTCGTACAAAGAATTGATATGCGATTGCCATATAACGGCGTTGTGAAATGAATAATTTCAACGTCCGCGATACGTCATTTTCGAACAATAACACGCGGCGCGTGTATGTGCGCTGAATGCGAGACGCCTGGCGTCGAACACACTGTAGCCAGCTGTAGCCATCGGTACATCAGCACTCGTTACAATCGACTGTATTATCGTAAGAACCTCACTCAGGTCGTTTTGGAATCCTGATATTGCTGTGAAATCAGTCAGGCGATGACTCTATCCCGAGCAGCTCCGTGTATGACGTAGCAGCAAATTCAAGAAGCAAATTCTCTTTTATTTTCAAAAAGTTGAGAACACTTCTTGGTATAGGGGCATCACCTGTTTCTCTCTCGCTTTGAGAGTAGCTCAGTTGGTTAGGCGCCTGTTTCCTGATTACAGCGTTATATTAGGCGTCGGTTCAAGTCCCGTGGTTCAGATTTTATGAATCTTTTTCTAAATGCATTAAAATTCGGTCCTGAGGCCGACCGCGGGAGGAGGGTTAAAGGGGGTCTTTGGTTCAACCCTCTGTCGACACCCCTGTCAGTTATGCTTTGATAAATATACATCGCTATGTGTATCCAATCAATTTTTTGTGTCATGTAAAAGTTGAATTATTGTTTGAATTTTTTTTGCAATGATCGTGAATAAGTTCCCTTGTTCATAATCCATAATTTGCCTGTCTTTCAGACGTTCTTCCGAAAAGCGACGTTCCCACCAAGAAGCGCACCGTGACCGGCTTGATAAAAGCTCATCGTCGAGACGTTCAGACTCAAGAAACCGCGATTTGCAGCGGCCTCCCAACTCGAGGTTAGTGTTGCATGGTTCATTTCCTGTCTTCTGTAATTGTACTGTGTTGTATGGTTGCCTGTGAGTTTGAAGTTTTGTAACGCAATCTACATTGTAGCCGTTTGCCCCATAGAGGTATGTCTATGATATTGGGGTTAGTGCACCGGGTTATCATTTCGGCCATAATAACTATGCCCATCCATCAAAGCATGATAACCGCAGCCTTACAAAGCGCTGAAATGCATTACTTTAATGATAGGAGTCATCCGATTGATGATTTGTTCACAAATAATGTGAGATATCCAATATTCTCAACTCCTATTCACCAAGTAAAATTCAAATCATCAGTTCCAAATGTCTCATTTGACAGCTTTCAGAAGTGCAACCCATTATCACACCTCTAGCTCTTGAACCAATGTTGGATGTCGCTTGTATTTTTGTATCCTCTCCAAATCAATGTATCCCGAAATAACATGCTATGTTGTTGTAGCAATCCAAGGCAACAGTCAAGAAGCCGATCCCGAGATCAAAGAGGTCCCCCACGACATCATCCGGCACGACATACGAGTCCACATTCGTCACGCCGTGGATCGCCAAGGTAAATTGATTCACAACTTTGTATCTATTTTAGTACCTTATGTGCTAAATGTATTGTGATTTGTTTGGTTTAAATCGAATGCTGCCATTTGTTTTGCGTAAAATTGTTTACAGTACTTTGCATACGTTGTTTGTAATAGTAATCAATGCGGCACGTTTCATAAGAACTTGTGGTTGTAATGTTTTTCTTTGTCATCATTGTATTCGTTTCGTGACTGTGTTACGTTGTAATATTTTTTTCGAAGTATGGAGTCGCCAGCATTGCCATTGTAAATTCTAATTGCGAAAATTGTCGTTCCAGCTCTGGTTTTGGTGTCGCCACATTTTTCCTTGCCTGTGTTCTGTCGTTTTGGAAATGTTTTCGGAATTGTTTTGTTAACGCTTCCAGGTCAAGGCATAGATCGAGAAGTCGGGATCGTCACCGGGACAGACATCACATGTCTCGTCCAGGAGATCGGGACAGGAGATACAGGAACGATAGCAGGTTCGAACTGGCATTCAGTTAATTTTTTTAGTAAAATTAAAAGAAAATATCATGACATAATGTCACCGAGCATCGAATATTGATTATGTTACTCGTCAGAGCTAAGCTGTGCGTGTTATCAGCTGCAATCCTAAACCATACACAGTACACTCGGAAATGCGAGTTACCAGAACTATATAGTTAGGGCAGTTGGGCGTGAACTTCGATATCAGTGTGATTGGCTATTGCATTGTTATGTTTGACATCAATTCCGTACTGTAAACTTAACAGATATACTGCACCCTGAGGCTTGTCTATAATTTTGCTCACTTGACAGGACCTATTGTATTTTAGAAGTACTTTTCTCCTTGCTATTGAGAACGCCACTAATCCCTTCATGTCCTTGATTTGTTCCTAGCAAAATTTACGATGTGTGTGTGAATGAATGTGCAATAGAGGTGTTCAAAAATGACTTTTTTCTCAAATTGTACTGGCTACTTGATAAAATTGTTAGGTTACCTAATTTAAGCCTACACAACAAATTTGGTTCAATTTCAGCCAGTAACCGTATTGCTACAGGAGAAGAAAGTTTCTATATATTATTAAAAATAAATGATCAAAAATTTAAAAATTTTCGGTTGCCCCACGAAAGTGTTAGGTTGTCTATAGGAACGATGTTCACCAAATTTGGTCCAATTCCAACCAGTGGAAAGCGGAGTTATTGCCGTCCAAAAAATTGGAATATCAATAAAATAGTATTTACGGTGACCAATTCTTTATATTATAGGTGTGCGCACCGTAAATAACTATTTTATACAAATCCAAATATGGCCAAGATATGGCCGAAAATTTTTTTTCAAGTTTCAAATACGGACCTTCAAAATTTGAAAACTGGAATTAAGTCACTTTGATTCCACTGCGACGATGAGTATGCGAACATCACAATTTTATATTTTTGTATCGAAGCATTTCATAATAATCCGTTGAATTGCAAGGTATGGCAATGAGCGTGATCGGCGGAGGTCTGGCAATAACGAGGACAAGTTCAAGGGAAGTCTCTCTGAAGGAATGAGATTGAAGGAATCCTCGAGTGATAGCGAGGTATGCTTATTAAGTTTCATGCTCTGATTCCAAGCAATGCTCTGTGAATGTGCACTTGTGCAGTAGATTTCGATGTCAAATATCAAAATCTGTTTAGCGCCTGTTTTCCTTCAATGAATGCTTTTTCAATATTGAACAATAACACCGGACTCTGATAAACTCGGACATATATTATGTTGCTTTTGGGCTGTGTTGGAAATTGGTATGTTGAATCAAATTTGATATCAGAATTGCTAGCTGTAACTTGATCATAATCTCTTTATGTGTCTACCAGTTGTTTCTTTTCGATATTAGTTTACACTGACAAAATATCTCTTGTGAAGTCATATGATTGCATGCATAAATAATAATGAAAAGCTGATTTGGACATGTCGGCGAAATCGGGTCCTACGTTTGCTTGATTAAATTATTTTGTTTGTAATAACTTTTCAATTTTTCAATGCAAGGTCGGTGACATCGCAATTGAGTCGGAAGAAGACGAAGAGACATTGATAGAAAAGCTCAGGCAGAAGAGATTGGCCATCGTCAGTAAATATGCAGAAAAGGAGAAAAAGGGCCTCACTCCTGGTGGGTGTTTTTTTTTCTTGTTAAATCACGTTGGTACGTTTGATCGTTTGTATTGTTCATCCATAAATTGATGCTGTCATGTTTAATTGCGCAGTCGTTGCAGCCTAGTTTTTTGAGACAATGCAAAAAGGTATACAGCTGCTAATGCAAAACATATCCAAAAAGATATGTTTCCAAGGCATTATCCAATCGTGCCAAGTCTCGTTAAAATGTCATGAAACCCTTCTGCAATAGCAGGAAACTTTTGTGCTATTGCATAAAAACACTGTACTTGTCATGTGAATACCAGTACACTAGCGTATAGACCTTTATAGTTTACCCATGACCGACTCTGACTTTCCATAACGTCACAAGAGTAATTGTTTTTACCTTCGACACGAACATTGCCTCTTCTTCCATTGAAAATTTCCAAGTGTCGTTTGTCGGATTCTTGTTTTTTCGATTGTGAGCATGACCTAGTTTATTTTGTCCTTGATGTTTTTGCGGCATACACATCGACTCATGATATACATGCACACAATCCGTGCATCTGCATATGCATACCATGAGTACATGATATGCATATGGTGCTGGACAAGAAAGGTGAAGCTTTCGTAAGTCTTGCACCACCCCTCCATGCTGATTGCCAAGCGGGGAAGTCATGGATACCAGCATTAATCTATCTTGTCAGATCTGAATCAAGAATTAATTGTTATGCTTCCAGCTGAGTTATCGTAGACGATTTTTTCTGATTCCTAAATTACACACCTATTTCCACTAAGAGTTTATATTATCAACCGGAATTTAGTTGTGATACTTTTTATCTCAACGTGGTAGCCTTAAAACCTCAATTGGTTGTATCACAACATCCGAATCACCTAGTTCAGTGGTTCTCAAACTGGGCGGCGTGAAATCATCTGAAGGGGGACGCGAAGCTGCGTTCAACTGAAAAACACTCCGCGCGATTTACCTACAATTCATTGTTATTGCTCTGTGCATTGTCCGAAAGTCATATTTTAGAATTATCTCATCAACAGTCAAAACCTTCAATGCCATCAAACTATATGTAGGGATTGCTAGCATTCTGGTTGCATTTTGTGATATGACGATAAGCGGGTCGCGAAATTTTTCACTATCATAAAGGGGGCGTGCCTGAAAAAGTTTGAGAACCACTGATCTAGTACAAAAGGTACAGGGCGTTGGCGGAATACGACACGTCTGTTAAGTCGTGATCAATCCACACCATTGTCACAAAGGTATGGTCGAAAACAGCAAGTTATGTCTTCATGTAGTGTAGAATTATTTTTTGGTCGCCACATTAAAGGTGCATACTACAACTTTACATATCATTGGCTACATACCCTTATATTGATACTTGATCTGTTATTTGGCTTCTTGTCAAGCGTGTTGTGTCACTAATAATGTTGTGCTCGACTGTGAAGGTTTGAGCGCGGTGGCTGACGCACGGCGCTTGCTGGAAATGGGCCAAGAGGAGGAGGAAACGGAACTGGTTATCGAGGACGAGACCGCCATCGTGGAAAGCGAAACTTCGAATCAATCTCCCCCCGCGTCCCAGTCGCCCGCGCCTGCGTCGAGAACCAGGTGTGTATCATTCCGTCGGTTGCTATGCAGGACAAGCATATTTTCTTGGCGTTACCAGGCTGTTGGAAGGAACAGCTTCGCCTACTGGCAAAATATCAGATAAGTCGAGGTCAACACTGAACAAATGACCTTGTGGTAGTGGACACTGCGCCTGTTTGTGGCTGCTAAAGATTATGGTATGACATATAGCCATCACTAAAGTCGTGCTTCTTTCTGTTCCAAACCTGATTTGTACCAAATTGTGAAGCCAAGGTCGTCCAGCGGCATTGACCATTAGACCCTGGTCGATGAGACATGCAAAAACTACCGTATTTTCAAAACTCGCTTCTACCACTGGAACTAACTGGAAGCAACTTATCTATTTCAATTTTATCGGAATTGGATCGGCTTCCCACTCAACAGCGGTCCTACAAAATTTCTGAAGAATCATACATGTAGCACTAATAGAACACAGGATAAACTAAATCAAGTGTTCAGGTGTTGCTGACGCTGAGCTAACGACGGCTGCTAGAACATCATACAACAGAACACCGGTGTATCACGGTTCACGCCAAGCAACGACACGTTTTTTTGTAGTTGTTGACAAGTAAATGTGCAATTAGAACTAGAACTAATAAAAAAAACGGTAATTACTTGACCATCAACTAACTGAACTGCTGGTTGAACAAGTCTGCGGTGCGCTGCCGTAACTATATCCAAAACTGTGTTGTCGGCTCATTGATGGCACAGTGGGCTGCTTTTCAGCAAAGGTGGCGTATGTTATGTTGTTCTTTGAAAACCATTGCCAGATCGCCCTCTCCTAATATTGATGACATGATTACCAAGTCTTTGGCCGAGGATATCGAGAATATGACTGCCGCTGATTTTGAAGCCGCCCTGAAGGATAAGTTGGACCAGATCAACAAGTGAGATGCGACAGTAGTTTTATGAGTAGCTCGGTAGCAATAGTTCCCTGCATCTATTCCCTTGATTTTGTTTTACCTACACTTGAATATTGTGGTTGTTATAAAATGAAATGATCTTGTTGTTGTTTGGTAATATGTTGCCTGATATTCACACAGACCTAATGCGACAGACAATGTCTATCATGGGCCGCTGGCTATTGTACTTTTCATTTTGTTCAGGGCAATTCAGAGTGAACAAGAGAAAAGATTGCAAGGCGAAACAAACGCCGGGTCCGATATGTTCTCTGAAGACTTTTCGCCGGGTCTCACCAACATGAAAGCGCGGGGTCTCCGGGATAACATTCAAAACCCCACGCTGCAGGTACGGTAACTCTGTAATGGTAGCACTGCAACAGTAGTCCGAGGGGGTCGGTAACGAATTACTTTACTTTTTGGGTACTTTAGAGTACTTTTTCCAACTTGCACTACATGCTCAAAGTGGTTGTGTTTTTAGGCTATTTCTACTTTACTGTTTTTTATGCAAACTAGTTAATAAACATGCGAAACAAGCCTATATCATGGTAACTGAATTTATTTCAGGAAATCGCACCCTTTTGTAGCGTTAGCTGCAAAATGATTAACTGCCTAAAGCTGTGGTTCCCAAACTTTTCCTGCTTATGGCACACTAGAAAAATTGCTCAACTCTTGCGGCACGCTTAGGCCTAGAAAATTTGCTTTGAAAAGATGGATGTAGTTGTTTATATGAACGGAACATATACAACAGAAACGAGGCTGCACTGTTGCCAGACATACCTGCATTTCCTCATTGATTCCAAGCAGTGCTGCTCGTTCAAAGCTTTTAATTTCGGTCAAAAAGAAAAGCCATGTTCATTTATGAGGATGCAAATATTTACATGATTTTGATCATGGAATGCGATTTGGAGGGAGACGGCCAGCAATCGCACACTATCTTTCATAGAAACAGCTTTCTTTTTGTAAAATATGCGTTTTCGTGAATCAGTACGCTGATATTCTGCTGAAATATTGCTTGATATATTACGATGCCGTAATGGGTTTCATCGTGATTATTTATCAGCTGTTAAAGATGTCACATGTGCAAGTCTTCTGGGCCTTTGAAAATGCTTATACGGTTCCCTTCCGAACTATCCAAAAATATTCGCGGTACGCTTGAGAATCTGTGGCGGCACACAGTTTGGGAATCACTAGCTTAAGGTGTAAATTACCTCGACCAAATCTATTTTTTGAAAATTGAGTTCTCTCCAGATCTTCTTCCGCTTGTAATTAAGTAGAATTTACCGGCCTAACTTCTACTCTTAAGTGAATATAAGGGGACCACGTTGTTACAGTGTGTTTAAAAATTTGTGTCTACATATACATAGGTCAATCATTTCGATTTCATCAAGAGCAGCACAGCCGGCGCTTGAGAGTGTTATGCTACGAAGTGACGATTATCCGTCGTGTCTTGAATGGTGGTTGGATCTTATTTTCAGGACAACTGGACGGACGCGGAAGGCTACTATCGCGTCAGCATCGGGGAGATGTTAGATAAACGTTACAGTGTTTACGGCTTCACCGGGCAGGGTGTTTTCAGTAACGTGGTCCGCGCACGCGATTCCATTCGCGGCAATATGGAGTGCGCCATCAAGATTATACGAAGAAATGACTTGATGCACAAAACAGGTGAGTCGACAGCTTTGCTTATGGGTACGAGAGTTTACTCCACTGGAAATTAATATTTTTTTCATATCGATAATGTACATTGTACTATTTAATAATATATTCATATTGAAATAAACCTGACTGTTTTCGTCTGACCCTCGTCAGGGATAATTATCAGCAAGTAGTAGAGGATTGGAAAGAGCATTCGATATCAACAATCATGTCATCGAATATGTCAATTATGTCATCATTGGCGTAAAATTTCGAATAATCGAATGTGTTCCTGAGGGTTACCCGGCATTTGAGCATCCGATGCAATGAAAAATCACTGTTGAGCGTGTGACACTTCGGCATCTTGAATTAACTCTAACCCCACAATTATCCCATATGCTATCGCTGACTCTAACCCTTGAACTAACCCGAACTTGAACCTAAATGCTCAAGTATGGCATGCCAAAGTGCCGCATGCACTTTTGTCCCGTGTGCATTGACTGTTTCTGAGGTAACCCAGTGTGCTGTACGTGTACATTAGAGGTCTTCAAAAATGACTTTTTATCTCAAATCGTATTGGCTATTGATAAAATTGTTAGGTTACCTAATTTAAGCCTACACACAAAATTTGGTTCAATTCCAGCCAGTAGCCGCATTGCTACAGGAGAAGAAAGTTTCAATTTATTATATAAAAATAAATAGCAAAAAATTTGAAAATTTTCTGTTCACCCCATGGTTGTTAGGTTGTCTATAGAAACGATGTTCACCAAATTTGGTTTCATTCCAACCAGTGGAAGCGGAGTTATTGACTTCGAAAAATTTAGATTATGAATAAAATAGTATTTACGGTGACCTATTCTTTAGTTATTTATTATAGTGGTGCCCACTAAAAATACTATTTTATTCAAATTCAAATTTTTCGACGGCAATGACTCCGCTTCCACTGGTTGGAATTGAACCAAATTTGGTGTGTAGGCTTAAATCAGGTAACCTAACAATTTTATCAAGTAGTAGCCAGTACGATTAGAGAAAAAAAGTCATTTTTGAAGAGCCCTACTGTACATTTGTACATCCTTGTCACTGATTGCTTGCTGGGCATGCAATCAAAACACAGCTCCCCATTTTCTATTTCTAGAAGGTCAATTTTTGAACTTTTAAGGATGTCAATGTCTGCAACATTGCTACTGTTGAGTTATACTGCTTTTCACAAGCTGGCTTAGCGTCGTTGCATTGTGGGCGGTATATAGTCCACACCAGATTTTACATGTTACACGATTGAGTGGATATTAATTATTCGTTATACGCAATTAATCATTCGTGACTCTCTTTTCAGGAATGAAGGAGTTGGAGTTTCTGAAAAAGCTCAACGACACGGACCGCGAGGACCGGTACCATTGCCTGCGGCTGTTCAGACACTTCCAACACAAAAGCCATCTCTGTCTGGTCACCGAGTCGCTCAATATGAATCTCAGGGAATTGTTGAAGAAGTACGGCGCGAGCGTGGGCCTACACGTTAAGGCGGTAAGACTCGGCTGATGACTAGGCCTGGCACAGTGATTGATACAATTCTTTTCGAATACTAAAATTACACGCCTTTTCTGTGAAGTGTTGTATTATTATTGAAAATTAGTTTTAATGTTTTTTTCCCCGACACGAAAGCCTTGGAAACCTTGACCGGTCTCATCACGGAATCCAAAACATATAGTATAAAGCAGGGGTGGCCGACCTTTTCGGCCAAAGGGCCACACGAGATTTACGAACCATTACACGGGCCACTTGAATGCTGATAACATTTTTTTAGTCGTCCTGTAAGACCGAATTAGGTAACGTTGAAAACAAGACTTATATTACTATGCTTTAACAATTGATTACAATTATGTCATGAAAACTCTCGACTGTGCAGTGCGTATTCATGTCCTATTCGCGTGGGGCGCGACATTTTTCAAAGTTAATAGATGAAATCCATCAATAAATATGTTACTTGCATTAGGGCTGTTCAAAAATAACCCTTTTTCCTGAATCTTGCTGGCTACGTGATTAAATCGTTAAGTTGCCTTAAAAACGACGCACACCAAATTTGAATTCATTCCAACCAATATTCGCGGATCTCGTACAGTTTGAATATTTTGAATTTGCCCAATATTGCAAAAAAAAATTGTTCAAATTTTTCTGCCAACCCCATGAAATTGTTGCGTTGTCTTCAAAAACGATGCAAAACAAATTTGACTAATTCCCAGCCGTAGAAGTGGAGTTATTTCAGTTTTTCTTTGATAATTCTGGGAATATCCTTGATCGGTGGATCATCCCAGAATTATCATCGGAAAACTTGAATAACTCCGCTTCTACAGCTTGGAATTGAGTCAAATTTGTTTTGCATTGTTTTTGAAGACAGCGCAACAATTTCATGGGGTTGGAAGGAAAATTTGAAAAAAAATTTTTTTGCATTTTTCGGCAAATTCAAAATTTTCAAACTGTAAGAAACCCGCGAATATTGGTTGGAATGAATTGAAATTTGGCATGCGTCGTTTCTTAAGGCAACCTAACGATTTAATCACGTAGCCAGCACGATTCAGGAAAACAGATTATTTTTGAACAGCCCTAACTTGCATATACTGCGGGTTGCGTCTGTATACCACTGGATTATTCGGCGTTTAGACATAGCAATATGAGAGGTTTCGGTGAACACTCATGCCTCCACCATTTGTGCAAATGTTGCATCGCCGCCGATCTCGCTGCGAGCGCACACGCGAAGTAGCATGTTGGACGACACGTTATCTTCTAATTGCGAACATAGTTAGACTCAATTCTGTAAAATACGCGTATTTACGATTTTCAGGAGGGGGCTCCAATGCCAAATGCAAGAAATCGGGTGGCAATAAATCATGCAAAGTGCTAAGAAAAATTTCAAGTCAAATAAATCTGCTACGAAATATTCTACTTTATGGTCATATACGAAGATCTGCGATAAATGTGGCTGGCCTCTGATTACGCCAATGCGTCGGAACTGATGTCATCATCAAATTTCGCGGTCAGGCTAATCAAATTTTTGCTGGCCTTGCAATTATACCTGATGTTGTAACTAATTTCGAGAATTACCTCGCGGGCCACACAACCGCCCCGGGTATAAAGCTACAAAGGACACCAGTTACTAGAAATGACGTATCTGCGAACAGACTTGGACAACTAGATAATTCTAGTTGTTTAGTTAGACTAATTATAGCAAAATACCGCTGATATAATTCTAATTTCAGACATGTTTCTTTGCTCTAATTTTAATTCCAATCTAATTTCTGCTTTCCTGGAAATGCTACAAGAGAACTGCATAGTATGAAACAAGCCAAGCAGATATTCCCAAATTATTCCTGTTTGATGTATTTGTGGTCGCATGAAAGGTACCTTTTCGAACGTTCCGCATCATCCATACTCGTATGGTGCTGTCATTAGTGATGCTCGAAGGCTAATACTTTTCCATTGTCGATAATGTTTTCGCCGTCAGATTTCAGTATTTTCTGCCTCACACTATTGGCAATTCCGTTCTTATTCAGCTTTTCCTTCTATTTTGCAGGTCAGATCGTACACGCAACAGTTGTTTCTGGCTCTGAGACTGCTCAGGAAATGTAATATTCTCCACGCCGACATCAAGCCCGATAACATTCTCGTGAGCGAAACCAAGTCTGTGTTGAAACTCTGTGATTTTGGGTCCGCCTCTCACGTCGCTGATATGGAGATTACGCCTTATCTTGTATCAAGGTAACTCGAGGAATATTATAAGGTGTTATGCTATGCGATAAAATAGTTGTTATTTTGCTGTAGCCAGTCGGGCGCAGGGGATCGATGAGAATATATATTTTATTATGAAGTGGCACGAGTTTTGTTGCGGAAATTCATAAGACACTTGAGGTCTCTACGCCGTGCAATCTTTAGTGGCTGGTTCCGGGACACAGATCCTCAAATAAGAAGTCAGCAATAAAGTGCTAGTGCTTTGCACTACAGATAGGTGCAATGTGTGAAAATATATTCAGTTATCGTGATACGGGAGGCTATTTCATGTCGTTCTTATGACGATTTTACTCGTCAATCTCTCCCAAAACTACTTCTATGTTTAAAAATACAAATAGGGAATAGTAAGCAGCTTTGCCTAAAAAGTAATCAAAAACATATCCGCTTGAGTAAGTAGTAATTGGAGTAGCAAGAGAGCAAAAGCTACTAGAGTACTCTGAAAAAGTAGAAGTGATTCATTACTGACCTCGTGTGATTAAATCTGTTGAATACCAAATTCTAGCTAAGAGCCAAGTCACAAGATCCTGAGTCGCAAGTCGATTCTACTTTTATGGTTTTGACTCGAGTCGAGTCATTTTCAATTCACCAAGTCAGGGTTCAAAGGTTGAAGACCGAGTCATTTTCTTCGAGTTCAATCCCGTTCCACATGCTTTATTACCGTCCTGTTTGGGGGATATTGAATGCCATGCGTTCATAAGTTAGTAATTATCCTCAATAGACACAGTATCTTCCCTATTTTACAAACACCAGTACTTATAGATGGTATACGGATAATGTGGTAGCTTGGTATTCTTCGAATTTACAACGATATGCCTAGCTTGGCCAACCGAGTCTAGAGTCATATGACTTGTCGATCCATACGAAATGACTTGAGTGCAAGTCGAGTAAATACAGAAAATGCTCGAGCCGAGTCTTTTTTTATATTTCAGAAAATGACTCGAGTCATTACAACTCAGCCTTAGATACTTTTCCGTTTTATACTCCTTGCAAACATAGAGTGCGGATTTCGATATGTTTCGTTTCCCCTTACAGATTTTACCGAGCTCCCGAGATCATCTTGGGAATGGCCTACGACTATGGCATCGATATGTGGTCGGTCGCCTGCACCATCTACGAGCTCTACACGGGTGAGTGAATTTCACGTCGCCCCGTTTTCTTTCCGTCACGTTGATTCTTCTTGTCCAGGTCAAATTTTGTTCCCCGGCAAATCCAACAATCACATGCTGAAACTGATGATGGACTTGAAAGGGAAGATACCGCATCGGGTAATACGGAAAGGGACACTGAAAGGTGATTTTTATACAATTTACCGTATGCTCTGGCGTGTACTTGAGTTTATGATGTATCAACTGGTGATAATGTAGTCTCTAGCGATGGCGTGGGGTCATCACCAAACCCAGCTTATCATGGGTGTATGCGGCTCCATAAAATTTGATACAAAGAGAAATTACTCTATTCTCCATACAAAGCCGATATCTAAGACACGTACCACGCATTGAACTGATAGGAGGACCTACTAGAATTACAAGCCTGAATGCCTAATGTAACAGTGTTTGATTTCGATATTTTGACTGTCTTATGATGCTTTCCTTGCATTTCAGGATTACTTGTTACCAGTTACTAACAATTTGCAGTCCACACAACCCCAAGTTTCTCTCTGCACACTATCATAACTCAGTTTCTCCATAAGCAAACCATTGTTAAATTGACGTAACACCGTCATCGATAATAATGTATGATTGCTCTCTTACTTTTTGGTGTCTGTGTTGGTTGCAATACAATTGATCGGTGACTTACCTATCGTACATTGACCTGCCGACCAATACATAGCCGCTCCAGCTCTAAAACCGCTCCATTACCTGACGAGTAATGTAGCTTGTCGATGGCTCATATCGAATGAATTTTGCCGAACACTGACACTGTTTTGATGATATATTCTATATGATTTCTTACGTAGCGTAGTGTTGCAGTTGGCAGCAGCAGGATAATGTGGCTTAGATATTCGGCATTTAATCTGCCACTCGAAGCTGTATTTTTGGACTTAATTCACTGCCGGATGGATTAAATTCCGCACTTCCTAACATAGACAAGACATTCTACATGCTCCGGTAATCATAGTTCGATTATTTCAATTTTTGGTTAGTTCATTGGATCTGGTCCCAACTTAGTGTTTCTTATTATCCATTTATAACGATTCTCAATATGTTTGTAGCTGTATGCCTTTCTGCCTCAGATTTCCAATCAATTAACAATCTGTTTGAACAGCTGTAATATATCTTGGATTATTTTATTACATTAATTGAAAAAATTCAATAGCAAACCTCCGGAGGTCAAACCGTGCAAACTGATTATTCCGCTACTTACGGATATGCTTTCTTTTAAAAGATGTGCAATCATTGGATGGATAGAATCAGTATCCAATTCATGTACTTCTGACGTCGAACCGAATGCTATCAAGCTAATAAGTATCTCGTTGCTTAATCCATTTCTGGTTACTAATTAGTTGTTTGAAACTACAGGCAGAAAATGTTGATTGTACCGATGGACTGTGCATCGATTAGACTTGTTTGTATTCATCCTGACAACCTTTATGATATTGTAACAAACAATTGCAGTGAAGATCGATATATTCATGTAACGGAAATATACGCCCTCCATAGTAAGAGTTATATCATCAACAAAAAATATAGTTCCGAATATTCCCGCCATAGTAGCCTCGAAACCTTGATCTTACCTCAGCATCCAAAACATGTCGCACATGTCTAATAATATTCACGGAAAGGACATTATGTGGGTAGAGATAGCACTGCCGTAAAGTACTGTGAAATTGTCATGGTCTAGGAATACAACATTATTTTTGATGAGTGATGACATAACTGCTATTATTATCATTCTCCTTGAATGACATCATCGCTGTTACAGCATCCTCATAGGGGTGCTTAAATAATGACTGGAGCCTTGATACTCAATTCAGAATCGAATCCCTAGGTACTCGATTTTGCCCAGCTCTAATTGGTAATTTGGGATCTGTTACGCATTCGTTTGTCAAGAGTAACCGGGTTAGTTTCCAGATCCACTAACAGCAGTACGACTTGGCGAGTAAAATCTCCATCCCAACACAATATGCTTGCGCGTAGACGATTTGACTTGTCGATTCCAGAGCAACACTTCGACTCCAGCCTCAACTTCCTCTACCAAGAAACCGACCGTGTCACCGAACGCGAAAAGGTCACCGTCATATCGGCCGTAAACCCGACCGTAGACCTCCGCAAGGAACTACTCGGAGGCCAATCTGCTAACCGCATACCGGAAGACCAAATGCGAAAGATAACCCAACTGCAGGACTTGCTAGAAAAATGTTTGTCGCTGGACCCGGCCAAACGGTTCACGGTAAACAACGCTCTCATGCATCCGTTCGTGCAAGAACGGGTGGCGTGATGGGATATTTTTACCCGGCGCTAAAGACAGATGGTAATCTAGTAGCTAATTCGTTGGGAAGTGCGCCGATTGATGTACAGGTCTGCCCGAAGGGACTTCCGTATATAAAACTGATTTGTCATTGCCGTTTATGGGATGTGACTAATGATTTTGAGTTCCGTGCCTGTACCATTTTGAATGCGCTACCCGCCTCTGCCAACCGATTTGGAATACTTGTCGGTGCGCATTTACGCAAGCTTGGCGTCTCGCATACTGCGTGTACTGATCCCAACGACATTTTACATGTCTTTTCAATCTCTGATATGATATCTAGATGTCCGTTTTTCGCACTCTGATGTCGGATTAGGATTAAGAGCCGAGCATGTGTCTTTGTGTGTGATTTTTGTTACTATAATAACGGTCGCAATTTATATTACCACAGGGGCGAGTTTTATACCTGCACAACCCGGCTGTTCTTGCGCGTGACTACGTAGAATCGGGCGGCTTTATTGTCGCGCCCGCCTGCCAAGCTTTGAACTGCAATGGTAAACATACGCAGTTAGTAGGCGTATTACTTTTGTGTCGCTTGTGATGGGTTTTATTTGTGTATAACTCGATTGTTTTTGTAGTAAATTTCATTGATTGCCGCCACAGGGCGGTCAGTTTACCGCGCGTTTGATTTAGAACCGAGAGGGCGTTCGTAGGATAGGTACGAAGTTATCACTGCTGCCTTATTTTCAGCATCTGCGCTCAACGTTCAAGATATCAAGTTTAGAATGAGCCACGCGGATCTGCGGCTGCACTTTTGCTTGCTGTGGTGAGCGACTTTCTAGGCTAACGTGGTACAGCAACGCAGCTTCGTGTTGTAGGGTAGTTTTCGCTTTGCTCTGTGATACCGATTCTCGAGAGGTGGTTGTGCGTCTAGAATCTTAGCTTTCCGACACTCTGGGCAGTCGCTAACAGTTGGCTTTTCTTTATTTCAAACTTCCTCGCGGGAGAATGCGCTTTGACTCGGCGGAGGTGGTATTGAGATGGTCTAGCGTGCCAGGATTTTCTGCGAAATGGGTTTGTATGCTTTCGGAAATGATGAGAAAGTGTGACGCATGTTTTTGTTGCAGATGGGTTCAGTCGGAAGATGGAGTGGACCGACTCGAGCAAGGTAGACCTTACGTTTGGGAAGTGGAAGATGCTATGCGTCGATACTATGAATTGGGAGCAATGCTTTTACTGAGTGGGCAACAGGCAAAAATGTGGATGATTTTTGTATTCTGTATGGTGCTGGGAAGGGTGTATCCAAATATTGAGGCTCGGACGTGGTATATAATGGTCGCTTACTAAAACTTCCAAAATGCGGTTGTAAACCGTGATCGACTGAACATTTACTCCGAAATTCTGTTATTAATCAATTCGTCCTAGTTCGTGTAGTCGGACAAAATTGGTGCATAAACTATAAAACAGATTTCGTCAAAGTAGTGCAAGTAGAAATAACGGGAATTTCTGCTCGCTAGCGGGTACAAGTATTTATTTTCAACAGGTAGCAAAGCCACTTAAAGCAGGAGTAGTGTACAGAAGCTCTGGAAAGTACTCGGGTAATTTCAAAAGGTAGATTTGATCCAATGGTAGCGTGCTTTCGGCTATCACCATTTGAAGTTGTATGATACATCTACAATACCACTGCAAGATCGCTGACAAAATAACAGTACGGCACAAAATATATTCAGTTACAATAGTGAGATAGGTGATATTTCACTGAAAGTGGTACAAACTTATCTTGCAGCTACTTTACACTCCTTAAAGTTCACAGTGTGAAAAGGAAGTCGTGTTGAGTGGAACTAGTCTAGAACAACCACATCAGTATGTAGTTCAAGTAGGTAAAGCTTACTTGAGTACTCCAATATGGTGGAAGTAGGCCTACTTCCTTTCTTCCCGCCTCCGGCATATGCTTACACCATTGGTGGGCAACTTGCGGGCGTGGACAAAAATACGAAATCATTTTGTAATTTTCATATAGTGGCGTCCATTGCAATCTGAGCCCTATAGTACAGATGCGGACAGCAGAGGAAAATAGGCGGCCCATATATAGAAATACCAACTTGTAATCGACACCGACAATCCCGATGGGAGGTCAAGTAATAACAGCATGCAACAAAGTGTCTAATATTGGCCCACCCGAAGATCCATCATCATTCATAACTTGCCCTAAGTTTTCGAAAACACCCCCTCCATCAACTGTGGGTACCGGTGAATCTGATCACATGGTCTGAGAAAGGATAAATGCTTGATAGGAGTATACAAGCAGTTTTGTAGTAATTGACGCCATGAAGATGCAGTACTTGGCAATCGGGTTTGAGGTTGCATCCGATGCGTGAAAGATCGATTTCCTTCTCGGATTCTGCTCCATCTCGACGCTAGGCTGGGGTTACCAAATTACGGACACTCTTCAGCGCCCACTAGTGGATTTCAACATGAGTTATGACGTCGCGCTAGAAAAGCTTTGCTCATAGACCAGAGCTGGTCACGATCCGATTCAGTAGTATGTGGCAGTATGTTGGGTAACCGATCCAGTGGTTTCCAACATTTTATGATCGCGACTCCATCTCCAATTTGAAAATGTTCCGTGGCCCAGATCAAAATTTGACGAACTGATTACTAAAAGAAGTCAGCAACTTTTCCCGGACTTACTCACGGGCAATTTTGGAACCTCGCAAACCCCAGAATAAAGCCAAACGACGCCCACGTTTGGAACCACTATCTTTGAATAAAGCATTTAAACGGCCTTAACGATCTCTAGGAATATACCGTTCTCCTATAATTGCGATTACAATTAGGCTTATATTCCAGTAATGAAAGTCGTTTTTATTTATATTTTATTGCAGTTTTTGCGAGGGTTGTAGTCTCCATATTAAAATCAATAAATGTTATAGTAAATCGCGCGCAGCGCGAAGAAAAATATCATGCATCAGCATAAATAGTCCCAAAAATAATGTTTTTATGTTGATTTACGAAAAAATTATGAGCCTACGTCAAGTCTTCAAAATTCCGGACATTTAGCATATTTTAGAAATTCCTCCCGGACGCTAGCTTGAACAGTGAAATTCCGGACGTATGGCAACCCTACGCTAGGCAGGCATTGTCGATTATTATAGCAGCACTCCGCAGTGAAAGAGCATCGATTTCTGAATATGTATAGTCCATCTCTTCGTCGCGCGTCTGCTTCTACATAATCTCTGAGTTGTTCGTCACTTGCAATCGATTGATTATTATTATCTGAATGCCATGAGAAAATAGCTTAATAAGTTTGCCCGCGACGTGAGTTCATGGACGTGAACGTATATTGATCGAATAATTTTTGTATGTGAATTGAAAAAAGAAGCTGCGGCTGAAAATAAAGACTGTTGTATTTGTGTACTCCGCCAATGCAGTTGATCACTATAATTGAGTTCGGATACTAACGGATGCCTACTATGAAGCTGTCCAATTGTATATGTGTAGGGGTTTTAACTGTTTTCGTCTATACCTGCGCGGGTAAGTGGGTGCGTGTATAGGCCTATATTCGTTAGCTCGCTCGGGTATGATAGTCACCTCCAGCGGCAATTAGTCCTAGGGTTACCATTCGCCCTCCTTTATGACTATTTGTCCTCTTTTTTCAGGTTTTTGAAAATGTCCTCCTTGAGATTTTGTCCTCTTTTTTGAGAATTTTGGTTAAATATAGGGCAAAATTCGACTGACATACAGTAAATGAGCATTGAGGCAACGCTCCACGGCTATTTCGGGAGCTGACCCGGAAAGTAGACTCTTTTTTACTTTTTATTTTTAGTCTACCGACCACGAAATGGAAAAAATTTACCATTTTTTCAAGATTTTCTTCCGTTATTCTAAGTTTGAAAATTTTGTAAAAGTGTCCTCCTTTCCCGACTCTAAAATGCGGTAACCCTATTTTATACAAACTACAAATCTAGTAAGTTGACTGTCAACTATTATTATGTTCTTCAGTAGTTCTAGTTAAGGACTTTAAAAAGTCAGTACAGGGATATATAGAACTCTATATATCCCTGAGTCAGTATAGTTCTATATTGTTGTGCGTTTAATAAAGAATTATAGTTGCCAGACAACTACAGAAAACACGTATCGGCGTGAATCGTGATATCGGTATTCTGTTGTGTGATGTTCTTACGGCCACTGCCAGATCAGAGTCATCACTTTGCTACCAGTGGCGTGGCTTATTTTGGGGTTGACAACCCCCCTCACTCCAAACTTCTACTGATGTTCATGTGGAAAAGCCAATTCGGTAAAACAAAAATCAATGTAGGAATCGAATCTATAGTTAATTGTGTTTAGTTAGGCCTGGTTAGTTGCAGATTGCGTGAGTAGTTCTTGTTCTAGTTTGAAATTATAGTAGGCCAGGCCTTAGTAAGTGAATGTAAGTATAAGTGCAGTGCTTTCATTTGACAGGCTCTATGCTCTTAAAAGACATCGCCTACGTATTGTATGAATGCTGGCTACGTTGTTTAAAGTTAAGAATGAGTTCACCGTTACATCCATTATTGACATGATCCAACTGATACGGCCGGCCGAACTAACTATAACCTCTCTGACTCTGAGCAGTTCCGTAAACAGGGATGCTCTCATGCCCCCTTTGCCTGTCTTACCATCCTTAAAGCCTTTGTACAGTCTCCTTCTGTTTCGGAACCATGCTCTTAATTTACATCGTAAGCCACGCGGGAATAATTTATGATTCGCAATTTTTTTCTGGGCGCAGGTTCGGTGGTGGAAGAAAAGTTGGTAGAATTCTTATTCAAGAACTACACGAAGCACGTGCAACCCTTAACAAAAGTGAACGAGGCTGTCCGTGTCCAGTTCATCGTAACTTTACTTCAACTCATTAGGTAAAACCTACAGCTGAGCTCTGTTAGTAGCCAAAATGTTCTATACCATCACATGTGCTTTCTTGAAGTGTCGACGAAAAGTCGGAGGAAATGACAACATCTCAATATGTTACCCTGAATTGGAATGATTCTAGATTACGGTGGAACTCTCGGGACTTCGAGGGAATGGAAATTATGAGAATACCGTCTGATTTTGTCTGGAAACCGGACGTCGCACTCAACAACAAGTATGCTAGGTTGTAAATATGATACGATATAACACAGCGCATTTTCGCATTCAATATGCAAGTTCAGTTTATTAATAATTCCCTGATTTGGAAGACTAATCCAAGTCGTTTCGACACCTTCCCATATACCTTTTCATCATATCGCAATCTCATGGTGTTCTAATTAAAGTGACAAAATATCGGCCTGGTGTATGACCATGACCAAAGTAGTCGATACACATCATGAATGCTATAACAACAGCCTCCGCATTACCTGCGAAATATAGTGTTCAACGCAGTCTCGTTCTCTATTATATTTGATATAGCGATGTGGTCCCTCTTAATTTTATAGTTGTATTGCTGAACGTGAACACATTGCAATCTTACAACGAAGACGCAATGGAGCTGATGTATTAACTTCTAGATTGGTTCTTTTCGATAGGAATGTTTTGATCGCACGTGCAGGTCCTTTCGAGTCATAAGGAGAACCATATATTGGAGTGGCTACTGGCACTGGCCAAAGAACCTTTCTTACTCGCAGCCCTACAGTCAGCTACGATCAGCATAACCCGAAGAGTCAGGGCGCGTTTAAGGTGGTATAGAAAATAAAAGCCACAGTCCCGTGTTTATTTTCCTGGACATGTTCGAATCCACTCATACTCTTGAGATATATTTAGATAGGCTGTCCACAGTGTTCAGTGATGTCAACTGGTACGTTTGTCACCAGGATTTAACGCCCAATAATTAGGATTCCGGGGCTTTTTGTGACCAAGAAAAATCCTATACACCCATTATTTCTACAATCAATATAGTAATAGGCCTACTATTATTCAGGCACTTAGCACTAGCAGGGCGTGTGAGGTTTGATGTTTATTGCGGATGCCTGTCGCTGATAGCTGAGAGAAGATTGGATAGGACCTATCCTTATCAATCCAAATATGAAGATGTTATTCTATTATATTATCTTTTGATAAGAGGGCGAATTGGAGCGAACTTGGGAATTTCTACAATATAGCGAGATAGATGAATGAGAGATACTGTTCCGCAGAATCTGACGGGTTCGATTGACGCGATTCTTATGCAGGGGTCGGCAAACCCCCGCACCCGTGGCATTTGTGACACGCGAGATGATTTTTCATGGCACGCCAAATGATTTGACGAACACGTCATATTATAACCATGTTTGTTGCAAAACATGTCACATAAGTTATCAAAATGGAAAAAGCTAAAATTATTTGATAAATCAACATAATGCAATGTCTTTTGGGGCAGTTTTTTTTTTATATCCTAGACATATTTTTTTCGCGCTCCTCGCGATTTACCGCGACATAATTTCTTGCTTTGGGGAAACCCACTAAAATATGTATACGGCAACCTAATATCGTATGAAACCGTTTGGATGCTTTATCCCAGGAGTGTGCATGTGCTATTGTGCTTGTATGTGCAGTGTGCACTGTGCAGCCTGTGGGATTGCGAATATTTTATAGGAACCAGCATTTTGGCCAAGGGCATTTTCACAATGCGAGACACGCGTTCGGCAACATGAGAATCCATGAGCTGTGTGATGAACCAGACCAATGAGCTTATGGTAGGCTTTTATTAACAATATCCCGACTAGCGGTGACACAATAAACTACAGCGATCCTCACTAGGTAAGGTCAGATGCATAAATCAGTGTTGCCAACTACGGATGGGAGAAAATCTCTAAAACAGGTGTCAAAAATCGCTAGATGTCGCTAAATATTGAGAAAAAAAGTGCTAAAAAATAGCGCAAAATCCGCATTAATTGCCAAAGGTGTTAAATTGGATCAATATAGCAATACATTCTTCTCAGCTATATTTCACTCGTCTGGGGCCTAAGTCACTTATCATATTTCTAGTTCATAATACGTAATAGTCTTCTCTAAGCGGGACAAAACGTGCAGCGCATTTCTATAAAGCAGATCGCTTTGCGCAATGATCGCTATACGTGACCACCGACCAGGTTTGCAGGCATAACCGCTCACTATATAAGCGTGCCTTGCTCGATGCGTCCGTGAATACGTTATGCGATGTACGATGGAAATGCGCTTGACTTCTCTAAACTGTGTTGGGAGTACTCGCACACGACATGTGACTTGACACACGTGTACGCGACATGCGACTTGACCCGACACAACGCGACTTGAACCGTGTTTGCCAGCCACTATAAGTACAGACCTTAAGAAAATAATCCGAGGACCAACCCGGGGTATGCAATTTAATTAATCTGGTCTTAAGCGAAAGCTAGTGTCACACTGATTCCGACAATACGAATTATATTCTTGTCAAGACAATGGAACGACCTCAAAACAGCCCCCAAAGTCTGAAAATCGCCATTGATCAGAATATACTCGCTGGACGAAATTGGTCATTGTTATGGTAATTGCGTTGCGGCGGTGCCATTGATGAAGCAATGCCGATTTTCGGGCTTTGAGGGCTGTTTCGGGGCGCATGGTTCCATTGTCATGACGAGATTTTATTTTGTATTTTCGAAATCACTGCGACACTAGCTTTCGATCATGGCAAATTATATTAAATTTCAGCACTCAGCTCTCCAGATGTAGCACTGACAAGACAATTATGCTCAGCAAGAAGAAACACTGTTTGCCCATGCGTAACCGCCAGGAGTTGCGTATCTACTATCTATTCGTAGATTAGAAATTTATAATTATACATCATCGGAGTCCGCACTCTGGTGACCGGTATAGCCAATGCAATCCTCGGCCAGAACTGATCTTTAGTGGTTATTTTGGGTAAAAAAGCGCTAAATAATCGCTAAATACTTTTTCAAAAATCGCTAGAATTATCGCTAGGCGCTAGATCCATATTTTTTGGCGCTAAACCGGATGAAAAAACGCTAGATCTAGCTCGAAAATCGCCAAATAGGCAACACTGGCATAAATGAATGATTACTGCGCTGGTAGCACCATGATCGCTCAAGTCATGGGGCATGACAGCGCTCATGTGATGCGCTATAGCGAATCCGGCAAAACACGACACGCTGTGTGCGTTGCCAAAATGATTTACAGGGGTTGGCACATTGTTATCAGCAGGCCATATCTCATCATAAAATCTTTGATGAGCCTGTCAGTTATTGGCTAAGGTACCGAACACAGTATACTTGGAAACGATCAAGGCAGCCACAGAAGATCAATCATTATACGCGACTAAATTTAAATGGTGCACACATTGCGGACATTTAGGCGACCAAAATGTATACCCTTCGAAACCAATGCAGCACCAATCACTGACGTAATCGATGCCGTTGCCAGCTGCAGACAGGTGGCCGGTGTGATTTCTTGCTTGAAACGCTAAATATGACAAAATGAAACATGCTTGGCTCGCTAGTTGGTATATTTTTCACAATTCGCTTCATACGAAAGGTTGTCGGCCCCTGCTATAATGGCATAACCTAGGCCTATAGCACACGGACATTGGTGATGATAGTTGATTAGGCTATATTATATGCGAGAGGAATATGGATACCTGATACTGACGCACGAAAATGCCAATAAACAAAGCAGACAGTATTCAAAGACATTTCAATTCACGATTTGTGTAGATATATTCTTTTTAGCCTCGACGGTCAATACGACACATCAACCCCCGTGAACGCTCTGGTGAAGCACACCGGCGAAGTCGAATGGATGCCTCCTGCGATTTACAAGAGTTCATGCAGTATCCAAGTAAAATACTTTCCGTTCGATTGGCAGAACTGTTCACTTCGGTCAGTAATCACAGTGCGTAGCCGCCATTTGCCCTATACAACTCAAACGTGGCAGGGCTTTGTGTTCAGATTTCAGAGTTACGGATATGATACTGATGATATATTCCTTTTTTCTGCGTACGATAAGGTTGTTGTGGACAAAGCTGCGTATACAGACAATGGTTAGTTCGTTTTGTGCTATAAGAATCAGGACTACACAGAAGCCACATATACATTTTGGGAGGGGGCAACAGAGTCCCTGTACGGATCTGACCAGTAAATATCGGCGTTATCTATTTTGTTAAGTCATCTTATAACACAATACAATATTGATAAACTGTTTACCATGACATCGATGTACTTAACTTTAATATCCACGCCAGATTGACTGTGGATGTAGAATCTAAACTTGGGCATGCAGCTGCCCCCACCACTGACACTGATGCACTTGTTTAGGAGAATGGGAAATCATTCATTGCCCGGTTACGCAAAATACGAAGCGATCAATGTATGAGAGTCAAGGAATCACGATGTATTTGATTATCAGAAGAAAACCGCTTTTTTACATCGTGCATATTTTGGTGCCATGCATGATTATTTCCTGTCTCTCGGTGGGTGCATTTTCTCTTCCTAATGAGAGCTGCGAGAAGACGAATATGAGTATTTCACTTTTGCTTGGTGAGTCTAAGAATATTTGAAATGGATATAGTCGCAAGTTTCCAATGCTTAACTGATGTCGTTATTCATTGTGTGGCATATGCTGATATGTGTCGGGTATCCAACTAACCATTTTGATACCGTCCTCTTTAGTCTCTTATTGGCCTAATTATCGGAATCTATAATCTATCGAGCGGCTACACTGCGACCTCGTGTGTTGTGCACAGTGGATGCATTCACGCAACAATGACGATATATTAGTCACCTGAAACATTGTTGGACAAAAGAAAACTTTTTTAATATTTTGATCAATGCCAATTGCCGGGGAAACAGCACAACAGCTGACTATAGCCAGAGCCCCGACTTTAATTTCCTACTTTGGTTGACGGACTGATTAACATTTAGGTTTGCCGGTCTACCTTCTTCTGTTGGCGAAACGAGTTCCAGAAACATCGCTAGCGATTCCCGTGATAGGCGCGTACTTGCTATTCACCATGGGCATGGTCACTGCATCCGTGATATTCAGGTAATTTATAAATTAATTTATAATTTGTATAGCACCAGTGGAATGTCGTTCCACATTACTCCATGAATAATTATATCTAGGTATAACATTATTGCTGGATTTGAAACCTACTGCTACGAGGGGATGCTCCTGTAATCCAAGTTTTTTTAAACTATATGCTCTCACGATGAGGGAAAAATGCTTATAAGCAGATTAGAATCTTAGCTGCGCCAATTTTCACACATGGCTTTGCAGAAACATTATTATTTAATCAATAATTGCGTTGATTTAGACTATTATTGTTAAATGACATTTGACCCATTTCCATTTCCACCGCTTGCGCATGTATGTGTCCCCCGAATAAAAACCAATAATCAATATTCATTTTCTTTTTGTAGTGTCTTGTTATCGAACGTGTACCATTCGTCAAAGTTGACTCGAGAAATGGGGCCGAGATTTCGTTACATTTTCCTTACTGTCATACCGCCCTTGATAGGCATGAATCACCGGATCCAAAGCCTGCGACGAAGCCTCCGTGATCTTAGCCAATCGACCCTTGCGGGGAACGCTACTCTAACTAAAGTTTATTCCAGGGTAATAGCATGTACCTAAAATCCAATGTATTGCAAATACGTGGTACTAAACCTATTCAACATCATAATAGTTTATAGTCTAGGGTCACGATGAATGTTCCCTCTAATTTTCGACGAGTCTGCGCACACTCACCAACTCACTGCGCAGACCCTTGGACAACAGTGTTTAACGACTAAAAAAAGGTCATCACTTCGTATTTCTTGCAGTGTTGGGATGACTCGAGTCATGACTTGACTCGAGTCAGACTCGAGTCAACTTTTTCGTATGACTTGACTTAGACTCGAGTCACTTTGGAAAAATGACTTGACTTGACTCGAAGCTTCAAAAATGCGCATTGACTCGTGACTCGGAGCAAAATTTACGAGTCAATTTCAAGTCATCAAGTAAACGGTGTCGAATAAATCACTGTATCTTGTGCATGTTCGGATTGTTCGAGATACGCCGGTGTCACTTGTGAGAGCAACCAGTCATTCACTGATCGTACGATACACTGATCCTCGATTGTTAGGTCACAAATAAATAGACCGCAAACTAAAGTATCACAGCTTGCGTTGTCGTATTAGTAGTAGTAGTAGTAGTAGTAGAACCGGGGTCGGCAACCTTTTGCTAGTCACGGGCCAAATTTCGAGTGCACAACTTTTTGGCGGGCCGGAATTTTTCTTAATACTATATTTAACGCTCACTTCGGTATATTACCCTACATTGCTGCAATGTCAATCATACAAATCACAAAATGAGCAAAACACATGTATTTACACCTCAACACCGCAGGATAAATGTGACACTTGGCGCAGCTTGCTTTGTTAAAGGTTTTCAACTTCTGGTAACAAGTCAGATGAAGCCAGAATCGGACCATATTCCAAATGGGCGTTGGAATAAGTGATCTTAGCTTGCTCTTCGTGAATTTCATTGCTGAAAACTACTGTTGACATGCGTACGTGCTACCAAAAGTGGATACCCTTTCTTTTGCATTGTTGGTCAAGCTGTGATAAAGACCCATTTTGATAGCGTAGCCTACCCTTTATCAAAGTCATGCAGCGATATTCTTTTTGTACAAAATTTGTCATTCAATTCAATTGCATCGCATTTCCAGAGGGCCCATTTGTAATTTTTAGGCAATGGTATTGGCGTCCACATTAAACGGAGTACTGAGTATTCAGAATTTATTTTGTACGAATGTCGGAAATGCGGGTGGAAATTCAGTAATTGAATTTCGTATCACAGTTACAAATGTATAGTTCTGGTGCTAGGTTTACTCTCCTCCAGTATAGAAAAGTGGGCATGATGTTATTTGTACTATTGACATTACCAGAGTCGCAGTTTTGTTTCTAATGCGCCTCAACATCTCATGTATTCAGTTGCTTTCCCCCTGCGAAGTTGCAAATTCAATTTGTTTATATGTGACGTTAAATGTACTACGAAAGCAATATTAGATACCCATTTTCGATTACAAGACTATGAGTCGACGATGATTGTATTTTCAAGGAAAGTTGCTATTTCATTTCTCAGTTCATACACTCGTGCAAGCATAGCTGCTCGACTTAATGCGCGAGCATGGCAGATATACAGAACATCGTCATATTGATTCATCTGGAGAAACTGTCGGTGATTCAGTTTGTGAGACAAAATCAACTTCACCATAGTGTCAAAAACGCTATTCAGGTTTGCTGTCTTGGCGTGCAATGTCTTCTGGTGAATTAAACTACAGACGATAACCTGAGGCTAGTTATCTGTGATGAAGCAGGGAAAGTTTGAGATTTTGTCATTGCGCCTGAGATGTTTCAAGCGTTCTTGAGCAGAGGAACGGCACCTTTATTGTCACACCCCAGCACAGTGGCAAACCCTTTAAAAACTATGGTATACCTTCGGATGCGCGATACACCCGCTTGATAAGCACTGGTCTAGTCTACTCTACAGACAATCTCCATCTCCTACTTTTAGTACGAGATACTTGTCAATCGAACCAGTGCTATGGCGTAACAATAGACTAATACGACGTAGGCTACTTATATCGTAGCAATGCCGCATTCTTTCCAAGCAGCGCTGCGCTGCAGATCGGAGCTCATTGCGAAACGGCGGGCCGTATTCTTGTGGTAACTGATTATTTTGTCGCGGGCCGGACGATTTCGCTTGGCGGGCCGGATCCGGCCCGCGGGCCGTAGGTTGCCGACCCTTGTAGTAGAAGATTACTCTAAATAGCAATGTGTCTCTGTTTCTTAGACGGATCAATGCTTACGTTGCGCAATGCTCACCTTTACCAACCTTTATGTATGATTTGATTCAAACAAATATAGTTTGGGCGTTTATTTACTCACGGATGTATAGATGTTGATTATGTCCTATATTTTGGCTGATAATAACTGACTGTAGCATGTGACTGTCCAGTTACTCACGTATTTTATTAACAGTTCTACGTGTGCATGAGTGATACAACGTCTTTTCGCAGGTATATTTAACTAGATATTCGTTATTTGATTCAAGATAAATGATCAGCATTGATCAATTAATCTGTCTTTCACACAGCTAGCAAAGTGTAATGACTTTGAATCATCACTCATACATCGAAAATTCAATTTGACTTGACTCGTGAGTCGTGACTTGACTTGACTTGACTCGACTTGACTCGAGTCACCTCCAAAAAACGAGTGACTTGACTTGACTCGAGTCACCTTTGAAGATCGATTGACTTGACTTGACTCGAGTCAAAATCTGCAATGACTCGAGATGACTCGTGACTCGAAGGTAGTGACTTGATCCCAACACTGATTTCTTGTGCGCCACTTAGATTTTCTGTGCGCGGAGACCGTGTCAGCACTGCGCACGTGCGCAGCTTTGAGGGAACTTTGGTTACGATACGTCCTCTGTTAAGAGGATTTGTCCCTTTTTTGACTTTTTTGAAAGTGACCTCGGAGGACGCCCGAATGTCCTCTATTTTAAGATTTTGGTTAAATAAAGGGCAAAATTTGACTAAGATACAGTAAATCAGCACTGAAGTAACGCTCCAGTGGCTATATTGGGAGATGAGCTGAGAAAGTTGATTTTTTTTTAATAGTCAACCAACTGATAATGTGAAAGGAAAACTGTATTTTGGGGGCTGAGCGAGAAAGTTGACTTTATTTAAATAGTCAACCGACCACGAAGTGCAAAAATTGACTATTTTTCAGGATTTTTCTCCGGTATTGCGAGTCTGAAAATTTGGAAAAAGTGTCCTCTTTTCAGATATCCAAAATATGGTAACCCTAATGCAGTCATCGCCGATCTGTAACAGGGAACTGACCACTGACCATCGTGAGGAGCGACACGATATGAATGGTTGAGCAGCCAAAGCTAATATATGAGCGGTCCCAATACAAATAAAATATAACACATATGGCGCTCGGACAATCCTAGTACAAATTCATCGATTCCTCATACCATATTAACAACTGGGATTTCAATACTTTTTGTCCGAATACACGACACTATTGTCATGGGTGTATTGTATAGTCCGTAGTGTAGTATACCTGTAGGTTACTTGTATAGCGCCATAAACATATTGCATACCCGTGACAACGAAGGTTTGAATTCGGTGGTCAACTATAATTGTTACGCGGACTGGCGTTGGCTATATATTCGCAGAACAACAGAGAAGACGAGGACGCGGATGTATCTCAAATCGAACGAGATCCGAAGAACGGACGCGGTAGTCTGTTTCCCGGACAACGTCCCGTATCGCTGCAAATGCGTTATGCGGGTGTTGTGAAACAAGGCAATATATCCCAACAAATCCAGGAAGAAGAATGGAAGGGTTTTGTCAAAAGTGGCATCTTAAATGAAGAGGAAACTATACGGTTCAATGGAAAAAAGTCGGAAACGGCCCACACCATTAAAATTACGCCGCGACCTAATCAGCATCGTGTTTCTATTCATCGCGAAGGAAGCTCCCGAATTCCGTTTCACGATGGTACCTCGAGTGGCTCTGGGCAAAGTGAATATACCAGGTTGACATGCAACGACAACGCAGTATTTCGAAACGAGTCATCAGTTCAAGCCCGTCGTACAGCTCACACCATGTGCTATTTCAATGTCGGCCATGAGGTCTCTGATCCGGCACTCGATCCATCCGTTAACTCGGCGTATCTTGTTAGTGTAGGTGCGGGCACAAATCTCAATACCGCGAAATCTGCAGATGAACGCAACGGTGCAGACACGGTCGGATTGGCGAACTTCCACCCTTCCATTGGAGATTCCGTCATCTCATCACTCGGGTAATTTTTTTTTCATGCTATTATGGCATCAAGTAGAACTTATAATGGGTAGTGAAGTGCATAAGACGTAGTTCGCGTCTAAATAAATGAGAAATTAATCTTTTGGAATTGGAAGGTGTGTGAAGCAGCACTATAGGACGTGACATAACTGTGATTGACATGATTCATTTGTTATGTATGAGCAGTGCGCACTTGTCTCAGTTGTCTGTATATTAGAAGCAAATCAATCGCGTTCTGTTGTGAATCAGAAGCCAATAAATATTAGCCGCAAGATGGTGTCAGGTAGCAGGCGATCGAATGAACAGAATACCCCAGAAACAGCTATAGCCAATCGTTATTACCTATTCAATTCAATTCAATTTATTGCTACAATCATCATTTCAAATTCAATACACCAGAAGACTGCGATACAATGAAAGATAGGAAGGTGTCGAAACGACTTGGAGCAGTCTTTGAAATCAGACACCCAGCACCCGGCCTAGACGATGTAAAGAAGGAGATGCACATTGCACACTGAATAAAAAGTAAAAGAGGGTAATATAAAAGGACAGGTGACAAAAAAAGATGGCATGAGTCGGATGGGGAAATCGATATGTCCGGTCATGGTCCGGTAAACTAGAGGATTAAGTAGATATTGTTTGCATTTCGACTTGAATGTGGACACTGAACAGTGTAAATGCTCGTCGACTGTCGTCTGTCGGATAGCCGGCGAGATTCTGTCAAATACATAATATCGACACTACTGCAAGCACAAGCAAGTTGTACAGGACACATCTATTTTATAGATATATAGCTTTTGTGGAAACTCATCTTAGAGTTAATTTTCGTGCGCCGGATAAAACGGAGACAGCAACAGCATTCAACCTCGATGCTGGAGCCGGAATTCCGTCCTTGTTACCGAAGAATGGAAATCACAAAATTAATATAAACTATAGTACTATATACAATAGAAGCATTTCGCTACGCTAAATGAATGCACTGTTTATTTCTTCCACATTGCGACATGTAAAATTTCATTTGCACATTAACTATTTTAACTACCTCCTGGCTCATACGAGCTGTTCGTCAACTAACGTATATGTATTAGCCTTCTTACATACGCCGCGGAACCAACTATGCTTGCTTCCAGGGTTAAATCATCAACCGAGGAAGCCGACGTTGCGCCATCTTCAAACCTTTGTGGTTCACTAGACTGGGACCAGTGTTTCACGGCTGTCAATCAGATATCGTGCCATTTCAAGTTTAAAAACGAACATGATGGGGTTCGCATCAAGTTAAGTTTTTTCTCTCGTCGTGCTAGTCATTGTGAAATAATCCGAAGTTAACGAATGGGTGAGATTATTGTGAATTGTCTCTTCATTTTTTTCTTTGGGGTCCTCATTTCGGGCTGCAGAATCAATAATCGGGGTAAACGTTTTTTCAAGTAAGCCTTGTATGACGGAACCTTGCAGATTGACATTCCGCACACATCGTTAAAATGTGATTTACTATCGTAGCAATTCATTTATAGCACGAAAAAATCACCTTTTTAAATATTTGAATAAAATTGTTGTTTGACCTGGTAGAGAGTACGTATAATATGTAAAAATTTTGAGATATAGACACCATGCGACAGGGTTGTTGCATCATGTTATCATAAAAGCTGTCTCGTTATAAATTGCAGCTAATGAGGACATTTGACTAGCCAAACGTATAGGTATAATATCTTAAAAGCGTACCACCACGCTACTCAACCTTCAATTGGGGATAATAAAATGGATAGAGAGTCCCAATAGCACCTAAGATGTAACTAACTACACATCAATGGGGCAACATAATGCCAATTTTTACCATAACGTCTTGCTTGAAGAGCGAAAAACGCCACGCTAACCCTTTTGATATATTACTGTTTCCCATAACAGCACGTGAAAATTTTGTTGCGTCCTTGGTTGTAACGAAGTATAAGGGCGTTTCGAGTAACAAGTCCTTCCCTGATTTTGACGTTTCGCCCGAGTCAACTCGAGTCATTTTCATTTTATCACCGAGTCAGTCCGAGTAATTTCATGAAAGAACACGTCCACGTCCAAGACACAATTTTCAGTTGGCTCGGGAATCGTGTACCGGTCATTGTTTTACTATGATGAATAAGCGAAGTGACGCGTTAGCAGATCTTCCACCACATGACAGCGTTTGAAAGTGATTGTGATAGTTACGTTTGATGGGTATATTTTCAGGTTTTTGGGGAAATTTTAGAGTGGATCCAAAATCCAAAATTTCGACTCGGGCAGCGTGTTTGAGACCCCTGTTCTGTACAATATATACAACAGTTTAAAAACTGTCTCAAACAATTCGAAAATCATCATTTTCAACATGATCCATGTGCAATGTGCATTGTGCACTTACTCATCTGCTGGTTATAACATTGCTCATTTCTCGTCGTCGAATTCAGAAAGCAATGGAGTGGCGAACGGCTGCAGCAGTCCTCGATTGCTTGATGTCTAGGACATTTGTACTTCTCAACGTTATTGCAACACTTTATTTCGGCATTGAGGTTAGAATATAGTGAATGTCGACCACAATCTCTGTAGTTGGAACATTCAAGAAAATTAGCGACGCGCAAAATTCGATAGCCGGGGTATAAATTCATGTTAGCGATGTCTCTTTGTACGATATGCACCGTGAAAATAAGAGCCATTATATAGGTTTTGACAAGTGTCGCTAATGTATGTCCAAACATACAGCACGATTTTTCTGTCTTTCACATTGTAAGAATCACTCGCCAGATAAGGCCCCAACACCAATTATATCTGTAATAAAACGGTGTAGAGTTGACTCTTTCTCCACAGCACTATCCCATACGTTACCGCGACAGTGAAGTAGTGAAGTATCTAGACTCTAGAGGCCTGTTTATTGGACTCACCACTTCGTAATAGAGCGAGCCCATAGAGTAAAACTAGATCCACTTGAGCGAATATTTTAGCAATCGGCATAGTTGAAATGATTTGGAGTTTCATTGTGTATTGACATCTAAATGTTATATGCATTCATTCCGTACCTCGTGCTCACGTAGGCTATTATAGTATACTAAGCGCAGTGATTTGTGAATAATTGAATATTATTGAGTATTACGCATATATACTATAGGCCCTACTGGTTTTACTGCAGAGATTGGACTGCACTCTCATTTTCTTCTTTAAGATTGCGCATATAATATATATTATATAACATACTCTGGACTTCTTTCCGTTTGCGTACTATCACTTATCCGTCAAGTTTGTCAGATGTCACCAGCGTGTCACGCGGCATATTTCCAACCTTTTCACGGTTCATCGACTTTTTAGGCGTTCACGAACTTCCCGCCAGATCATCCGTTCGTCGCAGGCGACCCGAAGTATGCGAGCTGTTGGGAAGATCACTCGCACTGAAAGCAACTCTTATAATACTGCGATTAATATACTATACAATAATCGCAAAGGACGTTATACGAGAAGTTGCATTCAACTTTTTTCTTGTAAAATCACCACCGAAACAGGACTGTAGTGAATGTATATCCCTTGATTCTCTGCGAATATTTGACTTATTGGTACGTTGTTCTATAATAATAATGTATTATATAATCGTCTGGCAATTCAGCTGAAGCTGTAATAGTAACCGAAATCGGGGTAGTATATATGTAGGTTGTCATGTATGCCCTGCCTAAGTCCAATGCTCAAGCAAATATAGACTGTATGGAATTCACAATTTGCAATAGTATATTGTGATGTAAAATCGTTAACATTTACATATTTCCGATGATATAAATTCGTTAGTGACGCGGCGGACAGCGAAACGTGGTTTTTGATCTATCCTTATACTCTTCTTTCATCTCCCGTAATATGCTTGTACAATATACAACATATTAATATGCTCCCAAGAACCCGTGATACGCGTCCTCAACGTTGGCAAGCATTGAACTACGAGGGATTTATTTAATCGATTTACCATGACCAGTTATGGATTCTTATTATTATCGTGGCATTAATTTAAATATTCGATTGAGTCTTATTATTTCAATATGGATTTCCTGTGTGTCGTAACCTTGGCATTATATTATTTCGTATGGTGACGTTGCTTTATCATCGTGCCATAATAGCCGGGTGGTATGTTACAGTACCAGTCGATAAAGCACCGATACCTACAATTTTACTATTGACGGGTTACTTGGAGCAAACAAACTGTAATTTACAAGCCCTAAAATCCCGAATTTATGGGGCTTATCATGGCAACGGCCAATCCGACAGTCGTCGGGCATATCGAAGTCCATTGTCCACATTCAAGGCAAGGCAAGGCAAGGCAAGTGTTTCGACTCCCTTTCATTGCATTGCTATCATGCGGTGTTTTGAGATGATGAAATTATTAAAGTGAACTAAACTGAGCTAAAGTACTGTGAGATTTCTTTTGTGTTCTGGTAGATATATTTTATTCGGGGATATAGGGTAAATGTGATATATACTTTATTCATGGTCGTGATATGGATTAGATTATTGGTACAAAGCTATCAATCGATGCATCTTATATTAGAAACTTCTTATGACTCTTCACTGAGAGCTCCTTCTGTGTTATTTGAGTTCGTTGCAATAGGAATTCCTACGATATTGGAGTAACCTACTATATGCGCTTTCTAGCCAGATGAAGTGGGTGCTTCGATTGATAGGTAACGATTGTTGACTTTACTCGCAACCGAATGAGGGCCGTTGAGTATATTGGGCGGTATAACGATTTGCTATATATTCGCCGCGGGAGGCTAACGAAGCTAATTTTTAACATATCTGCTAATGTTAATGCTGTATTCGCGGCGATGGGTATATGAAATTAAGTTTAAATTCACAAATCCTTGAGATCCATCTTACTCAGCGCATGCATAGTATGGTACGTTGTGAAGAGGATAAAACGAACTTCGCACGCACCGCCCTTGTCGAATCGTTTGTTTTTTGGAGTGATGAGTTGGGATGACGCCGCAATACAAGAGGGTAGTGAATAGAAAAGTGGGCCTACTTTACTTGCGCCATTGATAGATATTGAATAAGCTGTGGAGTGTGGAGCGTGCCGTTGGAGATATTCGACTAATATAACATGAGGGGCGAATCCACAGCACGTGAAATTTAAAATTTAGAAAATAAGCACCCGTAATGGTTAGGCTAGTATATGCTCCGTTCTTCCTTATTGGACAGTGGTTCACAAAGGTCACTAAGGGCGTATATTGTGAATTATTTCTCAGCTACAATCGCGACGATAAGTCAAACTATTATCTAGCCGTTGCTACATTGTGTAGAATACTGTACCGTAAATACTGTAAAGGCTAGGACGAGTCATTTTGACCCTTGATTACTTTAATTAAGACCTGTGTCACCTCTCGTAAGAATATTCGCACTGTTCAGCAAGGGTTCCAATTCCATCGAAATCTATTTTGTGGGATGTTGCCAATACTACTCCTACTCAATTAGTAATCTTATTTTTTTCAGTTTATCCCATTGTTCAACTGATAATCCGGACGTCCTACTTGTAGAGAGATTTTGATACAAAGCTTTTATATTGGATCTTGTGTTCGCTAGACAAGCTTAATTCCAAACAAATTAGTAATGTTGTCGTCAGCTATTGTATCTCACGGACAATGGCTGACTTTTTGTTACAGGACCTTAAATCAATTGTTACATACCACCCGAATTCTCTTTCCCCATCACGTGTACGAGTGAACTAAGGGGTAGTACGATTTGACATTTGACGTGACCAATGGCGAACTCAATGTTTAAGTAGCCCCCACAGGTAAATCTTTACAACCTGCATGACGGACAGTCAAAAAATAATTGACAGTGGCATATGTATGTCGCATACCAAACATTAAGCACACAATTACCCATATGACCTGTGTCAACGATACCTTACAGCCGTGAATAGCACATGCTGTAGGTCAAAGGATTTCACGTGGTGTGGGTCTGTCGGAATACAAAGGGCCGATGAGGCTGTTTATCTAGGTGTAACTTGTGGACCGAAGTCGTCTCGCGATCGGAGATTGATCACTGTAAATGCGGTGGCTGAACATCGGTATTACATCTCGGCAAATAACTTTAGGAGTGGCGTATGTAAACAGGATGAATCGCAAACAACTTTTCAGTAAGAGCGACACGTCCGAACATGGGTCCGGCAATAAACATTACATTTAATTCGTAAATGCGGGCGGTAGACATGGTAACACAGTGCTGATACGTAAAATTCTACATTTTGAAGGCTGGAGCGTGCGATGGCTCGTTCTGTAAACTCATAAATGGTCATTGAAAATAGACCGCTTGTGGCGTCACACGGGAGTCGCATTGTGTTGAATCCACTCAAATGGCCATAATGAGCAATTTTTTCTTGGGAACCATGGAGACCACACTTCAAAATCGTGTTGGCGAGACAAACTTTTTCGCTTCTCTCCGCCAATCGCGTTATAGCGCCCAATACAATAAACCAATGGAATACATTGAAAATGACGTCACTCCCCGAGCTGGTACATATAGCGAAGATATTCGCGCGTTTTCCACACATCGCAGTGAACGAGGTTCGTAACGTATCTTCGGAGCTGTCGCGCTAGTAGCATCCACTGTTATTTTACTATTTCGACGATCATCAATTAGCAATACAAAATGGTGAGTTACCTTTTATTATTCGGTGCCGCAATTTGTCGACGCATAATTCAGTACTTTTTAAAGAAGTCAAGAGTAATTTATACAAGCCCCGAGAGGCTAGCCTACCGGTACTTCGAAAATTACAATCGAAGCTCCCAAGTTAAAGCAAGCAATCTGCAAACACGGTTTTCATCGATGTAGATAAAAAATTGAGGACTGATAAAAATACTGAGTAGCCTAACCAGGAAATTAGGGTCGCTGATGACAAAAAAAGGTTATCACCTTCGCCCAGGCCTCGCCGCCGAAAATGTTAGTGTTCGTTTAGTCCGTGTTATTCTATTGACCTGTGATGAGCATTGCAAATAAGACGCACTGCGAATTATATAAATTAAGGACAATGTAGTTTTATAATATATTAGCCCTGAAATAAGGACCGTATATGATACGCGTGGTCTGCGTCGGTTTGATAGTGCAAATTCAACAGCGATTAGGGGCCGACCGCAAATATGTTGAATAGTATTCAGCCATTAACCAATGTTGTTTTATAACCTGACTCCTACCTGATAATTGACGAGAAACATCTGTCTCGAACTATTTCTCCTTTGTGTAATTCTGCGGCCTGCCCTTCGCGGTATCCTTTCGCGTTGCGCAATATATTGAGTCGTGTCTCATTGTGTTGTCTATGTACACAATCGTACGAGGTCATCCTTTGATCGATAACATTGTCGCGGATCGCATTCTTAAAACCTGACTGTTTCTATCTCAGCGTGAATGTATCTCTATCCATGTCGGCCAAGCCGGAGTCCAAATCGGTAATGCCTGCTGGGAGCTTTACTGCCTCGAGCACGGCATCCAACCGGACGGACAGATGCCGAGCGACAAAACCATCGGCGGCGGAGACGACTCCTTCAACACATTCTTCAGCGAGACTGGAGCCGGAAAGCACGTCCCGAGAGCCGTGTTCGTAGACTTGGAACCCACCGTAGTCGGTACGGTTGTGACATCACACCCTGTCTCGATTGATATTTCGTAATTTTACGCACATTTATCGACAGACGAGGTCCGAACCGGCACGTACCGTCAATTGTTCCACCCGGAACAGCTTATCACCGGCAAGGAAGACGCTGCTAATAACTACGCCAGGGGTCACTACACCATCGGTAATTTCGCGTGAATAAATCCAGTTGGACAACTAGATAATTTTCAGCTGTTCCAAATTCGATTAGAATTCGCAAAAACTTGTAAATTTGAATTGAAATATAAGAAATACACCAAAGATCAACTTCAGTTCACAGCAAATATGAGTTCATGCTCATAAGCGTGAAGATGGCGAATGTCTGTACGCCAAGCTGAGCTTGTTTCACGCTATAAGATTCTGTGGCATTTTCAAGAAAACGAGAAATAAGATTAACTGCATTTGCTCTAATTAGGCTAATTAAACAACCAGATTAATTTAGTTGTCCAATTCTGGATAAATCGACCTTCATCAATTTGATTAACTGTATTCCGCCGATCGATACAGGCAAAGAAATCGTCGACCTTGTACTGGACCGCATCAGGAAACTCGCCGATCAGTGCACTGGTCTCCAAGGATTCCTTATCTTCCACTCTTTCGGTGGCGGTACCGGATCCGGGTTCGCGTCCTTGTTGATGGAGCGTCTTTCCGTCGATTACGGAAAGAAGTCCAAACTTGAGTTCGCAATTTACCCCGCGCCTCAGGTACGCGCTGAACCACGCTACTCAGTAACACAGACGCATAATTTCCTAAAATTTACAGGTTTCGACCGCCGTTGTCGAACCATACAACTCCATCCTGACCACCCATACCACCTTGGAGCACTCCGACTGTGCTTTCATGGTCGATAACGAAGCCATATACGACATCTGCCGCCGTAATCTCGACATCGAACGCCCGACTTACACCAATCTCAACCGACTCATCGGCCAGATTGTGTCATCGATCACGGCTTCCCTTCGATTCGACGGCGCCCTGAACGTCGATCTTACCGAGTTCCAGACCAACTTGGTGCCTTACCCGCGTATTCACTTCCCTCTGGTCACGTACGCCCCGGTTATCTCCGCGGAGAAAGCTTACCACGAGCAATTGTCCGTCGCCGAGATCACCAACGCGTGTTTCGAGCCCGCGAACCAGATGGTGAAATGCGACCCGCGTCACGGCAAATACATGGCTTGCTGTATGTTGTACAGAGGCGATGTTGTCCCTAAAGACGTGAACGCCGCTATCGCCACCATCAAGACGAAGAGAACAATTCAGGTGAGGATTTTATTCAATCTTCTCGCCGAAAACTCTTTCTAAAAATGCGTTTCGATTGCAGTTCGTGGATTGGTGCCCAACTGGTTTCAAGGTCGGCATCAACTACCAACCGCCTACCGTTGTTCCGGGAGGTGACTTGGCTAAGGTCCAGCGTGCCGTGTGCATGCTGAGCAACACCACCGCTATTGCCGAAGCATGGGCTCGTCTTGATCACAAGTTCGACTTGATGTACGCCAAGCGTGCTTTCGTCCACTGGTAGGCTGCTTTGCTATTGATGCCGCTGATGAGGTCGTTACAATATTTTGTAAATTCCAGGTACGTCGGTGAAGGTATGGAGGAAGGTGAATTCTCCGAGGCTCGTGAGGATCTCGCGGCTTTGGAGAAGGATTACGAAGAAGTCGGTGTCGATTCCGTTGAAGGCGAAGCTGAGGAGGGCGAAGAAGAGTATTAGGCTGTGATTGAACAGTGTGTTACTGCTCCGAATAAAAGCCGTCGTTTACGTTTATGCTTGGTCTTGCTACTTGTTAGCGGTGCTAATTCAGATAGCATTACGTGGTAATATGCTGTTTTGTTGAGTCTCCCGGGTATAGAGTGGTCGTCCTGGTCAATAGTAATTATCACTGGTCCTCAGGTAGAAGTAACATCGAAGGTTTCTACTGAAGTAGAGAAGTACTACAAATGTGAAAATTCGGGTTAAAGGGGCACTGCACTCTAAACATGATATGGGCAAAACGAAAAAAATTTGGCCGCAGCCGTTTTCTTTAGAACGCCACCGTAATGGAGCTGCAATATAATAAGATTTCCACAAACACGTCACGCAGAGATCGAACTTTATATAGTTGTCAGCCGATGTTATGAAGGAAATATGTCGTACACAGTGGTGGCCCTATGAACGGGGGGGGCTCTAAGTATCTAACCGTAACTTCTGGGGGGCTCCGCCCCCAGACCCCCTTTCGCATCTGTTGTAATTATCTATCTTTCACCGCGCCAAGGTTTGGCCAGATGCTGGATTCGGCCATATTTATTATTGCATGTGTGCAAGGATAGACTCCATCAAAACTAAGTAATTATCCGGGGGCAGGGACGTGATGATTATAGGGATACGGGACTTTTCTAACAAGTGCCGAGATTTGATGATGATTGACACATCTGTACGGAATCATATTCTTGCTTGGTACACAGATTTCCATGTTTATTCGCTATTATCCCTAAAAAAAGCGCATAAACCAAAGAGGGGGGCCCCGGGCGACCGCCCACCTCGCCCACCCCAAAAGCCACCACTGGTCGTACACGACAGAAATAGAATTCACTAGGCCCGATTTTGACATAAATCTCCTGACTTAACATCCTCCGTTGAACGCGGTATCTAAACCATCTTGGCGTGTAGCCTACGACATATTTCCTTCATAACATCGGCTGACAACTATATAAAGTTCGATATCTGCGTATTTTGAGATCCGAAAAAGAGGAAACTTTAAAGTTTAAAAAGATATAGCGGTCGAGGAAACGGGTGATTTTAAAAGTTTTACTGGTAATATTGGATTTGACTAGAAAAAAGTGGTAATTTTTTCATCAATCAATGGACAGATTATATTTTCACCTGCCCAAATCGCATACAATTTATAATGCGATGTAATAATGAACAGATAGGGGGATGCCGAATGACCAACCAGTTGAGGTCTCTTAAACTGGCACCCACCTCGACCTAGTGCCCGATGATGTCACAGCATTCTTCGATGTTATTCTTTCTTCGTCATTTATGACATTTGCAATGTACAATCGTCTGGCTCTCAAATTTATAAAGGAGGACGAATTACCAAAAAGGACGAAATTTTCGATTTCGGAGCAGCAGTACGCTAACTTTGGAAAAAGTTAAATTTTAGAAAGGTGTCGGCTCTTCTGACCTCCAATTTCGTGGCGGCGGAGGCTAGAAGAGAAGCACTAGAATCGTCGTTACGAAACAAGAAAATGTCATCATAAGTTTTATCCTTTCATAAACACAACGATATTCCGATACAACGAAAAGATTGGTGTCGACACGACTTGGAGTAGTCTTGGAATCAGACACCCACTCGGGCCTAGACCAGGGTTCTTAACCTGTGGTTCAGGAAATCGATCCTTACGGGCATGTAGACTAGTTTCAAGGGGCCCATGAAACGCCAATGTTGAAAATACAACTATAAAACTACATTTTACAACACCGCAATACTGCGATACAGTGAAAATATAGGAATAAGGCGTCGAAATGACTTGGACTTGTAGTAGTCTTTGAAATTAGATATCCATACGTGCCCAGGCGATCTAAAGACTGGGCATGCGCACTGGATGAAAAGTAATAGAAGGTAACATAAAAGAACAAGCGACAAAATGAGGTGGCGTGTGAAGGAAGGCGAGACGATAGAGGATAGAATTGCCTATGTCATATGGTGGCCCGGTAATCTTGAGTCAGGGCCTTATATTCTCTGCTTCACTTTTCATTCAGTGTACAACTGTGCAGTGTGCATGCCTCTTCTCGACTACTCCAAGTCGTTTCGACACCTTCCTAGCTTTTCATTGTATCGCAGTTTTGTGTTGTTTCGAAATGATGAAAAGATTAACAAACTGATACTGATAATAATATACCTGTCTTTATGTTTGACTTACAGCCATATTCTGTCTTATTCTCAGTGTAATGTTTTGAACAGGAATTATTTTGGATTCGAAAAATCAGGAATAGACAAATATTTTGTTAGTTAGCATAAAATACCCGAGTTTAGTTGTATTCTGTTGGCGATGAAGCTATTACGACACCTCGCGGCTAAAGACTCATTCAGTCACCGGAAGTTTTCAGGGTGTATGGCTCCAGTGAGACGCATCGTATATATTTTATGTTATCCTAATAGCAAGCTTGTCGCAGCTTGTTTATATTGCTTGACGTAGTGGAGTAGTCCGCTATTTCCCGGTTGGTCTTTCGTCACCTTCCCAAGAAGTAGGGTAACCCCACGCCTTTTATTCGGTCGAGCGTTTATTTAATGCTAGTGTAGTTGTGCTAACTTGTGCGCCGTACGACATTGCAGTTTATTCTCGGAAAAGAACAGGTAGTGATGTTACATTATGGAAGAAACTGAACAAGAAAATCCAGAGGTTCAACCCATCGAGCCAAGAAGTGACAATATTATTTCGGCTGATTCAAATGAGACTGAATTGAAATGTGATGAACGTGAATCAAAACCAGACCAGACTCAGCAATCCAATGACAACGATGGTCCCTCAGCAAAAAACATTGATTGTGAAGAATCGTTGGAACAAGGTAATCCGTCATCCCTGCCGTACAATTCTTCAGAAAGAGAAGGGTCAACCGATCAAGATAACATGGACATTGCATCTAATGATGCAAGCCTGTTGGAAGCATCAATTGAGGCTACAAGTGCAGTTCCAAAACCTTCTTCATCAGGGAATCAAAATGACGTACATCACATTAAATGGATCGAATGGTCAGAAGGAACAGTTCCGATAGTGACACAGAACGAAAATGGTCCCTGCCCATTGCTGGCGATCTTCAATGTGCTGCTGTTATCAAAGCGAATAGTATTAGGCGGTGGTGTGGAATTCATATCATCTGGCCAGATATTATCTCGAGTCGCTGAAATCATATGGGACGCAATGCCCAAGGATCTGGCCGATGATGAAAAACTGAATTATGAGCAAAACATTTCAGATGCAATTGATGTATTCCCTAATCTTCAAACCGGATTGGATGTGAATGTGAAGTTTGATGCTGTACAATCATTTGAATACACGCCAGAATTAGCTGTATTTGATTTATTAAGAATACCGCTTTACCACGGCTGGCTTGTTGATCCGCAGGATACCTCAGCAAATGAACTACTGGGAAATTTAAGTTATAATCAAGCGGTTGAGAAGGCGATCAGTCATTCTACTAGTGAAAATCATGATGAAGTTCAACTTGGACTTATTGTACAACAGTTTTTGGAAACAACCGCCTCGCAAATTACGTATCATGGAATTGTGAGTTTACAAAACGAAATGCAGCCTGGAAGTTTAGCGGTATTATTCCGGAATAATCACTTTTCTACCATTCATCGCCATAATGACGAACTGTTTACATTAATCACCGATCTCGGATTCGTAAAAGAGCGTAATGTGGTTTGGGAATCTCTCACTAGTGTGCAGGGCGATTCTCAATTTGTCGATGGAAATTTTTTAAATTCGCCCCCGAAATCATTGCAAAACCCTGTCGAGAATACTACCCAAAGCACGGACTTGGATTATCAACTTGCGCTATCGATGCAACATGTTCAACAAGACCCAACTCCGCCTCAAGACGACGTCCCACACAGCAGTGACGATTTTATGTTGGCGCAAAGACTTCAACAAGAGGAAGACAGGGCGGCGCAGCAGGCCCAGTCGCGTCGTCCTCGTCCATCTGGAAACACATCCGGTCGACAGCCCAGAAACCGGTCGTCCCCCAAAAAGGATGATGGCTGCGTAATACTGTGAAGCAGTGTTTCTTGGAAATCATCGAGTTTTGTTTTTCGTCAGCCATTGGTTCATACTCGTATGCCTGATCGAATCGGATCAACTGTGAAAGGAATCATGTACAAGTGTTTTCTGAGAGCGTCAGGTCCCAAGTTACTGAAGTTACAGTGGAATATACTGTAATAGATAGATTTTTCTCGAAATATCCCATGCTGGTTACATTGTTTGAACTTACTAAGGCCATAAAGTTAGGTTATCCTGCAGAATACTAATTGCCTGATTGAAAACTGTTAATCCTGGATTCGGCAACCTACTATACTGGATTAAAAGTTTAGACCAATTTCATGCTCCACATTTTTGAGAGGACGATTAGCACTGTCCCAGATAAGCTAACTTTATGATCTTCGCTCTAAATCAAGATATTAGTATATAGTAATATTGCAAAGGTTAAGAGCCTATCGATCTGTGGATCTTCTATTGAAATAAAAGTGTTGGGTGTGGGAATTATGGTTCTGATTTTCTTCTATTCAGTAATTACCACGCCTAAATTGTAATAACCAACTGGAGACTGTTTGGTTTTTTAGAATATGCTCTCTAGAACGTTTTGTACTGTCTTTTATGGTGACCCCATCCGGAAAATGACGATCTCAAAGCATCACAAGTCTTAAACAAGACCTGTCTCTTTCTTGGTATGCTTCAACTATTGCACTCCCAGCGTGTGATTAGAATGGGCAAAGGTGCTACTTTATTACCCCATGCATCAAAATGTTGGGCGTACTGTGATCTCGTGACATTTTGAATGCAGGCGCATCTGTGTAATGTAATTATCGCTTTACATTGTATTGGTCCTTTCTGACAGGATTTCACTTCATATGAGAGCTTTTTAATTGATTGCGCGCATTTACTCGCTGATTTCTGATTTTATGCTAGCAGTGGTTGTAAAGTTCAATGGTGTAGTACCGTACTCTCATGTATAAGAATAGCAATTTACGCCTTTATATTCTCTATGGTACCTGTGTTACTTACCCACTCATTACTACTGTATCGTTTTTGTGCTTCAGGGCTATTATCTCCAGCTAATTTTTACTGTTGCAAAGTGAAGGAGGATTATGAGCTATCCTCCAAACCCGCCTCCTCCGAGGAAGGCGAGACCTCAGGTGGTTAACGCTAAGTCGGATCTTCTTAACAACGCGGAGAATGACCAAACTATTGAACTACTTGGAAGGAAATGCTCGGTGAGTGAAGCGGCAATTTTTGAATATTCAAAGCGAAGCCTGCTATCACCACATGAATGTGTGAAATGAGATTTATCACTTGACTTCAGTTAGGGTAACTTGAAATGTTGTCACAGAACGCATTATGCCATGCCATATGAGATAGAAGGGGAGTGAATCGAGTGATCATCTACATCGTTGGGTCTTGATCTCGCGGACCGGTAAAACTTGAAAACAAATCCCGCGGACTGGTGAATCTTGAGAAACGAAAATTCACCTTAAATTTAATTGCGACAATTTGAATGTAATATTGGAAAATCCATTTAATGATGCTTTTTTGATGGTTCTATTGAATTTTCTGCAAGGCAAATTCGTAAAGTCCTGTTGTTATTGTTCGCTGGCCTTTGAAAGAAATGTGAATTTGCTACATTCTCTGTCATACTGTAAGAGTGGCCTAATTGAAGTTTGTTTAAAAGTCTCTGTAGCTTTCGCATAGGCTGTAACTCTAATCAACGGGCAAGCACCCAACGTCTTGCGTTTAGGAATTGAGATATAAAATTCTAATATATCTGGCAGTTGAGAACAACTGATCTACATGTTGTGGTTGAATACTGTACATTCTTTCAGTTGACATTACTAGTAGCTTACTATCTTATTTCATTCCGATAATTCAGAGGAATATTGCTGTGAGGTTTATCCTGGAACCTTCATTTATTTGATGGTACCAACAGAATTGCGTATTTTTTGTTTCAATATTCCCACCACCAGTTATTATGGTTTACCAACTGGAGATGTGCTAGTTCCAGTATCAGTATCTCAAATGCTCTTATGACTCACCATTAGTAACATAATAATATAAAACAACATAGCCTTGCAGCCCTGTAAAGTCGTGCCATTTTAGAAATTTTTGCGTAATGTTCTTTTCAAATCCCATGCTCTAAGCAATTTCGAAATCATGACCGACTGTAGGTATGACATAGGTATAATGCTAGTCCTGAAAAGTGGAATTTGGACTGACCAGTTCTCTGTTCTCTGTAAAACTCCGTGGCAGAAAATTTCCTTTTCTGTGTAGTGTAGTCAAATATTTAGATAACCTAGTATAATGTGTTTACTGGATATACGCGTTGAAAAAGGTTTACTGCGCGATCGATCTAATAAGAAGAAAAAATGGCATGATATCTATAAAATTGAGAGCTTGTGTGACAAATCACAATCCTAGAAAGACCCTAATGGTACATTCTCACTGTTCTCAGGCACACATGCTTTTGTCATTCAAGGGTCAGAACTTACTACAGAAAAACCTTACCTTGAGCAGCAATTGTAACTAGCTAAATGTCCACTAAGCTGTTACCAGCCATTGGCACTAGCTCAGAGCAATATGTCATAACTCTCGAATGCCAGATACAATTAAATCAAATTTGAACTTACGACTCCCTCAGAACGAAAATTGCGACTCAAATTCTGAATCCCCAGCTTAACGATTCAGTCATCTGACCTGCACTCAATTTTTACCAGCCCTAATTAGCATTCAATCACCATTTCCGCATTATACTTTGTATTGCAACTTTCTAGTAAAACGAATCATATGTTCCTATAGGAAATTGAATATTATAGTAGGCTACCATAGCGCATATGCTCCTGTCTGTTGTATGGTATTAATGAACTCCTTGCGTTGGCCAGCTTTGATTTCCTAATCACTGATGGAACATGTCTCTAATAGGGCAATATTCTGTTTTTCAGTCACTGTCCACTGCCGTAGTGCAAGTGTTTCTTGCGCAAAATAACCGATGGAACAAGAAAGGTGTTGGGGTTGGCTGTTTGGTCAAGGATAATCCGAACCGTTCATATTTTATCAGAGTATATAACTTGTCTGTAAGTAAACTTTTGCTTTCAACATTGACATTTTAGCTGCTATGCTGTGTAGCTGTTTCTATTTTGTAGCACGCAACTACTGTAATTTTGCTAATGTAATACGTTTGTTGATATACAATGTTCTCTACTAGTTGCTGACGATTAGGCTACCCATGACGAGTGTCAGCCGAACATGTTAGGGTTCATTTCAATATGAATGTACCATTCAATTGTATATTGAAGTTCTGTACCTCCAAAAAGCTCTTCTAATGTAATACTAGATTTTAATTTAAATATCAGTAGAGATTGTTGTGGATTGACCCTTTTTCTGAAATTAATCAAGGAAAAAGTGTTTAACGCTCAGTATCTTTTTTCAATTCTTCATTTATGTTATTGGATGTATAATAGTATCAAATTATTATATCTATTTCGAACCATTGAGATAATGGGTCACTATATGCTTATAGGCATCAGATGTTCTGTCAGAAGCTATTTATTTTGCAGTACAAACTGAAACTAGAGCCTCTAAACTATTTTAATATGAGCATGAGCATTGTCAACTACAAGTTCCTGTTTGAGATCTTTCGCTTTCAATATTCCATCATCCTTGAAGGCTTTTACTGAAATCTAATCAAGCTTACCCTCCTGATCATGCATGAATTTGTGATGGGTCAATGTATATCCTGTATGACAACGAAGCCTTTGGTAACCAGTCGAATGTCAGATTCAACTCTGGCCTGGCTAGAGATGACTATCACATCACATACATTGTGTGTTGTGAATTTGTATTTTCGAATTGCATTGCTGTGATCTGTATTTGGCAAGATGTGACAGCTGATGTTAATCCGGAGACGGTTGGCCTGTCATATTGTAAGCATACCCATTACCTTACGAGTATTATAGAGACAGGCTATAACATGTTTGTTGGTTAGTATGAAGGCAATATCAATGCCTTATGTCACTGGTGTCCAATGTCATCAAATTGAAATATATATCCACCTAAACTGAGATTTGATAAAATATGACATAACAGTTTAGACTGTTGAACTCTTGACACTGCTTTGAAGCAGATTTGAACATGAAAATTTGGGTATGAAAGTGAACTAAAACTGTAATGTTATTATTTTTTGAATAACATTGTGGAGTGTCCATAATATGGATGGACCTACATTATATGATTGTAGATTTGCTCCAACCCTTTTCTGTTTTGTAATGTAATGTCAGACCAAGCCAATGACATCATTTTAACCATGGGTTTTGCAGCCTGCCTCAATCATTTACAATTGTCTATGCTTGGACTGAAATCTGTTTTCTGATACCGTACTACACAATCGTAGCACATCACACCGTGATGAAGTTATGCGATCATGCTATGTGATGTTGCCTTGACTCACGATCATTAGTATACTTCATTGCATTGACGTATTGCATATTTCCAAAAGATACAGGAAGCCAGGCTTGTAGTAGGTTTCTGCCCGATGTACGTCACACCCATTTGTATCTCAAGCGGTGAACACAAATGACTGAATTGATTATTTTGGGGATTCATTTTCCAAACCGTATTGCAGTTATCTTTGTTTTAGATTTTTTCAAGCACAAGGTCTTGACTGCTCTGGTGCTGCTGCTCTACATGGTGTTATAATATTTCATGGCTCACATTAATGACAGCGCCTTTTTTGTCAAGCCTTTGACTTATCTGATGACTTGGCACGTTGAAATATCTACGCCCACATTAAAGTTTTGTTGAATATTGATGCGTGCAGAAAAAACTGGAGAATTATAAATATGAAATATTGATACCTGGTAGTTGTATGCAGCTCATTAGATCGGGTTCATAAGATTATCTTGGTTTAACCTGGATTATTTGTATGTGTTAATCAGTGAGCTATGCACAGTGCACACGCAGATTTTACTTGGTTTTCTTTTTCTTATTTTGCAGACGCAACATATGATATTTGAGCAGGAGCTCTACAACCAATTCAAATATTCTACACCAAGGGAATACTTCCATACCTTTGATACCAATGTAAGTGGATTTTCGTCATTGATTTGTACTCAAAATCCCCATGCTTTATGAGCAGTATCCTACCTGGAGGTATTGATGATATTATTTCATCCTTTGAACATTATGGATCAATGCACTAGGTGGATTTTCGATTTCCTTACTGAGAAAGCGCATTAGCCCACGCTTTAAATATGGTGTTTCTGATATCATCACGTAACGGTAATACCATGTCATAATGGGATTGTGGCACAATTGCACACTGAAGTCATTGTACGACTCGGAATGCATCTTTTTGGTTCAGTTGCTAGTTATACACAGAGACCGTGGAAGAAGTCAGCGTCTGTGCTCAAGTATAGGTATAAATAAGAAGTAATTTCATGAATTTCTGCTCAAGTACAAGTAGAAGTAGCATTTTTAACACATGCCCAGACTACTTCAAGTGAAAATACAAAAGGAAGGTCCGAAAGTACTCAAGTAGCATTTAGCGCTTAATCGGACAAAACTAACTTGAGTGCTTCAAGAAAGTAGAAGTACTTCGTTACTGACTACCTCCAGTTATATATTCCCGTTTGAATGTGAAAAGTGACGCCTGATTTTTGCACCCCGCTCAGGAATGTCGGGCCGGTCTCAATTTCGCGAATGACAGAGAAGCACGTCATTTTCGGGGGGTCGTGGAGGAAAAGACCCGGCACAAGCAAGAGAAGAAGCAAGGTGAGTCTTGAATCCGTCTTCTGTGAGAATTCTCCGGGAGGGCCGTCTGCATTTTTCCTGTCATATATCACTTCATGGTCAGATGTTCTTTGCGGTTGAGGCAACCTGGAATTCGAGCGTAGTTTGTACAGAAACATGTCGGTGTCTATACCAGGTCTGGCGTTGTGGGATTTTTAGAATGATCGAAAATACGCGGAGACTGGAGACGCTGTTTGACTTCAATCTGCGATAGTGTCTGGAGCATTTACTTACAGGATGTAAATGTAACTTGACTTGATCAATGGTTGGTTTGGATGAAAGACTTCAGATGAAAGGACACCAAGCTTGCACGTGTGTTGCGGTAAGCGCACAGGGAGCTGCAGAGGGTGGCAGGCAATTGTTACAGTTACAGGACATGAAAGTGGCTGTGAGGGTCCGGTGTGAAGGAACGTCAAGGTTGCGTGTTGCATTATCCTGCCGACTGAATTCAGTCTCACGAGAAAGACAGCCGGGATGCAGTATGGCAAACACTTGCTTGCTTGTAGCATTATGAAATGATTTTTGCCGCGCCTTGTCTGTAAATTCTCGGCTCTAATCCCCCAATTTTTGTTCTGGCTTCACCCATCCCAGGATGAACTGTTATTGTGGAAGATGTGTGATGGACCATGGTCTCGATGCCTGAACGACGAGGGATTGTAATACGTAGGCCAGTTGCATTCGGCCCAAACACACTCGGAATATGCCTATGCGCTATGGCTGTGCTGTAAAAATTGATCTAGGACAGGTTTTAGGTGTACTGTACGTACAAACAAGCTGGCTAACAGATGGGGAATATGGCTGTGTTTTGAATATACAGTGTTTACTAGCACTTCGCTTAAAACAAGTCGCGTATTGGAACAATATGTAATGTTTTCTTACATGGTGAAGAGATTTTTACTCAAACACTTGGAAAACCTAGTCGAAGCACGCAAAACGAACATCGTTTACAATCTACACCACACAACACATGCTTTATGTCATAAGGCTATTCTGGGATATATTGTGGTTGTATCCCTTGGCTTAAATGTGAGCTATCCGCATTCCGCAAGCTCTTTCAGTCATCGCTTATGAATTACATCAGGAATGAATGTGTGACATGTTCTTGAAAAAGCTATGGAATAAAAGTAGACAATTTTTCAAAACAAATCGAATAGCAAAAAGAAAATATTGTACGAAAACAATTTGTTTGTAGTTGATTTTGATATTTGAACACACCTGTAATTCGGAGAATTTAGTAGGTGTTTCGATTATGAAACGTTCAACTCTAGAACTCCGCTTCTGTCAATGCTATCGCTTGTGTACCGTTTGCTGACTTGCAATATCAGATGCTACTGTTTCGAATGACTCATCTCGCTACCAAATTTCCAATCGGTATGTAAAAATAAACCGCTCGGTGGCGCTAATCGCATATCTTGTTATTGTGTCTCTAGAACATTAAAAAAACTACCGGTCCTTGCTTGAGTTTGCAATTCATGCGGATCCGGGTCGCGATTTGGTGACAAGGCCAATCGCTAGTGCAAGGCTGAGACGTACGCAGATTCAAGATATGTCTCAAGTATAGGGCTTTGTCACAATGATTCAAGTACTCTAATCTGAATCCAGCACTAATTTATCAACGGGTCTCATAGTTATGTGCCATTTTACACTGCTGGAGGCTGTAAACCTCGATTGGTCGTAACGCGGTCTACGAAACATCTAGTGCAAAGCTACCCACGTCCGTGGCATTGTTATATCTGTGTAGTGTAGTCTTGATCAATCCATGGCATTGTCACAAAGTGCAATATCCGCGAAAAAATGCCAAATAATCTTTAATATGACATAGAACTGGCATTTTAATATGCGGTCGCATAAAAGGTACATTTTGAACTTTCGACATTATTCATACTGTTGTGACGTCCTAGTGAGTGATACTCAGGTACTCGATTATGCCCAGCCCTAATCTCAAGTCATGTGTCCCGCTGTCAGCCCGTATAACGGCACAAAGGTCGCGTTTTTGGTCCACGATTCGCGCAGTACACACGAGGTGTGGAGATATTGGAATTTTGTAATCGAGATTTCGTGGCGCTGGCCACCTTCTTCAAACAGGCCTCCGCGTTTAAGCGATTGGTGATAAGCGATCATTAATCGCTTCGTGGCCCACCGATACCGCGGTCCGTTAATCGCGAAAATACAGAATACGAGATATCGATACGTTTGGAAAGGGCGGGAGTCACGAGGTCACAGTACTTTCCAATATGACCTTTACAGTTTACAATTAATCTTTACAAGCGCAGGGTGTTTACGGCGCTGACACCTTCGCCCCTGAGATGCACCGCCGTTGGCACGATTACAGATTTAGTGCTCGTCTCTTCGCGATGCAAATTAGAAGGTTCCGATAGCTTACGTGTGTCGAGTGACGTCATAATTTAGAATATAATGCGGACTGTTACGGGGTCGCTTTACGTTATCGGAAAATCCGTATGTTGTGCTCAGAGCTGGGCAACAGAAAAAAATTTCAGATATTAGAATTAGTACTGTAGCTAAGCAATTAAGCATTTTCCTACATTTTCCTAATTAAATTAGAATTAGAGCTTCGAACATAAAACTTGCGAATTGAATCGAATTGCGAATTCAAAAAAAAAAATCAAGCCATATTTCCTTCTCGTAATCACAAACGTCTGTGCCCAGCGTTTCGTACTGTAACAGTTGTCCCCTAGCATATTCATGAACACTAGAAATAGATTAGAATTAAAATTAGATCATAGAAGCATTTCACAAAGTAGATTGGAATTATAGTACCGGCATATCGCTGTAATTGATATAATTAAACTAGGATTATTTAGTTCTTAAAGTCAGGTCTGTTGTGGTTTTCATTTTTCCGGTCGCCGATTGCGCGGTGATCTATAGGCGCTCGTAGTCTGGACGCCGTCACGAATCTACCGGATTACGCCGAAAATCGTGTCTAGTCTGCTGCGTTATAGACTTGTGACCAGACGGACAGTCACCGTGGTTCGCGCGGCAGGTGAAGGCCTCATTCGCCCGGGCGGCGTTGGAAGAAGAATAGCGTGTTTTACTGGATGGGTTCCATTAGTGCTTGGCACGATGATTCGAGTACTCAGATCTGAATCAAACGATTCGAACTGAGTAGCCAGACATGACATAGTGGAATTACGCGCTCCTCGCCACAAAGTTTCGACTCTGGAAGCCTTGAAACTTCGAGTGCGGCCGTAACGCAGCACACGAAACGCAGTACAAATCTATGCAGTTCAGTTGATCACGTTGGTGAAAAGGACGTTGGACGTTTCTGTTAAGTCGCGATCAGGTCACAGCATTTTCACAAAGTTCAATGAAGTAGTCATGGTCGGAACAACACAAAAATATCAATATTTTTATGTCGAACAGGCATTATGTTATATGTGGTAGCGTAACAGGTATATTGTTGAACTGGTCATATCTTCTCATATACAGAGATACTCGAATACTCACTTGACTCAAGCCTAATACTCGATTCAGAATCGAATTGGATGGAGAGATGGATCGCGTAGGCTTTGGATTGAGTTGGCTTTGGCGCCCTCATCGATTGATCCGACGTTTACGTTTCCGTAATTGATGTTATTTGTTTTTAATGGAGATGGGTTTCGGTTTAGTAAGTCGCAGACAAGCAAGTTCATTTGTGGTCAGGCAAAAATCGGGTCACGGGTGATTCCTTCCTGATTCGAGTGACAAGATACCGACCGAGTGTTCCAGTACCACTTATTATGACGTGTACAGTACATCCGTGACCTAGAATAACTTGCCGTAGACCCGCAACCAATTTTGCGACCGTGAAGTAAATAAATATATCGATAGCATTTTCAATGAGCCAACTCGACTGTGATATAGCGGTATAGCCCACTTCGCAGAATATCGTTTGCATGAACGTGCGTCGTGCGTCACTTTGCGTTACATGGTTTTGAAAGATGTGATGCAGTCCGCCGACTTTTTCAAGGCTCCGGCGAAGTGAATTAGTACAAACAGACTGTGATTGCATTTGCGTATTGCGCGATCGGGTACGCGCTTTAGCAAGTAATTGAATGCTTTTGAAACTGTCGCGACACGCTGCATCGCGGCTTATTCATAACTGGCGGGATCTATCTTGGATTCTTGAAATCATGACTGCCGCGTTCGCTGAAAGATGCTATCTTTACTCGCGACGTTATATAATTGACACCTGTACGTACATTGTGTGCAATGTGCAGGTGCGGTGCCAAGTTTTTCACTCATATCGCCCCGACATTTTAATTTCAGCTTGACGCACTACGTCTTATTTACAAGTCCGCAGCTGTTGTCAATGTTTAGTCATCGTTGGTAGTCAAGTAGAAGGAACGTTGAAAATTTACGGTCACGTAGAAGCATAAGTAGGCCCAGTTTTGCTCAAGGAAATGAGAACTGTCAAGTAAAAAGTAGAACCATGATCACTTGAGTAAGTAATGCAAGCAGGTAAAATCTACTTGAGTACTTCGAATAAGTCGAATTACTTCGTTACTGACCACTAGGGCTGCTCAAAAATAACATTTTTTGCGGATTCCAGCCAGTCACTGAATAAATTGACGGGTTAGCCTTATAGGCGCTGCGCACCAAATTTCGTTCAATTGTACCCAGTATAAGCCGCCGCGGAGCCAAATTTAAATTGTTAATTTATTATGAAAATTAAATGAAAAAAAATTCAAAACTTTTTTTTACAACCCCATGAAATTGTTGTGTTGTCTTCAAATACGATGCAAAACAAATTTGACTCAATTCCAACCCGTAGAACCGGAGCCATTTATAATTCTGGGATTATGGGAGTATTATGCTATTTTTGTAAACCCAGAAATTTCAACTGCAATAACACTGCTTCTACGAGTTGGAATTCAGTCAAATTTGTTTTGCATCGGTTTTGAAGACAACTCAACAATTTCATGGCGTTAACAAAAAAATTTGAAAAATTTTTGAAAATTTTTCGTAATAAATTAAAATTTTAATTGGCTCTGCGGCGGCTTATACTGGATAGAATTTAACCAAATTTGGTGTGCAGTGTTTTAAGGGTGACCTGACAATTCGATCGGTGAGTGGCTGGAACCCGAGGAAAAAAAGTTATTTTTGAACAGCCCTACTGACCACCCATATAAAAACAAGTATTCTAGGCCTCTAGATTTGCCCAAAACACTGAAAATTTAAGTACAAGTAGAATTATAGAGTCTTAAATCATATCCGCGTAAGGAAGTTGTGCAAGCACGCAAAATCTACTCTAGCACCTTGGAAAAGTAGAAATTACTGACCGCCTCTGTAAGTCTGCAGATCTTTGTGACACGCGCAACCAAAAATAATACCCGCTCGCGATCGCATTACGGAACTCGAGCGTCAAGAAAAGACCTTTGATTTGAATGTCACCTGCAGCTCACGTCTTCCACTTGCGTCACGTCCGGTTGGATAGACTGAACCAGCGCCAATAAGCGCGCTGCGGGAATCTACACTTAGAGGAATTGCGATTACCGCAAATGTGCGCGTGCACGCATCGAAAATCGTGCCGCGCGACGTTATTCCCACATCGCTATTGTGGAAGAAATGCCATTTGTTGACCTCAATATCGCTTCTTCTGATTCCGCGGGGGAAGTCGTTGGCCCGCATTGCCTGTTCTAGTATATAGCAGTTGTGGTTATTTCAGGCGAGATAGTGTCTCGTGAGTCGTGACAGCTCAAGTTGGGAAGTTTTTGTCAGCTCTTGGACTTGATGCTGCGTGCTTATAGCTAATTACTATGATATTTGTACGCGATTAGATGGGAGTATGGCGCGATTCCGGATATTGTCGGCGCGTATACAACTATACGTGCCGCGCTGAGTATGGGGTTATGACGTGGGAGCAAGGTCTGTAAGCTTCGTGTGCTGGGAATTAGCAAATAGCATAGATACAAAATTGTGGGTCGACATCTATTTGAGTGATGAGTAGTACGTCTGGGCGAAAGCGAGCAGCTGAGTGATTCGATACTAGGCGTCGAGTCGAGCGCACGAGCATCACTGATTATGACGTCATGACAATGCGACTTATTTGGAAAATTCATATATTTACCTTTTAGCGACCACAAAGAGGATGGTCACACATTAAAAATTTGATTTTATTTCGACCATACCTTGCGCGTTGGGAGAAATTTACGGATTGATCACGGCTTCATAGAAATGTCGCTTCCACTTCCACTAACGGGCGTTGCTATGTCCTGCATGTTTTTTGGCTGCTGTGTTAACAGCAGAGCTAGATTTCAAGGTGGGAAGATAACATGAAACTAAACTTCTCGTTGATAACATAACTTGTACTGGCGTAGGCCGTAAAATTCCAGTGCCTGGAAAATAGTGTCTTAGTAGCAATAGTAGCAAGGTCGCCTGTCGCTGTATACGTGGCATAAGATCAACGCATAATCTCCAACTGCAGATTGTAACCAGCCAACGCCGAGAAGTACGCATACATTGCAAATTCGTGAACAAGACGACGCAAAATATGAAGACTATTGGCATTTGGCACTATTGGTTCACTTCGCAGATATTGTCACGACTAAAATAGTGATTCGGAGCAATGCCGATTTTCGACATACAGGATGGTTTCAGAGTGGTTCCAGTGCCGTGACTAGAATATAATTTATATTTGCGAAATCAGCGCGACTGTAGCTTTCGCTAAGACCAGTTTTAATAACTTCTGCGAGCGGGTCGCCAGCCTTGAGATTGCTTGCCGTTTACCTGGTTGCGTATGTGGTGTGGTCTGATTGCTAGCGGTATCTGGACTTATCCTCACTCGAACGTGCATAACTGCTACGGGGTTGACCCTCTTGCGTGTGTACCGTGTAGTGTACATCTCGGTTTCGGCTTTGCGACATCATTTTCGTCCGTTAGACTGCAGAACAACAGAAGGGTTACTAAACTATTTTTAGCAAAGGTCCAGTTATAGAAGTTTAAAATTAGCTTAGGTCCGTTATAACTCTTCGTGAAGTAACTGACTGTCATACAAATATAATGCGGTATAACTAAACACAAAATTAGGCAAAGCTGTATTAGCTACAACCGAAATTTATTTCATGTTCTGTTAGTCACAGCTTTGTGGACAATTGGCTAGTTCTTTAAATATTGGTGTCCAATGTAAGGCTAGATCGAGTCGAAGGCTGCATGGTGAAGGTTTTCGATGGTCAATGGTCAATTGGTCATACAGATGCGAAATCTATTTATAAAGTTCATGTTTGAAAATACGCAGCTGTAAGTAGACCCTAATCGACGTTGAATTTGCTTTTGAAAAGCTTCTTGGAGGTACAGAACTTTAATACACAATTGAATGGTATATTCATATTGTAATGAACTCTAATATTTTCGGCTGACACTCGTCAGGGTTAATCGTCAGCAACTATAGTAGAGAATGGAGAAGAACATCGTATATCAACAATCGTATCACCAAATATGCTTTTGGTGGAAAAATAAGTAAATACTGAGAATGTTACGATGCACCAAATGAGTATCAACCGCGCATCAACGAGCTTGTTGTATTTGAAATTTTTTGCGCTCTCTTACGTTTTCACTCTGATAACTTGCCCCGTTGCTCTATAAATCATATTTCGTATTCCCCGCCGCTTTCTTCTGAAGTCAATTGAGTTTGAGCACGCCAGAGGGAATCAGGGCCAGACTTATTACCTATCGTCCCTCCGGATTGAGCAACGAGCAGGCATTGCAGTCTCGATACCAATCACCTCTGCGGAGATTTGTGGAGCGTAACACGCGTCACAGACTGATCTTGTCGGATATCGTGCTGCGTTCGGATATCCTATGCAACAATAATATCTCCAAACGGGTTATCTGGTGTCGCGACGCTGTCGGGTCCACATTACATGATTGGCCTAAATATAGAGCGCTAACATCGGGACACGACGCTGCTGTAATTTATTTTTGCGCGTCCGTTTGTCATCTTACGCTACGGGGTTAGTAGTTCAAGGCCTGCGTGCTGGTTGGTTATTTCAGCTGGGTTTGTTCTGATGTGGCCAGAGTCAGACTTGGATAACTGGGAAATTTTCAGCTTTTCCGAAGTAGATTACAATTAGAATTGTTGCTACATCGAAAATTATATTAGAATTAGAATTACTGAATTCAAGAAAAATTGGACATCGAATGAAGTTTAGTTCATATTAAACCAGTAGTTCCCAACGTGGGCGATATCGCCCCCAGGGGGCGAAAATGACGAAGGGGGCGATAGGGGGACGAAAATGGACAAAGGGGGCGACGGGGGGCGATGACGCGTTAAAACGGCTGTATTGGAGTCAAGTCGGTGAAATGACCTTTTTTTTTAGTCATCCCACGAAAATTCAGTTGCAAAAGTGTAAAATTCATTTAGTCAACCCGCCGGTGATTACAGTTTGTATACTGATTTTTCGGTTCACAAAATTTGAAAAGGGGGCGATGAGTCGAAAAAGGTTGGGAACCACTGTACTAAACTATTGTTCATTCTCGTAAACAAGAGAGTAGCAAATGTCCGCACAGCAAGTGGAAGTGGAAGTAGAAGAAGCGTCGTAATTTATGCCCAGGTGCGAGTAGAAGTAGCGATTTCTGACTAAGTAAAGAGGCAAGTATTCCATTCGTGGAAGTGGAAGTATAGGCTAAAAGTAGACAAAACCTACTTGAGTACTCGAAAACGTAGAAGTACTTCTTTACTTACCACCTTTGGGTATGGTATGGGGCAGACTATTAGACAACTAGTTAATTCTAGTCATCTATTTAGAATGAAATGCTGCTTTTCTCTAGTTCTAATCTGCTGCTTAAAACGCTATTTCTATGCTCTAATTTTAATTCTTATCAAATTTCTGGTTTTCCAAAAAGATGCTACGGGAGAACTGTGTAGTGCGAAACGAGCTAAGCCCACTGTACGGACATTAGCGTTTCCCGTGCTTATGAGCATGAGCTCTGATTAGATATGAAGTTAACTTGCTTCAATTTACATGTTTTCACGAATTCAGTGCTTCTATTTCTGATCTAATTTGAAAAAAAACGTGTAGCTATAACTGTAATTCTAATCCAACGTGGAATAAACGGTGTAGCTATAATTATAATTCAAATCTAATTTGGAAAGGCTGGAAATTTTTTTGGCCAACTTGGGTATGGAGCAGCTCCAACAGCTTATTCAGATTTTATTGCTAGAAAGATCTGTATTGTCAAGGATTTATGAGCGCAGGAGCAGACACGGGCCTGGGCCCGGTGTAAAATCTGCTATCCGTCCTGAGAAACGTACCATTCGCTGGCGTAAACAAAACACATGATTTATTGCTCTTGTCGCCGCCGACAGCAGTGTTTGATTTTACGCCAATGCTGTCTAAAAGCGGAAATTTTGAAGCGATTAGCAGACAGCCGAAGACAAATCGACAGGACAAAAGTGCTGCGATCGGTACGCCGTGAGACAAGATTGATTAGGCTGATTCGAAACTGTTGGGTACCATAAGAAAGAATAATAGCCATGGCCAAATTCGCTGAAAATGCGTTCATGTGGCGGATGAATAAAATAAGTTTCGGACATGATTGATTAGGGCAGGTTCAGGTGGAAAATGACCAATTCATGAATCTTGATAAAGCTTGGTAATTCCTTTATGTAGCCCGCGCAAAACAGCACGTTTACAGCCGCGTTTCGCTATACTCTCCCTTGTTCATCATAGAAACTGTGCGAGTTCTAATTTCGGTTGTTTTGCATCATTTTGGTAATCGCTGTAGATTATGCCAGTAGTTCATCGAAGACGTCATTAGTTATTGATCATACCCGACTACTTTTTTGTGTGTTTCTCCGCACTGGTATATCAAATTGGCTGGCGATTGAAAACGGCATTTTCTGGCCCGAGTTTCGATGTTGGCAGGTCGACGCTTTGTCATATGTCCGCCTGTGCAGTCTGAAAAGTCGTTCGTGGCTGGTGCTGGGATGATTTTTTGATTCTACTTGTTAGGAGAGTGTTAGTCAGCAAGTTATTACCTCAACGTTGGGCCCCAGACTTAGTCAGCTTGTTAGACTATTTATAGCGAAATGGTGGTAATCTGATTCTAATATAATTTGTGAAATGTTTCTAGGCTCCAAATTTAATCCTACTCTTATAAATTCTGGTTTTCCTGAAAATGATGCAAGAGAACTGTCTAGTGCGATACAAGTCAAGCTTGGTGTACAGACATATGTCATTCGCCTGCCTATCTGAGAATGGACTCGATTTTTGTTGTATTTCTTTGTATTCGGAGTTTATTTCAAATTCCAAGTTTTGGCGAATTCGGTAATGCTAAATCTAATCCGATTTGAATCCGATTTAGTTGCCCTAATCTGCTGGGTTCATGCCAGGTGAATTGGATATGACGTAACAACGTATGTTGCTATTTAATCGGGATTGGGAGAATATTCGTGCATCGACTTCCCGTGTTGTTTTGTCTTTTATCAGTTCATCGGGTCGTAAAAGGTCGAATACAAATTAAAATCTGGCCCAACTCCACCGTCGATTCGAGGATGATAATATCGTTTTATGTTCTTGATATCGCTTTGCGTTGCAATGTAGGCTATTCCCAGGATACCGCGACGCATTGTACTCACGTCTTTTGGGGATTGGTTTGGAAAATATTGTGGGTCTTCGTGAAATTTGAGTCTGGGTTTGCGCGCCTGGTAACTGACATGCCGATAAATACGTTCGTAATGGCGAAGGCAAACTTGTTCCGTGAGTCGTGCGTGTAAGCGAAATGTTGCAGTAATTTTTAAGCGAATTTGTTATTAGACCGAAAGGTTCAGGTCGCAGTTTCTATAGTTGTTGGATACGCTCCCAAATCCGTAAAGGCATTATTTCATTGAGTTAAAACGTGCGAGGTTTTAAGGAGTTACGTAAGGTACGAAATCACATCGTAACAATTACCGGGACATAGCGTTTCTTCTCGTTCGTAAGTTCTAGAAAAGTAAACCTTGTGATCCTATGCGTCCATAGGAAATCGCTTTCTGTGAAATCGCAGCGCGCGCGCCCATCTTAGCCTACACGATTTTCGCAGTAACCTTCCGAGAAGTATCGAAATTCCCAATCGAGACCGTTCGCGTGCGTCTCTGCGTACCGCGCGTATCTAAAGTCGACCTCGTTTCGGTGAATTTCCGGACTAAAATAGGCCTTTCACGATCCGAGGCGCTGTCAAACATTGCTATTTGCGGCACAGGTTGATATTTATTACGTCCGTTCGCTACCATGGTTTTATGACACCATGATGGACACGTACGCAAACTTCGTGAGTGACGTTACGATCCCCGCTTTGGGGAAAGACATTTTGGCGAAGATCAAGTTGGACCACGAAGACTCTGTGTGTTCGGATTACAGCCTGTCGGACATTGAAGACGGGCTAGACCCGAACGAAAGCTTTGAATCCGACAAGTCTCGTAAAAACCCGGCCGTTACCGGCGTTGAATCGCCAGACCCGGCGCTGAATAGGTTCTCTTCCGATTCGAGCGGTATTTCCACGCAAGACTCGCCTTTCTCAACCATAGAGCGCGAGAGTAACGACAGCAAAATCGCCGGCGTGAAAACGGCTGTAGCGGCCATTGAGAACCGACATATCCAATCAGCGACCGCCGATAATGACGAAACAGACAGCGTGTCGCATTTGACCTTGCGGCCTAGCGTTACAGCGACGCGTAGCACGAATCTAGCGCGGCAGCGCAGCATGAGCCACTCTTTCGATAGGCCGAACGCCGCACGTGATTCTGATTCGGACAGAAATAACAACAATAACGAACTTGGCATGAGAACATTACCAAAATATACCGATACCCTCGGTAATATGTCTCAGACGCAATGGAAGCGTTACAACAAAGCAATGGAGACTTACAGACGGTGTAAACATGGGGAAAAGATCTCGAATAATTCGGCCGATAATCCCGGGAACGAAAAGAAACACAGAAGCCTGTCGCAGAACGATCCGATTTACGAGAACGTGTCTGAACTGACGAGAGTTCAGCCTGCGACGAAACGTCCCGAGTTCGAACGCAGGACAAAGTCAATGTTGAACCCGTTGCAATCGTCTGCGCCGTCGTACGCGCCGATCTGTCCGCCCGATCAACAGCAGGACGACTTGGAGACGTATTCCACACTGACTTTAGACTATAAGACCATTTTGCGCAGAAGCCACATTCCGGATAAGCCAGCATTGCCTCTTCCGACTGTAAATTCGATACGAGACGAATCGTTTTTGGACGAGGACGACCCCGACCTTGTCACCGACATTGACTCCTTTCTACACTTGCCAGAGAAGAAGGCAACACCGACAATATCAGTGACAACGAACCAGCACGATTCGTACGCAGTAGTAACTAATCACGTTACGAAAGAACCTGATAAGATTTTGTGGTCTGGATTGAAACTTTTGGGTGAACGTAAGAAAACCGAACTGACGCGGCCGAATTCGCCGAAAAGCGCGTTTATGTCGCGGATAAATAAGATGAGCTTGCGAAAAACAGCGACTCTCGCGTCCGAACAAGAAAATGCCGCTAATTTACGGAAAAACACGATCATCTCTAAACGGAACACAGCCAAAACCACGCACCCTGAAAAATACATCTACCTCGACCCGGCGTCTCATAACGGCTGCTCCATGACGTCGTCGTTCGGACAATATCACACTGTGGCTAGCGCGGGCAGGCTGTCGCGGATACGCAGAAAAAATGAGAAGATTGCATTATCGTCTCCCACGAAAAAGAAATCGATTCGTATACAAAGCGCGAATTCCTTCGCGCGGCGATTTCTGCGTGTGCCCACAATGTGGAAAAGCACGGCTAACGGCGTGGAGAGGCAAAAGTCTCAGAAGGTGGACACGTCTGCGTTTGAAGATGAGGTGGTATTGACAAGACGATACAGCCGTTCGGCATCGGACTTACCTAGTTGCCAAGACGCTGAATTTAAAGGCGTTACAGGATCGAGTAAATGCTCGAATAACAACAATAATTTCTACCAATCGTGGTCAGCCGAATCTTCGCCTCAGATGAAGGCAACGAAACGAAATCGCGCTAAACCATCCAAATTAGTCGTCGACATGAACACTGGGTCGTGCGAAATTGTTAAAAGTAACCTAAAATCACCTAGAAACTCACCAAGGTTGCGATTGAGTCCTGGAGGCCCACACGCGAGTGTCGTTCAGCCTAGTCCTTCTCTGAAACCCAAAGTTTTGTTCAGAGCGCCGTCTGTTAAGAGAGACGGCTCGAGTGAGAGAAAATCTTTCCGGTTCACCACGTGTCAGTTTGACGACTTTGTGAGTGCTGACGTGTCTACGTTGGATTTGAACGTGGAAGAATATTTTTCTTTTCTGGGTACAAAGTCATCAGAGCTGACCACGCCCGATTCCGATCCTATCGATAAAGTTTCAGTGAAAGAAACCATTTCTACTTTCGAATCAAACTCGAATTCAAATGGGTCTGATGGTATTTACTGTGAGCGCGATCGTTCTCCGAGGAAGTCTCCGAGAAAAACGAACACCGTGAAACGTAGGAAGCAAAAGAAACGTATGCGGTCTGGAGTGCCGTCTTATGTTCCCGATTATGTAAAACCCGTAAACGCTGACAGGATCAAGCGCAGCAGTGCTTTCTATCAGTTGAGTCTGCCCGAGGCAGACGCCAAACCCTCCGATCCGAAGGTGCTGGACACGATGGCGGCGTTCATTAACGATGCATCGGTGCAGGGCAGGAGAAAGAACTCTGTCTCTATGGCGTCGAAGACTTGGAGCGGCCGGGCCGCGGAACGGCGTAAATCCAAAGCCAAATCGAAATTCGGCTCGCTTTCAATTGCGAAACTGTTGCGGGCCAACAAATTGAGGCTGTCCATTGGTAGGTTGCGCTTCTGGTTAGCTGGATCGGAGCAGTTGTATAAGATCTTAGATGAATTGCTGATTACGTGATTCGTTTTTGGCAATCATTGTCTTGAAAAGCTATGAAAAGCTCTTTCAATCTTTTTCTTGAAAATCCAACTTTTAGAGTATGGACTTCGGAGTTGGAGAAGACTTGAGTGTGGCCAGTCAGAGGTTTTTCCAAATATTTTTATGTAATTTGCTCGATAACAACACAACGGCTCTCGATATCAAACATCTGTATAGTACAACGGCATAAATACAGTCACAAGTCAGGATTATGGTTTAATTAGGCTTTGACCGTTCAAATATGCGGGGTTGCTGTAAATAGACCATTGCTGTAAATAGACCAGATAGCAGTGAGAAGCAGTGAGAAAAGATGTTGATTATCAAGGACTATAACTAGGGCTGGGCATAATAATCCGAGTACTCGAATCTGAATCGAGTATTAATTCTAATAATTCGAGCAAGTAATGAAAGATGATTTTTTCGAGTGATGAAATTAGATGCACCTTAACACTTGGAGTCAATTTATCAATGAGAGTATTTTCATGCTCGAATACTCTATTCAAGTTCAGAAATGGTCATCAAATTGATCCCTTAAAATATTTCAACGGCATTCCTCGGCATTTCATATTCGACACTATTCCATATTCACATTGCGATTGTTTGGTTTACTTGCGACTGGATATCACACCATAATACCTGTAAATTATGTCATGCATTCTACATTGTGCCTTTGCATGTTGAACATGTCTTTCACACCATGCTTTTTTAGTGATAATGTTGATGTACAACATTATTACATTGTAAAAACCACACCACGGTTTCAGTTGAACACGTTCGACCTAGTTTCGTCCCATCTCTAACAATCCGTTCATTTAGCAAAAGCCGTAAGGCCTCCGCCGCCTTCCACTCCGAGACCGCCAGGTATTTTGTGGTAGCAAGCGCATGCCAGATTATCATTTTCATCCGGAAGGCTTATTTTGTTCGTTGATACAAATCATGCACCGGCAACAGTCGCTGATTTTCGGTGGGCAAATTGAAGCCTGGTGCGAATTTCCCAATTGTTTGACGTATATCCTGCATGAAAAAAACTTCTTATTTGACAGTATCAATGATTAAGCGAGTTTCAAGTTATTTTGTGCTGTTGGTGTTGCAAACTAATCTATAGCGTTACCTGTTATGATGATATATTCCTATTTATTTTTCATAAATCAGTCTCAATCCCCAAACATGCATCCCGTATGTCGTAATGTAATAGTCACTATCATACCGTGGGAATATAGATAGGGAGAGGAAATGAGCGGCCTCTGAAACCGGACAGAATACTGCTCAGTAGATTGATATCACATAGTGTACCATCCTCAGAACATCACCTAACAAATACGGCATAGATCTTCATATTCAAATGTATCTCGATAGTGTTTTATTTGGATTTTCATCTCCTTCATTTATAAGTTCTGATATCATAACTTATGAAGCGAAAATATGACATAATAATTTACACTTCTGGCAAAAATTTGTTCGCGTGATTTCATCAATCTTCGTCACGTTATAAATATGAACGCCATCTTTTTCCTTTGAACAACAAACAGCTCTTTGTTGATTTTCATATTTCTTTCGACTCGACTGTATATCGTTTTTAAAATGAACCAAATCGGCGGTTAGTCCTCACCCTCATGAACGTTCATGAAAGCTCTGTTGGAATGTCGGATTTATTTTGCATTTCATCATCTTGTTGTGGAGGCTATAATATTTTATATCCAAATGTGGAAGCATTTGAATAAGTCTAGTTTGAAATGTGATGGACTTGACACTTGAGTTTAATTCCGCAGTGAAACAAATCTTGACTAACCTGATCGAACAGTGTATGAAATCTCCCACATTGACCGGATATTATAGAATCATAGAATTCACTCAGTAAAGGATACGAGGGTTTAAGAGTAGTATGTGAAGATGTGATTTCGATCACCAAAAGCCATTTTGAGAACCGCGCTATGCAGTGTTGCTACTGGACCGTTACATGTAGTCATTGAACATCGACTATAGCGTGACCGATATTCATTTTACAGTTCCTTCGAATCAGCATGCGCCGAATATTCCGAGGTCGAACAGTCATTCCCTGCAAATTCCCGCCACATCGATTCAGGGAGGCGGGCTGGTGGAAGACACTAAAAAGGATAAAAAGAGTAAAAAGAAAGGCAAGAAGGGAAAGCTGACAAAAGCCGACATCAGCACGCCGCAGGATTTCAAGTAAGTATTCTCCCGTTCACCTTTCAATTCATTTGACCATCTTTGCTAAAGGAAATTTCCGCTGACTAGCTGCCACTCTATGTCTGGGCGTTGGAATATTTATATATGGTAGAATTGTGAAAATAAACGTTCACTTCATGCTCAATCACTTCACCCTGATCGTTCGCTCTTGCCAGAATGGGTGATTTGTACTTTATCGACTGAGGAACAATCTTGTGAACTGGCAGTTATTACCTGTTAGAATGCTCTCGTGGTGTTTATGATATCGCCGGTGAACCTTAACGCCAGTTCATCGCTGCCATTATTTGTCCCTTTCACATCTACGGCCTTGTATGCAAGGAACAATTTTTTTTTTACGATTCAATACTCCAAATCTCAGTCATCATCCGTGCTATCAACATGGCGCAATTCAACCTTTATCCTTTTTCAGGCACGTCGGGCACGTAGGATGGGATCCCAACACCGGTTTTGATGTGAGTATCTTGCGAAACTCGGTACTCTGACTACTTCCACGTATTGAAATCCACGTACTATTTATAGCTACCGTCACCGATTGACGTAAATACATTTTTGTTTCGGTTCTAGATGAATGAAGTGGATCCTGCATTGAAAAGTCTGTTCTCCGAAGCCGGAGTCAGCGATCATCAGCTGAAAGACAAGGAGACGGCCCAGTTCATTTACGATTTCATTGAAAAGCGTGGCGGTGTGGACGCGGTGAAAAAGTAAGACTGATTGATGTACTCCTGTCTTGGCGTTGTAATGGACGGCCGCGCAGGGCTGTTCAAATAAAAACTTTTCCTGCAGATTTCACTGGCTACTTGATAAAATTGTTAGGTTGGTTTAAAAAATCGCTGCACACCAACTTTGGCTCCATTCCAACCAGTAGAAGCGAGATTAGTGCAGTGGAAAGTTTTGAATTTATCATTAAAAAACAAAATTTCAAAATTTTTCTGCCGACCCCATAAAATTGTTAGGCTGTCAGTAGAGATGATGCACACCAAATTTGGCTCAATTTCAACCACTAGAAGCGAAGTTATTGCAGTAGAAAAATTTGGATTTGAATAAAATAGTATTTACGGTTTATTTATGATTATTTATCATAGAATCATGGAATTAGAAATTTTTCTACTGCAATAACTTCGCTTCTAGTCGTTGGAATTGAGCCAAAGTTGGTGTGCAGCGTTTTTTTAACCAACCTAACAATTTTATCAAGTAGCCAGTGAAATCTGAAGGAAAAGGTTTTTTTTAACAGCCCTACCGCACAATTTTATTTCCGCTTCTCGTAAAGATATTTTGCACCTCGTTTGTAGATGTGGACAGAGGACAGTAGGCTAACTAAGTAGTAGTAGGTTTTGCTGACTTGCAATACTTGATCAAGTATTATGATTTCACTTTTACTTTAACAGTTATTAAAGCAAAACTATGTGTTTATACATTTTGGATTTTGAACAATAGAAAGTAGTCTTGGGACAAGATTGCATTCCTCTTACGAGTGAAATTGTCCCTGTATCACACTCACGCTAACCAGATATAGCGTCGTTGATTTTACCTGTTGTGTCATTGGCCATTTTGTGTAAGCAGTGGAGATACATCTTGTGATTTGGGTAGTCCCCCGGCAATTATGTATTAATGCGACACCTCTACCAAATTCACTTCTAATTGAGTACTTTCCGTACCTTTCATTTTCAACATCCACTTGAAGTAGTGGTAATTGAACAAATTTATGGCATTGCTTCTACTTCTACTTGATTAATATGTTCCTGTTGAAATGAACCCGAAAGTTTTTGGCTGACACTCGACAGGGGTAATCGTCAGCAACTAGTAGAGAATTGGAAGGAACATTGTCTATCAACAATCGTATCAAGTCTTCAAAATCTGTACTTGCTCCCGTAAAAGAGTAGAGATTTATGGTGTTACTTGTACTTCTACTTCAGTCGTAATGCTGACTAAATTGAGCAGCTTGTTCGATGCCAATGATATCTTAATTTCTGTGATTAGGCGTTACTGTTCATAATATTTCTTCTAAACTGAAATTTTCTCGTTTGACAGGATGCAAAATCAACCACCTCCGCCACCACACGCAAACCGAGGACCAGCCCCGCCACCACCATCTCGCGGCGGACGTTCCGGTCCCCCACCACCGCCGCCCAGCAGAGGTGGCGGTCCGCCACCCCCTCCTCCGTCCAGAGGCCGTCCACCACCCCCTCCTCCCAGCTCTAGGGGTGCTCCCCCACCGCCGCCACCTAGTAGGCAGGGCGGTGCGCCACGTCCTCCGCCTAACATACCCCCACCGGCCCCGATGTCGTATTCGTCCGGTCCGCCTCCACCACCGGCGCCTGCCCCGCCGCCGCCTCCTCCAGCTCCGAGTGCCCCGCCGCCTCCTCCCATGTCGGGAGGGGATGGAAGGGGTATGCTGCTGGATCAGATAAGAGGGGTGAGTTGTTGCGTTGTCTTGAGGGTTTCTTCTGAAATTGTGGCCCACCTCGATATGTGCTTGATGCGCAATGTGGGTTTTTTAAAACTTTTTGGGGTAGTTGTATCAGCCCTCTATTGTGTCCGGCAAAACTTTTTGAACTGTGTGACCACGCTTAAATTAAATGTAGCCCAACTACAAAATTTTGGCAGCTGACGGCTAATGTTATCAATTTGGCCAAGTCGTAATCCTAATCACGGCTTGCTGAAAAAGGTCATCGCTTTCGCGCATCCCTCGTCACTGCCTGATTACTAGTTGGCAATTATTAGTGTTTGTATCATCCGTGTGGCTATTGTGGCCTGCCGTGAGCACTGGCAATGATACAAAATACGGACAAAAGTCAAACATAAGGACAGACTTATAAATAAGGTCAATGTAATATTTTTGTTTATAGTTGTTGTTATATCACTGGCCTTTCATGGGCTCCTTGAAACGAGTTCGCGACTTCAGGTTAGGAACCTCTAGCGCAGGGGTGTCAAACAGATGATTTTATCCGGCCCGCGATGCGATTCTGAAAAATGGCCGTGTTATCCAGTACCTTTCTCACAAGTGTTGAGATTTTTCACGTATGAACTTAGAGCTCTTCAAAAATGACATTTTTCTCAAATCGTACTGGCTACTTGATGAAATTGTTAGGTTACCTAATTTAAGCCTACACACAAAATGTGGTTCAATTCCAGCCAGTAACCGCTTTGCTACAGGAGAAGAAAGTTTCTATTTATTATATAAAAATAAATAATAAATTTCCAACCCGTGGAAGCGGAGTTATTGCCGTCGAAAAATTTGGATTTGAATAAAATAGTATTTACGGTGACCGATTCTTTGTTTATTTATTGTAGTTGTGCTCACCGTAAATACTATTTTATTCAAATCCAAATTTTTCGACGGCAATAACTCCGCTTCCATTGGTTGGAATTGAACCAAATTTGGTGAGCGTCGTTTCTATAGACAGCCTAACACTTTCATAGGGTGAACAGAAAATCTTCAAATTTTTTATTTTTTATTTTTATATAGTAAATAGAAACTTTCTTCTACTGTAGCAAAGCGGTTACTGGCTAGAATTGAACCAAATTTTGTGTGTAGGCTTAAATTAGGTAACCTAACAATTTTATCAAGTAGCCAGTACGATTTGAAAAAAAAAGTCATTTCTGAAGAGCCCTAATGTACATAGGGCACCTACCACATTATAACCACCCGACAGTGGTGTTGCAGTTACACTGTAGTCACTATCAGCAACAAGTACAAGTAGCTGCCATTGACACCCAAAATGGCCACTATGAGTTTAGTTATATGGAAATTGAACGGAAAAGAAGTTATTCGCAGAAGTAAAACGTCAGTTAGAAACCGGTGTATGCAAAAATACATATCGTCAGTCTATAAAACTATTCAACCGGCCAATCATCGTAATTTTGACAATTCCATTGTTTATGAGTAAGGTGTTGAAAGAATAGAACCCTATGGTTCGTGATACAGCACATTTATTATGTATATAGGCTTGATAATTGAGTATTCAAGTGAAAAATATAGGGCATGGACTCTGAGGTAACATTCTGGAATCATTTGACTGGTCCGGCACGCGAGTGCTCTGAAGGTTTGAACACGGCCCGCCACGCAAGTTGAGTTTGAAACCCCCACTCTGGTGTAATGTCTACTAGTTAGTGGTAGAGTATTTTGGTTCCATCGACGACACATAGTCGGTTGTTTCTGGATGTCAGCAAGTTATCCTTTCTTCAGGGGGCTTCTCTCAAGTCTGCGGACAACAGGCAAATGGCCGACGCCCCGGCGCCGACCGGGCGCGACTCGCTACTGGATCAAATCCGGCAAGGAACACAATTGAAAGCTGTGAGTAGCGGTCGGGAAATTACATTTTTAAAATAATTGAAAGTGTTTGGTTTATATACACCATGTGTACTTGTGTTTCCGGCAATCCTACGTTCGTATCAAAATTAGAGGTCGACCGATATTGATTTTTCCAGGCCGATACCGATATATCGGCACACTCACGGGCCGATAACCGATATTATTATTGAAGGAGCAAAGTACAATTTCACCAAAAATATTATATATTAGGCAAGCTGGCACTTGTTCATGCCACAGAAAGCTGAACAACAAACGAGGAAGCTGATATTGAAAAGAATTATTGCTCAATTGTGCACATTCGTTGAAAATTGGGATAACCCTAAAAACAAAACATGATACAGAATTGCAGATCAGTACAGAAAAGGTAGATTGTAATTCAGGAAGCATAGTTTCTCTGCATGCTCACCCAGTTAAATTCGTCCTGCAAGTGTAAATCTGTCATATATCACTCTTTGCGTCGTCGATTTCTTGAGATTGAGAAGACGGAGCATTGAATTTCCAATAGTTTTGAATTTTTTTAAAATATAAAATATCGGCCTTCATAGGCCGATACGATAATCGGGAAAGCTCTAAATATCGGCCTCGATAATCGGCCATTCCGATAATCGGTCGACCTCTAATCAAAATCTTTTGGTGCATTGTGTACAGAGTTACAGACACTTGGGAATTTGAAAAGTAGAAAGTTGGATTGGGATATGTCTTAATCACTTTCTAGAGTGAAATAGTCCCGAATATATATTTATATTTTTGTTTTCGTGTATGCAATAAACTAATATGTGATTTGTGACAGGTGTCACAAGACGAATCGCGAGAACGTGCCGCAGAAGAGGAAGAAGATGACGGGCTAGCTGGTGCTCTGGCAAGAGCTTTGATGCAGAGAGAGAAAGCAATTCACGGTACGTATTCCGCAGCATGTAATTGCGCCAACTTCGGATACCTGTGGTGGATGGGTGTATCTATTTGACGAGGTGGTCAAAGTAGTCAAGAAGGCTACTCAAGTAGAAGTAGCGACAAAAAATCTACTCAAGTACGAATAGAAGTACTTCTTCCATAAGCCACCTAAAACTACTTGAAGTAAAAGTAGAATTGACTGACTTTAAATCTACTTAAGTAAGTAGTTGTGAAAACAGTCATAATTCGTTCGCATGGAGTGTCAAAAGCTGCAAATTGAGCTATGCGGAAGGTGCAGATAGACTGATTCGTATTGATGCATCCCAGGAGGTATCAATTTCCGACAGAATAGGCATGCTTTCTCATCATGGGATGCAAATTATGGTATTGATATGAAAATGCGATACTAACCCTTTGTTTACTAGAAGACCCCATTTTAGAGAATATCATAGCATGGCGCCCTACCCCATATTATAAAGGCCCCAGATTTAGGCGAAGACCAATACAGAAAAGTTGTATACCAGAGACGGTTTCAACACTTTGTGTGATTAGTATTCGTTAATCACAAATATTGTGGATCATAAAATTTATATTTAGTGTAGCTTTGTTTTCGGAAAATAGAGGCATTACTACACTTACTTTTATGCTTCAGCATGTATGTTCTGCAGACAAAAGAACTGAAAGTAATTAGAACTAAAAGTATGATACTCGGAATTGAAGGTGAAATACAAATACCACTGCTGAAAAGCGGAAAATATATTTCATTTCTTTTTTCCATAAAGCTTCAAATGTGATCTGCTAAAACAGGTGTAACATTGAAAAAAGCCGGATTTTCCAGATTAGCAGGACACGTCATGGGCTGCTAGATTACGATATGATAGGTTATTGCTAGATTGCGAAACGGTAGTTTCAAACGTTATGGTGAGCCATATTTACGGTGATGAAGTATTTGATATGGGCGCTAATGCGGTGTGAGCGGAACCAAGCAATCCGGTACCTAAATTATATTCACTGATACTTTCGTGAAAACATATTTGTTATTCCATACTATAATGTGCGCAAAGTGCAGCAAAATTCTGGGCTTTACTTTTATGAATATTAAATGTTGGTACTCCGTGAAACCAGCCTGAAATTCCTCAGGCTATATTTCGTATTGGGGGATTAAACTACTTCTACTTGACAAACTGAAAATAGCGAAAAGTAAGTATGGAGATCACAAAATATTACGAAGTATAAGTAGAGAAAATCTGATCTACTTCAGTACGTACCAGAAGTAGAGGAAAACTACTTGAGTACTTCCAAAAAGTATAAGTACTCCGTTACTGACCACCAATGTCTATTTGTCACTGTCGACAATTATCTCGACTCTACCAAAGAAAATCACAGATTAGATTAGAATTAGATTACCGACATTTAGTTCTAAATAGTCGAATTATGCAACTAGAATTATGTAGTTGTCCTAGTATGCCGGCGAGTAATGGACCGATGACGCAGCCGAGACTATAAGCATTGTCCTTTCAGATTCCGATTCGGACTCGGACGAATTCCAAGAGGACGACGACGATTGGGACGACTGAGGCCTCGCCTCTCGCGCCACGACAGCCTTACGCCGGCCAGAGGAAACCTGCCGCATATCTGCCGGCGTGCCAACGATTGGAAATCCATATTTAGATACGTGAACAGACGCAGTAGAACTCTCGACTTCACGTCCGTAATTCATCGAAATTTCTTCTCTTTCCTAGGCTAATTTTACCGAATTCTAGTCCGTGTTATCGATCTTCAAACGCAGAAATCTGTTATTTCGTTGAATCGTGCGGCGTCCATATTCAGCGTGATTAAAAGCGTTGATCCGTTTTTGCGTTTCTCGTTTTCTCTTTGTAAGTTATGGTTTTGCTATTCTCGATTTTTCCGCGTATCATACTATCCAGCTCTGAGCTGATCATGTAGCTCGATTCCAGTTTCATTATTAATAAAGATTTATCTGTGTGTACGCCGGTTGCGATTTTTTCGCGTCGGGCGTCTGGTGGTCGGGGACGTAGGGGACATGAAGTTGTGGTGGGTTCAAGTCTATTCATAAAATTTCGTAATTTCAAAACATCACAAGACTGCGATACAGCGAAAGACAGGAAGGTACCGAAACGACTTGCAGTACGGTAGTCTTTGAGATCAGACACTCGCCTGGGACTAGGCGATTTAAATAGGAGGCATGCACATGAAGGTTATGACTTGAAAAAAAAATTTGCCAGTAGCAGGAATTAGTGAATATTTTGGTATAAATTCATAAAATTATAATCATTTTGTTCAAATCGAAAAAATGTCCCGCACAAACTAACTTCAATTTTCGACATTGGTCCAAATAGAGAAAAAATACAATTCAATGGTATTCTTTGCTACAAATTTAATCTTCAAATATATGTCCTTCTGCACTTCTGGTAAAGTTCATCCATCAATTTCTGTTATTATGTTAGTGCCAGGGTCAACTACAAAGGACACATCCGACTTCCGAAGGGTTTTAAGGTACTCTATCGCTGCAGGACATTCGAGCGCAAAAATAGCAGCAATATAATCTTTGGTATATTCTAGATCCCGACCGATATCGGATTTTTTGGTCGATACCGATGAAACCGATATCTCGGACCTTGACCGATAACCCCAATACATTCAGCCGATATTCAAAAGAAGTTGGATATAGATAGATAAGCACATTTTCAAAGCTTCAGAGCATTTATTTGAACATCTTTACAGCCATCATTATACTTGAACATGAAATAAACCAGAAAGGCTGCATCTGGACACCTGTAAACTGTAGGCTATAGGAAATATATCAATATTCTCAATCTAGCAGTCAGAGATTATAGTTTTCTGACTTCCTACCGCCATGTTGTGACGTCGCGAAAATTGCCGTTGAGTTCTCAGCTCCAATGGCCGATACCGATAATTCTTTCAAAGTGTGATATCGTCTCGGTACTATCGGCTGGCCGATACTTGGTTGGGCTCTAGTATAGTCCATCTTTAGGCATCTGGTTAGAATACCAGGCTTCCTGACACGCATTTGCGATGAATAAGCATGATATCTCAAGAGTTACTCTCCATCTGGGGATTTGAAAGTACGCAATCATGACTCTTCAGCTGCATATCGCATTGCGTAGAGATGGAAGTTTATGTCATTTGATTAGTGGTAATCTACTATTTTCCTTGAAAGAGCGGCTTGCTCTGCAAAGTTCATAAATAAACTTGAAATCATCCCTCCATTCTCGGTTTTCTAATATTTCACCTAAAATTCTGGCTTGGTAGACTATACCAAGTTTTCGTTGTGTTTTACCACATCATCTCCAACTTTGTAGCTGAGAGTTGGATTTGTTGAAAACGTTGGATTGGAGAACTGTGATATATCCTTTAAGAATCGATAATTTGATGTTGGTAACGAATGTATTGTGGTTGATGAAAATGAAAACCCTTGCTCATCATTGCATTTTGCAGTTTCACAACATCGCAATTCCGCCGTCCAGTATCAACAGATGCTGTGTCACATATGATATCACATTTTCAAATTTTCCTATGTATCATATTCCTCTAATCGGTTTTCTAGACCGCTGAAAATATCTTGAGCAATTCTACTTTCGCCTTTTGGAACACTCAGTTTGATTTGTGTCAGACAAAACGAAATTATACGATATATAAACTTTATACAGTCTATACATCTAAAATCGAAATTAATAATTAGGCTATTCATTAATTATGTAATTTTGACTGTAAACAATTAGAACAAGATAAGATTAATTCAATCTGGGCAATCACAATTTATCAAAATGCTATTTTAAATCTTCGCAATTGGAATTGTGTCAGTTACATTCAAATAAGTCGCTAGTCTGTAGCCTATCTACAAAAGAAAGCCTATTATCCTTCGTACAGTGAAAATTGGAAAATTTTTGTGCCGGAGGTTTTTGTTAAACGGTCTTAATTTTTGTGAATTTTGAAATCAGGAACACAAAAGTTCATCATTTGTGACTACAGGACACGCAAAATTTTGATTTTTTTTTTCTAGTCATAACCCTAATGCACATGCACACTGAATGAAAGGAAGAGAAGATAATATAAAATGATAAGCGACAAAATCAGGTGGCTTATAATTGTGACGGAAGGCGAGATCGATATGTCAGGTCGTGGTCCAGTAAATGTTGAGGGCTGACTAGTATTCATTCTGAAGAAATTGCTTGTATTTCGACTTGAATGTGGACCTGGACATGCTCGACGACAGTCGGATAGCCGGGCCGATTGAAATACCGGACGTGGATAGCCTACACTTTAAATGTCGCTATCAGTGCTGGACATACCGACTGCTAGAAAATTTTCAGCATTTCAAAGTTAAAACTGAATTTAACGCCACAACTTTTTCCAAATTAGAGAATAATTAGAATTACTGAATTCGGATGAAGTTGGAAATTGTATAAAATTCCGAATTATAAAGAAATACAACAAAATTAAATTCACCGACAAGATAGCGTAATGGTTAAGCATCCCACCTCTTGATCGGTAGGCGGTGGGTTCGATTCCCGGCCGGGGGTCAGACCAAAGACCTGATTAGTAACACTGGTATCCATAGCTTCCCTGCTTGGCGCTCATGCATTACTGGGATAGCATGGAGGGGTGGTGCATGACTTAGAATGCTATAAAGGCTATATCTGCACTTCCTTGTCCAGCGGCATATGCACATCATGTACTCATGGTATGCATATGCGCAGATCGCGTGTATGTGTATCATGAGTCGGTGTATATGCCGCAAAAACATCAAGGACAAAAATAAACTGCGTCCTTTCCTTCCTCATGTTGTATGACTTGTATCTAAGTTCATTCCCATGAGCGTGAGAATGACAAGTTTGGCTCGTTTCGCACTATACACTTCTCGTGTAGCCTTTTTAGCAAAGCCAGAAATGATATTAGAATTGAGATTATAGCATTGAAGCATTTCACAAATTAGATTACTGGCGTTTCGGCCTAATTAGACAGCTAGAATTTCCTAGTAACGCAAGTCTGGTCGATATGTGCTTAGAGATAAGGAGTCCATACGAGTATAGGCTTCACTGAAATCAGACGACTGCGAATGTTAGCAAATCGGCATCCAAATAGATTCTTGTCATTGTCAACAAGGACATCGATGGCCGAAAGTTGTGATTCATGTCCTGTCACATTGTCGCGGGTTTTAGGAGTTGCGATCCAAAGTCTGGTATTTCTTGTCGAGTTATCTTCCAGTCACCTTGCGGTAAGTGGCAGTGCTCATAACGTGTGACTTTAATTGTAGGCTATATGTATTTACTTCCTGAATAGACGCGGTGTAGCCTGTATACAAGTGCACAATTGCACAATGCACATTGCACATACAATCGCATATCATAGAGAGAGAGAGAGAGATTATATTCTTTTCCGCCTGCACTATCGAGATGCTTTGGTGATGGAGATGCGATACGACCGTAAGGTTACTTAGTCTGCATCCCCGCATTTTTCTCCTTCATGCTACCCGTGGTTGCTGAGCGCTTATAGCAGTATAGATGCGGATACCAATTTTCGAGACTTTGGTCTGACCCGGCCGGGATCAAACTCACGACCTACGGATCGAGAAGCCGGACGCATCATCATTACATTATCTCATATCAAATGGAACATCACAAACAGAAAATATTTTATGGCTTGAGCAGACTTCTTGATTATCGCAACAAACAATAAATTTGTATTGCCAAATTGAAATATTTCAAATGATTTGACTTAACTCGAATCGCTGAACACTTGTAGATTATGACTTGACTTGTTGCAGTGATTTTAAATATTCCTTACTTTGCTGGAGTTTTATTGTAAACAATGGTTTACGCATGGTTTATAAATTCAAACTACCGTCAACAATTATATAGAAGCTTTATTTGATAGCCTATAACGACAGAAATATGTTGTAGCCTATCGGCATCAGTTCAAAATTCGGTCCGAAAGCCTGACCGATATCCTGAAGACACGTACACTCGTACAGTCGTACACCTATTCGCTTTGTATTTTCTCTCAGATGAGCAATGGCGGATGACAAATACCTCAAGCTTTGCTGCGGACCCTGTATTTAGCGAACATTCATTGGAGACTTGGAGTCATATTTTCTTAGATGAAATGAATCTCTTTAACGTATTTATAATATATTTGGATTCGTCAATACTTCGTTATAACCTGAATAGATATTCTAATAAAAAGAAATGAACAAATAAAAATAACAGTGGCATTAATCATTATAAAACAGTCATGGGCAAAAAGCGTTGAAGAAAGAACTTTCGAGAAGTACAAAGGCAATATATTTAATCCTATTTATATTTCAAAAAATAGCATAGCAATATATAGAATGCTAGTGATATCTGAGACACAATATTGGTAACGTTTTCATGTATGACCTAATGTGAGAGATTAGGACATTTTACGTATGATCGGACATCAATCTGCACGGCCTTGCGATGATTGATCGGGATTCGGGAGTAGGTATAACCATTTATGTGATAATCGGTGTCACAATTAATGGACTATATGGCGTTAATCGAGATTCCAAAGCATGGTCTCACATTCGTAAATGGTTGTTCACTCGCACTACGAGTGAAGGTACAACCGTGCCCTCTGGCCCGTTTCTTCGTCTAGGCTCCGACTCTAAGGTTTCGCAAGATATTATGCTGAGGCTGACAGCTAATTAAGCCCATTGACTTCATACGAGGTCGCGTTCTCATCTTCAACAAAGCATGCCCGTGATGTACACCTTCGACGCTTTTTTGGTGAATCGGATTGACGAAGGTCACGATGTCGTATTTTTCCTGGCTGAAATGTTTCTTCACGTGCTGTTCGTACTCGTCCACGGTCAAATCATCTGCGCTCCAAATGACTTTGTGAATAACGTCGGGGCAGAATGAGTATGGAAATTCGTTGTCTCGTATGGCGATTCTATCACCTTAAAAGTATAATGCTTCGCTTTTAATCTGGTTATGGCTTTGCTGCGTTATTTGCATAGCTCGTGAATCCGATGTATCTACCTACAGCAGTGCTCATCTGCCGGTGCGCACCCTGGGGTGCCCCAAAATATGCATGGGGCTCACCAGCACGAAAAGGTATAGGTAATGTCTTTCTGTAAGCAAAAACGAACTCCGAGAAGTATGTTGAACAGAATGCCATTCATATATACTGCTGCACAAATTGATGGACTTCCAAGCGGAAATAAGCGACATCTTAGTTAGTCGAAGCCCGCCGAAGACCGGAAATGGGTTTGAAATGCGTTCTGTGCACGTACATTATGGTGAGTATGAAACGAGAATAAGAACACTATTTTATCCCGTGAAGTTCTTTTGTCACGGTCGAGCCAAAGAACGGCGAATTACACGCATGGTATAGGATTTTAGTATAGCACAACGATACGCACGCAATGTCCTTGCCAATCTCCTATGAACTACACACTGGAATTATTGTGAGGTGAGCTTGTGGAATAGTGAAGGTCCTACTGGCATATCTTTATGGTTACCAAGTGTTCAACAACATATTTTTCTACGGTAGATATCTTGTTATTGCGAGCTCAGCGACTACGGCGAGACTACGGTAAACAAAACACAGACCAAATAACATTTTATCGATTGACGCAAGTGTTGTACGATGTACGCGTCTGCCCAGCGCCCATATGACGAAACACATTTCTCCCAGATCAAGTATTGCGACATAACAGGGCTTCGCGCGTGACAATTAGACGTTCTCCCTCATGTTTCCAGTTTCGTGGTGTCGAATTATAGATAACTAACCTCTGCAGCTTAGTTATCTATAGTCGAATGTCGCTGAACTGATATGAAGCTTCACCGCACGATTTCTAGGCGGACATACCTGGACAATCTGAATCGTCTTTAACAAATTTGCGCTGACGTAGCCCTTCAACTCCGTGGTCATCTTCAACAGAGACCAATTCGACTGTGTAGGGATAACCCAGCATTTTATGCTTGCAGTAACTGTTCATGTCACGCCATTCTTTCTTCAAGTCTTTTTTGTGACGCATGTAGCTGTCCATGACAGGCTGTGTTCTGCGACATAATTGAGAGTCGCAATACAATGTAAACTACACTACACCTATAGATAGAATAGACAAACAACACACGGAAACGTTAAAGCTATAGCCCACGAAAACTACACATTTGTGCACGAAGCGATGGACAAGGGAACGAAGACAAATTGAATACAAACGATATATTAGGATATTTAAAACAATGATTTATCAAGCAGCAGTTTTACATAGAAGCATCATACGATTTTCGATTGTAGGCCTCGAGAAACTTGATTTTTCTTAAGAAAATAAACCTACCTTCCAAACTTCAAATCGCCACCTCTGACCATTGTCACGATAGTGTCCCAAGGCAATACCTTATCTGTAACCTGCATACTTCTATGGATTGGTACTATTGTGTGGCACCAACTCGGAATTGAGCAGACTCTAAACTAATACGATGTGTCGATCACGCAGCGCAGCTTTGTTTCGTGGAGCCTGAAATCTGTCCTTACTATTTATGTGGTAGTAAAATCCGGGGTCCCCCCTGCGTAATTCTCATGCGTAATCGTTTCGTTCTCAGAATAGGCCGTAATCATTGATCAGATCAACCAACCAACAGCATTCTGGGGCGTATCTTTGCTTTCTTACTAGTTTCTATGTCGATGTTTCCATGTGTGTGCAAGTGCATTCTGTGCAATGTACCATACCATATCAGACGTAAATGTAGACTGTCGGACGTATCTACAGTTTAATTATCAGTACTTGTCTTATAATCGGAGTTGCCATACCATCCTGATTTCTCAGATTTGTCCTCATAGTGAAGGTTGAAGCACGATGTCTTATTAAACTACATTGTCTTTATTTATCAGATTTATCTTTATTTTTGTCCTTATTTTCGGTAATGAAATGGGACCGTGATTATTATGCTTTTAATCCGAGTTCAAGCAGTTACAGCAGGGGTGTCAAACATACGGCCCGCGGGCCGCATCCGGCCCGCCAGACGATTTCATCCGGCCCGCGAATCAATTCTCAGTAGATGCCTAAATTATCCAGCGCATGTGTAACAAATGTTTAAGTTATTTTTTATAGTAGACACTTCCATTGAATTATCCCTAAAGACAGCAAATGTCGAGCATCTTCAATGTCCATGGTAACATTATTGGCACACGACTGCGGTGTTCTGATTCCACTCTTGTTGCGACTAGGAACAACTCGGCTACATTGACACCCAATTTCCAGAAGGAAAAAAAGGTGCACACCGAGTTCGGGATTTTATGGGAAAATTTAACGAAAAGAAGTTATTCACAGAAGCGGAAACGGCAGTGTGGAACCGTTATAGGCAGTTTACATGAAGAATGTAGTTTGCACACAATAATAAATATTCAAATGTCTGTGCTTGCTGTGTCACTTCCAACTCAAAAGGCCCCCGGACTCCAGAGAATTCCGAAGCGCGATTTAATATAAAAAAAAATACCAACGCCAGATGACGTAAATCAAGGCGAGCATAGAAATATGCCAAGTGCCAACTTATATCGTTGTTAGCGCCACTGTTTTAGAGGTTCATAAACTGTATTCAACCAGTCAATCATCGTTTTTTGGTCAATTGCATTGTTCGCGAATAAATGTGTTGCTGGTAGTTATTATAAAACCCATTATGATCCGTGGTGCAATGCAATATATACTATTATGATAATTACCAGTATGCTTTTAATAATATTGTATTCAAGTGAAAAGGAAGAGCATGAGATATAATAATATCATCGACTAATCCGGCCCACGAGCTATTTGAAGGCCGAATCTGGCCCGCGACACAATTTGAGTTTGACGCGCCTGAGTTACAGTTATTGCAGAGCGAACTAAAAGCAGCATAATTGATAGTGCCATAACTGGCGACCAGAGCGCTGAAAATTAATAAAATTGGTTTTAATCGAAAGCTAGTGTCGCACTGATTCCGACAATACATTTTAAAAAAATTGTCAGAGCAATGGGACCACCTCAAAACAGCCCTCAAAATCTGAAATCGGCATTGTTCAGAACAATCGCCGGACGAAACTGACCATTGTTATGTTCATTGTGTCACGGCGCTGCCATTGTTGGAACAATGCCGATTTTCAGACTTTGCGGGCTGTTTAGGGGTGATTCCATTGCCCTGACTAGATTTTAATCTGTATTTTGGAATCAACGCGACACTAACTTCCGATTAAGACCAATTATATTAAATTTCAGCGCTCTGGTCGCCTGCTACAGCACGCTACTTTTAGATTGCTCAGCAATACGAGATCCTGCTTGCCCAAGCGCAACCACCAGGAGTTGCGTATCTATCCGGTCGATGAAAGGTACAATACTGTGGCGTCCACGTCACAGTGCACTATTGTCGTAGGCTACTTCATATATGCTTGCTATGTTTAGATAACTCGGTTTACGTTATAATGGTGCAATAAACCGTGAGGCCTCTCCCCCTATCTGAGATTGGCGCACGCGGAGCAGACTACATGAAATAAATCAAAAACCTATTTCTCGAACCGCACTCCATTCATAATTGGCGGTCCTACTCGGGCCGTATAATATTTCACTGGAGCATAGTTTGGTCCTTTAGCCGCACGTTGTACACCCCTGCATTATAGGGCATTCATCCCAGTGCTGTGCATGTATGATTCGCAATAAACCCCTACCTAATCCAGAACTTGCGAAACCGGAAAATAATATTGGGTTGACATAGATTGGTGACAAACTACTTGTACTACTACATCTATACTCGTACAAACAACACCCATTTAGTTAGTTCTCGGTAAACTAATTAACGATTATTTGAGTATCAGTTCTAGTTCTATAGTTGCGCTTTTTGAAAATCCAGTAGTTCGTACAAGTCTGAGCCAGGTTCAATTCTCTCCGATAGACGAAACTTCGCAAGTCCATCGTGTCACTTGTTCTTGCGGCCCAGAGAAAGACGCGATGATGGGCGGAAACAATGAATAAAACGAAAAAGAGCAAAAAATAGCTTTTTGAAGAAAAGACTCGAAAAGATCAAGATCGAGCAATGTTACATCGGACAATAGGCCGAGCTGCGGATACCATCAGATTGAGCGACGTATTTGGTCGTTTCGCATTGTGTCTTGTAAATCGCAAGTAAACTAAGTGTGTTGAGCGTTGAGCGGCGGAAATATATGATGCGACGATTATTATGCGATACTAACTCTCTAATTCAGGGGTGGGCAAACTTTTGAGCTAACGGGCCGCATTCAATATCCGAATCCATACGCGGGCCGCACTATATAAAATTGGGATTATAAACCAAAACGCAATATTGGTATTTGATTATATAGTGAGGACAAGGAGATATGCTTATTTAAAACAGTCTGAACATTGCTTTGATGATATCGTAGACGCTTCAGAAACAGCGGCGAGATTTCATATAGGCTGGTCGACCTCAATAACAAATTTGTCAAAACTATAGAGATGAAAGTAGGTTGTGCCGATTCTTGCTACAGGATTGAAATTTAAATCTGTGACTAGCGATCCGTTCATAAATTTCCTAATTCTTCTTCTGGATCAGTTCCATGACACACAATTCTGACAGCATCATAACCGTTTTAGCTTCAAATACGCTTTTACTGTGTGTAGCTAAAATATAAATACCCCAATTCCGCGCATACATATAGAACGAATCTACTTAAGGCACGCGCGAATTGTTTTTTTAAAAGCACATCACTGAAATGATTAAAACTGCATTGCCCAATCTGAAATCACACTAATGATCCAAATTATGTCAATCTCGTCTAAGATTTCTGTGATGTTTAGAAATTGAAACCTTTAAACTTGCGGGGCCTTGAGATCGGGATGTCGCGCAAGAAATTAAACATAAAAAATGATATAGGAAGTATTCACCTTAGTACAGTGGTTCTCAAACATTTTAAGACACGCCACCCCACCCCCTTATGATGGCAAAAGAGTTCGCGCTCCCCTTATCGTCATATCACAAAATGCAACCGATGCTAGCAAACCTAATGTATAGTTTTATGGCATGGAAGGTTACGACTGTGGATGAGAGTGTTTTAAATATGAAATTCAGACTACACATACAGAATAACAACCATGAATGCGATGTAGATCGCGCGAAACGCGAATTTTTTTTTAAGTTGAGCCCAGTTTCGTGCCTATCTTCAGATGATTTAACCCTCAAGGGGTGAAAACCACTGCCTTAGAATTATCATGGTGAAATACACTAAGAAAAATATAATCAAGTTCCAGCATTAATTCGAATTTTAGTAAGCATTTTATCAATATTTTTATAATTTTCTTAAGACTCTCGCGGGTCGCACAGAACGGTGTGGAGGGCCGCATGCGGCCCGCGGGCCGTAGTTTGCCCACCCCTGCTCTAATTATTCGTCACCGAGAGAAGGCACCCCCGAGAGAGGACATTACAATATCAAATAAAGGCTCGGAGACATGTTGAGCGTATAAGTATATGTCACGCAATTCCACGAGTGTAGGATTGAATCCGGATTCACGCCCCGCTGATATTACACATGATTATTGGAAATGATCGGAACGATGAAACGACTTAAGTTAGCACAATTATTTCTGATTAATGCGAACACGAGCCAATGACGTTCCGATTTCAATAATGTGTTGTATACGATGACCCATATATCCTAACTATTACCTACCTACAGGTGAACGTACGTGGATGTGTTGACAAAATGCAACATCAACACGGCTTGGTTGTGATGTTTCACATCATTGTGACAGCACGGGATAAATAGCCCAAATGAAGGGGCAAGAGATGGGCAATATATTTATTCTTCCGACTTCTTCTTTGAAAGGTTCTGAGTGACGAGTTGAAGCTGTCTTGTGAACACGAATGGAATGGGTTTGCAACGTCGCTACTTAATTGAAGCAATCGCCAAAAATATTCCATTCATATCTGAGTGGACGGATTAGGTGTTTTAAATTTCAGCCAATACTTCCGAATAGTGTATACCAGGACTCCAGGATTGGCGTGCCAGGATTGGCGTGGACAGAATGAAAATGTGACGGAGGTCGTATTTTCTCTGATAATAATGCGGCGTCACTGTGTCATAGTGGACAGAGACTGCGTCAAAATGCATTCATCAGACATTTCAGTGGAGGACACCTTCTACTGCCTTTGCATATGCTCGTAGGAGTAGGTAACGTGAAATAATCTGAACATATTCCGTCAATACCGCCATGCTTGGAGCGACGAATTCTACAGAGACAGCGGCAAATCATAAATGACTCGCTCCACTCCAATTTCGGGTATCAGTATCATATATAGTGTTTCGGCTTCATTTGATTATGAACTGATCTCACATCGGCTCTATGAAAGTTATAAAACGTATGGCGTGCCCCGAGGAAAAGGCTGGTGGTGTGACTGGTTTGTATTTGTATGCAATGAACATATGAAGATAAGTCTTTATCGAGGAAGGCACATCCTGGGTCTGTACCCGTCGTATTCGGTTTATCATGATGGCTTCCACTATTCTAGGGCGATGGTCATCTTTACCAGGAATATCTTGATGCAGCAATTAAACCCTAACTGATTCAGACAATTTATTTTTCGAACGGCCCGATCAGCCAATTGCTCGCACATGTTTTTACTCGCGTACTATTTTATTATTTTCGACAGCGTTCGAGTACCACCTAAGATGTAGATTGAGTGGCTCTCCACAGGGTTGTGATTAGGAGTGATTTGGAAAATTGAATTTATTAAGTGACGTGGACTGGATCATTAGAATATAACGGTGAGATGGCACAATGGTAGGACAGGTCGGGGGTTCAGACTCTGACCGGGTCAGACCAGCATAAGTCTTGATCGTAAAACTATGGTGACTGTGGCTTTTCTGTTAGTCGCTAACCACATCGGGATTGCGTTGAGTGACAGATGGTGGTGAAGACTCGATAACCTTGCTGCTCCTTCGTATCTATACATCGTTCAAACACGAAGATGGTTCGGTCGAAAATAAACTTCCTTCCTTCAAACTAACTGGGACTAATACGTGATGACATGGTAGGCCTTTTACAGATTAGATTCATTGATACCTGGAAGTGAAACTTCAACGTTAAAGTACAAGCTCGCTTAATCGACCTGCAAGATTCACGAATTCGTCGGTACGCTGAAGTTATTCGTGTGGTAGCCTATAGCTGAGAGATTGTAACGTAGCCTACCACAGCGTGGGATCACTGCTATCGGCAATCTAAAATACATAAAAGAGAACTCAGGAAATGTCGGTAGGATTCGGAGCGACTGTTGCCTTCATCTTGTGGCTGACTGCTTTTCGATCAGGATTGGGTAAGGGAAATACGGATATCGTTTACTTTTGCGTTCTTTCAGTTGTAGGCCACATATAGCCCTCTATGTTGTCGAACGTGCCAATCACGTGCTATAAGGATCCGACCCATGTTATCGTCGTTGCTGAATAATCTTTTCGGTTCCGTCGACAGGGCTATCTTGATTCAAATTCAAATAGAGAAAGGAAGCCTGGCAGCTGATGGAGCATCTTTATAATACTATACTCTGACTACTCCTAGCATGATATTCGAAAGTCTCTTATATAGGCTTACCATATTTTGGAAATCTAAAAAGAGGACACTTTTTCAGAAATTTCAGACTTGCAAAACAGGAGAAGAGTTCTCAAAAACCGGTGAATTTATCCCACTTTGTGATCGGTTGACTAAAAAAGGTCATTTTTTCGCTCAGAGCTAAGATCACCATTTGTCACTTCGTAAAACCCGCCGGAGCGTCACTTCTGTGCTAATTTGCGGCATATCACTCCAAATTTGCTCTAAATCTGACCTAAATTTTCGAAAAAGAGGACAAAATCTCAAAAAAGAGGACAAAAGGGCACCAAAGGGGATCGCAGCCTCGGAAATCCAGCCTCGGAAAATAATAAGATATTGCACGCGCGCACACATCGAATTTTGCGTGAAATCTGTTTTGCGGTAACTTAGCACGCAACTATACAATATACATAGGGCATGGTACACCTTAATGATAATATCAAACAGTGTATCAAGTTTCAAGGTGGGCACTCGATGATTAAGCTAGAAATTCGTTTAACGAAGATGAGTATTATTAGCAGAGACGCGCGCTGATCTGGCATCTACTACACCAGAGGTCTCAAACACGCGGCCCGCGGGCCGCATGCGGCCCGCGAGAGCATTTTGTGCGGCCCGCGACGGCATTTTGAAATTTCAAGTATTCAACAATATATTCAAGTGCCATATATTTTTTTTTGATATAAGAGCTTAAAGTTCAATCTGAAACTATTATAAAAATCAGTGGGATCTCAACAAACTTCACTATCACATCACTTTTAGAAGCTACCATGAGGTAGAAGATCAGCTATTACGTCACATTTCTAGGTCATGACGATAGAACATGACCCGTTGATGATTCGTGACTTCAAATTGTGATTTGGTTGGTGCGACCTTCTCGTAAAATTACTCGGTTTTGGATAGACTGAGGGATTAAATAAAAGTACTCGAGTTGAGTCAGATCAAACGTTAAAATCAGACAAGGACTTGGGAATCGAAACGGTAACTTGTTAATCCTACGGGCGCAACAATCTATGAAACTGTCATCTAGGATAGTAATATATCAAAAGGTCCGTAGCTTGCGCTGCTTAGGGTATATAACTATCTAATCAGGTCAGTATGGCAACCATTGGCATTCTATGACGCCCGTGACGTATAGTTGGTTACATGCTGGGTGTTGTTTGTTCTCTTGTCCATGTTATTGTCGTAGGCGAGTAGGGTAGGTAGCACTACGCTCTACAGCTGTAACACCAATGAATTAGTCGCCGATTGGACATTTCTATTCCAGGGGTTCTTGACCAGGGTCCGTAGACCCCATCGGGATACGAAGCACCACATCAGGGTGTCCGAGATGCATTGTGGAATGAGGCCTATATGCTGTGGAATATTTTCTTGTCCAATTTATTCAACTGGGAAATAGTCTTGTCTGAATGGGCTTTCTGATTTTAATATATAGGTGCCATCCGAAATCGTGTTGAAAATGGACAGGCGCTACGAGAAATCTCATTGGAAGTACAAGGGGTACAATCGCTAAAAAGGCTAAGAACAAATGCTATTACTGTGCCTCAATAATTATTATATTCAAGTTGTGATTGATATGTTCCAATAATAATCGAAGGCAAAATCTAACGCTGATTTAATTTGACTGTGGCAATGACAATAACAATAGCCTACGTTTATCACGACTTTATCAAAACCAGGATTAGGCTACACCGCTCAAATGCTCTGATATCAGATCAATCTTCAGTATATTTTAAAATATATACATGAAATTGTGGCACGTCAAAGGTCCACTAGCTGCACTATTATAACCCGACAGTTTTACAATGTCATGATTCATCGTCTCGTATTATATCTATAACTTATTAGTTAGAAAAAATATGCCCGGCACAAAAAATTATTCAAATATTGGAAAATGTGATTTTATTTCGTGTCAAGCGTGAATAATGCATTAGTAAATCACATTTTCACGATGTCTGTGGAATGCATGTCTGCAAGGACCCGTCAAATAAGGCCTAGTTGGAACCTATGCATTGAATATCCCGATTATTGATGCTGCGGCCCGCGGCGTCATCAAAAACTAGGAAATGGCCCGCGAGCACATTTGAGTTTGAGACCTCTGTACTACACGGTATTGAAGCGCGTGAGTGTGCGCGCGTGCAATACTTTATTATTTCCGAGGCTGGATTTCCGAGGCTGCGATCCCCTTTGGTCAAAAGGGCGTCCTCCGAGGACACTTTCAAAAAAGTCAAAAAAGAGGACAAATCCTCTTAAAAGAGGACGTTTGACAAGCCTACTCTTATACGTTGCACATTTTACAGCAGAAGTGTATGCCAACCACGAAAAGGCATCAGAGAAGAATGCTGTAACCAAGGTTCGAAACTTACAGTGCTGCTACCAACCTAACCATAGTGCCTATTCTAGCCACTTATCGTTGGAAATAATGTTTTGAGTGTCCGCATTCCATATACCGTCTTCATCAATGTGCCGCTACACCGACTTCTGAATGTTCAAAGACTCGATGTTGGCTACTGCACTAATAGCGCATCTGCATTAGGAATCCAGAACGAATAGGAACACTTTCGACATGTTTTCCCGCTTTGAGTCAAGCCAGACAGATTTACATATTGCACTTCTTTTTTTTCAGCAATACGTGATGGCCTCTCCATTCAGCTACCAACCTCTACCCGCTGTTTCACAATTTAACCCAATTGTGTATCAGTCACATCAGTATGAATATGTAGATCCGATGTTGTATGCACCCCTGAACAGTGAGAGAGGAGCCAGTCGCGCATTATTGGTCGCCGTACTATACTTTCTAGGTAATATATGCCCATTTACTAGTTTCTTTTCTGCAGATAGGCTATTTAGGAATCTGTATTTCGTATAGTCGTTTGAGGACGTGATCTGGTCTAACAAATCTTTCAGATTACGATTAATAGTGCGTTTGCATAATCTTATGCTTTCCGGACTGAGGAATATTTATTCTCATCGAACGCTGTTTGGTGGCAACGGCATTCGATTAAATTACGGGACCCTAGACGCGTGCGGTGCTTCCTCGAATATGCGTGTATTGCGACTCGGGTCACATTGTCACCTTGCAACCTTTTGAATTTCCGATACATGTTATACCAGTGTCTTGGTTAGCCATATTGACCTATGCGAATCCAAAATGCATTAATTATTGATTACTCGTGGCAACGGTGACTGAGTGACCGATTTTATGCCTTATATATTGTAGGGCGAGGACTTACGACGACGACGACGACTGCGCCTTCGACTACCGATGTTGGTAGGTACTAGGGATGGTGTGAACCTCTGAAAGGTTCAGGTTCGTGTGAACGCGAACCTTTTTGAAAGGTTCTGTGTGAACACGAACGTGAACCTCATGACGTCACGTGACGTCATATTGCTAATTCCAACCCTATCTTTCAATGAAGTGATAGCCTACTAATGTACACGATACCTAGTGACGACTAGGGCCACATAATGCCACAATGCCGAACTACATATTGGTATTTTAAAAGTCGCTGAGGGCGGAGATAATTAAGTTAGCTGATCCGGGAGAATGCTAATCGTGTGATTAAATACTGCTAATCGCGACGCATGAAGGTGAAGAGGGTTACGCGCGATGGTTAGTCGCGGTGTCCCGAGTTTTCAATCAAGTGGCGTTATCTGTTGCATCATAATGCGAAAATGCGTTATATATTGGCTGCTAGTTGGTGAATAAAACTAGAGATCCCACAATCTCCATAATGGAACAGCAGTCTGCTGACGACGATACTGCCACTGTAATAGGTAGAATTATCATCATCGCGAAATGAAAGTCGTGTCCAATTCGTACGGTACAGCTAAGAAACGGATATCGCTTTGCAATGGCGGGTAGTCCTACATAATTCGGTGATTGTTGTTTAGTGAAGCCATAACCTAGGAGACAATCGGCACGGTCATTATCGGGAATAATTAGACGTAGGAATGGTACGCAGTTTCTATACATAACTAGAAATCTATAGTTGTTCCAGTTTGTTAAATCATGAGATTAACACTAACTTTATGCGCCGCGATCAACCGGTTTTAATCCTGGGTTGATAAATCCTGACGAACGCGCTAATCGACCTTATTGCTAATCCAACTTTATTATCTTCGCCCTAAATGTATCAACTGAGGCAATTAAAGGATATAATACTCCCATAAAATCAATATTTTCTGTCGCTTTGCCAACAATTTCGACGAGGACTTACCAGGGAACATAAACTTACGCCTTAACGGTCGAGACCAGACCGGACAATGTATTCGGCGTCTGAGTATCGCTACATTGATATTGAGCTGTGTGTAAAATAGGTTTCTATACTTGCTACAAATATTACCCCATTAAGAAGTTATACACTATACAGCAGTGGCCAACACTTTAATCGCACGGATTTGGTTTTAATGATGCAGTAAAGATACGAAGTCAAGATTGACCCCGTACGTCTGCTAGATTTTTTTCATCAGAAAACGATATCAATTCCATTGATTGGTTGAATAAGCATCATTCGCTGACTACGTATTTTGCTCGTGATGTTTTTGATTGCGGGTCAAACTCACAACAGAGAGTCACAAACGGAAACCTGGATATTTCGAGCAAACTTTTGTAACAAAGCAAGTAAAACATTTGAGATTGTCCAGGTGCATGCTCGTTTAGTGTTGATTTTTAATGCTGCCAGCGCCATGCATGGAGTGGCCCGCAGTTGAAATGCAATAAATATGAACAAAAGATGTTGTAATGAAGTGAAAATTGTTATATATGAAAAAGGTTCACAGTGTAGAACCTACCAAGGTTCTGTTGTGAACGCGAACCTCTAAATTTCCGAGGTTCACACACAGAACGCGAACGTGAACCTCGCGTTCACACCATCCCTAGTAGGTACCGTATATGCTATGGCGTTCTGGGAGGATTTTAGGAATACGAAATTACTATTTGATTCTAATTCTGGGGAGACATTGGCCTTATTTAAGAGAAGGTCGAAGTATTTATTGATGCAACTAAATATCGCCTAGGCCAGGTGGGTGTCTGATTTCGAAAACTACTCCAAGCCGTTTCGATACCTTCCTATATCTTCCATTGTATCGCAGTCTTGTGGTGTATTGAAATTTTGAAATTTGTAGCAATAAATGATATTGGGTTTAAATAGAAGAAGCAATACCGTAAATTCCTGTTTGATAACAAGTAGAAGTATTCATTTAAAAAGCTCCTCGCAATCGAAGTGAAAATCGACAGATTAGAACATTCGAGCATATCAAGTTATACAAATTGGAAGTTAGCTGCGCCGTTATATTAATCAATCTCACGTGCCAGCTTTCGTATTCGCGGGAGTTGCGATTTCGAAACGACATTCTGGTAACGGGCTTCAGTCAATGTTGGTATCGACTCACTATATGTCGTTTTGGGCCACTGCAAACTTTGAATCAAGTCAAGTCATTTCAATGTTTAAAGGATTAGATTTAATGATGCGATCACTTCTCAGTGCGCCTGAGTGGTTCAGAATGATTTACCAAATAGAATATGACGTGGAATATATTGAAATCGAATCGATAAAATTTGAGTCCCTAGTCATTTCAAATTTTACATGAATCGATTTCGAGTAAAGTACAGTGACTTAAGTCAACCGAGGTCACTCGAAAAATGTGACTCGAGTCATCCCAACATGGGCTATACAGGGGCTACGTAACACGGTTTCACATATGTGTGGTACAAAATCTGTATAGACGTACATTGTATTTCATAAAATTTGAAAACAATCAATAAAATGTCTTTTGACATCGAAACCTGTTGAAATCAATGAGATCTAAAACTAACGTCACTTGAGTACAAGTCGGCTACACCTGCTCTCATATTCCGAAAACGTTTTATTCATACTGATCACCGGTGCCTTATTCTTCCCGTCGCGCAATTTTCTTGATTAAAAATAAACCATTTTGCGTGTTAGCTACGGCCGTCCTATCACATTGGATCATTTTAATGCCGCTGAAATATTCCAGTATGCTCCTACACGGCGTGGGAAGCATGTTCGTCCAACTGCAAAGGAACGCGACAACGAACCAAAGTTTGCGCAGGAGTGCAGCAAACCGAGACAGAGGCTTGTAACACTCAACGTAAGTGAACGCGATAACGTGTCCCTTGATTGCACTGCACTCAATATCTCTGGGACGTTTGATAGACAATCGCCTTTTATACTGCAATATAAAACTTCTGGTGCATCGGGACTACCTTGTAAGGGTTGGATTTAAAACAAAAACTAGTTTGAAACAAACATGTTTGAAACGAGGTCCTTGTTTAAAACATGTTTTTGATTTTTTTTTAGACACGACGTCACGAATATTTCATTGTGACGTCACAGTGGATTGACATTGACCGTGTAAAATCTAGCTAGAGTAATTATGGCTCCTCGACGAAAAGGGCAGATCAAAAATATCTTTAACCAGGACTACATCGTTATGCATGCAGCATTTCATCATCATCAGAACACCCATTCCGTACCAATGATCTGTACACGATAAAACTGTTGTACCAACGACGATTTCGAGGGTTCCCGCCGGCCCACATCGTAACGTCGACTATTTTGGGTGCAAATCGTCCGTAGACTCATACTATATGGTTTTTCGGACGTAGGACTACACAATTAGACAACGTGTAAAAAAACACACAATTTTTTAAAAAAATACGGCATTTGTTTTAAACCCTATGTTTAAACATGTTTATTGTAAATGCAACCCTACCTGTAACCCACAAAATTTTGCTAAAGCTATTGCAAAATGAGTTTCTGTGAACAACATGCGATAACGGCGCATGCGGTTTAGAGCAGTGATCTGGTAACTGTGATCGCAATGTTGCATCTCCCTCCATACATGTATAATTGTATATTAACTGTACGTAATATTTTTACAAGTGCGTCTATTCCCCACCAAAAACCAGTGAGTACCCATCAGTTGCGAACCACTGTTCTGCATGAACACGTCTCCACATCCTGCCTTTCTAATTTCTAACAGCCAACTCAATATGTAAGCAGGAATGAGCACTGGAAACTAGGGCTGGGCAAAATCGAGTACCCGAGTGATTCGATTCTGTAAGTTCCAGTAACGTTCGTAGCTTTGTACTATGTTTCGTATCGTATGCTACGATGATACGACCAATCAAGGTTTCAAGTCTTCAACAGTGAAAAATACTGTCGAAGCTATAATTCTCGTCGATAAATTAACTTCCAGTTGCGAGGAGCGCATATTTCCAGTACTCGAAAAAACCGTCTTTTACTACCCGACTCGAATCATCACAATTAATACTCGATTCAGATTCGAGTACTCGAATCATTGTGCCCAGCCCTACTGGGAACACGAATCTACGACAGCTTGTAAGTAATATCAATAACAACCAAGAATCACTTCTTTCAGTCGACCAGCAATCAAATCATTCATCAAGGCGTGAAATTCTTATTAAATTAGCTAGCCGTCCGTAATTGACACCTCTTTCATTCATCGAATTATTTCATTGTGTGTAGGCCTACTGTGTAGGCCCCAAGGCCTGCCGGTTTATCATCATGCATACTCGCATTCATACATTTGCAGTGGGATTTCTGTCAAACGGATGGTACCGCGCAGACAACTGCTACGATTACTTTGTCGGGTCTGCAAATACCTACGACAACACAAAATCGGCTTGCGAAGGCCTAAATGGGCGATTGGCTTCAGCTGGGATAAGGAATGATACAATAAGAACGTGAGGTTTTATTCAGTGGCGGCTCGTCCTATAGGGCAACTGGGGCATTGCCCCACCTAAATTCTGTCCAATAACAATTCTTATCCATTTATAGACGCACAGCAATCTATATATACCGAAATCACAGCGAAAATCGTATTCTTCTTGTCCTTTCGCTTGTAAATGCCCATATATAGCGAAGTCTCTGCGAAAATCGAATTCTCTTCCGTGATTTCGCTTTGCGAATGCCTAGCCGGGGCATGCCCTGGTAGCGCTCATAACAAGCTTTCACTGTCTATTCTCTCAAAGCCGCGCACAATAAAGAAACAGTGATTTACTCTCTCCTATTCGTAAAATGGCCGAGCAGGTGGGGCAACATAGCCTGGTCGCCCTTAAGGTGTGATGTAACAATCGTATCTATATCTGAACTCGGTTACCGTCATATGCGTTTAGTCGACCTTTGCTGGTATATAGGTCGATTTTGATGGTGTTTCACACCATGATAATTCTTGAAACTTGGTATGTCATGTCGTGATGGCGGTATGTAACACTGTCCCAAGTTTCAGGGTTTCTACTTGAAGTTTAGGGTAGTAATTCCGTTTCTGAAATTGAGTGTGTGCTGATCCGTCATGTATCGCAAACATATTTTACGCAAAGCCGGTATTGGTCTCCATTGATTTTAACGATGCTCCTTACCTAGATCCGTCATGAGCTTTTGCATGGTATGTCTTGATTTTAGTATCGAACGCTGTGCCAAGTCTCAAGGTTGGCACTCAATCATTAGGGCAGCAATTTCGTTATCAAGGTCGAGTATGGTAGAGATGTGCGCTGATCTGACACTTAGCCTACCTAACGCATTGCGGATTTCACGCAAAAGCCGCTGTATCTGTGTTAACGCTAACTGTGTTCCATACTGAGATAGGTGATGAGATGATGATATTATGAAACAGTTTACTAACATCCTCGGTTTGCATTCAAATATTTACTTTTATTTTATATTCTCCAATGTCAATTTCACCGTGAAATTGAGGCCTTCGGGCCATTTGCTTACAATTACAACCCCTGTCAAGCGCGATAGGCCGATAGCTGTTTCGTTTTCGATGGCGGCTAACAGCTGATCGCTTAATCAGCCTATTCCTCAGTAAATTTTACGCAAAATTCGGTGTTGGTCTGTTCGTATTAATTTTGACAGTGTACCATACCGAAAACTGTCATGAGGCTACTTCTCGATGATTTCATGTAACAGTGCACCAAGTTTTCGGCTTTCATCCTCGTATTTATTCGGTAATATATTTTCCAAAGGTGATTTTGCAGCAGACATATAGACACTATAGACCGTAAGCCGTATGTGTCGTGTGACAGTCTCCAGCCTCAAGGCCAAAATTTCCTATGCTGTACCGGGACCGAATTTCCGAGGCTGCTATCCGTAGTTCTTCAGAATTATGTTTTGGATTCAATATGACATGTCCAATCTATGAGATAACAATTGCGTATGTGTCCAAACTCGTTGACCTTTCCAGTTAGGCTTACGCAATCTCTCGAGTTATAGTAATTTCCATTTCTGCAGATAATTAGTCAGGTATAGTGCGAACATGAACCGTGTCGAATCTTTGTTCCGTACGCCGTTTACGCAGTTACCACACTTCAAGTCACAGCTCACCGGCAGACCTCTCGCGGCACATACGTTAAAATCAATGTTGTCGGGAAGTTCGTGTTACCGTACCACTAGTACCACCAAGTTACTTGTTTACGTTGGAAAACGCCATTGTGACGTCATCTTTATAAAAAGTCGCTTGCAGCCCTTGCCCCACCACCCGATATTGTCACGAGCCGCCACTGGTTTTATTCATAGCTCGTCCATCGTCCAATCTTTGCATATATTAGCGATTATATCATTTCGCGGCTGGGGACAAGACTTGATAATTATTTTCTAGGTAGGCCTACAGATCTAGTCACGTAAAGCATTATGTACTTGAAGTTTGAATTGTGTAAACCCATGGAGACAGTTATAATTTTTAACCGGTGGGCCAACAACTACATATTCATCCTGCCAAATTTGTTATATAATTCAGGGTTTTGATCGATGATCATGAAGAGAACGTCGGTAAATGCGATAAACTGAAAGATATTGCGTATTTTGTTGCTGCGATATGAGGAATACGAGCAACAGCGAATAGCATATCTGAACCCATGGTTAACTGCAACGGGAAGAAAGTAGAATCAGAATATAGAATAGTCGCAATCCGAAAAGCAACACAGCAGTTCTGAAATGAAATATTCCCAATGTCATATATGCCATATGCCATTTCAAAATCATTATACGTAACTATGACGACATAGACCCAAACTTGTTTCCACATTGCAGGAGGAGCTTTTAGATGGGCCGTAATATTTTGAAAACCGGACGTGAGACACAAATGCGGGTTAAGAACCACTACCTTAAGAGCATATTGCGATAGTATAGCCGACCTGTAGAGCTAAAAGCGCGTTTTCAAATCAAAAAGGCTTTTTTACTGACCATTGTGATCACGTTATCGCAAATTTGTAGGCCTATATGACCTATGTTCCAGTGCAGAGTCAAAATTACGATTAATGTCATAGTTACATAGGGTTACCATATTTTGCAATCGGGAAAGGTGGACACTTTTTCAAAATTTTCAGACTTAGAAACGAATATAATTTTTTCCCCCTTGTGGTCGGTTGACTAAAATATAAATCGTCATCATCGTTGGAACAACGAATTTTTTCCTATTTAGCGTCATTTATGCCCATTTTCACTCGAATCTATCCACTATCTTAGCTCTAAAAGCTGGAGGACGAATTGCCAAAATAGAGGACATTTAGGCGTCCTCGGAGAACATTTTCAAAAACCTGAAAAAGGAGGACAAATCCTCCTAAAGGAGGACATATAGTAACCCTATAGTTACATATATAATATAGGCTACTCGGGGGTGGGCAGACCTGCTTCGAGACGCATATAAAAAATCGTAGCTTTAAAAGAGCCACAATACAAAAATTCAAAAGTACGAATATATTTAGTCACAAGGAAATGTAGGCTATTCAATAAAGTTTACTATAGTGTGGTGATACAGTCAGGACCGTAACTGCCATACCCCAAACTCCCCAATTGGGGGGGGGGGGGAGCTCGAAGGGGCCCAAAATTATTTCGTGAATTAGCATAAATTATATAGTATTTTTTGAAAACTTATGCAGCTTTTTCAAAAAAATTTCGCGCTACAGCTATTTCCAGTTACCAAATATCTTGATTATTGGGTAATCTTCCCCCAGAAAAATACGCAAGATTTATAGAAATGGTCATATCGGCGTTGGCCATTACTATCAAAACATGAAGTTTTAGGCCATGTAACATGCGACTACAAGAAGTGTGCCAGAACGATCGGCAGCGAGAAAACCTTGGCCGAAAAGGACTGCCCTTATGCTGACCGAAAACACCGTTATATATACAAAATACATATAAGTTTGATTGTCCATAGGCGCCTAAATGACTGGCGCCGAATGTTCCTGTCTTGGTAATCTGAACCCTAGGCTACAGGACAAATACCATCCCACAGGGAAAAATTATATGCCAGTGAAGAAATACCAATTTGAAATCGTGTGCGTCTTTTAGTTCAGTGCGTTTATGCGAATATTTATTTTTTGATATAGCAGACTGGAGGTCACTAAATAACATCGTGTAACGAAGTCATACCAACGGGTCCGCCCGCCCGAAGATGTTTAATTATTATTTACTGGCCCTACAGTTTCCCAGACACCTCACTCACCTCTGCTGGTAAATCTGATTACGTGAGCAGAGAGGACAACAAATTGATAGCAATATATATGCAATTTCCGATCTTATTGACCGATTTTATCACGAATTATCACGAATTATCGAAAATTTTCGCGCTTCGCGCTTGCTTACTAAATAGTATAAATAATTTCGTGGCGCCGTACCTTTTCAAACACATCTCACTCAGCTCTACCGGTAAATCTGATTACGTGAGCAGAGAGAGGATAAAAATTGACAGCAATATGTATGCAATTCCCGATCATATTGCCCGATTCAATCCTGAATTATAGAAAGTTTTCACGCTTCGCGCGTTTAGGCGAGAAAGACATACTCACAAAACGGACACCGAATGAGGACGATAAGTAGCGGTAAACAGCATATAGCCTGAGGGGGGTCTGGGGGCGGAGCCCCCCAGAAGTCCGGTTCATCACTACATGGGGGCCCAATATCAACGTTTTGTGGGGGGTGACGAAGTGCTGTTACGGCCCTGGATACAGTACGTCCCCAACTGGGCTACAAGGTATTTGAAATCAGGCTGATATGTCGTCAAAGCAGTGTTGAGCAGTTCCTTCGGTAATCTTATAACTCCGCAAATCTATCTTCGTTGGTTAACTCGCTGCATAGTTGTGGTTTCGTAATAACGTTTCAAGTTACTAGCTGCGTAATTATTGAGCGAATCCTGGCAGATAAGGCACAGTGGCCTAAATCCATTATCACTGAATGCAAAATCTTCCTTCCATTCGGTTTCAAAAGTTCTATTTTCCTGCTCATGCTTTCTTTTCTTGCAATTATATCTGGCAATGACAGTTTCGTGGTCAAACCCTGCAGTTATTATTAGCCTTTACAATACAAATGGAAGAGCCGTATTCATCATTGCTATAGTCCGGAAGGCACAGTGTCCGGTGCTACCACGACAAAGGTCATCGTTGAGCACAATTATTTACTGTTGATGATCATGATGATCATCATCATCATCATCATCATCATTGGTTTGTTAGCAATTTTGTCACTTCAATACACCACAAAAATGCGATACAATGAATAGACAGGAAGATGTCGAAGCGACTTTGAGTAGTCTATGGAATCAGACACCCACCTTGGCCTATAGGCGATGAAAATAGGAGGCATGCACACTGAATGAAAGTAAAGAAGACAGTATAGAAAAAGAAAGCGACAAGAATACGGCGGCATGTCATGGGAAGCGAGATGGATAGGTCAGTCGTGGTCCGGTAATCTTGAAGATGGACTGTATTTATTTAGTAGTAATTGCTTGTATTTCGGCTTGAATGTGGACATGCTCGTCGACTGTCGGATGGCCGGCGGGATACTGTTCAACACATCAGGTCCGGCATATTTTATATAGCGATGATCTTTTCGGTCGATCATATGATATTTGGACGACGTGGACGCGCGTGTGTTGTAGTTGTGCGCTTTTGATTCCGAGGTAAAGAAGTCTTTGAAATATTCGGGTCAACGACCGCAGTGGAACTGATACATAAACTTGGCGATTTCTAGTTTCCGCATATCTTCTATGTTTAGGACGCCGAATCTCTTCAGCAGCGACTTGTTGGATGGGCAGCAAGGCCCGTTTGGGGCCCTAGCTATGATTCGGAGTACTTTATGCTGTAGTTTTTGCAGCGGCTTGAGTGCAGTTACTGGCAGCCCCCCAACAGAGGATGCCATAATGTAACTTCGATTGGATTAAGGATTTATAGAGTATCAGAAGAACCCATGCTGGCATGAAGCGCCTATAAAGGCTGTAGAACAGGCCGCACTTCGGTGATAATTTAGTGCCTAGGGACTGAATATGACTCTTCCAGGACATGTTCGAGTCCAGTAAAACCCAGCACCATAGTTGCGGGATTAACGTTAATGTGAACTCAATTCGAGAGTTCCATGCAAAGTTTTATCTCTGTAATGCCACATTCACCTAATTTTACAGGTGTAAGGAACTATAGGCAACACGAAAACAATATGCATGTTGTTAATACGTCATAGAACGCATCGATATATAATCGGGTTAAACCACTCTAGCAAAATAGCAATCATTAAAGAACCGCAATCAAAGGCCCAAAGAGCCGCAGTTTGCCCACCCATGGGCTATAGGTGTTTTCAAAATGCTAATCAAGCGAACAAATACCTGCTATACCCAACTTATTTTTATCTATCCATGCAGGGATGTACTGCTGAAGCTGTTCGATCTCAACACAGGGACTGCCCATGCTTACATCGGGGCCGACGGATCTACCGGAAATTGGGTGTGGTCAGATGGTACAACGTCTGAGCCTACTTTCTGGGGTGTGGGTCAACCGGGCAGCACAGTATTGGATCACATCCGGATTACTTTGGGAAATCCGGTGTCCGGAACAGACGTCGACGGTACCGCCATTTTCAACTCTATATGCGAGAGAGCTGCGACGTAATCCATAGCTTTCTGCTAAGAAACTCTACAATATTAACTGCTATGAAAATCTGTCACTACGATCAGTCTTGTTATTACGCTTTCTGATTCGAAACAATAAACTCAAACGCAGACACAGGTAGACGAAATTTACAAATTTTATTCTCATTGAAAGACTAGAAACGACTGTATGTATATATATGTATGTATATATACATAAGGAGCTGTCTAATGTTGTCATTTAGCCTATCTGGCACTATGGCTATCGACTCATCCTCAATACAATGGTGACACGGTCTGACTCCGTTCTATTTGAAATATAGCTTGGACTAGGGTCTCGATTTATTCAAATACAAGTTGGTCGCAAAACAGTATTTATTGCTACAGGTAGACTAGGGATTTGCGCGTTTTTTTCTTTCTGGGCGAACGAGCGCATGCCACTATATGTATAAATACCATACCCACAGGTTGCACAATGCACACTGCACAGTGCACATCCCCAGACTAAACATCTCAACGGCCTCGAGCGATACTCTCGTAATTGCGAATACAGCTAGACTCATTTTGGTAAATTATGCGTATAGCCTATTACTAGGCGCGGTTACGCAAAATATAATCAAGAAAGCTAGTGACATGAACATCAACATCAACAATCACAATTTCATGTTTAGGCCTGATTGATTTCATCACTTTGCGCGATTAGTATTCGTTAATAACAAATATTGTGGATCGCAAAAGTTATATTTGGTGTAGCTTTATTTTCGGAAAATAGAGGCATTACTTCACTTGCTTTTATGCTTCATGTATGTTCTGCAGACAAAAGAACTGAAAGTAATTCGAACTCAAAGTATGATACTCGCAATTGAAAGTGAAATACAAATACCACTTCTAAAAAGCCGAAAATATTTTTCATGTCTTTTGTCCATAAAACTTCGAAGGTGATCTGCTAAATCAGGTGCATAACGTTCAAAAGAAGCCGGATTTTCCAGAATAGCAAGACACGTAATGGGCTGCTAGATTACGATATGATAGGTTATTGCTAGACTGCGAAACGGTAGTTTTAAACGTTATGTCGTGAGCCATATTCACCAGTGTTGGGATCAAGTCACTACCTTCGAGTCACGAGTTATCTCGAGTCATAGCACATTTTGACTCGAGTCAAGTCAAGTCAAGTCGAGTCAGGAGTCAAGTTACAATTCAAGTCAAATTGAATTTTCGAAGTATCAATGACGATTCAAAGTCATTACATTTTGCTAGCTGTGAGAAATACAGAATAATTTGCCATTTATCTTGCATCAAATAACGAATGTAAAGTTGAATATGTATGCAAGAAGACGTTGTGTCTATCACGCACACGTAGAACCTCAAATAAAACACGCGACTAACTGTATAGCTAAGCTACAGTCTGTTTTTATCAGCCAATAGGATCGAATACGAAGTCTCGAGAAGTTGTAACAAATTGTTATGGTACAATACACTACCATCCATCTATCCTACATATCCGTGAGAAAATAAACGCATCAACTATATTCGCTAGATTTAAATCATACAATAGGGTTGTTAAAGGTGATCACTGGGCAATGTTAGCACTGGGCCGTCTAAGAAACATAGATACTTTGATATTATATTCTTCTTCTTCTTCTTCTACTTCTACTTCTACTACTACTACTACTACGACAGCGTAACCTGTGATCATTTCGTTTGTGGTCAATTTATTTGTGATGCAACAATGGAGGATCATTCAAACGTACATTCAGTGAATGCCTGGTTACTCTCACAAGTGACACAGGCGTATCCCGAACAATACGAACATATACAAAATACAGTGATTTAATTGATACCGTTTACTTGATGACTTGAAATTGACTCGTAAATTTTGCTCCGAGTCACGAGTCAATCCGCATTTTTGAAGCGCCGGGTCAAGTAAAGTCAAGTCATTTTTGCAAAGTGACTCGAGTCAAGTCATACGAAAAAGTTGACTCGAGTCACCCCAACACTGATATTTACTGTGATGAAATATTTGATATGGCCGACAATGCGGTGTGATAGGAACCATGCAATCCGGTACCTAAATTATATTCACTTATACTTGGGGCGAGGGACATAGCGTAGTGCTGACGACAAGCGCCTACAAACCCGGTTCGATTCCCGTCGGAGGTTTATCTGGGCTCCTCTTCCCCCGCCGTTGCCGTTCTTACGGCGACAAAAATGCCCAGAAAAAGACCCGACGAAAGAAAGCACTCACAAGAAATGGAAAGAACTAGTAGAAAGGGCCGCGGCTTCAAAAAGATCAACATCGAAAAGTACTGAGACATCGGGCACTCTAGGCCGAGGTGGATGTTAGATTAAAAGGATCGCTACTGGTGCGTGTCGTTCGACATCCTCCTATCTGTTCATGACATCGCATTGTGTCTTATTGCATTGTACATTGTGTGTGACTTGTTCAGATGAAAAATATAGCTCAATGATTATATGTTAAATGCGATATAGGCGGGACACAATGGGACATGCGGTGGGGGAAATGGGAGAGTATTAAAAATTTAACATCGCTTCTGTTAGCAAGAAACTAAGAACTGTTGAAGAAAATGATGAATCAGCAGCAGGGTTGTAATGACTCGAGTCATGACTCGACTCGAGTCAGACTCGAGTCACACTTTTCTGATGACTCGACTTGACTCGAGTCTTTTTTCCAAAATACGGAAATGACTCGACTCGACTCGAGTCAATCTGTGTATTGACTCGACTTGGACTCGAGTCATTGTGCATGACTCGATCCAAGTCATTGACTCGAGACTGAGACGGCCAAGACCGGCATTTCATTATAATTCCGAAGCCAACACACTATTGGGATTTCGTCTGTCGGTACTGGTACTTGAAAATGCGACCAGAAACTGCTAAAAGAGGGGTAAAAAAAATATCATAACATCGAACCATTCGATACCACCAAATAGAGTTAGAAAAATGGTTTTTTAACAAGACTTTAACAAGAAACTGAGCAGTCAACATAATGACTTGGACTCGACTCGAGTCATAATACTGTGACTCGGACTTGACCCTCTTTTCGCTGACTTGGACTCGGACTTGACTCGGTGGTGAATTGAAAATGACTCGACTTGACTCGAGTCAAAACTATAAAAGTGAGATTGACTTGTGACTCGGTGCCTTGTGACTTGGTTACTACCCTGATCAGCAGTTGTCCAAGACTAGTTTTAGTTGCATTACGAAGTTTGGAATCGTAATAAAACTTGAATGGAGATCGCTGTCGGCTCGATCGTCGATCTACATTGGTGAAAAGAGGAGGTAAAATAACTTTATTGTCCTTTATTTATTGCGTGACACTCCAGGAGATGTTTTTAAGGAAATCTTGGTTCTGCACACTCTGCTGTTGATTTTTTTTATATTTTGCAAAATCTGCATTTGTATATCAATGGACCACTCACTGTGCCCCAGTCAAATCGTCCCAATGTGCCCCACCCACTTCTTCAGAGCAGAAAAAACGTTAAATCAATCAATTAATCAGGTTTATTAATATTTTCATCGTTTCAAAACATCACAAGACTGCGATACAATGAAAAGATAAGAAGGTGTCGTAACAACTTGGAGTAGCCATTAAGATCAGACACCCACCTTAGCCTAGGCGAAGTTAATAAGAGGCATGCACAAATGCACACTGAATGAAAAGTAATGCAGAGAATATAAGACGCAAGCGACAAAATGTGGTGGCATGTGGCGGAGGGCGAGATCGATGTTAGGTCGTGGTCCGGTAATCCTGGAGACTGGCTAGTATTGATTTAGAAGAAATTGCTTGTATTTCGACTTAAATGCAGACATGCTCGACGACTGTCGGATAGCCGGCGATATGCTGTTCCACAATTGGGGTCCGGGCGTCCGGCATACTTGATAGAGCAATGCGTTTTCTTGTATTCAGTCCTGATCATGTGGTAGTTGTTCTTAAAATCACAACCCTGCGCCTAAAAGCATACAGGGAGACTACTGCTCTGACTAAGCTGTGTAGGCCTACTAATTTCAAACAAAACAAACCAGATATAGCCTATCCACCTAAAACACCCCTAACCCCCTAAAACACCTTCGCAAGGTAGCGATGTATATTTACGCAGGTTAACAAAATTAAGCAACTCGTCATTTTCTCACAAAGGCAGCGACCCTGGCAAAATCAAACCACATCAGGATTAAGGGTGATATGCCACTACTAAATCATCGAAGCGATGTATATTCTTCGTCGGGTTTTAAAAATATTCACGATGTAGCCTATACCACTGTGCCCCTGCATCCATTGTGCGCACCTTCCCTACTGCTCGTACTGGGCACTCCTGTGACCTTTCGTGACCAATAGTTTATGTGCTGCAATCACTTTTTCATGTTGGACATTCGTATGTTTTGAAGACTCACCCGCGAAAAGAAAATCTTATTGAAACCGCGGTCCGCGGAGCATAAGGTTGCCGACTCGCATCCTGCTGTGGAATAATTTTGGGCTGTTGGGCGTTTGATTGATTGATTGATTGACTTCACCATCACCTATGTTTTCATTGGATCGCAATCTTTTGGTGTTAATCTCATGAAACTGATTTGTTCTGAACTGAACTTTGTTCAATGTTCATATTCTCCGATAAATATCATGAACTTTGTTTCCGGAACTCTAGTGCTAAGTTTATTTACTTCACCAAAAGCTGAGCCGCTGACCAGATTTTCCCATGTTTATTCCACTTTCTAACATACCAGAGTTTAGGCTACTACGATTACAACTGCGCAGCTGCTCTCAAAGGTATTACATATATGCACAATCGCGTCACGTCCCACATCACGTCATTAGTTACATCTGGTTGTTATCACCGCGAGGCAGTTGTGCCATAAAGTCCAACTGTAGAATGCGCATAGTGCTTAGCAATAGCAGTTCACTGTACGCAATGCCTGCTCATGGTATGGATTGCCCGTAGGAAAGGCACAAAGTGCAATGTAACCAGGAATATTACTAGCTATAAGGACGTCGACTTATTGTGAAGTCGTACAAGAAAGCGGGGTTTATAATTATAGCTCAGTAGGTTTGACAATGGTTGTTACACATGATTATATCTCACCCTTTTTGAATAGGACATTGATTTGTAATGTTATGCCATGAAAAATATGAAGCAATGCAATTTTTATGTAAATTTTCCTGACTACATGCCGTTGTGCACGTCTATGGTATATGTCTCTTCTTATAACTACATGAAGGTCAAGGTAGACGTTTGCATATTATACTTTCTTGGTCGCTACAACATTATCGCGATATCTGGCCGAAAATCATAATAACGACACCAACTGAAGGAGTAATATATTGCACCATTTGATGAAAATCGACGATAGGGTGAAAGGTTAACCTTAGGACCAACGTTCTGCGAGATACCGGTTTCGATTCGTTTTGCTTGATTGATTGATTAAGAATCGCACGTTATGATGTAGTTATCGAATATTCGTATTGCTCTTTCGGGTTACATAATCTATTGTATTACCACTAGCGTCATGCTATTGCATTATGTTACTACTGGCATATTTATCACGCCGCATACTTAGCAGTTACTTTTCTATTGTCGTTTGAATCTGACACTAGCGACGGTCAATGGAATCGGTGTCCTGTGCTCACAGCTCACACTATGTTTTATTTTTTAATTATTTTTTATTAAATTACTTCAACTTGGAAAATCATCGCTGCTCACCTGATATATCAGGCAAAAAGGCCAGCGATTCCAATCAGGCTCATCAAGACTCAAGACTGGATTGTTGCTAATTTCTGTCATTGTTATTTTCAACTAGGATCAGTAATGAAATGAGATGTTTGCGGTTAATTGATAGCGGGAACTATGTTCGTGGTAATTCTCCCTTGCTGATTTACTACAGCTTACCGTGCCAGGCGTGCTCCGCAACCGCTATTAAATACAATTCTTTCGTTCTGGTAGCTATATCTTCTACGACTTCTACATTCTACTAAGTTGATTGCGAATTGCGATAGAATGAAAGGATAGGAAGGACTAGAAACGTCTTTGATAGTATACCAATCAAACCCTTACTCTTTACTCAGACCACCAATTGCCGCCTGGTCCCATGTTAGTGAGCTGCAGGATTTTTGCCTAGATATCATATGCAACACACTTTACTTTATTTAACACGTCCTAGGTTGCATATAGGGCAAGCACGAATGTTGTTTAAAGGCAGATAGGGCTTGTGTGGCCAGATTGGTTGGTAACCCAGCTCGACATATATATGTGTGGTGCTATTGGTCTGGGTCTTGACTTGCCTCCTCCACCCCCTTATCCCTTCTCTTTACCCATACAATTCAACTTGTGTGTGGTATGGATATATATACAGTACATCTGTACAAGTCCGCTTAGAAGCCGCATGATTTCTGACAAAACCGACCCTATCGAACACATTGGTAGAAGAAATCTCAAGACATCAATGATCTTATGATTTTCGCCTTATACTTTGACAATGGACAGATATAAAAACACCAACGTGAATATAATATTTTTTACTTGATTGGTTAATGTTACAACTTCACCCACCTTAGACAATCAATACATGCAATGAAAGAAATTATGTGAAGACTGTTGCAACTGACAGGGTTAATTGACCCCAGAGTATTGAAATTAACATCATTCACAGTGAATTGTCAGTACTCAGAATACACACAAAATCTCTATTATGGTAGACTCGAGATATCGGGATCTAGAGAAATGTTGTATGATAGGCTACATTCCATTTACATTAGTTCTGTTATATATGTTCAAGTATAATGTATTTGATACTAAATTAGAATTTGTGCGGACCTTCTTTTATGGATTGTCTCATCCAGGTCGGAATGTAATAATCTCAAATTTCAACCCGCCCCACCCCCACACAGGATAAACAAACTTTTACATAACGGTATAGCATAGCATGCATATTTGTACTAGAGCTGTTTGAGGGTGCATGATTTTTGAGGTTGGGTGAAAACGAGCCTTGGTACGCCACATAGGCACACATCATTTATCTCCTACCTCAGGAATGATGCCCTCTATATTGTCAGTGTTTCCTATGAACATTCAAAGTCAGTGTCAGTGTGCGTAAGTGGATGAATATTAATTAGGCCTAGCCCAGTGCTTTTCAACCTGTGTGACGGTTCGCACTTGTGCGAATGAAAAAAATTGCAGTGCGAATGACGAAGGTGGTGCGAACAGTGCGAATGAAAATCCGGATGAAGTGCGAATGAAAATCGTGAATAATTGTTAATTTTTCTGATATGGAATAATTCAAATAAATCTAATAGGAAATTTAAGGTCAGTGTAACTTTTGTAGTGTAGACGCAATTTTAAAAACTTGTTTACGAGGTTACGACGCACCACTAATCGTAGCTCTCACAAGCCGTAGTGAAATAATATTTCGCACTATGATTATTACGTAACCAAAAGCCTGATTTGGAAGCTGGTGTAGTGGCAGACATACAGTATATCAAACCGTCTGAGCCTGCAACAGGCTGGAAAAATGACGTCAAATTGACTTTCTGCTTTCTTTCGCTAAAAAATCAACATATTTTCGTAAAAACTGTTCAATTAGCGCGAGGCACGAGGATAGTAGGCTAGTCAATAACATCATTACAGACTCACATTTGCAAGTTACTGCAACTCAAATTTGTACCACTTCAAGGTATATTAAAGTCTGGACCGCAAAGGGTGTACTTTTGGACCGACACAGTGCCAGAGCTATCTGTTAATATGTATGTAATAATTTGTTGAATTTATTGCAAAAAAATCCTGCGATAGTTTTTACATATCCAAGGTCACTGTGTTGGGTACTGTAGCCAGAAAGCGAGACACGTAGAATATATGGCTTTATCATGACAATTCATGATAAGATTTGTCCGACTATTTTTTTCTGGAAAACATGGTTGAAGACCGTCGGGATGTACTAGTGTAGGCTGTAGGGATGTGCAACGAGAGAGTTCAGGTCTATGAGACTCATTCATTTCGAGGCCAACCCCTTCGGCGTCGGGACACATGAAGACGTAAAGTTTCGGCCAACAAGCCGCTGATAAAATGCGATGCCATGAACATAAGCGGCGACAAAACCTTGGACAAAACCTGCGACACGCAGAGGGATTTAATTTGACCTAATTTGAAATCGCGTGTGGCAGACCTGTTTTGTGGAGCTGAGCTGGGTAGAATTGTGGTGCGCGCGTTCTTTAATTCATACATGTCCGTAAAATCGTAGCATACAACTGTAATAATAAAAGTGAATTCCTTTTCATGGGTGAGGCTCGGGAAGCGAGATGCCACAAAAACTCAGATTTCGGTGGTAGTCTAATAGCTGCTTTACCGTCAATAAACTGTTATGAATTCTCAAGTTAGATTGAGCTAAAGAGCAGAACAAACAGTATCGTGAGTTTATTTGCTCTTCTCAAACACTCGCGACACAGAAGTTGGAGCAACGTATCATGAGGTAGCGTGCTCTAATGTGCCTACTCTCCTTGACCGTTTTGCACCTTATGTTCCAAGACATAAGGCAAAAGCATCAACACAAACATGTGGGTTTTTCACCCTTTCGACAAACTGGAACCTCCGGGACCTTTGTGTCAGCTCTCAAAAACGATTTTCGCCAGCAAGCATTTTTCACTCGCGAAAAATACGCTGTATTTTGGATAGGAGTGCAGAACAGATTCTAAGATCTGGCCATCCAAGCACTTGTAGACGTTCTTGTACAAAACCCAACAACTTGTTTGGCCGAGAAGGGTTTTAGTGAAATAGTTGAAATCAAAACGAGCGAAAAAAGTTTCCATTTTAATGACACACTTGATAGCTTAAGCTACATAGTAGCCACTTTGTTGCATTTTTAACAAAATGTTGTTATGCATCTTCATCTTCACTTTGTGTAAAAATTGTCTATTAGTTTGTGCGAATGACATTTATTTTACAAAAAAGTGCGAATGGAGCTCAAAAAGGTTGAAAAGCACTGGCCTAGCCTATAGAGCTGCTGCTAACCTAACATGTTGATTGAATTTCAAATTAGTAAGCCGTAAAATGGTCCACAGTGCATATTGAACATGCTCAACATATATCAACTCTGTAACTAACAAAATGTATTACCACCCAGCCACCATATATTTGAAGCCTTTACCATTGATCAAATCATGACTTGTTTTGTATTAGTAAATCTACACAATGTATGGTAGTGAACTATCGGTACGGTACGACACAATGTTAATAAACTTCATCATCGCATGTATGGTGAATTCTGATCAAATCTATCATTGCAGGCAATAACAGGCTCTAACTACTTGGTAACATTATCTGATTGGAATTGCTATTGGACATGGAAAATAGAACCGTGGAAGTCCGTGGCTCTAATGGTGCTTACTACAAAGCTTTCCTTTGTGATGTATTACCTACGGGAATTCTTGTGACTTTCGAAAACAATTGGCAACCGGAAAGAATCATTCCGTTCAAAGAAATTCGATTAGCACCGATCGCGGACGATGCATGCGATTTTACCGAAGGACAAGAGGTCGAAGTTCACTCAAGAGCAAATGACAATGAACCGTGCGGATGGTGGTATTCTCGTATTAAAATGAGCAAAGGAGAATTTTTTGTCATCGAGTATCAATCCTGCGACCCTAAATACACGGAAATAGTCACAAAGGACCGACTCCGTCCCATGAATAAGAACCCATCTCTGTCTCCAGATTCATTGAGAAAAGTTGCCCTTGATGTCGCCGAAGATCTTCAAAATTACTGCTTGAAATATGCCGACTTGCATAAGGAATTTGAAAAGAGCGTTGGCGCTATAGCGGTTCGATACAACGCAAAAACGAAGCAATTGGATGTCCTCGTGTCTAGCGAATCGGCGCAGAAGCGGGCTTCCATCGTGTCCGAATTGCATTTTCGCAGTTTACGAACTAAGTTACAGATGCTGCAAAAAGTCGAGGAAGCGTCCAAACAGTTAGAGATGACCCAACAACGCGCAGAGTCGTGCATGGAAAAATTTTCGGTCGATGAAGATTTAATGGGTCTTGCTATCGGTACGGGGGGAGTGAATATTATAGCGGCGCGTAAAATTCCAGGTGTAGTCGATATCATCTTGGACGAGGAGACGCATACGTTTACAGTGTACGGAGAAACGAAAGAAGCTGTGCTGAAAGCTCGCGAAATTCTGGAATATTGTGAAGAAGAAGTGGTGATTCCAAGAGCTTACGTTGGGAAGGTTATCGGAAAGAAAGGGACCACTATCCAAGAAATGATCGACAAGTCCGGGGTTGTTAGAGTTCGTGTAGTAGGAGACGATGAAAACAGAGAGAAAGAACTCGAGCCTGGTATGGTGCCGTTTCGCTTTGTTGGAATACGCGAGTGTATTAAAAACGCGAAAGCATTATTGGACTATCACGTCGCGAATCTCCGCGATCTCGATCAGCTCCGTATGAAGCAGCTGACTATCAATCAACGCATACGTCAGTTAGACGGGGGTTCAGCGTACACGCAGCATGACGGGGAGACTAACGGCGACGGTTATCGCAGGCGAAGGTATGTGCCGAACCGCGGACGAGGCGGCCGTAGACAAAATGGAAGCGACCGCGACAGCAATTTGAATACAAACTCAGAAGTATCGATATCGGATACGGGCTCGGAGACGGGCAATGAATCCGTTACGGACGCGAGAGGCAACATCAAGTCGAAAGAAGTGGTTAACAATGGATTTCCCAAGTGAGTGAAAATGTAGTAGGATATTCGGTGTGGAGATGTCATCTGTCACTTATTGCTATATTTTCATCGATTCAAAATCGTCTTCAAAAAAGTACATTGCGCTCAAGCTATATCCTGGCTTTGTTTTTCAAAATTTCATCCCAGTGATGTTTTAATAAGTGATATCACTGTTGATATACAAAGTTTTTTTGATTTCTCTACTAGTTGCTGACGGTTACCCGCAACCATTGTCAGCCGAAAATATTCGGGTTTATATCAACACATTTTCAATTTTATACTCAAAATCACCCAACAATTGTGATATAAGGAAAAGATAAGGAGGGTGTCAAAACGACTTTTAATCAGACACATTCCTTGGCCTAGTGCGGCGGTTCCTGAACTTTTTATGTCTGTGGGCCAATTTCCTATTTGAAAATGTTACGTGGCCCATCTCTGAATTGGACTAGCTGATTACTAAAAAATGTCAACACAGTCACCCACGGCTACTCCTGGGAGTATTTCGGAATCTGATTACCGTGCTAAAGAAGGAGAGAAAACTGTGGCGCTTTTATGACCGCAGGTTAAAAAGCACTGCCGTGCACCAGCAAAGCTCTGTAGCCCACTCAAAACAACGGGGTGATAACCTCGAGCATTTAAATGAGATGTATGCACACTGAATGAAAAGTAATGGGAGATATCATAAAAAGGACAAGCGATGAAAATGATTTTGGTGTGTGTCCATAGGCAGAGTGGATATGTCAGATAGACGACCATCTTTACTGCATCTTGTGGTTAACATTTTTGTAATACCATCGATTCATTGATGCAGACTATGCTATTTGCTATGTATTGATATTGTTTTCTGTTCAGACGACCGTTGGTTGATATACAATTATATATTCACTTCAATGCTCCCTTTGAGTCCCGCTAAACCCCATGGGAAGTTATGTAATCCCTTGTGTCATGCGCGATGGTTAAAGCACTTTTTCAAGTTGCAACTTCAGATATCAACAAGGATAGATAGTACACAACTACACACACATACATAAATCCAGGAAAGATATGAAGGGCGACTCTATGCTCCCATATTTAAATATTTTTCCTATCAGCGAGTTAATGAGTATGTATTTCATTCGCAGCCAAAATTCTTCAAAAAAACCTCCGAGAAAAGACGCTCCGAATCCCAACCGTAATCGTTTTGAACTTTTAAATGGTGCCGGTGGTGAAGATGTGGCAGAAGGAGTAAGTACCTAATCTAGACGTTAAGCAAACTCAATCTTGTGAATGGTGCAGTACACAGAGCATTGATTCTTTCAATTGCTTTATCTTCTGTTCAACCAATCGCCACAAATACTGTTCTTTCATATCTATTTGACTTCCCATATATATTATATTATTATTATATTCAAAGCCAATCAGTGGGTACAAAGTTTCTTATTTCTTGCCTCTACCTGGAGTCTGTGCATCCTCACGGTCATGAATGTTGTTGATTAAAGCTGTACTTATGAACACTAAACTTTCGATTGCATTGACTTTAAAGTTTGGTGCTAGTATTTGAATCACAACAGGAATGGTAGCTTTGTCACTGTCCATGATGCGTTGCTGTCCTGTGTAATTATCACCATTAATACATTATGCCCTCATTGTCACCCACATTTTGTGTCAGATGGTCACGGTGTGAAACGTACCCGTATTAACTCTACTGATTTTCTCTAATCACTCAATGATTCCTGTTATGTTTTACCAAGATAGACTGCCCTTTATAGTGCTTCGGATATTCTATTCTCTGTTTCCAAAACATAAGATACCAACTTTCACACCTCGGGATATAGCCTATCCCAGGTAGATGTATTCATAGGATTTAATTTCAACAATATGCTCTTTTTCAGGGCAGTGGAAAAGACAGCACCAATGAAAACAATTTACAAAGCAACGGTAAACCTAAAGGAAAGCGAAACAACAAAAATCGCAATAAGAGGGGAAACAGAGAAAACTTTGAAAATGGCATAGCCAACAGCGATACTCCGAAAACCGACACTGTTCAAACCAAATAGCCGCAAAGCGGTGTGTTTTGCATGCGCATTCTTACTTGTCTCTGAAGTACGAAACACTAAATTATACGTACAGGTACCATTGTCAAAGTAGCTCAATAGCAAATTGGTGACTAGGTCGCATCGGCGCGGCAATACAATTCGTCAACTCTAGAAAGCAGATCGGTCTCTGTGGTATGTGGTAGGTTGTTTGTGCCTGCAATTCTTTTTGATGTTGCGCTATTTAATATTATCTTGAAATTTAGTGTTGCTCTTACAGGCTTTTCCTGGACGAGATATTTCTTGTGTGTATCACTTCTGAATGTGTTCTAGTAAATCGGTGTTGAATATTTTTCTGTAATGATTTTGAAGCCAATATCTTTTCTTTGCCACGAAAAAATCTGTTGTTACTGTTGTTTCCATTCTTGACAGCAAACTTGCTTTTTATCGTGTCATGAGAACCACTGTGGTAAGACTGGTTTGGGAAGTAACTGTTCACAGTAGCTATCATACTACTGATTCAAAATTCATGCCTGACCTTCGTACTGTGATCAGACTCAGTTCCTATTTGTCCAGCAAGTTTCACGGTGAAATTCTTCTCAGCTTGTGAGGTTTACCGTATCCTATAGGTCATACCTCGTACATGGATACTAACCCCCTTCTTGCTCCTGCATATTCTACTCACAAATCCGAGTCGTAGCATGCGGTTGGTGCTTACCATATCTTACACACGATGTTTGTGATTCTTTTTCTTTCGACGATGCTATTTTTTTGCAATAAAATCATTGAACCTCGTCTTTTAGTCGAGAATATGATGTAGCTGGGATCCTGTAGTTGAGGTGGCATTCGTGGTACACATGAGTAGTTAATAATTAGGATGGTTGTGAATGATTAGTTACAGCTGCGACTATCTCGAAAAAGTGGAGGTCGAGATATTTTCTGGAGATGAATGTTTTGAACCTTACGATTGCATTCGTGCACAACTGCACAGGCACACACCGATGTGAGGGTTGTTGAGGAGGGCGCTGCCGCGATCATCAATACAGATTTTATTCAGCCGACTGGATTTGGATCAGCTTTGGATTTACGATTCTTTTAAAGCTTGGCTTGGGGATGGAAATTTCCAATCAAATTCATGAGACTTTTGAGCAAATGTTACGTTCTACTATAGTTCTACCCATTACCGGATTCAAACATGATTTGGACTTGGTTTTGAATCTCATATCGGGAACAATACTTGAATTTGAAAATACTGTATCTGTCATAGGCTGTTGATTTTGTCTACTATAGCAAAAATGTATCGGTTTACAGTTTCGTTTGAGGGGGCTTTCATGTGACGTTTCCATACATTCTACTGAACAACTTCGTCTGAAAATTTTTCGCTTTGGTTAAAACCAGATTTCTCTATATATCTGTAATAAACTGAACTGATTTATAGCTGTACTTTGCATGACTGCACCTAATTCCGGTACCTTCGCGCAGTGGTGCTGAACCATATGACGTCATATGATGTTTTGATTGTTGAAATAATCGTTAATTTCTGCGAAAAGTGACAGGCCCACCCTTGCTTCTTTCGCGTGAGAAAGCGTTTAATGGCACCTGCTTTACCAGACAGAGAGGGATTCTGGGGAGAACCAACATCTACTTTAGACTGGTGCGAAGAAAATTACGTTGTAACGCCGTACATAGCCGAATTCTGTGAGTATTGTACCGGTACTCATTATTTTCTACAAGTGATGGAACTTTCGTAGAAACCAATCCTTTTCTGTCGCCTATTCAGGGAATACTATCAGCAATGTTATCATGATAATACCCCCTACAGTTTGTGCATATCAATTCTGGAAAAAAGGACTGGAACTGAGGCACATACTTTCAGGAATCTCTTTATTAGGTAAGGAGCTAATGTTGTTACCTTCATACAGACTTGCCAAGCTGTGATCTGTTGTAGTCATCCTGTCTCGCTAAGGTTTAGGAAGAGTACCTTTTCCTTTAAATCTGACATCATAGTACTAAAGTAATGTTAGCAAAGCAAGTATACAACAGCTATTTTATTTTATTGAATTTGTTCTGCGGTTACGTTGCAGCTGTTGGAGTTGGATCCTGGTTTTTTCACATGACCTTGTTGTACGAAATGCAAGTGAGTTGAATGTTTACTTACTGTTTCATGACATAGGCCCTACCAACATAATAGTAATGTGGCTGGTAAAATTGTCATAACAACGGGACCTAGTCACAACTTCCGGGAACACTTTGACTTTGAAATATAAATATGAGTCACCCCAGAACTCAAATCTGTGTGCAAATGAAGAATTATAGATGGAATGCCGGTCGAGTCACATATTTACATTTGAGGCCTGAACAGTTCGACGGTTTACCTTTGGTGTGAATGCGCCAATTCAACTTGCGCTTATTGAAATAGCAGTATTATATACAGTAATTGTCGGGTAACCCTAAAAGGAGGGACCGCGGAAACTGCGGAAAACGCGGAACTCGCGGAAACGGCCCCTAAAACGCGGAAACTGCGGAAAATGCGGGAAACCTCGATTCCTAAAGCGCTGAAACAAGAGGAAAACGCGGAACGCGGAACAGTCGGTCATTGACCACTATAGATCACAAAGTAGCCACTAAAACGAGGAAACAGAGGAAAAGGCGGAACGCGGGACAGTCGGTCATTGACATTTGTAGATCTCATAGAGGAACTCTAAAGTCTAAAACGACGAAACTGCAGGACACCAATGTTAGAGTGAGGCGAAGTAGAACTCATAAATGGCAGAGAACTGTTGATGGCGCTTCTTCGTTTTACAATACAAAAATTTATAAACGTCAAAATAAATTGTTTTTTCCTTGGGAGAGACGGATTAGGGTTGGCGGAGGGGGTATATTAGGGTTACGTGAGGGGGATATTAGGGTTGAGGAGAGGGGAGATATTAGGGTTGGGGGAAAGGGGGATGTCAGGGTTAGGAGGGTTAGGTTAGGATTAGGGTTAGGTTAGGGTTCTGATTAGGGTTAGGTTAGGGTTAGGGGAGGTGGGATATTAGGGTTAGGGGAGGTGGAATATTAGGGTTAGGGGTTAAGGTTAGGTTAGGGTTAGGGGAGGTGGGATATTAGGGTTAGGTTAGGGTTATGATTAGGGTTAGGGGAGATGGGATATCATGTCCCTAACCCTCTTCTCCAACCCTAATATCACCCCTCTCCCCAACCCTAACATCCCCCTCTCTCCAACCCTATATCCCGCCTCCCCTAACATCACCCTCTCCCTCAACCCTAATATTCACGTCCCCTAACCCTAATATCCCACCTCCCCTAACCCAAATATCCCACCTCCCCTAACCCTAACCCTAATCATAACCCTAACCTAACCCTAACCCTAATATCCCACCTCCTCTAACCCTAATATTCCACCTCCCCTAACCCTAATATCCCACCTCCCCTAACCCTAATATCCCACCTCCCCCAACCCTAATATCCCACCTCCCCCAACCCTAATATCCCACCTCCCCTAACCCTAACATAACCCTAATCATAACCCTAACCTAACCCTAACCCCTAACCCTAATATCCCACCTCCCCTAACCCTCATATTCCACCTCCCCTAACCCTAATATCCCACCTCCCCTAACCCTAATATCCCACCTCCCCTAACCCTAATATTCCACCTCCCCTAACCCTAACCCCTAACCCTAATATCCCACCTCCCCTAACCCTAATATCCCACCTCCCCTAACCCTAATATCCCACCTCCCCCGACCCTAATATCCCACCTCCCCCAGCCCTAATATCCCACCTCCCCAAGCCCAACCCTAATATCCCACCTCGATGACCGACTGTCCCGCGTTCCGCTGTTTCCTCGTATTAGTGCCTACTGTGTGATATATAAAGGTCAATGACCGACTGTTCCGCGTTCCGCGTTTCCCTCTATTTCAGCGCTTTAGGAATCGAGGTTTCCCGCTTTTTCCGCAGTTTCCGCGTTTTAGGGGCCGTTTCCGCGAGTTCCGCGTTTTCCGCAGTTTCCGCGTTCCCTCCTTTTAGGGTTACCCGTAATTGTCATTGATAATTGTGATTGAATAAAATATGTGAAAGTACAATTAATTAATTTTGAAGTGTAATTTCAATTGACGATTTTCAGACTACGGTACCTACTTTTCAATAACAAACTTTAGGTCGCCTTTATTGGTGCTGCACACACTATTCATATGCCAGTATGTTTACTGCGTTGCTGTAATTTGACTTCATTTGGGAGAAGTACGTTATATCATAACACAGATAACCGCTGTTGATTGGTGTATCTTAAAGGATTTACTTACAACATGAAAAATGCAATTATTCCTTTATTGAGGGTCTTAGCGGCTGAAGATTTGTAGCAATGTACAGCCAGATGAGTTGAATGCGCATGTTTGGTGTGTTGCAGTTTTGAAAAATATTTCGAAGAGACCAGACGCTTTCAAAAACAATTTCAGAAGTCTGTTTTATATGTTATATCTGCCCCAATAAGAGATACGAACTCAGAAAATGCCTTCGAGCAGTAACAGCAGATCAAGAGAGCCGAGTAGGAGCCACAGGAGAGGTCGGAGATTGAGTAGTTTTTCGCGGAGAAATTCGTCCAAAACAGCAAAGCGCCAGAGTAGAAAACCGAGGAGAACTTCAAGCGACGCCTCACAGGCGGCACCAGTTTATGACTATGGGACGCGTAATGATGCTCGAGGATCCTTGTATGCAGCTTACTACGGCACAGTCGAGCGCGATCAAAAAAAGGGCAAGCCTGTCAAACTCATTGCGATTATTGTGTTACTACTATTTGTTATTGGCGGGGCGGGTGTTGGAATATACTTTGGCGTGGTGCCGACCGACGCCTTGACCCAAAAAGAAAGCACGCCGATACTGATCATGACCACCACTTCTCCGATTGCGCCCACTGAAACGCCAGCCCCGATATCTCCGATTGATGACGCCACGTGGGTCAGGACGCGGGGTGATTGCGGACGACCGCTTAATCGACCGGATCTAGCGCGTATCGTTGGTGGTACGGAAGCCGTGAAACACTCGTGGCCGTGGCAAATTGGATTGCTCAAGTTAGTGATGCGCTATTTCTGTGTTGTTGCGTTTTTTTTCTTCTGGTGGATAATAATACGCAATGGTTTATGTGTGAGTTTAAAATGTTCGACAGGTGAACACCAGCGGTGGTCAAAGCATTCAGCGATGCTACTGAGCAGTAAGGCCGTGACTATCTACTCCATTATAAGTACAAGTACCAATTTCATTGACGGGTCGAAACTGCTTGAACTGAGGGTAGAAAATTTTAATTCTGAATAAGTTATCAAGTAAGCAATTACGAAAAGTAGATTTGGTAGAGGATACACATACTTTGTGCAGTATATCTACGGTGACTACTGTGAAATTGCTAAAGACACCTCAAATGGGTTCGATCTTTTGAAAATATATTCAGATGCCACGATACAGGAGCATGGTTTTTATGACAATTTTACAGAATTTTGTACTTTTCAAGATCCAAATTGTAAACAGAGTTGAAAACTGTTCCAAGTAGTCTATAAAGTATCCTGAAAAAGTGTAACTTTGTCACTGACCACCTCTGGTGAACACTACCTTATCTTGTTACTGAAAATCGTGGCATATTATGGGGTTATGTTCCGATATGATCTAGTGCAAGCTGCATTCAAACAGGTGATTTTTTTGTAGGCCTATGTCATCATTTCTCCTGTTCATCGATGCTTATGTTGAAATTAGTATTATTAGCAACAGTTTTGCACATGCCGTTCGGATGCATTTGCAACCTTAATCTTGCGTTGGTCAGGTATAAGGAATACGACGCCACGACCGTGTCTGTGAAAGCCATCTGTGGCGGATCGCTGGTGGGGCCTACGTTTGTGATCACCGCGACTCACTGTTTTCTGGACAGTCTACGAACCAGCGTGTCGACTGACTCCAACGCTTATCGAATTCTTGTCGGGGGACATGAAAAGGGAAAGGAGAGTGATGGCGCAAAGTAAGACAATTTTCATAAGTTGTAACTAGATCAATGCATCCTGTCTCGCACTGTAACAGCAGCAGGACTTGTCAAAGTAGTCGTTGTTGGTACTTGAGTGCAAGTAGAAGTAGTCCTGCGAGTTATCACTCGATTATTAGAAGTAGAAAATGAAAGGACCGATAAGTACTCAAGTTATTTGAAGAATTAGGTTGGTACAAGGCCTCCGATCTTACCGGGTCAATAGGACTGATTCGCCACTGATACATAACAACTACTGGCGATTCTCTGGAGTGGTAAATGTTACTTACAAGTTGCAAAGCTAGTTTTGCCTAAAAAGCCCTAAAGTTTCAAGTAGAAATACAGTAGTCTACAACACAACCGTTTGAGTAAATACTGGTAGTAGGCAAAAACTCAACGTTGTAACCGAGTTGCAAGGCTCTTAGTCGCAAATCAATCTCACTCAATTATAGTTTTGAATTGAGTCAAGTTGGGTCGTTTTCAATTCACCACAAAGTCCAAGTCATGGTGTTATGACTCAAGTACAAGTCATTGTGTTGACTGCTCAGTTTCCAGTTAAAGTCTTGTGAAACCCACATTTTAAAACTCTGTTTGGTGATATCAAATGGTTCGCTTTTGATATCAATAGACGAAATCCCAACAGTGTGGTTACTTTATTATTCTTCAAAATTGCATTGAAATGTCAGTCTTGGCCGTCTGAGTCTCCAATCATATGACTTGGTCCGAGTCTTGCGCAATGACTCGAGTCCAAGTCGAGTCATTTCCGTATTTTGAAAAAATGACCCAAGTCAGACCGAAGACGTGATTAGTAACACTGGTATCCACGGATCATGGCTATTTCTGACCTTCCTTGTCCAGCGGCATATGCACTGATCTTCGTATGTCTTATCATGAGTCAGTGTATATGCTGCAAAAACATCAAGGACGAGAATAAACAGCGTCCTATTCCTAGATTTCATGACAATTTCACTCATGAAATTGACCAGAGTCCATCCAAATGCTACTTGACAAAATCTAAAATTTGAAATCAAAGTAGTTTGACTTCAAAAACCCTACAAAATGTATTGGAAGTAGTCTTAAAACATAAGCACTGAGTAATTAGGGGTGGGGTAGTACATAAAATATACTTGAGTACTTCACCGGAATCGCCTACCATTTCTGTTAACAGCCTACGGTATTGTGAATTAAAATATTTATTTAGGTCAGTAGTTCTTAATCTTTACCAAGCTGGTGAACCCTAATCTGCAACAGTTCGGTGAATCCCAAATTTTCGCCTAGTCATACTGAACAAAAATCCACGACATACCTCTATTAAATTACTCTATTTAACAGTGGCTCTCAAACTTTTCAAAAATGTTCGCAAAACGGTCCCTTGGCATTTTTTTAAATGACTCACGGTCCCTTACAAAATCTTCACAAAACAAGAATTTTTGAGTTTATGGTGCCAATGTGACAGGTGTAGCCGATTTTTTGTGACAGCTCGGCTGTGTATTTTGCGTTTTTGAGAGCGCAACTCTAATATTGTGAATCCCATTTAACCGGTTCAATTTCATATTCGATCTCCGGAAATGTTGGTCTTGGCCGTCATGGGGCGATCAACCAGTTATCCGGAGGCCTCTCTTACTCCTACGAGAAATTTCATCACTACCCTACCCTTTATCCATTCGATTCACGAACGGTATTAGGCGATTTACGAACGAGCCGAAATAGATATCGGCAAACGCAAGACGTATTAATTTGTTTCTATCGGCTTGGTAAGCACCAACCAGTGTTTTGAAATTTAGTGTGCAGTCATTTTGTTGTCACGTTAAGAATGAAGTTTTTTGGACTTAGGGAATCAATTTTGTCAATATTAATAACAACTATGATAAAACATGTAGTTACTTCGTGAACTCAGGTAATGATTGTTGCTACTCGAAGGCTATTGGACTAAACCAGGGGTTCTCAGCCCTTTCTTGGCCGTGGCCCATTTTCCAGTTTAAAAATATGCTGTGGCCCACCTGATATTTTAGAGTCATAATCCTGTTTAATGCGTGGTCATGGACAGCGCCGATATGCCAATTTCTCTAAAATATGCGCGTTTTTCTCTAACTGATCATATTTAAATCTCGATATCCCGGGACATGAAATCGCGCCAAGCGCGAAAAAAAATTCAAGTTGAATAAATATCCTCCAACAAACGACCAACGACATAATCTTGGGCCCCTTCGAGTTCCCCCATTGGGGGTGTGAGTGCGGTATTTACGGCCCTGGTAGATCATGAGCTGAAACTTCTAAGTAGATTATTTTCGTCCGCTGCTCCATTCTCGTCGCGAAACAAAATGATCATATCCCTACACTGTGTGATTGGGAATTAAGTGATACTATTGTGGGGAATATTATAATCATTCTGGGCCAGCTTCGAACAATTCATTGGTGGATGGGGCACTACAGAGAAGTGAAGAAAGATTTTTCAATATGCATGATGTACTTTGTATGTCTTGTACCGAAACAACTGAAGTTGCGATGTCAGAATATTCAATTTAATGATACAATCCATTCCTTTTATTATATACAATGATTTCCAGGCCGGACATTTTAAACCGACTTTAAAGATCAATGCGCTCCGATGAATCCTCAATCCATTAAGATTCGTTGAGGTGGTGCAGTATACCTCCGCCAGAAGTTGCTAATAATTTGCAATTATGGCTATTGTTAGCTTACAATAATACGGCCAGCAGAAGTACAGTAAATCTGTACATCAATTTCACTTCATTGCGAGCTCATTGCATACCCCTTTCAACGGCATACGGCATATGACGCTGCCGGAATACTTGGTTACTTCAGCATTATCTTCCAGTTATTATACGCTTGAAATTATTTTAGTTGCTGTTAGCCGTAGGTTGTCATAGCCAGTAGAAAAAGCCACCGTTTCTCCCTAACGTTTTCGATTTGTACATGCTGACTTCATACGTGTCACTACGTCTAATCAGGGTCGGATGAAAAGCTTTGTAGCTATGTTGCCTACGTATAATTAGATAATACGAATATATTTATAGCGAATAACATAAGAAATACAACTAAACTTACATTAATTCTAAAATTTTATAAATAGCTCTGTGGCCCACCTCAAAATGCTCTGTGGGCCATGGCCCACCCTTTGAGACCCCCTGGACTAAACTGAAAGCAAAATTCGTGATCAATTTGCATTTGTACTGCGCAAGGCTTAGATTACGACTGTTCAGTGCTTGAACATATCAATATCGAAGCTCAGCAAACCTTAGGGCAGTGGTTCTCAACCTTTTTGACCTCACGGCACACTTTGAAAATGAAAAATAGTTCGCGGCACACCAGCACACTGGTTCCCAACTCTTTGTTGGCTCAAGGCACGTGAAAACTACCAGAATAGTTAGCATGCAGCCCCCTATACAGTCGTACAGAGGTGGTCTCTGACGAGGTACTTAATATTTTTTCGGGGCATTCAAGTACAATTTGCTATGCTTCGATGAATAAATTGCGGTATCTTCTATATATGCGGACATGTCACAAATACGTCTACGAATAGTATCATTTGACACCGGAATCGTTTTCAATTCTTCCGCTGCCTTGTCACCCGCAGTTCAATTATAGTTTCAACAAACCGGGATGATAATCTCTAAGGCGGAGAAATTTGGTAACTGATAAAATTTGATCAACTTTACTTCTCACTTGACAGATTCGTCGACTGTAACATAACGTTGCGCTTTGCGCCTACATTTTAACGGGTTAGCCGGCACGTTGCTTAACAATCGCAATGTGGATGGCTATTGTGTTGTCATTCGAATTTTTAAACGTGAGCATCGATTCCAAATTATTTCATTTCTCGCAGGAGATTAGGTAGACAGTAAGGATTTTAAAACTGCATTGTCATAGAGGCGACGCCATGTCTGCTCTCCTCTGCGTTCAGTCAACAAATTGTGCAAAACTGAATTCAGCCTTCACGCTATATGTCGGGTAAAGCGAATTCGCGCTAGATGTTGATTGCGGGCATGGCAGCAATTTGGATTTGTCAAATGTACAACTTCACATCGAGCCCGTTTTTGATTATTGATCGTTTGCTATAGACTAGAATTATTTTGCGCATAATTTCGAAATTCTGGAAAAATCTCTCGCGGCACCCTTCCGAGACATGAATGGCACACTAGTGTGCCTCGGCACACCGGTCGAGAACCACTGCCCTAGGAGTTCATGTGAGCTTCGGTAAAGAACCACTGTGTTAGGTATTTACTTGGCTTTTGAGAACTGGCTATCGAAATCTTTCGAGATCAGTTTCATGCAGCATTTTGAATGACAGAATTTGATAATGCCGTCACTGTTTCCCTGCTTGTTTCGCAGAAAAACTCGCCATTTTTTTCACTTGACAGGATATTAGAAATTTTGAGTCTGCATCACCACCCGGCTAATAACCTGGCGACGTTCTCAAGATTAAGACAATTGCCGGCTCACGATATTTCTGTCGTCGTGCTGAGAACTTCAGTGGATCCGACCCAAGTCTCTCCGATGACTGCATTCATTTGCTTACCGAAGCCGTATGAGATACCGCCTACTAAAAAAAGGCAAGAGATGTTGTTGATTTTTTTGATGTGAGCTTAATAGTTACACAATCCAATTAGCGATTACCCGACTACCCGCGTCATTTGGTGAACAAGACTTGTCGGAAACATGTGAATTGAAATTGTCAAGTATCATATTTGTTATTATCCTTTTACGGTGCTACATCACATTGAAAACCAAGGGTTACTTTCCAGTTCTTCGTATTTTCAGTCTGACAGGCACATCTACCTAATCTCATTGATCTAGAACAGTGATTTGTGTCTGTCTCTTGAAACTTGCCTCATTTTATCATCGGATGGACCTCTAAATAGCGTTGGGACCCCGGGAAATCCCGATCCCGGGATCCCGGGATTTGAAGCAATCCCAATCCCGGGATTTGAAGCAATCCCGATTCCGGGATTGGTCCCGATGAAATCCCGGGAGTTGTGAACAGCATCTACCAAGGCTTATGTAGCGCCATATCTCTTATTTTGGTAATAAAGCAGTGTCACAAACTCGGCTGATTGTCTAGAACAGTGGCCTCAAACACGCAGCTCGCCAGATCTGTTTTTGCGGCCCACGTCGGCGTTTTGACTTTTCAAGCATTCGACAATATTAAACTCGAAAATTTCAGATTTTGGATTTGAGAACTTGAAATTTCATTCTGAAACTACTCCAAAAACCTGAATCGCTATCACACATCAAACGTCCACTAGCTGCTAGATCAGGGGCGGGCAACATACGGCCCGCGAAGGGATTTTGTCCGGCCCGCTGACAGTTTTCCGTCTTACATGATAATGTGGCCCGCGGCCCCAGTCTGCCGAGACTCCCTACAGACCCTACTACTTGCTTACTACGTCAAATTTTAGTGACTGTATGTTATTATATACGGGTATGCGCAGCGTTACGAGAGTGGATCTCGCGCGGAAGTTCGTCGAAGCCAGAAGACTTGCATTAACAGCATTTACGATGCACTCAACCCTAATGTCGTTTGCATTAATTATGATTTTTGTCGACTACAATGGTCATTTACACCAGGCTGATATTTCTTATTCTTGATTCCGTAACCGCCGACTTGTAGCACGACACACTTCTAGGCTTTTTGCACCGCATATGCCAGGGGTCACCAACTCAAAACGGGTCGCAGGCCACCCTTCAATTTTCGTAGAGGACGCGGGCATGAATTCAATATCGAGATTAATTAGGCCACACACGCTATCGTCACCTACTCAACCATAATGAATTGATATCTTGGTAAATTAGGGTTACCGGGCTTATCGAACTCCCTGAAATCTTAATTAGGGATAGCACCGTGTGTTGATTGATCAGATAGAAGCAGACATGGCTGCGCGTGTAGGACAAAGTTATTCTCAAATACGCATTGTCTTCGCCATTAGGGGCGAGAAATGGCTTTGAAGTGACATTGCTGTCGTTAAAATACATTCATCAAATACGATTTATTCCTTGTATATGAGGATAAATGGGCGAATAATGTATCGATTCAGCAATCCGGCCCACCAATACTTAATTTTCCTAAATCCGGCCCGCTGACTGGAGAAGTTGCCCGCCCCTGTGCTAGATTATAATGCGACAGCTTTTACGATGACACGATGCATTTGTTGTCTCGATGGTTTCTAACTGTCTATATAACTCCTTATGTCGCCAAATTATGCCAAGCACAACAATATTTTTAAAAAATATTGAAAAATATGACTTTTTCGTGGCAACCGTGAGTATTACAATAGTGTATTACATTTTCACAATGTGTATGGAATGCCAATCTGCAAGGTCCGACAAAAAAGGCGTACTGGGAAATACATATTATACCCCTATTTGATGCTGCTGCCCGCCGCGTCATCAAAAACCACGAAATTGGCCCGCGATAAAATTGGTGTTTGGGACCCCTGATCTAAACGATGACACTCTTGATGCTCTTATGTTTTGCGTCAATTCAATATCACAAGAACTAAATGTTATTTGTGTAACTTGTATGTCTATTTTACTACTTTTCTAATCCCAGGATTGAGGAGCGAAAATCCCGGGAAATCCCGATCCCGGGATTTCAAATTTGATCCCGAAGTCCCAACCCTACCTCTAAATCCAATTATCAGCTTTGAAGTTAACTTGAGATAGCTACAAGTTGGTTTATGTGTGCTGTATTGCAAGCTAGTAGTTCTAATGTTCTCTATTCTAGCTGGATCTACCGATTAAACTGTCAAATTGATATCTGAAAGAGTTGTGTAGAGCAAATTACTTTGAACGCATTTATCGGAACTCTTTGTTACCGTTAGGTGCTGGGCAACCGGTTGGGGAAGGACTCAAGGCACAGGCTTCGATTCCGAGCTCAAGCAAGTCGCGCAGCCAATCGCTTCGGATTATGATTGCAAAAAGAAATACGGAGCAAGTGGCATTTCCAAAGAAAAACACTTATGCGCCGGGCCTTACCGGGGCAGTGAAGGAACATGTCAAGGCGACAGTGGCGGACCACTGGTATGCCAATATGACGACGGGGCATGGGTGCTCCACGGGGCTACCAGTTTTGGGCCCCAGCCTTGCGGGATTAGTCCCGGCGTGTGGACACAAGTGTCGTATCACTTGGATTGGGTCTGCTGCATTTTGCAAACCTACGCAATTTGTAAAGGAATAGTATGTGCATGGTAGCACAACGTTTACCGACACGCGCATAATAACAGGCCAGTTAGCGGGCACTTACGGCATACAAGCGCAGATAACTGCATGTTACGGCGTACAAGCGCAGATAAATGCATGTTACACAGGAAGCATAAGCAATCAAGCGTGCAGGGGTCAGAGTTAGTGCCAAACACGTACAGATAGAATGCAGTGTTGTGGTAGTAAATTCTCATGTTCTCCAGATTTGATTGAAACTATACCAGGGGTGAAAATCACATAGATGCAGTCGACGAGAATTGGAAGGTTGAGTGTTACTAGCCTTGTAATGCACTGCTGATACAATAGAAGTTTTGCTGTATTTTTTCGCATGGAGCATTCCATATATTTTTTCTTCTTTTATTGTGCAAGTGTATGTATTTCAACAGTTGTGAAATAAAATAGCAGCCTTTTACACGTGAAACTGGTATTTCAGTCTGGTTTGAACTTGGTCTTGTAGGCCTATGTACGGGAGTCAAGAACTTACGATTGGGATAGACTGCAGCACACAAGCAACAGGCGGTATGGAATGCAGCTTATGAAACTACACCATATAACACCATATATTTCTGATTTCGCGCCGTTGCAGGCATACACTATGCAATGATTGAACTCCTACCCTTTATAATATTAAAAGCACATAAAGTGGCACTACGTATGTTTTTGTTTCAGCTTCTCGATGAACTTCCAATGATCTATTGCTCCTGCGTCTTTGTTTATACATTGTAAGTGTTGAAAGTACACTTTCTTCCTACGATCAGATTCTAACTATATGTCATGCCAACAGGAATCACCACTCTCGCAAACCCGACGACTGGAGCAAATCCATGATACTTTATCTGATTTCTTTCTCGGTGTCTGTGACAATTACATATTTGTACTGTAAGAACCCCGTGTTCCATCAGGTGAGTGTGCTATTCGAGTGGTCCTCAACCCATTGGTCAGTTGCTGCTGGTTCACACAAGACGTTATTAAATAATATGACAGGCATTTGGTTTGTTGCTTCTGCTGTAGAAATTTCACAATCTAGAGATTGCTGTGCGGTGCCATTTGACCGCAGATGGTTGGTGTGACTAGTAATTAAGGTTATAATGATACACGAGTACAAGTAGAAATAGGTACAGTGTATCTGGAGCTGCTACAAATACTTGAGCAGATCTGGAAACGAGAGTTTTGTAACTAAAACTGAAAACGAAATTTCTGTAATTAACTCAGTAATTCAAAGAAGTAGATTGCAGACTTATAGTGATCATCTGATCAATCGCAAGGAGTGGCCATTTTTCGGCGCATTATATTTTCTTTGAATGCATGTTCTAACAGCCTACATTAATTTACAATTTGTACATGGAAGAACTACCGTGTATGGATTGGTCGTCCATGCAGCGTAACCAAAAAGGTTGGAGACCACTGATATTAGATGAAATTACGGTATTCTCATGATAATTTTGGTAATTGAACATTTAACAGACTTGTTATGCATTCCTGGTGTTCTACCTCATATACGAAGCATATAGATCAATCCTCAATCACCCAGAGATAATACCATGGGCGGCGCTATCTCTTGGAACTTACGCGACTGGCTTTCTTGTATGGAATATCGACAATGCATTCTGTCAATCATTGAGGTGAGATGCGACACTTGACTTTGTCAGTATCATAGTTATTTAGCAATTTCCTATTGAAAATCTCGTTTGATTATATTAGGCTAGGAAATTGCATGTAAACAAAAGACTATAGTGACATTTGTAGCACTGGCCATGGGCCACACTTGCCCATTACATGGATATCTAGACCTCAATGTCATAAATCTTATATTGTGTTGGATAATGTAACATGTAATTATTGCTTGGAATAAACCAATCTCGAATCTTACCTAAATCCGTAATCCTTACTAAGACCATTATTCCTGTACTAGGGTACAATTATGAGTTGCTCAAGTAAGCCTAGAACTACTTTTTAAAGTACTCGGTTCGATAAGACCTTAGTTTCTTAGACTACTACTGTTGCAGGTTTGAAGGCCTAATTCTGTATTCAGCATTTAAGCTTTTGTCTAACTTTCCCCACAAGAATTGAACATCAATAGTACCCCAGATATAGTCAGTAACAAAGTACTTTTACTTTTTCTGACTATTCAAGTAGGTTTGGCCTACCAAAGCTAGCTAGCTGTTTTAGGCAACGATTTATGACTAGTATAGTAGTTTTCACTTTTGAGATATGTTTCCATCACGCTTATGAGTGAAATAGTTAACACAACTATGCGGAGACTCGACCAGATCTAATTGTTAAAACTACTGGAGTATTTTTCGTATCTTAATCTTCTATTTTGCTACTTCTACTTGCGTAGAAATTTACAGCGCCAGATTTACTTCTACTTAACATCAACAAGGACTAACTACCTTGACCACATCCGGGTAAAACAGTTGAGCAATAAAGCAACTAATTTAAACTCCTTGGTCACTAATACGGTAGATCAACTAAAATCTACAATTGTTCAGACACGCAAGATCAGAGGTCTTCCATTCTGCGGCAGCTCCGGTGACACAGTTACACGCTTGGTGGCACATATTCACAGGAACCGGTACCTATTTGCACATTCTAGTGTCGGCTTACGCAAGGACTCTACATTTGAAGCGACAATGCGATATCAAGGTAATGAATAACCGGATGTTATTAGCTCTGGTCTGAAATTTGGCAGCCTGAAGTTGCAATTGCTATTTCAGATGCTGGGAGGCGTGATTCCATACTTGGATGTTGGGAACAAAGTGTAGCTTGTATGCAGTGTCTTTTAGGTAATTAAAATGTACTTTTGTGGCTTTCAACGGGCAAAGTGGTATTATGGTATTACGCTGTGTCTTTAGTTCGATGTGAATCCTCTTTTTTGTGGAGTTCTTATCGCCAAGCACAAGATGAAGCATGTCTATTTGATTTCAAACAAAGGGTATGCAACGCACTTTAGATTAAGTAGTTTCAATGTTGGTGAAGTTTCATTTCTTCAAATAAAATTTTTTGAACGTGTACGTATTTAAAAAAATCAAGCTCTCTCACTCCTCTGGAGAACAGACAAACAGCCTTAACAGTGATGACAGCTTATCGGTTCACTCAAAGTTGGTATTCATACAGACTCATCATATTATACTATTAGCTATATAAGCTTACCAGTTCAACCAAAGTTGGTATATGCATTCACACAGACTGTTTCGCCTATTACACAATTAGCTATATACGAAATCATTTGAAGAGCTTCTTGTAGGTACAGAACCTCAATATACAATTGAATAGCGTATTCATATTGAAATGAACCCAAATATTTTCGGCTGATACTAAATTATGGTTCAGAATCATGCACACTCTGCCACTCTTCTGGAGAACGGACAGCCATGCACAGTTGACAGCGATAGCTTTTCATTTCAGCCAAAGTTTAAATTTATTCCAACAGACTTAGCTCTATCTTGGTAGTAAAATATTGATAAGAATCATGCATAGTTTCAAGTAAATGCATTATTTTTATGTGTATATTGCCTATATCTACGATGTATATCATACTGCCTCACAAATATGGAGGCAGTTCTGAACTTCCTTTCTACAGAGGTATGTGCTCATTCGATCCGGTCAAAGCACTTTCAGCAAGTCGGTAGTACAAAATGACTACGATTTTGCTGTGCTCAGAATAATTTTTTTCTCTTATCGACCTGTTTCTTTTTAGAGGATGATTTTGATGAGGTAGAAGTTGGTTTATACCTTACAACTGCCGTTTCTTTTACCTCCTTATCCGATGGACTATCGTTGTCAGACTCTATCTCAACCCCTTTGGCAGGAGCCCTTTTATTCCTAGGCCTTCTGAGTCGGGACCGTCCTTTAATTTTTGCATGGATGCCTTGATCTTTTCCATCAGATTGTAAAGTTGGTAGAGGATTAGAAATGTCGCTTTCCAATTGACTCATCCGATTGTTCACTGATGGCGACGTGAGTATTGAAATGATATCCTTATTGATTGCGTTTTGATATTCCTTACTACGCCGCAGCGTGTCATTGAATCGATCTTGATCGAATTCTTCCGTTTCCAAGTATTGTCGCGACACGGTGACGCCTGAGAATTCTTTGTAGTCTCTGATTTCCTCATCCTTTCTCTTGATCAGGTCGAAGAGTCTGTCGTTTGTGATTTGCAGAGACATGATTAATCTTCCGACGGGAGACAGGAACACATCTTGAGCTTTTTGTTCTGATTTTCCGCAAATAAATTGCCATCGAAACGGAATTCCTCCTGAAAAGTCGTTTTTCAGCTCGATTTTGATTTCGTGCTGTTCGTCACAAGTTGCTGAAAACACATCTGTACAGTGGGAATCCACAGTGGACATTATGTGATCGATAATGCTTGCAAGCGGGGCCTCTAAACGGGGATTATAATTTTTGCATCTGCTCTGCGCCTCTTCTGCAGTTAATGATTCCGACCACACGAGCTCCAGATCGCTTGCTATGAATTCGTACGAAGATTTATCGCAGGATGTCATTTTTACGAGCAATACTTGATCGAGTCCATGGCAGGAAAGTTGCTTCCAACCATTCATGATGAAAGTGTACTGTTGCTCAGCTGCTCTTGGGAAACGATATGATGACCGGAAAATACGAAAGCGGTTTGATTCACTCCCTGGAAGGATATATAGAAACTCTACGACGGAACTTAGGAACAGTTGGATCTAACTTTACCAAACATGACGTTTTGGTCACTTTTCTTGATTTGCTATGCAGAAGGGGAATCCCCGCGCTGACCAGTAAAATTAACCATAGACCTCTGGTCACTGATCCATACATGATGTTGTGCAGGATTTAGGCAGTCATAAACACAGTGAATATATCTATTCATAATACTGTCATTGGTGACGAATTAAACCAACCTACGTCACAGGGTTATCAGGCTTTGGAATATTCGTTCGGTTATCCGACAGTCGACGAGCATGTCCACATTCAAGTCGAAATACAAGCAATTACTACTAAATAAATACAGTCCATCCTCAAGATTACCGGACCACGACTAGGGCTGGGCACAATGATTCGAGTACTCGAATCTGAATCGAGTATTAATTTTAATGATTCGAGTCGAGTAGTAAAAGACGAATTTTTCGAGTACTGATATTATACGCTTCTCGCCACTAAAGTTAATTTATCATCAAAAATTATAACGTCTATACTCTTTTCCACTGTGGAAGCCATGAAACCTTAATTGTCCGTATTGCAGCATAGAAAACAGGGCATGAAGTACAAAGCTACGAACGTTACTGGAAATACCACATTTCCGAAGTCATGATCATCCCACAACATTGTCACAAAGTGCAATGGAATCGGGATGATCGAAAAATACTAAGTATGGTTAATGTGATGGATAGCACGCATTATATTCTTTGTGGTGGCATAAAGAGGTACAAATTTGAACTTTAACATATTACATTCTGTTATGACGTCATAATGAGCGATACTCGAATACTCGACTCGACTCGAAGCAAAATACGTGATTCAGAATCGAATCACTCAGGTACTCGAAAATGCCCAGCCCTAACCACGACTGACCTATCGATCTCGCTTCCCATGACATGCCGCCCTATTTCTTGTCGCATTCTTCTTCTATACTATCTTCTTTACTTTCATTCAGTGTGCATGCCTCCTCTTTACATCGCCTAGGCCAAGGTGGGTGTCAGATTCCATAGACTACTCCTTGTCGCTTCGACATCTTCCTGTCTTTTCATTGTATCGCATTTTTGTGGTGTATTGAACTGATAAAATTGCTAATAAACCAATGATGATGATGATGATTATAGATATAAATTGTCGATGTTATGATATACGTGTGTTGGATTTCCCTAAAACAAGTTGTTTTTGTCTGTACCACCGAGCTATATGAACACTCGTTTTTCTTGGATATTACAATGGCAGTGGCTATTCGTCCGGAACTGTGTGACGTAACTATCCGAAATATATGTTCTGTGTGACGTCACTTTTAAAAACCAACAGACCGCATACTGACATTATTGAGTAGAGTATTGACGGACTTCAGCTGTCTGTGTGTTTAGGTTATCGGTAGCCTACATAATAGCGCCATGCTCTTAAATATATCGAATACATTGTTTGTATGGCAGCACATAGTGAATCTCAAAGACACAGTACACGATGCGTGAGCAATGAGCATGAGCAGTGAGCATGACGCGGTACATCGTGCAGTGCAATGATTTCCAGTCCAACATTGTTCACTGCTATGCGATGATACCATCCGAAGTACCGCATCTCTGCTATGCTACCCCTGCTTTGCAGTGTTGGGATCAAGTCACTACCTTCGAGTCACGAGTCATCTCGAGTCATTGCAGATTTTGACTCGAGTCAAGTCAAGTCAATCGATTTTCAAAGGTGACTCGAGTCAAGTCAAGTCACTCGTTTTTTGGAGGTGACTCGAGTCAAGTCGAGTCAAGTCAAGTCACAATTCAAGTCAAATTGAATTTTCGATGTATGAGTGATGATTCAAAGTCATTACACTTTGCTAGCTGTGTGAAAGACAGATTAATTGATCAATGCTGATCATTTATCTTGAATCAAATAACGAATATCTATAGTCAGTCAGTCAGTCAGTATGCTTTTATTCATCTCACCAACAAACACATGTAAATTGGTATAGATTGGGAGACGACGGGGGACCGGTAGGTCTTAGATTCAGTCGCCACCCAGCGGAGTTATAAATGAGTAAATATGGCAAGATCAATACTAACGATTATGACAGTTAACCAATGGACATAAAAATAAACAAAAGATAAAAGTCATGGAAAATCAGCAGTAAGCATCCAAGCACAGTACTGGTACACAATGCACAGTGTGCACAGTAAAAATATGCAGCAAAGCAAGAACAATGAAGACTAACCAAGTGGAACCGTATTACATCACAGTCAATGCAAATCATGGACCATGACAGTATTTTTCAACAACAACAATAACGACAACAGAGGAAGGTGTAGCAAATGGAACAGTATTACATCACAGTCATTACAAATTATACCTATTTCAGTATTTTTCAACAAGAAAATTGCGGTATTTGATCTTGAACTGGTTGAACTGCATCGATCTATATTCTTCTGGAAAATATACCTGCGAAAAGACGTTGTATCACTCACGCACACGTAGAACTGTTAATAAAATACGTGAGTAACTGTACAGTCACATGCTACAGTCAGTTATTATCAGCCAAAATATAGGACATAATCAACATCTATATATCCGTGAGTAAATAAACGCCCAAACTATATTTATTTGATTTAAATCATACATAAAGGTTGGTAAAGGTGAGCACTGCGCAACGTAAGCATTGATCCGTCTAAGAAACAGAGACACATTGCTATTTAGAGTAATCTTCTTCTACTACTACTACTACTACTACTACGACAACGCAAGCTGTGATACTTTAGTTTGCGGTCTATTTATTTGTGATCTAACAATCGAGGATCAGTGTATCGTACGATCAGTGAATGACTGGCTGCTCTCACAAGTGACACCGGCGTATCTCGAACAATCCGAACATACACAAGATACAGTGGTTTATTCGACACCGTTTACTTGATGACTTGAAATTGACTCGTAAATTTTTCTCCGAGTCACGAGTCAATGCGCATTTTTAAAGCTTCGAGTCAAGTCAAGTCAAGTTATTTTGCCAAAGTGACTCGAGTCAAGTCAAGTCATACGAAAAAGTTGACTCGAGTCATCCCAACACTGCTGCTTTGTGGACTTAACAATAAATAATCGTCGTCTTCTCCCAAAAGCAATTTCTGTGGTGTACTGAACCGATAAAAAAAGCTAATAAACCAAACTGAGCTGATATTAGACCTGGTATTTGGAGACTGGTTCAACTCGCCCTGTTTTCATCTCTATCTTTCCAGCACGTCTGCTAGAAGATGAAGATATATATTGTAACCCGGGATATATCGCGTTGTGGATGGCTGTATTCTGTACCTGATGTACAACGACCAATTCCTTTTCATTGACTGATGAAGGCATCTCGATGGTATTACAGACGCATCGCAATACAATTACACATTACGATCAACAAAAAGTATACAAAAACAGAAGTCCACAGTCCCGCTGTAGCAAAAGGATCGGGAGATCATCATAGAAATGAATGCGAAATAATCAGTGTTCAGTTCATGCAGGAGTAATTTGAGGGTATTGTGATTGAGAGCAACTGCGATAACTGCCAGAGTCTTCTTACTACTCGTAGTCTACCCAAGTGGATCCTCCAAACGCCAATCCAATCTGTCAATTTTATGAAGTATAGAATGCACGTTATATTTGATCACGGCGCTTGTAATTCAATTTCGTAGTAATTATCGTCGGGTGATACATTTTCAAACACACACACATAAAATGCGATATACAGGACATAATGTGATGTAATGAACAGAACAAACATTATGATGCCGGAAGACCATATCATCTCAATCTGGTTTCCACCTCGGCTTAGTGTAGGGTAGGTTCGATCTTGATCTTGTCGCGTCTTCCATTTCCAGACAGCCCTTCCTTTCTCGTTTTCATTCGATTCTTTGTTCCGGTGTAGCGATTGTAGGATTGTACAATCTCTGTAGTTCCGGTCCTTCAACTAGTCTCTCTCTGCGCTTATCGACGTCTTAGGACCGAGTGACGCTGTGGGCTAAAGTAGCCCAGATAATTCTCGGGTAATTGAACCCAAGCGGAAGTCACCATTACGCTGGTGTACCCTTGTTTGGATATTTGTAGAGATAGGTTACCAGCGACGGTATTATGTTCCGTTAATAGACAGCGATAAACTAAACATACAAACGTTAAACAGCCGAGCCGAAGTCCGTCAACTCGGCAACGTCAGTATGCTGGCGGCGCATAATTACGTCACACATCAGTATGCTGGCGGTGCATAGTTACGTCACACAGTTCCGGACGAATAGCCTGGACTATGGCTGCGGGCTATTCGTCCGGTTCCAATCGATAAGCGCCTCTCAATAGGGTCCATCAAACCACTAGGTGTCGCCAGACTTTAGGTGGTAACCGCCTTTGTTACGTATGCGGTTGCCGTATTCAGAAACCTGTAGGTTACTTTCTCGATTGTGTAAGGGTATTTTATATGAAAAAAATGGCTGCAACATATTCTACGGGGACCGTGAGCTCGCTATAAAATGAACTAAAACTTCGGAAAGCTTCTACGGAAGCAAATAAGGCCGATTTGATAACTAGGTGAGAATGTGAAATTGTCAACTAAATGTCGGCTACCAGCTCAGCACCAGAAGTTTTCGAAGTTTTAGTTCATTTTATAGCGAGCTCACGGTCCACGTAGAATATGTTGTAGCCATTATTTCCATATAAAATACCCTTACACAATCGAGAAAGTAACCTACAGGTTTCTGATAACGGCAACCGCGTACGTAGCATCGGCGGTTACCACCTAAAGTCTGGCGACACCTAGTGGTTTGATGGACCCTATTGAAAACTATCCACAATATAGAGTAGGGTTACCATATTTTGGAATGGGGAAAGGAGGACACTTTTTCAAAAAAATTTCAGACTTACAATGCTGGAGTAAAGTCCGGAAAAAATGGTAAATTTACCACGAAATTGTGGTTGGTTGACTTGAAAAAGGTCGTATGGTAACCCTAATATAGAGTCAATGATACCGATCGGAGCACCCAATAAGAGAAAGTCACCCCGCATTGTTGTTGTTCCTGTCTCGGTCATAGTTTAGTTCGGGCTCTCAAGTCAATAGCGTATTATGTAAATTCGTTGCTATCAGCCAGTCTGCCAGAAAGAGCACGCCGTTGTTACGAACACGGGCATGTAGTGAAGATTCCAAGTCGTTTCGGAGCCTTCCTATCTTTTCATTCTATCGCAATCTTGTGTTCGATTCGATAAAAATTTAATGATAAACTGAAATGAATATTATTGTGATCTTGTTAACGGTCGCGAAACTTAAATTAATCCCACCATTTCAATATACATTAATCACTTGTTTATTTGCGAAATCTCAAACCAGCCGTGGGTCGCTGAATGTGACTATATGCGGTCCACATGTGGCCCTCGAGTTAGTGACTCCTGGCCAGACATGGTCAGTGACAGTAAGTAGGATACTTCAGCTTTTTCGGCATTTACAGGTTTGTCTACTTGCACTACTTGATCAAATATCGTGTATTAAGGATACTTCCACTTCTACTAGAACATGCAGTCTCAACTTCTACTTGAGTAGCAACGCTGACTAATACCTTCACCATCTCTATTCCTGGTTTAGATAAAGCATCGGGTACCAATGACGATACATCACTATATTGCCGAATACCATGTGCCGTTACAAACTTCTGAGCGCAGCATTGATCGTACCAGCAACTATATATCCATCTCTTTATTTCGCATCATCGTAGCCTAGCTCGCGTTCGTCTTTAGTCTGTGATGATAACAAACCAAAAAGTAATCAAATGTTAATTTGGATAAAGTAGGCTAGAATAAATATTAATGTGTAGGCCTATGACTCATATTCGTCCTCGTAGCAAATTAATATAGAATGTATTAATAGTTGTTTTTCCACACGCAATATTATTGCTCCATTATAGGACAAAATTCTCTAGAAATACGATAACCCCTCACAGAAATTCAACAAAACCGTGAGACTAGTTCTCCAGGCAATTCACTCAACTATTATTATTTTGGTTCCGTACATTTTTCCATTTCAAATTATGCCGGCATGAAACAGCATAAACAAGTTAATTCATAGTACAGTACTAAAAGCGAAGACATTGCTGGGGCTGGGTGACGTGTGTAAAAGTTCGCTAAAACATCGATTATAACCGCTTCGGATTGCAGGCGCGCTATACACCGCAAGGGAAATATATAAGATGCTGAAAATTTACTGAATGTCACAGTGGCGTTAACATGGCGACTATAAGGCACTAAATTGAAATGCGAGACAAGTCTGATGGCAACTTCGGTTCATTCTCTTTCATCACCGACAATAATATGCGACGTCTTTGTAATGAATGACATTGTCATTATTAATGTCGAGGTCACGCACAGCATATTCAATCTCCAACTGTAAAAAGAGATAACAATATCAAGTATCAGACAATAAGACATTCAGATACGCTAAAACGCAGTGGTAATGATATAATATGGCGCAAGACTGGTTTGTTTTTATATAAGTAACATGTATACTTCGGACATTGAACTCTTGGTTAGGATGGCTTGATCCAGTTCTACAAATTTAAACATCGTCATGCATCTCTGACGTAGCGGAACATTACTAAACCAATGATTTCTATACGGACACGCTGTTTATTAGTTAGTTACAGTTACCTCAGCCAGTGGCACGTATTCTGCAAGTACATTTCTGAGGTCCGTCGTGTTTGCACCCAATCCTTTGGAATCCAACGCATTAATAACTTGCATTAAGTCCACGTTGATAGGCCGCAAGACATTATCAAATAACCGAATACTTCGGATAAGGGACATCTCCTGAAATTACATATCTTTGCGTTTCGCACTGCGGTGCTTCGTATCAGCAGAACATATCTTCATTATGAGTAATACCAATATTTCTACATAGAATGGCTGAATCCTAAATTTAATTAGTGCGATGGCGTCTAAATATGAGGAATGGTAGGATATGTATGCAAAGGTGGTCAGTAACGAAGTACTTCTACTTTTTCGAAGTACTCAAGTAGTTTTCCTCTACTTCTGGTACTAACTCAAGTAGATCTGATTTTCTCTACTCCTACTTCTACTTCATAATATTTTTGTGATCTACTTACTTACTTTTTGCTATTTTCAGTTATTCAAGTATAGAAGTCGTTCAATCTTCCAATTAGGAAGATAGCCTGTGAAATTTCAGGGCTGTTTTCACGGAGTATCAACATTTAATTTACATAAAAGTTGAGTAAAGCCAAGAATTTTCATCGCGCTTCGCGCGCAGTGGATACGAAGTGACCAGTATGATTTCACAAAAGTATCGGTGAATAGAATTTAGGTTGCGGGTTGGCGTGGTTCCGTTTACACCACATTGTCGCCCTTCGCCCATATGAAATAATTCATGACAGTATATATATGGCTCATCATAACGTTTGAAACTGATGTTTCGCAATCTAGCATTTACTTGTCATATCGTAATCTAGCATGTCCATGGCGTGTCCTAATCTGGAAAAGTGGACTCTGATTTTAGAGCTGTTTTAGCATACCACCTTTGAATCTTTCTGGACTAAAGGCATGAAATACATGTTCCACTTTTAGAAGTAGTATTTATATTTCACTTTTAATTCCCAGTATCATATGCTTTGAGTTATAGTTAATATCAGTTATTTTGTCTGGATAACATACATGTTGAAGTATAAAAGCAAGTGCCTTCAATTTCCGGAGATCAAGCTACACAATATGGCATTTTTACGGTCCACCGTATTTTTTATTAACGTTTACTTATCACGCAAAGTGTTTACACCGTGTCCTATACAACTTCTCCGTATCGCTCTTCGACTAAACTACGGGCCTTATAATATGGGGGATGGTGTCGTACCATGCTATTTTCTAAAACGTGCTGTTTGAGAAAACAGAGGATTAGTATCGCTTTTCATATCAATACTATCATGATGTGGATGAATGCTTATGATATCGAAAATTGGATACCTGTTGGTATGCATCAATATCAATCAAGCTCGTCACCTTTCGCATAGCTCAATTTTCACCGTTTTACAGTCCATTTGAACGAACTAGGATCGTTTTCACAACTACTTACTTACTTGAGTACTTTTAAAGTAAGCCAATTCTACTTCTACTCCAAGTAGTTCTAGATTGCTTATGGAAGAAGTACTTCTACTCATACTTGAGTAGATTTTTCCGTCGCTACTTCTACTTCTACTTGAGTAGCTTTCTTGACTACTTTGACCACCTCTGTATGTATGTAACCCCTACAACAGTAATGCCATCAAATTTTAGCAGTGAACAAAATT